>NC_050575.1:164481755-165745519 GCF_011100635.1 Trichosurus vulpecula
TTGGATTGTTTAATCTATCCACACTTAAAGTTAGGAGAGGTTTGTATTTTCCACCGTTTGTCTCTAATGTTTTTTTCCCAAGTTAGGATTTTTTTCCTTGTTTCTCTGTAAAAACAATACTTTGTCTTTTCAGTTATTTTAATCTACTTTAGGATAATTGTATTTCTTGTCAGTTCTTCCCTCACCATTAGGGCCTTCTGCCTCACCCATTTGTCACCTCTTTCCCTAGGAAATTCCTTGGATTTTTGCTTATTAATTCCTTTTTCTTCCTTTTGTTGATTTTTCTATTTCTTCTGCCTTTTTTCTCTCAAATAAGTAGCCAAGTAAAATAACCCTTTCTCTCCTTCAACTTGCTTGTTTTTAAATTTCAATTTCTGTACCTTTTTCTAAAAAAAGATTTCTTTCCCTTGTTTTCTTCATTATTTCTTTTCCATTTCTATTTATTCTAAACTTTCAGTTTTTGATTCATGGCCTTAATATTGAGTTAATCCAACCTTAGTTTCTGTATTCCTCATCTAAACTGTTTCTTTGCTGTTGCCTTGTAGATCTTGACTCCTGGCCCTTCTCTTCTGTTGTGCCTCATTCTTAGAAATGGCAGTTCCTGCAGGTGGTAAAAGTATTGCCTTGTGGTAGTAATTTTCATGTCCCTGATTATGCAGTTTATAACTACTCTTCCACCCTCTTCCACAATCCCATTTGCCATGAGATCTCTCAGGGTCTTTGCCCTCCCACTCTTCTTAAATTGCCCCCGGAGCTCTGATTGCCCTTTCCTCTGGTAGGATGAATGGTGGTGCTTTCTAAGCACCAAATCCCTGCAAATTATACCTATTGTAAGATTTCTGTCTCCTATTAAGGAAAAATCTTTCCTTTGGGCGTTTTCCTCAGTGGGATCTCCCTCCCACCACTAAAACAACATTGCCTCCTCCCACTGTCTACCCCCCCCCCCAGTTTCAATCTGTCTCTTTCCTTCTTCACCCATTCTCATGTAGACCCTCTTCTTTCTGAAAGGCTACAGAGGTCATTCTCCTCATTGTTTACAAACATCTTGATCAGAGTACAACAATATTCCCTTTATCTTCTCCTTTTCCCCTTTTGTGTGACTTTAAGAACATTGATTAACCTGTAGATGGCGGTATTGAGGTTTAGCCCATGATGCTCCAGGCCTGTTCTTCATCATCACTTAGTATTTGACTTCTCATTTTCACCCTTGTTTTGTTATGTAGTTTTAGATAGCTCTTATTGGTCCCTTTTTTTTGTTATTTGTTGTTGTTAACTCATTGGTGCCTTTTATTTATTTTACTCTTCCTACTCCTCGGGTAAGTTATTTCTTTACCTATGCCTTTCTTTCTGCTGTATGTTTTTACTTTTCTTGTATTTTTGTCGTCTGAATGTTTGAAGAGCAAATAATCTGCTCTGGGCTTTTTTTTTTGTAAAAGTGTGTCAAATGCTTCTAATAATCTTATAATTCTTTTACGTGAGGAACTTTAACAAGTGAGTAGATTGCCTTTTCTACCTACAATTTATAGAAGAGAATTAGGAAGAGTGAGCCAGATGGCTGTAATGAGGAGGCTGCATAAGCTGGAAAGGCTTGCTAGTTGAGAGAAGTTCCAAGAGCAGCCTTGTTAAATGGTTTACAGAAAGTTTAAAAACAAACAAGAAAACCCTCTTCAAACAACTACATCTCCAGAAAACCAGGAGCTGACATGAATTCACTAAAGAAATTTTATTGCCTGCCTGGGTCCTGGACCCCCTTAAAACTAGAAAAAGGAAACACATCATTACTAAGTCCAAGATAAGGAGGAGAATGGGGAAATGATAACAGATCCGTGTTAGCAGATCTAATAGAGACTGAGGGGAAGACTGGGGATGAAATGCAATTTATATGTACACACTGCACTTGCGGTCACAAGACCCAGGTTTATATCTCAGTTTTGATACTTTGCTAACTGATCCTGGGCAAATTACCAAATCTTTCTGAGCCTTAGTTTCCGGGGTTGTGAGGAAATGTTCTATAAACCTTAACAGCTCATTTTGTTAGTTTAAAAAATCCTTTCACATTATCTCATTTGTTTCTCACAACTAGATCTCTCCTTTTTATAAAGGAGGAACCTGAGAGGATGCGACCTCTTGAAGGTCACATGGCTAGTCTGAGGAGGAGCCAGAACTAAAGCTGCTGCCCATGTTGTCACAAAATGGAAAAGGGAGAGTTATTACAGGAATGAAGAAGTCTGCCGAGGCCGCCACAACGCTACAACTAAGCGAGTGTTGGGATGGGACTGCGCATGTAGGGTAATGGATCTGGAAGAGACAGCAACCCACGGCCAGTTTTGAAATGGAATTTGAGTTTGAACTGTTGCAGATTATAGGGAATGAGGTCAGTCTGGTTGTGCATATTGGAATGAGAGCTGGCCTGACTACAACATAAAATAGAGATTGAAGAAGGCTTGCAAAGCAAATGCTGGACTTGAGAGAGGAAGTGATTAAGGCATGAAGAGAAACAGAAGAGAAGCAAGGTCATCCTAAAAATGGATTTCTGTTGTGGTTAGGACAACATGGAGACTATACCAGAGAGAAAGATGTGGGAGCTTGAGTTATGACTCAAAGGCTTCTCCCCTTTACACTAAAGCCCATGTTTGGGTTAATGAGAAATGTGGATTGTTTTTAAAAGAGTGAGCAAAGCTGGTATGTTAGACTTTAGAATTTTTCAACAGAAAAGATCAGATTATACAGCACCATATTGTCTTAGGTTCTTCTGTAAGCTGTATGTCCAAAGAGTTCTTTAGTTCCTCTTGAAAGTAATAATACCTATAAAACAGAATCATATCCTCATCTATCAAAAATATTTTCTAAATTCTAACATTTTGGTTCACCTTGGTAAACTTCCTACTCATATTTAAGCGGTAGAGAAGAACAGTATGCTAAGCAACTCATAGCCACAACAATCTTGGGGGCCCAAGCTGGGGAGGACAGTGTTGTTAAGAGATCCTTTGGATAGCCTTCAGGTGTTATTCAAGACTACAGACTGTGTTGAGGTCTAGAGGTTTGTGGTGAAAAAAACTGAACTTGGAATTGGAGGACCTGGGTTTAAATCCCAGGTCTGCCCCTTCCTATCTTTGTAAATGTTTTGCAAGTTACTTTTTTCTGGACTGCCGTTTCTCATCTTTAAGAGGTTTGGATGAAACAACCTTTGAAGTTCATTGCTGCATTAGATCTATGACCCTACAATTTGGAATGCTAGACTGTAGCAGTCATAATAGAATAATATACCTAATGTTTTCTCTTAGCACTTCATAATTGATATCAAACACTGACTTTGCATAGGCTTTAAGGTTTAATAATAACTGAGGTATATAGAACCTTTTATGAGTTAAGAGTTCCCCACAAGGTTATAAAAAACAAACATTCTTTAGGGAAACACACTTTAGGGAAAACGAAACCAAGGCTGACTGCAGTGAGGTGACTTAGCCAAGGTTACACAGTCATATCACTGGAATTTTTATTGAGGTCTTCCGACTACAAGTCCACTTGTAGCTTAAGGAAACAACATAGCTGGCAGAACCCAAGGGCAGCGAGTTATTTGACGTGGTTGGTCCAACTGTGCAGATTTGGCGAGAAGTGTAGAGAGTATAGTTATTCCTTCCATATCATAGGGCTTAGGGGTGCTGTGCCCCCACAATCTGGAAAATCCTAATAAAATTTTTGGCCCTCCTTTCACACCAGAGGAGAAGTCTGAATTTTTTCTTTTTCTTTCATGGGGTGTTTATAGTACCTTATTGTAAAATTTGGGTTGATATTATATAATACAACACATATATTTATGTATTCTGAGTTTCTAAACTTTTTCTGTCTCAGGCTGCTGGTCATGTGTCATCTGCAGTTTCCGCAAAATTCCCCCCAAATTCCCAGTGAATTTCTTATGCTGACCTATATCAAAACCCCGATGGGGAAAGTCATGATGTGGAAGGGATAACTATGCCTGGGAAAAAATTTGAGTGCTTTTCAGTTGCATCCTATGTCATCTCAGAATATATGAATTAAAAGTCTGTCTTTTTGTTTCATAGTCACTGACCATCTTTAAGATACATGCTATGCTTTTGTTAAAAATTAAGATGTTCCTTAATATACCTAAAGGATTTGGACTGAACCTTCTCTGTACTAGCAAAACTAGAAACCCAATTAATCACCCTAGATACTTTGCAGATTAACTTGTAAAATGGAATTTGAAGGGAAGTTAAGTAAGTGGTGTAGTAGATGTGAAGTCAGAAGATCTGACTCCAAATCCCAGATCTCCTATTTATTATCTAGGTGACTTGGAGCAAGTGTCCTAACTTTAGGCCTCAATTTTCTCATCTATATGAAGGGAGTGGATTAGGTAACTAAGTGCCCTTCCAGCTTTAAATCTTGTGATATGGCCATGTTTGGGGTTGAAGGTTATTCTGCTCATTCCCCGTACCCCATGTAAACTCCTTGAGAAACATCATAGAATTTTAGAACTGGAAGAAGCTTTGCAATATGGAAGAGAACTCAAGAGATTTTAAATCAACCCAATCATTTTACGAATGGGGAACAGGCCTGTGAAAGACATGACATTAAATAATCATTTATCAAATGCCTACTATGTGTCTAGCATTTACATTCTACCAATGGAAAACAATTTTTACATAGATACATATTATGTCTATACAAAATAATTACAAAGTTATTTTCTTTTTGATAGGAGAGTAAGGACTGGGGAGGTCAGGATAAGTTCTGTAAGAAGTAGCACTTAAGCTCAGCCTTTCTGCAGCAGCTAATAGGAATTCCAAGAGGGAGAGGAGTGCATACCACACACTGGGTACAACCTGTGCAAAGGCCCAGACAGACCGACCCTCCTGCGGATATGTTCAAAGGGTTCTAGGTTGCTGAGACCGGGGCCAGGCCCTTTGAACATACCCAAATAAAGCATGTGCCCCTCAATCCTAAAATGCTTCCCATCTCTTTGACCTTCTGATATGCACAAGGTCATAACGTGGTTAGGTGACCTTGTCTCAATATCTTCCACAGCTTCTGGAGTGTCCTCTTACCCACATGCTCTAGTATTTGTTATATAAATCACCTGACATCTGTGAATAAGGAAAAAAAGCAAAATTCCAATACAAGTCCGTGTGTTTCTTAATTTGGTCAACAAACAAATTTCTCAGTTATATCTTTCCTTCCACGGTCCCAATGCTTTAGCTCTTGAGTAGAATGCAACAAAGGCTGGAAAAGAACAGGCAAAACGATAGGGCTAGTGGGAGAGGGCGTACAGGTGGATCCCCCAGGTATCTCAGGGAAGAAACCCTATTCCAGCTCTGAGGAAATCCCGTCCGTAGTTTCTGTCTCGCTCTACATCCGCCCGCTAGGGCACTCTCTCTGGGAAGACTCGTGTTGCTCTCCAAGGGGCCCGGGATCCCGCAGAATCCCTGGAGGGAGGGACCGAAGAACGGGTTGGAAGGAGAGTGCACAAAGTCGCAGAGTGGCCTAGCGGACGGGAGTGAGTCACTGAAAAACTACATCTCCCAGCGGCCTTCAGGACGGTGCGCAAGGCGATTGGCTAACAACTTCAGTACTAACAGGCTCACCAGCCAATGGAGAAGAAAGGTTTGTCCAGACCTGATTTCTCTGAGACCAATAAAAACAGGCGGGCGTTTCCTTCTTGCTTGGAAAAAAAAAGATCGACCAAAAAACGGGGTGGTTTTTAATTGTTCCTGTTTAAGCTCGTCGAGACGTCAGGATTGGGACTGGAAAATACGGCTGACTAATATAAAAGAGAACGTCCAGTAAAAAAAAAAACAAAAAAACCCCCAAAAACACCTCCCCTCGGGCGTACGCCCCTCCCAACTCTTCTCTACTCCTCCTGCTTCCGCTACGTCCCTTACGTGCTAGCGGAGGGCGGGGCCAGGAGGGGCGGGGCGCGGGGAGCCCGGGGCGGGGCTCAGCCTCGTTGTGGAGCGGGTTGTAATCCATCATGGCGGCCGAGGGGGTTGGTGTCTTTGCTTGAGAAGCAGCGCCGGAGCCGGTGGCAGTGTACCCGCAGCTAAGGCGCCCCCCCGGCCCCCGGCCTCCGCCCCCGCCGCTGCAGCCCCGCGCCCCAGCTGGGAGGGGGAGAGACAGAGAGAGAGAGAGGCAGAGTGAGGCAGGCAGAAGGGGAGGCAGGTTGGCAGGGAGGGAGCGGGCGGACGCTCGGGAGCTCCGGGGGCTATGACTGAGTGACCATTGGCCGGGGTGGGAGACCCGAGGGAGGAAGGACCGCCGGGCCGGGGGCGGCGGGTATCTCCGGGCCGAGCTTCTTCCTCCTCCACCGTGAGGACTGGGCAGCTCTTCCCCTCCCCCCCCTTACCCTCCCCATAGGCATCTTGGTGACTCCCTCCCGACCCCTTTTGGGGTACCGGGGAGGCGGAACTCTCCAGCAGGGTCGTACCCCCACCCCGGTGCCTGGAGCTCCTCCGCCTATCCCTCCCCCATGGGAGACGGTCGTGAGCCTCTTTCCTTCCCCTGCTGACCCCTGTCCCCCTAGACTGTCCTGTTCCACTCCTTTTTTTCAGAGGTTCCCCAACTCTGCCACTCACTTCTCCCCCTCACTTTTCCCCCTCTTCCTCCTCCCGCTTTTATCCCTTCCCCAAAAGGCTGCCAAGTTTTCTCCTCTGTCCCGGGTTCAGCTTCTCCCCGGTGCCACCCATTCAAACACTCTTCCTCATCCATTTGCTTTCCCTCCCTCCCCCCTCCCCGCTCCAACCTTGCCAACCTCTAATGCCCTGAGTCTTTTTCTATGTCACCTAAGGCCTTATTAGGCGCTAGACAGCCCCAAACTTTAATGCAAAGGAAAAGCCTGGGTTGGTTCCACAGGCCCTTTAAAAAAGCTGACTTGAAATTGCTGGCAATGCATTCCTTGAGTGACTGGCTGCTAGTGTAAATCTGTTTGTGAAGTCCGGGTGACCCTGCTCGGTTTTCCGGAGAGAAGTAGCAGCCAGATTGGCAGGAAATTTGTCAAAGATGAAGAAACCAAGATAGGGTTTGGGCGACTTCCACAGGAAAAGTTTCAGAGCGGGTATGCAGATCCTTCTGTCAAAGACCATTCCTCATTTTTTTTCTGATAAGCAGAGACCCAGAAACAGCTACACTTTTGTCTTTGTTTGGAAATCTGCAATGACACTGGCATACCTGACCCTTTTAGACTTAAGTAATACTCCATGCAAATATTTTACTCTCAAGAGGGATGCAAAAATTACAGGGGGGAAAGTTCATTCCTTGTGAATATTTTTTTAAATGGCTGCACTTTTGGAAAGAAATTAATTCCTGTTCAACAAGTAAAAGACATCCAAATCAATTGACATTTTGATAACATTATAGTTCTATTAATCAGACTGATAAACTGTAAAATTGGAGCTCCTCTTTACCTGAGCGGACTTTGAAGCCTTTTTTATGCTTGGTTTTGGGAGAGTTCTCTTGTGATTGACTTCAGTAAGTGACTTCTGGAATGTGAATGTGAAACCCAAATTATATATACTGTTGTCATTCTAAGCTCTTGGACCATTCTGGAAGATCTGAAACCCTCTTCTTCTGGAAAGGGCTGTCTATTATTCCTTTATGGGGCAGCAGCCTGGAAAAGTCCTTGGGGACCAGAGAAGGCCAAGTTTGCCTGCCCTACACTTTATCAAAGGAGCAGGGAAGAAGGAATCATCAAGACATGGGGGTCCACACTGCAATGTTTTTGTGGAACATGGTAAGTGCTTATTAGTATTGCTCAAAGCAATGTTTATCATATAGACTTGGCTAGGATGCTAGAATTAGAGCACAACAGATTTTTCTGATTCAGACTTCATATTTGAAAATTTAGATAGCTAGTATACATATCCCTCACTTTGTATGAGAAAAAGTTTCTTTGTGACTCGATGTTATGCCAATTCTCAGAGTTTTATTTATTTCCTACCCCTCCTCTTCAGATAACTTGCTGTCTCACGTTGGGCAAATCATTTCCCCAAAATATGGGCCCCATTTCTTTCTGTAAAATGAGAGGATTGGACTAAATGATTGTTAAGGCCTAGTTCGTTTCTAATAAATCTATGATTCAATGATAATTGAATATGTACCTTGCACAAATGTCACTTACATAGAGTGAGTGCTTATTAAATGCTGGTTGAATGAACAGACAAATAGAAATACTTTTATCTAACATGAGTGCCAGTCGTTTTAATAATATTTTTCTGATTTTCAGTGTATTTGAAATGACATTTATGAAAAGTTGTCATTGGAATTTTTAATGTATTGTTATTTTGTTGTCCTGCTGTGTGGGCTTTTAGCTTGTTTCTGGTAAGCCTTTTTGGTTAAGTTAAAGCAAACAACCAACTTAGACTGATACCTCTCAGCAGGGAACAGTTATTTAACTTATGAACTCAGGGTTCTGTTCATAGTTCTGTTATGAGGAATAGTATTTGTGAGATCTTGTGACCTGATGTGACCTGTCATTATTAAAATATTTAGTGATGCTGGGCTCTAGTCATCAAATTCTTAAAGTGTTCAAGTCATATATTTGTAGAATTCAAGTAAGGATCCAAGTAACCAAATGGGAATAATAACTTCAGTGTATTGAGGCCTTTTTAAACTGATAACTATGCATGACAATTGAAATGTAAACATGACCCAAATTAATGAAGTTGTTAGTATTTCGCTAGTGGGCATTTAGTCCAGGACCTTTTTAGCCAACATGTATTCAAGGTGAAGGAAAAGAGGTGAAAGTTAACCAATCTTGTGAGTACTTTAAGTTTTTTAGCGGTGTGCTGTGGTGCAATGAATGTTGAATTTGGAAGCTGAGGATGTTGGTTCAAAGCTCAGCTGTGTACTATGTGATCTTGTTAAAATCACTTAAATGATCTGGGCCTCAGATTTCCCGTCTGACTAAATAACTTCAAATCTTTGATCTGTGACCTAATTAGAAATGTGAATTTTAATTCTTCTTAAGCTTCTTGAAAAAGCCCTGAAATGGAATTAAATTTTAGTCCAGTTGACAGGCAAATTTGGTGATATTTAAAATAATTATTCATTATGATTTCTACTCTCTTTCACACTCTGCACTGCCTCTCTCCTTCTAAAAAGTTCATTTTTAAATACATTGGTAACAAGTGATGACATCTTAATTGACTAGTCACTTTGTTAAATCACCTTTTTTAAAATAAATTTTTTTTCCAATTGACAAAATCCTCCTCTCCCTCTCCCCTTCCCTCCTCAAGTTGAGAAAGAAAAGTAACCGTGAAAAACAACTTGACTATAAACATGTATAGTCAAGCAAAACAAAGTTCCACGTTGGTCATCTCTCCCTCTCTCTCTCTCTCTGTCTCTGTCTCTGTCTCTCTCTCTCTCTCTGTCTCTCTCTGTCTCTCTCTGTCTCTCTCTGTCTCTCTCCCCCTCTCCCCCCCCATATATACATATATATACGTATATATGTGTGTACACATACATATATGTATATGTGTGTATATGTATGTGTGTATGTATATATGTGTATGTATATGTGTAAAATTCTGCATTCTGAGTCTACTACCTCTCTATTAGGAGGTGAAGAGCATGTTTCATCATGAGTCCTCTGGAAGTCATAATTGGTCATTCTGTTGGTTAGAGTTCCTAAGTCTTTCAGCGTTCTTTGTCTTTACAATATTGTCATCACTATTAAATTGTTGTCTTAGTCCTGCCTACTCACTCTGCTTCAGTTCTCGCAAGTCTTCCCAGGTTTCTATGAAACTATTTCCTCCATTATTTCTTAGAACACATTGGTATCTCATTTTGATTGTGGATTCAATGCACTCTCTGAGGCTGAGTTGCAACAGAGTATGGATCGATTCTCTGCTACTTGTACTAATTTTGGCCCAACAATCAACACCAAGAAAGCAGGCTTTCCACCAGCCAGCATCACATCATCCATCTATGGAACAATTGGTTATAGCAAATGGAGAAATTTTGAATACTGTGGATAAGTTCACTTACCTTGGCAGTATACTTTCCAGGGATGCACACATGGATGATAAGGTTGATACACCATTGCCAGAGCTAGCATTGTACTGTATTTGGAAGGCTCTGAAGGAAAATGTTGGGGAGAAGAGGTATTAGACTGTCCGCCAAACTGAAGGTCTACAGAGCCATTGTGGTGACGTTGTCGTATGCCTGTGAAACTTGGACAGTCTGTTGGCGTCATGCCAGGAAACTGAATTGCTTCTGTTTGAATTGTCTTAGGAAGATTCTGAAGATCACCTGACAAGATAAGGCACTGGACACTGAGGTCCTTTCTTAAGCCGAGCTGCTTAGCATTCAAATTCTACTTCAGAGTTGGCGGGCCATGTTGTTTGAATGCAAACATATGGTTGCCTAAAAGACTATTTTATGGAGAACTCACACAAATCAAGTGCTCATATGAAGGTTAGAAGAAGTGATACAAGGACACTCTCAAGATCTTTCTGAAGAACTTTGGAATTGATTGTGAGATAGAGATGCTGTCACAGAACTGCCCAGCCTAGTATGCTCACATCAAAGAAGGTGCTGTGCCCTTTGAAGCAGAATTGCAGTAGTTCCAAAGAAATGTGAGATGTGCAAATTTAGAGACATCTCCACTCCAAATGTTCATGTGGACTATTTGTGCCTGGCCTGTGGTAGAACCTTCCAAGCTCATATTGGTCTGATCAGCCACAGTTGGACACACTGTACCTTGGCCCCAACATAGTAATGTCAGTTTGGTCCTCTTTGAGAATGAAGGACAACAACCAACCAATCATTTCATCCCATTTATATACCATGTCTCGTTTAACTATTGCCCATTTGGTGGGCACCCTCTCAGTATCTAATTCTTTGTTACTCCAAGAAGTGCTGCTCCAAATATTTTTGTACATCCTTAGAGTTTGTTTTGCATAGAACTTTTCCCGCCCTTAATTTACCCTCTCTCTTATTCTCCCCTCTCCTTCCTCTTTCCCTTTTGAATGAAATATATTTTGGTACCTAATTATGTGTCAGTCAGTTAATAAGTAAGCATTTATTAAGTGTTTACTTTGTATAAATTCATAAATGCAATACAAAGCCCTGCGCTAATTATTGAGGACACAAAGTGTTTAGATAAATGTGAGAATCAAATACCTACTGCTCCCCCCAATCCTTCCTTCTTGTTCATATAGACTTCTGCTTGTGCACCCTTTTACTTGTGTGATGATTATGTGAGCTTATTTCCCCCATCCTTCCTCTACCTTTTCCACCACTAGTGTATTCTTCTTCCTTTCCCTTTCTGTTCTTCTTTTAATATCTTCAAAACATAGCTGAACAACTCCCAGGTCCTTTATCCAATTAGACTCCCTCTATGATGTCTGATTGTGAGGGGGCACGTGTATTCTCCCTTCCTCTCTCCACCTCCCCCATTAGAAAGTTAATACCTTATTCCAGGAAGCAGCTGGGTGGTGCAGTGGATGGAGCACTGGGCCTGGAGTCATGAAGCTAAGAGTTCATATCCAGCTTGAGACATTTGTTAGCTGTGTGACCCTGGTCAAGTTACTCAACCTTAGTTTCCTCAGCTGTAAAACTTCTTGAGTCCCTACCTGGCAGGGTTTTTGTGAGAATCAAATAAGATAATATTTGTGAAGTACTTAGTGTAATGCCTGGTACATAGTAAGTGCTTAATAAATCCTTCATTCCTTTCTTTCCTTTCCTCCTTCATCATAGCTTAGTCATATTTACCTTTGTGTTTCTTTTGATTCTATGCAGCTTTGGTCTCTTCATCAGGCATGCTAGGAAGCCCTCTATTTCATTAGTGGTTCATTTTTTTCCCCTCTAAGATTATATTTGCTTTTGCGGGGGAAGTTATTTTAACTATAAGCCTGTGTACTTTACCTTTTGTAATATCATATTCTGAGCTCTTTGCTCTTTTATAGTGGTGGCTGCTAAGTTGTGTTTGAGTCTTTCTAGCTGCCTAAAGTTCTTTTTCTTTGACCTGGAAGATTTGGATTTTGTTTGGCTATAGTGTTCCTGGAGTTTTTTGTGGGGCTTTCAGGAGGTAATCAGTAGATTCTGTTTCCATTTTGTCATTTAGTTCCAAGAATGTGAGCAGTTTTCTTTTATGACTTCTTGAAGTATGATGTTTAGGTTCTTTTTCTTGTGTCTTTTTCATCGTGTCTTTCAGGTAGTCCAGTGGTCCTTAAATCATCCCTACTCAATCTGTTTTCCAGGTTAGTTTTTGATATGAGATATTTTACATTTTCTTTTTTTTTTGTCTTTTTAATTTGTTTGAATATTCCTTCTCTGGTGGCATTATTATCCTCTATTTGATACATTCTAGTTTTCAGGAAGTTTGTTGCTTGGGTAATGTTTTCTACCTCTTATGCCAAACTATCAATTCTCTTTCCAATTCTTTCTTCCATAGCTCTCATTTCTTTTTATTTTTTCATTAATGTTCTCATTTCATTTATAAAAAAAGTTTTTTAACCCGCTTTATCTCTTTTAGTAATCCTAGTTGAACCTGTGCCTCACTGTGCATGCTTTTGAGGCTTTACTTATAAATATTTTGGAGACATTCTTTTCTTCTGGGTTTGTTTCTTTGAATGTTCCTGTCACCATAATAGCTTTTTTTTAATGGTGTTATTCTTTTTTTTATGTTCACTCTTTCAGCCTACTTCTCAACTTCAGACTTTATGTTAGGGCCAAGCTTTGCATGCTTCTGGAAGGAATGTTTGGGCTGATCCTGTTGCTACTTTTTTGTGTAGTGTAATGCATCGTGTTATTCCAGTATCTCAGGAACGGCTTAGCTTGGGCATTTTTGTAAGTTTTCAGTGTTTCCAAAATATTTTGATCCAGGGCAAAGTCTGATTTCTGCCCTCTGGTTGAGCTTTGCAAATTCCTGACCTGGGTTTAAGTCTGTGTAATAGATCTGTAGACTGGCTATGGTGATAGTTCCAGTAGATTCCTGCTGGACTCAGCCACTGTCAGCCAGCTGGAAAGCTCTGCTTGATCAGAGTGACAGAACAGCAGGATTCCTTATGATCTGGGATTCCTGCCCTGGTCATTCCCCAGTAGACTTCAGGAGTCTGGAACTGAGACCTTGGGGTCTCCATACTTGACTGGAGCCTGGAACTTTGCTCTTGGGGTCAGAACCATGCAGATGGTGCTTGCTCCTGAATGTGCTCCAGAGTATACAGCCTTAGGCCCAAGATTGCCCCTCACCCTAGAATACTACACTTAGGCACCAGTCCCATCCTCAGTCAGCCCTGGATCTGTGACCTTAGTGTGAACTTGGTAGTGAGTAACAGAGCTGCCAGTTGGCATCTGCTCCTGTACCCTGCACAGGTTTGGACCCCTCTTTGCTGGGTTTGGAATGTCTTCTCTCACTGGCGCACAGACTCTTCCTGTGATGGAATGCTCTGTGGGGCAGTTCCTGGCTAGACACTATCCTCAGTGTCCACAGGCCTCTTTGTTTCCCTGTGCCAACTTGGGCTGCAAAAACGTCTCATGATTTTTTTCCCTTAGATTTCCTGATCAAGATTTGGTCTAGTGCTGTTTTCTAGATCTGTTTGGAGGTGTTGAGGGTAGCAGAGCTTGGCTATACTTTCTGCTATTCCACCATCTCGGTTCTCTAGCACTTTTTCTTTAGTACTCTTATTTGTTGACCATTTTCTTTGGGTTGCAGTGCAGTATTTTTAAAAAAATTTTTTCCTGTGATCTTTTAAATGCTACTGTATGATGCCATAGGCTGGAGTTAGACATCAGCATACTGAAATAGTGTATTGGACAAGCTTGAATCTAGGAACCAGAAATAGATTAATGATCATAAAGCAATACTAACAGGAATGGTCAGATGACAACATTTTTTGGATGATTTGGGGTTGGGAGGGTTAGTAAAATTTATAAGGATAAATAGGAATTATAATGTTATCTTTTTGTTCCATATATCCACCAGAGAATTCAGTATCTTAACAGTTTTGTAAGCATTAGTAGAAATAGTATTTTGTTAGTAGATATAAAATAATTCATTCTTATTCTCACTTTTAAAATCTCTTTTGGTAAGTGTTTCTTTTATATATTTAAAGTGGTATTCAGAAGTTCATTAAGTCAGGATTTAATGTTTCTTGTTTTGTAAAGTTGAGGTTTGGGGCAGCTAGGCGGCTGAGTGAGTAGAGCACCAGCCCTGGAGTCAGGAGGACCTGAGTTCAAATTGGGCCTCAGACACTTGACACATGTACTAGCTGTGGACCTTGGGCAAATTACTTAACCCCAATTGCCCTGTCAGAGAAACAAACAAAAAAACAAAACAATAAAGTTGAGGTTTTTTAGGGGCAGTGGTTTAAAAATATAATTCAAATTTTGTATGAATAAAATCATACATGTCATTGTCTTTAAGCTCTAATGTTTCTTCTGGATTTGGGGGAATGATGGTATAGTGGAAAGAGTGTTGGATGTGGAATTGGAAAATATGGTTTAAGTTCCAGCTCTGCTCCTTATTACTTGTAACCTTGGACAAGTCTTGTTAACTTTGCCTAGGCCTCCATTTCCTTATCTGCAAAAAGTGGGTGTTGGACTAGATGACCTCTGAGGTCTCTTTCACCTATAAAACTATGAGCCTATGATCCTATGACTTTTTGTTAGTCAATCAACAAGAACTTATTAAGCAATTGCTATGTGCCAGGCACTGGACTTGGTACTGAAAATGCAAGTATAAAGAATGATATCATCATTATTCTTAAAGAGCTTATGTTGGAATGGGAGAGTACATATGTAAGCATATGCAGAATAGATGTAAAAAAGAATAAATAAATAAGGTAGCTTGGTAAGGAGGATGCTAGTAGTTGGGGAATAGGTGCCTGAGCTGAGTCTTTTTTTTTTTTGGAGGGGGGAGGCAAGGCAATTGGGGTTAAGTGACTTGCCCAAGGTTACACAGTAAGTGTCAGGTGTCTCAGGCTGGATTTGAACTCAGGTCCTCCTGATTCCAGGGCAGGTCCTCTGCTCATTGCACCACCTAGTTGCCCTGTGAGCTGAGTCTTGAAAGAGAAAAGATTCTTTGAGGTGAGAGTGATGAGGGAGTACATTCTAGGCATAAGCAGTGGCTGGAGACTGCCATGTAATATAGGTGAGAGGGAACACAGAAGAGGAGAGAGAGAGAAAGAGCAAAGGAAGAGAGAGAGGAAAGAGGCCATTTTGGTTGACTTGTAGAGTGAAGAAGGGGAAATAATCTCTAATGAGGCAGGAAAGACAGGTTGGGACTGGGTTGTTAAGGTCTTTAAAGCCTATTCTAAGGTAATCTAATAGTTTGGATACAAAAACTTTTCAATTTAACATAATCAAAATTATCCATTTGCATTTTGTAATGCTCTCTATCTCTTGTTGTGTCATGAATTCTTTTCTTTTCCCTAATCTGGTAGGTAAACTATTCCTTGCTCTTCAAAATTGCTTATAGTATCAGCCTTTATTCCTAAATCATGAACGCATTTTGACTTTATTTTGGTATATGGTGTAAGATATTGGTCTATGCCCAGTTTCTGCCATACCATTTCCCCACCCAGTTTGATTTTCAACTTTCCTTCATACACAGCACTCTAGACTGTCTCTCTACCTTTGCATTGCTTGCCCTCCATATCTATGAAGTATTCCCTTACCACTGCCACTTAGAATTCCTCATTTCCTTCAAGGTTCATCTTAAGTGCCATCTTCTGTATCAAGCCTTTTCTGACCTCTACAGCTTCTAGGGCCTTTCTCCTAAACTATCTTGTATCTCTTTTGTATATGTCTATATGTAAGCTTCTTGCGGGCAAACGCTTCTATTTTTGCCTTCGTAACCCCAGTGTTTAGCACAATGCCTGCTTGGCACATGGTTATTATAATTACTTATCAATAAAAGTTTACTTAGCTCAATAAATGTGCTTGTTGATTGATAGGATATTGACAGCTGATAGTTAAAAAAAAAATATCTCATTCTAAAGTCTGTTAGAAATAAAACTTTAGTTTAAGGTTAATGTCCTGGGAACTTGGTAGACAAGAAATAATTGCCCCTTTTTTTCATTGTTAAGTGATAATACCATTTTGCATAGGGAGTTGGTAGAGACAGCTTGGTATAGTAGAAAGAACACTTACTAATGTAAATCTGAGTAAGTAGTCAGCCTTCTAGTACAGTGGAAAGAACTCTGGATTTTGAGGTAGATGGCTTAGATTGAATCCTAGTTCTACTGGGATTCTTTTTCAACCTTTGGTTAAATCACTTGACCTTTTCGAAACCTAGTTTCTTACCTGTAAAATGAGGGAAGTTAGGCTATTTGATTTCTGAGGTCCTTTCCAGCTGCAAATCCCATGATCTATGAATCTTTCTGAATCTTGAAACATTGATGTAAACATCTAACAATCCATGTGAAAATTCTTTGAAAACTGTTTAGCAATATATAAATTTAAGTGTTCAAGGAAGGGACACTATTAAAATTTTAGGTGCTAGATTTGATTTACCTCAAAATTAAAAAAAAGTGAAGATGGCGGCTGGAAAGCAGGGACTTGCATGAGCTCCCCACCATGTCCCTCCAAAAACCTATAAAAAATAGCTCTGAACGAATTCTAGAACTGCAGAACCCACAAAATAGCAGAGGGAAGCAGGGATCCAGCCCAGGACAGCCTGGATGGTTGCTGGATGAGGTCTGTCGCGCATGGAGTGGAGGGCAATGGAGCTCAGCGTGGGAGGCAGCAGGACCAGCCAGACTAGGAGCCAGGCAGAACAGGCCCTATCGCCCTGAATCAGTGAGCTGTGGCAGTTACCAGACTTCTCAACGCACAAACACCAAAGACAACAGAGAAGGTTAGTGGGAAAAGCCAGGACAGAGTTCGAGGTTGGCCACTGCCCCAGGGGCAGTGGGGGAGGTGCAGCTGCAGAACTACAGCTGCAGTTGCTTCTGGCCCCAGGCCCACGTGGTGGGAGGACTTAAGTAGTGGATCAGAGCAGGAGTGAAGAGCCTGCTGAAGATTTGCGTCAGGTCAGGGTTGGTGGTTCTTGAGGAAGGAGGAGTGCTGGGGTGGCAGAGCTGGCTATATAGAAATAGCTCTGAAATCAACAGCGCATCCCCTCAACCTGGGAACAAAGTACTCTTTGCTCTACAAGCAGTCATACCCTGACGAAAAACTCAATGGTCAAGTAAGTTGGCTGGGAACATGGCCAGGCAGCGAAAACGCACCCAGATTCAGTCTCAGACTTTGCAATCTTTCTTTGGTGACAAAGAAGACCAAAACGTACAGCCTGAAGAAGTCAACAAAGGGCAAGAGCCTACACCAAAAGCCTCCAAGAAAAACATGAACTGGTCTCAGGCCATGGAAGAGCTCAAAAAGGAGTTGGAAAAGCAAGTTAGAGAAGTAGAGGAAAAATTGGGACAAGAAATGAGAATGATGCAAGAAAACCTTGAAAAACAAGTCAATGACTTGCTAAAAGAGACCCAAAAAATACTGAAAAAAATATTGAAGAAAACAACACTTTAAAAAATAGACTAACTCAAATGACAAAAGAGCTCCAAAAAGCCAGTGAAGAGAAGAATGTCTTGAAAGGCAGAATTACCAAATGGAAAAGGAGGTCCAAAAGACCACTGAAGAAAATACTACCTTAAAAATGAGATTGGAGCAAGTGGAAGCTAGTGACTTGATGAGAAATCAAGATATTATAAAACAGAACCAAAGGAATGAAAAAGTGGAAGACAATGTGGAATATCTCATTGGAAAAACCACTGACCTGGAAAATAGATCCAGGAGAGATAATTTAAAAATTATTGGACTACCTGAAAGCCATAATCAAAAAAAGGGCCTAGATATCATCTTTCAAGAAGTTATCAAGGAGAATTGCCCTGATATTCTAGAGCCAGAGGGTAAAATAGAAATTGAGAGAATCCACAGATCACCTCCTCAAATAGATCCCAAAAAGAAAACTCCTAGGAACATTGTCATCAAATTCCAGAGCTCCCAGGTCAAGGAGAAAATACTGCAAGCAGCCAGAAAGAAACAATTTGAATATTGTGGAAAAACAATACAGGATCTGGCAGCTTCCACATTAAGGGACCGAAGGGCTTGGAATACGATATTCCGGAGGTCAATGGAGCTAGGATTAAAACCAAGAATCACCTACCCAGCAAAAGTGAGTATCATGCTCCAAGGCAAAATATGAATTTTCAATAAAATAGAGGACTTTCAAGCTTTCTCAGTGAAAAGACCAGAGCTGAATAGAAAATTTGACTTTCAAACACAAGAATCAAGAGAAGCATGAAAAGGTAAACAAGAAAGAGAAATCATAAGGGCCTTACTAAAGTTGAATTGTTTTGTTTACATTCCTACATAGAAAGATGATGTGTATGATTCATGAGACCTCAATATCATAGTAGCTGAAAGGAATATGCATATATGTGTATACATATATATACATATGTGTGTATGTATGTATGCAGATATATATATGTATATACACACACAAAGGGCACAGGATGACTTGAATATGAAGGGATGATATCTAAAAAAAATCAATTTAAGGGATAAGAGAGGAATATAGTTTTTTTCTTTTCTTTTTTTTTTATATATTTTTTTATTTTTAGTTTACCACACACGGTTTTACATAATTTTGAGTTCCAGATTTTCTCCCCTCCCTCCCCTCCCTCCCCAAGACGTCATGGAATCTCATAAAACTACCATGTATAACTTCGCATTGAATTAATTTATACACTAGTCAAGTTGTGGAGAAGAATTATGATCAATGGAATGAATCATGAGAAAGAAGAGACAGAACCAAAAAAAAAACCCAAAAACAAAAACAAAAGAGAAGAAAAAAGGCGAGCATGTAGTGTGCCTCAATCTGCATTCAAACTTCACAGGTCTTTCTCTGGATGAAGATAGCATTCTCCATCGTGAGTCCCCTGGAGTTGTCCTTGCATCTTGCATTGCTGAGAAGAGCGAAGTCTGTCAGGGTTGGTCCTCACGGAATCCCTATATCTGTGGTTGTGTACAATGTTTTCCTGACTCTGCTCTGCTCACTCAGCATTATGTGGTGTAGGTTTTTCCAGGTTGTTACGAAGTCCGTATCATCCCCATTTCTTATGGCACAGTAGTATTCCATTGCCTTCATATACCACAGTTTGATCAGCCATTCCCCAATTGATGGGCATCCCCTTGATTTCCAATTCTTGGCTACCACAAAGAGAGCCTCTATAAATATCTTTGTACATATGGGTCCCTTTCCCTCTTGTGTGATTTCTTTGGGATACGACCCTAGAAGTGGTATTGCTGGGTCAAAGGGTATGAACATTCCTGTGGCTCTTTGGGCGTAGTTCCAAACTACTCTCCAAAATGGCTGGATCATCTCACAACTCCACCAGCAATGTAACAATGTTCCAATTTTCCCATATCCTCTCCAGCATTTATCATCCTCCTGCTTTGTTATTTTAGCCAATCTTACAGGAGAGATGTGGTATCTAAGAGTTGTTTTGATTTGCATTTCTCTAATCAGTAGTGATCCAGAGCATTTTTTCATATGCCTATAGATAGCTTTAATTTCTTCCTCTGAAAACTGCCTGTTCATATCCTTTGACCATTTCTCAATTGGGGAATGGCTTGTATTCCTATATATTTGGCTCAGTTGCCTGTATATTTTAGAAATGAGGCCTTTATCAGAGATACTAGTTGCAAAGATTTTCTCCCAATTTTCTGCTTCCCTCCTAATTTTTGTTGCATTGGCTTTTTTTTGTACAAAAACATTTCAATTTAACATAATCAAAATTATCCATTTTGCATTTTGTAATGCTCTCTATCCCTTGTTGGGTCATGAATTCTTTTCTTTTCCATAAATCTGATAAGTAAACTATTCCTTGCTCTCCCAAATTACTTATAGTATCAGCTTTTACTCCTAGATCATGAACCCATTTTGACTTTATTCTGGTATATGGTGTAAGATATTGGTCTATGCCCAGTTTCTGCCCTACCATTTTCCAATTTTCCCAGTGGTTTTTGTGAAATAGTGAATTCTTAGCCCAGAAGCTGGCCTCTTTGGGTTTATCAAAGAGTAGATTGCTCTGGTTGACTTCTCCATCTTGTGTACCTATCCTGTTCCACTGATCCACACCCCTGTTTCTTAGCCAGAGAGGAATATATTGAGAGAGGGATAAAGGGAGAGATAGAATGAGGTAAATTATCTCGCATAAAAGTGGCAAGAAAAAGTGGTTCTGTAGGAAGGGAAGAGGGGGCAGGTGAGGGGGAATGAGTCAATCTTGCTCTCATTGGATTTGACCTGAGAAGGGAATACCGTACACACTCAATTGGGTATCTTACCCCACAGGAAAGGAGGAGGAAGAAGATAAAAAAGGGGGGATGACAGAAGGGAGGGCAGATGGGGGAGGAGGTAATCAAAAACAAACCCTTTTGAAAAGGGACAGGTCAAGGGAGAAAATTCAATAAAGGGGGATGGGTTAGGAAGGAGCAAAACATAGTTAATCTTTCACAACATGAGTATCGTGGAAGGGTTTTATATAATGATACGCATGTGGCCTATGTTGAATTGCTTGACTTCTTAGGGAGGGAAGAGGGGAGAGAATTTGGAACTCAAAGTTTTAAAAACAGACGTTCAAAAACAACAACAAAAAAAAGTTTTTGCATGCAACTAGGAAATAAGATATACAGGCAATGGGGCATAGAAATTTATCTTGCCCTACAAGAGAAGAAGGGAAAGGGGGATGGGAGGGGAGTGGGGTGACAGATGGGAGGGCTGACTGGGGAACGGGGCAACCAGAATATATGCCATCTTGGAGTGGGGAGAGGGTAGAAATGGGGAAAATATTTGTAATTCAAACTTTTGTGAAAATCAATGCTGAAAACTAAAATTTATTAAATAAATTTTAAAAAAAAGAATCAAGGGAAGCATGAAAAGGTAAACAAAAAAAATAAAAAAAATTTTAAAAAAGTCTAGAAATATATCTGGATATTTACTTATATATTGTGTTGTCATTTTCTTTTGTTAAAAAAAAAGTCTCACTTTTGTTCCAAAAAAATTTGTATAGTCTCCTATTTCTTGAAACCTAATTCTAAAGTATGTCTGCAGTGTAAAAGAAAACAAAAGTTTTTGTTTTGAGAAGTAGTTCTCAGACTTTTCAGTCTCAAGACCCCTTTATTCGCTTACAAATTATTAAAGACTCCGAAGAGCTTTTGTTTATGTGGGTTATATCCAGTTAAATGCTGGTAAATGTTTAACAACCAATGCTGTATTCCCCTTCCCCCTGCCCCTTTTTTACAGGACATACTTTTAAGTTTATGTGCATTAGCATTTACCATCATTTCCTCAGGCTTAGACAATCAACAAAATAATAAATGAAGGGTAGATAGGAAGTGTGAAAATGTAATCATTGGTTCTCTAAAGCTGATTTGAGCTGGCTCTGTCACAAACCCCTAATTGCATCTAATAACATTTATCATGTTAAAAATGAAACAAATTAAAATTAAAAAATATTTATTCATTAAAAATAACTAACAAGCCCATTACATGTTGATATAATATTAACATAACATTTTAATGAAAAGTAACTATATCTTTCAAAGCAAAAATTTAGTAAGAAGAGTGGCATTGTTTTATATATTTTTGCAAATCTCTTTAATGTGTAGCTTAATAGAAGATAGCTAGATTATCATATCCATTTCTGCATTCAGTCTCTTGCTGTATGTTATTTTGGTTGAAGTATAGGAAGAAAATCCAGCCTCCTACAGATATCTAATTGGAAAAGGGAGGAATATTTTAATAGGTAAATACTGTCTTAGTGTTATTATTAAAATAGTTTGACCTTGGGGACTCCCTGAAAGGGTGTTGGGGACCCCCAGAGATCTGTGGACTATCCTTTGAGAACTGCTATTATAGAGGGAAGGGCAAATAAGAATGATGGAGAAGAATTTATCATAAAGAAAATTTGACTTGTATTAAGCAAAGTTTTCCATCTATGGAAAATGAATGAAATTTGAGAAGACATAAAATTAGTTCTCTAGTAGGTAATGCTTTTTAATAAATGGAAGAACTCCAGTAATACCTTTATTTTCCTCTATTGTTCATTACTCTTCAAACAAGTCATTCTCTTCCCTCCCCTACGATGATTAGATAATATTTATACTTGCCTTTGATCTCTTCATGTTGTTCATCTTGCCAGGAATGTTCTCTTTGCCCTATTTTCTGAGTCCAGAGCCTACTTATCTTTTTAAGGATCAAGTTTTACCTCTTCCACAAAGCATTCCCTGATTATTCTATCTCTATCTGAAGTATCTTTGTCTTTGAGTCCTTTAAGCACTTCTCTGTGTACCCAAATTTAGCACTAAATTATATCCTGACTTGTTATTTCATAAAGATTGTCTCTTCAAATAAGTATAAGTTTCTGGAGCGCAGGTGCTCTGCTAGAGCATGCTTTATACTACTTTATCTTCTCTGGGACCTAGTAAAGTACTAAATACATAGTAAGCCTTCAATGAGTGCTTGGTATTCATTAGATCTTTCTCAATAATTTTCTGTGCCTTTTTCCGCTATGGAGTATGCCCTTTTTATTTTTCCTAGTCTCATGAATTTCTTTTCTTTTTCTAATTGGGTATCAGTTTGTAATGTATGAAAAGCAGAAGAGAAGGAAACTGAGTGAATTGTTGAAATTGTGTATTTACTGCCTTGTGCTATTTGGGATGCCAAAATATGCACTTGACAGAAGAAACAAAACAGTGCTCTCAGAATAAAATGATCACGTGCTGGTGGCTGGTAGCACACTGACAATTTTTTGAGGTTGCCTAGGTCAGTGGACTGAGAGCTTGGTCAGATATTTACTGAGCTAGATACAAAGAAATATAAAATCTATTCTTTTTCTCCAAGGAGGTTATCTTCTAGTTAGGAAGACAGTATATTATAGACAATAAAGGTAACCTCTAATCCAGGACAGTATATGGTGTGTGGAAAAGTGAAAAGAACATTATATTTGGGAGGCAGCATGGTACCATAGAAAGAGTGCTAGATTTGGAGGTGGAGGTCCTGGTTTCAAAGTCTGCCTCTACCACTTAATACCTGTGTAACTTTAGGCATGCCATTTGATCTCTCTAGGTCTTGCTTTCCTCCTGGGATCAGAATACCTCTGAGGTCCTTTCCTACTTTAAATCTATGAGGTATGTTCCTATGATTTGGAGTTAGATGGACCAGTATTTGGATCCAGGCCTTACTACTTCCTGTCTGGTGTTGGGAAAAAATTGAGAGGTACCATAGCATAATGGATTGATGTAGGACTTGACTTCAGGTTTTTCTGACAGTTTTCTGCCTTTGACACTTGCTAGTTGTGTGATTATGAGCAAGTTACTTAACTGTTTTCGTTTCGGTTCCCTTATTCTTGAGGCAGCTAGTGGTGTAGTAGATAGGATCCTGGGCCTGGATTCAGGAACACTTGAGTTCAGATCCTACCATAGACACTTACTAGTTTTGTGACCCTGGGTAAGTCAACCTCTGTTTGCCTCAGTTTCTTCAACTCTCAAATGGGGATAATAATAGCATCTACCTTGCTGAGTTGTGAAGATCAAATGAGATAACATTTGTGAAAGTGCTTAGCAACACTGCCAGCGCATAGGTGCTGTATAAATGCTTATTTGTTTCCCTTCTTCCTTATCTCTAAAATGAGAATAATACCTATTGTTATAAGGCTCAAATGAAATAATCTATGTAAAATGTTCTGCAAACTATAAAGTACCATGTAAATGTCCATTATTGTTATTATCTGAGAAGGTCACTTACCCTCTTGGGGCCTCAGTTACTCATCTGTAAAATGAAGGGATTGGACTACATGAGCTTTAAGGTCTCTTCTGACTCCCAGTTTTATGATCTTATCAGTGGTGTAGGCAAATCAAGGGCATGAAGAGCTCAGAGGGGAGGGAAAGGACTGCCATGGGTAGTCAGGGGAAGTGTCATGGAGGAAGAGGTCCAGAGGGGTCTGTGGGATTTGTGAGGTGGAGAGGCAAGTATATCCCAGGTGTGTGTGGGGAATGATTTTGTCAAAGACCTGTGGACAGGAATGAACAAGACCTGTCAGGTAACAGTGAGCAGACCAGTTTGTTTTATGACCTGCTGATGCTCCTTTGAAGTTATTGCTAGTGTTAGATTGCTTGAGTTTAAGTTGTTCAATATCTCGTTAGTAAGGACGTGATTTGATTGATATAAGAAACTCCTGCATGAGCAAAGTCCTGCCAGTGGAGATGAGTACCTTCTCTACATTGCATAGTCTCTTGAAAGAGTTATCTGGAGCAGAGGTGTCAAGTTGAGGCATTCAGAACTCCTGAATGAGGTTGAATCAGATTAAAATATGACTGGGAAATGTTTAACAAAATAAATAAAAATATAATGTTGTTCAGTTGTTTTCTGTCTTGTCTGACTCTTCATGATCCTATTTGGACTTTTCTTGGCAGAGATACTGGAGGGGTTTGCCATTGCCTTCTCCAACTCATTTTACGGATAAGGAAACTGAGGCAAACAGGGTTAAGTGACTTGCTACAGTAACTATGTGTCTGAGGCCAAAAAGTTAAATTGATTTGCTCAGGGTCACACAGCTAGTATGTTTGAAGTAGAACTTGAATCTAGGTCTTACTGGTTTTTTAAGGCTGGATCTGTAGCCAGCCAGCCATATTGCCTCTTCCTTTGTTAGCAAGCACACTTATTTTTAATATCATACACAATTAAAAAAAGTGACAAACATAAATTTTTCTTATGAATTTTATAAGATATGTCTTAGAAATAAATCTGTGGTGGTTATTCTGCTTTATTTTCTTGTAATGTTTTATTAATTCTTTTTCTTACACAACAATAATTTTGCAGTATTACTCCCCCAACTTTAGAACTTTCCCTTATAACAAACAAAAACAGGCAAAATCAGCTGATTTGGCAACCACATAGAACAGTGCCTTTAACTATAGTCTATGCCTTTTCTACCGAGAGGAGGGAAGTAATCCTTTGGAACCAAGTTTAGTCACTGCATTTAACCTGAATTCTGATTTTTTTTTTTTTTTTTTGAAATTTACATTGTTGTTTTGGCGTAAAAAGTCTTCCTGGTTTTGCTTTTTTTTGCTCTGCATCATTTCCTACGCATTTTTTCCTTGACTTCTTTGGATTCCTCCTTATTGCATTGTGTTTAATGCCCTAATATTCCATCATATTCATATACCACAGTTTGCCTAGTCATTCCCTAATCAGTGGACCACCTCCTCGTTACCCTTTTTTGGCTACTGCAATGCTGCTTTGAATACTTTGATGTAGATGAGACATTTCTTTCTGCCATTGACTTTCCCTGGTGTGTGTGCCCAGTTTATTGCTGGGCCAAAGGGTACGAACAGTTTAGTAGCTTATCTGTCATAATTGCAAATTGTTTGGTAGAACAGTTGGACCAATTCACAGCTTTACCAGCAGTGTATTATTGTGCCTGTCTTCTCACAGTCCCTGCCACTGTAGACTCTGTCTTTGCTAATTTGATGAGTTTGAAATGAAACTTCAGAGTTGTTTTAACTTGTGTTTCTCTTAATAATATCAAATACTTTTTCATGATTGTTCCTGCTTTGTTTTTCTTCTTTTGAAAACTGTTGATATCATTTGACCACTTTTCTAGTTAGAAATAGCTCTTAGCCTTATTTGCGTTTATTTCTTATTATTCTTGGATGTCAAGTTTTTATCAGACATTTCATGCAAAGATTATTTTTCCCACTTGGTAGCTTCTTTTATTCTAGCTGCCTTGTTTTGTTACTTTAAAAATTGTATATTCAATTCACCAAGAACTTATTAAATAGCTATGTGCAAGGTGTTGTGCTAGGCTTGGGGACACAAGGACAAAAGGAGATATAATCTCCTATAAAAATGAGTTTACATTTCTACAGTCATGGTATACCATATATGCAAATAAGTATAAGATAAAATTAAAACTATCTATTTTGCTTTTTGTGAGCACTTCTGTCCCTTGTTTGGTTATGAATTCTACCGACTGCCCATATTTGTGGAAGATTCATTTTTTTGTTCTTTAACTTTTAAATATATGATCTTTTTACTTTTAGGTAATTTTGTATTTAGGTTACTTATCCACTTGTAATTTGTTATGTAAGATGGTATAAGATGTGATTGAATTTTATTTTTTGCTAAACTATTTTCTAGTTTTTCTTGCAGATTTTTTGAAACAGGGAGCACTTGCCCCAGTAGTTTGGTTTTTTGGGACTGTTGAACATTGGGCTATTGCATCCATTTCCTTCTAGATCTTGTTTGTCTAGTCTATTCTACTGATCTATTTTTTAACTAGTAGCAAGTAGTTTTGATGTTTCATAATAGTTTGAGTGCTGGGCTAATTCTAGGCCCCCTTCATTCCTACTTTTTTTTCCATCTTTGAAATCCTTGATCTTTTGTGAATTTTGAATGCCATAAAGTAACTCTTCCTGTTGCCTCTAGAATGTACACACCACATACATTAGTAAATTAATTTGGCAAAATTTTTTGTCATATTGGTCTGACCTAGCAGTGACTGTCTCTTTAATTACTTTGTCTTCCTTTATTTTTTATTAAAAAATTGCATTTATAAAAGTGTTTTGTGTTTTTTGGTAGATAATTCCCAGGAACGTTATTCAATTTGCAGTTATTTTGGATGGACTTTCTTTTATTTCATTCTGGTTTTTGTTGATTTATTTTGTACCTGGCTAGAGTCAGAAGGTGAAAAATGACTAATAAACAAACCCTCTCTCCTAAACTTTACTGAAACTATAAATCATCTTGATTAATTTCTTCATTGATACTTTGAATTTTTCTAAGTAAATCATCAAATAATTTGCAAAAAGGGATAATTTTGTCTCCCTCAATGTTTATTCCTTTATTTTAGTTATCGTCTCTATGCCAGTGACTTCCAATCTGTATTTCCAACCTGATTTCTCTCCCCTGAGCTTCCATCCTTCATCACAGATTGCTAATTAGGCATTTCAAAGTATATGTTGAAGAGGTGTCTCAAACTTAGCACATTCAAAATCCTCTAACCTCCCCCCTCCTCCAAACTTGTGTTTTCTGTGGAAGGCACCGCCATTCTTCTGTTTGCTTAGGTTTGTAGCCTCAGCATTATCTCAGACTCTCACTCCTCTTATGTCGTAACAGTTGCCTATCCTTGCACTTTTTCCTTCCTAACATGTCTCATCATTGCAGCAGTCTCCTCGATGGTTTCTGTGCCCACTCTCTTCTCATTCCGTTCTGTCCTGTAAGACAGCTGCTTAATTGCAGATCTGACCATATCATATCTACTCCACCAACTCTAATGGCTTCCTTTTGCCTCTAGAATAAATCAGAAACTCTTCTCTTTAGTTTTAAAGCCCTTCACAATCTGTCCCAGCCTATCTTCCTACCCTCATTTTACATTACTCTTATTCTGCACTCTGTCATCTAGCCAAACTGGCCTTTTCTCTGTTCCTGACACATGACATCCCACTTCCCATCTCTGAGCTTTTGCACTGGTTAGCTCTCATCCCTGGAATGGATTCTCTCCTCACCTTTCTTTCATAGAATCCCCTTCTTCCTTCAAGATGCTGCTCAATATCTCCCTTTCATGAAATCTTTCCTGGTTCCCTCAAGTGTAAGTGTTCTCTGTTTTAAACACTCTATTACGATTTATTACATATGTTAAAATATGCTAAATATTTGATATTATACAATTTTGTATTTTCTTAATATTTATTCTGTATATACTTACATGTTCTTGTTGTCTTCTGCATTAGAATGTAAGCTCCTTAGAAGTAGAGATTGTTTCATTCTCTATATTTCTGTCTCCAGCAAAGTGTCTGGAATGTGTTCAGTCATTTTTCACTTGTGTCCGACTCTTCATGACCCCATTTGGGGTTTTCTTGGCAAACATATTGGAGTGGTTTGCCATTTCCTTTTCCAGCTAATTTTACAGATGAGGAAACTGAGGTAAACAGGCTTAAGTGGCTTGGACAGGGTCACACAGCTAGTAGGTGTCTGAGCTAGATTTGAACTTAAGAAGAGGCGTCTTCTTGATTCCAGGCCTGGTGCTCTAGTCACTGTGCCACATAGCTGCCCCAGTCTGGCATGTAGTAAGTGCTTTTAAATACTTGTTGATTAATTATTATTTTCTTATTGCTATAGCTGGCATTTCTAGCATTATGTCAAATAATAAGAGAAAGCAAGGCAGCTTTCCCTTGACACCATTCTTATTGGGAAATCTTTCATTGTTTCACTTTTGCAAATAATGTTAGCTCTTGGTTTTACAGTTACATTTATATTGATTTTATATTTGTTTACATGTGATATAATATTCTATTACATTAATTTACCACAAATTATTTAATAATTTTGCTATTTTTAAGCATTTAAATTGTTTATTGGAGTTGATTAAAATATAGTGATATAGTTATGAAAATCTTTGTACAGACAGCTTTTAAAAATGATATTTTCAGGGTATAGAGCCTAAATGGATTCGTTGGGTCAGAGAGTATAATTGTTTTTGTAATTTTTGCTGCACAGTGGCAAAATACTATCTAGAAAGCCCTATAAGTTTGCAATTCCACCAACAATGAATGGATATACTTGTTTCTGTACAACCCTAACAACAATTAGGTTTTTTTGCTTTTAATTATTTTTTTCCCAACTTGATGAGTGCAAATTTGGTACCTCAGTTATTTTAATTTGTGCAGCTTTGCTCATTAATAAGGTTGAACATTTTTTGAATTTAAATAACAAAAACTACATATTTATATCAATTGTTCAGTTGTGTCTGACTTCATGACTCCATTTACATGATTAATTATGCTTATTGTTCTCCTGATATTAAACTTCCATGCTTTCCTAGTATAATCCAGTAGATGGTCATAGAGCAGTGTATTATTTTGCCTGTCTTCTCACTGGACCTGTGATTTCATTGGTATAGGAAACAGCATTCAAACTTTTTGGTCTCAGGACCAATGCCTTTATATTCTTAAAAAATTATTGAGGACCCCCCCCCCTTCCCCAGAGAGCTTTTCTTTATATGGGTTCTATCTGTCGATATATATTGTATTAGAAATTATAACATCTTAGTATTGTCTTGAAAAGTTTTGACCTTTGGGTCCCCCCCCACCTCCCTGCCAGGGGTTCCAAGACCACACTTTGAAAAACACTCATATAAGGAACTCCTAAATGAGGAAACTTGTAAGAAATTAATGCACATAATTAACAAATATTGAACTGAAATCTGGCAGTCCTCTTCTTTGTTTTGGCTGTTCTGCCCAGCCTGAAACGGAGGACAATGTGAAGAGGAAAAAAAAGTCCCAAAGAGAGGATCTCTTCTCCTCTGCAACCTTCCAAGCTGTCAACTGACATGCTGCTTAGCTTTCTTTAGAAAAAAAGAGGATGGCCAGCTGGTCTCACACCAGACCAGCCTCAATGGAGTACTCCACCACTCTTAGGGAAATAAGTCCTACAGACAGGAATGAGACAGACTGAGAATTTAAAGGAAATTGACATGTCTACAACACAAAATAACTGAAATAGCAAAACAAGAAAGAGATTTTTGGAGGGACTGGATCTCCCTATATTGTCCAGGTTTAGAAGTATAGTGGCTGTTCACAGACCAAACCCAACTGCAGATCAGTCCAGAAACTTTGACCTGCTCCATTTCTGCCCTAAGCCAGTATGCCTATCCTTATGCAGTCTGGTACGCTCTGCCAAACTCCTTTTATGAGATGGAGATGATTGTAATACCCAAAGGAGTAACAGAAAAAGCAGAAAAAGAAGGCTATCAAAATGAATATCACTTATAAATAATGATGTAAACACAAACCAAATTCTAGCAAAGAAATATCATATCCAAAAAAGACTTACTCATTATGACCGAGAGAAGAAATATGGCATAGACCAGAGGAGTCAAAAAGCCTTCCACACCTTCTTTAGTGCCTCAAACCATAATAAAACATAATTGGGAATGTAACTGGGAAATATTTAACAAAATAAAAACACAACAGAACACAGATAGTATTAATATTCTAAGTCAATATGCTACCTTTAGATACTTGAGTTTGACACCACTGGTATAGTAGATAGAGGGCCTTATAGCCCAAGGACATGGGTTCAATCCTGGCTCTGGAGTCCTAGGTGAGTCACCAGACACTACCATAGGCATCTAAGATTGCAAACCTTAAAGTGCTATATGTCAGCTATTAATATTAACTACTCTGTGGCTGTAGCTCAAGTAGGCAAAGCAACCATGTTCTTTATTTCTTTACAATTCCTTTACACATTTCTTACACAGAAAAGCTCTGAACTTGAAGCCAAGCATAACCTTTGTTCAAATTCTGCCTCTGACAGTTATTAGGTATGTGACTTTGGGCAACTCAGTTGACCTAAGAACTTTTTCTTACCTATAAAATGGGGATAATACCTGCAGTTTTTTTAATAGGGTTACTTTGAGGGTCAAATGAAATAATGTGAATTAAGTGCTTTGCAAACCTTAAAGTGCTATATGTCAGCTATTAATATTAACTACTCTGTGCCTGTAGCTCAGGTAGGCAAAGCAACATCAGATTGTCCATTTTCTCTGTAATTGAATATCATTGCATATATTTTCTATTAAATTTTCTAAGCTTTATTGTGTAGTAAAATTGTCTTCATATTAAATGGAAATTAAATTTTGTATCAGAAATCTTATTTTTTAAGGGGATAAACTAGGCTGTACAGTCTCATTTTGAAATAAATGACTAACTGGACAAATGCTTGCTTTACTTTTATGTATCTTATCTCAGGCTTACATTTGATAGTCTCTTGTTTTTTTGGGGGGGCAGAGCAATTGGGGTTAAGTGACTTGCCCAAGGTCACACGGCTAGTACACGTGTCAAGTGTCTGAGGCTGGATTCGAACTCAGGTCCTCCTGACTCCAGGGCTCTACTCACTGCGCCACCTAGCTGCCCCTCTTAGATAGTTTCTTAACCTGTTTAGCAGTGAATATTAATCATTAAGAATTATGACTGACAATTGATTGTTTTTCCTGAACATGGAATTGTAAATAGAATTATTATATTGTAGAATTTTATCAAATGCTTTTCAAAAAATTTTCCCCCTTTATTAAATAGCTGAGGTGAGTTGCAAAAATATATTGTCACTTTTGCATAAAAGAGACTAAACTGCCTGAGGCTCAAGTAGTATGTACTTATAAAAAACACTTTGAGATCCTCAGATGAAAAGTTTAAATGAAAGATACTATATTAATTTAGGATCTGATAATCTGTTTAGTTTTACCTTTTGTACCCTTTCATATTAGGTTATTAATCTAGCTTTATTTAGTGTGCATCATTACCTAATTGTTAAGTTAACATGAGATTTATTATTTTAGGCCAAAATTTGCATCTTTTATACCTTAGAAGCATTTCGTGCTATCTTTTACATTTTTCCATGTTATATAGCTGGGGAAAAGTCTCTGTTCATTTATGATGCATTAACCAGTTGCAAATTGTTCTCCTTTAAAATAAATTGTTGTGTAAAATTAGAATGGAGCAAATGATATGTGATTCAGTAGAATAGGGTGTGGGCTTGAAAATCTGGAGACCTGGGTGTTATATAGTGCTGGCCGGGTCACTAACTAAGCCTTCTGATTTAGGGAGATGTATTTATCTTCTCTGGGCTTCAGTTTTTTCATCAGTAAAATGACAGGTGGTTGTTATACATAATCAGTCCCAGAATCCTTCTGATGTTCTAGGATGCTATGCTTTTCTTTTAATTGATAAACAATTTTATTCTTTTAAGTAGTATAGTACTAGCTGTTAGTGCATTATAAAGTACCATTTTACGAAATAGTATTTTAGAAGTTTTAAATTGAAACAGTTCTTTACAAATGAACAAATTAAGGCTTAGAGGAAATGATTTAAACAAGGTCATATAGATTGTATGGCAGAGCCAGAGCTAGAACCAGTTTCTTGGTCCTTAGGCGAGTGCTTTGAGATTCTTCATTAAAAAAAAAAAGCCCAACAACTATCTGAAAATGCATAATATGAAAACTATCTTCTTCATGGATCCCTTCCAGACCTAAAATCCCATGCTATAATATTTCATGCAAAGCAGTAGTAGGGATAGCCCAATTGTAGGAGCTCTGGAATGTGTCAGGGGAGTGGAGTTTCAAGTTCAGTAACTGTATAGCTATTTATCTAAATGTATACAAATCAGGGTTTTAGAAGGTTTCTGAAAGATGAAATTTCAGGCTACTGTATCAAGTTGTAATTCAAATCTCTGTGAACTTTTAACAGCTGAATGACTTTAGAATAAATTACAGTATTCTTTTCATGTTAGATAACTTCAAGAAGTCAGAACTGTAATCGGCTTTTTCTGCTGGGACAAAAGTGGGATATAGTACACTGATACAGTCACTGTAGTTTATTATTGTTAGACATAAGCTCTTTGAGAGTGAGGATTGTTTTATTCTTTGTATCTCCAGTTCGTAGCACAGTGCCTGGCACCTAGTAGGTGCTTAATAGATGCTATTGATTGATTGAAAGTGAATATAGTTGATTTTTATTTAGTATCAATCCTGATAGGGAATATCTGGGGTTCCTGACCAATTGTCAGTCTTATAACCAGCTGGAGAAAATGTACATTCTCTTTGTAAAGACAATCTGATCAGATTTCAGAGTTGCTCTATTATATATAGTCATAAAGCGAAAATATCTATTCTTATAGGCAACTTATAATTTTAAAAAATGTTTATTCCTGAAATAAGACTTAATTCCAATATCTCTATAGTCTTCCCATCTATTTTCTTGGCCCTTGATAAGAACATTGACTTAAAAAAGAGAAAAAGTTTTGAGTTCTTTCCACTTTTTTTCAAAAAGTTTTGAGTGGAAAGAGTACTGGATTTCTAGTCAGACAACCTGGGTGCAAGTTCTTTTCCACCACTTACTAGCTAGTAACCTTGGGCCTTAAGTAACTTAACCTCTCAGCCTGAGTTTTCTTATTTGTTAAGTGATGATGATACTGGCATTATCTATCTCACAGGGGGTTGCTTTAAGGATCAAATGAGATAATGCATATAAAATGCCTAGGGAACTGAATAAAAATAAATTTGTTTTCTTGCTGTTGTTAAATCATATCGAAATCCTAAAGTTGGTGCCCGATACCGAATGAGGACATCGATGGACTCCCATTGGAGTAAACTCATATTTTGGAGCTCCACTAATTCCTTTATCTTAAAATCTCCCAAAGACTATTGATGACTTACTATGATTTTTAGTTACTTCCTTGACATTGAGCGTAAATAATGGACTAGGGTAGATTCTTATTAATGGATTTTAGGTTGAGCTTATTTCCTGACTATTGATAATAATTAAGGCAATTTTTTTTGCTATGATTTTCAGAGTAACAAAACAGTCTTTCTTTGACCTGCTTTTAATTTTATCTTCTGCCTTTTTGTCATATCAGATGAATTAACTGCTTCTAAGATTCTTAGTATTAGCCACTGGTTCAAATATTTGTGGCGTCTGCTTATATGATTAAGAACTAGTATTGTACTTCCTCGTCTAACTCTAGGTCTTTATTCTTTTCCATTTTCTTTCTAAACTGCTAGCTTCTAATCCATTCCCTCCAGAATATGGCTTGACTATTTCTGTTTCTTATTGCTCCTTGTAACTTATTCCTCAATCTTTCCCTTCCTTATGGTATTTTCTGGTTCTGAAAACCTCTAGTCAAACTACAACAAAGTCCCAGGGGTTTCTGGATCACACTTTGGGAGACACTGAGCTAGGTTAATGTTACACTAGGGAAATTTTCTTTCGCCTACCCATCTGTTATCCAGAGTTACAAAGGCCAAATTGATCATTAAACTTATGGCAAAACTGCTGGTGGTAAAACCTGCTTCTAATATATAGCAAGTGAAAGAAAGAATTAGATAAACTGGTATTGACATTACTAGGAATCATTTTAGAAAGCCTTAAGTTTGATTTTTGAGAGTACAAAAGGAGTGGTAGAAAAAATAGTGGAAAAAATCAGAAAATTGAAAAATAGGAATTCTTATGTTAGAATAATAGAATAAGCCAATGCTTTGAGAAGGCTTTTCTTGGTTGCTGTTTAAGTTCGGAAGGCTATTGCTTGTGTTAGTATGATCATCTTCTTTTAAGTTATTATAAACTATAAGTAAATGAAGTCCAAATTATAATAAAACCCTAATCTTTGAACAGTTGGAATCTGTCTTTGACATTGTGCTTTTAAGAGAGAAAAATAAAGGAAATAAACATCAAGCATTTATTTTAAAACTCTATTCAGTATTTTGAGGATCTGTGATATGATCAGTGGGAGTCAATGCATCAATGCAGATTGCCACTTGACACTTTAATAGATGATTCATTAAAATTCTTCTCTAAAGCTATGCAGGTGATCCTCTGTTCTCTCTGCCTTCAGTATACAAAGCTTTGACAGGTTCTACAGAGCTAGAAAATATGTGCTCATGATGTAATGTATCTGTTGGCTCTGAGTCAGTTTAGCTTTGTTTGGAGAGGATCATCAGCAGAAAGTTGACTACCAAATGATGAGTTGTTTTGGCTGTAGCAAGTCAAGTTAAAAACAAAAGCATAATACTTATAGAGCAGAGGTGTCATGCTCATGTTTACCCTGAAACCAGATTGAAATATAATTGGGAAATGTTTAAAAAAAATACAACCCTGATAATGTTAATTTGTAGTTTTCTATGTCAGTATGTGGCCTAGCATCTATTTCTATTTGAGTTTGACACCACTGTTGTAAGGTATGGCCTGGAATCAGCATAGGTTCAACCAATGTCCTATAGTTCATACATCTGTGATATGTAATGATCATCACTATTAGTTGTGATGGCCCTGAGATGCTGAGATCAGTTGTGTTCAATATATCCTACTTAATAAGCCTTAATACTCTTTACAGAGCTTTATGCCATTTTAAAATACTTTCCATGTTCGTTATCTCAATTCTTTTTTACTCCTCAACTCAACTCTGAGATAACATAATAGTAATGACAACAGTAATAACACAGCTAATATCCTGAATTTGTGACATCAAGACTGCTATCAGTACTAATAGTTTATTAATATATAATAATGATAGATTTTCAGGAAGATAATAGTTTTAATCAAATAATTCTGTTTGCTCTAGAGGATAGAACTAGGAGCACAGGTGGATATTGCCAACAGACAAATTTAGACTTCATATGTGGAAAAACTTCTTAAAAATTAGAGCTACCTAGAACTGGAAGGTAATGAAAGATTACCTGTTTCAGGAGGTAATGAAGAATTCCCTTTCATTGGGAGTTTTTAAGCAGATGGTATCTAAAGCTAGGAGGAACCTTTGAGGTTATCTAGTCCAACTTCCATTCTATAGCTGAGGAAACAAGATACTGTATTGGACATTCTAGCTTGGGTATGGGCTAAATGACCATTGAGATCCCTTCCAGTTCTGAGGTTCTGTGGTTTGTCACGAGCCATGGTTACATAGCTTTAGAGGTATTGCTAGGATGCGGGTGTTCAGGGAGCATTGTTGATATGATTGTTATAGAAGCTAGAAGGATTCTAGTGGACTGGAAAGAGTGTGGACTCTAGTCAGAAGACCTGTGTCCAAATACTGACTCTGTCGCTTAATAGTTATATTACCTCCACTATGTCTAACTCTTTGAACCTCGGTTTCATAATATTTAAAATGAGGATAATAATAATAATTGTATTTCTTAGTGTTTTGTAAGTAGTCTAGTGTTGCATAAATGTGAGCTACTATGTTGCTTGAATACAGGCCATACTTCTGTACTCCTCTGCTGTCTCTTTCTCCTCCACCATATCTAGTTTATATGAAATCTGAGTGAAGCCTAGAATTATGTTCTTAGCACCTATTATGGGAAGTTAGTAAAAAAGAGAATGAAAATGAGAAGTACAGAAGTTAATATAGTAGCAATGATCAATGAGTAAGCATCTCTTAAATGCCTACTGGGTGCCAGGTGCTGTGTGATTCTTTAAGGGTACAGAGACAAAAGTAAAACAGTTCCTGCCCTCAAGGAGCTTATATTCTTTCATAGGATATAACATGTACATAAATGAGTATATACAAAATAAATGCAAGGCAGATTTTTGAGGGGATGGAACAGAGCTAGTGCCTGGGGGGATCAGGAAGATGGTGCTTGAGAAGAGTTTTGAAGGAAACAAATGATTCTAAAAGGCAGAAGTAAGGCAGGAGTGCATTCCAGGCATGGGGGACAGCCAGTATATTACCAAGGAGGCAGAAGATATAGTAGTGTGTGTGAGGAGAAGGCCAGTTTGACTGTAAGACTATAGAGTGCCAGAAAGGGAATAATGTACAATAAGACTGGAAAAAGAGGTTGATATGAGTACTAAAAATATTATTTGAATTGAAAGAAATAAAAAAAAACCTTTCACAGTAAATATTTTATTTAGTATTTCATGCTATTGCTTATCAGCATACATGTATATATTTCCTTTCAAAAGAATCTCACTTTAGGAATGTAGTTTATATTCAGATGAAAATATATTATAGCACATTCTTAATATTATTTGTGCATTAAATGAAGGGTATGAAATCTTTTCATTTTCTCTTTTGAATACTATCACCAGCATCACTATTTAAGAACTAACCTAGGGTGGAGTGGCTGACCACCAGTAGGTTCGGTTCAGCAAGTGTTTAGGTTGGCCAGTGGGTGATAAATTATGTGGCTATGGCAGTAGCCAGCATGTTGTTGTTCAGTCATTTTAGTGGCATCCAACTCTTTGGGACCCCATTTGGGGTTTTCTTGGCGAGATAGTAGAGTAGTTTGTCATTTTCTTCTTCAGCTCTTTTTAGAGGTGAGGAAACTGAGGCAAACAAGGTTAAGTGATCTGCCTAGGTTCATATAGTTAGTAAATGTCTGAGGCCAGGTTTGAACTTAGGAAGGTAAGTCTTCCTGACTCCCTGCCTGACATTCTATCCACTATACCACTCAGCTGCCAGCACACTTAATAGTTATTATCCATGTTGACCTTTGTGAGTAATGATGGATATTTGGTTTTTTTACATTTTTTTGAAGACCCTCCTAAATTCCTTTTACTTGTTAGCACTTCTCTGTATTCATTAACTCTGAAGTTACTTTCTGTTTACATATTTTTGCAGTAGTAGGTAAGCTTCTTAAAGCCATTTTTGTGTTTGTATATCCATCACCCAGTGCCTTGAACATAAGTAGGTAATGATAGTAACAATAATAGCAGCTAGCATTTATGCAGTTTTAAGGTTTGCAAAGTGTTTTATACATACACACACACGCGCGCGCGCGCGTGCACACTCACACATGCTGTTTAATTTTATCCTCACAACAACACTGTGGAGTAGGTGCTATTATTATTGCCATTCCCATTTTACAGATGAGGAAACTGAGGCTGAGAGCAGTGTTTAATAAATTCCCATTTCATTGAATTGCCAGGGTTTAGAGAAATTACTCAATCCAAACATGAAGCTAATGAAAGGGATTTACAGATTTTGTTAATCTTGCTACTGATTACAGTCCAATTACTGCCTAATAGTAAAAAAGAAAGTTCATGCTGAGGACAATTATAACTTTTATATTGAATCACAAGTTCACATGGCATTTCAACATTTAAAAATTTTATTGCCTTTGCATATATAGATGTCAGCAAAAAAAAAAAATGAAGGGCCTAAGATTCCAAGCACGTTTGTGGGGATTTCTGAAGAGTAAATTTGAGATGGTGGCTGCAAGCGAGTTGGCGTGTGAATATAAATTTTCTGCCAGATGCATAAGGGGGTAGAGTTGTAAACAGTGGCAACAATCTCAAAATGTTTTCATTTTTCATTCTTTAAAAACCATTTCATTGTCTAATGCATTGTTTTAAGACAATATGTTTTCTCAGGAAAATTTGGAGATCGTGATATGTTAGCCTTCTTACAGTGTGGCAGTGGGGTTTTAAAATATAGAGAAACTTGCAGCTTATTAGTTTTTTTCGTTGTAAGCAGCTTGCATAGGCTCAGTTTAAATGGCTGAGAATAGAATTTGTTTGATTATGTAGGATTTAATAAGCAGCTACTCTTCAGGCTAAACGTCTCAATCCTTCAGCTGATTTTCACATGGCAAAATCTTGATGCCCTTCATATACTGAGGAAGGTAATAAGAATGGTGAAGGACATCAAGATTTTGATAATACGTTTCCTGCTAGGTTGTGCCCAGAAGAGAACACAGTATCCAGTTGGGGTCTGACAGGACAGAACACAGTGGGACTGTGACCTTCTCAGTCTGGGACATTGTACTTCTCGGTTCAGCCTCAGATTGCAGATGCTTTTTTGATTGTCATGGCACTCCAAAAGAAGTCAACAATGAGCTTGCATTCATTAACACACACACCCCTGACAGATCTTTTTCAGATTGGCAGCTGCTATCCAACAAAGTCTTTTCTATCTTGTAACTGCAGTGCTAATTTTTTTTAACCCAAATTTAAAACTTTACATTGACCCCTATTAAATTTCATCTTTGGTTCAACCTTCTAGCTTTTCTAGATCTTTTTTGGAGACCAAAGTAGGAGATAGGAGACCTGGACTGCTGCTGACCTAGAGTCCAGACCTTGACTTGGACCCTCAGAGAATGCTTAAATCATTTATATAGATGCCATATTCCCTCTATTTGATTGCATGCATCCTTGAGAGGAAGAAGAAACAATTATTTTTTTTCCTCTTCATATTCATTGCAACCTAGTGCCAAGCACACAGTAGGTACTTAATATTGCATTTTTGTTTTTGTTTTTTGTTGGGTATTCTATTCCCAGCCTGCTGCTGGACCAGAACAGACCTTGAGGTCTGATATCCTTCTTGCCATCAGGGTGGAGTCCTTTTAAACCAAAGGACAGCAACTTTTTAGCATTGTATGTTGATCTGTACTTTTCTATTATACTCCTCTAAGATTTTGTGTAAACAAATAAAAAAGTGTGAGATGTTTTTAAGTTCACTTTAGTCTTTCAGTAATTCTCTAGTTTGCTGAAAAACAGTCATGTAGTAATTTTTTCTTGGTGGGGCGGGGAGGCAGTCCTGGTTAAGTGACTTGCCCAGGGTCACATAGCTAGTAAGTGTCTGAGGTCCAATTTGAACTCATGTTGTCCTGACTCCAGGACCAGTACTATATCCACTGTGCTTTTGTAGTCATTTTTTGTAGCTGCCCCTTTGTAGTCATTTTAAAAAATTTGTATCCCTAGGAGTAGCATGACTGCTATAGACAAGTATGTTTCTAGACAAAAAGAAAACAAAGAATTTGATCTTAATTTTTTTTTAAAAAAAAGAGAGAATCTTGTATTTTAAAGGTATAGTAGTAGATAACCTCTGGAATTGCTATCCCTGAATTCACTCATGTTCTAGTAGCTGTACCTTAGATACTGATGCCGGTATATGTTTTTCTAGATTTGTATCTCTGGAACTTGTCATGTCAAACTGATTATTATGGCTACCCCTTTTCCCTCCCCCCATGACATAGACTGAGACTTCAAAAAGTATTTAGTTCAAAGTCTAAACCAGACTTCACTAAATATAAAAGACTCAAATCTATTTTTCCTCAAGGCATATTTGGTCTTCTTTCTTTAAAAAATTTAATGCTGGCTTAATGGTCAAATAATTACTTAAATTCTGATTATGGCAGAGAAGTTGAATTTTGTTGTCTTGTTTGACCAGAAAAATATTCTTAGTAGGAATCTGTATCAAACAAGTAAGGAGAAAGTGAGGTAATAAAAAAGTATTTGTGTAGGATTTTGTCTTCTTTCTAGAGCCTTTCTCAGTTTTCTCATTGTGTGGGTGGCTATGCACTGGTCTGCATGATAGGGTTCCCAGTTATTTTGATTCTCAGTGTTCCATAGATAGCAAGGTCTTTGGTTTCTTCTCAATACAGGATCCACACCCCTCCTCCAGTTCTGACCATGCTTTCTAGCCTATGATAGGAAATGGAAACTGCTGGAAGAAAAAAAAAAACAAGCCCAACAATATATCACTTTCACATTTAGTTCTCTCATCCTCAAGTCTCTTTTCCCTGATTTTTATATTGAGTACTGCTTAATAATATTTTTATGGCTCTTTTTTTTCTTTTAAATTCATGACTTACAAAAATCTCTCTTATATACCCCATTTATCTCCTCTGCCACTGCCACTATCCTTGTATGTCCTCACACCTGGACTATTGCAGAAGAAGCCTGCTGGTGGGTCTACCTGCCTCAAGCCCTTCCTCACTCTGGTTCATCCTCTACTCAGCTTTCCAATTGATCTTCCTGAAACACGTTACCTCCCAACCCCTCTGTTCCAGATGATGGCTCCCTGTCATCTTCGGTAAAATCCTCTGTTTGGCATTTAAAGTATTTTATAATTTGCTCCCCTCCTATCTTTCCGGTGTTTTAACTCATTATTCCCCGTGATTAATTCTGCTGTTCAGTGATTCTGGCCTCCTTGTTCCTCTCTTGACTCGGGGCATTTTCACTAGCTCTCCTTCATACCTGGAATGCTGTCTCTCCTCATCACTTTCTAGCTTTCCTGGCTTCCTTCAACTCCCAGCTAAAGTCTCATCTTCTGCAAGAAGCCCTTCCTGATTCCCTTTAATGCTAGTGCCTTCCTTCTGTTGATTATTTCCAATTTATCCTGTATACATCACGTTTGTACATAGTTGTTTGGATATTGTCTCCTCCCATTAGATTGTGAGCTCCTAGATAGCAGATATTGTCTTTTTCCTCTTTGTATTCCCGAGGGTCTAGCATAGTGCCTAGTACATGGTAGGTGCATAATAAATGCTTATTGACTGCAACTGACTTTCTCATATCTCTGGAAACTCCAAAAATGCTTGATTAATTCAGAAGTAACTGAAATTACTTATGCCTGCCATGAGGCAGAAAATTTATATTCTTAGCACCTTTGGGTCTTGCCCTTGGTAGATGTTTAATAACTGCTTGTTAAATTGAATTGATATAATATTATAAAATAGTATATATCCCAGTAAATTAAGACTCAGAGGACTAAGCAGTATTTAATGTGATCTAGAGACACTGAAGATAGGGTAGTCAGTCCCTATTTATATTATACATAACTTTCTATAAAATAGCTCCTATCCATTATTTTTCATAAAAAATATTTTGTAGATCTAGTCTGTAGACCGTGTAATTGTAAAGATTTGTCCCTTGTTAATTCCTTTATTCAATGTCTGACTTCTTTCTTCTCTAGTATTATCACTTCAGATTTCCTTGCTGTGGGAACGAACACTCAACACCTGAATATAACTCACAGTCACAGTGAGTTGCCTAAGGCTCAGAGAGGCTACCTGGTTTACCAGGTATATAGTATATAGCTTGTATATAGTATATAGCTTGTGCCAGAGGCTAGAAATGAGCCCACTCCTTTCTGAATAAAAATTCAGCACTTATTGATTGTGCCACACCATTTCTCTAATGATAGGAATAATAACACTAATAGATCATATTTACATAGTAATTGAAGTTTATGGAATGCTTGACAAAAATCCTCATTTAATTCTGTATTATTCCTGATTAAGAAACCTCAGGAAGTGATAAGGGTAAAAAGGAAAATCAAAAAAGGACAGTAGCAGTAATACTATTGTAACTTGCACTTTCCTGAGGCTACACAGTCTGTACAAATCTATGGATGAGAACAATTACTGAGAAGGTAGAGTGAGAGGTAATCTCTTCCACCATCTCAAATATATGAATCTTAGAATACAGCAAAGACAGGAAGAAGATTCTAGATGATAAGATCATAACCTGGAGTCTGTAAACATTTTAAAAAAATATTTTGATAATAGGAATGTATTTGTAGAGCCCATATTGGATTGCATGCCATCTTATGGAGAGAGTGGGGAGGGAGGGGGAGAAAATTTAAAACTTATGAAGATGAATGTTGAAAACTGAAAATAAATAAATTAAATATTAAAACAAAAAATATTTTGATAATTGTATTTCATTATAATTGGTTTCCTTTGTAATTTTTTGTATTTTATTTTGTGCATTTAAAAACATTATTCTGAGGAGTCCATAGGCTTTACCAGACTGCTAAAGAAATCTGTGACAAGTTTAAGAACTCCTGATTTAGATCTTGAAATGAATCTTCAAAGCTGTCTAGTCCAGTGCCATCGTTACGGATAAAAAGACCTAGGCTCAGGGAGTTTAAATGACTTTCCCAAGGTCATACAGGTCGTGAGCATAAGAGGCAGGCTTTGAACCCTAGTGTTCTGACCCCGGAGTCAGTGCTCTTTCCCCAAGACCAAGCTCTGTGAAGAAAGGAACTGTTTTCATTTTTGCCTTTTTGTCTCTGGCATGTAGTAGAGTGCTTAGCATGTAGTTGATACTTAATTGTTGATGCTTTCTGAATTGAGTTGACCTAAAGGGTAGGTGTATCACACTGTCCCTGAGCTGGGAAGGGTAAAAGTAAAACAGGAGAGAGAAGATAACAATAAAAGTGACTCAAGAAACTTGGGATTGGGCAGGAAAACTGGTGCAGGCCTCCATCTCCTGTGCTCAGTCACCCACCTGGTACTGTCTGATCTTCCATCTCCTGCTGTGTGTGCATGTTCCTTGAGGCAAGAGGAAGAACAAAGACTATATGGGGTGCAGTGTCTACCTCCTGCCTGATCTCCAGCCTTTAGAGAGAAGAGGAGAGGGCAGGAGAAATGAGGTTCTTCCATCTGATTCACTAGAAAATTCAGTCCATTAGACATTTTTTTAAAATATTTTTTTTAAATTTATTTTTAGTTTTCAACATTCAGTTCCACAAGCTTTTGAGTTTTAAATTTTCTTCTCCCCCTTCACTCCCCTCTCTCCAAGGCAGCATGCCATCTGATATAGGCTCTACATATACATTACTATTAAACATTTTCACATTAGTCATGTTGCAAAGAAGAATTATAACCAATGGAATGAAACATGAGAAAGAAGAAACAAAACAAAGCAAAAAAGAGAGACAGCGAATAGTATGCTTTGATCAGCACTCAGATCCCATAATTCTTTCTCTGGATGTGGATAGCATTTTCCATCATGAATCTTTTGGAATTGTTTTAGGTCCTTGCATTGCTGAGAAGAGCTAAGTCTATCAAAGTTAGTCATTGCACAATGTGGCTGTTACTGTGTACAGTGTTCACCTGGTTCTGCTCCTCTCACTCAGCATCAGTTCATATAAGTCTTACCAAGTTTTTCTGAAGCCTGCCTGTTTATCATTTCTTATAGCACAATAGTATTCCATTGCATTCATATACTACAGCTTGTTCAGCCATTCCCCAACTGATGGACATCTCCTCAATTTCCAGTTCTTTGCCACCACAAAAGAGCTGCTCTAAATATTCTTGTACATGTGGTCATTAGACATTTTTAAGTGTCTTTTATATGATAGGTAATATGCAGGTGCTGGTGGTACAAAGACAAAATGAAAAATAGTCCCTGCCTCAGGGACTATTTTGTTTATGGCATGATATTTGGTATGATAGATAAGAACATATATGATAATTTAAGAAGGAAGAGAGCACTAATTACTAGGGGTGAATAGTCAGTAAGTAATTATTAAGCACCTACTGTGTGTCACACTGTGATAAGTGCTGGGGATACAAAGAAAGGTGAAGACAATTCCTGTTCTCAAGGAGAACAATCTAATGTGTGAAGATAATACTGGAAAAAGCAACTGAAAAGGTAGGGGAGAGAAGTTACCTTATTGTGCTGGGGCATGTTGAGAGTAGAAAATGATGAAGTGGCTGTCCTGGTGCCCTCTTTAAATGGAGAATTTGGGAGGAGCTCTTCTAATGCCCATACTCCACCCTCTCCAAAGAGAGGGAGGGAGGACAGGCATCTAGGGGCAGGGGTGTACTTAAGAGGTCTTAGTTTCAAGGTTGAGAAAGTATCAGGAATTTAGAATATTAGGAAGGGATTCCTGCAAGACTTGGCATGTTGATTGAATCTTGAAGGAAGCTTAGGGTTCTAAGCTTAGGATTCTAAGAGGGGGAGGTGAGAATGTATTCTAGTCATGAGGGTCTATAAAGTACCTGACTTCAGGAATCAGTACATAAGTCAATTTGGCAGTGGTGTTGAGTGCATGAAGAGAAGTAATGTATGTGCAAGAAGGGTAGAAGGGATGATGAGAGCCAGACTTCAAAAGGCTTTAAAGGCCAAACAGAAGAGTTGATATTTTGTAGGACCATAATCGTAAATGTGAATGGAATGAACTTATTCATAAAATGGAAGAGGATTAGCAGAATGGATTAGAAAGCAGAATCTAATAAGATGCTATTTACAAGATACTCACTTGAAACATAAAGATTTGCACAGTTAAAATAAGGGGCTAGAGCAAAATTTGTTATGCTTCATGTGAATTTAAAGAAGCCCAGGTAATAGTAATCATGATCTCAGACAAAGCATTAAAAATAGACTTGATTAAAAGAGATAAATAGGGAATTTGTATTTTGCTGAAAGGTACCGTAGACAATTGCATTAACATCAGTACATACAGGGTGTTCTAAAAAGTCTCAGTACAATTTTAAACACTCAGTGACATATAGTTAATAAGAAGCAGGGCCTGGGCAGTGATGTAGGTCAGATTTGTTTTTTAAGAAGATTATTTTTGCAGCATTATAAAGGATAATTGGAGAGAGGGGGAGAGACTAAACTTGGGAGTTCAAGTGGGAGGCTGTTGTAATAATCTAGGCAAGAGGTTATGAAGGCCTGAAATAGGGTTGTGGCTGTGTGAAAGGAAAGAAAGGAAGAAATGGGAGAGATGTTGTAGAGGCAAAATTAATAGGACTTAGCAGTTGTGAGGTGGAGGGAGGTTCTAGAGAGAGGGAATAGCTGAAGATTACTCTGAGGTTACTAACTTTGGTAATCAGAGGATAGTGTTACCCTCAATAGAAAGAGGAAGAATGAATTTATGAAGAAAAATAATGATTTCTGATTTGGATATGTTGAACTTTAGATGCTGAAACATCCAGTTGAAGATGTCCAGTGGTGATGTGGGACAGGAGCTCAGGAGAGAGACTAGGATGTTAGTCCTTAGTACTGTGCCTAGTTCATAGTAGGTGCTTAATAAATGCTTATTGAGTTGAATTGAGAGTTATTATATAAAGATGATCATTGAAAATAATAATGGAAAAATGATCACAAAAGACATGATTTTTATAAGACAAAAATTATGTGAAATTATAAGAATGTCATTACTTCTGATTAGCTTGGAAGATTTTTTGGAATCATTCTAGTCCTTGTTCTTTCCCCTTCTCCAGAGGACTTATAAGGACTTATAGATTGTTAGGAATGGAAAGGGTATTTAGAGATCTCCTAGTCGAGAGGTGGGGAACCTGCAGCCTCGAGGCCACATGTGGTCCTCTAGGTCCTCAAAGTGGTTTTGTTCTGTGAAGTTTGGATTCAAAAGGCCACACTTGAGGACATAGAGGGCGACATGTGGCCTCGAGGCCGCAGGTTCCCTACCTCTGTGTCCAATCTTATTTTATCAGTGAAGGACTTGAGGCCCAGAGAAACCAAGTTTCTTGGTAGTGGCAAATCTGAAATTTGAAACCAAGTCTCCTGCTTCTGTTTCAATGCTTTTCCCACTACTTCATGCTAATTTACCAGAACAGCTCCTTTATAATTGTCTTCCCATTCCATCCTATCTTTTTCAGCAGCTTACTCCCTCTATCATCCATCCCTACCTTCTCACTTACCTTCAATCTCTCCCTATCAACTGGCTTCTTTCCCACTTGCTAGAGTAATATCCAAAACTGAACTCATTATGTTTACCTCCAAACTATCCCCACTTCCCAACTTCCCTATTAAGGTGGAGAGTCCCACCATCTTCCTAGTCACCTAGACTCTCAACCTAGATGTCATCCTTAGCTCCTAACTTTCACTCCTATGGTGGAATTAAATTTGAGGCTGACTCTCACCAGTCTTGGTGGTTCCATTGAGGATGGGGTCAGTAAGTAAACAAGGAGTCTGGGGAGAAAGAAAAAAGGTCTTTTTTTTTTTAAGCATCCACTATGATCATAAGGTAAAAGCATTCTTTTATACACATCTTTAAGGCAGCATTCTGTAGTGTTAGCAAGAATAATTTAAACCAATCAAGGTAAAGGTCAACTTTAGTATCAGGTGGATATCAGGAAGGTATGGATGCAATTTATCTCAGGGACACGTTTTCAGAACAGGATATCCTACCCCATCAAGGAAATGGGATTTGGTGCATTTTTCAACTTATGGAATATAAAATAACAAAAGTTATTTCAGTAATTGTGATTTACAATCTTGCATTTTTCTACACTCCCCATAGCCAAGACCTGCCATTTCTACCTTCATAGTATCTTGTATGCATTAGACAATTTTCAATTGTACATACCTCCTACTGTCCTCTAATACTGCCCTGGTGTAGGCAAAACATCACCTTATGCCTGGACTACTGTAATAGCTTTCTGATTGTTCTCCCTGCCTCAGGTTTCTACTGACTCCAGTTTAGTTTCCACCCAGCTCTCAGATTGATCTTCCTAAAGCGCAAGTATTGCCATGATACCCTCACTATTCTGTCAACTCTAGTGGCTCCCAGTTGCCTTTAAAATCAAATAAAAAATTCCCTGATTGGCTTTCAGAGTCTTTCATAATCTGACCCATTCCTGCCTTTCCAGTCTTCTTACACCTTACCCATCCCCATGTATGTACTCTGTAATCCATTGACCATTGGTCTCATTGCTGTTCTTTGCCCCAAATTCTCCATTTCCTGACTGTGCCTATTCACTGGCTATCCTCTAATCCCAAAATGCTCTCCCTCTTAATGTCTGCCTCCTAGCTTCCCTGGCTTCCTTCAAGACTCATCTAAAGTCTCACCTTCTACAAGAAGCCTTTCCTGATTCCCTTTAATGCTGATGACTTTCTTCTGAGATTATTTCCAATTTATCTTGTATGTATCTTGTTTCTGTGTAGTTGTTTGCATGTTGCCTCTCCAGTTAGACTGTGAGTTCCTTGATAGCAGCACTGTCTTTTGCCTTTCTTTGTATTTCCCAGGGCTCAACACATTTTTTGTCAGTCAGCCAACAAGATTTATTCAATATTTACTATGTGCCAGGCCCTGTGCTAAGTGCTGGAGATACAAATACAAGCAAAAAGAAAGCTAGTTCCAGCTCTCAAGGAGCTGCTTCTGATGGGAAGACAACACATAAAAAAGAAAGCTGAAAAGAGAAGAGGGGAAATACTGATGGAAAAGTCCAGAGGAATTCCTTAAATAAAGGTTCTGGGAGGAGCAGATCAGAGGAGGTAAGAGTTCCAAGGCTAATGTGATCTTCCAGGATGAAGAGGCTTCTTGGAGAAGTCCATAGGAGAACAGCCTGATGGGAAGGAAAAAGCTACATGCTTGTTGATTGACTAATGATATGATTCAGTCTTCAGAAGAGGCTGTTTTATATTTTTATATGAGATTTTAAAAATCTGAGATCATGCTTATTTTCTACCAGATTATTGAAAAAAAGTTTTTTTTACTTTCTCCTTAAGACATGAAGAGGGTATGCCATTTTGTTGCTTTAAACCTTTAGTTCATAGTGGTTTAATGTTGTATATCACATTTAGGAACATTTAATCATCTTGCATATGATATTCTAAGCAGTAGCCATTTATTTTATCTTTAGGCAGCAGCCCATGGCAATACATTTTGTTAATCTTCCCTACTCCCCTTTTATTAAGTTCTACATGCTCAAGTTTTTATGGAGTTAAGGAGAATTAATTGTGTGCTGGTGGCCATTAGCAATGAATAAATAATCTCTGTTCAGAAAGGTGCAGCAGAGTGAAATAAGTGAACAGGAGTAAAGTAAATGAAATATAGACTTACGTAATAATTAATTTTCACCTATCTTAAATTCTTGGTTTAATAAAAGTAAAAAGTACTTAGTTAAAAAGTTCTGGAGTTTGATGTTCCATCCCCCATTCTTTAACCATAAAGTGATGTGTTGAGCAGAGTGTTGTAGTTGGAGTCAAAACTCAGAAGACCTGCATTTTAAAGTTCTGGTTCTGACACATATTAGCGGTTTTGGAGCCTTAGTTTTTTCATCTTTAAAATGAAGAGGTTTAATTAGATGACCTCTAAGATCTTTTCTAGCTTTGTCTATGTGCCAGAACATAGTCATATCCCAGACAAGAATATTGTACATCTTTTCTACATTCACCCCTTTTCCATTCATCCTACTTTATAAAGACCAGAGGAAATTTTAATTTTTGATCACATAAGTCCATGTGATTGCTCTCCAGAGAAGGCCAGTAATAGGTTAATTATACTTGTCATCCCAAATACATTTTTAGCTACATGTATTTTATTAAAATTTCCTTGACTAGCTTAATGGTTACTTAATAAATTATATGAAATTGCAATAAGTCCTAATTTTTTTGAAATATAAGAACTCTTAGTACTAATGCACCATTCTGTAATATTTTCTTATCCACCTTGAAATGTGTTGACATTAAAAATTTAACATCTTTAATTGGTTTATCAAAGTTTTTTAGTGTTCACCTTTTAGTAACTCTCCTTTTCCCGTCCTCCCCATTTTTTTTTTGGTGGAAAAGCATTGTAAACAGTAGGCATTTAATGATTTTATTCAGTCTTTTCTTCCTCAGTAGATTTGGGGTTGAGATAAAAATAGTATTTTTATAAAAATGCCAATTCAGATAGTATGATGACCTCTATAAGACAGGACTAGGTGCTTTTAATGCTACTCATGACTGAGGTTGCAGAAACAAATTAGCCGTCATTTATTTCAGAAAGGAGTTGATTTTGAAACAATGCACTATATTCCTAAATATTTGCTTAGTTGTAGGGAGGAATGTACCTCATATAATATCAATCATATATCATAATATCAATAAATCTATTGAGGACTTAGAAGTAGGACTCGTTTTAGGGTTCATATTTCAATTAAACAAATATTTATTTGACCTATTAATATTCATCCAGAAGATGGCCAGAATGGCGAAATATCAGGAAACCACATTGAAGGAGGAACAGTTGAAGAGTATAGAAGTGGAGAGTGGTGTCTCGCTCTGGGAAAATAAAGCTAAGGGGATCACACTACATTCAAATATTTGAGTAACTGTCTTGTTGAATGTGAAGTAGTCAGATTTTGTGGTGCTCTAAAAGGCAAACCTAAGATCAAATAGATAGAAGTTATGAAGAGACAGACTTTGGCTCAATTCAGCAAACATTTAATGGTAAAAACAAAACAAAACTAGGCACAGTCTCTGCCCTCTACAAACTTACATTTTACTCTGTAAGAATTTGATGATGGTGAGAACTTGCCAGTAATAGATTTGTTTCTCTCTGCTTGTTTGAATGAGTGAATGAATGAATGAAAAAGCATTTGTTAAGCCTTTTTCGTATGGCAAGCAGTATGCTAAAATGCTGGGGCTACAGATAGAAAAAGCAAGGCAGTTTATGCTCTCAAGAAGCTCACATTCTAACAGGGAAACAATTGACATGTTTGCCTACAGGATTTATGGAAAGGCCAGATAGTTTGGAAAGTACAGTAGCAGGATATATGGTGATTCTTAGAAGGATCTATAGGTTGCAGTTGAAAGGCAGATGATGAGGCCTGTTGTCCTTAGGGTGCCATAGCAGGGAAGGTGCTGAGGTCTGCCATTTTATTGGAAGGAAGTTGGTGACTTCCATTTCTTCCAAGCAGTTTGAGTGGCCAGCTTTGTTTGTCCCACAACCTGGGGCTGGAGGATCTCAGGTGAGTGAATCTGAGGTCAGTGTAGAAAAGGTACCTCAGGCTTCAGGATGAATAAATGGCTGAAAGTGAAAAAAGGCATTTTATTAATTCGGTAAGTACTGAGAGACAAAAAAAAGCAAGACGGTTCTAGCTTGAATGCTTATGGAGACATAGTGCTCAACTGCAGAGTGGATGGGAAAAGGTCATCCCCCCTGCAGTTAAATTTTTCTTTATTTGTCCGAAGAGTACAGCTTTGGGGTAGATGGTAAGGCCCTGAGGTTCCGTGGTTACAAGTTTATGATGAAGTGACTAATAGGACTACAGAAGATAAAACTGATCATTTTGATTACATAAAACTAAAGTTTTTGCACAAACAAATCTAATAAGGATAAACTTAAAAGGAAAAATCTTTGCAACAAATTTCTCTAATGAATGTCTAATTTCCAAGATATATAAGGAACTGATTCAAATTTATAAGAAAAAGAGCTATTCTCCAATTGGTAAAGGACCTAAGGATATGAACAGATAAATTCTCAAGGGAAGAAACTCTTCCAAATTACCATACCAAATCACTGCTAATTAGAAAAATGCAAATTAAAGCAATTCTGAGATTCTACTTCACACTCATCAGGGTAACAAAGATGATGGAAAAAGGAAAGTGATGAATGTTGGAAGAGCTGTGGGACAAAAGTACATATTGATGTACTGTTGATGGACCTGTTAATGGGTACAATATTATGGAAAACAATTTGGAATTAGGCACAAAAAAATTAGTAAATAGCATGTGCCCTTTGGTCTAGCTATACCACCGATAGGCCTAAATCCAAGAGAGATCAATAGAAGGGAAAAATATTTATAGCAGCTCTTTTTTTTTTTGTGGTGCTAAACAGCTGGAAATTAATGGGATGTCCATCAATTGAAGAATGACTGGATAAGTTATAGTATATGAATGTGTTGGAGTACTGTTGTCCTCTAAGGAATGAGTAAATAGATGATTTTAAAAAGATGGAGAAACTTACATGAACTGATGCAGAGTGAAGTAGGTACAATCAGAAGAACAATTTATACTATAATACTATAAAATTATAAAAATGAACGATTTTGAGGACTCTTATAAACCAATGAAGGCTAAAATAAGCAGAACCAGGAGAACAATTTATACAATAATAACCACACTATAAAAACAAACTTTGAAAGCTGTAAGAACTATGATCAATACAGTGACCATTCATGATTCTGGAAGACTGATGATGAAACATGCTATCCATTACGGAGAAGTGATGGATTTAGGGTGCAGGATGAATGTATATGTGTTTTTGCATACAACCATTAAAGGAATTTGTTTTGCTTGGCTATCCATATTTGTTATAAGAAATTTGTTTTTCTTTTGTGGTGATTAAAAAAGATTCAAGAGGCATTGTTTCTGGGTAATTTAATAATTTTATTAATAAGGCCAGCATGTTATTAATGAAAGGATGGTCATTTGACTGTTTTTCCTAGACCAAAAACCATTATGACAGTGGTCTCAGAATTTATATATTCTTTTGGAAGAAGTGGCCATCTACTCTGATTGGTTAACACAGTAAGAGGTGAGCTGTATTAAAATGAGAGGCTGAAAGTGTCATCATTTCACTCTTGGACAGAGAACCTACCTCTATACTCAGAACACCCCCAGCCTTGGGCTGTCTAGACAAAAGGATCTGTCTCCACTCAAGCTAGATTGAATGCAATTCACCTGAGATTAAAGGTTCCTTGTAGGGTTGGATTGGGTTAGGTCAGGTAGAGAAGAAGTTTAGCTCAACCTTCAGAGACTGAGGTATTGAAAGTAGAAAAGAAAGGGGAACTCATTCTCCCCACCTCATTAATAATAATCATTGCTCTCACTTTTCTTTCTTTTTTGAACAGAGTGGAGGGTGGAAGGAAGAGAAAATAGATTTCTGTTAATAAAAAAAAGATGGGGGGGTGGGGAACGCTACTATTGTAAAATGCTACATCTCCATTTGTCCTGATCCATATCTTGCCACTGGATCCAGATGGCTCTAGAGGAGAAAGTGAGGCTGGTGACTTTGCACAGCCCTCCCTCACTTAAATTCAATTCACTTGAATGTCATGGCTTTCTCTTCTAGAACAACAAAGGATAATTTTATTTAACAGTTATATTTTATTTTAAGAGACCTCTTGGGAAATAGGAGTAATCTGTATATATTTGTAAAGTAAAAATAAAACACACTAATAAAACTTAATTTAAAAAGGTTACAAGGATAGGGGATGGGCGTGCACCTGGAAATGTGAAAGAGGCATGGGAAGGCAGGTGTGTGGGGAAAAGTGAGGAGCCAGAGATGAGTTGGAGTGGGGAAGGACTTGCAAAGTCTAACCCCGGGTGGGGAATCTGTGGCCTCTGAGGTCCCTGGGTGCCGCCTTTTGACTGAGTCTAAGTTTTACAGAACAAATCCTTTTATTAAGGAGAATTTTCCTGTGAAGTTTGTACTTAGTCAAAGAGCTGCACTTGAGAACCTAGAAGGCCCACATATGGCCTCAAGGCCACAGGTTCCCCACCCCTGGTCTAACCCATGCCATGCCTCTAGACTAGGGAACTCATCCTTCCTAATGCTATTCAAGTAGAAGCTTGATGAGCATCCATCAGGGATTCGATAGAAGGAATTTTTGAGATAGTAAGATGAAGAGGTTCGACCAGATGATCTCAAAGAGTACTTTTGGTTCTAACATTCTGTGATCCTAGATTGCTTATATTTTAATTTTAGTTTTTCTGATTCTGTAGGTTGATTGTTGTATATGCAGCATAGTGCTAAATATGTGGGAAACAGATATAAAACAGATAAAAGTAAAGGAAAATTCACATAATGTGACAGCCCTTAATTAGATGGTACTATAATGGTGTGGATGAGGCAGTGGCTTATTGGTGAACTAACCTGGTTGATTTGAAGAGCCTTATCACCAAAATATTTGCCACTAAGTGGTAATTCTTTTTGGACAGAGCAACTTATGAAACTATTTTCTAGAATGTGGAGGAAAGGTTACATTGTCACAGTTGCCTTAGCACAGTGCTTGATACATCCTAACTTCTTAATATATGAGTGACTGCTGCTCTCGTGATGAAATCACAGATATTTGGAGTATAGAAATATGAATACTACAAACAGTAAGGGCTTTCGGAGTTGAATGGGAGAAATCAAAATGACCAATATGGGCTCCAGTAGTTTGGGGACTGACTTCTGGACCTACATACACACACACACACACACACACACACACACGCACAAATGTGTGTGTGTATGGATTTTCAACAATCTGAATGACTAATTAAAGATTCTTAGATATTGGGACTTTCATTTAAAGTATAAGCAAATACAGTTATCTTCCTCTTAAGATAGAAGGTGGTTTGTGTTAAAAGACACAGGAATGTTGTTAGAATATTAGAAGATTTCGGTATACTCACCTAACACTGGCTTTAAAATGAAAACGCCACATTTGTTACAGCTCTCACATTGGCTTTGTCTGTTTCTACTGAAAGTAAATACTCTAGCCAAAATAATTTGAATGTTTGTAGCCTCCTGGGGTGAACTCTCCCTTATTTCTTTTTCATTCTGTAAGACATGCCCCCTTTTTGTGGCTTCTGTGTCCACTCAGTGCATTTACTTAATTAGATGTTCATTGTGAATTGGCCATAAACACTTGTGATTTGTAAACCATTCATATTTATGAACTCATTTTCATCTTGAAAAAATTTTCTTTCACTGTTTTCTGTAGTAAATGAATAGGCCTTGTATGTGGCCCTCTGAAGCTCAAGATTGTTTTGTATCTATAACTTCGGATGCTAGAACAATAACAAAATGAGTACTAGTGCCAGGGGTTTTTAATTTTAATGGTCAGTTCTCTATCCTCTGTGGTTCTAATTTGGGAGTTGGTTGTCATCAGTTAGACTTTAAGGGCAACAGCCTGGACTCAAATCTTTAAAGAATTTCACTGGATAGAAATAATGTATTTTTTTTTTTAAGAATTAAGGAAAAAGTCATGTTAAAAAAAACAACCAAATTGATTACTATGTAATTTACAAGATACTTGTATATAAAGACCTAAATTGTCTTGTATTATTGCTGTGCAGCGGGGGAAAGATCAGTTCATTTGGTAAGGGGGAGAGGGGTAAAAACCTAATGGGAAATGGCTTTATAATGAAAATAGGAACAGATATAAGTTATGTGCATAGTGTCATATATGCTGTGGCCTGTTTCTGTCATAGATTTCTACTAGGAAGTAATTGAATTTTAAGTTATATATTTTATCTTGGCCTTTTCTGTATTACTTCTGTTAATTAAAGGGATTTCCCATTTCTTGTCTTCAAACAATTGCTCTTTCAAAATTTATGTGGATCTCCAAATCTTCATTGATAGGTTTGAGCCAGTTATTTGATTAAATGAAGGATGTTGGTTGTAGTATATTAAAGGATCCCTAAAAGAGTATTTTGTGTCTCCTCCTACCCCAAGGAATTTCCTTATCTTATTTTTTCTCATGTTGTATTTCAGCTATGTACAGACTTTTAATACTTTTAACTGATAGGGTTCATTTCATTCATTAGTACCTTTAAAATATATTACATCTCCAAGTGCACCAGACTCTGTGGCTTTTTATGCTGTTTTTTGAATTGTTGAAAAATGGAAGCTTTTCATATTCTAAGCTATAGAAACTCCTTTTTTTTTTTTTAGCACACCAATGTTTTTCTACCTTAGAGATTATTTTTATAGTGTTTAAGGCAATTTGATAGATTTTGCCAAAAGAGTGGGGAGGTTGGGGAAGTACAGGAATTGAGAGGAAGAGGACATTTCTCCTTTTGCTACCTCACTTATTCTTTATCTTTTTTTTCCTTGGACTTTTAGATCATTATTTATTTATTTAATATTTTAGTTTTCAGCATTAATTTTCACAAGAGTTTGGATTACAAATTTTCTCCCCATTTCTACCTTCCTCCCCACTTCAAGATAGCATATATTCTGATTGCCCCTTTCCCTAGTCAACCCTCCCTTCTGTCACCCCACTCCCTCCCATCCCCTTTTCCCTTACTTTCTTGTAGGGTAAGATAGATTTTTATGCCCCATTGCCTGTATATCTTATTTCCTAGTTGCATGCAAAAACCTTTTTTTTGAACATCTGATTTTAAAACTTTGAGTTCCAAATTCTCTCTCCTCTTCCCTCCCCACCTACCCTCCCTAAGAAGGCAAGCAATTCAGCATAGGCCACATGTGTATCATTATGCAAAACCCTTCCACAATACTCATGTTGTGAAAGACTAACTGTATTTTGCTCCTTCCTATCCTATCCCCCTTTATCCAATTTTCTCCCTTGAACATATCCCTTTTCAAAAGTGTTTGCTTTTGATTACCTCCTCCCCTTATCTGTCCTCCCTTGAATCGTCCCCCCCGTTTTTATCTCCTTCCTCCTTCTTTCCTGTGGGGTAAGATACCCAATTGAGTGTGTATGTTATTCCCTCCTCAGGTCAAATCTGATAAGAGCAAGATTCACTCATTCCCCCTTACTTGCCCCCTCTCCCCTCCCAACAGAACTGCTTTTTCTTGCCACTTTTATGTGAGATAATTTACCCCATTCTATCTCTCCCTTTCTCCCTCTCTCAATGTATTCCTCTCTCATCCCTTAATTTGATTTTATTTTTTTTAGATATCATCCCTTCATATTCAACTCACCCTGTGCTCTCTGTCTATGTGTATATGTATCTGTATATGTGTGTGTGTGTGTATATGTGCATACACACACACACACACACACACACACACACACACACATACACATATATATTCCCTTCAGCTACCCTAATACTGAGGTCTCATGAATTATACACATCATCTTTCCATGTAGGAATGTAAACAAAACATTTCAACTTTAGTAAGTCCCTTGCAATTTCTCTTTCTTGATTAACTGTTCATGCTTCTCTTGATTCTTGTGTTTAAAAGTCAGATTTTCTATTCAGCTCTGGTCTTTTCACTGAGAAAGCTTGAAAGTCTTCTATTTTATTGAAAATCCATATTTTGCCTTGGAGCATGATACTCATGTTTGCTTGGTAGGTGATTCTTGGTTTTAATCCCAGCTCCATTGACCTCTGGAATATCATATTCCAAGCCCTTCCATCCCTTAATGTAGAAGCTGCTAGATCTTGGGTTATAATGATTGTGTTTCCACAATACTTAAATTGTTTCTTTCTGTCTGCTTGCAGTATTTTCTCCTTGATCTGGGAGCTCTGGAATTTGGCAACAATATTCCTAGGAGTTTTCTTTTTTGGGATCTTTTTCAGGAGGCGATAGGTGGCTTCTTTCAATTTCCGTTTTACCCTCTGGCTCTAGAATATGAGGGTAGTTCTCCTTGATAATTTCTTGAAAGATGATATCTAGGCTCTTTTTTTGATCATGGCTTTCAGGTAGTCCAGTAATTTTTAAATTATCTCTCCTGGATCTATTTTCCAGGTCAGTGGTTTTTCCAATAAGATATTTCACATTGTCTTCCATTTTTTCATTCCTTTGGTTCTATTTTATAATATCTTGATTTCTCATAAAGTCACTAGCTTCTACTTCCTCCTATCTAATTTTTAAGGTAGTATTTTCTTCGGTGGTCTTTTGGACTTCCTTTTCCATTTGGCTAATTCTGCCTTTTAAGGCATTTCTCTCCTTATTGGGTTTTTGGTGCTCTATTGACATTTTGGTTAGTCTTTTCTTTAGGGTGTTACTTTCTTCAGTATTTTTTTGGGTCTCCTTTAGCAAGTCATTGACTTGTTTTTCATGGTTTTCTTGCATCACTCTCAATTCTCTTCCCAATTTTTCCTCTACTTTTCTAACTTGCTTTTCCAAATCCTTTTTGAGCTCTTCCATGGCCTGGGACCAGTTCATGTTTTTCTTGGAGGCTTTTGATGTAGGCTCTTTGACTTTGTTGACTTCTTCTGGCTGTGTGTTTTGGTCTTCTTTGTCACCAAAGAAAGATTCCATAGTCTGAGTCTGCATCCATTTTCTCTGCCTGGCCATATTCCCAGCCAACTACTTGACCCTTGAATTTTTTGTTGGGGTATGACTGCTTATAGAGTAGAGAGTACTTTGTCCCAAGCTTGAGGGGCTGTGCTGTTTTCAGAGCTATTTCTACTCAGCAAACTCTGCCACTCCAGTGCTCCTCCTCCTCCAACCTGGACTGTGACTCAAATCCCAAGTAGGCTCTGCCCTCCTGCTCTGATCCACCACTTAATTCCTCCCACTGGGTAGGCCTGGGGCCAGAAGCAACTGCAGCTGTAGTTCTGTAACTGTACTGCCTTGGCAGCCCTCAGGGCAGTGGCTGAACCACGAACTCCTTTCACTCTGTCCCCACAGCTTTTCCCACTAACCTTCTATGTTGTCTTTGGTGTTTGTGGGTTGAGAAGTCTGGTAACTGCCACAGCTCACTGATTCAGGGCGCTAGGGCCTGTTCTGCCCGGCTTCCAGTTTGGTTGGTCTAGGCACAGCCCACGCTGGGCTCTCCTTGGCTCCACTCCCAGCTCTGTTCGATAGATCTCACCCAGTGACCATCTAGGCTGTCCTGGCCTGGAACCCTGCTTCCCTCTGCTATTCCGTGGGTTCTGCTGCTCTAGAATTTGTTCAGAGCCATTTTTATAGGTTTTGGAGGGGAGCTCATGCAAGTCCCTGCTTTCCAACTGCCATCTTTGCTCCTCCTTCCATTCTTTATCTTTGAAATTCTAAAAGTAAATTTTGTGTATGAGGTACTAATGTATTGGGTATTAGCCTCAAATTTGATGTTACTATGACATACATTAACAATAAAGTAAGGTAGACATTTGTAACAACAGTGTTGTTAGCAGCTGCTATGGAGGTGAAAGACCAACAGCAAGAGCGTACAGAAGGGCTGCTAGCACAGGTTCTTAGATCTGCTTTTCTAAGGAAAGCAACTTTAAGGGGTTAACAATCTTACTTTAAACATACATATACCATTCACTTAGTTCAGGGGAAAAAGCCAGCATTCTGAACTTCAGAGAGTATACAAACAGAAATTACAAGCATGTATTACATAAACAGAGCAAATAAACACAAACCAGTAGACAGGTTTCTAACCGTCTAACTATAGCAATACATACAGTTAACAGAAAGAGAAGCATCAACATCTGGGTTTTCAAAGCAGGACGAGGGGGAACTCCGTGCCAGCTACCCAGAGTCTTGTCTGGTCAAATCACGAGACACTCTTCAGTGAGTGAGAGCCCCAAAACAAAATGTCAACCTCAGATCATATATACCCTTCTCAGGACTCTGGGGCCTAGTACCTACTTAGCAAAAGGGTGTGGGGTCTGGGGTCTGGGGCCTGGGGCTTTCTTGTTTCTTAAGCAGGTCATCAAAGACTCTTGATTCATTCAAAGACTCCTGATTGAAACAAAGGTGAGACTAAGTCAAAGGCACTGGATCTTCTTAGTGCTGAGAAGCACTCCAGAACAAAAGACAACACAAAGTCCACTTTGCTTGCCATTACATTTGAAAGGCAAGACTCATCAAAGGTACTTGACTGCCTTAGTGCTGAGAGGTACTCCTAAAGAAAAACTCCTAAGCACTCCTAAAGAAAAAACAAAGGCAAAAAGTCCCACCCTGCTTACCATCACAACATTGTCCAAACATCTTCTAACTGTCACTTTGGTTTGGCCAAAATACACTGCAAGTTTGTTCCTTTTTAAGAAAATAAAAATATAACATCATCTGTTCTGTTCTCAGGTCTGTTTGGATTAGCTACTTCATTCATTCGGCATAAATTTATAAAGAGCCTACTCTGTACCAGGCACTGGGGATTCAAAAGCAAAAGTGAAAGAGTTCCTGCTATCAAGGTTTATATTCTATTGCAGAGGTTCCCAAGCTTCCTTGGTTCACAGTGCCCTTTAGTGGCTCAGTAATTTTTTCACAGCATCTCTATGCTAAAAGAAATACTTAACAGTTCTGATCATTAAGTAGTTAGGTTCAAATACTTATTAATTTAGTTCTTACGTTCTAACAACTTAGTAGCTGTTTGAAAAAATAAAACATAAAAATTGAAAAAAATAAAAAAATTCATTTTTAATCACATGTTTTGGATATTTGGATGTGTGGGCCTGAACTTCTCAAACCTTGCAAATCATATTGGAACATCTAGCCTTGTTTCCTGTTCCTCACTGATTTTTTGATGTGTCACTTGCTTTTTTTTTTTTTTTAATCATAGCACTGAGCTTTAGCACTCAACAGTGGAATATTCACCTAGAAAGTTTGAGAAGTTATTGTGTGGCTGAAGCTACAAGTAACAAAAATATATTCCAAATATTCAACTAGATCTAATGTTAAAACTGTGAACTATTTGAGCTAGTGGAATATTGATGTGTTTCCGCTGAAAATTTAAACTATCTCCCTTGAGGCCACTCTGAGTTTGCTGCAGCACTGTGGTGCCCAGTTTGGGAACCTTGGTTCTTTTGGGCAAAACAACAAGTACACAGAAAATGAAATTTCTGGAGAGAGGGTGCTGGTATCTAGAATGGATCAGGATAGATTTCCTATTGCAGGTGATACTTGAGCTGACTTTGAAGGTGAAGGGGAGAAAGGGAGTGCCATGTAGGCTAGGGGGCATATTGTGCAAAGGTACTTCTCTAGGCTTCAATTTCTTCATCAGTAAAATGAGGGTATTGAAGCAGATGACCCCAAGGACTCTTCCAGTTTTCATTCAGTGACCTCTGATTGATATACCTGGAGATTTGGCGTCCTTTGAGTAGGTTGGGCTGCTCTGGGTATTTTTGTGTCTACCTTTCTGTGATCTTGATTGAGAAGGGAAGGGGAACACTTGGAAGGGGGAAGATTGTAGAAAGATTATGAGGGGGAATGTGATCAGACTACTTTATTACCCTTTTTTAAAAAAACATCATCTAGTTTTTCTTTTTTTAAATTCTTTGACCTTTTTAGAAATCAGGCTCTTTGTTATTATATGCCTTAAGACAAAAAAGACAAGGGAAGGATTTACTAAGGAGTGATTAATATCAGTGATTTAAGCTTCAGACCAGGGAGGATTTTTTTTTTTACTGGTATAAACAATAATAATAATTAGCAATGTTATTGCAACACAGGATTCATTGCCCCAAGGCAGCTATAGATAGATTAATAATTCCTGTTCAAAAAGAGGAAGAGTATTCTTAGATGTTCTCAGAGCATAGGATAAGCAGATTAAAAATATAAAGAAATACTTTGGGAAAACAGAACTCACTTCAGAAAGCAATAATAAAGGCATTTACAACAATAATGATAGCTAGCATTTATATGGTGTTTAAGGTTTGAAAAGTGCTTTACGTCTGTTACCTCATTTGACCCTTACAGCTTCCTTATAAGATAGGTGCTATTAATTATCCCCATTTTACAGAAGATGAAACTGAGGCTGAGAGTGGTTAAATGACTTGCCCAGGCCATAAGGTAGTATTCCTGAGGCAGGATTTGAACTCAGGTCTTCCTGGCTGACACTCTACCCACTTGCATAGCTCAGCTTCCTACTCTCCTGAAATAGCATCATAAGAACCATAGCTACAAGACCTTGCTGCTATAAACCTGCTGCTATAAAACTTCCACAAACAGAGTCAGTAGGAAGAATGCATAACCTCAATGTCCTTTATCTTCTTATAGTGTCCTCCTGCTGCCCAGCCTAGGTTCAGCTGTATGGTCTCTTTGGGCCTACTTCTCTTTGCAGTTCAACCTGATTCTATAGCTACATTTTCTGAGTTTACTTTCTCTTGGGGAAGTTACTCCAGTGCAAGATACTTTTGCTGATGGGGTTTGAGGAAAGAGAAATCTCTCCTCAATAAAGCCCTCTGGAAAAGGCTCAAGGAGAAAACTGACTCTCAGGCTGTTATTTCTTCATAGCCGATTTTTGTTCTTGACTCTCAGTTAGGCCTTTCTTGACCGACTGAGCTCCTACAACCTTGACTTTCTCTTAACTGGCTAACTTGCTATTTAAAGACCACCAGGGCATGGCAGATTTTTTAAAACAAGCCAGTGGGTAGGGGGCCTATAATTCCATCAAGTTGTGATTGAATACCTTCTTCACTTTTCCTAAAGGAGCAAAGAAGTATAAACATTCCTTTATACTTAATTTACAAGTTATGAAATACCGGAAGTTTTATATTTCATTAGATCATTTTGGGTGAGACACTTAAGGTGTCACATCTTATATAAGCTATGGATTTAGCCACTGAAAGTCTAAAAGGGAGCAAAACTTTTTGTTACCTCATTGTCTTTGTTACCTGGAAAACTCAGTTGATCAGGGTTCCCTTGATGAACCCTAAGATAAATTAGCCTCTGCAAGGATAAGTGGGAAGGCACAGTAAAGTGCTACAATTATACAAAAGAAGCTCTCTGTAATTTATAAATCAAATACAAATAAATGTCAAAATATCTTAGAGAATTAAGCAAATAATTGAAATATTGAAATTGGGGCATCATTATAAATAAAACTTTTGCTCACAATTTCGCAGACATAACATTGACTATAAAAATTTAAGAACAACATTTTTCGAATGTTACAATATCAAATACTCCTAGTATGTAGATACCACGTGGAATGAAAATCTTACGAAAGAAAGAGGACTAGCAGAAAAAGTTTAAATTATGCAGGAACCAGACCAAGGTTTATGTCATCCTGTCTGTTACTGCGGTTGTCCTGAAGAAGTTTTCAGTGAGTCTGCAGAAGAATTTACATCCCAATATTTGCTTAATTTTTTAAAAATAAAAATAAATTTTGGTATCTTTTGTTTTTATTTTGCCAACATTTATATCAGTATCTCTTCTCTGTCTCCCAGAGAGCCATCCCATGTAACAAAGAATATTTTTAAAAGAAAAAAAATCAGCAAAATTGATCAAAATATTGAAAAAGCCTGAAAATATTTAATATTCCATACTCGTACTTCCCATCTCTGCAAAGAAATGGTATGAAATTATCTCCTCATATCTCTTCCCCAGCTCTATGCTTTTTTGTAATTTTGCAACTTTCACTTTTGATTGTTTCATTTCCCTGCCCCCCTCCCCCCATTTACATTATCGTAGTCATTGTGTGTGTTGTTTTTTGGCTCCGCTTACTTTACTTTGTATCTGTTCATATAAGTATTTCCATGCTTCTCTATATTCACCATATTTTGGTTTCTCAAAGCAGTAATATTCTGTTTCATCTATGTATTTATTTGGCCATTACTCAATTGAGAGCCATCTACTTTATTTCTAGTTCTTTGCTATTATAAAATGACTGCTACAGATATTTTGGTGTCTCTGGGAGCTTTCTTCTTATCAGGGGCATCTACTCTTTCCATAGTTGTCATTTTTGTCATTTTGTTGGGTGTAAGGTAAAATTTTGGTATTTTCATTTTCCTTTATCTTATCTTTGACTAGGAGCATCCTTCTCTATTCTTAATAGTTTGCAATTCTTTTGGGAATTATATCAAATAATAACAGGGAGAGTGGACATTCTTCTTTTATTTGTGTGTATCGGGAAAGGTTTTAGTGTATCCCAATTGCATATGATATTTGCTTTTGGTTTTAGATAGATAATTTTTGATATGAAAAAAGATCTCTCTGTTTTTATACTTTGTAGGGCTTTTAGAATAAATGTATGTTGTGCTTCTGTTGTCTGGGATGTTTTCCAGGCAAATAATGTGCTCATATCTGTTTGTATTAACTCACAATTTCTTCAACAATGTACTGTAGAAGATGAGATTTTAATTGGCACTTGAAGGAAGCCAGGAGGCAGAGGTGAAGGGGGAGAACATTCTAGACGTAGAGGACAGCCAGAGAAAATGTGCAGTCAAGATATGGAATGTCTTCTTTGTGGAACCACAAGGAGGCCAGTGTCACTATTGCATCAAAGAGTACAAGTTGGGAAGTAGAGTATAAGAATACTGGAAAGGTTTGGGGTGGGGGGAGAGCGGCGCAGTGGCGAGGTTATGAAGGGCTTTGAATGCCAAACAAAGGAGTTTGGATTTGGTTCTGGAGATGATAAGGAGGTTCTGGAGTTTATTGAATAGGGAGGGTGATATGGTTAGATCAGCACTTTAGGAAAATCCCTTTGGTGGTTAGATGGAGGAAAGATTGGAGAGAGGAGAGACTTGAGGGCAGGCCAGTTCACCAGCAGGCTGTTGCAATAGTCCAAGACCACAGGGCCTGCCTGTGCTAGGGTGATGGCAGTGTCAGAGGAGAAGGGCGGCATCTTAGATATTGCAATGGTGACATTGCCAGGTCTGGGTAATAGATTGGCTGCGCTGGGGAGTGGGAGGGTGAGAGACCGAGTGAGGACTTAAGGATAACATCTAAGTTGGAGTCTGAGGAACTAGGAGGATAGTGTTGTCCTTTTTGGTAATAGGGAAGTTAGGAGCAGGGGAAGTTTGGGGGGAAAGATAATGAGTTTAGTTTCTGACGTACTGAGTTTAAGATGTCTCTTGGACATCTAGTTTGAGATGTTTAAAAAGCCATTGGAGATGAGTGATTGGAGGTCAGGAGAGGTTAGGGCAGGATAGGTAAATTTGAGAATCATCAGCATAGAGATCATCCTTAAATCCTTGAGAACAGATGAGATCACCAAGTGAAGTAGTATAGAGGGAGAAGAGAAGAGGGCCCAGGACAAAACTCTGTGGTACTCCTATGGTTAGAGAGCATGACCTGGATGAGGATCCAACAAAGGAGACTGAGAAAGAAGGCTTTGATAGGTAGGAGGAGAACCAGAAGAAAATGCTGTTCCAAAAACCTAGAGAGAGTAGAGTATGAAGGAGAGAGGGTAATCAACAACATCCAAGGCCTCAGCGGGGCCATTGAAGAAAGGCCATTGAATTTGGCAGTTAAGGGATCACTGGTAACTTGACAGAGCGCAACGATGAAGTTGGAAGCAGATTGTAAGGGGTTAAGAAGTGAGTGAGAGGAGAGAAAGTGGAGGCACCTATTGGAGATGGCCTTTTCAAGGAGTTTGGCCACAAAGGGCAGAAGAGATAGGGTGATAGTTAGAAGGGTCGTAAGGATCAAGTGAGGGTTTTTTGAGGATGGGGGAGACACGGGTCTGTTTATAGGCAGTGCTGAAGAAGCCATTAGATGGGAAGAGATTGAAGATAAATGATGAGAATGATGTGGGGGGCGCGGTACATTGGAGGAGATGGGATGGAATGGGATCACTAGTACAGATAGAAAAGTGGGCCTTGGTAAGGAGTCAGGCCACCTTTTTCTTTGAGACATGGATGAAGGAGGAGATAGTGGCAGAAGATATCTGAGTGATATGAGATGAGGAAGAGGAGAGAAGAGGGAGCTCATGGTAATGGCCTCAGTTTTCTCAGTAAAATGTGAGGCAAGGCAGCCAGATGGCACAATGGTTAGAGCTGAGAGTCAGGTGGACCTGAATTCAGATGCAGCCTCAGACACTTAACTAGTTGTGTGATCTGGGAAAATATTATCTCCAGTGCTTAGCAAAGGGCCTGACATAGGTACTTCATGAATGTTTATTGATTAGCTACCAGTTTGGGGGTGGGGGCAGGGAATGAGAGTCATGAGAGGTTTGAGGAAAGAAGAAAAGACTTGGAAGAGCTGCTGTGGAAAGTGGGATATTAAGTTGGTAAGGGAGTTGTAGAAGGATTGCCTGGTACCCTCAAGGGCTCAGTTGAGATAGTATAAAATAAATCTGTAGTGCACATAGTACTGAATTTAGGGGTAGCTAGGTGGAACAGTGGATAGAGTTCCAGGTCTGGAGTTAGAAAGACTCATCTTCCTGAGTTCAAGTCTGGCCTCAGACACTTACTAGCTGGGTGGACAAGTCACTTAACCCTTTTTGCCTCAGTTTCCTCATCTGTAAAATAAGCTGGAGAAGGAAATGACAAATCACTATGTGACCCTAAATGAGGTCATTAAGAGTTGGACACGACTGAACAACAACAAAAGTCTGAACAGTTTTGTGATTTTCCCTATTTACATTCAGCAGCATGAGTATGTAGGAATGGAGGTAGTGGATGTGATCCAAGACTGAGGCTTGGTAGTGTGCAATAGGTGATATATTACCGGAGCCAAGGACTTAAGAGAAGAGGACAGTGTAGAGTTGAACTTGTTCACCAAGGAGTTAAAATAGGGAAAAGAGGAGAGAGTGGCTAGCGTAGGGAAGATGGCCTGGAGAGAACTGAGGGGTTGAGGGATTAAGAGGTTGTGATGTGGATGAAGTCTAGGGGTGGTAAGGGGAGGCAGAAGGAGAGACAGAAAGCTAATAGATTATGGTCAGATACAGGGATTTTGGAACTTTTTTTTTTTTTTGCAGGGGGGAAGGCCCAGCAATTGGGGTTAAGTGACTTGCCTGAGGTCACACAGCTAGTACATGTGTCAAGTGTCTGAGGCCGCATTTGAACTCAGGTCCTCCTGACTCCAGGGCCAGTGCTCTACTCACTGCGTCACCTAGCTGCCCTATTTTGGAATTCTTAAACATAGAGGTGGTGCCTTTGTGGACGACAGCACAATCAAGGGTATGACTATCTTTGTGGGTGTGGCTGAGGTAGGGTAGAGGAAAAAGTCATGGGAAATGAATAGGTGGAGGAACTGAGAAATCCCCTAGGAAAAAGCCAGGAGTCGGAGAGGAGAAGGAAATTATGAACTCATTGAGGAAAGAAGGGAAATAACTTGGGAAGTCCATAGACAATAGCAACCAGTATTTTGATTGGGTGGTAGATATGAATAGCATGGTTAGTGAGCAGAAGATGTTACTAAGCAGTGATGGTAGGGGAGAACTTGGAAGTGGCAGTGGGGAGCAAGGAATATTCTTATTCTTTGGCCTCCACCAATGAGTCAAGGAGAATGAGTGAAAGTGCATCCAGTACTGGAAAGGGTATCCAGGAAGGCTGTGTCATCAAGAATGATCCAGGTTTTAGTGATTACTAGAAGATGAAGGAAGTGGAAGAAGAAAAAATTTAGGATGAAGGGAAGTTTATTGCCTGTGGAATAGATATTCCTGGGTGGAAGGAGTAGGTGGTGTTTGATTGGGACCTTGGGGTCAGAAGGTTGAATGAAATGGGAATGAGGACTTGAGAGGTGGGGGTGGGGGGATGAGCAGTGGGGTTTGGCTGATACAGAGGGTTTAGAATCAATGGCATGTGTAAGGTATGACCAAGTGTAAGAATATTCATTATTGAGTGGAAGGTACCACTCCTTTTATTAGAGGAGGCTTGCCATCAGGCAGGAGACAAGTGTAGCTCAAAATAATCTTTTGACAACTTGCTATGGTTCTGTTCTCTTTGGGGAATCTATAGGACCCTCTGCTTCATTAGGTGTTGATTCATTATCCTTTGTCTTAAAATATTTATTCAGAGATATTTGGACTAATTTAGATTTTTCTGGAGGCCAACTTTCTTTCTGTTTTAACATCTCTGTTGATCTCCTGGTTCTCTGGCTTTTAAACTTTTTCTACTCCTGAGATCTTTGGACACTTCATTTTTTTCCCCTTATATTTCCTTTATTTCCTTCCTTCCTTTCCTTTTTTCCCCCTTGCTCACTTTCTGTCTCTGTCCCCTTTGATGGCAGCTTTCCCAGGACTATATCTCAAAGTTGCCTCAGTGTCCTCTCACATTTGGAGAGTACTTTTCACCAACTTTGGTTCTTGTACCAAGGAACTTCTGAGGAGACAGAACTCAGCCTAGATGGATGCCAGTCCCTTTCCTTCAGACCTGGCTCAGCCCCCCCCATCCCCCATCCCCTCCACATTAGCACCCTGCTTCGTTTCCCTCTTTAGTTTTCTAATTCCTGCTCTAGCCCAATGCATAAATGCTGCATTCCCAGACAGAGCAGGATTTTGCTTGTCTGTACTTCCAACCCAGGGGGTGAGATGAGGCAGAATTTAGTTCTGTCCTTGTTGCCACAGAATAGTGAAATGAGAGCTAGAGTAGGTTATGTTGGCAGAGACAGCAAGCAAATTGCTGAGTGAATCCCAGATCACATGGGTCCTGTTGTCCTTCCCTACCAGAGTTTGGGGAGGGGAGGGACTGATGGGGAAGGAATATTAAATAAGTATTTTAGGAATTAGCCTTCTCTGTTATTAATTCATCAGGTTGTTACTCAGACTTCTCGGCGTGTTGGGCTGTGGAGTCAGCTGCAATTACTTTATCTCTTGTATATAATTCTTATTTTGGGAAGTTTTAAGAGTTTATAAGGATTATAGAAAAAGTCTGTTACTTCATTTTGCTGGTCACCTGACCAGTCATCTTATCCACGTGTCCAGTATTCATTCTATAGGTGAATGACTATGTAGATAGTGTAATACCTTGTCCTTGAGAGCTATGAGATAAAGGTGATGATAATAATGTCATATTCTAATAATCACATGGAGGTTAAAAATTTGCAAAGCACTTTGTGCATATGATGATTAGTTGGCTTGTGTGAGTTCCTGTGCATTTACCCTTCAGGGAGGGGGGAAGGTGTTGTATATAGACCCAGTATCATAGACCCATGCAATACCAGAACTATATCCACCCGCACCTTACTCATTTCTTTGCTTTGTATTATTGCAGAGAACAGTAGGTTGTAATATGATTAAATGACCGTTTTAGGGATATAGCATATTATTTGGCCATCAGATAGTGTTCCAGTTAACCACTAGTAATCTACTTCCTTTCCTATTACTCACTCCTCCCCCATGTTTTCTTATAGTTGGGTATGGATATGGTCTGGAATATGCTCTCCAAATGACCAAAAATAGGAAATATCTCTCATTTCTGCTCTTTAAGATTCCGTCTGTGGTTTGGCTCTTTCCTCCTTATTCATGACTTCCCATTCATAAGATTTGACAATTCACTCTTATTGGCTATATGATTTATTGGAAAAATCAGTTCCAGTAACTTTAAAAAGGCTTTCATATAGTAAGCTGCAGGATAGTGGAAACTTGGTTTTATGCCCTTTTCCCCCTAATCATCTTCGTAACCTGAAAAAAGTAATAATTGGGGATGTAAAGGAAAGATTTGGAAGGTTTGGTTTTTTTTTTTAAGAATTTACAAAGATTCCTTTAGCAATTGTTCCTAGAGAAGAGAGGAAGAGGAAGTGCTGGAGTCAGCTTTGCTTAGTCTCACCATGGTTGTACCTGATCTATCACAAACCCATCTCTGACTCTACTTTGCCTCTTCCCTTTTCTAGGTCTCTGGTGGATCCCCATGGTGGAGCAATCTCAGCTTGCCTTCCTCTTGTTCTACTTAGCTTTCAAGAGTTCACAGTAGGAAAAACCCCAGAGTGTAAATAGATATTTCTTTTTTTTGCCCTAAAACATGTGAAATCATCAAAGGGGAAGAGCCAAACTCCCACTTCTTGCTTGGTCTAAAGCAATCTTGGATCTATTGGAAATGGGAGATTGGGAGAGGGACTCTGTATAAACACTGCTTCATGTATTAATCTCATTTCAGCCTCACTACAGCCCTGTACAGTAGATACAGCTCCATTTTACAGTGTGGAAACAGCCTCAGAGAGTTTGTGACTTCAAATCTAAGTCTGCCTGCTTCCAACTCTAGTACTCTATCTATAGGGGGCCAACCCCCCTCCCCCAACATTTCCTTAGAGTATATTTTTGTAATTTCTAAAATTCACATTCTTTGAAAAGTAAAGTCATATTATGTTATTATGTTGAATTTAACTTAATACCCTCTGGGACCTCTTCAACTCTTACTTTCATTGGAATATCAGGTCCACAGAGTGTGAATACTACTTCTTCCTACAAAATTTTAGGGGTAACTGTGAGGAGTTGTGGCTTCCAGTGTTATTACTAATAACCCTCATCAGGTATGCTCCTCTAACATTGATTAACCAGTTGATATCAAGTAGCTTTTAGGTGGGCATATTTACTGAGAAGATATAGTAAGGACAGAAGTTACCAAAACATCTCCCAACCTGAGGAGCGTTCTCCTCTCTTTGAGCCCCAAGGAAAGGAGGCTCAAACTTGATGTATAGAGATACGATGACCAGTGCGTACCCCCTGACCCTGTGAGTCTTTTTCTCTCTTTGCATTCTCTACCAAGTTCACTTCTGGGTCTAGTGGAGCTGATGGGCCTTGTTCACTTGGGCTAGAGCCTTACAGGACTCAGTTCATCGCTGGGTTGAGTCAAGAAGTTCATTCCTCAGGGTTACCTCTGTATCAGATTCAATTACTAGTGCTGCTGCCTCCTGTAGTCTATGTTACTGATTCTGGTCACCAAGGGGGACCTCTGATGACTCTTCCAATCTTTTGAAGCTTATGAGGGCATAACCTGGACCCTATTCTGTCTCTAAATATTCTTTCACCTAAGATCAGGAAGGAATAAATGCAGAGGACTCAGGCACCATGCACTCGGGTCACTGACAGCAGGGTATGGTGATAAGAGATGCTGCCCTGACTCCCTTGTGGTGGCTCACAGCAGTTCTTGATTTGCTAGTTGCCAGGAAGAAAAAGTACAGAAGTGCTGAGAGAGGGATGTGTCAGTCCTTTCAAAGGTGAATTCAATTCTCACGGTCTTCAGTCTATCAGTCTGGGAAGCCATTTAGAAAACTCCTCATTGTCACAGTCATGGCTGGCAGAAGGTATCCCAAGCCTTAGTGTGTTAGGTTTGTAGCAGGCAGAGAATATTGTGCATGCTTTAAAGAGCAGACGCTCATAGCCAGTCTCTCATTACACTTATATTTTGCCTAATATGGCAAAATATAGAGACCTATTTTTACTCTACAGTTAGATTGAGAACCATGTGATTTTGTAAAGTCAAAATGACTGATAGTTGTCTCTTTTGGCTGACTTCCTGTAGTATTGGACTTTTTATACTATTGTGAACTATCGAATTATTATCAGTTGGTCTCCCTTTTCTCCTGGGTATGTAACATAAACCCACCTTGCACTTTTACAAATTTGATCATAGAGGGAGCAGATAGATTGTTGATTTCTTTTGGCTCTCTTGTTCCCATCTAAGGCTGACGAATGGTGCAGGCTGCTTTCAGAGTTGATGTAACCAAGGAAATATTTTGATATTGTCCAAGTAGCTGTATAACTTTTCTCTTAGGAAGACATAGAAGTGTTTAGGAGCTAAATGGTTTATGTAAAGTCTTTCTTGAGAGCTAATATTTTGCTCTTCTACATACAAAAACATAGAAATGCCATACTTTGAAAGAAACTTTTCACATTCCTCCTTCCTTGCTCCCTCTTTGAATTCATAAAACCTTTCCATTTTTTTTTTTTTGGTCTAGTCTTTCTTGTGACAGGTAGTCACTGCTCTATACTCATTGCCTCTTCTTGCCTGACATCCTCTACCTTTTCTAGAATTAAAGTGGTACAATGGAAAGGAACTGTCACTGGAGTCAGAAAAAAAACAGATTTTGGACCCCAGTCCTTGCTACCTGGAAAAAATGCCCTCCTTGATCTTTCCCTCCCCACAAACTGTCATCCTTTGTTCTGCCCTTTGTACCTAAGCTCCTCAAAAAAGTTGCCTACATTACTTACCTCCCCTTTCTCTCTTCTCACTTACCTTTTAACCCTCCTTACAATCTAGCTTCTACCTTCATCATTCCATTGAAATTGCTCTCTCCAAAGTTCATAAAGGCCTCTTACCAAATCAAGTGGCCTTTTCTCAATCCTTGTCTTCTGTAGTGCTTGACATGATCACTCTGTCCTCCTTGATACCATCTTCTCTGTAGGTTTTTGGAACACCGCTCTACCCTGATTCTCCTCCTACCTGACTGCTCCTTGCCAGTCTCCTTTGCTGGATCCTCTTTCAGATTGTACCTTCCAGCTGGAGATGTCCTTATGGTTAGCTCCTCTTCTATACTTGGTGATCTCATCAGCTCCCATGGATTTAATGACCATCTCTATGCTGATGATTCTTAGATATTCCTGTCCTGTCCTAACCTTTCTGCTGACCTCCAGTCTGTCTGACTTTCAGACATCTCTTACTGGATTTCCAATAGATATCTTTAACTCACTATGTCCAAAACTGAACCAATTGTGTTTTCCCCTTAATCCTCCCCTGCTCTTAACTTCCCTTTTACCAAAAAGGGCAATAATATTCTCCCAGTCCCTCTAGCTTGTAAACTAATAGTCATCCTGAACTCTTCGCTCTCTCTTATTCCCCCACATCCAGTCTGTTGTTGAGGCCTGTTAATTTCAACTTTGCAATATCTCTTGAATGTGCTCCCTCCTCTCCTCTGACACTGTTGATACTCTAGCATAGGCCCTCATTACCTCATACCTGTACTATTTCAATAGCCTTCTGGTGGGTCTGCCTGCCCAAAGTCTCTCTCCACTCTAATCCATTTTTATTCAGCTACCAAAGTGATTTTGCTAAATTGAAGGATCATTCATATCATCCTCCCTACTCAATGAACTCTACTGGCTTTCTGGAGTGGAGGCGGTACTGATCCTCTCTATATTTGACATGTATATATATCCTTTCTTTTACATGAAAGTTTATATGTATACATATACACACATTATCTATAGCAGTTCTTTTTGTGGTAACAAAGAGCTGGAAACAAAGTAGAGGCTCATTGGCTTAGGAATGGCTAAATTATATTCCATGATTGTAATGGAATATATTACTGTCCGGTAATAAATGAGGAGCATGATGAATACAGAGAAGCATGAAAAGACAAATTGGATAAAAAGTAAAGCAAGCAGAACAAGGAAAACAATATATGGAGTGATTATATAAAGGAAAGAACAGCAATCACAAAACTATTGAAATGGAATGTTGAATATTATAAAGAACAAGCTTGGCTCAAAAGAAGAGATGAGAAAATACGTTGCCTTGTTCCTTTGCAGAAGTCCAGGTCCAAAGTTGTGAAACTTTGTGTAGAATGTGAGCTTTTTTTGATGTGGTGGTGTTTTTTTTTTTTTTTTTTTGCTGAATTGTTTTTTTTTTTTTTAAATAAAATTATTACAAGGTATGGCCCTCTGGAAGGAGATAGAGGGAAATCTGTTGATGTAAAAACTATCATAAATATCTATTAAGATAATCAACAAGCATTTGTTAAGTACCTACAGTGGACCAGGCAGTATAGAAATATTTGTGGCATTCCCTTGATTCTTTTAACTTTGTCATAAAAGGAAACATTTAGTCTGGATTAGTTCTGGGTTTCAATCTTAGCTCTGCTATATATTTAACTCTGTGACTTAGGGTAATTCACTTTCCCTCCTTGGCCTCCATTTTTCCATTTTGTAAAGTAAGAAAGTTATACTAGATCTTGAAGGTCTCTTCTAATTTTAAATTCTCTGACCCTTTGAGTTGGTCATCCTATTTAATTTCTTGCCTATGAAAAGTTTTCAGCCTCTTTTACTTTAATTTTCTTTTGTTGGAGCTCACATCTGGTGTTGCAGTAGAATTCAGGGAGTGGGCAATAGGGCTCTCTTTAAAGAATTCAGCTCCAGCTGTTTTGCTACATGAAGAGAGCCTAATAACATTCAAAACCTCTTCTTCAGTTAGAACTTTAGCTAGGGAGAGATTGACTTCAACCCAAGGTAAATGGTCAGTGGTTTCAGCATTGATTGATGACGGTCTGTTGAGAACACTATTGAAGTGTTCAGCCCATTTCTCTAGTATCATGTTCTTATCACTATTCAATGTGGCTCCATCATCACTGAGTAACCATAGATCTTTGGCCCATAAATGATCTTCAGGGCATCATAAAAGTGCTTTGGATTATTACTATCAGCATAAAATTGAATTTCATGTGCTTTCTTACTGAGCCAAGAATTCTGCATCTCTCCAAGCTTTGCTTGTACTTTATTTTGATGGAATTAAATCTACTTTCTTAAAGATGGATGAACTGTTCTGCTGGTAAACTTTGTGGAGTTCTCGTTTTTTATTTAGCAGCTTCTGAATGTCTTCATCATTTTCATCAAACTAGGCTTGATGTTTGTGAGTGTTCTGACCCAGATGAACAAATATAGTGCTATACACCAAATCTCTGAAAGTTGCCTGCTTCTTTTCTGCTCCCCTGTTGCCAGCTGGGTGTTGGCTCAACTTTTCCTCCATGTTACAACAGACTATTCCCTCTCAGAGAAGAGCTCTGATCTATTGACATTAATTCTTCTGGTAGTCATTTTCCCTTGGGGGTGCCATTTTTGTTGAATGCAAATATTTAGCTTGGAGAGGATAAGTCTATGGTCAGTACAGCACTCTGTGCCACATGTTGCCTTCATCACTCTCACACTCTGTTTGTCTCTTTTCCTTGTAATCACCTTGTCTATTAAATGCCAGTGTCTTTTGTGAGGGTGCATCCACAAAGTTTTATTGCATTTAGGTAAACGGAAGACAGTGTTGCTTTTTAGCATGATGTTTTCAGACATGTTTTCAAATGCCTTCAATGAGAACAAACATGGCATCAAAGTTAGCTACCGCACCAATGGTAAATTCTTCAACTTGAAAAGGCTACAAGCCAAGATCATAGTGGAAGGAGTGTTGGGTTATGATTTTCTGTTTGCAGAATGATTCTGCACTCAGTGCATCGTCTGAAGCTGAGATGCAACAAAGTTATGAATCAGTTTTCTGCTGCTTGTGCTAATTTTGACCTAACCATTAACACCAAGAAAATGCAGGTGCTCACAGCATCAACCACCACACCATCCATACATGGAATCATCAGTTACAGCAAATGGAAAAGTTTTGAATGCTGTGGATAAGTTCACTTACCTTGGTGTAGTGTACTTTCCGGAGATGTACACATTGATAATGAAGTTAACGCACGCATTGTCAGAGCTAGCTCATTGTTTGGGATGCTCCGAAGGGAAAGTGTGGGAGAGAAGAGGTATTAGACTACCCCAACAGACTGAAAGTCTACAGAGCCATTGTGCTGACCTCATTGTTGTATACCTGTGAAACTTGGACAGTATACCAGCTCCATGCCAGGAAACTTAATTGCTTCCATTTGAATTGTCTTAGGAAGATTCTGAAGATCACTTGGCAGGATAGGGTAGCAGATACTCATGTCCTTTCTCAAACTAAAGTGCCAACCATTCAGACTTTACTTCAGGGAGTGCAATTCTGATGGGCTGGCCACATTGTTTGAACGCCAAATGCATACTTGCCAAAAAGACTATCAGCCATTCAGGGCCCAAGCAATGACCAAGTGAGGCTTAGCCTAGAATTTAAATTCATGCTATAATTCTTAACTCCAGTGCTCTTTCTTCTACACCATGATGCCCTCAGAACAAATAGAATTATATCACAGACATGCCAACCTATTTTTCCATCACTAAAGAGAAAATGTTATTGTATTTGGTATGCTGTCAGATATAACTGTTGTCCAGCACTTGGTGAAACACCTTTTTAGTAAAACAACCTCTTTTATGGAATAATTTGGTGGTGGAGGAGAATAGATAATTTTTCTGAATTATAGTGTAGTTTAAAAGATGCAGTTTTATTTCATTTAGGTATTGAGAGAAACCAAGCTGAACCAAACACTGACTAGCAGTAGTCTGGCAGGGACCTGCTTTAACAACAAGATCAGAATAATTTTTAGTTATATAACAATGCTATTGCTAAGGTGCTGAATTTAAGATTCTGTTAAATTTCTTATATCTTTTCTTCCTCTCAATCTTGTTTATATTCTTAGTTTGCTTAATAAATCCTTTCCCCCACCCTGGTTAATTCAAAGGTAAATATTAAGCCAGACCTTTTTGCATTATTATAAATTCTGAATTTGTGAAATTCCAAATAATTGAGTGTATGCTGTTCTATCCCAAAAACATTTATGATATTTTTTTTTTGAAGGGGTTGACAAGCTTACTTTAGTTCAGCATACAAATACCATTCACTTAGTTCAGGGGGAAAAGCCAGCACCCTGAACTTCAGAGAAAATTACAAACAAAGTACAAACATCAACAGACTGACCTGATACAACTCATAGTTACCAACATCTAGGTTCAGCCTGGGAGCTCAGAACAAGGGCTGGCCCAGAGTCACGTGCCACCACTGCTGCGGCAAAGAGCTCCTATGATATTGTTTTTGATAATCAATTCCTATAGACAGTCAGTATTTTGCCCTTGTTTACCAAACACATGTATAACATCCAGGTGCATTAGCTTGTTTTAATTAGAAGATGGTATAATATCCTTTAAGATCCTCATGGTTTTCTTCTTTTATGCTTTAGGGAGTTTATTTTAGGTGAAAAGTTCAGCCACAATTGCTCTGAGTACCCAGTTAGGAGAATCCCTAACATTTAGGTAGAGGTTCCACAATTTAATGCAAACATTTGGGTAACAAAAGAGAATATTATATTTTAGTGTTGGTAGATAGATACCTACCAGGAGGTGAAGGTACGGAAAGAGCCCACCTTTTTTCAGGTCTTCGTTCATCCTGTGTCCTCTGAGATGAAATGAGATACTCTGTGGAGTTGATGATCCTCAAGATATCTCTCTTCCTGTTAGAGCTCAGTCCTGTATTTGCTCCTCTAGGGTGTATTGGAATGCCATTCTTTTTCTAATCTTTTTAGTGAATGCTAGTTTGGTAATTTATAGACAACCCCAAGTTTCTTATTCAAACACTGTTCTTGTGTAGTATTACTACAGTTCTAAGGAATTTTCCACCCTTAGTCTGAGGACTTTAAGTGAGATTGATTATTTTTATTAAGGTAGTGATATAGTTTTAGGGGTACAGGAGCCCCAAAACTATTGAGGTATAGGGCAGAATCATCAGGAAAGAATTCGTGGACTCAAGCAGTCTGGCAGTCAGGTGGCAAAAGTTTATTGTAATGCTATATAGTGCGCAAGGGTTCTTGGGGAACCTGCAACCTAAAAGGGGTGTAGTTGAAGTTTATATAGGAAAAATTACAGTGAAGTATGTGCCAAATATGTTAATTAGGTGTTTTGGGGCAGGATTAGGGAGTAGTCAGTTCTTTTTGTATCTACTATGCAGATGGTTTGCCCAGAGGTCAGGAAGAGAAGGGGGTGGGGGCTGTGAAGATGGATACTGAGAGGTGTAGTTTTTAGACCTGCAATGTTACTAAGTCAACTAACAGGTTTGTTCTATCTGTCACCTGTAGTCATCTGGAAAGAATTCGTGGACTCTAGCAGTCTTCTAGTCAAGTGGCAAAAAGTTTATTATAATGCTAATAAAGCAGGCGAAGCTCCTTAGGGAATTACTTAGGCAACTTAATGGGGGTGATGCTAAAACTTATATAGAAAAAGTTCAGTGAGTGGTGTGTCAAGTATGCTAATTAAGTGGTGACATGCAGTTTCTGTATCTTGGGCACAGGTGTCATTCACTACTGGAAACCCTGGGTGAGGGGAGGGCTTCAAAGGTGTGTGTTTTTGGTCTGCTATTTATGTAACAAGATAGCCTCCAGAGTTGGTCTGTAGTTTGCCCTCTGGATTGTATAACGGTAACTGTGGGAATCAGTACATGATAGTTCTGCTGGTACAAGATAGTCCTGTTCATACAAGGGAAATTCTATAGAGGTCAACTTGTTCTTGTAACAGGGAGAGCTGATTTGCCTCACTGGGGCCCACTCATGAGCCAGAGATAGGGTCTTTGAGCTGGGGAGAGATATGGTCCTAAGGCTAGGGTCCAATCACGAGCACCCCATCATTAGGATTGAGTAAATCAACCACCCCCATCCTTAAAATTGTGTGGAGTGAATAAGATTTGTTGATCAGGCTATCAGCAAGCATTTATTGCCTATAATATTCCAGGAACAGGACTCATTGCTGGGGATACAAAGACAACAACAGAAGTCCTTGTCCTTAAAGAGTTTCCATTCTATTAGAGTTTTAACGCCGAAAAAGTTAAGTATAAACACAATACATATGAAATAAATATAATGAAAAAAAGTGGAGGGGGGGAAGGTACTTAGCTTTACATATTGGAAAGTCTCCATGTTGATCCCACTTAAGCAGAGTTTTGAAGGAAACAAAGGATTCTAACAAGGTAAAGTAGAAATGCAAATGTGCAGAAATTGTCATGTGTGAGAAAAAGCAATTAGGCCAGAGTGTCTGGATGTCAGATATGGGAAGGAAGAGTAATAGTAAAATAGTTGGAAAGGCACATTGGGGCCAGTTTATGAAATGCTTAAATGTTAAACAGAAAAGTTTATACTAGATCTTAGATCCTACACTAGATCCTAGAGGGAGTCATTGCACTTTATTGAGGAGAGGAATAGTATGATTAACTCAGTGTATGGAAAAAGAATAGAAAGGAGAGATACTTAGAGCAGTTAGGAGGCTATTGTAGTCCAGACAGTAACTGATGAGGACCTAGACTGGGGTGACAGTTATATGTAGGAGAGAAATGTAAGATACTGTGGAGGTAAAAATAACAAGATTTGACAACTGACAAGTTATGTTGAGTAGAGAAAAGTGAGAAGTCAGAAATAATGCCAAGGTTGTAAACTTGTATGCTTCAAAGGATCATGGTTTCCTTGACAGAATCTAGGAAATTTGAAGTGTGACAGTTGGGTTTTGAGAGAAAGAATGAGTCTAGTTTTGGATGCCAATGGTACTTCCAGTGGAAGAATCCAGTAGGGAGTTTGAGATGTGATTGGTCTCAGGACGGAGACCTGGGCTGTATGTACAGATTTGCAAGTTATTTGCATAGAGATGATAAAGAAACCCACATGAACTCATTATTTCATCAAATGAGAGTGTAGAGAGAAAATAGAGTGAAATCTAGGACAGAGCCTTGGGTACAACCACTGTAATGGGGTATAATATGGAATATGAACTTGTGAAGGATATTGAAAAGGAATGGGCAGACAGGTAGGAGGAGAAGCAAGAGAGAGCAGTATTATGAGAACCCAAAGAATAAAGAATACCTAGGAAAACGAGAGTGATTAACAGTTTTAGATGCTTCAGAGAGGTCAGGAGGGATGAGGATTGAGAAAAGGTTGTTAGATTTATCACTTTAAGAAATCAATGGTAACGTTGGGGAGAGAGCAGTTTCATTTGGAAGAAGTGATTATTCAGACCCTGTATTTGATTAACTTTAAAAAAATAAGTTTTTATTGATGTTTTCTATTTCGTATATCATCATAGTTATCGCCAGCATCCCTTCCCCTATGCTTCCCAGAGAGCCATCTAATATAACAAAAGTAGTATTTTTTTGGAGAGGAAAAAAAAATCAGCATAACTGATTCATACAGTGAAAAAGTCTGAAAACTTGTGCAATGTGTAATACTGGTGGACCTCCTACCATCACAAAGGAGTGGGTTGGGGATGTCTTTTTGTGTCTCTTCATTTGAGCCCTGCTTTGATCTTTATAATTTTGTTTCATTCACTTTTAATTTTTTGATGTGTAGTTTTTTAATGTTGTTGCAGGTGTATATTGTTTTCTTGGCTTTGCTTACTTCACTCTACATCATTTCATGTAGATCTTTCCATGCTTTTCTTCATCATATTGTGTGTAAAACACATCATTTCTTATGGCACAGTAAATATTCTACTATGTTCACAGTTTGTTTAGCCATTCCCCAGTTGATGGGCATCTTCTTTGATTCTACTTTTTTGCTATCACAAAAAATGCTGCTATAAATATTTTGTGAACATGAGGATTTTCTTCTTTATCAATGGCTACCTTGGGGTATAAGGCCAGTAATAGAATGTGTGGGTCAAAGGATGTGGGGCATTTTAGTCATTTGCTTTCCAAAATGGTTATACCATTTTACAGCTCTGCCAGTTGTGCACTAGTGGGCCTATCATTCCACAACCAACCCCTCCCACTTTGAACATTGTCATTTTTTGTCATTTTGGTATGTAGTTTTGATCAGGATTATTTTGATGTGCAATTCTCTTATTAATAATTTGGAGCATTTTTTCATGTGTTGTGAATACTTCGCAATTCTTTTGAGAACTGTTTTTTTATCCTTTGATCATTGTTTTACTGCCTTTTTTTCTTTCCTTTTAATATATAGTTTACAGGGTAGTGGGATTTATTTGGGGGAGGATGTAAAAACAGAAGATATAAAAATATTTTTAAAAATAATCTTGCAGTAGTTCCTCAGCACACCACAGGTGAGGCAGGGGAGGCAATTTAAAGTATTCTGGGGAAGTGGGTTTGAGATGTTAAAAGTAACGATAGATAATTCATAGATTGATAGCAAATTATGTCTATATTGTAATGAATGGTCATGATCACCAAATAACAATGTGGAAGGTTTTTACTTAGTCTTTTTTTTAAATCAAATCTAAGGAGGAGAATAATAGTTTGGCAGGTCTTCATAGTAGGTTAATAGTTGATCCAAAACCCTACAGTTAAAAGGAAATGAACAGTTTTCAAAATAAGAAGTATAATCCATCAGTAACTATATTTTTAAATGCTTCAGATCACTAATGATAATAACATTGTGTTAAAACAAATTAAGACAATTTTGAGATTTTACCTCAAACCAGTTCAGTTGGCAAAGATGGTCAAAGATAGAAATGATGTTAGAGGGAATGTGGGAAGACAGGTTCACTGATACGTTGCTGGAGCTGTAAAATGATCCAACTGATCTGGAAAAAAAATTAGAATTATATGAGAAAAATTCATTAAATTCCTTACACTTTTTGACCTAGCAATCTTACTACTGAAAGTATATAAATGTTCAGGTAATGAATCAGTAACAGAAGGGTTCCATATCACAAAAATACTCATAGGAGCACTTTTTGTAATAGTGAAAAAAACACAAAACATCAAAACTAGAAATAAAGTGAATGCTTATTGATTGGGCAAGATAAATTCCCCTTCCTGTCTTATTCAACTTGTTTGTTTTAAAATTTCAATTTCTACACTCTTTTCTAAAAAGAATTTCTTTCCTTTGTTCTGTTTATTATTTCTTTTCCATTGCTATTTTAGACTTCTTTCTTTGATTCATAGCCTTTATACTGATTTAATCCTTTCTTTAATCTCTTAGCTTTCATTCCATCTAAGGTATCTATTTTGTGTTTCCTCTTCTAAACTGTTTCTATGTCGTTGCCTCTTGGCTGCTGGACCCCATTATCTGTTGTGTGTCATTCTTAAAAATTCCAGTTCCTACTGGTGATAGGATAGAAATATTGCCCCATGGTAGAAAATTTCATATGTCTCCAGTTGTGCAATTTATTACTTCTTGCCCTCCCCCATGCAATTTTTTTCCTCATTTGCCATGAGATCACCTCTCTGGGTCCATGTCCTTTCTACTCTTCTGGGTGCCAGTTGCCCTTGGGGGCTCTGATTTGCCTTCTCCTGGGGGCAAGATGAGTGCTTGCTTCAAGCACAAAGTTCCTGTAGATAATATCCATTTGATTAGGTCCCCATCTTTTATCCACCTTGGGAATATTCTTCATTGGGTCCCCCTCCCACCACTTTTCTTTCTTCTGGTTTTAGTCTCTCTCTGCCTCCTCATTTTACTGTAGGCCCTTTTCTTCCAGAGAGGCTACTGGAAGTCATATCACATATTTCCCTCTGTCTGCATCTTCCCCTTTTCCCCTTTATGAACCTTCCCATTCTGTAGTTTAGAACCACAAAAAATTTTACTTCATCTGTAGGTAAGGTGTTGTGAGATTTAGTTCATTGTGTTTTAGACCTGTTCTTTTACCATCATTTTTTCTATTCAACTTCTGCTTTCTCCCTTGTCTCCTTGTATACTTTTCATAAAACAAAATTTCTTGGTAATCTCTTTGTTGTTATTTTGTAGTTGTTGTTTTTTGATCATCTCATAGATATCCCCTTTCAAAAAATTTTTTCCCTTGTTTTTCCTGGACCAATTTATTTTGTTACCTGTGTTTCCCTTGATTGCTATATTTACTTACCTTTCTTTTGCTTCTGTTTTCTGGGGTGTCTGCAAAGTAAATAATCTTCTCTGGGCTTTTTTTTATTCCTAGGAATGCTTTGAATGCCAAAAATATGAGTATTTTTGTGATATGGAACCCTTCTGTCACCTGTTCATTACCTGAACATTTATATACTTTCAGTAGTAGGATTGCTAGGTCAAAAAGTGTGAGGAATTTAATGAATTTTTCTCACATAATTCTAATTTTTTTTCCAGGCATTTTCATTAATGGTTAAATTTGCACCTCAAGCCCCTTGGTTCTTTAGAACACATTTTATTCCCCTGTATAATTTTTTCTTTTCTTTTCTTTTTGCAGGGCAATTGGGGTTAAGCGACTTGCCCAAGGTCACACAGCTAGTACATGTGTCAAGTGTCTGAGGGCAGATTTGAACTCAGGTCCTCCTGACTCCAGGGCCAGTGCTCTACTCACTGCGCCACCTAGCTGCGCCCCCTGTATAATTTTTGATGAGTAAAGAATAGTCTTGTGATATTTGAATTTCCTTTCCTTTATATTTGAAAGTCTTTGTCCTGGCTACTCCTCCCCCTCTCTCCCCTTTATTTTCCTTATCACTCATTTCCTGACTCCCTCCCCTCTGATTGTAGTTTCCCTGGGAGCAGGATCTCAAAGTGTCTCAGTTTTCTTCCTTAAGGGGCAATTTACAGTTCACCTGTCTAGGCCTCTGACTTTTGGGTGGTCAGAACTGGCCCCAAATGGTTGCTGTGCTCTTTCCCTCAGGCTTAGTGGAGTGTTGCCCCCACCCACCCCCAACCTTGCCTTCTGTTACTTAGCTTTTTGACTAGCACCAGCCTTTCAGAGCTTTGCAGTGCTGGAGGCAGCAGACTGTAGTCACATTGGCTGGTGTCAGGGATGGGGCATATTTTGACAGCCTGGAACCAGGTTCCATGGCCTAGAAAAGAGGGATCATGGTGTGGTGTGTGGGTTTTGTTGTAAGCCAGTGTCATATCCTTGGATCTGCTAGTGCAGCCTTGCTTCCAGTAGCGTGGGAGGTGGAAGAGGAGTGCTGAGTGAGCTCTGGGTTAGTGAGTGTCAGTTCATAGGTTGGTTTTTTTTTTCCAACTTTCTTTCAGATTGTGGGTGTCCTAGATAATGAAGACAGCTACAGTTGCTTTATCTTTGGAGCATAATTTCTGTTTGAGAGGCAGTGGATCAGACAAAATGTCTAGTCCTCCATCTTGTTGCTCCCATGACCCAGAAACTATTTGACCAGTTGCCTACTCTCTCCCTGCTCCCACCGCCACTGCTTCTTCTTTGTTGTATACATTTTTACTTGCACCCTCCATTTATGTGAGAAAATTTCTTCATGCTCTGCCTGCCTGTGTACCTCACCCCCTACTCCCCATCTCTTCCCTTCCCTTTCTAGTCTTCTTTGAAGATTATCAAAATATAAGAGATTCACTCCTAGGACCCCTGTCCAGTGAGTATCCCTGTATGTCCCCTAAAGATGGTAGAGGTCTTTAAGGATGTGTGTGTGTGTGTGTGTGTGTGTACACACACACACACACACACACACACGTATATATGCATGTATGTTTACATGAACATATATACACATACACACATATGCATATCTTCCCATTTAAGAATGGAAAGAGATTATCTTTGTTTAATCCCTTATAATTGATTGTTCATGTTTACCTTGATGCAGAATACTTAGAAGTCTTCTATTTAATTAAATATCCATTTTCCTCCTGTAGGATTACTCTAAGTTTTCCTGAGCAAATTATTCTTGGATATAAGCCTAGATTTTTTTTGTCTTCTAGAGTGTCATATTCCAAGGAATACCACAATCCTGCTCCTTTATAGTAGTGGCTGCTAAATCTTGTGTGATCCTAACTATGGCTCCTTAGCGTTTGAATTTTTTCTTTCTGGTTGCTTGAAGTATTTTTGTCTGACCAGGACTTGGGTATAATATTTTACCCATTTTGAGGTTTTTCTTTCAAAAGGTGAATGGTTGATTCTTTCGATTTCTACTTTGCCTTATGGTTTTAAGATATCTGGGCAGTTTTCATTTAAGATATGTTGAAATATGATATCTGGGGTTTTTCTTCTGATTCTTCATGGTTTTGAGGTAATCTAATGATTTTTAAGTTATCTGACCTTGATCTGTTTTACAGGTCAGTTGTTTTTGCCATGAGATACTTTAATTTTCTTCCTTTTTTCAAAACCGTTAGTCTCTTCACTTTGTCTTAATATTTCTTGATTTCTCGTGGAGTCACTAGCTTCTATTTGATCTAGTCTGATTTTCAGATGGTTATTAACTTGCATGAGTTTTTTGGTACCTATTGTTCCAAGCTGTTAATTCTCCTATCATATCCTTCTTCCCTTGCTTTCATCCCTTTTCCCATTTTTTCTTCTGTAGCTCTCTTTTGATTTTTAAAATTTTTTTAAAAGCTATTTTTTAAATTCTTGAGTTAGTGCTTCAGGAATTCTGGTTGGATTTATGCCCAAGCTGCATTTTTCTTTGAAGCTTTGCTTATACAAATTTTCCAAGTCATGGTCTTCTTCTGGGTTGCCTTGTGCTTCCCCTGTTGCTTATTTTTGTTCGTTTGTTCTTTCTTCCAGCCTGCTTCTTGACTTTGACCTTTGTGTTAAGACTGAATTCTATGTATTTCTCTGTGTAATATATGGGCTGAGCCTTTGTCTTCTTGCATCTTTCTACTTTCTACTGTTTTCTTGGGGAACTGGATTTTCTGTTATTTCAGGATCTCAGGGACAGCTCAGGTTGGTGATCCCAGAGTGATGTGATCTGGGCTCACTGCCCTCCTGGTCCAAGCTCTACGAATTTCTGACTCAGATTTGGATCTTTACAAAACCTCTGTTAGCTTGTCCTCAATTGGAAGTTTTGGTAAATTACTGTTTGACTCAGCCACTATTAACCCACTTGGAATTTCTGTTGGTTTAGAGTGACTGAAAACTGCAGACACTCCTTTGGTTTGAGATTCCTGGTTATTTCACTGGAAGTTTCAGCTTGGACTAGATGCTTTAACTGAGTCCTTGTTCTCCATCTGAGATCAAAGACACATAGCTGCTTTTTGCTTCTGAACTTGTTTCTTTCTCAGAACACTGCTAAAATCTCAACTATTTTTCTTCACCACTCCTGGGAATACATCCTCTCTTTAGTCTGCCCTGGGTTTGTGACTTAGAACTGGATAGTGAAGGACAGAACTTTCAGATAACACCCATTTCTGTATCATGCACTAATTCAGGGATATCCTGGGACTTCTTACTGTTCTTGTCCTTTCTGCTTTGGTGTCCAGTCCTGGCCCTCTTTCTGTCACTGGGTGTTGGAATGGTCTGTGCATGATGTGCTCCTAGACAGAATCCATCTCTAGTGTCCACAGACCTCTCTATCTCCCTAAGCTGACCTGGGGAGGAAAAATTACCCGTGATGATTTTTTACCTTGGATTTCCTGATGAAAATTCTCTCTAGTTTTCTATGTATATGTAGAGGAGGTATGGCTGGGGAGTCAAGCTGTACTTCTTCCTGCTGTTCCACCATCTTGACTCTTCCTCTTGCAACTGTTACATTTAAGCACTATTTTTCTTAGAGTTTGCAATATCAAGTTTTTGTACCCTTTTCTTTCTGGAGGTGATCTTTTAATTAGTCTTTTGTTTTCTGTGTTCAGAAGTTTTAAACAGTTTTCTTGTATTGTTTCTTGGATTATGATGTTCAATTTTTTTGCTTGATATGTTCTTCTGGGAGACCAGTAATTCTTAGATCACCTCTCTGATATCAGTATGTTTTGTTTGTATAGCAGTTGTGTTTTCTTTTTAATGTTATTGATTTTACTTCTCTTTTTCCAGCTTATCGTTTATTTTTGTGTATTTGCATTCCCAGTCATTTGTTCTTCTTTTTCATCTTTGATGAAGATTGCCATTATAGAGTCCAGGTTTCCTATTCTGCCAATTATTATTGTAGTGTAAGCCTTAAGTTCTGATTTCACAGTTCTTATCTCTCTCTTGAACTATTTGGAAACATTTTGCAGTGGTTCCACAGTCTGTTGGGAATCTATAGGATTTTCTCCCTTATTAGATGCTGATTTGTTTTCATTTTCTTGCAATGTCTGGAGTCAGATGATATGGAGGCCATATTTTCTTCTGTTATTAATATCTTCCCTATTGTTTTGTCTGTTTTTGCTCAAGGTCTTTAACTGAATTTCCTTCCTTATGAGATCTTTGGTAATTTCATTCTTCTTCCCTGTATTCCAATATTGCTTATTTTCTGACTCCTTCCCTTTGGTGACCAATTTCCTGGGACTATGCATCAAAGCTCTCATAACCTCTTCCCACTAGTCAATTCACGTTTCACTGGCTTCAGCCTCTGTCCCAAGTGACTTCTGGGTGGAGACAGGACTGGCCTCTGCTGGATGCTAGTCCCCTTTGCTTGAAATCTCAAATAAACTTCATCCTATTCCCTTTCCCCCGTTCTTTAAGTCCCTGCATATTTACTGCTGCAGTACCAAATGTTCATATTGCCGTTGTAGCCAGAGTAAGCTTCTGGTTTTTGGTTTTCCTCACAGGGAGGTAGGGACAGAGTCAGATTGTTGTAATCTCTGCCCAGATCAGCTTGTGCAGCCTTTCCAGAGAGGGGTAACTGCCGTGTAAGAAAGTGCTGATTGAGTGAATTGAAAGTAAGGATTAGCTTTCTCTGCTGTTAGTTTATTGAATTGTTACCTTATCAGGCTTTTTGGTGTCTTAGAACAATGGTGTCAGACTCAAATAGAAATGGGGGCTACTAAACCATAATAAGGATCCCATTGTATTTTCGTTTATTTTGTTAAATATTTTCCAATTTTTTAAAATCTGGTTTGGCCACACTTGGGAATTTTGTGGGCTACATGTTGAAATTGCTTTATCCCTTGTGCATAATTCATATTTTGGAGATATTTGCAATGTTATAAGGACTGAGAAAAAGTGTCTAATCCTCCAATCTCATTGGTTCTGTGACCAATATCAATAAAGATCAGCAATTGTAAAATAAATGTAGTGGGGGATAATAGTTTAGCAACTTATCAGAATATTCACATTAACTATGCTGATTTTGTTTCTAGTAGAGCAATAGAAAAACTGCTTGCCAGTAGAATTACATAAAAGAGTCACAAGCATGAGATGCCATTGACATTGTAAGCTTTTTTTTTCTTGCAGGGAAAAAATAGGTGCAGCAAATAATTGGATTAATTCATCCACTTATATTTGGCAGAATGAAAACCAAGTGGGTGCAGGTCATCGCCTACTCCAAGTTTCCCAGGGTTTGGGAAAAACCTCACTCCAGGAGTTTCAGAATGTGAAGGAATTGGAACGTGTGGCATGTGTTGGTGCTCACTAAGGAATGTGACCCCTCTTGCATTCTTTAGACACATACCAAATACCCATGGCCTTACTCTTTTCCCCCAGTTTGCTCTCATATTCATGCTTCAGAACCACAGCAACCTGCATGACCATAACATGGAAAATGATTGTTACTGTGATAGAACAGATACTTTACTTGTTTCTCAAGTAGGATATAATTGATGAGTTTCGGAGTAGGACCCTGAGGAGAAAAAAAATTTAAATAAGTAGCTAAACCCATAAGCTAATGACTAGCTTTGACTGATTATTGTAAAATTTTGAGAGCATTAGGGAGGCAGCATGGTATGGTGGAAAGAGAATTGATTCTGAAGTCAGAAGACCTCCGTTCAAATCCTGTCTCAGATACGTATTCCTTGCATTGCCCTAGAAAAGTCACAACCTCCTTGGGCCTCAGTTTTCTCATCTGTAAAATGAAGGTGTTACACTGAGAGGGCCTCCGAAGTCCCTTTCCATTCTGGATTTCGTATTCTGAGAAAAATCTCTGTGGAGGTTCAGTCAGAATTAGCTCCTTAGAAATATAATTCTAAAAATAGTAATGCTGTACTTATAATCTAGATAGTTTTGCTGGTCTACCATTGGTAAGGCATGTGCTTTGAGCAGGTTTTCTATTCAGGATAGTGGATTTTTATCAATACATTCCCACTTCTTCCTCCCTCCCTCCTTCCATTCCTTCCTTCTTTCCTTCTTTCCTCCCTCTCTCCCTTCCTTCCTTCCTTTTCATTTGTTTTCTTTCCTTTCTTCCCTTTCCCCATCCTTTCTTCTTTCCTTCCCTGCTTCCCTCCTTTTCTTTTCTTTTTTGAATTTTTAATTAACATTTGCAAGATGACTTTTTGGATTAAAGTTGACTTAAGCAGTTAACTCGTAGACCAATGATACTCATAGTTCTGTGAACCTGGAACTACCTTTGTGATCATCATTGATAAAAAGATCTACTTGACACTTGCCCTGTGGAGTCTAGCATAATAGAACACTCTAATACAGAAAATAGAAGCTTAAAAGAGCCATTTATCTGAAAAACAGTGACCTGAGTATCCCTACCACAGTCTTATAGCACTGTGCCCTAACTGAGCTAGCTAGTCACTAAATAAAATGAAGTAGAAACAAAAATGGAACAATTTTTTTTTTTTAAATTCAGAAACACTTACTTTTCTTTGGACAGTTTAAGGGAAATTTTCAAATTAAAGACATTGAAGTTCATGTATTGAAAGTAACGATCTTATGTTTGACTTGAAACTGGGACCAAGCATCCCAAGTTTCATTCTGTAGTAAAGACACTTTGGAGAATCTGCATTTTCGATAAAAAGAAAAAACAAACCATAAGGCAAAAATGGGGTCTCAAAGCACCCATTATGTCTGTTTTCCCCAGGACTGTTTAAATTAATACATACAGATGGTTGTCTCTATTACTTTGTAAATATTTCCAAGGGAAGGAATTCTCTAGCTTTCCTTGGACAGCTGGAGATACTATTATGTGGTAAGCGAAATGCCTTATAGAATCATATAATCATATTACTCTGTTTTTCGGTTTCTTCTGTATTGGAAGATTGGGTAGGGAAGAACATATTCATTAAGCTCTAAATTGGGTTATCACATAAAATATTGCACCTTGACAAGGTTTGGTATGTATTGGCATTTAGCAGCATCCTTGAGGAAATTAGGAAGGATAGTTTAATGACTGGAGCAAAAAGCCTTGAAGCTGTTATGATTTCAGGACTAAGCCATTGATTCCCTCAGTTGGTCATCTTTGGGTGTGTTCCATTCTACTAAAAAAGTGCATAATGGGTAGCAAATGCTTAAACAGTCAAAGTTATAATAAGAGTCAGCAGGTTATGGTGCTTTATGCTGTTTGTGTCTGACATTAAAATTAAGTCACTCACTTGGCTTCTGAAACTGATAGCAAACTTTTATTGGGAAAGCCAAATTATTTTTTTTAATTTAATTTATTTAATATATTTACTTTTCAGCGTTGATTGTCACAAGAGTTTGAATTATGAATTTTCTCCCCATTTCTACCCTCCCCCCCACTCCAAGATGGCGTATATTCTGGTTGCCCTGTTCCCCAGTCAGCCCTCTTTTCTGTCACCCCACTCCCCTCCCATCCCCTTTTCCCTTCCTTTCTTGTAGGGCAAGATAAATTTCTATGCCCCATTGCCTGTGTATCTTATTTCCTAGTTGCATGCAAATACTTTTTTTTTTGTTATTTTTGAACATCTGTTTTTTAAAACTTTGAGTTCCAAATTCTCTCCCCTCTTCCCTCCCCACCCACCCTCCCTAAGAAGTCAAGCAATTCAACATAGGCCAAATGTGTATCATTATATAAAACCCTTCCACAATACTCATGTTGTGAAAGACTAACTATATTTTGCTCCTTCCTAGCCTGTCCCCCTTTATTGAATTTTCTCCCTTGACCTGTCCCTTTTCAAAAGTGTTTGTTTTTGATTACCTCCTCCCCTATCTGCCCTCCCTTCTGTCATCCCCCCTTTTTGTCTTCTTCCTCCTTCTTTCCTGTGGGGTAAGATACCCAATTGAGTGTATATGGTATTCCCTTCTCAGGTCAAATCTGATGAGAGCAAGATTCACTCATTCCCCCTCACCTGCCTCTTCTTCCCTTCCTACAGAACTATTTTTGCTTGCCACTTTTATGCGAGAAAATTTACCCCATTCTATCTCTCCCTTTCTCCCTCTCTCAATACATTTCCTCTCTCATACCTTAATTTTATTTTATTTTTTTTTAGATATCATCCCTTCATATTCAACTCACCCTGTGCCCTCTGTCTATATATATACATATATATATACACACATATACATATACATACATACACACCCACATATATATATACACATAAACGTATATATATACACATATATATGCATATTCCTTTCAGCTGCCCTAATACTGAGGTCTCATGAATCATATACATCATCTTTCCATGTAGGAATGTAAACAAAACAGTTCAACTTTAGTAAGTCCCTTGCAATTTCTTTTTCTTGTTCTTTTTCTTGGTTACCTTTTCATGTTTCTCTTGAATCTTGTGTTTGAAAGTCAAATTTTCTATTCAGCTCTGGTCTTTTCACTGAGAAATCTTGAAAGTCCTTTATTTTATTGAAAGTCCATATTTTACCTTGGAGCATGATACTCAGTTTTGCTGGATAGGTGATTCTTGGTTTTAATCCTAGTTCCGTTGACCTCTGGAATATCGTATTCCAAAGCCTTCGATCTCTTAATGTAGAAGCTGCTAGATCTTATGTTATTCTGATTGTGTTTCCATAATACTCAAATTGTTTCTTTCTGGCTGCTTACAGTATTTTCTCCTTGATCTGGGAGCTCTGGAATTTGGCAACAATATTCCTAGGAGTTTTCTTTTTGGGATCTATTTGAGGAGGTGATCTGTGGAGTCTTTCAATTTCTATTTTGCCCTGTGGCTCTCGAATATGAGGGCAGTTCTCCTTGATAATTTCTTGAAAGATGACATCTAGGCTCTTTTTTTGATCATACTTTCAGGTAGTCCAATAATTTTTAAATTATCTCTCCTGGATCTATTTTCCAGGTCAGTGGTTTTTCCAATGAGATATTTCACATTGTCTTCCATTTTTTCATTCCTTTGGTTCTGTTTTATAATATCTTGATTTCTCATCAAGTCACTAGCTTCCACTTGCTCCAATCTCATTTTTAAGGTAGTATTTTCTTCAGTGGTCTTTTGGACCTCCTTTTCCATTTGGCTAATTCTGCCTTTCAAGGCATTCTTCTCCTCATTGGCTTTTTGGAGCTCTTTTACCATTTGAGTTAGTCTATTTTTGAAGGTGTTGTTTTCTTCAGTATATTTTTCAGTATTTTTTGGGTCTCCTTTAGCAAGTCATTGACCTGTTTTTCATGATTTTCTTGCATCGTTCTCATTTCTCTTCCCAATTTTTCCTCTACTTTTCTAACTTGCTTTTCCAAATCCTTTTTGAGTTCTTCCATGGCCTGAGACCAGTTCATGTTTTTCTTGGAGGCTTTTGATGTAGGCTCTTTGACTTTGTTGACTTCTTCAGGCTGTATGTTTTGGTCTTCTTTGTCACCAAAGAAAGATTGCAAAGTCTGACACTGAATCTGGGTGCGTTTTCGCTGCCTGGCCATGTTCCCAGCCAACTTACTTGACCCTTGAGATTTTCTGTTGGGGTATGACTGCTTGTGGAGTAAAGAGTACTTTGTTCCAAGCTTGAGGGGATGCGCTGTTATTTTAAGAGCTATTACAGCCAGCTCTGCCATACCAGCACTCTTCATTCCCCAAGAACCCCCAACCCGGACTGGACTCAGATCTTATGCAGCCTCTGCACTCCTGCTCTGATCCGCCACTTAATTCCTCCCACCACGTGGGCCTGGGGCCGGAAGCAACTGCAGCTGTAGTTCTGTAGCTGCACTGCCTCGGCTGCCCCTGTGGCAGTTGCTGAACCACGAACTTGTTTCACTCTGTCCCTGCAGCTTTTCCCACTAACCTTCTCTGTTGTCTTAGGTGTTTGTGGGTTGAGAAGTCTGATAACTGCCACAGCTCACTGATTCAGGGTGCTAGGGCCTGCTCTGCCTGGCTCCGGGTCTGGTTGGTCCTGCCGCTGCTCCCAGCTCCATGCGCGATAGACCTTACCCAGAGACCATCCAGGCTCTCCTGGGCTGGATCCCTGCTTCCCTTCGCTATTTCGTGGGTTCTGCAGTTCTTCTTTGTTGTCTTTGGTGTTTGTGGGTTGAGAAGTCTGGCAATTTCCACAACTCACCGATTCAGGGCACCAGGGCCTGCTCCGCCTGGCTCCTAGTCTGGTCGCTCCACGTGGCCCATGCTGTGCTCCGCTCCCCTCCTGCTCCCAGCTCCGTGCGTGATAGACCTCACTCAGCAATCATCCAGGCTGTCCTGGACTGGAGTGCTGCTTCCCTCTGCTATTTTGTGGGTTCTGCAGTTATAGAATTTGTTCAGAGCCATTTTTTATGGGTTTTTGGAGGGACTTGGCAGGGAGCTCACGCAATTCCTTGCTTTCCAGCCGCCATCTTGGCTCTGCCCGGAAAGCCAAATTATTGATCCATTGTTTTTACAAACTGATAGGCCTCCGTGTTGGCAGGTGCTGTTTAGTTTATCTTCCACAAAGCAGAGTTGTCCTCGCCTCCTCCCTACCCCAAAATGTTTGGAATATCGAAGTAATGTATAGTGCATCAAATTCTCACAGAAAGCCTTATGTAATTTGAAGGCAGAAACAGAGTGGTGTACTGAAAAGAGCATGATATAGGAGGCAAGAGACCTAGTCTCTTAGGTCTCCTTTATATCTTGTGATTTAATGATCAAATCCTTTAACTTCCTTGCCTCATTTGTCTTATCTGTAAAATAATAAGTTATTACATTTAAATATCATTTTAATATTTGCAAATCTTTTACAATATAAAAAACATTTATTAAATATAAAAATGTTCAGAGTGCTGTGCTAGATGCCAAGGAAGATACAAAATTTAGCTAAGCATGGTAGCTGCTTTCAAGGAACTTAGTCTAGAAGGGGGGATAAGATAACACAAATAGTTATAATACCCAATGTTAAGTAAGCTCATTAAATAATTATGAAGCAAGATAATATTTGAAATTGAAGAATGACTGTAATTAAAAACAATCCCAAGTACATTTTTTACTTGAATTAAATATAGGGCCCTAGAACAGTTGATCTCTTGCAGTCCCTCCCATCCCGAAAAACTATAATCTTCGACTTAGTAGAGTGTAGCTGAAAGAGCACTGAAATTAGATACAGAAGAACTGGCCTCTAATCTTGGCCTTGTCATTTATTAATTTTATAATAGTGAGAAAATGATCTAGAATCATAGACTGTTAGAACTGAAAGGGACTTTAAAAGATCACCAGGTCAGTGCTATAAGCAGTATTTAAATGGATCTTACCAGTATTGGTATTCTTTCCAAGGATGCAGATCACAACCCACCTATGACTGCCCATCCTGTGTGTTTCTTGTCTTTGCCCTCCATAAGTCACAACTAAGGCTTTTCCTCACTTATTCCTGACATTATAAGGATTAAATACTAGTAGAGCACAGAGACTATCTATTGGCTATCTGTCTGTTATCCCTTGTTCTTTCCATATGACCATCCTATTATTTTTTGCTTATTCATATCTTGAAGACATCTTTTGGTCCTGTTTTCCTTCATAATACTTGCCTTTCATAGAATTTCTCCATTTTTTAATCTTTTGCAACATTTGTTGATGCATTAAACTGCAACTGTTTTTATAAATGGTCTTTTTGCAAACATTTATGAGCATCATAACATGAGAAAACTAAATGTCAGTCAGTCCTTTAGCAGTTATTAAGCTCCTCTTGTGTTCCAGGTTTTGTGCTAAGCACTGGATAAAAAGGCGAAAGCAAACCAAAGTGAAAAAGTGGTCCCTGCTGTCAAGAAGCTCAATAGTGTAAAGGGAAGACAGCATGCAAACAACTGTGTATAAACTAGATACATACAGGGTAAATTGGGATATATAGAAGATAAATCTCAGTGGAAAGACATTAAGATCAAGGAGGACTGGGAAAAGGCTTCTTGAAGAAGATGAGACTTTAGCGGAGACCTGAATAGAGCCAGGGAAGTAATATAGCATTATTACTTAGTATAGTGTAGTCAAAGCTGTGGTTTTTCCACTAGCAACGTATGGCTATGAGAGCTGGATTGTAAGGAAAACTGAGCACCACAGAATTAACACTTTCAAATTGTGGTACTGAAGAAGACTTTTGAGAGTCCCTTGGACAGCAAGGAGATCAAATCAGTCAGTACTTAAAGAAATTAATTCAAGCTGTTCACTGGAAAGTCAGATACTTAAGTTGAAGCTTAAATACTTTGGTGACATAATGAGAAGATAGGATTCATTGGGAAGGATTGAAGGCAAAAGGAGAGGGGGAAGGCAGAGGATGGGAGGGATAGTCATGGAAGCAACAAACATAAACTTGGACAGACTTCAGGAGATAGTGGAGGATGGAAGGGCCAGTGTTCTATGGTCCATGGGTCATGACTGAACAACAACAAAAGGGAAGTGGTAGAATTCTAGGCATGGTGGACAGCTGGTGAAAATGCCTTGAGTTGGGAGATTGAGTATCTAGCATGAGGAAGAGCAAAGAGACTGTTGTTAACTCGATTGCAGAGCACCTGGAGGATGGAGTAAGGTGTAAGAAGACTAGAAAAGTAGGAAGGGGGCAGGTTATGAAAGTATTAAAAAGCCAAGCAGGATTTTATATTTGATCCTGGAGGTAATAGGAGCCACGGGAGTTTAGTGTGTGTGTGTGTCTGTGTAGGAGGGGAGGAAGAGGGGGAGAGCAGTAGGGAGAGGGAGAGATGTGGTCAGATGTGCTTCAGGACGATCACTCTGGCAGCTCAGTGGAGGACAGTGGAAATTGGTATGTACCTGGGCCCAGGACTCATTAGCTCTGGAACCCTCGGAAAATCCCTGTGAACCTTAGTTTCTTCTTCTGTAAAAGGAGGACAATAATACTTGGCTCACAGGGTTGTGGGAAAAGCATGGAAAGTATACAATTTTAAGGTTTATATTTAAAATTGTAGTTTTACCACCAGGTGGCGCTTGCTGAAAAAAATGAAAGTGAAAATCACGGGTCTGCAGTGAACATTACATAATCCCTGTTTGAATTATGGCAGCTACGTTGTGTGTTTGAGTGTTTTGAGAATTGTAGGAAAAGTAAGAGTATAGGTTGTCATAAATTTATAAGGCTCAAGACCTTGCAAAAATATCGCTATAGAGAAATTACTTCTTAGTGATTATGAAAAGTTGAGTAAAAGCTGAACTGGTGGTTGAACTTTGGAAAAGTTTATTTTAAATATTTTTCCCTACAGAAGCAAGATATCCCTGATGATAGCTATGTAGTTAACATAACTTAAAATCAGGATTTGTTACCTGAGATATGTTGCCTGTGAATTACTATAAGATGTTTTTAAATGTTCATTTGAATTTCATTTATGAAGAAGAGATGAGGTTGGAACTGTGATTTCATTAGCGTACACGGGAGCTCCATATGGAAAATCCCTCCACTGATGCAAATAGACAACTGTACTATAAGATTAACATAAAGTCTTACAGAATTACCTGGGCACAGGAAAATTAAATGATTTACCCATGTTCAATAAGTCAGTCAGGAAAATATTCCTGACTCTGATGTCAGTCCATTATCTACTATTGCACCCTGTTTTCTCTGCTTATTAAGTATAAAATTCATAGTTTTGAGCAGGCATTGTAGGCTAGTTTGAAATAATTTCTATTTAAAAAAAAATAAACCTAAGATTTGTTTTATCAAATCAGTCCTTTGGTCTCTAATTTATAATTTTCCCTCCAAAATTGCTGCTTCCAAGGACCTCCTAATTTTGCTATTCACATTAATAGCTGCGTCATGATATCAGTCACCAAGGCTCCAAACCTTGGTCTCATCCTATGATCCCTCTTTTCCATCTGTTCACATATGAGTCAATAAGGATTTATTAAACACTTTTATTCTAGGTAGGTACTGTACTAGATGGTAGGAGCCATAGAGATAACAAAACAGTGTGTGCCCACAAATTTATATTCTCTTGGGGAAAATGTGTCTGCATCAAAGTAGATATAAAATATAAAGAGAATAAATGCAAAATAACGTCCACGCGCTTTACATGGACTTTAAGCTAATGGGATTGGAGAAAGGTTTTATGTAGGAAGTGGTACTTGAACTGAATTTTGAAAGAGACTAAGGAGTCTAAGAGGAAATATGAAGGAGGGAGAACAATTCAGGCATGGGTGACGCAGATGTGTTACTAAGTCCTATGGGTTCTGGCCTCAAATTTTTCAGCAACTTGCGTCAGAAATAGAGACCTGCATCTTACCTGTCTTTATTTTTCACTTGTGTTCATTTCAGAGTCTCTTTATAGTAGGTACCTAGTAAAATGTTGAATAAATATGTTGAATGATTGGCTATTCAGAGGTGGGAGAGATCACTTCTGATTGAGTGGAAGGGACCTAGAAAGGAACCCAGGCCTTGAGGGATGGGTAACATTGCAGTTTCAATTTGATTTTCTTAGGAGAGAAGGGGAAATGTTGGAGCATAGAGGTAGAAAAGTGCAAAGTAAATTAATGGGAGGCTAAAAAATGAGTGAAGTTAAAGTTAGCACTGAGTTTGTTTAGGGAAGAAGTAGCAACTATGTTGGAAAGGTACATTAAGAGCCACGTTGTGGGAAACTTTGAATACTATACTAAGGTCTTTTAGGCTTTATTAAGTAGGCAGTGTAGTTAGTTAAATGTTTTTGGATGGGGAGAATACCTGCTCAAAGCAGTATTTTATGCAACTTTGCAAAATGTTTTTTCAGATGAGGAAGGTAGGAAGGGGATAGCCAGCAGGCAAGGAGACCAGTTTGGAGGAAATTGTTGCAGTTGTCTAGATGTGAGATAAGGACTTGGACTACTTTGTTGTGGAAATGGAAGGATAGAGCTTGGGAAGGAAGAATGAACATCTTCAAATTCATCTGAATGTTTTGAAACTATTTATATTTTTGGCTTTTACCACTATTGGAATTTTTCTTAAATGAAAGTGTCAAACTCATAAGGGTCTGGGACGACATCAGAGTGGAAGAATGCCAATTCAAGATATGTAAATGGGAAAATCTTGCCTCATGCTTTTCCTGGGCATGTTCCTTGCACTTCCTCTCAAACTTTTGTAATTTGCTGTAACGTTGAGAAGAAAAATCAGTGCTGTGAAACTACAGACCGCTGTTTGATGGTGATGGCAGTAGATGTTAGAGATGAACCATGGTCTCTTTTGTATCTTTGTAGAGTACAAGTCATAACGTGCCTTCAGTGTGTATAGAGCTTGCAAGTCACTAATCTGGAAGTTTGTTTTCTTTTTCATATAGAAAGTAATTTCCAGGTTCTTCAAAATATGGTGGGTGTTAGACTCTGTATTCTAATACAATTTGCCTAAAAGGTCAGGGATATCTCTTTTGCACAATATTTCTTTAGCCCTTACCATTTTTACTAGGCAACAAATACTGTATCTTTCTCCACAGCTACTTTTGACTCTCTCGTTCCTCTACAAGAGAACATAGATCTACAGCCATCATTCTTTCCAATGCTAAAAACTAATACAAAGGCAAGTTTTTAGTGTTTCTTTTTGATAGGCTGCCTGGTGTTCTTTTAGTTTCTGATATGCGTTGATTTCTATAACGCCCTCCTGCTTATATACCTAATGTAGATACTTATATTTGTTGAGTTCTAGTTCATAGAATATCCGAACTGGAAGGATCCTTTAAATCTTCTAGTAGAATATAAGTTTCTTGCTCAAAGTTCCACAGTTCATTAGTGGCAAAGCTGGACTTGAATCAGATCTTCTAATTCCCAAGTCCATTTTTACACTTTGTTTCAGCCTTCCATTTCCTTTCCCTGTAGTTAAATTCCAGAAGTTTGTGCCTAGATGCCAATAGCTGCAGTTCTTACATTATAAATCTCTAAAAAGGATCATGTGGAGATGCATACCTTAATTCAGACTTTCCCCTTAGCTCTTTGCTATTTCTTAAGTGTACCAGAGGAAAGGATTCACAGAAAGTAATTAAATTCCATCCATTATAATCCCTTCATCATAATTACTCCCAACTTGAAGTAGCACTGTGTTCCCTTGGTATTGTATTTGTTGTCTCTTGTCACATAGTGAGTGTGAGTAATAGCTAACAGATTAAATTTGCTCTGATAATTGCTATCTTTGAAATGTCAAGAGAATAAGAAAGTCCCATGGCACAGATCCAGATCCAGTAGAGTGTTGTAGTCCTTAAAGTTCTGCTTAATTTAATTCTCTTAGGAGTGGAGTAGGGTAAGCAGCAGTCAATACCTTTTTGTTTCAACCTTTGTAGTGAAAAATTTTCCTAAGTGTATTATTTCACTTTTTTTTTGCTTTAGTAAAAAGTATAATTCAGTTTTTTTTAAATGGTTGAGTAATATGCTCAATCTGAAGCAAGAGGACTTGGGTTTGAAACTCTCTGACCTCAGTTTCCCATCTGGAAAATTCAGGGTTGAATTAGATGATCCCTTAGTTTCCTTAATACTCTGAATTTATGATCTTATGATTATTAGGTTGGGGAAGAGGAAAAATGTCTAGTTAATTAATCAGTTTTGAAATATTGTCAAATATCAAGAGAGATCCTGCATCCTTAAAATCTGATATCAGACTAGGTTTCTAATTACTTTGTCCATAAAGCAGTCCTCATTGTCAAGACATGATGACGACATTTGGCCTGAGCAGCTGCCAGGTGAACGAAAGCTGATCTGGAGTCACTGAGTGGAAATAACATTGCTGGATATGTGTGTATGCAATTTATTAAGCTGATTCAAATGGTAGCTATGGTAACAGAGATAAACAGAGAAAAAGATACTGGAAAAGCAGCAGTCCATTTTAATAACACAGTCATTATTCACAACAGCAAAGTTGTTTACTATAAAATTCCATCTTTCTTTGCCTCTTTTCTCTTAGCCCTCTGCTACGTGTGTATTGGAGTTGGTTGGTTTATGGGATATGCTCTGTGATTTCACCTCTTACACAAAGTCTGTGATGTTTTTAAGACCTTAGTCCCCAATTTAAGGCATGAAAGGACTTCATGTGATTTGGCATAGTTTCTCCCCAGTACTCGGAAGAGACTCAGAGCACTATTAGTAATGGAGAGTATGGCAGTCATGTATTGGAGAAAGATATTTTTTTAGCTAATCTTTTAGCTGAAATGACTTAAGAAAGCCAAACTATGATTTATTTGTTCATTTAGCCAGCATTTAAGTACCTATTGTGTGCTAGACATTGTTTTAAACACTGGGGAGACAAGGACAAAAACCCGTCTTTTTCTTTATGGAACTTGCCTTCTTGAGGATGGAGATGAGGAGGAACATGAATGCAGATAAGTAAATGCAAAATATATACAAAGTAAATGCAAATTAATTTCTGAGAGGGTGGCATAGTGTAGGTCTTGTGTAGGCAGTAGCATGTGAGCTAAACCTTGGAGGAAGTTAAGGATTCTATGAGGCAAAGGCCAAGGAGATATTTCATTTTGGAAATGGAGGACATTCTGTACAAAGAAGAGAGATGGGATGTCATGTACTAGGAACAGCAAGAAGGCCAGCTTGGTTAGAACGTAGACTGAGTGAAGGAGAATAAATGTGTAATAGCTTAGAAGGGTAAGCTAGAGCCAGGTTGTGCAGGGTTTCAAATGATAGATGAGTTTGTATTTTATCCCAGAGGCAACTAGAGGCCACTGGAACTTCTTTAGCAGGAGGAAAGACATTATCACCCCTGTGTTTTAGAAATATATTTTTGGTGGCTTTTGGAAGATGTACTGAAGTGGGGAGAGACTAGATGGAGATAGTTTTTTAGGAGGGAGATGATAACAACCTGAACTACTAGACCCTATGAGTGGAGGAAAAGGAAGTGAGAGATATTGTGGATGTAGAATTGATAAGACTTAGCATCTTATTTTATGAGGAGAGAGGAGAGGGAAGAGTTAAAAATGATCTGTGGTCGCCAACCTGGATAAATAGAAAGGTGGTGGTAACTGCAACATGAATAGGATAGTTAGGAAGAGGAGAAAGTGAGAACTGGGGGAAAGATGATGAGTTTTTGGACTTGTTGAATCTCAGCTATCTAAGGGACAGCTAGTTGGAAATGTCCAATAGGCATTTGGTGATGGAAAAAGATTGGCCAGACAGGTAGGAGAACTAGGAGTGAGCAGTGTCAACAAAAACCTGGGAGGGAGTTGAGCATCTAGGAATATTCAGTATGTCACATGCAGGAGAGAGTTAAAAAGGATGAGAACTGAAAAGAGGCATTTGGATATGACAACTGTGAGATCCTTCTAGGTAACTTTGGAGAGAACAGTTTAAGTTGAATTCAATTCATTGAGCTTTTATTGACTACCATGTATAAGGCACTGTATTAAGTCCTGGGGATACAAAGATAAAAGTCTTTGCCCTTAGAGAGCTCATGTTGTGCTGGGGGACACAACATGTGAACAGATGACGATACAATAATATAATAATCTTAGATAATTTGAAGACAGGGAGAGTAGTAACAAGTAGGAGCATCAGAAAAGGCTTCCTAGAGTGAAGTAGGAGGTGAGATCTGAAGCCAGACTCAAGAGATTGAGGATTGAGAGGACCTGGAGTGCAGGCAGTGAGTTTGACAGTTTTTTTTTTCTAGCAGTAAAAGGGAGGAGAGACCAATGGTATTGAGAGGATGTTAGGATTAAGTGAAAGGTTTTTACAATAGAGAAGAGTTGCCATGTTTGTAGACAACATGGAAGGAGCCATGAAAAGAAAGATATTGTGAGATGTATGCTAGAGGAGATTGGAGGAAGGGTACAAAAAGAGGAGTTGGCTTTGATAAGGAGAAGGGCCACCTCTTCATCAGAGACTGGTGTAAAGGAGGAAATGAAGGAATGATATCAAGGGATTTTGAGATGTAGAACAGAATAGTAAATCAAGCTCAAGGTGAATAGCCTTCCTGTATTTGCTCTGTAAAGTTTAATGTCATATCCTCTGCTGAGAAGGGAGAAAGGAAGTAATTATACCTGTTGTACAAATTTACAGATGTTTAATAAATTTGAGTATTTAATGAATTTGATGGTCATACAATACTTAACAAATTTGATAAATTTTTTAAAAAAATTATTTGTTGGTATGTTGAATGATATCTTTGGGTTTTAAAATATCTGTACCTTGGACACTTTTAAAATATCTGTCTTGCAATAACTTTATAGGAATAGTTGGAAAATTTATTGGGCTTAATCTTGAGGGACAGACTGCAAAGCATGATATTTAACTTGATTACTAAATGTTTAATTATCCATAGATGTTATTGTATTAATTTTCTAATGCTGTTCTTTTACAATTTCTTTTTTTAAAAAAAGAATATTGTGAAATTGATCACCCCTAATTTGTACTTGTCTTTAAAAAAATGCACTTTATAATCAGTTTTGCCACTAGCTTATTATTCCTTCTTAAGTAAGAAAGCTCAGGTATCTTTTTGGATAGGTGGCATAGTCTGTTATATGAACATACCACATAGAGAAAGGAAGTGATTGTAAGGCACACAGAATCCGTCTTATTTCTGTGAGCTATTTATCTTAGTTGTGGTATTAGAATTCTAGTCTTTTGAAAATCTTTTTCAACTTAGATCATAGATCATAGATTTAGGGCAGGTCAGATAGTCCCACCTCCTCAATTAACAGCTGAGGAAGCAAGCTGAGAGAAGTCAGAGAACTTACCCAAGATTCCATAGGTGGCAGAAGAGAGATATGACTTGAACTTGGGCCATTTTACCAATCTCTTCTCCTCTGCATCATGTTAGTTTTTAGGTTCCAGATACACTGATGAAATTTAATGGTAGCATATGCAAATTCTGATGTGATATCTGAAATTTATTAATATAAACTACTTTTGACTATTATATATGAATTATATATATATATACAAACTATGTATATATTTGTATACACATGTATGTATATAAAACTATCTCAGTGAATTGTGAAGCTGAAATAAAATAATGTATGAAAATACTTTGCAAATGTGAAAGTGCTTATTTATATCAGTGTTGGCTATGTTATTATATTGTATGATATGATTTGATGTGATACAGATGGTATTCTCTGCATGGCATATCTGTATATTTCTGTTGACTGTATTTTCTAGTTGTACTAGTGGTTAGCATGAGATTTAACTTTTGATAGAAAGTTTCTGATCGGTACTGATTTATAAAATTTACTAAGAGTATGCACTCCTGGAAAAAATAATGTACTACTACCAACTTTCAATTGTTTCTGGTAATGGGGTGGAAGAAGAGCATGGTAATTAAAATTGACTTACCCACTTCCCTTAAATAGTGGCTGTGTTCATACTTTTGAGCAACCAGAGAATAGAGTAGTGCTCTAGATGTGTGGGATATTCATCACAAGTGAAACTTGAACTAAATTCCTTTTTCTCTCCTTGCCACATGACTGAATTTGAGAAAGAAGATTAGACCTTGAACATTGAAGTAGGCACTGAAATAGGTGGATGTGAGGTCACAAGAGGAGGATGGAACAAGTTAGTCAAGGAATTGGAAAGCTTGGTAAAACAACTTTGAAATTAAATTAACCCCCAAAAGACCCTAAAAGGTCCTGATAAATTTGAAGAACAGAAAAACATTTTTTGCCACCTGCCCTGATATTAAGGCTATCTGCTAATGTGGGCTTGGTTTATCCAGGTTGCTCAGGAGCCAACTTTTGCCTGGAAATGTTCATGGTTTGTTTTGAAGCTGTGCAGAAGAGCACACTTGCGTCATTCTGAAAATGCAGTGAGTCAACCTAGTCCCCAGGGAGCAGTAACAGTCTCAAACAGAAAGTTGGAATGGAAAATAGCATGAATTTAAAGACATAGTACTTTCAGTCTAGGATTTTATTTAGTACTATCATGATTAATTCACAGAAAGCAGTACCTTTAATCATGAACCTAAGAAATACATATGGAATGATTCTTTTGCCCTTCCCACTTGATATTCAGTAATTATTTATTAAGCTTCCACTGTCTGCCAGGCACTGTGCAAAGCACTAGAGATACAGATACAAAAAAAGCAAGACAGTCTCTAACTTACCACCTAATGGGAGAAGATGTTGTTGTTGTTTTTTTCCTTCATTCTGGAAGAGGACCATGACGTCAGGAAGATGATGCCGTGACTTGCAAGTGAAGTGGATTTAAGTGAGGCAGGGCTATGCAAAGTCACCCTCACTCTCTCCTCAGGAGCCATCTGGATTCAGTGGCAAGATAAAGCTCTGGGTGACTGAAGAAAAATGAGAAGATAGTACACAAAAGGAAGCTGAAAAAGGGTGGGTAGAGGGAGGAGGAGGAAAAAAGTATTCAGTGCAGGGGTATGAGGAAAAATTACAAAGAAGACTTTTGTAGAGCCATATGGGAAGTATAGAGATGGTTGACCTCTGCATTCTACTTCCTAGAAGGTTTTGGAGTTCATGGCTTCATCCTCCAGGGGGTAATGATCCTCCATTACCAGGGGTGATGATGAAGTTTAAGTGCCAAGGCTGATTGGATTTTGTAGAATGATATGATTTCCCAAAGATGAAGTTCTTCTGGTAGGATGGAAGAATCCAAAGAAGCCCATTGCAGCCTTCCTGTTTGACATAGGATGGTAAACAGCAGCATATAGAAAGGATACTCTTAAAGTTAATTACTTTCCCTTTATTGCTTCATCCAATAATTGGACTTTTCAGATAATTTCTCCTTAGTACCATTAGTATAGATTCTGGTATTGTTTCATTATTCTAAAGTTTGATGTAATCAAGAAAACATTTTAGGTTTTTAGTAGAATCCTATTTGGAAAAAATTTTTCTCTTTTTTAAAATATTTTTAATATTTTATTATTTAATATTTTTTAGTTTTCAGCATTGATTGCTACAAGATTTTGAGTTACAAATTTTCTCCCCATTTCTAGTATCACCCCCACTCCAAGATGGCATATATTATGATTGACCTATTCCCCAGTCAGCGCTCCCTTCTGTCACCCAACTGCCCCACATCCCCTTTCCCCTTACTTTCTTGTAGGGCAAGATAGATTTCTATGCCCTATCGCCTATATATCTTATTTCCTAGTTGCATGCAAAACCAACTTTTTTTTTGAGCACCTGCTTTTAAAACTTTGAGTTACAAATTCTCTCCCCTCTTCCCTCCCTACCCACCCTCCCAAAGAAGGCAAGCAATTCAACATAGGCCACACATGTATCTTTATGTAAAACACTTCCACAATACTCATGTTGTGAAAAACTATGTTTTGCTCCTTCCTATCCTGTCCCCCTTTATTCAGTTTTCTCCCTTGACCCTGTCCCTTTTCAAAAGTGTTTGCTTTTGATTACTTCTTCCCCCTATCTGCCCTCCCTTCTGTCATTCCCCATTTTTTATCCCCTTCCCTGTACTTTCCTGTGGGGTAAGATGCCCAATTGAGTGTGTATGTTATTCCCTCCTCAGGTCAAATCTGATGAGAGCAAGATTCACTCATTCCCCCTCACCTGCCTCCTCTTCCCTTCCAACAGAACTGCTTTTTCTTGCCATTTTTACATGAGATAATTTACCTCATTCTATATCTATTCCTCTCTCATCCCTTAATTTGATTTTATTTTTTTTGGATATTATCCCTTCATATTCAACTTACCCTGTGCCCTCTGTCTCTCTGTCTCTCTCTCTCTCTCTGTGTATATATATATGTATATATATATGTATATATATACACATATATATGTATATATATATACATATATATATATATTTTTTTTCCTTTCAATTACCCTAATCCTGAGAAAGGTCTCATGAATTACACACATCATCTTTCCATGTAGGAATGTAAACAAAACAGTTCAACTTTAGTAAGTCCCTTGTGATTTCTCTTTCTCGTTTACCTTTTCATGCTTCTCTTGATTCTTGTATTTGAAAGTCAGATTTTCTATTCAGCTCTGTTCTTTTCATTGAGAAAGCTTGAAAGTCTTCTATTTTATTGAAAGTCCATATTTTACCTTGGAGCATTATACTCAGTTTTGGTGGGTAGGTGATTCTTTGTTTTAATCCTAACTCCTTTGACCTCCAGAATATCATATTCTAAGCCCTTTGATCCCTTAATATAGAAGCTGCTAGATCTTGTGTTATCTTGATTGTGTTTCCATAATACCCAAATTGTTTTTTTCTGGCTGCTTGCAGTATTTTCTCCTTGACCTCGGAGCTCTGGAATTTGGCGACAATGTTCCTAGGAGTTTCCTTTTTGGGATCTATTTGAGGAGGCAATCTGTGGATTCTTTCAATTTCTGTTTTACCCTCTGGCTCTAGTATATCAGGGCAGTTTTCCTTGATAATTTCTTGAAAGATGATGTCTAGGCTCTTTTTTTGATCAGGTAGTCCAGTAATTTTTAAATTACCTTTCCTGGATCTATTTTCCAGGTCAGTGGTTTTTCCAATGAGATATTTCACATTGTCTTCCATTTTTTTCATTCCTTTGGTTCTATTTTATAATATTTTGATTTCTCATAAAGTCACTAGTTTCCACTTCCTCCAATCTAATTGTTAAGGTAGTATTTTCTTCAGTGGTCTTTTGGACCTCCTTTTCCATTTGGCTAATTCTGCCTTTCAAGACATTCTTCTCCTCATTGGCTTTTTGGAGCTCTTCTGCCATTTGAGTTAGTCTATTTTTTAAGGTGTTATTTTCTTCAGTATTTTTTGGGTCTCCTTTAGCAAGTCATTGGCTTATTTTTCATGATTTTCTTGCATCACTCTCATTTCTCTTCTCAATTTTTCATCTATTTCTCTAACTTGCTTTTCCAAATCCTTTTTGAGCTCTTCCATGGCCTGAGACCAGTTCATATTTTTCTTGGAGGCTTTTGATATAGGCTCTTTGACTTTGTTGACTTCTTCAGGCTGTATGTTTTGATCTTCTTTGTCACCAAAAAAAGATTCCAGAGTCTGAATCTGAGTCTATTTTTGCTGCTTGTTCATGTTCCCAGCCAACTACTTGACCCTTGAGCTTTTTTGTAAAGGTATGACTGCTTGTAGAGTAGAGAGTACTTTGTCATAAGCTTTAGGGGCTGTGCTGCTGTTTTCAGAGCTACTTCTACACAGCAAGCTCTGCCACAGCAGCGCTCCTCCTCCCCCAAGAGTCGCCAACCAGCATTGCGAACCAGATCCAAGCAGGGCAAAGCAGTCTCTGCACTTCCGCTTTGATCCGAAGCTTACTTCCTCCCACTGGGTGGGCCTGGGGCCAGAAGCAACTAAAGCTGGAGCCCTGGAAGGAGCCACAGAGCTATACCACCTCTGCTACCTCTAGGACTAGGACCGACTGTACATTCTTCTCACTCAGATCCAGCAGTTTTTCTACTAACCTGCTCTGTTGTCTTTGTTGTTTGTGGGTTGAGATGTCTGGTAACTGCCACAGCTCACTGATTCAGGGCACTAGGGCCTGTTCTCCCTGGCTCCTGGTCTGGTTGGTCCTGGCATGGCCCATGCTGGGCTGTGCTCCACTCCACTCCCAGCTCCCAGGACCTCCATCTGGGGGTCCTGGGCTAGAGCTCTGCTTCCCTCTGCTTTTTTGTGGGTTCTGCAGCTCTAGAATTTGTTCAGAGCCATTTGGAGGGACCTGGGTGAGAGTTTAAGCAAATCTCTGCCCTCCGGCCGCCATCTTGGCTCCACCCCCCCAAATTCTTTTCTTTTCGGTTGTTGACCATTTTGAGGCCCATTCTTCACTTTAATTCTAAATTGTGTCTGTTAGTAGAATCACATGTCAATCTTTGCTTTATTACTTTATATTATTTTCCAAATCTCATGTGCAATTTTGTCTTTCATGTCAGATGCTGCTGCTGACAGTTACTAGTAATTCTTTATATTATATATGTTGTTTTTTTTCCTAGAATTAGGGAGGAAGGTATTCTTAGTGAAATTTAGTGACTCAGTTTCCAAATTTATATTGTAGTATTTGTACTAGCCTTTTAGCTGTTGGGCTTCTTGCCAAGAAAATAACTGAAAGTTGTAGAAGGTGCTGTATAGCCCCACAGCTTTTCTAGATAGAAAAAACCTGCTGATGTGATGATTTTAAGAAACTTCAGACAGAGTTTGAGGAATCTCTTTCCTTGAATTAATCAATTAATTAATTCATTTACTCAATCATCCATCCATTCATCCATTCACTAAGTAAGCATTAATCAGCTATTAAATAGTAAATACTGTACTAGTCTCTGGGGTTAAAAAGACAAAAATTAAATAGTTCTTGCTGAGTAGAACAGATTGTGGGTATTGTCAATAGCTTAGATACAGACTGTCTTACAAAGTTTTGGATAGACTAAATGATTTATAGGTTCCCATATAATTTAAGGCTTCTGTGAACTCTAAAGTGTACACAAAATTTTAATCAGTGTATCAGATCTTAAGACTGTTACATATTTATCTATAATAGAATCATAGATGGCTAGAGCTGGAAAAGACCTTAGAGATCATTTCATCCAAGTGCTCTTTAAAAAAAAGTAGTTAAATTTGTTTCAAATGACAAAAATTTGCTTCTTCCCCTCTTTGCCCTTTTTCCATATTGGGAAAAAAAGAAAAATACACCCCCTGCCCCCTTCACTTTACAGTCATGTATAGTCAAGCAAAACAAATACCCATGTTGACCACGTCCAAAATGTTGTCTGAGTTTGCATTTGAGTCCATTAGTGTCTGTTAAGAGGTGGGTAGTATTTCATCATTACTCTTCTACAACTATGGTTTGTAGTTCTGTTGATCAGAGTTCCTGAGTCTTTCTTTTTTTTCCTTTTTTTTTTTTGGAGGAGGGAAGGCAGGGCAATTGGAGTTAAGTGACTTGCCCAAGGTAACATAGCTAGTAAGTGTGTCAAGTGTCTGAGGCCGGATTTGAACTCAGGCCCCCCTGACTCCAAGGCCAGTGTTCTACTCTGCACACCACCTAGCTGCTCCAGTTCCTAAGTCTTTCAAAGTTATTTGTCATTACAGTATTATTGTTATTGTTTAAATTATTCTGCTCTCTTCACTCTGCATCACTTTATACAGGTCTTCAAAGATTTCTGTTGAAACCAATCCCATCATCATTTCTTATAGCAAATAATGTTCCATCACACTCATGCTATAACTTGTTCAGACATTCCCCAATTAATGGGTAACCGCCACCACACACACACACACACACACACACACACACACACACACACACACTCTGCTATAAAATATTTTTGTGCATATGGGTCTTTTGTTTTTCCTCTTTTGTCTCCTTGTGACATAGAACTAGTAGTGTTATTGCTGGGTCAAGGAGTGTGCACCGTTCAATAACTTTTTGGGGCATAGTTTCCAGTTGTTTTCTAGAATGGCTAAGGTCCAGGGATTCTTAATCCTTTTTCGGCGGGGGGAGGGTTATGGACCCTTGTGGCAGTCTGGTGAAGTCTATGACCCCATCTCACAATAATATTTTAAAATGAAGATGCTATTTTTTTTTTCCAGTTCAAGTTCATAGAATCCCTGAAGTCTATCTGAAGATCCCTTGTGGGCTACATGTTAAGAACTCCATCTCTAGTCAATCAGTCAGTGAATCAGTAGGCATTCATTCAATGTCTACTGTATGTGCTGAGTACTCGGGATACAAAGAAAGGCAAAAGACAAGTCCCTGCCCTCAAGGAGCTTAAGGCTAGTTTAACCTACTCTTTTTGCAGATGAGGAAATTGAGGCCTTGACAAGGAAAGTCACTTGCTTAAAAGTCTACATTTGGGCACTTGATCCACTTGACATATCTGTGGAACTTAAAAAGGGAAATACTTCAACTGACTCATGAGAGTAAGGATGTAAATTTGTTAGTGTTTTGTTAAATTTAAATTAATTATAAATTTATTACAGTTAGCGTTTTGTTAAAAACATCCATGCACAAACTGTATCCTTTACTAGTGGTCTCGTAAACCTGTTCTCTTTTCTTTTTGGCTAGGCAATCAGGGCTAAGTGACTTGTTCAGGGTCACACAGCTAGTAACTGTCAAGTGTCTGAGGCTAGACTTGAACTCAGGTCCCCCTCCAGGGCTGGTGCTCTATTCACTGCACCATCTACCTGCCCTGGCATGTTCTTTTTGATAAGGTGAAACAGGAGATCGAATAAAAATGTGCCCTCTTGCCATTATTCTACAGACTAAAAATGCATGTCGTATAGGTCACAGTTAGTAATGATAAATCATTAGTCTCCTTTGTGTTTGATTGGATGCTTCTTTCTTAGCAGATGAAGTTGCTTCTGCCTTGAGGAAATTAAAACCTCTACAACTATGGCCATCCTCTTTTCTGTGGCTCTGGTTTCAGAAGAAGAGGTGACCTATGTTGCCATCCTCTTCTGTTTTCTTTTAGAGTTTTTTCTAGTAATAATTACACTCTCCTCCCACCCCTTCTCTACATTTCTTCATGTCTCTTGGCTGATTCCCTACTGCCAAGAAACATACACAAGTATCCCCCTCTATTCTTCAAACAGTTTAATTTGATCTTACTATCTCCTCAGTCTGTCATACATACTTTTTTTTCTTCTCCCGTAATTGGTTAGTTTTTCTGATTTGGGAGTGGTCAGAGGATACGCCCAGTCAAGGATCAATATCCAAATACAGACCTTAGATGAACCATTTCCCTTTTTTAGGCTTCATTTTCTCCAGTTATTAAGAAGGTGGCCATGTAATGGGGAAGCATGGTCAGGACCTGCCTGAAATAGTACATTAGATAAGGTGCTTGCTATTCAGGACAGCATGACTTCCTATTTATTAAATAATGAATCCTTTCCCCCAATTTTTATTTTCTACAGAGTTTATCTAGCACTGATTTGATGTATGTCTCTATATTTTGCTTAATACCAGATATTTTTAATGATAATTGCTTTGTTATGAGTTTTAAAGCCTTTTAGTGCAGGACCACTTCCACTGACTTTGTCTCATAATACTATTTTGTCAGTTTGCTTTTTAATATGTTTCTTTATAATTTTAGCCAGTTAAATGACTAAACCTTGATATTTTGATTGTTATTACAAGAAATGTGTAAGCTAATTAGGTAATATGTATTGTCATTTTTATTATGTCAGTTTGACCCATCCATGAACATGAAATGGTCCTCTAAATTATGTTTAGGATTTCTTTATCTCATGCATAGTTTTATAGTTGTCCTTATACAAAGTATGTGTCTGCTTAGGTTATTTTCCAAATATCTGATAATTTTTGTTATTATGTTTTCTTAATCTTTATCGTTAGCAAGTTAAGAATAAGATGGCTTTTGCAGGTTAATCTTGTATCCTGTCACCTTATTAAACTCATTGTCTAATTTTTTGTTGCAACAATTGGATTTTCTGACTACATTGTCACTGTCATGAGTAAATATCTTGACCTCTTCATTCCAATGTCAATTCTTCTAGTGTTTTTCCTATTTTTGTAAGAGCTGGAACGTGTATCAAAACAAAAAACTGGACATCTTTGTCCTTTTTTTTTTAAAATGAGAATAGTACTATGTTAATTATCAGCTATCTCCCATCCCCTGAGTTCAAATCCTGCTTCAGACTTTTAGGACTAGCTGTGTGATCCTGAGCAAGTCACAACCTCCGTTTGCCTCAATTTTCTCATCTGTAAAATGGGGCTAATAAAAGCACCTACCTCCTAAGGTTGCTGTAATAGTGAAATGAGATAATACTGTAAAATGCTTTAGTACAGGGCCTGGTGCATGGTAAATGCTGTAATAATGTTAGCTATTGTTATTGTTGTTATTAAGTGTGGATGCTCCCTAAAGCTCTGGTCCTTGTCTCTTTTGTCTTTTCTTTTTAAAAATGAGATTTAAAATTATCATCTATATGAAAATATTTCCAATATCCTTAATCCTTCTCTAATCTTGAATTACCAGTAATTCTGCATCTTGAACATCTCCACATGGAATTTTCTGTTGGTGTTTCAAACTCAGCATGACCAAAATAAAATTAATATTCTTCCTTCTTAATTTACTTCTCCTCCAAATCTTATTTCTGGTGATAGCACTACTGATCTTTTAGGCAGTCATGTTCTTTTTTCTTACCCCCACGTGAAATCATTTGCCAAAACTTGCTGATTCTACCTTTATAACATCCGTTGCATATGTCCCTTGCTTCTCGTTCATATGGCTATTCCTGTATTTCAGCCCTCTTCATTTTTCACCAGTTTGATTGCAATAGCATCCTTCTTGGTCTCTCAGTTTTCAATCTTCTCCTTAATCCATATCCTCCCCGCAGCAGGCAAAACAAAATTCCTAAAGTATAGGTCTGATGACATCATTCCTTACTCAAAAGTGACTTACTCTTGCTTCTAGGACAAAATGCAAACTCCTCAGGGGAGCATTAAATGCCCTCCATAGTCTGGCTTCAACCTACCTATCCAGCCCTATTTCCTATTACTCCTCTCCATGCACTATACATTGTATTCATACTACACTACTGACTGTTCCCAGAATTTGACTCCACTTGTCTTCGTGTCCTCTGCCATAAGCAGAAATGTATAGCTTCTTCCTCAATTGTGCACCATAGAAACCCCATTTTCCTTTAAGTCTTGGCTTTGCTGTTACCTCCTCCAGGTAGTCTGCTTCAGTGAACCTTCCAGTTCTTAGTGTTACCTCTCCCCTTTCATTTACTTTATATGTAAGGTCTTTGAGGTCAGGAGCTATTTTTCTTTCAGTCTTCATATCTCCCGTCCAGTGCCTAGAACTGTGTTTTTCTGTAGTAGATACTTTTTTTGAATTGAATTGAATATTTTGGCCACTCAGTGGATTGTAAACTCTCCTAGGGGTAAGGACTTTGATTTTTGTCTTTGTACTCTCCACCACCCTGCAGGGGTCTTTGTAGGTAGTAGACACTTGCATAATTGTTGAAGAGCATAAAATTCTCTCTTTAATCATGAGTAATATGGGTGAAACTAAAGGAAAATACTTGCAAAAAATGAGAAATCATTAAAAATGAAAGTTTTAGAAGTACAAAACATTGGGATTTATGTACTAATTTCGTAAGTTTAAAAAAATAACCCTACTAACTTGGACTAATATGTGCAGAACAGAAGGAAGTATCTTATTGTAATAACTACATTTACAAACACAAAATCCCTCTCCCTTAGCTGGGCCTCCTCCAACTATATAGATTAATTATGTAGTTTTTAGGTTCCACATGGACCTATGAAATTTGCTACTATAGACTTTTAAATACCAAATATAGTTAGGAAAGCTATTTCTTAGGGACTAGAACCCCATTACACATTTGATATGGAGGATTTTTTTCCCTTCAACTGTTTATGCTAAGTCTTCAGAGCAGCTCTCGCTAGCGTTGGCAAACGGGTGGAAGTGGGAGAATTAGGTGTAAAAAATAACCACATTTTCTTCTTTACATTTGTGAGAAAATAGATAAAATAGTCTAAAAGAAATTCAGTTTTATTACCTTCATATATCTTCTGTATCACAAAGTAATGGCTAACAAAGTCTCACCAACTTAGAGGAAATATTTTAATGGTTACATAAGAATCAATCAGCTTATTAAGTTTTGGCATTTGTATTTGGTGTTTGGTATTTATGGTATTAAAATTTGGTATTTGGTATTTTTTTTGTTACATGCCATATTTCCTATCTTGATTTATATTTTGTTCTCATGCTAGATTTTGCAATTTTTCTTCTGAGAAAACTTTCAAAGTCCATCTAAAGAACTAATAAAGCTTAGTTCAAATTTAGCATTGACATCTGCCTGCCTCTGAATTTTGTTAGCTTTAAATCTAAGCCATCTATAGATGACATTGATTCAGTGGCAAGTTGCCATCTTTTTAGTAGAAGTTCCTTAAATTTGGGACTGTAACTTCCTTTTGGCTGTTTCTTACCTATGATCTCACATCCATAAAATTATCAGAATATTCTTTTGCCAAGAGATTTTGATCTGTGAACCAGCTAATTTATTTATTCATTGAGTTCATGCAGAATCTTTTAAAAATGGCTAAGTTTGAGATCCCTTATAAAAAATATAGATGTTTCCTGGCCAAGCTTGCCCTTTGAAAGTAAAATTTCCTGAAAACATTCATTGTTTTCTCATTCATAATTTTCCCTTAATTGATTTCTAAAATACAATAATTAATAACTTTGTCATCCCTCTCCTCTTTCATTTTCATGGCTAGTAGTATTTTGATTATGCTCTTATTGCCTATACCAGTGATCTAGTATTCAGATATTCAGCAATATCTCAGCAGGTAATTGATCATTGTTGACTTTATCACATATTCTGCAAAGATTTACCAGATACTGAAGTCAGTAGTTGAAAGTGATCCTTAAAGAAACAAACAAACCTGAACTCATTAAATCTGGTTAAATGTAATACTCACATAAATGATGTTAGCTTAAGTTCTTTGTAGCCATTGAAAGAGACACCTTGTCATAGTGAAAAAAGAGTCAGAAAATTTGGGTTCAAAGCCCAGCTTTATTATTTATTATTTGTGACTTTGAGAAAGAGTTTCTTCATCTATAACATGAGGTAGTTTTGCTAAATCAGGAAGTCTTAACCTTTTCTGTGTTAAGTAAGGATCTCTGGTGAAGCCTACAGAATCTTTCTCAGAATAATGTTTTTAAATGCATAAAATGGAAAACATAGAATTACAAAGCAAACTAATTATATTGAAATGGATATTTTAAAATTTGATTTTGAGTCCATAGACTCCTGGTTAAAAGTGAATGCACTGCAACAGAGATGTCAAAATAGATTGCTTATGACCTGCCTGGGAGAGCTAGGTGGCGCAGTGGATAGACTTCTGTGCCTAGAGTCAGGAAGGGTCTTCTTACTCAAATCTGGCCTCAGACACTTACTACCTGTGTGAGTTGGGCAAGTCACTTAACCCTGTTTTCCTCAGTTTCCCCATCTGTAAAGTGATCTGGAGAAGGAAATGGCAAACCACTCCATTATCTTTACCAAGATAGCCTCAAATGGGGTCACAGAGTCCTGACACAACCGAAAACGACTGAACAGCAGAAATGATATCTCCAAGTGCAGCCAGAACCAGATTAAATTGTAATTGGGAAATATTTAACAAAATGAATAAAAAAAAGTAGAGAATAGATAACATTACATTTTAAATGTCAAGATATGGCCTACAGGGATACTCATATCTGGATTAGTGGCCCCCTGCTTCTCTTTGAGTTTGATTTGTTGTTCAGTCATTTCTGTGACTCTTTCTGACCCCATTTGGGGTTTTCTTGGCAAAGGTACTAGAATGGTTTGATATTTCCTTCTCCAGCTCATTTTACAGACAAGGAAACAAAGGCAAATGGGGTTAAGTGACTTGTCCAGGGTCACACAGCTAATAAAATCTCTGAGGCTGGATTTGAACTCAGGTCTTCCTGACTCCAGGCCTAGTACTCTATCCACTGCCCCACCTAGCTACCCCCATTTAAGTTTGATACCACTTTACGAAGTGATAGATCTAAGCGCTCTATCATTTCAAAATTCTGTGATTCAGTAATTTTTTTTAATCATATAGTTGCTATAGGGGCTTCACAGGTATGGAATCTCCTTCCACTAATATGGATTGAAAGTCTTAAAGTGTCTGGGTTATTGAGAAGTTAAGTGATTTGTTCCTGGTCACACAGCTAGTATGCCAGACAGGACTTGAATTGATTTATTCCTGATTCCAAAGTTGGCCCTTTATCTACTTTCCTCCCAGAAGAATGTAAGTTTTTTGAGAGAGAACATAGGTAAAATGCTTTGCAAGCTTTAAGGTGCTATATAAAGCTAGTTACTATTATTATCGAAGGCAGATACTATTTTAATTTTTGTCATCTTGCCCCAATGGGTAAGCATGGGTCCATGCAGTGTGAATCATAAGTGCATAATAATTGCTAATTGAATTGATTGATTCTATAGTATCCAAATTAAATATGACCAATGAAGACCTTTAAATTTGAGTTGCTTCTTTAAGTTGCTTTTTTCTCTTCTCTTTTCTCTTCCTTTCTCTCTTTCTCCTCCATTGTCTTTTTCTTTTCTGTCTCTCTCCCTTTTTCTCTTCCCCTTTCTCTTTCTCCATTCCTTCCTCCTGGCCTCCCTCCTTTTCTTCTTCTTCTTCTTCCTTTTTTTTTTAACTAAGTTAAGAAGCATTCAGTTTTTCAGAGCTCCCCTTGAGTATATTTTTAATTAGTAGAGTTTCCTATGCCAGCAGCTCTTATGAAAGTGTCATCCACATGATGCGTATCAACTGACCCTCTGGCAGGATGTTGATTGTCCCCTCAGTGGGGACTACCCCTCCCATTATTCTGGCCAGAAAACTAGCAAATATCTGATTAACTTCCCTCCTCCCCCTACTTGTCTCCCTAGGAACTTTAGTAGATTGCTTGATAGATGGGATGTGAAAAGCATAAACAAGCTGGCAGTCTTCATAACAATATAACTTTCTTGAGTAGTTTTATATGAGCAGCCACTTGCCGAACAATTAGATTTTTGTACCTCAGGAAAAGGTTGCATATCATGCTATATCCTATAGTCATTCTTCCAAAGAGTTTATGCTTCATGCTACACAGAAGGAGCAATCACCCTGATATTATGAAGTGGGTGGTTTTTAGAATTCTGCTTCAAATGGCATTGGCCCTTAATGCAGCTGGTTTCACTTAATATATTTTGTTTAAACAAACCCTGTTCCTGGAAATGGCTTCAGCATAGTTTGTTCCTTGTAGCTATTCATTTGCTTTTTTAAAAAATGATACTGCAAAGTGTAAGTGCATGGCAGAAGCCAAAATGTGCATTGTAAGGTTGATACCAGCATTTGGGAAAAAATACTGTTTCCGGATAATCTTCTATTGGGTAGTTTTAAAGGAAGAAGTTGATACTTTGATTTGTAATACAAAATTAGCCAAGTTCCTTTGTTATTTAGATGTACACCTATTTTCAGAGAACTTGCTTTCTTTTAAATCCAGCTTTTAAAGAGGAGAAATTAGGGCATGATTACATTTCCTTTGAAAATACGAAGTATTCTTTACTTTTTAGAAAGAGGCATGGTAGGTTTTTTAAAAACTACATTCTTATTGATCTCTTTTGTTTTTACATCACTTAAATTTCCTCCTGTATCTCTCCCGCAGAGCCAGCCCATAAAACAAAGAATATTTTTTAAAGAAAAAGATAAAAATCAGCAAAACCATTCAATACATTGAAAAAATTCTGAAAATAGATATAGTATTTCAGAACTGTGGACCTCCTACTCCTTGCGGAGGTGTTGTGGGGAGCTATCTTCATATATCTCTTCTTTGGGGCTGTGCTTGTTTTTTGTAATTTTGCAGATTTTGTAATTTTACAATTTGCTTTTGACTGTTTTGTGATGGTTCTTCCCATTTGCATTGTTGTAGTCCTTGGCTCTACTTCACTCTGTATCAGTTCATGTAGCTCTTTCCATGCTTCTCTGTTCATCATAATCTTCCTTTCCGATAGCACAATACTATTTCATTACATTTGTGTACGTTCATGTACTACAATTTGTTTAGACATTCTTCACTCAATAGAAACCCATGTAGTTTCCATTATTTGATGCCACAAAAAGAGCTGCTGTAAGTATTTTGGTGTATATGGGAACTTTCTTTATACCAATGACATCACTGGGGTATATGCAGTAGTAGATATTATTATAGTAACTTTAAAATGTAAATCAGTTATTTACAGATAACTGGTCAAGGAGCACATAGATTGTGTAAACTGAGTTACAGTTCTGAACTCCCTTTCTCTCTCCCAACCCCCCGCCCCAATCTACTGAATGTCAGTTTGCTTTTTAAACTGTAAGACTTAATAGCAGTGAGTTGTTATTATTGCTTCTTCCATGGCATTACCTTTTAGGGATTTTGGTGAATGTTACTATTAGTTTTTTTTTAAATTACTTTAGGCTTCTTCAATTCACTTAGAAGTATGTTGCTGAAGCAGAAGAACATAGGTTTTACTTCAATTCCTCACTTCCTGTGACCAATCAGATTTGCTTAAATGAATGCTTTAAAACCTTTGGTGTTGTGAAATAGAAATAATGTTAAATTCCAGAGTGGTGCTTCTTTTCATCCATTTTCTTTTCTTCACCAATCATTAACTAATACAGCTTGAAGAATGATCTCATGGGATAAGCTTTCTGTTCTGAAATTTTGCCTATTGTGATAATTTCCTATTTTGACAGATTTTGAAAAAATAACTGCCTCCTTTAGTTGATCTCATCCAGTAATCTTTACATCAGAAATTTTTGTACTTATTTTTTGACACTCAAAAAATATCCATTTTCATTTGGGAAAATATGGATAAATAGGGATGGATTCTTTCTTGTCCTTTGTTAGAAGGAAGGAGGAGGAAATCGAATAAGCATTTATTTAGAGTTTACTATGTGCTAGGCACTGTGTTAAGTGCTTTACAAAGACAGTATCATTTGATCTATTGATGATGAGGTTTGTGTCCAGCCTGTGCCCAACCTCTCTGATCCTGTTTCCTGATCTTTAAAATGGAATAATAGCACCTACCTCACAGGGTTGTAGTGAGGCTGAATTGAGATAATGTATGTCAAGTACTTTGCAAAACTTAGAGCACTGTATAAATATGAGCAAGTATTATTATGGTTTCCAAAAATGAAATGGATGAAAATTAGATATGTAGGCCTGTTTTTCTTGTACTATAGATTAAGCATTACCCAGCACTTGATACTCTCAGTAGCATTCTATACTTCACATAGCTATCAGTTGCTTAAAGGAAGACTTTTATATGTTGTAATATCCTGGAATTTAATAAATCTTTATTAATTACTTCTGTCTGTTATGGAAGGAGTGGTTTACTTGTAAGGGGAGAATCATTCCTTACCTAATTTTTGCTGTACTTTTTTTTTTCTTTTTTTACAGTTTTATGAATTTCATGGAGAGGCAGCATTGGAAAATAGAAACAATGTGAGACTGAAAATTAGATCAGGCTTCTAGTATCATCTCAAATACTGATTAGCTGAGTTAGGGCCTTGGACATGGGTTCTCTCTTCTCCCATTCTCTTCCTCTCAGAGCTCTCTGACATCATCTCCCAACCCCTGCTCCTTTTCCCTAATCTCTGACAAAGAAGTGGCCCTTGCTGTGTTGCCAGGACAACTTTTCTACATGTGAGCTTGATTCCATCCTCTCTCATCTTTTCCAGCAGATTATACTCCCAGATATATGTATGTGTGTGTGTGTATATATATATACATACATATACACACATATATGTATATACCCAGCATACGCTCATACATATCCTTCCCTAGTCCCTCTCTTCAGTCCTGCATCACCAAATAATTTCCTGTTAGGCATTTCAAATTAGATTTTCTAAAGACATCTGAAACTCAACATGTCTAAAACTGAACTTATTATTTTTCACCCCAAACCCTTACCCATTTCCACTATATCCTGTTTCTGTGGAAGGTACCACTATCCTACAAGGTTCATGACTTGGGCATCATTCTCTGTTTTTCACTCTGTCCCTCATCCCACATATCCAGTCAGTTACAGAATCTTGCCATTTATACTTTTACTGCATCTCTCACATCCAATTTCTTCTCTCCATTCATGGAGCTATGACCTTTAGTTCAAAATCTCATCACCTCTTGCTTAGATTATTACAACTATCTTGTAAGGTTTCCCAACCTTAAGTTTCCCCATGGCTGCCAAAGTAAATTTCCTTAGACATTATGCCTAGTACAGTATAGATAAAACTCCTCCACCCAGCCAAATTCAGTGACTTCCTGTTGCCACTAGGATAAAATAGAAACTTCTCTGTTCAGCTTTTAAAACCCTTTACGGCCTGGCCCCAACCTATCTTTCTAGCATTGTCATAAATTATTCCCCCTTTCTGTACTCTGATTCAGTCAAACTGGCATTTTCTCTGTCCTCACAAAGGACATTCCATGTCCTATCTCTTTGCTTTTGCATTGGCTGTCCTCTATGCCTGGAATGCAGAGTTCTTCTCTTCTTCTACATGAAGCCTTTCCTGATCCCCTGACTTCTAGTGTCCTTTCTCCCAAACTACCTTATGTTTAACTATTTTGTATGTATTTGTATTTATATGTTTTATTTATTACTACATATATTTTTACGTATACTTATTGCCTCTCTGATTAAAATATAAATTCCTCGTAAGTAAAGATCATTTAATGCTTTGTTCTTGTATTCCTAGGGCCTAGCACAGTGCCTGGCACATAGTAGGCCCTCAATAAATACTCATTGCTTGATTGTGACCTTGGACAAGTAAATTAATTCCTCTGAGCCATACTTTCCCCCTCTGCAAAATGCTGTTTGACTAGATGATGTCAAAGCTTTGTGCTAGTTTGAACATTTTCATATTCTTTGATCTTTGCAATTAAAATAATTATTCCTTTTAGAAAATATGATTAAATGCTCTTGAATTGCACTGGAAACTCATGATGTCTTATTTGCTTTAGAATGGAATTCCTTCTATGCTATTAGATCCTATCAAAGGGGGTTTATTTATTGAAGTAGGAAAAAAAGATCATTATAAGATGACCTTTACCTATAAAGTATGAACCTTAAGGAGTGTGTCATAATTAACTGTTTTCAAACTTTGCTTTAAGCCATGCAGACCATTGCTCATGTATGTACATTTGTGTCTGTGTGTGTGTCCTCCCATGTATATGGTGTGGTGTGTGTGCATGTGTGCGCGCATTTTAATGCAATGTACTGATTCTAGATGTGTGTGTGTGTGTGTGTGTATGTATATATATAAAACATACAGTATCCTGGTAGTATATAGGTATAAGAATAATACAAAGTTAAAAACTATTTTGTGATTTTAAGCATTCATCAACGTAGGGAGTTAATTGGGTCGCCCTGTCTGTTCTTCTTATACCCTGGAAAAGCATGAGAAAACTCATATTTTCCTTTTAATTTAGTGGCAAAAAGATAGCCATACAGTATAGTGTATTTTCCACAATGTTTTATGGCTTGCTCACCCTGGAAGTTATGAGATATGAGTCAGGATTCAAAAGCAGCAATGTTCTTGATGGAAGCCAGTGTTTATTTTCCATTTTCTTGTTGTGGTTTAACTGAACCCTGCCTGTTGGACTCTTATGGCTTGAACTTGCCTAAGCTATATTATGAACACTTCAGATGCTTGGCAGTGGACAGGAACTTGATAAGAAGAATCCACTACTTCTATATTTTTTGACTTAGAATGAATAATTTATAGTCTTTGAAAGCTTGTTCTCTTCAGTTAAAAAGTTTTCAGTAAAAATTCGGTTTTTAAGCCCTGACAGTGAGAAGTTGAAAATATTTTACTTGAAACATAGGATATATTGGAAACTGAGGCCTAGAAAGGCAAATAATGTGCTACAAATTATATTAGGATTGTACCTAGGTTTCTGGATCCCCATCCTGTTTTTCTTTAATTCCACTGAATTGTATCCCACTTTATGACTTTAATGGATAAATACATGTGCCTTCTTTCTTCCTTAGGTTGAGTTTTGCCTAGTAAAGTCTAGATAAGACAAACAGTGGAGAGGGCCTAGTAATTCACAAGAGATAGTACTTATGCCCCACAAGTCTATGTACAAAGCCTCAGTATGAAGGAATTAGATCTTAATGCAAAGGAAGTAACTTTCACCACATAAGTATTTGCTGAGACTCAATGGGATGAAACTAGTGACTTGCATGTAGCAGTAGAAGGTTTCACTTTGTTTCAGAGGAACTTTGATACATTGGTATTCTCATTTATGTGGATACTACTTGTAGTGAATGGAGATTGCAACTAATCCATGCCTGCCCATTCTATGTAATTCTTCTCTATTCTCCTGGGGAAGTCCAACCAACATTCTTAAAGAAAAGAGCCTTTCTTTGATCGCTTGGCATTGTCCATATAGCTCTGGAGCACATATTTCTGCTATGTGACTAGCTTATCTTTTTTTTTTTTTCCTAATATAGCTTCTTGATGACATCCTTTATGTAAGTTCTGTGTTGTTCTCCATTTATAATGTTAGAGTCTGGTTGTGTCTACCATATGTCCCTCTCTTGCTCTTTGGGTGACCTTTCAATTTAATTCTTAAGAGTCTATGTGGTATTTTATGAATTGTAGCTGTTGAGCATCATTGGTAGAATATTGTTGTTAAAAAAATTGGGTCCATGTTTCATGGAGTACGTTGGGGTTATTGGAAGTATTGTCCAGTTTTGCATAGGTATTCCCACCTAGCTTTTCTCCCAGTCAGCTCTGTCCCTAGGTTGCTAGGCATTTGTAGTTTCTGCCCAAGATATATGTAGTGATGGACCAGCTCATGGTCTGGAACAACGGTGTCAAACTGAAAAAGAAACAAATTGTGCCACATTCTGACTTAGAAAACCACAAGTTAACATGTTGTATTGTAATTTTTATTTACTTGTGAATCATTTCCTAATTTCATTTTAATCTGGTTTGGGGGCTGGCCTGGTCCAAGAGTTTGACATTTCTGGTCTAGACATCAAGCATTCTTCAACCACTTTGTTATTCCTATTGTGATATAGTAGGTTTAAATTATTTTGTGTGATTTCTGATATCATTTAGGAGACTCTGTAGTGTTCCAAGGCTTGGTGCAATCTGCATAATTCAAAAGGATCTCATTAGATAAAAGGATAATAGAGTTGCTTTTTATGTCAAGACAGCATGGTGTAATGCAATGGTGTCAAACTCAAATAGAAACAGATTCCTACAGGCCACATATTGACTTAGAAAACCACAACTTAACAATATCTATATTGTATTGTTATTTTATTAAACATTTCCCAGTTACATTTGGTTTAGGCTACATTGGGAGTTTTTCTGGGTCTCAAGTTTGATACCTCTCATATAGTGGATGGGGTGCTGGATTTGGAGTCAGGAAGACCTCGGTTCAACTTCTGCCTCAGACACTTGCTATCTCTGTGACTTTGGGCAAGTCACTTAACCTCTCTGTGCTTTAATTTACTTTTCTATAAAATGAGGGTATTAGATTCGATAGCCTCTAAGTCCTCTTCTAAGTCTAAATCTCTTACCCTATGATCCATGAACCAGAGTGGAAAGTTATTTGGGTGAAGGCCTATGGGGGGAGAAAGCAAGGTATAGTGTGGTTAGAATATGTGATAGACCAGTGGTTCTCAAAGTGTGGTTCCAGGACCCCTGAGACCTTCTTAGGGGACTGTGAGGTCAAAATCATTTTTATAATAATACTAAGACATTTTAATTTCTAATACAATAGGTATAATGTACATAAACAAAAGTACTTTGAGGAGGAGGTCCTCAGTGATTTTTAAGAGTGTATAGGGGTCATGAGCCTGAAAAGTTTGAGAACTACTGCTGCTGCAGACTGTCTAGTCAGAAGAAGAAAATGAATAATGGTTCTGGGTTCCAAAACTGATGGTCTCTCTCCCTCCCTTCTCCCCTCCTTTCTCTTTTCTCTCCCTTCCCTCTCTTCTTTTCTCCCTTCTCTCACCTCTTTCCTCTCTTCCTCTTCTCACTTTACAAAAAGAAAAGTGCCTAATACATTCTGGACTTGCCTTGATGGATAATCTTATTCTTCAAAAAGTGAAGAGTAAAGCAGAACTGCTTTTTGGAACCTGATTCTGACCAGTAAGGAGGAGCTGGTCGTTCAGTAGAAGTATTGGGAACCTCGGGAGGAAGTAACTGTGCCATCTTAAATTTCATAGTAAATGAGGGAGGTAAAGGCAGGTCTAGGTATGATTTAGATTTTAGGAGTGTGTTTTTGAAAGAATTCAGAGAAAAGTTAGGTAGGATCCTAAGATTCTATAGGGAGCATGGCTGAAAATCTAATGACACACAAATGGGTGACATTTCTCACCAGCTGCACTGCTTTTGGACTTTTTTGGACCTCTCTCCAGCCTTCCTTCCCCAGGAAACTCATCACTGAGAAATCTCATACTGTAAGACTGAATCTGCCTGTTCCTCACATCTCATCAGTATCCTTTGATTGGAGGGCAGGGCCATGGGCCCCAAGGCCTCTATTTAAGGAGAGGGCTTAGCCCAGGTGTTCTTATATAGTTACATTGTATCTACTTTGTATCTTATATATATATTCGTATATGGACATGTCCCCCATGCTTGGAATTCTCTCCCTTCTCATCTTGGACTCCTGGCTTCCTTCACATCTCAGCTAAAATCCTGACTTATTTAAGAAGTCTTTCCCAATTCCTTTTAATGCTGTTGGTATCCTTCTGTTGATTATCTCTGTGAATCCTATATATATGTTGTCTATAGTAGTTTGCATGTTGTCTATTCTATTAGATTGTGAACTCCTTGAGAGCAGTGCCTTTTTTGCCTTTCTTTGTATGCCTAGTTTTTAGCATAGCACCTGGTACCTGGTAAGCGCTTAGTAAATGCATTTTGACTTGACTTGAAAGCAGAGATTGTTCCTTTTCTTTTTATTCCCAGCACTTAGCACAACCCCTAGCCCATAATAAGGCTTAATAAGTGCCAAGATTCCCAGCATTTCTGCTGAACAACCAATTCCTCCCTATTGGTCAGAATCAAGTTCCAAAAAACAGTTCTGTTTCACTCTTCACCTTTTGAAGAATAAGATTATTATCAAGGCAAGTCCAGAACTTATTAGGTGCTCTGCTTTTTATGAAGGGAGAAGAGAGAAGAGGAAGAGAGGAAAAAGGAGAGAGGAGGAGAGAGAAGAAGAGAAAGGGGAAAGAAAAGAGAGTAGAGGGGGAGGGGAGGAGAAGGGAGGGAGATTTTGTCAGTTTTGGGACTGAGAACCCATCATTCATATTCTCCTTCTCACTAGATATTCTGTAGGAGCAGTGGTTCTTAAACTTTTTGGTTTCATGACCCCTGTATACTCTTAAAAATTATTGAGGACCTCCCCTTCAAAGTACTTTCATTTATGTGGGTTATATCAAGTTCTGTCAATTTTTCCTCAGTCTTTTGTATCTGCCCCTTTTTCCTCTACTCCCATGGCCACCAATCTGGTTGAGACCCTCATCATCACGCATTTGAACCTCCAGTTACTCTCCATGAATTCAGCTTCACGTCCCTGCCAAATATCATCCCAAATCCCCGGGTCTGACAGTGTCCTGCTTAGGTTTAACTTTCAGTGGCTACCCATCACCTCTAAGATAAAAGATAAATTCCTCAGCCTTGTCCTTGGAACTCCTCATAATTTGGTTATAGCCTGCATTTCTAACCGTATTTCATATTATGTTACATGCAAACTAAACTCCTTGTTGTTTTCTGAATTTCACATGCCCCTCGCCTCACCCAACATTTGAACAAGCTGGCTTCCATACCTAGAATACACTCACTTTATTGCAAGCCTTTCAGAATTCTGATCTTTTTTTCCGGGACATCTCAGGTGCTACCGCGTTCTTCCTCAAGTCACTCTAGTTGTCATTGCCTCCGCTGCTTCACATTTTCCAAAAGTACTTTTTTTGATCTTTCCCTTTTCCTCTTCACTTCTTACATTTTGTATTATCCTTACTGTGTACATGTTGTACTCCTCTCTAGACCACATCCCTGCTGTAGAATTGTATATATTCTTTGAATGTAGGTACTGTTTACTTGTACATATTTTAAAAAAAAATTTTAGTGCTTAGTAGAGTGCTTGGAACAGAAGCTGGATGGCTCTTTAAGAAGGGTATTATAGTGAGCCTTCAAATTCAAATTAGAATAGATGTTTTCTTATCTCACTTCCAACTCTGTTCTGTGATTCCGGGATGGTTTATCAGAGGAAAGAGTTCAGTGAACCAGTGATTGAATCTTGTTGGGACTGTTTTTCCATACCTTTAAATCACATTGTCTTAAGCTTGATAATTTGCATTGCTTCTATATCTGGTCTGTATCATATTAAGGCACATTTTATTGAAACATGGACTCTCAAGTCATCAGGCCTAATAACTTTATTTTGTCACCCAGTATTTTCAGCACAGTTTTTATGAAAAAACTATTGAAGTTATTTGTTCTGGCTGTTCCTCATGCCTGAAAGGTGCTCTTTCTTACCTTCAACTCTTAGATTCTCATGTTTCTTTTAATACTCAGCTCAAGTAACATTTTCTATATGAAGCCTTTTCAGTCCTCCAAGCTGATAGTACTAGTACTCACCCTCCCAAAACTATCTTGTATATATTCTTTATAGGCTTATATATATATCCTCTCCAGTGGGATGTGAGTACCTTCAGGTGCTTCTATGCTGACACATACACCTAGCATGCTTAATATACAGTAGACATTTAGCAAATATTTATTGGTTGATTCTGTTTGTATGTAATTGCAGTTTAGTAACTTGAAGGAAAGGGGGAAGAATGCTTTTTTCCTGCTTTTCCCAAGAAGAAAATCTGGCAAGATGTGATCAGCAACTTCTTTGAGTCTTTCCAGAGAATCTTTTAATGCCTTTTAGGAGATAATTTGTGACACTAATTTTGGTCTCCATTTGAGGTTGTGAACCTCTAGAGAAATCCATGTGGCTTAACTTTCTTTCCCAGATCTGTCACTTAACTAGCATTGGGACCTTAGGTAAGGCACTTAACTTTCCAATGCCTCTATTTCCTCATCTGTAAAATGACAGTTAGACCAAATGACCTCTAAAGTCCTTTCCTGATTTAACATTTTATAATACTTGGTTCCAACATAATCCCTTTCCTTACACCCAGCATTTTTGTTTTTCTTTCCTTGAAACCTGAAAAATTGGTTTGATCCTTAAATTTGAGAAGTGACTCTTGATCCAAAGCAAATTTGTTGAGCCCAGTCTTAAGGAGGGATTCATGGAGAGTAACTAAATGCAAATGTTCATTTAGGATACTGAGCCTAATCATTTCAAATCGTGTAGTGCTCTGGTATCCTGTTTCTCCTTCTGGAAATCCCCATGCATTGTCGTCCATCCGGAAATGCAAAGGCTGGTTACTGGCATTTGGAGCCTGTAGAACTAAGCTTTCAGGAAGATAAGTGCAGTGTTTCATTTGTACTCTTAATTTATTTGCAAACCAGGAAAGGCAGATAGTAAAGAGGAAAAATCTTCTATTGATCTATGTGTTATGATCCCCAAACATGTAATTAAAATATTGTGGATTTTAAGAAGAACCACTATAGACAAAGTGGGGAGAGAATGAAGAAAATGAACAGATGTTCTTTTCGTGGTAGAGACCATGAATATTTCTGCATTTTACATTTCCATGGTGCCTGGTACAGTATGAACATTCAGTGATTTTTACAATTGTTGACTTGTTGGTTAATAGAACTAGAACTTTTGAAATTTCCTTGTTTTTGTGATACTTTTTTTTAGTTTTTTCTTTTTAAATTAAATTTTAGTTTTTTTCATTCAACAAAAATCTATCTTTTCTCCTTCCCACGTCCTCTAACTCCCGTGGGGAAGGCTGAACTCTTGTAACAAAATGCATAGTGAAGCAAAACTAATTCCCACATTGGCCGTGTTCAAAAAAATATATGTCTCATTCTGCACCCTGAGTCTATCATTTCTTTGTCAGGAAGGAAGCAAATAACATTTTTTGTTATGAGTCCTTTAGAATTTTATAGTTAGTTATTGTATTGATCAGAGTTCTTAAGTCTTTCAAAATGGTTTTTCTTTACAATATTGTTATTGTATAAATTGTGCTGCTTCCCATTTTACTCTGCACCAATTTGATGCTTATAATTCATAAGTTGTGGTAATTGATAAGCAAGTTATTTTCCAGGTTATTTTCTTTAAGCTTGATGTTAGATCTTAATTCTAAACCCTTTAAAATTATAGAAATTTTAAGATTCTAAGACATCTTCTTCAGTCATACCTTAAATATATCTTTTGCTAAAACTCACTCCTAGATTAGGACTATCAACTGCCTCCTCAGCTACTATTCATTGTTGAATGGAACTGGATTCAGTTAATCAATTAGCATTTATTAATCCCCTGTTATGTGCCAGCCACTGTGCTAAGCACTGAAGAACTCTACCAACTGGGTTACATTATATTCATATTATCCAATTTCATTTCGGCCTTTTATTTCTCCCTAATTGATTTCCTATCTCACTTCCCACAGAAAATTTTCAACATCTCTCTTAAAGCCTGCTGTATCTCTTTTCTTTCAACTAAGGACCTTACCTCTTACTTTCCTAGAGAAATCAGAGCCATACTTATTGAGCTACCTTTTCTCTCATTCTCTTTATCTCAAACTCCTTGACATTATTTTCCACTCTCTCTTCCTCAGTGTCTGTCACAGTGTTGGCCCTTCTCCTTGTCAAAGCAAACCCTTTTACATCCGCACTTGATACCATTCCCTCCAGTTTTTTTTCCAGCAGTTTGATTGTATACTCAATCAATACTCCCTCTCAAATATTTAATCTTTCCCTATCTACTGGTTCCTTTTCTGTTGCTTTCAAAGGCATGCTTACCCCTCACTCCCATCCATAAAGTCTTCACTAGACCTTCCCATTCACTTAAGTTCAATATCTTTCCTCCCTTTCTCAGTCAAATTCTGTGAAAAAGCTTTCTATATTTCCTGTCTCTACTTCTCTTGTTCACTCTTCTGTCCTTTGCTATTTGCTTTCTACCTTCACCACTTAACTGAAAATATTCTTTCCAAAGTTATCTATGATTTCTTGATTGGCAGATGTTATAATCTTTTCTCAGTTCTCAACCTTCTCTACCTATCTGCTACATTTAACCTTGGTGACCACTTTCTTTTCCTGGATACTCCATCTTCTCTGAACTTTCATGATGCTACTGTCTCCTGGTTCTCCTCTCACCTGTCTGACCACTCCTCAGTCTGCTTTGTCTCTCTGTTACCCACATTCAACTCCGTAATTGTAGGTGTTCTCCAAGATGCTTTCCTAGGCCCTCTTCTTTCTTCCCTCTACATACTGTCTCAGGTCCCATGAGTTTAATGATCATCTCTATGTAGATTGCTCTCATATACTCATATAAACGTACATATACACATATATATATATGTACATGTAATATGTATTTACACACATCTTTCCATCCATCCATCCATCTATCCATCCACCCATCCATGTATATTCATGCCAAGTCTCTCTCTGGACCTTCAGTCCTGAATCACTAATTACTTAATGCCTATTTCAAACTGGATATCTAGGAAACATCTCAAACTCAAAATGTCCAACCCTCAACACTTTCCACTTCCAAACTTCATTTCTGCTGAAGGAATCGTTCCAGTCTCCCAGATTAATCTAGGCATCATTCTTCATGACTCAGTTCATCACCCAATATATTTAATTAGTTGCCAAAGCTTGCCATTTTCTACTTCCACAACATCTCTCACATCTGGCCCCTTCTTTTTATTTGCACGGTTAACACCTTAGCTCAGGCCTTCATCACCTCTCATCTAGATCATTAAAATAGTCTTCAAATTGGTTTTCCTGCCTCAGGTCTCTCCCCATTCCAACCCATAGCATAGATCTGACCATGTAACTCCCTTACTCAGTCAATTCCAGTGGCTTCTCATTGGATCTAGGATAATATGTAAACTCTTCTGTTTAGCTTTTGTTCCACGTTTAGGGGGGATGCACCAGCTGTGCCGCACCAGCACTCCTCCTTCCCCAAGAACCCCCAACCTGAACTGGGCTTAGATCTTCAGCAGGCTGTGCACTCCTGCTCTGATCCGCCACTTAATTCCTCCCACCAGGTGGGCCTGGGGCCAGAAGCAACAGCAACTGTAGCTGCCCCACCTCCGCTGCCCCAGGGGCAGTGGCCGAACCTCGAACTCCTTCCACTCCCGCAGCTTTTCCCACTAACCTTCTCCGCTGTCTTTGGTGTTTGTGGGTTGAGAAGTCTGGTAACTGCCGCAGCTCACTGATTCAGGGAGCTAGGGCCCGCTCTGCCCGGCTCCTGGTCTGTTTGGTCCAAGCCACTCACACTGGTGTCTGCTCTGCTCCGTTCCCAGCTCCCAGCTCCGTGTGGGATAGACCTCACCCAGAGACCATCCAGGCTGTCCTGGGCTGGAGCCCTGCTTCTCTCTGCTGTTTTGTGGGTTCTGCAGTTCTAGAATTGGTTCAGAGCCATTTTTTATAGGTTTTTGGAGGGACTTGGTGGGGAGCTCACGCTAGTGCCTGCTTTCCAGCTGCCATCTTGGCTCTGCCCCCGGAAGCCCCTGTCAGCAGGTCTTAACAAGCAAGCATTGGCATTCTTCTGTTTAGCTTTTAAAGCCCTTCATAACCTCATCTCAAATTATCGCTCCAACCTCATTGGACATTACTCTCCCTCCTGCACTTTGCATTGCAAACTGGCCTTCTCTGAGTTCCTCACTTATGAGCCTTCCTTCTGGTTTCTCTGTCTCCTGGCCTTCACCTCCACCTTAGAGAGTCCCTGTCTTCAGGACATCAAGTACCACCTTCTACATAAAACCTTTCCTGATCCCCCCAACTGCGCGTACCCTCCCTCCCAAACTTCTTTTTTGCATTTATTGGCTTTGTATCTCTTATGTTTATACTTACGTAGATACTTTTTACCCCTTTAAAATGTAAGTTACTTGCAAGTAGGAATAGTTTTATTCTTGTGTATCTTTAGTGGCTAGGACATAGTGGCCACTTATTAAATGTTCTGTCTCTCCTTTGATTTGAATCATAGCATTCTACTTCACTGCATTGCAAAGAATACTTGATTTGCACTAAGAGAAATGAACATTGTAACAACACTGGTTTCACCTCATATTAAATTGGCAAACATGAAAAAAAAATCAGCAGTGGTAATGCGTACTGGTGGTAGAGCTTTGTGCTGGTCCAACCATTCCAACAATTTGGAGCTTTTTAAGAAAAGGCACAAAACTTTTTGAACCCTTTGACCCAGCTGTCTATCTACTACAAGGCACATAACAAAATGAGGTTAAAGAGGGACTGAGGTAGAGGGAGAAGAGCCCCATGTTACTAATAGCACTTTTGTGAAAGAAACAACAAATTTGAAATATTCAGAGAAAGCAGGGAAGATTTGTGTGAACTTATGTAGATTGAAGAAAGCAGAATCAAGAGACATGTTTCATGGAAAGAAAATACTAAAAAATAAAAATTCAGGTTAAGGTAAATAACTAATATTAATCAGAAGACTGATGAAACATGTTTTTTCTCTCAGCAGAAGGGTGATAGGTTTTTTTTGGGAATAGTGTATCTACAGTGTGTCAGTTTCACTTGCTTAACTGTTTTTGTTACAAAGGGGAGTGAGGGCAGAGATAAATATAGAAATGCTGTATTTAAAAAAGCAATACATTTTTAAAAAAGATACTCGATTTGGAGTCTGGGGACCCAGATTAAAAACTTTTTAGTTTATGACCTTTAGCAAGACATTTCACTTCTCTGGGCCTCAGTTTCTTTTTCTGTAAAACCAGAGAATTGGGCTAGATGCCTTATGGTCACTAGAATTGGTTAAAAATGAAGTGACTCCCAGTTGACAAATGGCTAAAGGATATGACTAGGCAGTTTTCAGAAGAAGAAATCTATATATTAAAAAATGCCCTAAATCACTATGGATTAGAGAAATGCAAATCACAACAACTCTGAGGTACCGCATGACACTTATCAAGTTGGCTAACATGATAAAACAGGAAAATGATAAATGTTGGAGATATGGGAAAATTGGAACACTAATGACCTGTTGGTGGAGTTGTGAACTGATGCAACCATTCTGGAGAGCAATTTGGAACTGTGGCCAAAGGGCTATAAAGCTGTGCATACCCTTTGACCCAGCAATACCACTTCTAGGTCTGTATCCTAAAGAGATCATAAAAACAGGAAAAGGACCCACATGTACAAAAATATTTAAAGCAGCTCTTTTTGTGGTGGCCAAGAATTGGAAGTTGAGGAAATGCCTGTCAATTGGGGAATGGCTGAACAAATTATGGTATATGAATGTTATGGAATACTATTGTTTCATAAGAAATGATGAGCAGGAAGACTTCAGAAAAACCTAGAAAGACTTACATGAACTGATGCTGAGTGAAGTGAGCAGAACCAAAAGAACATTTTACATAGTAACAGCAACATTGTGCAATGACTAATTTTGATAGACTTATCTCTGCTTAGCAATTCGAGGATCTAAGACAACTCCAAATGACTCATGATGAAAAATGCTGTCCACATCCAGAAAAAGAACTATGGAGTCTAAATGCAAATTGAAGCATAATATTTGCGCATGCTCTCTCTCTTTCTCTGTTGCTTCTTTCATGTGGTTTCTCCCATTGGTTCTAATTCTTCTTTACAACATGACTAATATGAAAATATGTTTAATATGAATGTGTAAGTAGAGCCTGTGTGAGATTGCACACTATCTTGGGGTGGAGAAAGGGGAGGGATGGGTAGAAAATTTGGAACTCAAAAATCTTATGGAAGTGAATGGTGAAAACTAAAAATTAATTAATTTAAAATGAAATTTAAAAATGAAGTTATGTTTTAGAACATGTTTCATAAAGTTATGTTATAGAGATTGCTTATAGGATATTATCTATCTATCTATCTATCTATCTATCTATCTATCTATCTATCTATCTATATATGTATATGTATATTCGCTTCAACTACCCTAATCCTGAGAAAGGTCTCATGAACAACACACATCATCTTTCCATGTAGGAATGTAAACAAAACACTTCAACTTTAGTAAGACCCTTATGATTTCTCTTTCTTGTTTACCTTTTCATGTTTCTCTTGATCCTTGTGTTTGAAAGTCAGATTTTCTATTCAGCTCTGGTCTTTTCACTGAGAAAGCTTGAAAGTCCTCTATTTTATTGAAAATTCATGTTTTGCCTTGGAGCATGATACTCAGTTTTGTTGGGGGTATATGATTCTTGGTTTTAATCCTAGCTCCATTGACCTCCAGAATATCATATTCCAAGCCTTTCCATCCCTTTATGTAAAAGCGGCTAGATCTTGTGTTATTCTGATTGTGTTTCCACATGCTCAAATTGTTTCTTTCTAGCTGCTTGCAGTATTTTCCCCTTGACCAGGGGACTCTGGAATTTGGCGACAATATTCCTAGGAGTTTTCTTTTGGGGATCTTTTTCAAGAGGCGATTGGTGGATTCTTTCAATTTCTATTTTACCCTCTGGCTCTAGAATATCAGGGCAATTTTCCTTGATAATTTCTTGAAAGATGATATCTAGGCTCTTTTTTTGATCATGGCTTTCAGGTAGTCCAATAATTTTTAAATTTTCTCTCCCAGATCTATTTTCCAGGTCAGTGGTTTTTCCAATGAGATATTTCACATTATCTTCCATTTTTTCATTCCTTTGGTTCTGTTTTATAATATTTTGATTTCTCATCAAGTCACTAGTTTCCACTTGCTCCAATCTAATTGTTAAGGTAGTATTTTCTTCAGTGGTCTTTTGGACCTCTCATTTGGGTAATTCTGCCTTTCAGGACCTTCTTCTCCTCATTGGGTTTTTGGAGCTCTTCTGCCATTTGAGTTAGTCTATTTCTTAAGGTGTTATTTTCTTCATTATTTTGTTGGGTCTCCTTTAGCAAGTCATTGACCTGTTTTTCATGATTTTCTTGCATCACTCTCATTTCTCTTCCCATTTTTTCCTCTACTTCTCTAACTTGCTTTTCCAAATCCTTTTTGAGCTCTTCCATGGCCTGAGACTTGGAGGCTTTTGATGTAGGCTCTTTGACTTTGTTGACTTCTTCTGGCTGTATGTTTTGGTCTTCTTTGTCACCAAAAAAGATTCTAGAGTCTGAATCTGAGTTTGTTTTTGCTGCCTGTTCATGTTCCCAGCCAACTACTTGACCTTTGAGCTTTTTGTCAGGGTATGACTGCTTATAGAGTGGAGAGTGCTTTGTCCCAAGCTTGAGGGGCTGTGCTGCTGTTTTCAGAGCTACTTCTACTCCACTGTCACCACAAGCTCTGCCACAGCAGTGCTCCTCCTCCCCCAGAATCGCCAACTGGGATTACGACCCAGATCCAAGCAAGGCAAAGCAAGCCCTGCACTCCCACTCTGGTCGGCCGCTTGATTCCTCCCACTGTGTGAGCCAGGGACTCTGGAAGCAGCTGACGCTGGAGCTCTGCTGCTGCACCACCTCCGCCACCCCCAAGGCTGGTGGCTGGACCGCTCTCTAACTCGATCTAGCAGTTTACCCACTAACCTGCTCCATGGTCTTTGGCATTTGTGGGTTGAAAAGTCTGGTACTGCCACAGTTCAATGATTCATGGCCCTAAGGCCTGGTCCAGTTGACTCCCGGTCTGGTCTGTCCTGGCACAGCCCACACTGGGCTGCACTCTGCACCCAGCACCGTGCAGTAGACCCTTCCCAGCGACCATCCAGGCTGTCCTGGGCTGGAGACCTCCTTCCCTCTGCTATGTTATGGGTTCTGCAGCTCTAGAATTTGTTCTGAGCCATTTTCACAGGTGTTTGGAGGGATTTGGGGGAGAGCTTAAGCAAGTCCCTGCTTTCCAACCACCGTCTTGGCTCACCCACCCCCCATAGGATGTTATCAACCAGGAAAGAAAGACCTTCAGAGTACTGGGTAGATCATGTAGATCAGAGGATGAAATATTGAAGTAAGTGGAGAAGTATAGTTAGGTCCTTTTAGAGCTTGGCTCACTTTGAAGACTCACAGGCTTATATCAGGCTCCCTGGGCTTTGTAGGAACAGGAATGGTACATTTTTGTATTTGTTTTACAAAGTTTCTGTTTTCTGATATTTCTGCTTTTTTAGTCGGCCACTTTTCATAGTGAAAACCATATTTCTTGTCTATGTAGTATATTCTCAGCCTGAATCCTGTTGGATATTTGTATAGTTAACACCTAAGTGTTGACCTATGCCTTTTAAATGACTTCCAGTGAGATCTTTGGAGGTCAAAATTTGAACGAAGATCTTGTTATATAGATGCTCTTGCCCCAGACAGGTGCATACTTTTGCAAAAGATAGATTTGTAGCAGTTTCAAGAATTAACCATTGGTTGAAAACAGAGCTTCACTATCTTGAATTAGTTTTTCTTTAACACTTGCAGTACCTGTTGCCTATTTTAGAAATATTGGAGGTGTTTTGAAGCCATAACTTAAAAGAACTTTATTGTATGCCTGTCCTTCTTGGTGCTCAATTTTTTATCTTCCTCATTGGTCTATATCAATGTTAGGTGATGGCCTAACGCCAGAAAATTTGAAGAACAGGGGAGCTAATTCCCATTTATCTACAAAGGATAATGATGGATATCTTTCCAATAAAGATTTGCCGAATTCTTTTAATGAGAGTTACCTGTAATAACCTTAATTCAGGATAAAGAACAAGAGGACCCTGTCAGATAGCATTGGATAGAAGGGGAACTGACAGAAGAGAGAAGGACAAAAAAAGAGACACTGATACAAGAAATGATTGGTGGTGGGGAAACAAGAAAGGGACAGTAATAGGAGTTGCTGACAGGATTTTACAAGTCACTGTTAAGTATAACAGCAAGGGAGTGCCTGGATTAATTTAGCATATCACAGATGCTAGCACCTTCATGGGAAAAACATTCTTTGAGAGCAGCATTCTAGGTAAATGGCTTCATTTGTACATTGGTGCTATGGCAGTAGATAACTTTTTCATTATTTTTGAAATCCTCACATTGGAAATGAGCAGAGAATAAACTTACTGCTGGATAGTGGTTTGGGACAATAAATGTTCATTGTACTAAAACAAGAAAAACTATCCAGGGAATTTTGAGATCTTCCTGAGTAGGAAATCCAAAGTTTAAAGGTTTTTCTGAGGTGATTTTTCTCAAAATTTCACATTTCTAGTGGATTCTTGAACAGAGAGGAGTACTGAAGTGGAAATCAGGACCCAAATTTGAGTCCTGGCTCTGTGGCTATTTCCTATGGCCAAATCCTGTGATTCTGTGAATTGATCAATAGTCAGCACTTTATATAGAATTGTCTCAGTAGGTTCTCAAATATATAAACAATGGAAATGTTGATTTTACATTCCTTCAAGAAGCGTGATTTTTTTTTTCCATTTGTTTCTCTGGCTAGGATGATTGATTTCCCAATTCTGGTGATTGTGGGCAAAAGACACCTTTCAGGTTCACTTTTCTAAGTTCTACTACTATTTGTTTTTACACCGTGATAACTTTCTGATATCCACTGCTGTCCCCTTACCTCCCTGCAACAAATCTAACTCTCCCTTGTAACAAAGCAAAACAGGCAAAATTAAACCACAGAGTGATGGGGCAGCTAATATATACTGCATTGCACAACCAGAGGCACTCCCCTTCTACCCCCTACCCTCATGAAACAAGGAGTGTTTTCTTATGTATTCTCCTGGATCAAGATTGGTCATTGCATTTAATTGGAGTTCATACCTTTCAGTGTTGTTTTAGACCTTGTGTATATTCTCATTTGGCTTAATTCATGATACATCAGTTCATTTTGTATTGAGCAAGAATATTCTATTACAATCATATGCCACAATTTATTCAGCCATTTCTTAATTAGTAGGCATCCACTTATTTCATTATTTTTGTCAGTGGCAACAGTACCATGGATATTTTGGTGAATGTGAGGCCTTTATTTCTGTCTTTGTCCTCTTTGGGGATATATGCCCAGTGGAGGGGGGTGGTGATTACCCTGGGTCAAAAGGTATGAATTATTTGGTGATTTCCCCCCCGCCCCCCACCCCTTAATTACAAATTGCTTTTCTAGAACAGACCCCCAGCAGTGGTCTGTCATTCACTGTTTTCCTTCATCTTTACCAATTTGGTGGTTGTCAGGCTAAGCTTCAGAGTTGTTTTAATGTTCTTTTCTCTTATTAGTGATTTGGAGAAATATGTCAAATGGTGGTTGATAATTTGCAATTCGTCTTTTGAAAAATTTTTGTTCATATCCTTTTATTATTTGTCTATTAAAGAATGACTTTAGATAGGCCTATCCTTCTTGATTATTGTGGAAGCTCTACAGCTGGTTCAGATATTTGGTTCCTTGCTCATATTTGTAAAAGAAAAAAATACTTAATATGATGGAACAGATTACATGAATTATTGTAGGGACATAGACTTTGGTTCCCTCTCACCAGCCCTCAGGAGGTTTTCTGTTTGTTTTTTTTTTTTTTTCAGAGAAAGTAAAATTGAAATGAAATTGCTTGCCTAGCACTTACTAAGGAGTTGATTTTAATTCCGTATTTAAATTGCACTAGATTATTTTCCAGGTGCTATAGCTCTAAATATTAATTATTACTGCTTTAAGAAATGTGATATATATACCTTAGGCATTAAATCCTATTTTGTGGTTGCTGTGTTTAATGTGTATAAGGTATACTAGTTGGTGATGAAGAATATCAGTTGAGAAGGCTGCTTTTGCTAAGGCAGGTTTTTTGAAGTCAAATCTACAAGCATTTATTAAGAGTTTACTATATGCCAGGCAATGAGCTAAACACTGGAGAAACAAAAGTGAAAACAGTTCCTTCTTTTAAGTAGCTCACAGTCTAATGGAGAAGCCAGCACACAGTCAACTGTGTACAAGTGAGATATATACCAGATAAATGGGAGATAATTCTGAGAGAGAAGTCACTCATACTGGAGGACAGTCCTTAATTGTCTATGTAGATTTCTCTAAGTCACACTCAGGAAACGTTGCCCTGTTTCCTCCTAATATTACTGAAGTTCAACCTAACAAGCAGTTTCTCTTAATGTTAACCATGTCATACTTTGTGCAGTGTTATGATGTCAGATATTTCCCTTTAAACTCAAAACATAGCTCCCTGTTGTCATCTGTGCCTTTACTTCTCTTAGCCTAATGCTACTGTCGAACGTGCTAAGGGTGAAAATCGGGCCGTTTGCCTTATGTGTGTTTGTTTTAAACCTTGACAAGAAAAACAAATTGGAATTGAATGTTTTGAAGGCACAGGCCTTTAAAAATTTCTTTATAATTGTCATGCTTTACTTCTCAAGACCTTTTACAGTTAACTGAGATATTCAGCTCTGTTGCTGAGAGTATTTGAATAAAAAGAGAGCCATGCATAGATACTTTTTCAGTCCATTTCAACTGCCCTGGAGATAACTTGGATAAATATTGGCTCCTCCATGTCCCTCCTAATCCCTGCTGGGTCTTTCACTGTGCTGAGGTTCAGAATACTTGTTTTCTTTTCCCTTTCAGCCCTTCTCTCTGCACCCCATTCCCCTCCTCCAGTGTAATGTGATCTCTCAGGCCTGGTCTTCTGCTTTGGCAGATTCCTTTAGTCTTGAATGGAAAAAAAAATTAACCATTTTCTTACCAGTTCTAAGTCTGCAGAACTTTAAAAGTCAGCTACCATAAATTTGTATGGTAGGGTTTTTTTGGGGGGGGGGTGAATTCTAGTGAGGTATTTGAAAAATATGCCTTTTTATTATTTTTCCTTTTGAAGCCCTTTACAACTTAACCTCTTTGTATCCTTTCTTTTCTTAAACTTCTTATTCCTCTCTCTGTATTCTGCAGTCTAGCTACACTGATCTTCTTGCAATTTCTCGCACAGGATACTCCATATCTTTACTCTGTGTCTTTTCCCTTACTGTCCCCCATGCTTAGATTGTTTTTTCTTCTTACCTGAACCTCTTGACTTCTTTCAAGACTCAGATTAAATCCCACTTTCTACAAGAGACCTTTTCTATCAGTTCCCTCTCCCATGTTCCCCAAGTGCTTTCCCTGTGAGATTAGATTATCTTTCTGTGTATTTTGTATGTTCAGTTTTTTGCATATTGTTTCCCAACAGAATGTAAGCTCTTTGAGGGCAGGGACTATATTCTTCACTTTTTTTGTATTCACAGTATATTCATAGCTCCTGTTGCATAGTAAGCGCATAATAAATACTTGTCGATTGTCGTTGACTACATAGCTCCCTTAAAATATCCGTTTTGTTGCTAAAGTTACATATTTCATTTTCTAGGATTTCCCAAGTAACAGCATAACTTTAAAAAATTCTTTATTTTGTGGACTTTCCAATTTAGGTACCGGATCTTGATTTAAAAAAAAAAAACCAACCTTACTGATTTCTTGAAATTCTTTGGCATACATTTCAAAATTTGACTGAAATGAAGGGGTCAAGAATCTAGATGTATACATCAAAAACCTCTTGAGTTTTATATTGCTTTAATGCTGATATTATAAAGACCATTAAAAATTACTGCTTGTATCTTTTCTAATTTCAAGCCATATTGTAGTGATTTTATTTTAGAATGTAGAGGTTAGTTGTTTCTTCCCTTACCATCTTGAATGTCACAGTTTGGGACCTATAGGTTTTGACAAATATTAATGATTTCACATAACCTCGTGTCCTTGTCATCTACATCTCAGTAAATTGTCATCTGATTTGTTTTTTCAGTAGTTGAATAATAATGTGGTAAAATCTCACTATAACAAAACTTAATAAAGAGGGATATTTGCCATAAGACACCTCTGTCTTCTCTTTTGGGAATGTATCCTAGGACTTTAACTATTCAAATAGCCAAAGGACCTGGTTCTGAAATAGTGTTATCTAAAAAGCAGTGAAGTCCCTTGGCCCCAGCTTTCAGTACAAAAGTACCCAGTAGATGGATTGTGCTTCACTTTTCCCGTTTGGCTTTGGTTTCCAAACCTTTACCATAGGACTGAAAGGCCTGTATTCTCAAGTTTTCAGTGCTTTCATTCCTGTGGCTAGTGTTTGTTTCTCTTGATAACATTTTTCTCCTTGGTCTCCTAAAATTTTTTTGGCCATTGTTTCAATCTCTTCTGGATATATATTCATTTGGTATCTGTACCTTTCATTTCTGACATTTAAATTTGTAATGGATCTGTCTCTTCCAGCTTGACTACTCTCTTTTTCCTAGCAGAATCTTTAGCCCTTTAAGGACCTCCATGTAAACTCTAGAGCGTATTCTGCAATGTCCGGAGAAGACTTTAGGAAACATAGATCTGATACCTTTGAGACATTTCAAAATTTAGTTAACAGTCCCAGTGATTGCAAGGGAAAGAAATATACTTTAGTTACATAGTAAAAAAAATCAGTTGCGGAGATGAAATTTAATAAGGATAAATATAAAGCCCTGGTTAAAGTGTTTGTTTTTTAAAAATCAGTTTAATAAATATAGCCTGCCAGAAGTATCCTGGGATGAAAGTTTGTACCAAAAAGTTCAAGAGTATTTTATGCAGTGAAAGCTAACTATGAGTCAGTGCTATGACACTGCAGTCAGAAAAAGCCAGGGCATGACCCAGCAGTAGCAGCACTAGGCCATCCCAAAGAGATGAAAGGTGCAGGTAAAGGACTCGTAGGTACAAAAATATAGCAGCCCTTTTTATAGTGACAAATAACTGGAAGCTAAGAGGATTTTCCATCAATAGGGGAATGACTGAACAATTTGTATTATATAAATGTAATGGAATACTATTTTTCTGTCAGAAAAGATGAAATTATTTCAGAGAACCTGTAAAGGCTTGTGTGAACTAATCAAGTAGAACCAGGAGAACAATTTATATGATAACAACAATGTCATACAACTTTGAAAGACTTAAGAACTCTGATCAATGTGGTGACCAACCAAGATTCCAGGTGATAAAGAATGCTACCCATCCTCTGACAGAGAGATAATGGACTTAAGGTACAGAATGAGACATTTTTTGGCTATAGCCAATGTGGGAAATTATTTCCCTTGAATATGCATATTTGTTTAAAGGGATTTATTCTTCTTTTCAAACTGAGTGGAAGTTAGGAGTGAAAGAAAATAGATTTTTGTTAAGTGAAATTTTTTTTTTAAAATTATCATTTGTGAGGAGCCTATAAGAAAAAAACTGGAACTTTAAATATCATTCCTGTCAAGTGTGATGGCTGGAGAGGCACTGTGTAAGGATATAGAGAACTAAGAGGACTTTCCTGAAAGAGTAATAATAATGATAATAACTAACACATATATAGCACTTATATGCTAGGCACTGTGCTAAGCACTTAACAGTTATGTCATTTGATCCTTACAAAAACCTTGTGACATAGATGCTATTATTATCCCCATTTTGCAGATTAGGAAACTGAGGCAAACAGTGGTCAAGTGACTTGCTCAGGGTCACACAGCTAGTAAGTGTATGGGGTTGGATTTGAACTCAGATCTTCTGACTCTACGCCCAGAACTCTATCCACTGAGCTGCCTGGTTGCCAATTTAGTTAGCTGTCAAGAAGAAAGAGTCTAATGAGACATTTCCTGAGAAAAAAACCATTTAACTCCTTGTTGCAACAGTTCGGCTAGCAGCTGCTGTGGGGGTAAAAGACCAACACAAGCCCAACAACAAGAACGCTGCCAGCGTAGGTTCTTTTGATCTGCTTTACTAAGGTGTTAACAATCTTATTTCAATCCAACATACAAATATCGTTCACCTAGTTCAGGGGAAAAAGTCAGTACCCTGAACTTCAGAGCAAATACAAACAAATTACAAACATACATTATAAATAGACCAAATACAATTCATAGTTACCAAGAAACCATCAACATCTAGGTTGACGAGCTGGGAGGCTCTTATAGCAGCTGCCCAGAGACCCACACCAGCACTCCTCCAGGACTGAGAGCCTCAAGCAAATAGCTCTGTTCTCTTTTTTTATACAGTCTTTGGACTTTATCAAACGTCATCTTAGTGACCAGAACTTAGGCGCCTACTATTGGCTCTGGTCTCAGCAGCTCCCCTTAGGACCCTGAGGGTTTCACACCCACATAGGCTTAGCACCTAGTAATTAGGGGTTTGGGCCTGGGGCTTTGCACCTAGTAGTAAAAGGGTGTGGGCCTGGGGTTTAGCACCTAGTAAGATTCAATCAAAGAGATTTAATTAATTTATTATTCTAAAACAGTAAGAAAGTCCCACCTCAGTTACCAATGCACTCCTGTGTTGTAAAGAAACATTATGAAGAGAGTTCTTGAGAGATTGGAGAGCTGAATGATGGGACTGTCTCCCCAGATTTGAAATTGTAGTAGAAGATGATAGTTGGAAGTGACTCTAGCTATAATCTTTCTCACTGTGATGCATTGTTAAAATATTTAAATATGTATTTGTATTATTTGTTATACGGTTAATAAACTGTGTAACTAGTAAAAGAAAAGAAAAAACCAGTGCAGTCTTAGATTGCATTAAGAGAGGCAGTATCCAAAAATGAAAGAAGTAATAATTTTGGTTGTACTTTGTTCTTAACCACATTAGGTATTCAATTTTGGTCCTACCATTTAACTAGCAAGTAATGGAAATCAGTAATGGAAATAATAATCATTTTATATCGTAATGAAAAATAGTGGGTTTGAATAGACTCTATACTTATTAAGGGTTTCAGGGTGGTGCGTCAATTACTAGTGAAACACTTGGCTAATTTACTCTCTGACACAAGCCTGATTTCATTTTTAAAGGAATCAGGCTTTGGGTAGGATATTAACCAACTGGTATGACTGGGAGGGTTGAGGGGTAACTAGGATAGTGAGGGAGATATAGACCATGCTATATGAGTATCAGGTGAAGGAACTGAGAATATTTGGAGAAGAGGATATATAGATGTGGGGCATGGAGCTGTCCTTGACTATTTGAAAGGCTGTTCTGTGAAACAGGGATTAAATTTGTTCTGCTTGATCCCAGAGAACAGAACTAGTAGAAATGGGTAGGATTTGCAAAGAGGCAGATTTATTCTTGATGAAATGAACCATTTCCTCTCTAGTAGAGATTTCCAAAAGTGGAATGGTTTGCCTTGGCGGTAAAAAATTTTTATTGAATTTTCTGTTTCCTGTATCACCATAGTTATTCTACATTATTCTCTCCCTCTTCCCTCCCAGGAAGCCATTCTATGTGAATAGCATTTTTTAAAAGACCAAAAAAAAAAATAGCACAGCTGATTGATACATTGAAAAAAATGTGAAAACATGTGCAATAGGCAATATCTATGGACCGCCACCTCCACAAAGGGGCTGGTTGGGAGTGTCATCTTATACCTCTCCTTTCCAGTCCTGCTTGATATTTATAATTTTGTTACATTTACTGTTGATGTTTTGGTGTGTTATTCTTTCTTTTAATATTGTTGTAGTTACCATGTATATTGTTTTCCTTGGCTCTAGCTTACTTCACTCTGCATCAGTTCATATAGATCTTTTCATACTTCTCTATATTCATCATATACATAATTTCTTACAGCAAAAAAATTTCGTTACATTGATGTACCACAATTTATTTAGTCATTCCCCAATTGATAGGCATCTACTTTGTTCCCTATTCTTAACTGTCACGAAAATTGCTGCTATAAATATTTTAGAGAATATGGAGATTTTTTTTCTTATTAATGGCTTCCTTGAGATATATGCCTAGTAGTGGAGTTTCTGGTTCAAAGGGTATGGACATACTAGTCACTTTATCTGCATAATTACTTTAGAAGATGATTGTACCATTTCAGAGCTCCACTAACAATGCTTTAATATGCCTATTACTCCCACTAGTATTGACCGTTGCCATTTATCATCATTTTTGACAATTTGCATAGTATGAGGTAAAACCTTGGGGTTGTTTTGATTTTTATTTTTCTTATTGTTAGTTATTTGGAATATTTTTTTCATGTGGTTGTGAATACTTTGCAGTTCCTTTGAGAATTATTTGTTCATATGAAAGATTTTCTTTCACTGAAGGTCTTTGAGCAAATGAATGCCTACTTGTTGGGCATGTTATAGGGAATATGCTTATTAAGATGTAGATTATATGATCTTTAAGGTCCCTTCTAACTCTTAAGGTTCTGTGATAATGTGAGTTCAGCTTTGGCCTATCTTGGCCTCTCTTTTAATATTAAACGTGATTTCTTCCTTGAAATTTGCTTATGAAATGAATATGCTTATTCCATGATTGTTAGTCTCTTGTTATGATGCTTGCCTATGGTAGGAATATAGAACAGAGAGATTATAAAAATAAATAGAATTCTAAGATACTTGGTTCTTCTTTTTGTATCTTCTCCCCTTTTTCCTTCTCTTACATAGCTTAGTAAATGTTGGACCCAGGAGACAAACCCAGTAGGATTACATATCTAGTTTTTATCTTCTTGAAGCTTTTCATTCTGCAAATGAAAAACAAAGGCTTAGAGTGAGAGGTTGAGTGCTTTGTCAGGATTTTACAAATAGTAAGTGACAGAGTCGGGATATCAGTAATTTTTTTCCCCTTTGTACCTGGTGGGAGTAAAATGTCACCCAACTACTGACATAATTGCATATTTGGAAACTAATGGAATAAAAAGGGTATTAGATTTGTGATTTTTAACATGAACAATAATAACTAACTCCCTCAAAATTCTACTTGTTTTCCTGCTTGTAATGTTTGGGGTGGGGGAGATGGGATACAGAAAAGTAGAGAAATGCCAGCCAAGGTTTTAGACAGCAGGGATTAACATTTTATGTTCCGAGACTGTTAAGGTAGCTGTGAAAGCATGGCAGGAGGCCTGAAACGCTATCGAATTAGACTTTGGTGATGCTACTGATTGGGATAACATCTATTCACAGTAATATCTGCTTCTAAGAGTCACAGGAGAAGGGGGTGCAGCATAGTGTTGCAGGCTGGCCGTATTAAAAACTGTTTTCATGATTTTCTTGATAGAAGCAGGTGGTGCTCCTTCATATTCTTATATCGCAAGAAGGCAAAATACACTGGAATAAATCAGATATACTAATACCCTGACTGATGTAAATGTTTCAGTGCCAATGGAGCTGAATGATAAAGTAGACAAACCATGAGTGCACATGAAATGGACTGAAGATACGAATATTTTCATTGTATTCCAGTAGTTTGTCATAATAAAAATGGAAACAGATCTTAACAGTTATAATCAATGCTTCTTCTTGTGGTTTGTCAATGACATCCTCACTTCCAAAGTCACACAATAAAGTATTACTAACCAATAAAGTAGATTGTAAAATATAAATTCCCTTAAGCCTAGATCAGATGAAATAAAAGATGCAATTGAGGAATTACTGAATTACTAAATTCTGGAGAAGGAGAAGTTGAGAAACCTGAGATCATCGAAAATCTTTACTTTATACAGAACTTCAAAAACTATACTTAATAACAAACTAGATGACAAAATAATATCTTTAGTTTTATATGACTGAAAAGGAGATGGGCATACTTGGACTGGAATTTCTCAAAGCCCTTTTTAGGTTTGATAGCAGCAACCCAACTGTGCTAAAACAGATTAATTTTTAAAAGCTGATATTGCTATAACCATTATGAACAAATGCATTCCCCCATAATATTTGCACTCAGAAGTATATGCTGTGATTGTTGCCATGGAAAGAACCATAAGAGGAAAATTGGTACTAACCAGGTGTCAAACATCATAATTGAGAAATCTATTGAAGATCTATGAATAGGCAGTGGAACAGCACCTCAGTATCTTTCTGGTACATACAGGAGAAAACATGAATGCTAACTTGCTCAGTTAAAGGGAACAAAAAAGAAATGTGTGGAACAAAATTTGGAAAACAAAAATACATGAGAAATTATAGGTTCCCTTTATCAACAATTGAAAGCAAAAACCAGAAAGTTACAGCAATATTGGAAGTCAAAACAATGCAAGGAACAATAAATTAAATCAAAAACTTTACTTGAGAAGCAAAGAGATTAGTTAAGACAGAAAACCCCCAAGGAGGAGGATATGGTAATTCTTGTCATCCATATGCTTGTAAGAAGTCTAATATAACAAAAATGCAAATTGGATCAAACAGAAAACAGAAGAGTGTGCACTATTATTATAATGAACCACAAAACATTTTTGTCAGGGGAAATAACTGAAGAACTACTTTGTGAAGCAACTTCTCTGTAAAACTAAAAAGGTATGAGTCTGAATAGGATCCAGAGTTATTAGCCCAAGTGATTCATGGTGACCCATTAATTACTAGCAAAGCCACTTACTAGATTGCTTTCAAATTCAAGGCTAATCTCATCTTTTTCATAACAGAAGGCAGTATATATTTATTACCAAAAGATGAGAACACCAGTGACCTTCCAAATATGGGCCAAAGTACATGTTTATATACTTTTCACAAAGCATTTACAGCTTGTAACCACTCTAAAAAAAAGTCTGTAAACATAAGAAGACAGTATATTGACTGAAGAGGAGAAAGAGTGTGCCTAAAAATCCTGGGTTACATGTAAAGAACAACTTATTAATGATTTGGTGATTATTGAACAAGCTACTAAAAGGCATCATAACATTCACATCATAGTTATTGATTGCTGCTGCCTTTGACTCAGTTTCACATTCATGGCTTATGTACTGGCCATTTATAGTACATGGCATGTACTACAAATATATTAAATAGTTCCAAGAATTAGTGTATTTGATACCCATTTGGAAAATTGTTCTTGGTTTAAAAATTGCCGCCACTACAATGTCAGCAACAGTTTATATAAAATGAAGCAGGATAGTACAGTGGAAAGAGCACTAGCTTTGGAGTCAGAGGATTTGAGTTCACGTCCTACCTCTGGGCAAGTCACTTTACCAGCCAGGTGTTTCTTTATCTGTAAAATGAGGTTATTGGACTAGATGGCCTCTGAGGTCCTTCTGTTGTCTAAATCTGTGATCCTCTGATCTTCTAGGGAGACCATTTAAGCCCACTAAAATTCTGCCTAACTTTAAAGCCATCGTCATCATCATTTCTGAATAAAACTAAATATGGCTTTCAAGTTAAAGAGGGATCTCTACAAAATACCATATTAGTCACCTGGTGTATCTCATTGACATCAAGTTATACACACTGCTGGAAAACAGATTAAAGTTGCTGCGTTTCAAAAGAAACTTTATAAAACAAAATCAAGATATTATTTGGACCCCAAAAGTAGAAAATTCTCAATATACATCAAAGGAAAACAGAGACTAAAAAGGTTTGAGCTTAAACCTGAAGGTCAAATTGAACCTTAGATGAAAATGGTTACAAATACCTTGGTCTTCTCCAGGTAAGACACATCAAGCATAAAACTCTCCAGGAGAAAGCTGAGTCTTTTATGTTGAGATACTGACTGACATTCTGAAGTCAAACCTTTATAGGAAGAAGACAGGTAGAGCAATTAACCTCTACAAAATTGCAGTCTTAACATATACTTTTGGCACAGTAAAAGAGACTATAGTGGCTCTAGAAGATGTCTGAACGAAAAGACATTGAATTTTAATGAAATCCAGGACTTATTACCCTAAGGCTGTAATAGTCTAACAGTTCATCAAAAAGGAGGAAAAGGATTAAAGAGCAAGTAATAAATGGATTAAAATATTTTTACAGAAATATTTTTGGGACCAACAGATCTTACCTCATAAGGCAATAATAAAGATTGATAATAGGTATATGCTATTGGGTTTGTGAAATGGAACCAAAAGTGTTTTATCTCTGGACAGCACCTATAAAAGGACTGAGGGAGGGGAATACATATGGTGCCCCATAGGCAACACCCACGCAAATGCAACCACAATATATTGGCAAGAAAGTATTAAATGAACATGTAAGTCATGCATATTTGTTTATAGAAATGAAAAAGTGATCAGAATTGGATCATTGCCACTAGAAATTACAAGGTTATCTTTAAGGAGTCTGGATTTATTCACTGGTGAAGATTATACAGTAGAGGTTCCAAAACAGGCTCCAAAAAATTAGCACCTACTGGATACCTAGGAAGACACAATCATATATCTAGAATCATACACTAGAAGTTTACTATTCTTAATAAACTAAGACAACAAATCCTCACACTACCTTCCTTCCTCCCCTACTCAATTTTATTTTAAAGTCTTAATTCTTTTCTTCTGACCTTTCCCACCTCCACCAATATTAAGAAGTCAAGAAATACAAAATCCCTGTTGCAAACATGTATAGTCAAGCAAAACAAATTCCCACATTGGCCATGTCCAAAAAAGCCCACACAAACAAAACAACAAACTCTCAATTTGCACTCTGATTCCATCCTTTATTTATCAGGAGGTAGGTAGCATGTTTCACTAAGTCCTGTGAAATTGTGGTTGGTCATTGTGATGATCAGAGTTCCTAAGCATTTCAGAGTTGTTTTTCTTTACAATAATCTTATTATTTTATAAATTGTCCCCCTGGTTCTGCTCACCTCCCTTGCTGTGTGTGTGTGTGTGTGTGTGTGTGTTGCGGGGGGGATGTCTCTATTTCAGGGTCTTGATTTCCTCCTCTGTAAAATGAGGGGATCGTATTCCTAGATGATCTTCATGCACCTTCCTGTTCTGAATCTTAGTTTCATTGTTATCTCTCCTCCTGGGCAAGACTCAAAGCCCTGGTGTGGTGAGCCCTTGGCAAGCTTTTTAGTATACCTAGAGAGATGAGACAGGGTTATAGTCCCTGTTCTCTTCTCTGACACTACCATTGCCTTGGTGCAGGCCCTCATGATCTCATGCCTGAATTATTGCAATAACCTGCTGGTTGGTCTGCCTGCCACAGTTTTTTCCCTACTCCAGTCCTGCCAAAAGTACAGGTACAGCCACTTCACGTTCTCTACTCAGTAAACTCATGTGGCTCCCTATCACCTCCAGGATCAAACATAAACTCCTTTCTTTGGCATTCCAAGCTCTTTTTAACTTTATCTTCTCACCCCCTTCCTGTCTTCTGATACCTTAACTCCCTGCTACATACCCTTTGATCCAGTGACTGGACTTCTGGCTGTTTGATGAATAAGACACTCCATTTCTCAGCTCCAGATATTTTCTCTGGATGTCCCCCATACCTGAAATACTCTTCCTCCTCATCTCTGCCTACTGGCTTCCCTGGCTTCCTTCACATCTCATCCAAAATCCCATGTTCTACAGGAAGTCTTCCCCAGTTCCTTTTAATTCCAGTGCCTTCCCTCTGTTATTTATTTCTATTTAGCCTGCACATAATCATCCCTTAAATTTGTATAGATAACACTGTATAGTTACTAAGAGCTCTCACAATTCTTGTCTCAGTTGATACTCAAAACATCCTGTGAGATTTGTAGTGCAATTGTAATTGTCTCCATTTTGCAGATGAATGGATGAACAACATGAACAACAAGCATCTGTTAAGTATCTACTAATGAATCAGGCACTGTGCTAGTTGCTGGTGATATAAAGACAAAAATGAAACAGTTCCTATGCTGAAGGAGCTTACATTAAATGATATAAAGTGTACGTTATACAAAGATAATAATTGTGCCAGGGGCATGTAGGTGATGCAATGGATAGTGTGCCATGCCTGGATTCAGGAAGACTCATCTTCCTGAGTTCAAATCCAGCCTCAGACATTAGCAGTGTGACCCTGGGCCAGTCACTTACCCCTGTTCCTCATTTATGAAATGAGCTGGAGAAGGAAATGGCAAACCACTGCAGTATCTTTGCCAAGAAAACCCCAAATGGGGTCACAAAGAGTCAGACACAATGGAAACAAATGTTCAGGTACTGTATTAAGTGCTCACAATTATTATCTCATTCGATCCTCACAATAACTTTGACAGGTGGATTCTAGTATTATCACCATTTTGTAGATGGGGAAACTGACTTGCCCAGGATCACACAGCTAGTAAGTGTCTGAGGCTGGATTTGAACTCATATCTTCCCGACTCTGGGCTTGGCACTCTATTCACTGTGCCACCCGTTTTTGGGATACTCTGTATAAATTCATACTAAGTATATACAAAATACAGTGCTTTTTGAAGGAGAGAGAACACTGAGATGGGGGTGGGGGAGCAGAAGAGGAGGAGATCAGGAAAAGTTTCATGTAGAAGATGGTGCTTGAGGGAGATTCTAAGAGTCAGATGGAGTGCATTCCAGGCACGGGAGACAGCTGGTACAAAGGGGTGGAGAGGAGAGATGGAGGATTGTCTGAGGAATGGCAAGGGAGCTAGTTTGGCTAGAGTGTAAATTATATAGAAGGAAGTCACATGTAATAATGCTTAAAAGAAAGGATGGGACTAGAATGTTTCAGAGCTTTAAATGCCAAAGAGTGGAGTTGGTATTTGCTGTGAGAGGTTGTAATATGATGGGTTTTTGGGGGTGAGGTAATGATTTAAGCTCAAATTGTAGGTTGGAGTTAGATAGTAAAGAGCTTTAAATGCCATGCAGAAGCTTATATTTGATCTTAGAGACGGTAAGGAGCTGTTGGAGTAGGGCAGTGACACTTTAGGAAAATTGTTTTGTCAGTTGCGTGGACATTAGATGAAGTGGAAAGAGGCTTGCATCGGAGAAATCAATCAGAATACTGCTGTTAATATTCCTGGTGAGAGGTGATGAGGGCCTGAACTAAGGCAGTAGCTGGATAAACAGAGGGAAGAGGATGGATGCAAGAAATGTGGAAATAGAAACAGGAAGCATTGTCAACCAATTGGATGGGTATGCTGAGTAACAGAGAGAAGTTGAGAGAATGGTAGCAAAGTTGGGAACCTAGGTGATTAGAACAATAGTGACTCCCTCAACAGAAACAAAAAAGTCTGGGAAAGGAGTGGGTTCTGGGGGTAAGAGAATGCATTCTATTTTGGACATGATGAGTTTGAGATGTTAATGGGATATCTGGCTTTAAATGTACAACACATAGTTAAAGATGAACAACTGGAGCTCTGGGAAGTGACTAGGAGTAAAAACCTAGGAGTCATCTGCAGAAATGATAATGAAATTCTTGGAAGCTGATGAGGTCATTAAGGGAAAGTGGAGAGAGAAAAGAGAAGAGGACCTAGAATAGTCTTGGGATACACCCACAGTGAAGGTGTGTGAAATAGATGAACAGCCAGCAAAGGAGATTGAGGACTAGTCCATCAGAAAGAAAATGGAGAGCAATGTCATGGCAACCTGGAGAAGAAAGAGTGTTCTGGAGCAGTGAGTAACCACCATTGTCAGATGTTGCCTATGGATCAAGGAGGATGAGAACAGAGAAAAGGCTATCAGTTTAGTCATTGGAATTTGGCAGTGAAGAGACTGAAGCCCAGAGGGATGGCCTGTGCCACTTGTACAGTGAACACATTTAGATGTTGCCATCATCCATTGCTATATCTCTTGGGTATATTCATTGATCTTTCTTCTGCACTGCATACTTCTTCAATAAATTGGGGATCCTAAGGACAGGATTTCTGTTTCAATACATGTTGGAGTAGGTAACTTCTGTGCTGTGCTCCCTTTAAGTTCAGATTGTGATTCTGATTGTTAGAATTATCTAGCCTGATATAAGTTTCTCCTTAACCTTCTTTTCTCAAGATCAGATAGTCTCAGTTCTTCCAGTCTTTCCCCTGAAAGCCTATTCAAAAATTTTAATTCCTTTACTCTGGACTCCTTTTGAATTGTCCACATATTATTTAAAGTACGACTTCACACTCAGAAGTAATGGAATTCAGTAACCCAGTATTTGATAAACCTGAAAAGATAAATGACCTAAGTAAGAACACTCTATTTGATAAGAACTGCTTGGAAAATTGGAAACTGGTCTGGTAGAAATTCTGTGTTGTCAGTCCGTGACCACTCTGTCAGGTGGGTAGCGTGCCTCAGCCGCAGTCTTCTAGAACTGTGGTTGGGCGTTTCATTGATTATAGTTCTCAAGTCCTTCAAAGTTGTTTCTCTTTACAGTGTTCTTGTTAGATTGCTTTCTCCTTATGCTCACTTCACATCGTTTCAGTTCACACACATCTTTAGGGATAGAGGTTATTACTAAAAATAAAATAGGTTTGATTACATGACATTGAAAAGCTTCTGTATGGACAAAATGATGCAACTAGGAAAGAAAGGAAGTGGTCCACTGGGACAAAAATCTTTGTATCAAATATCTAAATATTTGATCCTGTGATATCATCATTCTTGATAAAGGTCTGATATTCAAGATATATAGACATTGAACAGAAAGATATGGGACCATAAGCCATCACCAATATGTTAGTGGTCAAAGGATATGAACAAACTGTTCTCAAAATGATTGCAAACTATTAACAACTATATGAAAGAATGCTTCAAAGAGGCAGCATAGGGTAATAGCGAAAGCACTGCATGTAGAGTCAGGAAGACTTCAATTCAAAACCCACCTCAGAAAGTTGCTGTGTCACCTTGGGCAAGTGGCTTACTGTCTCTGTGACTCATTTTCCTTATTCACAAAATAAAGGGTTGGACTTGATGGCCTCTAAGGTCTCTTACAGCTCCAAATCCGTGATCTTTTATTCTATGAAATAATTAATAATAAGAAAATGTAAATCAAAACAACCTTGAGGTTTCACCACCCACCCATCAAATTGTCAAAGATAACAAAAGATGGATAGTCCTTGTTGTGGGGTCATGGAAATACAAACAATGCTAGTGCATTGTTGGTGAAACTGAATTTATGCAACTATATGGAAAGCAATTTATAATTGTGCAAAGAAAATGAGCTTACGCTTTGACTGAGAGACATGCTACTGCTAGGCATCTACTCCAAAGAAATCAGTAGCAAAAAGGAAGACCCTGTATTCACCAAAGTTTTTACAACAGTCTCTTTGTGATAGTCAAGAACTAGAAATAGTAGATGATCTATTAGGGAAATTGCTAAACAAATTGTGGTATGTATTACGGAATATCACTTTGCTATAAGAAACTATAAATATTATGAACACAGAAAAGCATAAGTAGACTTACGAATTAATGCAAAGTAAAGTAAGCAGAACCAGGAAAGCAATATAACATAATATTTTATGTATATGTATACATATACACACATATATAATAAATGGAAAGAACAAAGCAATTGAAATGGAATACTATAAAACCGTAATGACCAAATTTAGCCCTAAAGAAAAAATTAAAGAAGACATCTCCGCCCACCTCCTTTGCAGAAGAGTGGGGAAGTGGGGGGTGGGGAGGAGGTTGATCTGAGGAGGTAGAGTTCATCACATAAAATCAGATTTTAAAATGTGTTGGTTTGTTTTGTGGAACTTTTTTTTTCTTTCTTCCTCTTTTAAAATTATTATAAGGATTGACTCCCTGAGAAGGGGGTTGGGATTATACAGTCAAAAATGTCAGTCATATAAAAACAAAAGATATAAATAAAAATTTATTTTAAAAAGTAAAGTGTGGCTTCTAAACTCCACATAGTATGGCATCAATTAGTATTAATGTGTAAAAACAAAAGATGCTAATGAAATTTATTTTTAAGAAAATGTGGCTTCTAAAGTAGACACAATATAGTATCGGTATAGTACTAATGCTAACCCACGTCAGTATTGTCTGGCTTTATTTGGAGGAAGTCTTTCTTGGATGTGCCTTCACACTTAGAAGAGATTAGAGGTAGCTATAATTTTGCCTTCAGTTCATCAGTGATTTGTCGATGACCTGCAGAAGATCAAGACAGCTAAACCTAGGGTGGAATGTCTTGGATTGATTTGGTAATGGGCAGCATGTGGCGAGTTTGAATGTTTTTTGGAACTTCCCAGAATGCTTTTTCAGACTAATTAATCAGATAAGCAACAAGCATTTATTATTTATCATGTGCCAGGCTGTGTGCTAAGTGGTAGGGAATACAAAGAAAGGCAGTCGATAGTTTTATGATTTAACCTGAAACGATTTGAGCACATAGATACATAAACATTCTTCTGAATAATAGAATATTGACTGTGACTTTTTGTATTAGACATTGGAGCTGGATATTAGTAATTTAAGTTAATTTTGTTACTAGCAATAATAGCTAGCATCCATATATAGCAATTTAGGCTTTATGGAGCACTTTATATATTTTATGTCATTAGATCTTCACAACAGCCCTGTAAGGGAGGTGCTATTATTATCCTCATTTTACAGATGAGGAAACAGAGCCTGAGGGAGATGAAGTGCCTGCAGTCACACAGCCCGGAAGTGTCTGAGGCAAGATTTAAACTCACTTGTTCCTGATTCCAAGTCTAGCACTCTCTCCACTTTTCCATGGGTGTCAAACACAAGGCCCATGGGCCAATGCAACTGACAACTCTCTCAAGTGCCCCAAACCAAATTAAAATGTAATTGGGAAATATTTAACAAAATAAGTAAAAATTCAGAACAACATATATACAGCCTGTAGGTATCCTTATGTATGGTTTAGTGGCCCCCATTTCTGTTTGACACCTCTGCGCTACACTATGTATTTGCCTATATCTGCATGTATAACAACATAAGATATGCCAGCAGAGGATTTAGATCCATTTTTGATAATCTTCAAAGATATGGATTAATATTGTAACAAATACCCATTAATGAGCACCTATCAGCATTAGTCCATGATTTGAGATATAGCACTTTAAATTTAAAATGGTATGTAATAATAGGTTATATGATATACACTAGTGTTAACCCTCCAAACCATATCCAGTCCAATCTTGAATTCTTGTGTGCTTTCTTTGGCAAGCATAACTGAAGATCTTGTTACTTAATATGCACGATGCCCTGAAGATTTATCCAAGTTTGAGTCATTACAAGATAGACTAAAAAATGCACTCAGCGGCAAGCAAAGTACTGCTTTGCTTCATGAGACTAGTGCTGCTGTCAGTGTTTCCTGACCCTGGGGTTCCCCTGTAGCAGATGAAGCTAGCCTCTCCCCCCAACCCTGGTATCTAACCAAAGTAATTAAAACTGGAGTCCAGCAAAAGAGGAGGGTGTGATGGGCCTCCTGCTGTGGTATAGTGAATGATATTTAGAAAGAAAAGTATATTATTAGAGAAAAGGAAATTTGAGGCCGATCAAGAATTTTACTTGTTAGGTATATTTCCATGTATACTCTTTATTAGTTCAAATGTATTTTGAATCCGTAATGTTCCTGCTACTGCACAGCATTATGCTTTAGTACCTAGAAGACACAATAATAACTCCTCAATGAAGTAGAATGAGGAGGCAGCTTGCTATTGTGATAAGACTACTGTACCTGGGATCGTGAGGCATGGGCTTAAATCTTGACTCCCATACTTACATAGCTGTGTAAAATCTCAAACAAGTCGTGCATCTCTCTGAACCTCAGTTTCAGACTGATTAATCAAACAAAACTCAGGATTCAGTGTATCCATAAGATGGGGATTGGGTGGTTGTGTGTGTATGTAATTATTTGTAAACTTTATTGGTGCAGAATAGAAATTACATTATTTGTTATTTGGTAGTAGTGGTGGTGGTAATAGTAGTAGAAGCAATATTAGGACAAATTTTCACCTAATTAACCACACAAAAATCTAAAATGTAACAAAGTACTTAAAAGTCTGACATCATATAATGTGCTTCTCATTTTATCCTGTGCTATCGGTTTATTAAACCTCCACTTCCCACATGCCTTATTACTGTTTTAAGTAGTATATAACTCTACCCTAGGTCTGAGAAGAATAAAATAATTTAGAATCTACACATATAAAGTATTAAAGCACTGTTCCTTTAATACAGTAAATATACTGTTTATTCATCCCTCTGATATTCCTTGAATTAGCCTGCATTGATGGCACTAGTAGAGGTAATTCCACTGGAATTTCTGCATTATTCAACAGCATTCTTGAGACATAGGATGTGCTTTGGCATAAGACTTTGAGTAGAATTCTTCCTTATGCAGCAGCATTCCCAAGCCAGAGATTTGGAGAAACCTCAGGATGACATGAAGACGACTTAAGAAGTAGAATGTTTCAGATTTATTGAGAAAGCAGACACTCCACAGCATGAATTAATGCATTAATGTGACTGCTATGATCAGTATTTTTAAACTGATGTTGCTGGTTTTAATTTTTAAGTTAACAGATTGCTGTTTTAGCTTTAAGTTTTCAGTTTAAGAGGGAAATGCTCCAACATATGCTAGAAACCTGTTACACCATAGATTTTATGAGTCAAATGAGAAGCATTGTGGATTAGTGGAAAGCGTTTTGGATTTGAAATCAGAATGCCTGAGTTAAAATCCTGGCTAAGATACTAAGAGTACTTACCTGTGTGACCTTTTTGGCCCCCAGTTGCTTTATAAAATGAAGGATTTGGACTAGATGATAAATATCAGTATTTTTCACTGTTAAGAGTCATTCGGCATATTTCTCACAAGAGCAAACATGACACTCATTAAGTTTTAGAGCAAGCATATGTTTAGGAGAGCTAGATTTGATTTTTTTTTTTAAATTGTTGGGTTTTGGAGTGTGGTCCTTTTAAGGTATTAGGGCAATTTTTATTGCTTCATTTTGCCCTAGAAATTTCTTTCTAATATCTGAATATTTTACCATGGGGAGAAAAATAACACCACACTGGGCAACAAATTTTGAGAAGTTGGAGGACAGCTGGAAAGCTAAGCAAAGTCTGGTGGTTTTCTGGCTTTCTGTATGGTCTAGAGGTAATGAAGGAGTTAAGAATCCACCCACTTAAGCTTCTGTGGGCGTTACTAGCCTGCCTGATGTCATGAAGTCAGACAACCCAAGCCTGAAGGGGGCCCTTTGTTGGCAGTTTAACCAAGCACTTCTTTCTGACTCTGCTGAGTGTTCAGCGGCCTGAGAATGAGGGGCGGATGGCAGTTTGGGAGCTGCCATAAGGAATAACTGCTTTCAACTTTGTTGGGTTTTTTTTTTCTCCCGCCAAAAGAGGGACCCCAAAGGAACAAGAATCTGCTCCACTTCAGTTACAGGCAACATGGGCACAATGGAGGAGCCGCATTTCAGGGCACTTTAATGATCCAAAGAGTGCTAGGTTGTTTAGCCTTCGCAAAAGGATTTTTATGTGAGAGACTGGACCAAGAAAAAGGACAGGAAGGGGAGGGAGGAAAAACACATATCAAGGACGCTCTCTAACAAATGAAAATGTTGGAGATTTGTTTGAAGTTGGTGGGTTGCAAGTCAAAGAAGGGACTTTCCTCTTCCTCCAGCTGTTATTTGGAAGGTAAGTTCAAGTCTCTTACGGCTTTTAATTGGGTTCAGAAGACAGACTTGGGTCCTGAAGGCCTAGGGGCTGGATTCCTGAAGTCTGGAATCCCTTTTGCTTAGGCCTCTCCCTAGCCAGCCCTATGGCCCTGCTTTGTGAGAAGAGCAACCTCATTGTGTCGATATAGCCTCCCAGGATAGAAACTGAGATAGGATTTTAGTTCCTACAATCATTTCAGGTAGGTTAGAATTGTAATTTGTGATGTGATAGCTGTTTCACTGGAGTTTCTAGCAAAAGTTTTTAAATGAGGAAGTTTTGATAAAGTATTCGTGATAGTCTTCTTGTCAAATAGCCTAACTTGAGTAATTTTCACTGTTAATAGATAATTGCATATTAAACGTGTGAATCCATGTTTGTGAAGACATGTGATTTGCATTATGCATTGTCTACAAGGAGGACATGGCTATACCATTTATGGTTGCAAAATTTCAAGTGCTCTTTCTGATCATCCAAAAGTAGATGGGGGGGAAACCTCATCCGAGTCTTATCTACAAGCTATGAATTTGGTTGGAGAAATAACCCTCTTATGCTGGGGAAGAAAGATAAATGATCTCAAAGGGAATTCTAACTGAGTCAAAGAACTTGGAAAAAGTATACGTTCTCATTTCTTTCAATAACGAGGCCTAGTGCCAGGAGCATTTCACTTTTGTCTTTCTTTTTTCTTTTCCCTTGCTAGCGCCTTTCCTTTTCTTTCTCTTATAGCTTTAAAAAGGTGTAAAATTTGGAAAAAGTAAATTGACCACAGTAAGTAGTGGCTGGTGTGGCATTAATATCTCTGTGAAAATGGATGGCCATATTATGATGGTTAATAATCATTTCATTAGCACAGGATTTTGGAGATAACAATACAGTATCATCCAGAAGTCAGGAATTTGGATGAGAGGATATAGTCTCTTGAGGTACCTTCCAGCTCTCAGACATAATAATCCTAGGATTTTAATCTTGTAGAGTGTTAATTATCTCTTTGGAGCTCAAATTTTTCATCTTTGTGTTCCCAAAGCATATCACAATGCCCAGCACATACTAAGTGTTTAACAAATGGTTATTGATTAAAATGGAATTAAGTAGTGAGAGAGAAGTTTTTAGTAAAAGTGGAATTTTGTTAAGGCCTATGAAATTTTTTAGTTTTTAGTTGTATTTCCATTAAATTTTTTATGGAAATTAATTTGTTTGCTAACTCCAGTTTCTTTTCTCTCTGAATCGTTGCCTTCCTGGAACGGGCTCTTTGGAGTCTAGGTATGCAGTTCTAAATTCTAAATTACAGTGAGATAGGTGAAAAGTGTTTATTTTTATTAAAAACAGGATGAGCACAGCTGTTTCATACACTAGTTTGATGTTTTTGTAAGGAACTCACAAATCAGTCAAGCTGAGAAAAATCACAGCATTTTAAGGTGATAGTTTATTTTGGTCCAAAAGTTTGCTCTCAGTGATTATAGTTGTTCTCACTATTAAAGTTTGATGAAGCTTGGAGTTAAAATAACATTTGTATTGCAAGTAGCAGAACACTTTTTTACCCATTCACATTTACTCAATAACCTTTAGACACTAAATATTATCTCATCAAAATTTTTTTTACAGGTGAGCCAGAGGTTTGGTTATGTATCAATGTACACATCTGTGTAAGTGGAATAAAACTGAAGTCTTCTGACACTCATTTTCTCTACAACCTGAAAATTTCTTTGGGTAAATTGAATAACCCTGCTGCCCAGATTTCCTGATTTGGAAATTTTAGTATCTTAGAAATTCTCATTCTAGAAACTTTGGAATTTTGAAATATCTTACTGATATTCAATAAGCCCCATAATTTAAAAAAAAAAAAGAAACAAACTCTGTCAAAAAAACTTTATGGTGTGGCATATTGTTTTAGGCCTAAGTCTGTAAGAGTAGCTCAAGTTTCTAGAAATTCATTCTTAGGAGAGCTTCATATTTTAGTTCTGTGTTTAGATAGTGACAGGAATGGAACTTATGTTTTTGTAGTTGATTTGAGACCATTTAAATCTCAATGATAATGACTTAAGAAATGTTAAGGTCATTAGATGCCAACAGCTGGGTAAATAATCTTACCTTTGTATTTTCACTAATATTTCCGGTCGGTTGTACAATTAATTGTTCCTACAGTGAATATGTTTTCATACTTGTTCAAACGATGAACATGTATTGGTTGAGCATTTTTTTCTGTGCTTGGCCTAGAGGTGTTTCTTAGTTTACTTGATCGATGAAGTTGAGCGCAATCAAGTCTTTCATTTCTTCTCCACAACAGGCAAAGCAACTTGAACTGTTTGTACACAATTCCATGTATCTGAACAAAGGATATTTCTCTTCAAAATGAAAATGTTCTTTTGAATCCAATATGAACTATTGTTATTATGAATCACTTTTCCCTAGGAACAAATGTAGGATATCAGTGGTACCATTAAAATTCCTATAACTGATGCCAGAAATAAGAGGATTCTAACAGGAATGGAGGAGGGAGGGGAAGGAATGTAATATCAGTAAAAATTGTATACCTTTAGCAATTGATTTGTGATGCCTAACTTCATGGCATCTACACTTAGTTTTATGTCTGTGACATTTAAGTCATAATCTTTGGCCCATTCAATTTTCCAGTGATATTTTGAAATTTTTACCTTTCACACTTTGAATTAATTTTTACCATTTAAATTTGTTGTACATGAACTTGAGTGGCTATTATGATATATTTATATTATGTAAATCAGTAATTAATAACAATTCAATCAACTCTTTGAGAACATTACAAACACTTTTACAAAGGACCACTTTAAACTCATCTTTTTACAAGTACCTGCTAGTTTTATATGGTAGCAGGACACAATCACACTTCTAAACAAGAATTTATTAAATACTTACTATGTGCCAGGCGCTGTGCTAAGTATCTCTTTTTAAATTAATTAAAGGAAAATCCCCATGTAATATCAGAGAAAATTAGGGAAATTGCCTAATTTTGCTAATGAGAAAGCCAGTTGATCTGTCAGTCAGTCAGCAAGCATTTAAGTCCCTACTATTTGCTAGCTATTCTTTACATCATCAAAAAGATGTGGCATCTTACAGCATTAAAACTAGAATGGGTCTTAGGCTGTTGGAGATCCAGTACAGAACATTTAGCCCAACTCAGTCATTTTTCATATGAGAAAATAGTCCCCAAAAGGTGAAGGACTCACCCAAGGTCTCTTGACTAGTTTGTGGCAAAACTAGACCCAAAACCAGGCCTCCCTCTGTCCATCTATCAGTCTTCCTTCTACCACATTGCACTGGAACGCTGTTAGGTGGTTGTCGCCAACCCCCCTCTTCCCCCGCCCCAGCCCCAACACACACTGTGGGCTGGAGTGGGAATTCAGGGAACTGCTTTCTCCCACCTTTCACCTACTTACTAGCTGTTACCTTGAGCAAATCACTTTTCCCTTTTTGGGTCTCAGTTTCCTCATCTGTCAAATCATGAAATTATCTGTTCTGCTTCCTTAATTAGGCTTTTGAGGAGATCAGATATTGCCTGTGAAAATGCTTCTTAAAACCGTGAGACTGTACAAATTGTAAGGTGATATTACATAGACTTGTGGCTCCTTTGGTCTTTAAATATATAGAATTTTTTTAAAAGAAATTCTTATTTAGTATTTCTCAGTGTTGACATTAAAGTTTTCACTCTCAATTGAGTTATTCAGAATTGAGTTAAATTGTCCATAAGTTAATATATAGAAATGATTCATTTTCAAATTAGTTTTGATGCATATAATTAATACTTCCTGTCCTTGGTTTTAAGCTGGAAAGTTTCCGATCTCTCTCCTGACCCTCACTTTTCCCCATGGTAAATATTTTAGTTGGTGATGGGAAAAAAATCACATTGGTCTACATTTCACATTTTAGACACTCCCTGCTCCCTTCTATAAGACACCTCCACAAACTCCAAACATTTGAACTGGTAGTTCAAACAAACTGCTTTCTTAGTGTTAAATCAAGCCACTGCAGTTTAGAAAATGCAGCCCTTAGAATTGGAATAGGAACAGAAAAAAGCTAACACTTTTTTTTTTAAAACCGCTACAAATACTGATGTCCAGATGCTGCATTTAAATGTTGTATTTTAAGTGATTTGATTCCATCCCCACCCCCACATCCCCAGGCTAAACGACACCAGCAGTTTCTTAGTTTAGTTGTATTAAATTGAGTGTCCTTGAATAAATAAATTGCACTTTTGGTCCTAGGCCCTTAGGAATAACAGATTTAAGAGCTTAAAGCTAGCATTGGAGAAGAAATGAGTCTTTTCTGAGTTGTCACTGTTATTCAAATTGACTTTTAAATTCTACTTTCTCTACTCAAAAAATAAGATGTTTTTGTTGTTATTTATGTGAGAGAGCACCTCCCTCCCTTCTGACCTCTAGTCTGGTTCTTAGCTTTGTTTGTAGCTGGTGTTCAGGCTTTGTAATGGTCTGCTCTTTAAATGAAGCCAGTAAAACCGGGGTTGCTGCCTGTTGACCTTTCCTTTTAGGATTGTGATAAAGGAAGGTTGTGTGGTTTCAGTATAAGTGCAGATCTTAGTCCAAAATTCAGATGGAGGCTAACCAGCACTACTTTTTTGCTTCTGTATAACCAGAAATCATGGATTTCCCTTTTCTCTTTATCATTGTATTGCATTTATGGTTACCCCATTACTTTAAAGGTCTTTATAGTGATTTGGCCCTCATCAGAGCCAAGGCCAAAATCTGGGAAACAAAACTATACCTTGAGCATCATTGTATTTCAAAGTGGATTTTGAGACAGAGTTTGGTCGAATGGATAGAGAACTGGCTTTTGAATCCAGAAGATCTGGGTTCAAATTCTGTTTCTAACAGACTGACTATGTGACCCTGATCAAGTTACTTAATCAGTATCTCAGGTAACCCCCTAAGAATAGTAGATGAAGAACAGTTACTAATCTGCATTGGTAGAGGAAATTTTTGATGGGGGGTGGGGGAGTAAGGGGGGGGCAGAGTTCGCTCACATCAATGAAATTGTAGCTTCAGATTTTTTTAAAAAACAAAACCACGAATTGACAAGTTGTTGTTCATTTGTGTATGACTCTGTGATTCTGTGGACCAGGCAGTAGTCCGTGGGGTTTTCTTGGCAAAGATATTGGAATGGTTCGCCATTTCCTTCTCCAGTGGAGTAAGGCAACTAGAGGTTGAATGACTTGCCCATGGTCACATAGCTAGTAAATGTCAGAGGCCAGATTTGAACTTAGGTCTTTCTGAGTCCAGGCCTAGTAATCTATCCACTGAGCTGCCTAGCCACCCAAATTGACAACTTATAGAATCTTGCTGTTGTGGAAAATTAGTTGAATTAGGCAAATGAGGCTAATTAAGTATTAATAGGTAACTGCACACTGAAGAAATTGGAACTAAGGTAACTGCTATCCCAGTGTATCAAGCCCCAAATGACTACAATTCACATTGAAAGAGCAGGAAATGTGTAATGAATGCTTTCAAACTATCATATGGGTAACATAAGGGAGGAGTGATTTTAATCCTTTGCAAATGGTTTATGGCAGAATGAAAATATTTTCATACATTTCAGGAAATAACAGGCCGAATCATGAACTCAGGTCTAGATAAGGACTATTTCAACTTGACTCCATCTCAAGCACTAATTGGATCACCCCAACAATACAATAATGTTTTAGGGATCCTTTCTCACATCCTGCCTTATGTCCTTCATAGAGCAAGTAAAGATCATAGCTGGAATGGATGGACTCTAAGGGTTGTCTAATCCAGGGCTTTTTCCACTCAGAACCCCTTTTCAGTTTGGACATGGCCAGAGGGCATGTGCAGTGTAAAGTGTGCATGCTCTGTGTTTAGAACCAAGGCTGCAGTAAAGTTGTGCTATGCAACATGGGCAAGTGCTGCCAGAAACACCTCAGATTCATTACAAGTTTGATTTTTAATTAATTTTTGGTCATTGCTCATTCAGAAACCTCTTACTGTTGCCAGAGTTTTTCAAAACCTCATATGGGGTTGAAACCCACAGTTTAAGAAGTGCTGATAACTTCCTCACTTTACAGATGAAGAACTGAGACCAGGAGAGGTTACATGACTTGCTGAGGGTCACACAGGTACCAAGTGGTAGAGCCAGGATTTCAACCATAGTCTTCTGTCTTCAAATTCACTGCTTTTTCCAGTTCTTCAAAGCTAAGTGCCTAACTTAGAATGTCCTCCTGGGTTTGTATAGTATGGTTTGGTTTTAGTTTTATGGTAAAGTATTGGGAATTTTTTATAACAAGTGCATGATCTTCTTTTTGAAACAAGTGAAAATTTACTTTTCCTTTACAAATCTAATTTTTAAGTGTTTTATCTTGGTACCAAAGATAACTTCAGAGTTTCCTCAGAGTAGATATGCTGTTTTGTCTTTTGTTTTTGCTTGTAGCTCCCTCTAGTTAGTAAGTATTGAGTGCTTTGTTAGTGAGTTTTATGCTGTTGGGATGGGGGTAGCAATGGCTAGTTTTAGAAATGATTTTTTAAGGTTATTTAATAATTGTATGACACTTTACCTAGGTTTTTTAATTTGATCTTCACAGTGGAAGTAGGTAAGGATTATTATTTGTGTTTAGCAGATGAGGAAACTTGAGGTTCATTGAGCGACTCACCGAAAGTCACAGAGCTGATAAGTGGCAAGGAAAGACTAGAACTCAGACTTTGTGATGACAACTTGTTTGGTACTCTTTCCACCCATTGACATTGCCTTACCCTGATAAATATACTAATTGCCCCTGAATAAGTACAGTAACAGGGTCAGTTCCATCACTGATAATAAAAATTTATGCTAGTTCATGGGGCAGGAGTGACATGTAAGCAAAAAAAGTTTACTTAAGTTAATAAATAAGGTAAACAAAATTCCTAGGTTAGCAGTTAACCTACTGGGGGGGGGGGCAGGATTTAAAGGCTGTAACAAGTATCAGTTTGCATACCAACAAAGAGGCTAATTTGAAATAATTAATTCTTTTACATTAAAGCAGATTTGTCAGAACCCCTGCCTCACAAAGAATTTTTTTCAATCAGTTGTAATTATTGCATGTAATACAGAAAAACAAACTACGTCTCTTAAACATTTCATAGATTTTCATATTCAGTTTGGCTTTTATTTTCTCTGCCTTACTTTCCCTTTTTCACTCCGAAAAGGTCTAGATTAGTTAGATATTATTGGTCTAAATATTTCCGAATATTCCAGTTGCTAAGTGCTGTGGGGATCTACTCATTTGAACAGATTTTATAATCCTTTTCTCTATGGGAAAAAAAGTGAAACTTGTGTTTTCAAGCTCAAGTTCTGTTTCCTCCATGAAGTCTTCCCAGTTCCCAATATACTTCCTTCCTCCCTTCCCCTCCTTTTAACTTTTTCTTTCTGTACCACTCATTTGGCAGATACCCTGCCTTGTGACTTCCCTGATGCTGTTTTATTGTCATTTAGTTTTTTTCATACATATTAATCTTATCTCCCTATTACCTAGATGTCGGGCTCCAGAGCAGGAACTATACCATCTTTTTTCTTTGTGCTCCCTCTAACACTTAGCAAAGTGCCATATATATAGGAAGGACTCTCAGCAAGCAATGGTTTTAAAAGAGTAGGTAAGGATGTGACTAGGCTTAGCTAGGGGTACTTAGTTTGAAGCACTTTAGATATGTTCACTATTTTAAAAAATACAAAATTGGCTGAACACAGTGTGCATAAAATGATCTCTGCATATGGTCTAGGCATAAAGAGATTGGCTAATTCTAACCAAATTCAAATCATGGGAAATGCTGTTTTTACTCTAGATTCATATTATAAAAAGTTATATGAGATTCTTATAAACTGATTTGAGAATAGCCTGAGCATGATCTCACCAACTGGAACAGAGTATTAAATAAAACATGAAACCTTCTTCCTTCTTGGAAGGATCTGTTTTATAGATTTTAAAATACAGATATTCAAAGAAGTGGAGGAAAGCAGTGAGCTGCCCATAAGGAAATAACAAGGGCAAAGTGGTAAGTGTTTAAATGACTGAATAGGAGCAAAACTGAAGAGAATGTGGCCTTATTCACTCAACACTTTTATTTTTCCCATTCCCTTGCTGAAATGTTACAAGGAATAATCAGATGGATAGCATGAGAATAGATACAGAAATCCAGTTGACAAGTCCCTCTATGTAGAGGAAACTGTGACTTTGTGTAAAGTGCCAATAGGAAATTTGGGAGCCTCTCTGGGAGGACCTTTCTTCCCCCTGGGATTGTGAAGTCGTTAGCTGTGTAAGTTTATAACAAGGTTACTTCCCTTGTTGTGCCTTAGTATTTGCTTAAATAGCAAGTCTTGAAAGTCTAGACCAGAAGCATTCTGCATCTGAGAAACTTTTATAAACAGCTCTGATGGCTGACTGGCTCCCAGCACAGCCTTAGAGAAGCATTTATTATGGAGCATGGGAGGACTGGTTTAAAAAGGCAAGAGAGCAAACTGACCAACCAGCCGTGCTCCTAGAAGGGGGTTCAGATAGCCTACCTCTGGATCTAGTATACTGGTGAGATAGAATGGACTGAATTGTTTAGATAGGCTTACAATGGGGCTCATGAAACTTTTCGGGGGTTTTGGGGATGTTTTGTCACTGATACATTCTGGGTTGGTTCGATGGTTCAGGTGTGCTTTGTAGTTTTGTTGGCAGGTGAAAGCCATTTTGCTGTGAGAATGACTGAAAATAATTTTAAATACGATTAGAGGAATCTTTTTTTTTTTAAATCTGAGACTTCTCAGAGGAGTTCAAATGAAAAATTTCCTTTCCTGAAGCAGATGCGCACGTCTTTGCATTTTAAAGGCTTAGAGGGTCATCTGGTCATCACTCAGACTGGGACTTGCCCGGCATGTGGCAGAGGCAGAACTTGAACCCAGGTCTTTCTGATTCAGTCAAGCTCTCCATCTATTCTTCTGTGCTGCCCTCAAAGGAAGGCACTTTGGAAGATGTGCTCATGAGGTACATTAAAATAAGGGATTCAAGGAGGCTGCAGACAATTTTTACAAAAACCATTTTATAATACATTGTTGTTCAGCCATTTCAGTCATGCTTGACTCTCCATGACCCCATTTGGGGTTTTCTTGGCAAAGATACTGGAGTAGTTTACCATTGCCTTCTCCAGGTCATTGTACAGATGAGGAAACTGAGGCAAAGAGTTAAGTGACTTTCCCCGTTTGGAAGGGTACATGTCTGAGGCCAGATTTGAATTCAGGCAGATGAGTCTTCCTGACTCCAGGGCTAGAATTCTATCCCCTGCACCATCTAGCTGCCCTTTTAAAAATATAGTACCTACTAAAATTTGTTTATTTTTAGGGACTTCCACAATATTCCAAGGATCTATAAGGAGGAGAAAATTAGTTTCTGTTTCTGCTATCTTCTGAAATGTGCAAGGGTATTTATGAAAATTTGGAGACTTCTTTTGTGGTGTAGTTATTTAGCAATACTAACATTAGTAATAAAGCAAGGAAGATTTCTGTATATTTTATTCAACTTTTGTTTTGTAAGTGGTGATCATTTTTAAGCTTTGACAGTGGAGTTTGTTATGAAATGAAGCAAGAAACTTGGCATCTGTACATTGTGAGTCAGTTTTGACATCAGTCTGGACTGGGAATTAAATGGAGGATTCTGGTGTTGCATTGTGGCTCTGTTCCAGTATCCTGATTCAAAGGCAGTCATAAGTAAGCTTCCCCGCTAGGTTTCAGTCATTAATTTGTGGAGTATGGAAGAATCTGAGGAGGAAAATTGGGGGACTGCCTTGGATTTCCTGCCTTCCTGTTGAATCAGAAAGCAGTGGGAGGCCCTTTCCTTCCTATGAAATGCCATATCCTATTGCTTAAAATTCCCAGCATCTGCCTCCATTTTGGAAGTAGCCCCTCCAAGTACTTCTCTCGTCAGCACTTTGAAGTGTCAGCTGTCCTCTGGCTGTCATTTACATTTTGCTGACTCCAGGTGTTTTTCAGTCATTTCCACATCTCCACTCCACCCCCTAGCCCATTATGGAATTTCTTTTATAAAACCCAGACACTGTTCAGTGTTATGTAGAGTGGTCACATAGTATCATTTGAGGAAAACAAAAACAGAAACAAAAGCCATTCCTATGGTCATGATTTAGTTTGATTTCCAGAGAATGCACAAGTGTACCTGGGCTCAACACGTGTGCTGTACCCACGGTGTACCAGGATCATAGATTTAGAGCTGGAAGCCACCTGAGGAGTCACCTCATTGTACAAACCAAAGGGTCCGAGGCCCAGGAAGTTTCGGAGGATCACCCAGGAAACACGTGTTTTGAACCCAGGTCCACCAGACTTTAAAATGTTTTACATATTCTACAGCTCTGGAGTAGTGAGCTGTTTGTGTTCCTTATTTCAAAAGTAAATTCTTCTATTTCATTGTATTTTTTCTAATATAAGTGTCTAGTTGAGGGCTAACATTTATCTCTTTATGTATTACAAATATCTTTGTATTTAATATTTCAAATCCTGTAACACATATAACAAAGGAGCAAGTACTTCATAAGTCATTGGGACGATTCTATAATTTAGAAAATGTTAATGTTAAAATGGGATATGTTTCTTTACTTCTCTTACCCTCATGAATTATAAAGTGAGATAACAAGATCTGGGGAAGATGCATGCTGTCTATAGAAGCAAATATAAAAATCAGGACTATTCCTTAGTTAGTAGGTGAGGCTTAACAAGAGATTGTTTAGGTGCAAGAAAAAGAAAATTTGAATATGATTTCTTTCTTATGACAAAAAAAAACATTTTGTTTCTGTGTGGGATCCTAGAGTTATATAGCTCTAGAGCTGAAAGAGACCTCAGAGGCCATCCAGTCCAACCCCCTCATTTTACAGTTGAGGAAACTAAGGCCCAGAGCAGGAAAGATTTGCCCATGGAATACAGGAGTAATGAGTAGCAGAGGTAGAATTTGAACCCAGGTTCTCTGATTCCAGAATTAAGGCGTCCTCTGTCCACGGTGTCACACTACCTCTTCTTGTCCTTGATTCTGGCAGGTGCAGGATTCCTTCTGTCTCTCTAGATTCTATTTCAGAAGTAAAATCTAAGTAGTTTCACCAAAGCACCTTGGAATGAAAGTGCTTAGTATTTTCCAATAAATTTAAATTAAGGAATCATTTTTAAGTTAAGGGATCTCTTTTGCCCACTTTATCCAAACACACAAGGAGTACAGATGTTGAGGGAGGAGATCTCATTTGAACTCAAATGTATTGGAAAAGCAAATGGTTTTTATTATCACACCTGGGGGGTGGGTAACGCTAGCTTTATTTTCTCTCCATTTTCTGATTTTTTTCACTCATCTTGTCCTTCCTCTTTTTCTCTCTCTGCCCTCCTTTTCCCCCTCCTTTCCATTTCTTCTTTTTCAGAAGCCCTTCAGAGGCCAGTTACTGCATCTGATTTTGAGCCTCAAGGTCTGAGTGAAGCAGCTCGTTGGAACTCTAAGGAAAACCTTCTTGCAGGTCCCAGTGAAAATGACCCTAACCTTTTTGTTGCACTGTATGACTTTGTGGCCAGTGGGGATAACACTCTAAGCATAACTAAAGGTAAGAGGACTGTGGGTTGCTTGAAGTGATTTTAAGAGACAAAATTCAGAGAAATTATAGCTTGGATTGACCACCACTTAAGTGATTTAAATAATAGATTTAAAGTTTGGAATGGTAGAAACTGTTAGAAAAAAATGAAGGAAATTCTTTTAGTAAATGACTTCTTTAAAAAATTCATACCACATTAATGCTTAAGAAAAATAGAACTGTCAATATGCAAGGTAAAGTATCTTTTATAATACAGAGTAAAACTAAACTAGATATTGATGTTTTGATTTATATCTGCATCCTAATGTCTATCCATATCTGTGATAAAAGCATAATTTTTGATAAATGGCTAATATTAGGAATGGACCAGATTAGCCATAATATCTAGGTATCTAGATACATGTTTCTATATGCACATGAACATATGGCCATAAGAATGGATTTTGCAAAAGTGAAATAAACTATATATTTAGGAATCTAAAGAAATCAACATAGTAATTACATAAGGTTAAATAAATATGAAATAACATGCTGACCTGGAGTCCTATAGAGGATGACTTATCTAACTTCGTTTTCTTCTAAAGGTGAAAAGCTCCGTGTCTTGGGCTATAATCACAATGGAGAATGGTGTGAAGCCCAAACCAAGAATGGACAGGGATGGGTTCCAAGCAACTATATCACCCCAGTCAACAGTTTGGAGAAACATTCTTGGTACCATGGGCCTGTGTCACGCAATGCTGCCGAATACCTGCTGAGCAGTGGAATCAATGGCAGCTTTCTGGTTCGAGAGAGTGAGAGCAGCCCAGGCCAGCGGTCTATCTCACTAAGATACGAGGGAAGGGTGTACCACTACAGGATAAACACTGCATCTGATGGAAAGGTAGGATTTCTGAAGAAGGTTGAAATGTAGCCGTAAGAACAAAAAAGATTAAAGTTCAAATCTGGCTTCATACGCTTACTGTCTCTGTGGCTCTGTGCAAGTTACCTAACCTCTGTCTGCCTTAATTTTCTTGTCTGTAAAATGGAGATAATAGTAGCACCCACCTCCCAGTGTTAGGGGAGGCAGCTCCCTGGCTCGCTGGATAGAGCTGTGGGCCTGGGCTCAGGAAGACCTGAGTTCAAATCTAGCCTCAGCCTCTTACTAAGTATGTGACTCTGGGCAAATCATTTAACCACTTTTTGCTGTAATCCACTGGAGAAGGAAATGGCAAACCATTCCAGTATCTTTGCCAAAAAAGAATAACCCATATATAGTGTGGCCCACAGAGTCACAAAATGTTGGACGTGACTGAACAATGACAACAGCATAGTGTTGTAAGGATAAAATAATTTATTATTTGTAAAGTGCTTTGAAAGCCTTAAAGACCACACATATATTTATATTTATCATTAATATAGCTATAAAAAAGCCATAGACTTTACATAGACATTCCCCTCAGTTTACAGATAAGGAAATCAAAGGCCAGAGAAGTTAGTGACTTGTCTAAGGTCACCTGGGTAGTTTTTCACAGTTTTAAATCTTGGGTTTCTTGACACCAGGTCAAAGTAATGGCTCCCCTAGACTAAAGGATAGGAGTAGTCTAAAAGCCCTGAATTGGAGAAATTGTCTTTTTTGCCTTATACATGATGAATCAGAGTTCAAACAGGAGTACATTTCAGGTTTCATTTTGCGGATGGTAGCAATAATTTCCATTCTTTTTAAAAATTAATTTTTATTTTTAGTCTGAACTTAAACACCAAATATATGGACATTTAGATGGAAAAGGGTGTCTGTGGAAGCAGCTAGGTGGTATAGTTGATAGAGCACCAGGCTAGAGTTAGGAAGACCAGAGTTCAAATGCAACCACAGACACTTACTAGCTGTGTGACCTCGTGCAAATTACTTAAGCCCTGTTTGCTTCAGTTTCCTCAGCTGTAAAATAATTATAGCACTTCCCTCGTAGGGTTGTTGTGAGGATCAAATAAGGTGATATTTAGCACAATGCCTGGGGCATAGTAGGCCCTATAAAATGTTAGCTATGATTTTATTTATAGATTGATATTTCTCTCATTATGTCTGTATATATGAACAGAAAAAGAGGATTATACATGAAACCATGAAACTCTAGGTTTCTATTATATATAGCTTGCTTTTCTTTTTGAGTATATAATCAGAACAACCTGTAGCTTTCAAAGCTATCTACTTGTCTGGCCTTCTTTCTGACATTCCTTCTGTTCTTTTCTCTCAATTGGGAGGAAAAAAAAGATTCCCCAATGATGCTCTTTTCTTCTTTTCTCCTCCTCTTCCTCTTTCTTCTTCCCTTTCCCTTTATCCTTTTCCCATTCTCCTTTCTGCTACCCCATCTTTATATCCTCCTTGCTCACCCTCCCCCACCCCCCTTTCCCGCTCCAAGCTGATTGAGGAAGAAAAAGAAAAACAGAGCCCTTCTAACCAATATACACAGTCAAGCAAAACAGATTCTTACGTTGTCTGTATCTGAAAATTTATAACTTATTCTTCATCTTTAGCCTGCCACCTTTCTGTCAAACTTCATCATCAACTCTCTGGAATCATGTTTGGTCATTGCATTGGTCAGCATTCTTAAGTCTTTCAAAGTTGTTTTTCTTTATAATGTTATTATATGTAAATCATTTTCCTGGCTCTGCTGAGTTTGCTCTGCATCACTTCATTCAGGATTTCCCAAGTATCTTTGAAACTGTCAACTTCACAGTTTCTTATATATATAGAGTGTACTATATTCTAGGATTTGGCCCTTAGGCCAAATCCAGTACATTGCTTGTTTTTGTATGGCCTATGATCTAAAAACGTTTTTTATATTTTTAACTTAGTTCACATACCATATAAAAGCAGATTGTGGTCCAGTTTTGCTGGCCTCTGCTATATTCCATTATTTTTGTATAGCATAGAAAGATAACTGCTTGTTTCCATTTCTCTGCTACTACAAAAAAAAAGCTGTTATGGATATTTTTATACAAAAGGATCTTTTTCTTCTTTGATCTTTTTAGGGAATAGGTCTAGTAGTGGCATGTTTGGATAAAAGGATATGTTCAGTTTAATAACTTTGGGGGCATTGTTCTAAATTACTTTCCTGAATGTCTACACCACTTCATAGCTCCACAAACAATGCATTAATGTGCCTTTTCCCCCATAACCTCTCCAGCAATTGTCATTTTTCTTTTTTTGCCTACTTTGTCAATCTAATGGGTTTGAAGTAGAATATCAGAAGTTGCTTTAATTTGTATTTTTCTGGTTATTTGTGATTTGGAATTTTTTTTTTCATATGGTTGTTGACAGTTTGTACTTCTTTCTTTGGAAACTCCCAGTTTGGAAAACAATTTTCGTTGTTCTTTATGAAAGTGCTGATTGGAGTCATATCTCATTACAGTTCCAAAGAATTGTACTAATGCTTTGTTGTATTGGACTTTTGTTCATTTGGATAATTCTTGAAATACATGGCTTATCAGCTGGGTCTCTGGAACTGCTTTTATATATTTATTTTTATCCTAGTGGTTTATTTGTAAGGGATTTGGACCTGGATAACTTAGCTGGGATAATTGAACCCTCAGGAGTCAGTGGTTAAGGCATAAAAATCGTTTCCGTAGGCTAACCTAACTAGTATTTTCTTTTTTTCGGAGTCTGCTATTTGAAATGTTAAGCTGGAGTCCTGTTTTGTTTTATTTTTTAACCAATACCTGATTGCATAAGTTCCTCACTTTCTTCTCTTTCCAGTTATTGGCCACATTTAATACAGTTCCTGTGTGCACTGGGCTCTTGGTAAATGTTAATATATAATACGGCTCTAGACATAATAGCCCTTAGCTCATCACTTTCTGAAACGTTGAGCTGGTCTTTTCTGTCTAGGTGCTCCCCTGGAGGTGTTGACACTTTGGGAAATGTATTCAATTCATTTGTAGGGTTTACTGTTCCAAGGAGCACTAAGCTTTGAGTTGTTCTATCCCATCTATCGCAGGGTAACTTTCTGAAGCTGAATATCTGGTTCCCGTCACTGATATTTATCCAGGGCAACAGTCATTCAGAACCAGGTGATCAGTTTGGGTTTGTCCTAAACAAGCTTGCTTATTAGTTTTTAATTAAGAAAGACAGTGCTCTGTGCCCCGTACACCCCTCCCCCAAACAATTTTTGATTAGCATTGTTAAGAATGGATGCAAAAAGTTGTGACCTATTATGACAGTCTATTAGCTGATGAGTGATTTAAAATATTGGTCAGAGAAAAAAGAATTTAAAAAGTAATTTCCAGAGATGATAGTGCCCTGTTCTTAGGCCTCCTCCATATAAAAACCAATAGTATTCCAAGCAGGTTCCTTTTGTTCCAGACTCCTCACAGGGGATTACTTTTGTCCAATTACATTCTCCCCTGGGTAACAAATTGGATTTCTAGGTACTAATCTTTGCCCTTCTGCCCCCAAATAAGGATTTTTCTTCCCTCATCTTTCTGAGCACCTGGAAACACCTCAGCCTTTAGTGTCATTAGTCAGCCTATCTGAGGAATTTAATATCCACAGCTGGGATGAATGGCTTTGGTGGGATCATATCCTGTGACTGAGTGAAAACAGCATAGGAAGGGAGAGGTATTGCAAAAATGTGTGGAACTGCTGCTTGGCATTAAAAGTATGCCTAACATAGCAGAGCTTTGATACAGTCTTTTGCAAGCTTCCAAAGGGAAATTTTAAGGGTGATTAGGAAGGGTAGGCTGAGTTTGACTATGCTTAATTATTCTTATTTTCATATTAGCTAATCTTTAAAAAATGTATTGGAGTAAAGCAGATTTGCAAATAAGTCCCCTAAGAATTTTTCTTTTTGCCTCCACCCTCTTGGCTCATCTCTCTCTATGTTCCTGGGCTTTCATAGAAGAGTTTATAAATTACCATTTCCAGCCAACTGACCCAAGCTGCCAGGCCTAGGCCACTAGTGTACTCCAGAAATTTTTTATTGTTTTGAATTAGAAGCTCTTATTCTCCTGTTCCCTAACCAAGTTGAGCAATCATTATTTTCTGACTGGCTTTAAAATCTCTGAAGTTTTCATAACAAGGATTACTGGGATTTTATCACAGTTCTTAGGGTATTTTTGTAGTTTAGGACCATGGCATAAGAGCTATCTTGAACTTTGTGTTCTAGTTGGTTTGTTCATTTTTTCAGATGTTCTAGTTACCCGAGGCTGTATTTTTATTTATTCAAGTTCATTGTAGTTCTCAAGTTGCCAGCACTTCCTTCTAGTGCTAATTTAGACCTTTTATACCTCTTTTCTAGGAAGAGAGGGTCAGTAGTCATTATAATTTAATTTTTATGGATTGCTCTGATGACAAGTCAAATATGTTCAGGTTAGTGAGAGTGGAGTATGGGCAAAAACAATGAACCAATTCTGTCATCTCTCAAGTTTTCTAAACCTTACCTACCTTAAAAGACTTAGCAGGTGTGGTAGGACTAGAGCAGAGCTAATAAAGTACCACCAAGTCTTCCCATGCAGAAAAGCCTGGAAAGTTAGTGTCAGATTTGGATTTATAGCACTGGTGAGCTGGTAAATTTTAACAACTGCCTCTCTGGGGGGAAATGTACACGACATACTTTAAAATTTAATCTGCATTATTAACATTTTCTCCATCACTTTCTTAAGTCTAGATAATCAACAAAATAATAATTCTAGCTCTGATTTGTAGCTTTGCCAATTTTTGAGGTGTAAATGCTCACCCTGAAAATTTAACAGTCAACTCTTAAGAACTGTCCGCTGGCTCCAGTACACAATTGGCTTCGTGCCTTTCTAGTAGTCTATAGAAGGTCTCAAGGGAGCATCGGCTCTGGGACGAAGCAGCCTGTAAACATTGTGTGGGAGAGGTGTGACAGCAGCATTCTGTTTTGCTCAGTGCTGCACAAGTTAAGCTCAGTTAAGCCTCTGGGTCTGGTTGTTAGCAGTAAAACGTAGTCTTGAATTTTTTTTTGACAAGGAGATCTTTCAGGTTACTGGGATGATTAGAAAGAGGTAGTCCTGGCAATGTGCTATATGTATGAAATATTCAGAGCCAAAGTACCAGGCCATTCCTAGTTGTTAATTTCGCTTTCTTCTCTGGACATGCCATGAATTCCTGATACAGATTACAGTTTATCAGCGTAATTCTTCCCCAGAGAGCATAGTACAGAATTGAGGAAGGAGCATAGCAGACTGGAGCATTAGGAAATGGTCATGAACAGAATATACAGTATAAGACAGTAGTTTTAATGTTTAATGCGTTTCAGTATGTAAATTTTATGGTGAAAGAGGAAATATAAGTCACAGGAACTATAAATTTAATTATTGAAAAGGATAAAGTTGACCTTCTCTGTGAAACTTGCCATAATTTGGAAATCTTTTTAACAAAGTAGCCTATGAGGGAAGAAAAGAGGTCTAAGAGCAAAATCTGTATAAATAAGGGCTTAGGTGAACTATTAAAAAGATTCTGTGGCACAGAAGGAATGTGATCTTGTGGTGTCAGATGGAACTTCTTGTATATAGAATCTGTGCTTCATACTATAACTAGGAGAAACTGAGTAATGAGTTTTCTTCCCAGGTGAGTTTGCCTCATCCCTAACAGCCAAATGCATCTTCTGCCCCTGTGGTTCCATGTAGCTTCTTACTAGGGATTTGTTTATTCTAAGGAGCATCTTGTAGAATTTGTATATCTTTGCCTCTTTTCCATAATGTTGAAAATTATAATATGAGCTAACTGAAGAGGGAGCATTTGGAGTGTTATTAGTGCTTTAGTAAAAGTATGTAGATCACTATTGGCTTCTCTTGGGAGAAGTAGGGAAGGGATTATTAAGTATCCTTTACCTTCCACTTCATTTTCTATATAAGCCATGCTAATATTGTTAGTACCTAAAATGGAAGAGAACTCTCTATATAACAGTATATATGTTATACAAACCACAAATCTCAGAAATCCAGCACACCCAATTTTTTTTTCTCAACTTGCCAGGTCTGGATGTCTGTTTCTGTGTGATTCGTGTTATCACTAGAACAATTCATTTCGTGGTTTCTCCTCATGTACTTTGAAGAAATCTAGAGGTATACATGCTTGGGCCTTCTAAGCAGTTTAAAGAGTATTACCAAATAAACCCACATAAATCATCAGCATTTCTATATATTACCAACAAAGTTCAAGCAGCAAGAGATAGAAAGAGAAATTCCGTTTAAAATAACTGTAGACAACACAAAAAAAACAAAAAACAAAAAACAACTTAGGAGTCTACCTGCCAAGATAAACCCTGGAACTAAATGAACACAACTATAAAACACTTTTCACACAAATACAGTCAGATCTGAATAGTTGGGAAAACATTAGTTCTCGTGGGTAGGCAGAGCCAATATAATAAAAATGACAATTCTACCTAAATTAATCTATTCAGTGCCATAACAATCAAACTATTAAAAATTATTTTATAGACCTAGGAAAAAATAATAATAAAATTCATCTGAAAGAACAAAAGTTTAAGAATATCCAGGGAATCAGTGAAAAAAAATGCAAAAGAATATAGTCTAGCTGTACCAGATCTCAGACTGTATTATAAAGTGGTAATTATCAATAGAGTGTGGTACTGGCTAAGAAGTAGAGTGGTAGATCAGTGGAATAGATTAAGTACAAATTACATTATAGTAAATGATCATATCAATGTAGGATATGATAAACCCAAAGATCCAAGCTTTTGGAACAAAAACTTATTATTTGACAAAAACTACTGGGAAAACTGGAAAACAGTATGGCAGAAACTAGGTATAGACCAACATCTTACACTATATAGCAAGATGGGTCAAAAGGGGCATGTAATTTACATCTAAAGGGTGATACCATAAGCAAATTAAGAGAACACGTAATAGTTTATCTCTCAGATTTGTGGATAAGAAAAAAATTTAGGACCAAAGAAGAAATAGAGAGCATCGCAAAATGTAAAATAGATAATTTTCAATATATAAAATTAAAGAGTTTTTGCACAAACAAAACCAGTGAACCAAAATTATAAGGAAAGCAGAAAACTGGGGGAAAATTTTTGCAACAAATATCTTTGATAAAGGCCTGATTTCTCAAATATGTAGAGAACTAAGTCAAATTTATTATACACACACATACACACACACACTCATATAAAAGGTCATTCTCCATTGATAAGTGGCCAATGTATAACGAATAGGCAGTTTTCAGACAAATCAAAGCTATCAATAGTCATATGAAAAAAATGCTCTAAATCACTATTGATCAGAGAAATACAAATTAAAATAACCCTGAAGTACCACCTCATACCTATCATGGTGGCTAATGTGACAAAAATGGAAAATGTTGGATGGGATGTGGGAAAATTGGGACACTAATGCACTTTTGGTAGAACTGTTAACTGATCCAACCATTCTGGAGAGCAATTTCGAACTATACCCCAAGGACTGTTCAACTTTGCATACGCTTTGATCTAGCAATACTAAGTCTATATCCCAAAGACATCCAAAAAAAAGGGAAAGTAAAAAAAATAATTATAGCAGCTATTTTTGTAGCAGCTAAGAATTGAAAATCAAAGGGATGCCCATCAACTAGGGAATGGCAAAGCAAGCTTTGGTATGTGATTGTAATGGAATACTGTTGTGCTATAAGGAATAACAAACAGGATGAGTTCAGAAAAACCTGGAAAGACTTACAAGAACCAATGCATAGTGAAGTGAACAGAACCAGGAGAACGTTGTAATCAGTAGTAGTGATACTGTTCTATGAAGAGCTGTGAATCACTTAGCTATCTTAGCAATACAATGAACCAGTCCCAAAGGACTGATGATGAAGCTTACTATCCTCCAGAAAAAGAACTGGTATTAATTGAATACAGACTGAAGCATGCTATTTTTCACTTTCTTTCTTTCTTTCTTTCATTTTTTTCCCTTTTATTCGAGTCTTCTTGTACAAAATGACTAATATGGAAATGCACATGTATAACGTATATCTGACTGCTTACCATCTCAGGGATGGGGAAAGGGAGAGAAGGAGAGAATTTGGAACTCAAAACTTTAAATAAAAATGCTTTTAAAATTGAAAAAAAGTATTACCATTCAACAGAAATAGCATGTTAGAATGGTGTACCTGTGTCTGTAAATCTTGGTGACCTGTTCCTGTCCCTATTCCAGGAACACACTTCTAGCTGAAAAGTTTAGTTTTTGGAATTGAATTAGTTGGATTGATTCACAAAGATTTGTAAAACTAAAGTCTACCTTGTAAATCTTTTGTAATGCATTTAACTTAAGCAAAACCGTAAAACTATCCTTGTCAGCATAACTAATTTCTATCCTCTTGTGGGTTTAAGTCTAGATTGGCTTGAACATTTTGCCATTATTTCTTTTTGAATTTCATACAGGACTTGCCACCTTCTATTTATTGTAAAGTTAGTTGCTATCACTAAGTAGACAGTCTTAGATGCTTATAGTATATCTCTGGTCTTATATGCTTGTTATGAGGAATTTTAAAGTAGAGTCCTTTTTTAAAAAAAATTACTAAGCGATACTTTAAAGAGATACACAGCTACCAACATTAATTGCTTGTTCTTGACCCCTCCCTTCCCTGCTTCCATTCTTTACTTTCTCCTTCCTTTCTTCCCATTCTTTCCTCCTTTTTTCTTCCTCCCCCCTTTCTTCTTTCCTTCCTTCAATCTGCAGAGAGATTTTTTTGACTCTTAACAGTTTCATAATGTTATAAGTCCTAGATAAAGTGAAATGATTTTTGCCTTACAAATTTCTATTCTTTCCCATGATGAACTTGATTGGAAGGGGACATATCACCTCTCTCCTCCCACTTTCTTTATTGAGACACTTTAGCCCCGAATCCACTAGGAAGGCATGGGTAAGCTTGTTTCTTATTGCTTCATTTTTTGAGGGTCATACCTCTTGGATTTATGATCTTTGGGAACGTGATGCTTGAAGTGTGGTACGGAGAGCAAAAAATAGGAATCATAGGGGATCTTATATACCTGATGACTTTTGGCTTCTTATTATTGAGGCTTCCTTGGAAGAAATCCTTTTTAAAATATAATGAAAAAACAAGATTTTTTTTTTCATATCAGCAGATTGGGTTTCTCTTTGTAAATCCCTTTTCCTGCCTGATTGAGTACCTGTTTGCTAGTCAGTAAATATTTGTTAAGAGCCCACTGTGTGCCAGGCATTATGCTATATGCTGAGGATACAAAGAAAAGTTAAATGTAGTCCTTATTCTCAAGGAGCTCACAGTCTAATGGGAGAGACATATGCAAACAACTGTGTATAAACAAACTAGATACAAAAAGACAACGTTGGAAGTAATCAACAGAGAGAAGGCACTACAACTAAGAGGGACCAGGAAAGACTTCATGAAGAAGGTAGGATTTTAGCTGGGAAGGAAGGGAGCCAGCCAGGAGATAAGAGTTGAGAGGGAGGATGCTCCCAGCCTGAAGAATGGCCCCTGAAAATGCCTGGAGTCTAGAGATGGGAGTGTCTCTTTTGAGGAATAACAAGGAGAACAATGTACTGGATTGAAGAGTACAAGAATATAGGGAAAGGTGGGGGATGGGAGTGGCTCATGTTATGAAGGAATTTGAACACCAAACAGAAGATTTTATATTTGTACTTTATGTCACCCAAAATGCAATTTGAATTGTTTAGGCTATGACAAGATACCTATTCAAATAAATAGATCTCTCATTTAATTTATGAGTATCTTCTTCATCAATACCCCCCTCTCATAAACTTTGTAACCTGTGCAGTTTATATCCATGTCTTTTCCACTATTCCTCAGTAGAGATGCACCCATCTGTGTACCCATTGTGATATAGATAGATAGATAGATAGATAGATAGATAGATAGATAGAGTCAGTGAGCATTTATTAAGTGATTACTATGTGCCAGGCACTGTGCTAAGCACTGGGAATACAAATATAAGCAAGCAAGAGTCCTTGACCTTAAGGAACTTACATTCTAATAGGGTAAAGACAACACAAAGAAGGGAGCTTTGATGGGCAGGAAGTGTCCTGGAAGTTTGGGCTCCAGTAGGATAAGGCAAAAACTCACCTCTCCGAGCTGAGAGGCCAAGGGTCCTGGCCCATAGTAATCACTGAGGAGGAAGCTACAATGATGGTTCTAGTAGAGAAGGCATGGTTGGCATGTGTAGTGGAATTGAAAGTGATTAGTGACACCACCACCACCGCCACCCCCCCCCCCCCAGCCTGATCATTAAGGTGGAAAGGTAAATTTTTTATTTGGCAGCTTATTAAATTGAGGCTTAATAGGACCTTCTTATTTGATTTATTTCATCATGTGTCTATGCTGACAGAATGCCATTTTCTGCTTGTTTTAGCTGTACGTCTCTTCAGAAAGCCGCTTTAACACTTTGGCAGAGTTGGTTCATCACCATTCAACAGTGGCAGATGGATTGATCACCACTTTGCATTACCCAGCTCCCAAGAGAAACAAACCCACCATATATGGAGTGTCTCCTAACTATGATAAGTGGGAGATTGAGCGGACAGACATTACCATGAAGCACAAACTTGGAGGAGGGCAGTATGGAGAAGTGTATGAAGGTGTATGGAAAAAATATAGCCTAACCGTGGCTGTAAAAACCTTGAAGGTAAGTACTGGTGTGCAGCATACTTTTACTGTATGATTTATGCTTATAGTGAGTAAAATAGTTCCCAATAGTGTGTCACTTAAGTATAGTTAGTTACTTTATTAAATAATGAAAAGCAACATAGCCAGAAATTGTGCCGTCCATGAATAAGTCCAAGCTTATAAGTTAGTCTGTGCCACTTTGTTCATTTTAATCCTTCTAATTAAGTTTCTATGTAAGGATTGAATTATCCACAGTTTTAATGTGTTGGCACACATGGGTAGAGGTGAGAATGACCAAGATTCTTGGGTATAATAGGATTAGTTTTTTCAGTCAGTCAGTCAGCTAGTATTGATTAAGCTCTTACTGTGGTTCTAGTTATTGTACTAAGAGCTGGGGATTTAAAGGAAGGTAAAAAGGGAAAATCAGTCTCTACTCTCAAGGAGCTGACAATCTAATAGGGGAAACAAGATACAAGCAAAAATGTACAAACAAGATATAGACAGGATAAATTGGAGGTAGTCTCTAAGGTAGGTATTAAGATTAAGAAGGACTGGAAAAGGCTCCTTGCAGAAGGTGAGCCTTTAGCTGAGACTTGGAGGAAGCCTTGGAAGTCAGGAGGCAGAAATAAGGAAGGAAAGTGTTCTAGACATGGGAGACAGCCAGTGAAAACAGTTAGGTATGGGAGAGGTCATATTTGAGAAGCAAGAAAGAGGTCAGTGTCACTGGATTGCAGAGTACATGTAGGAGAATGAGGTGTGGGGAGATTGTAGTAGGAGGTCAGGTTATGAAGTAATTTGAAGGCCAAATGGAGGACTTTGTATTTGATCCTGAAAGTGATAGAGAACTACTAGAGTTTACTGAATGAAGGGGCAGGGTTAGATGACATAGTTAGATGTGTGTTTCAGGAAGATTAATTTGACAGTTGATTAAAAGATGGATTGGAGTGGGGAAAGACTTGAGGCAAGGAGATGAATTAGCAGTAGTTAAGCTATGACATGATGAGGGCTTGCACCAGGGTGGTTTAAGTGTCAGAGGATACCAGGGTAGCAATGTCATCAGAATAGAGCCAGGTTTCAGTTAAGTGCAAGAAGACAGATGGACCAAGAAAGGAAAAGTTTTAAGATTTGTTATCTTTGACCAGGCATTCTAGAGAGCTCAGTGGAGGGGTTGGGTAGCTTTAAACTGGGAGTTTAAGTTGGGGATTGGGTTCAGGAAGGTGGGAATAAAGTGGTCAGTGGGAATTGGAGAATCAGAGATTCAGAATCACTGGAATGGGGTGGGTTTTAAAGGGTGAAAGTATGTTAATCATTGAAGAATGAGTTCAGGTAGTTTATCATTCTCCACAGAGGTTTGGCTTTGGATGGAGTTTTACCAGGGCTTATAATTCAGAAGCTGTGTGTGTGTGTCAGCCAACCTTAAGTAACTTTTAGAAAGAGGTAATTACTAAGGTGGTGCAATAGTAACTGTTGGTACAAAATATTCCCCCAAAAGTCTATGACACATTCTCTCATAAGTACAGATAGAGTCCAGGGGAAGGGGGGCTCAAGAATAGAGAGCACAGATGGCAAAGGGGTCACAGCTCCCATTTGATGGATGTAATTTTCTCTTATTCGTGGGGAGATTGAGAAGTTCCCCATAAGCGTGGTGAATCTTCATTTTGCCTTTGGCTACCAATTCTACCACTGCTATCAGTTGATACTGGGGACTTTATTTTTTGAAAGGTTCTTTGGAAATTATGAATTTCAGCTAAATGCAGGTTTTAGGTAGCTATTTACTCTTGAGATTTCAAACAAAGAAAAACTTTTGAGTTGAGATCTTCTAAGAGTTGTTCCAAGTGGCTTCTCTTACCTTCTTTGAAAGTGAGCTGCATAAGGTATCTCCATATATTGCCTCTCTCCCCTTAGAGATATAGCAAGATTATATTAAAGCCATATGATACAAGAGACTTTATGATTGAAATGATCCTCATACTTTATTACTGGCTGTGATTTCAGCCTATTAGAATAATGCTTAGAATTTGCGATTTCCAAAGGTAATACTTTCTTTTGAAGTTCTTTGATATAGTGAGGCCCCCAAGGAAAGGTTTTTAATTTTCAACTTAACTCCTTCAAAGTGTGGAACTCCACAATCCATTCTACTTCTAAATCTTGTGATTCTGTAGCTTTACTTGGGACTACAGTGTCCCCTAGTGTCGACCAACATTATTTTCTGATTCCTTTAGCTGAACTGTGGTTACATTGAATTACCAAGAAAAATGGAGTTTCAGTTCTTATTGTAGATAACTGTAAATAGAAAAAAGAAGAAACATCCAGCCACTCACTCATGAAAGAGAATGAAATTAAAGTCAAAGTCAGAGTCATTGAAAATCAGAATCGAAAAGAACTTCAAACACCATCTACCCTTCTTTCTATATGAGGAAACTGAGGCTCCAAGTAGGCAAAGGACTCCTGGGAAAACTCATGGCAGACTTGGTACAAGTTTCTTGACTGGAACTTCAGAGTTCTTTGCACCATACCGTGCTGTCTCTCACTGTTGTTCTGTTATTAGCAATGTCAAGCACTTTTTCTTTCTAGAGGTTATGCTAATGTAACTGGAATTTTCCTTTAGTAGTACCACAGCTAAATTGGGAAACTCTTATTCCCAACTGGTTAAAGTGAGTAGTAGATCCACCAGAAAGAATCTTAGAAATCATTCAGTTCAACCCCCTCCTTTTATAATGAGGAAACCAAAGCCTGGAAAGATTGAATAACTTCCCCAGGGTGACACCAGTAATAGGTAGTAGACCAGGATTTTAACCCAGACCCGCTTAGTCCAAATGTAATGCTCATGAGGGAAGATTCCATTTTATTGAGGTTAACTCTTGGCATTAGCAAAAACACTGTCACAGACTAAACAACAGAGTAGGGGTTATCAAAGGAGACGGGGTCTTAGAATAGAAGTAAAAGCCCCTGGGTGCTACTGGTTTCTGGAAATAGTCACAATAATGTGCCACCTAAACATTGATGTTGTGTTTCAGTACCTAGAAGTTGGCTTCCACAGAGTCAGCCTAGAGTGTCTAGAGGGAATTTCCTAACCTACCCTCAGCTGACAAATCAAAACTAGAAGATAATGCTCCTCACTCTTCCTCTTTTCTTTACTTTTCGTGGGCCCCTTGTTACTAAACTAAATTTTTAGGGTGCTGCCAGAGGTGGGTGACAAGGACAATGAAAGGACTGTAGACTATACCACATGAAGATCATTTCCAGAGTAGGAAACACTGGGGGGAGGGGGTCCTTGAAATAGATCGTTGTTGTTGTTTGTCCTTTCTCAAAGAGGACCAATGATATCAGGAGGGTGTTGTCTTGACTTGCAAGTGAATTGGATTTAAGTGAAGCAGAGCTGTGCAAAGTCATCAGCCTCGCTCTCTCCTCCAGAGTCATTGGAGTCCAGTCACAAGACATAGGTCAGGATCATTGACAATGACCCTGGTGAAATAGAAGAGTCGAGGTGGAGACGGTTTCTTCTCTAGGTCCCTGATGGGTTAAGATGTGTCTGTCCTGGAAAGGTGATTTTCAGTAGGGAGAGAATGTTAGAAAGTGATGTGCTAAGATACGGTAGTAGAACACAATGAAAGGAATCCTGCCGGGATGGAGGTGGAAAGGGCATATGACTTTCCATGAAGGGGACCATCTTAGAAGCAAGTATTGATTCTTATATGGCAGACACCTTAAGGTGGAGATTTTTTAGGCTTTAAGGGTGGGTGTCTAGTTGAGGCAGAGGTGACTTAGTGCAAGTTTAAAATCTCTTTTTGTTCACCCACAAAACTTACATAATGCCTTTTCAGGTGGCCCACTGAAAAGCTAGTCTATGAGTTTGGGTGGCCGGTCTTAAATCTCACATTATGGTCTTCAGCTCTGGATACCTTGGACGAAGAAGGCAGCAGGGAAATCAAGCAGTTGAGATGACAAAGAAAGTAGTGTGACCAGAAGTGTCAGACTCACTTCCCAAAACAGCCTTTCATAATCCCTAGGACTTGTCTAGAGCCAAAAAGCAAGAAAGAGAGGGGAGTTATTTGAGGGTAGCATCTCCAGCTGCTCCATAGCTTTAATTCGCACTAGGTATTGACTTAGATTTGTTGGGTAGATATTTGGGGATGTGGGTATACATGTGCTTCACACTTGGAATATATACAAATATGCCTACCGGACAGGGTTTTTTCTTACTAATAGGGAATTCTCAGAGAAAGGTGTGTTATGCATTGTGGAGGGTGGGGACAGATGTTGAGGAGTTGGGGTAGGGCAGCCATCGGGGGGAGTGGGTCTTGGAAGATCGCCTTGGCCCATAAGTCCCATTATGAGAATTGGGGACTCCCGTTTATGGTTGAAAAAGACTGGAAATGAGGCATGGTAAGAGGCCAAGATGTTTAAAGGAGCCAGGAATTGGAGAGAAAAGGGAAGAGAATAAGTATTTATTTAGTGCTTAATATGTGCCTTGTGCTAAGTGCTTTACAAAATATTTTCTCATTTGATCCTCATAACTCTATGAGGTAGGTGCCCCCTGTTATCCCCATTTTATAGTTGGGGAAAAAGGGGCAGGTAAGTTAAATGACTTACCTAGGGTCACACATCTAGTAAGTGTCTAAGGCTGGATTTGAAGCCAGGTTTTCCTGAATCCAGGCCCAGCGCTCTATCCACTGAGACACTTTGCTGCTTTTAATGAAAAAAGACTGTTAGCCAGGTATTAAATTTACTCTGGAGAAGAAAGAGTGACTTGGAGGTCCTTACACAATAGCGACAAGGATTTTGTCAGCCTGGAGGAAAGATGAAAGTATGAAACAGCTTGGCATAATAGATAGATCACTGACTGAATGAATGAGCATTTATTAAGTCTGCTTTGTTTTAGGTTCTCTGCTAAAAGCACCAGGGATACAAATACAAACAAGCAGATAGTCCCTGCCCTCCAGAACCTTACATTCTAATAGGGGAAGGCAACATGTACAGGACAGTGGTGTCCGTAGAGGAGGGTTTGGGACAGGGGAGTCCTAGAGAATTGTGATTGGAGCAACAGAGAGTTGATTGACATGTCCTTATAAGGAGCTGTAGTATTAATTTTATTACAGTTTTGCAGGTAGAATCAGAAGGGTGGGGGGGGTTAGGGTGGGTAGGGGTGGGGGTGGGCCAGGTGAGGATAGAAGGAAAGATCACTAGTGTTTTGCAGAATAGCATGGAGATGGCCAGAAAGTGTCATGAAGACTCTCATCAGGCAACATAAGGCAAAATGCTGATTGAGCAGAGCTCAGAGTCCCAGAGGTGGGACTTTCACAGACTCTGGAAGACTTCAGACCTCAGATCCTGGTTGTATGAACATGGATAAGGCACTTAGCCTCTGAGGCCCTCAGACTCCTCCTCTGTCCAATGAGGATAATAATAGCACCAGCCTCACAGAGTTGTGAAGATCAAGTGAAACAATGTATGGAAAGCACCTGGGAAATCTTCAATTGCTCTATAAATGTCGGCTACGCCAGCTCCTCCTTTTGGTCTCTTTTGAGGGTGTGAGAGAACAGTCAGCCTTGGAGAGGCGGCCAAAAATGCGATGTCTTCAGGAAAAAAAAAAAGCTGAGTTTCAGTGAAGAGCAGAGAATGGATAGAATGTGAGAAGAGATCTACAATAAATAGGAATTTAATAATAGAAGACACGTTGTGCAAAAGGAGGACAGAGACCGTAGGGACTAGAGAAGGCAAAGGCTGGACTGGGTAGCAGTGAGAGTATGGGGAGAGGTAGCAGGGAGGAATGTTCTTCAACTTGGTAGAAGGCAATTCTCAAAATCGTAACAATAAGAGGAGCAGGAGTTAGGAGTTTATTAGCCATAGTGTGTGGGGAGTGGTACCAAATATGGAGAAGCTAAATCCCGTTCAGGATTCTAATTAGAATGATACTGACTCGGAACCCCTTTGGTTACGGTGGGGATGAGGGTGGAGAAGGAAGGAAACAACCACTCATTGTCTATTATGTGCCAGGTACCGCGCTAAGCATTTTTGCAAATATTGTCTCATTTGATCTTTACAACAATCCTGGGAAGCTATCATTACCCCCATTTTACAGTGAGGAAAGTGACTGGCCTACAGTCACATAGCTATTGAGTGTCCGAGGCCACATTTGAACTCATGTCTTCCTAACTCCAGGACCAGGGCTCTTTTCCACTCTACTTCCTGTCTCAGGGATACATTGTTTGTCAGGGAATGTAGCAACTTATAATCTTAGATAAACCTTTATTGGGTGCTTAGCTTATGCAGTATACTGCTCCATTTTAGGTACACCAGGGCAAACAGTTTCTCATCTCAGAGTTACTACAGGGGAAGAAGGGGAAAGTAGTGGCAAATATATGGCACCTTCACTAAAATGATCTCAGCTGTCCTTCCTAGTGTGTGCTTTTCCCAAGCCAGACATCATGATGAAGGAGGCCCATTCTGTGAACCCTGGAGAGTGTCTGCCTAGAGCCAGGCTAGGGAATAAGGTAGGTTGGTCAGGTGACTGGTGTTCTGTTTGGGAAAAGAGGGCAAAGATAGCGGTAGGACTCTAGCTAGTATTCAAGTTTGGCTGAAAAATGCAGGAATGTAGGGGACTGTATTCTGAAATATGACTAGAAAGGTAGGTTAGAACCAGATTGTGGCAGGGCTTGGATGCCAGGCCAAAGAGTTTGTATTTTATCTTAGAAACAATAGGGATAGACCTGTGCATAAGGAAGATCGTTTTGGCAGCTGTGTAGAAAGTGGATTCAAGAAAGGGAGATACTGGAGGCAGAAAGACCAATTAAGAAGCTATTACATTGACAAAGTACAACACTCTTTTATGCTAAAAACCTTACATAGTATAGGAACCTCTTTTTAATATAAAAAGTATCTATCAAATCAAAAGCAACCATTATATACAATGGAGCTACACTGGAGTCTTTCCCAATAAATATGAGAATGAAGCAAGGATAGCTACTCTTCCCACTGTATATTGGATATAATTCTGGAAATGCTAGCAACATAAGACAAGAGAAAGAAATCAAATTCTACCTTTCCCTTCCCCCTTCTCTCAGTGCATCCTTCTTTCTCACCCCTTAGTTTTAATTTTTTAGATGTCATTCCATCATAGTCAGCTCACACCTGTGCCTTCTGTCTATATGTACTCCTGCTAATTGCCCTAATAAAGATACTTAAGAGCTACAAGCATCTATCTTCCCACGTATGAATATTAAGCTGAACCTTGTTGAATCCCTTATGATTTCTCTTTCCTGTTTATCTTTTTCTGCTTCTCTTGAATCTTGTATTTGAAAGTCACATTTTCAGTTCAGCTCATCTTTTTATCAGGAATTCTGAAAAGTTCCCTATTTCATTAAATATCCATTTTTCCTCTGAAGGATTATACTCAGTTTTGCTGGGTAGGTTACTCTTGGTTGTAATCCTAGCTCCTCTGCTTTTCAGAATATCGTATTCCAAGCCCTCTGATGCTTTAATGTAGAAGCTGCTAAATCTTTTGCTATCCTGACTATGGTGCCATGATATTTGAATCGTTTCTTTCCGACTATTTGCAATATTTTCTCCTCAACCTGAGAGCTCTGGAATTTGGCTATAATTTTCCTGGGAGTTTTCATTTGGGAATCTCTTTCAGGAGGTGATTGGTGGCTTCTTTCACTTTCTGTTTTACCCTCTGGTTCTAGGATATCTGGACAGTTTTCCTTGATAGTTTCTTGAAAGATGCTGTCTAGGCTCTTTTTTTGATTGTGGCTCTAAGTCCAATAATTCTTAAGATCTATTTTGGATCTGTTTTTGGGTCTATTTTCCAGGTCAATTATTTTTCCAATGAGGTTTTTCATTTTTGTTCTATTTTTTCATTCTTTTGATTTTTATTGGTTGTTTCTTGATGTCTCAGGGAGTCATTAGCTTCCACTTGCCCAATTCTAATTCTTAAGGAATTATTTTCTTCAGTGAGCTTTTGTATCTCCTTTTCCATTTGGCCAGTTCTACTTTTTAAGGAGTTCTTTTCTTCAGTGAATTTTTGTACATGTTTCTATTTGACCAATTTTCCTTCTTAAGAAGTTGTCTTCAGTGAATTTTTGTGCCTCATTTACCATTTGACTTATTCTGCTTTTTAAAGTGTTATTTTCTTTAGTATTTTTTGAGCCTCCTTTACCAAGGAAGGTGTTGACTCTTTTTTTATGATTTTCTTGGATCACTCTCATTTCTTTTCCCAATTTTTCCTTTACCTCTTTTATTTGATTTTTAAAATCCTTTTTGAGCTTTTTCCAGGAATTCTTTTTGGACCTGAAACCAATTCAGATTTTTCTTTGAGACTTTGCATATAGCAATTTTGCCTTTGTTGTCTTCTGAACTTGTGTTTTGATCTTTCCTGTCACCATAGTAACTTTATATGCTCAGGTTCCTCTTTTGATGTTTGCTCACCTTTCCAGCCTATTTCTTGACTTTTAACTTTATATTAAAGTTATGCTCTGTTCCTGGGGTGGAGGAGGCACTGTCCCAAGCTTCAGGTTTTTCATACTGCTGTTTTCAGAGCTAGTTCTGGGGGTCTGTAAGTTTTCAGTTCTTCCAAGGTGTTATGATCTAAAGAGAGGTGTGGTCATTGCTCTCCTGGATTGTGCTCTGGTCTGTGCACAACCATAAACACTCCTTTCTACTCTTGACACTGAGTCTATGGTCCCCACTCCTGTTAGTGCTCCTCTTCACCCTGGGACTGTGACCCATCACCCCACATGGGCAATGCAACAGAGTCCTACACCGATTGCCAGCAAAGGGTACCCTATAATATCCTTCTGACTAGTTACTGTCTGTGAGCTGAGAGCCCTGGAAGCTGCTGCCACTGATGATCCAGTCCCTTCCTGCTCCCTAAGGCTTACTGGTGGCTTGTCAGGGCATGGCCTGTGTTGGATGGTGCTCTACTCTCACCCCAGCGAGAACTCTCACCCCAATGAGACCTTTCCTGCCAACCTCCTGAGTTGTCTTGGGCTGGAAAATTTTTTCACCCCATCCTTTTGTTGATTCTGCTGTTCCAGAATTTGTTTTGAGGCATGATTTTTAAATAATTTGGAGGAGAATTTGGGAGAGTTCTAAGGAGTCCCTGCCTTTACTCCCCTAGGAGATGTATTCTTAACCAAACAAGAGATAGTTGTAATTACAAAAGATAAATAGATAACTTTGGTTATATGAAATTGAAAAGCTTCTACAGAGACAAAATTAATATACCTACAAATTGTATCAAATTTCTTTGATGGGGGTTTAGCATCCAAGCTATATAAAAAAATAAACAAACAAACAAATAGATAAATAAGAGACTAATAGCCATTCCCCAGAAGGTGAGTGGCCAAACGATATGAACAAATAGTTCTCCCAAGAACTGCAAAGTAGTCACAACCACATGAAAAAAAATGGTCCAAACTCCCAATAATAAAAGAAATACAAATTAAAGCAACCCTGAGGTTTCACCTCATACCCTGAAAATCAACAAAAATGACCCCAGAGGGTCAATATTTGACGTTGGAGGGGTTGGGAAATGATAGGCACACCAATGCATTGTTGGTGGAGCTGTGAAAATGGTACGACCATTTTTTCCCCATACAAAGATCAACATTTTACTCATTAGTATCAAAAATACTAGGAAAAGGTGATAATATTAGGAAATTGTATTCATTAGTATCAAAGGTACTAGGAAAGGGTGATAAGCAAAAAAAATTTGAAAATAAAATAAAAATCCATTAAATATCTGATGTTAATTATGAATACACATAGGAATCAAATATAATTTCAAAATAATTAGATTTTTAAAAATTTTCATTTTTAGTTCCAAGTTCTCTTCCTCTTTCCATCCTTCTCCCACCCACTGAGAAGGCAAGAAATGTGATACTCATTATATACACATGAAGTCATGCAAAACATATTTTCATATTAAAACTATTTTGGAAAGCAATTTGGAATTATGCAAATGAAGTGACAAAAATGTCTATACCCTTTGAACTATTACCAGTTCCAGAGACTCCGTTACTGGACTTTTACCCCAAAGAAGCCATCAATAAGAAGAAAGTCTCCATGTATTTCAAAATATTTATAGTAGCACTTTTTGTGATAGCTAAGAATTAAGAACAAAGTAGATGCCTATCAATTAGGGGATAGCTAAACAAATTGTGGTACATGAATGTAATGGAATATTGCTGTTCTGTAAGCAATGAGGTATGTGATGAATACAGAGAAGCGTGGAAAGATCTATATGCATGGATGCCAGGGAAGTAAGCAGAGCAAAAAATAAGTACATATGTGTGTGTGTGTGTGTGTGTGTGTGTGTGTGTGTGTGTGTGTGTGTTTGTGTGTGTACAGTAACTACAACAATGTAAATGGAAAAAGCAACACACTTAAAAAATCAAAAGTGAATGTAACAAAATTACAAAGATGAAACAGGATTCACATAAAGAGCTATGAGAAGATAACCCCAACCTGCCTCTTTGTGGAGGTGGGAGATCCACAGGTATTACACATTGCACATATTTTCAGACTTTTTCAATGTATTTGCCAGTTTTGCTGATTTTTTTTTCTCTTTAAAAAAAGTGCTGTTTGTTTTATGGGATGGCTATCTGGGAAAGGGTGGGATGTTTGGGACAACTATGAAGATGTAAGAAACAGAAGTCATTAATAAAAAAATTGTTTTTAAAAGAAGCTATTCAGTTATCTGGATGACAGGTAGTGAAGGCATAAGTGGAGAGAATGGAATAACTGCAGAAGATGTAGAGGCTGACTCAAAAGGGTGGGGGACAGGAGGAGAGGGGAGAGGAAAATGCTAAGTATGTGATTACAAAGTTATGAACCTGGGTGACTGGCTTAGCAGAAATAGAGAAATTGGGAAGGAGGAAAGTTGTGGGTCAGATTTCTGGTTTGGTCATGTTTACTTTGGAATGCTGCTTCTATCTCTAGACAGAGTATCTAGCTAATGCTTAGAGGCCCTGGACTGGAGCTCAGGAAGTCAAGGCTAATTATACAGATTTGGGATTAGAGATAATTGCGTCTATGGGATAAGATCACTGAGAGACAGCGTAGGGAGAGAAAAAGGTCCAGTCTTGGGGAGACTTCCATGTTTAGGGTTGGGAAAAGGAGGGTAATCTAGTAAATGACACTGAGAAGGAGTGGTTAGACAGGTGGTGGGTAGGAGGAGAACCATGGGATAGCAGGGATACCTAAGCCATGAGAAGAAAGACTGCCCAAGGGGAGAAGAGTGGTCAACAGTGTCAAAAGTTGCAGAGGGGTTAAGGAAGATGAGAAACTAGAAAAGTCCATCTTGGCAGTTAGTAATTGATTGCTTATTGCCAAGCCAAATTGTAAGTGGTTGGAGAGGAAGTGGATGCAGTACACTTACCAGATCATTATTCAGTAAATGACCAATTTCAGAGTATGCCATGCATGCCTAAAATGTGGACAGTTTACTTCCTTTCCTGGAATAAGATTAACCCAATATTTTAAGTCAGTCAACATGTATTAAATGCCTTCTATGTGTCAGACGCCATAGTGTCCTCAAGGAGCTTACAATCCATTGAGGGAGACAATCTTGTTTATATCAAATACAGAGGCATTAACAACTAGGATGTTCAGGAAAGGTCTTATGGATAAGGTGTCATTTGAGCTGAGTTTTGAAGCAATTTCAGAATTCTAAGAAGTAGAAGTGAAAAATAAGTGCTTTCCAGGTGTATAGCATAGCCCGTGCAAAGGTGTGGAGGTGGGAGCTGGAGTATGTGAGGAACCATAAGGAGGCCAGTCTGGCTGGATACCAGTGTTTGTAGAAGGAATGATATATACTAAGACTGGAAAGATAGGTTGCAGCAAGGACTTTAAATGCCAAACAGGAATTTGTATTTGATCGTAGAGAAGATAGAGAATCCCTAGGATTTATTGAGTAGAAGTGTGACATGGTTAGACTTGTACTTTAGGAAAACCTCTGGCAGCTGTGGGAGTTGGGGAGACCAATGAGGAGGCTGTTTCAGTAGTCTAGGCTAAAATGAAGAGGCCCTCAACTGGGGTGGTTGTGGTGTGAGAGAGAGGAGGTAGAAGCAAGAGATCTCATAGAGGTAGAAACATTAAGATATGGCCATTTACTGCCTACATAAGGTGAGGCAAAGTGAGGAGTCAAGCATGACAATAGAGCTTATTAAGAAGCTCATTAAATTTGGCTCCACTCATTTGAATTTGGGAACTGGGGCTAGATTTAAGTTTACTTTTGCACTATCAGTGAGGAAGAGGTTTGGCTTAAAAGAACAAACTGTCTTCAAGTACAGGAAGTCCCCAGTTTGTAAATGGGTCGTGTTCCAAAAAGTTCATTGGAACTTGGGACACATTTTGTCATAGAAGCAAACTAATAAAATCATAGACTCTTAGAATTGGAAGAGACCTCTGGGATCATCTCATTCAGCCACCTTTTCCAGTGATGAAACTTGGTGGTTAGGTTCTTAGCTAGCTTACAAAAATTAAACTGTATATATGTAGTAAATAATGGTGCAAAATAATATTGTCGCAGTATTAGTAATTAAACAAAGCAGAAAAACAGGAAAATTGAGCAAATGGTTTTAAAATTCATCTTGAGTGTTGATACCTGGAGAAAAAGTAGGCTTAGAGGAAGAATTACGAGTTATTTTTGGAGTTATAAAAGTTCTTTCCAGAGCTTTAGTGATTGATGGACTTGATTCTGGTCTCAAATATCACTTTGAAATGAATGTCTTTACTTTTTCTTTTAAAAATTTTTATTGATGCTTTTTGTTTTTATATCATATTTATTTCTGAATATATCCCTCCACTACCTTGTGAGATTTCAAGAGGCAAAAAGCTGAATTCAACAAAACCAACACATGCATTTTAGCTGATAGTATATGGAATATTTCACACCCATTTTCAGAATCTCTGCCTTATTACTACCTTTGTGTTCTTGAGTAAGCTATCTAACCTTTCTGGGCCTCAGTGCCCTCATCTGTAGAATGAGGGGATTGGATTATATGATCTTTAAGGTTCCTTAGTTCACAAATAGAATGAAAAGGAGAAAGGAAAAATGTTAAAGAAAATCTCTTTAGTAAGAGAGGGATTATCTGAAATAGAGTAACTGTATGAGCAGTGAAAAAGAAATAAGGTTGGAGGTGAAAGTGGAAACATGACAGATAAACTCTTCTCTCCTCCCTTCTCCAAAAGGACAGTAGAATTTTGGGGTCAGACAGTTCTACACATTGAACATCAGGTAGCACCATCAGGCCAGGACAGTTTGGTTCCAGGAAAAAAGAAAAAGGGGTTGGATAGGTGGAGGCAGTATATGGCATGTTCTGAAAATTGTGTTTTTATATCGTTTTGAAGAATCAAATTTTCATTTAAATGAGCATGCTAACTACAGATAATTCTTATGTGTTTGCAGGATTATAGATTTAGATTGGAAGGAATGTTAGTAGTTACTGAGCCCTTCATTTTACAGAGGAAACTGAGGCCCATAGAGGCTGTGACTTTTTCGGAATCACAGAGATAGTAAGTAATAGAGTTGGGATTTGAACCAGGTTCTCTGATTCCAAATCTACTGCCCTTTCCACTGTACCACAATGTTTTAGCATTGACACAGATTCCTTCCTGGCCCTTAACTTGACATCATTCTTTAAACCCAGTTCATTAATGTAGTGAATTGTGGCCCATCTGTAGAAATTATCCTGGTTGTTGTCGTTCGTTCTCAAGGAGGACCAAAATGACATCACTATGTTAGAGTCAAGCTACAGTGTATCTGTGGCTGATCAGACCAGTGCAAGCTCAGAATGCTCTACCACAGGTAGGGCACAAATAGTCCATGTGAACATTTTGGGGTAGATTCTCTGAATAAAATATTTATACTAGTTCTTTTTGTGATTGCAAGGAATTGGAAATTGAGGAGATACCTATCAGTTGAAGAATGGCTGAACAAGTTGTGGTATGTGATTACGATGGAATATTATTGTCTATAAGAAATGATGAGCAGCAGGATGGTTTCAGAAAAACCTGAAAAGACTTACATGAACTCGTGCAAAATGAAGTGAGCAGAGCCAGGAGAACAGTGTACACACTAACAGCAATACTGTAAGGATGGCCACCTGTGAAAGACTTAGCTACTCTGATCAAGACCATGATCCAAGGCAACTCCAGAAGACTCACGATGAAAAATGCTATTCACCTTTAGAGAGAAAGCTGATGATCTCTCAGTGCAGATTGAAGCATACTTTTTTACTCTCTTAATTTTAGTTGTTTTATTTTGTGTTTTCTTGTGCAACATGGCTAATGTGGAAATATGTTTTGCATGATTTCACATGTATAATTGATATCACATTGTTTTGCCTTCTCAAGAGGGGGAAGGGGCGGAAGGGAGGGAATTTGAAACAGAATTTTTTTTAAAACGATTTAGGTGTTTTTTATACATAATTGGGAAATATTTAATGAAATAAAAATATTTTAAGAAAAGACTTTAGCTGGGACTTGAAAGAAGGTAAAGACAGAAGTGAGGAGGGAGAGGATTCCAGACATGGGGACAACTGTTGAAAATGCTCAGAGTTGTAAGTTGGAATATCTAGTGCAAGGAAAAGCAAGGGGGCCCACCAGTGTCATTGGCTCGCAGAGGAGGCAGAGGGGAGTAAGGTGTAATAGAACCATAGTGGGAGGAGGAGGTCAGGGTTTTGAAATACTTTGAATGTCTGAATGGCAGACAAACAAAGGGTTTTATGTTTGATGCCAGAAGTGATAGGGAACCACTGGATTTATTGAATAGGGGAGGTGAGATGATCAGGCCTGTACTTTAAAAAGAACGCTTTGAGAATTGAGTGAAGGATGGACTGGAGCAGGGAGGGACTTGAAAAAAGGAGTCTAGTAAGAAGGTGATTGTAATACACCAGGCATGAGGTGAGGAGGGCATGTGCCAGTGTGGTGGCAATGTCAGAGGAGAGATGCTATGAAGATAGAATTAATAGGACTTTATAGTTGATTGCAGATTAGGAGTTAGAATAAGTAGTCAGATACGATTATCTACATTTAGTTTTGGAAAACTTGGCTCTGATCCAGAAAGCTAGTTCTTAACTGAAGGACTAGTATTTCATTCTTCCCTTGTTGGGTGGGTATTTATGTTGCTCATCTGAAGTCCAAGTTTTTAATTACACCGAATATTTTTCTTCATTTAGACAGGGTCTGTTAGCTCATTTGAGGATAGGCCATTGTTAATAATAACTAACATTAATGTTGCTCTCTAAGGTTTATCAAGAACTTTACACATACATTATCTCATTTGATCCTTGCTACACAAAATCAAACTCGTGTAGGTGCTGCAGGAATTATTAATCCCATTTTATAGATGAGGCTTGGAAAGGTTCAGTGAATTAGTCATGGTCACATAGATAGTAGTTATTGGCAGGACTCAAACCCAGGTTTCCTGACTCCCAAGTGAAACATTCTTTCCACGACATCATGCCGTCTCTTTTAAGTCTGCATCAACTTTGACGTAGTAATACCAACACTGTGGTTCTTACCTTTATCGCCTCTAGAATATCCTTCTGCACTCTTTTGCATCTTCTTTTAAAAAACATTTCATTGACTCTTTTTTTCTGCATTATTACTTTTACTCTCCCCCACTACCTCCATAGCATTCTCTCTTCCCCATTAAGAGTCCGCTCTTAGAACAAATAAGGATGGCAAAACAAAAGAAATTTGCATTCCATTGGTCATGTCTGAAAATGTATGTCTCATTTTGTACTGTAATCCATCACCTCTCTGCCAAGAGGTGGGAAGCATGTTTTGTCATCAGTCTTCTAGAGTTGTGATTGGTCATTGCATTGATCAGGTATCTTTGAATCTATCCCTTTTGTTATTTCTTACAGCACAGTAATATTATATTGATGTACCATAGTTTGTTCAGCCATCCCCCAGTCGTCGTGCACCCACTTTGATTCTAGTTTTTTTGCTATTAAAAATTACTGCTGTAAATATCTTTGTACATCTGAGTCCTTTCCCCCTCTTTGATCTCTGTTGGAGTATAAGCCTGGGAATGGTATTGCTGTTTCAGTGGCTATGTATAGTTAAGGTTATTGTCAGTATAATTCCAAATCGCTTTCCAGAATGGTTGAACAACTTAGCAGGTTCACCAGTGGTGCATCAGCCTTCCCATCCTCCTACAACCCTCATTTGCCTTTTTGTCCTCTTTGCCAGTCTGATGTGCCTGAAGTGAGACCTCAGACTGTTTCATTTATATGCTTGTGGATAAGCTTGCATTTCTTCTTTTGAAAACAATCTCTTTACATCTTTTAACCATTTTTAAATATCTCTATCTACTGAATGCATATGTTAAACGGTCAAAGCTTAAAACTGCACTAAGATTTTCAGAACACCCTGTATCTTGGATAGCATATCTTTATCAGAGGAATAGCTCAGATTTTTCCCATTTAACTCTTTACCTTCTAATTCTTACTTCATTGATCTTGTTTATGCCAAAAATTTCCAATTTTATGTAATTAAGATTGTTCATTTTATCCCTTATTTGGCCAGGAACTCTTCATCTAGCCATAGTTATAAAAGGCACCTTCTTACTTGGCCCTCTGATATTTTCATGATACTTTTATATTTTGACTTTGTATCCATTTGGAACACATTGTGGTATATATCGTGTGAGACATTGATCTAAACCTAATTTCTCCCAACTTGCTTTTCAATTTCCGTAGCAGATTTTGTCAGACAATGAGTCCCTATCCCAGTAGTTGGTGTTCTTGGGTTTATCAAACACAAAGCTATTATTTGCGGTTCTGGATGTTATATAGCTTTTATATTATATATATATTTCTTTGTTCAAGTTTTCTATAGTAAGAAATAGTTTTGATTATTATTTGTAGTATATTAAGAGATCTGTACTACCAAGGCCCCCTTCCTTCCCACTTCTTTTCATCATTTCCCTTGAGATTCTTGATCTTTTGTTCTTCAAACGAATTTTTTTGTTATCATTTTGTCTAGTTCTTGAAAGTAGTTTGGTATGGCACTGTAATTCAATTCAGATAGTGTTATAATTTTTCATTATAGTAATATGGAGCAACCATGAATGATTAATTTTTCTCCAATTATTTAAGTTTACCTCTATTCCTGTTGTGTTTTGTAGTTTTGCTGTGATTCCTGTGTTTCAATCAGTGTACTTCCACATTTTTATAGATTCTGTGGTCTTAGTGAAAATTTATTTTTTTGCTGGATTTAATTCTGTCTATTTAGTATGTACTTGAAAAGGATAAAATGGCATTCCTTTAAAATATTCTATAATACAAAGGTTTCATTAATTCAGATTATTTCCCCTTAATTAGTTTGAATTGCTGAAGTTTTACTATATAAATGAAAGAACTCTTCAGAAGGATTTAAGTAACTTTTACAAATGAATGTTGATGAATATAACTAAACAGAAACAAAGGTGTTTTCAGTTAAACAGTATCAAAGATGCATCCAGTTAAAAATGAAAATTGCTTGTCTTACTGGTTTAAAATACTAAGTGAACTTGGTCTGACTCCAGCAGGGGGAGACAAGTTCACATTGATTTAAACAGAGGATCATTTAAATTTTTTCGTGAAGGGAATTGCCTGTCATAGTATGTTCTTCCCTTACCTTTCTCAAATCTATGTTATAGATGTTTAGGAAAGTAAAGGAATCAAAAGAAGTAATGATAGGCCTGAAATTATTACACTGTAGCCTATTTGTTTTGTTTTTAATGGAATAGAAATGCTTCATTTCAGAGCTACTTTTAGAACATAATGTTAACCTAGCAAGATTTTTAAATCCCCACTTCGCTTCGTGAACAGCATTAAATTCCAGAATTGCAGCAAGCATTAGCTCTTGTGCCTTTGACATTAGTGTCACCCTGGTAAATCAAAGCACTCTGGGCCAAAAACTGTATGGTCTACTGAGCATTTTAAGGCACAGAAAGAATTCAGAAGAATTAAACAGTCTTGGTATTGAGCCTGGAAATAATTCTTTCCCAGTGCAATCTGACACAGTGACTACCAACTAAGTATTTTTAATTGGCATTAGGTACATAGTGCCATATTTTACAGAGTAATAAGTTGTTTCTAAGTTTTAGTCTCTCAATATCCCATACTAAGTTATACTAAGACTAATGGGTCTCAGATTATGCTTCATTTGTAAACACGATTAGACAGTGCACTAAGGTAGAAGAAAGAAGTGCCATTCACACTAAAGGAATGAGAGTCAACAGTGTCAAAAACAAGCAGAGAGGTCGGGAAGGATAAGGATAGAGAAAAAGTCATTGTCTTTAGAAGTTGAGGTATTTGGTTACCTTGGAGAAAACTGGATTGAGAAATGAGTGCGAAGTGAGGAAATGGAAGTGATAACAAGCTTTTTCTAGGAGTCTAGCTGTGAAAGGGAGGAGATAGAGGATGATAGCCTGAGGGAATGGCAGTGTCAAGAGGTTTTTTTTTCTTTCTTAATAACTGGGAAGATTTAGGCTTATTCTTCCCAAGAAAAAAGCCAGTGGATAAGGCCAATGAAGATTACAAAGTGGGAGATGATACTTGAAGCAAATAAGCATCCAGAAGAGATGAGGGAAATGGGATCAAGGGTACAAATGAAAGGATTGGCCTTGACAAAGGGAAGGACCATTTCTTCATCAGAGAATAGAATAAAAGAGAAGAGAATGAAAGATGGTGAAAGGGTTTCTGGGTATAAAATAGGGGAGGAGAGAGAAAATACATGCATGGTCTCTATTGAGTAGAAGGCCATCCTCTACTGAAAGGATTGTTTTGGGGGGAGGGGAGGACACGAATTGTGTAGCTGGCTTGACAGAAGAAAGGTTTGGAACAGCCATAGTGAGGTTGTCTCAAACTGGGAAGAATGAAAGGATTGCCCTATAACAGTGAGTATCCATTTGAAATTAAATACCATAAGTCAAGCAAGATTATTTGTATAAAGTACTTTGTAAATGTTAAAGTACTAGATAAATGTGACCTGCTCTTATTATTATCATCATAAATTTGTGATTGCCCCACTGACTTGTTTATGTGACTTCTTCTGGGGTGTTCTGTAGCATGAGAATAGGAGCAGATAAAGCAGAGAGGTAGGGGTAACCCAAAAGTTCACTTTGGCAAGGTATAAGTGTCTGTAGAACGAAGGGGCAAGCGATTCAAAAGCAGAGGATGGTATATAGTAAAACTAGCTGTCTATAGCGTCTTGGGATTGTAAAAGGAAGAAAGTAAGGTCAGAGCCAGATTGATGGACTGGCATTGTAGAGCAAGTGATGAGAGAGAGGTGGGGTGAGGAGGGAAGGAGGGAGGGAGGGAAGGAGGGGAAGAGAGAGAGAGAGAGAGAGAGAGAGAGAGAGAGAGAGAGAGAGAGAGAGAGAGAGAGAGAGAAGCAGAAGAGATATTTTAGGAAGTTGAACTAGTAGTCCATATTATTTGAGGGGACTTTGGCATGTTATATTGAAGTTCCCAGCTATAGGGACAGTGGGGTGAGATGGAAAGACTGTGAACCAAGTAATGAAGTGCTTGAGAAAGAAAGAGAGAATGACCAAGGAAACCATTCATGATTGTAACAGAGATCAGGATAGGGTGAAAAGGGTGCAGAGGAAAACCAGTGGCAGTAGTAATAAGAAGCAAGAAGCATGAAGTGAGCCTCTCCTTAGATGCAACTCAGTGGCACAAGTGGATAGAGCCATAAGCCTGGAGTCAGCAATACCTCAGTTCAGATTCAGCCTCAGACGCTTCCAAGCTGGGGTATGACCGTGGGCAAGTCACTTACCCCTCTCCACCTCAGTGTCCTCAACCATAAAATAAGGGTGATGATAATAGCACCTACCTCATAGGGTTATTATGAGTCTCAGAGGAGATATTTGTAATATGTTTAGCACAGCACCTGGCATATAGTAGGCACTTAATAAGGACTTATTCCTTCCTTCATGGACAGTATATTGGGAGCATGAGAGAGTTATACTAGTACTGCTGAAGGTGGTCAGGGATGTAGTATCTCCTGGGGGGAACTAAAACCCCATAAGTGCAGGAAGGTAGAAGGAATAGAAGAAGAAGGACTTAAAGTGAAGGGAAGTTTGTTAATGATAGAATCAAGGATTCCAAAGGCACAATGTAAGGGAAAGGCAGAACAGAATAGGGAGCCTTGGAGGAAAAAGGGCTGAGTTGAATAATCATGCAGGTTTGGGGAAATAGGAAGATAGGCATGGGAAGGTTGTTTTCACCTACAAAGCCTACAGCTCTGAATCACAGGTATTCCAAGAGGAGGAGAAAGAAGCTTGTGAACACAGCCTGGTTGACATTCTGACTTTTCCTAATAAGAACTATCGGCTCCTCGGCCTGGCGCAGGCTTGGGTTTAATGGAGAGGCCTGTGGCATTGTTGGCCTACTCATTTTATCCATAGCTATTTTTGGTTCTACACAAGTTTGAGGGACTAGAGACCCAGATGTTTAGAGTTGGGCCCTTGATGATTTCGGAGTCTTGAGGCATTGTCACTTTTTCTTATCCTTGGTGGCTGAATCTCTGATCCTGGCCTGGATCTGGTTTGTTAGAGGTTTGGCATCTGGGCCGGAAGACTGAGACAGAGATCTTTGTTACAATCATGAATGTTCCCTTGGTCCTTCCCCCTTTTTTCTTAAGCACTTCATTACTTGGTTCACAGTCTTTCCACTTTACCCCACTGTCCTCACAGCTGGGAACTTCAATATAACATACCAAAGTCCCCTCAAATAATTTGGACTACTAGTTCAACTTCCTCACCATCTCTCCTCTCTGTCTCAGTAAGCGATGGCTAGCAATGACCTCGGCCCCAGCTAGCCCTGAATGCTGTGTTCTGTGGCTAACCTCATTTCCTGTGAGGAAATGCAGTATGAGGAAGTATGTTGGATGTGGAGTAAGAGGACCTGGGCTTCAATCCCAGATCTGCTGCTTCCCAGTTCCTTGCCCTCAAGTTCGTCACCTCACTACTCTGGGCCTTTGTTTGCTGCTCTGTAAAGTGAGGGGGGTTAGACTGGATGAGCTTTCACATTCCTTCCAATTCTCAATCCTGTGATCCTGTGACAGATGATTATGGTGCTTCATTAAAAATCCTGTGATCCATCCTAGCGTGTTCTGTATATGTCATCCCTTCCTTTTGTGTACAGTACCACTTTGTGTCCCTGAGAATAGGCTCTTTTCCCTTAAGTGAACTGCATGTCAGATTCTTTAAACTGCTTTTTATTTTAAGTCCATTATTTCTTGGTTGATTTGATTTTGCATCTGATTCCATTTTTACCATGACCTTACATCCTAGCAAAATGCCATACTCTTGTAGAAACATATATTCTGTATAGCAGCCATTGAAAGTAAGCCAGCAAGCATGCAGACACTAACTTGTATTTGTAGCCATAGGTGAATAGAGAGAAGCTCAGTGCCACAGGGAGGGGGGTAACATTAATGCTAAGAGTGAGCCCTGGGAAAGGAAGTAAAATAGATTGGCAGGCATGGTGCACATCTCGTAGCAAATCAATGTAATGTGGTTGTGAAGAATGGAAGTCCCAGGACAGCTGCAACTCAGAGCTCCATTTTACACTGACTGTGAATCTAGCTCAGATTCTCAACCCCTTTCCTGTCCTTGTTGAAACTTTTCCTCTTTGTCTCTGCAGGAAGACACTATGGAGGTGGAAGAGTTCTTGAAAGAAGCTGCAGTAATGAAAGAGATCAAACACCCTAACTTAGTACAATTACTAGGTAAGTGAGAGAAGTACCAAGCAGAGGAACTTCTAATTAAACCTTCTGGGGTGATACAGGTGCCATAAAAGGAGAGATAAGCTGCTTTACCGTGTTAAGGTTTCAGATCTAGACAGCTATGCTCTACCAACATTCAACACTTGAAAGCAAGAGGCATTTTTTTGGTATGCTAATCTGTTATTACTTGCGCTAGTATCTGAAAGTAATCAGGGAATGCAAATCTAAAATTGACTGTTGAAACATTAGAGTTTTTCAGTTCTCTCACCTCTTACTTACAAAGTGATACTGAGAGTCAAAGTAATCTTCTGATAAAAGTAATTATGGTTTATATCGTTTTGTGTGGGGGCTTGAATGGTTAGATTTTTACTGCTAATTCTTTTTTTTTTTAATACTAATTCTTCCATTCTGAACTTTGTGGTACCTCTCATATTCAAGGTGTTTTAGCATTAGGGGAAAGAGAGAGAGGAAACACACATCTCATTAGAGATGAACTTGCAGTCACATGTATTGTACTTTTCATTGGTAGTTAGGATTATGGTGTGGGGATAGTGTCAAAAAGTTTCTCAGAAGTCAGTTTCCCTGAAGCTTGTCATTTTGATGTCTACTAAGTAGTAGATGAAGCAGTAGCCTAAAGTACTTTGTGTCTTATTCCACAGGGGTGTGTACTCGGGAACCCCCATTCTATATAATCACCGAGTTCATGACCTATGGAAACCTGTTAGATTATCTGCGAGAGTGTAATCGGCAGGAGGTGAATGCAGTTGTGCTGCTATACATGGCCACTCAGATCTCATCAGCTATGGAGTACCTGGAGAAGAAAAACTTCATCCACAGGTGGGAGTTGTGCTTAGCTAACTTCATGGAACACTTAAAGTCTCAGCATGAGAGGCACAACTTTCCTTTACATACCTTTTCACTTTCTTGGTATTAAGAATCAGGCTCTAACTTTGGTATTGGCAGAATATTGGATCTTGAAATAAAGGCATGTGGAAATTTCTTGATCTTAAAATCTTTAGGGGCCCTTAACCAGGATTTAAAACAGAAAAGGAGTGGACCCTGGATCAACATGGTGGTTAATCACAGGGGTATAGATAATTCAATCTGAGCCATTTTGGATTAAGTGGTATGTTAACTAAGATTCACAAAAAGCTTGACTCCTAATAATCATAGTTCTATATGAAGTAGAGTACACATTGTTCCTTTGCATAGCTTTCATCAGTAATGACTTCTTCCTGGGAGCTGTAGGCATTGCCTTTAAACAAATTCATGTTAGTGGCCAGTGTGTGTATTTTTTCCCTTTTATTATAAGTCCAATCACCTTACTCTCATCTGTTTCAGGAATGTTTTGCTGCTGAATTGCATGTATCTTTGAATTAAGCTTCTTTGCTATTTTAAAGACTGAAGTGTTTTGACCTTCGAATGTGCTGCAATTATGTTAGTGCTTTGCATTCTTTGCCAGTGGAAATGGCTTCCTAGCAAAGTAATGACTCAGTCTGAGTTGGGGCCTGATGGGCTTTGCTAGGTCTGTTTTATACAAGATGTTCTTCCCGCCACAATTTTGATCGTTCTTACCCAACTAACTGAAGTATGAAATCTGTACATGAGATTCCGTAGTGAGGAATAAGAGTATCGTGTGTGAAATGCTAGCAGTTCCTTGTAAGACATATTTTCTATGCTACATGGGAGTTTGATTCAAATGCTTCTGTCACTCAGGAAAGTGAACTCTCTGATGCTGCAAATTGAGATTTCTTGACTTTTGATTTGCCTTGCACTGTTAATTTTGTACCCTCTGCATTCAGACACACCTAAAATGCTTTACCAAAATCCTATTAAACTAAACTCTTCTGCATTTAATTTCTTTGTGATTGCTGATGACCAAGCTATCTTAAACAGTCATCTTCATAAGCTGCTGCTTTTCATCTCCCTATCCTGATTGCTGTATGATTTCGTGGCTAACGTCTATGAACCACAATGTTAGAATGAGATTTCTCTGGATGACTCAGGAGGCAAGATGAGGCAGATTACAAGTGAGAGAGATTTTGAGATGTACCTGGGCAAGCATTACTGAAGAAGAGAAAATTGACAAATGCAGTTTGAGTAAAATAAACTTAAGATATGGATGGGGCAAGAGGAGTCTCAACAGGAATTTTCTCTAATGTCAGAGTTAATGAAATAAATACACATTTCAAGGAAAACAGATTACTTTTGATTGTCATTATTATTTTTTTCATTCAACTATTATCAATCTCCAAAACTGAAATGATGTTCAGGACCTCTGATGGATTGATTTCTGTATTCCCTAGGGATCTTGCAGCCCGAAACTGCCTTGTAGGGGAAAACCACTTGGTGAAGGTGGCTGATTTTGGCTTGAGCAGGTTAATGACAGGAGATACCTACACAGCCCATGCTGGAGCTAAGTTCCCAATCAAATGGACAGCACCTGAAAGCCTGGCTTACAATAAATTTTCCATTAAGTCTGATGTCTGGGGTAAGGACTCATATATTTGGTTTAAAAAAAAATCCACTCCCATTCCTTCCATCTTATCTTCTGGCTGGCATTCTCTTTCTTGCTACCTCATTTCTTCTCTCTCTCTTACATATTTTGTATTCCTCCTTTCCCCCCTCTTTATTCCTCATTCTTTTATTTCTTTTTTCCCTTTTTCCTTCCAAAGAGAAGTAGTACTTCCTGTTGTTTGATGTATCTATGAATTTATTCTTCCAAAGTAATTTGAATATAAATTGCATTCTTTTCTCTTACCAGCTTTTTGTTTTTGTTCAAAATATGGTATTCTTATTTGGCATGATAGTTAAATGACACATAGGACACATAGGCTTCATGATCAGTGCTTCTGTGCTTGTAGTGTTTTTCTTGGATGTTGCCTTTCAGCTTGTCACGTGACAATTCTTAACTGGCTTATCTATAGTTGCCACTAATATGAGGCTCCATTTGCTGCTTCCTATTTTATGGAGGCACAGATGTTCATAGGATAGAGTGATCACTACTTTCTTCGACTAAGTCTTGAATATAAATATTCTAAAACATGACCTTGGAATCTTTTAGCTAGACAGAACCGTAGAGGTCTCTACCAAAACCCAGAGCCTACTCTGCCCAGGATCACAGAGATGCTTGACTTGGTTGTAGAGCTAAGATTAGAACTCTGATTCCCAGTGCAGGTATATATCCACTGTACTGTAGTGCCAAAATGATTATATTCCTAGAGACTATATAATGGCTAATCCACAGTGACTTTTCTTAATTATGTCTTTAATAGAACTTGAAAGGTCCTAATTCTTTCAGAGCATTCAAGTCTGAAACAGTGAGTAAATCGAAAGGTAGTCTGATTTTACCCTGTTGTGTCACAGGTCTTGCTTGTTGAAGTCTGTTAGCATCTGAACTATTCTTGTGCATAGTCCTTGCCTCTCCTATATAGTTTTAATGCACAGATGATAGTCACAGCTAAATCTTAAGAATTTTAACTTATCTTTCTTTCTCTTTCTTTCAGCATTTGGGGTTTTGCTTTGGGAAATTGCAACATATGGTATGTCCCCTTACCCTGGAATTGATCTGTCACAAGTATATGAATTGTTGGAAAAAAACTATCGCATGGAACGTCCAGAAGGCTGTCCAGAAAAAGTCTATGAACTCATGAGAGCATGTGAGTTTTCTGCAAACCTAGCGAGAAAGATTTTGTTTAACCGAACTAAGGAATTAAATTTTTTTTCATAAAAGGATATATGTGGAGGATTAGAAGCAGAGGTCCTTTGGCCATGTTATTTCCAAGGAATTTTGTTCTTAGTAATATATAGTGAATATATGTTTTATGTATATGTATTATATGTGAATCAGAAGTTATCAAGCACTGTCTGAGGCCTTAAAAGATACATTTCTACCTGTTTATACCAGATTTTCAAGTTTCTAGTTAGTGTAGCAACATAAGGAAGTTATAGTCTTTTTTTTTTGCTCAGGGAAAAGCAACTAGAAGGAACCTAGAGATCTTCTAGTCCAGTCCTTTCCTTTTACCCAAGGTAACTCAGCAAGTTTTTGGCAGAGCTAAGATTAGCATTCATCTTTTCTGACTCCTGGTCCATTCTGTGTTGCTAAATGGGAGTCTGTCTGTTGTTGTTCAGCCATTTCCATTTTTCCATGACGCTATTTGGGGTTTTCTCAGCAAAGATACTGGAGTTGTTTGCCATTTCCTTCTCCAGCTCATTTTACAGAGAGGAACTAAGGCAAACAGGGTTAAGTGAATTGCCCAGGGTCATTCAGCTAGGAAGTGTTTAAGGCCAGGTATGAACTCAGGAGGATGAGTCTTCCAACCCCCAGGCCTGGTGTTCTATCTACTGTGCCACCTAGCTGCCAGCACATGGGGGTAGGATGTTCCTTTAATATTCCCACTCTTCATTTAGAATACTTAGCAATAACCTAAAGTTTCCTTCATAAGGAATCATTGATGGTTTATTTAACTTTGGTTTTATTTATCCAGGTTGGCAGTGGAGTCCTTCTGACCGACCCTCCTTTGCTGAAATCCACCAAGCCTTTGAAACGATGTTTCAGGAGTCCAGCATATCAGATGGTAACGTATAGTGCCATGCCAAGGTTAATAAGAGGCTAGGGTGGGAGCATGCAGGCTAAGGGTATACCCTGTAGACTGTATGCAGCAGTGTTTTCTGTGCTCCCTGCATGATGGAAAGGAGTGTGCAGACAAGCTATCTGAAACCTGGAAGCAGGAAAGAGATCCAGAAGGGTACTTTATTTTGTAAACATGCAGTATAAAATGTTAAGTTTTGCTTCAGCATCAGTTTTTTTTCTGTAATAATTTGTAGGTAATCACTGTTAATTTAAAAAACAAAAGACTTCTAAGACAGCTGCCAATGATGGTTCTTTCATGTGTTTTTAGAGGTGGAAAAAGAGTTGGGGAAGAAAGGTGTGCGAAGTGTTGTCAGTACATTGCTGCAAGCACCAGAATTGCCAACTAAAACCAGAACATCCAGGAGAGCTGCTGAAAATAAAGACACCAGTGAGCTGCTTGACCCTCCTCATGGGAGGAGTCAGGGAGAAGGTGGTATGTGTTACCAGCCATTGAGCCTTCCCTCATACCATGCAGATTCCAAGCTACTAGAAACTTCCAAGGTCAAATGTACAGGGATGGAAAGTAAAAGTGAGAACCTGTTCTTGTCTTTTAAATATCCACTAGGCCCGGCATAGAGGAGCAAGTCCTGGAATAGAGAGTCTAGCCTTTTTGAATGTGGAAGGATCTCCACTGAAAACAGAAAGCTAATCACCCTGCAGCACCCCCTCTCCCTTTGGGAATCATTAAGGAGCAATTGGCTTTGGCAGTTAGTTCGGTCAAAGAGGCAGAGATGCTTATAAAATCTACTGAGAAACTAATCCACCTTTTCATCTATTATTCAAAGCATTTGTGGTTCCCATTCCAGGGCAGATAAAACAATAATAAATATTGAACCCAAATGAAAGGGGGATTGTAGTTAGAACATTGACATGAAAAGCTCACTCAAAGAAAACCAAATCAACCCCCTGCTTCTTCTCCTCCCACCCTCATCCCCCCCCCCAAAAAAAAACTGTCTGGTACAGAACTAGTGGTGTGAAAACCTCATTCATATCGTGTTTTCTGGCATGGAGTGCTTTCCCCATGACAGCCTCTTGAAATGTGGGGTAAGTAGCAGTGGTGCCCATTTTATAGATGAGGAAACAAGTCGGGGGCAGGGGTGGGGGAGGTTATATATTTGCCCAGTGTGCAAAGCTAGTAAATGGCAGAGTTGGGATTTGAGCTTGGTTCCCCAAAATCATTGTCCTTTCCACTACATCAGTGCTCTTAGTACTGGGCCATTCTACCACATGTAGTATTTAGTGGTTCCTGAAAAAAAGTACCCTTCCAGTGTAACTCCCTAGGGAAATACAGGAGGTTGGAATGGCATATTAGAATCTCATGGTTTTGAGTGTAGCTATGATTTAAACCACTAGAGCAGATTAGGAATTTTCTGTCTGAATAACTAATAAGCAAAGCAGATCTTGAATGGACATTCTCAGCAGCAGAGCCCCCTCACTGCTATCTTCTTTTCATCCTTTTAGGATCATGATATGAGGTGTTAAGCAAAATGTATGCCTATAGTAGCAACCTAATGAATATTTGTTGACTTTTTAATTTGAGAAAGGCTTTAGGAAAAAAAAAATTAATGAAAACTCTTAACCGATTTTATTGATATGAGTATTCCTGGAGGAATATCACATTCAAGCCATAGTAGACAATTTAAATGAATTAGTCATCACCTAGTGACCAACCCTCTGGGCAGGAGCCTCTCTGAATTTAGCTAAGTTGATCCTCTCATTGAGAGGATAATAAAGCCATAAGGAAACACATACTCAAGTCTTTTCAATTTGACACCAGACCTGTGTTCCACTGGCACCAGCTTGACTTCCTCCATGCCATGATGATGCAGTGTATTAGGACTTTAGTGAAGGATAAAAAGCATTTTACTAAGAAATGTGACTCATTTTTGACAACTAACACCACTTAAAGACATATGTCAGTGGGAAATATAGTGTGAAGCCAAGAGCATGAAGTATCAGCATTGAAAATCTTTTACTAGAACTTCTCCCTTCTTCATTGATCAAAATTGTAGTAATCACTCAGACTTCCCTGATTCTTTTCCCTACATTATGCCTGACTTATGGTAAATGAATATATTGTCCTATAAGCAACTCTATTTAGATTTAGAGAGTGCTAGCAGAGAAATCTTATTCCAGTAGTTGACCTGCTGGTGAGAATACCTGTCATTCAAAAACGAGGACATCGAAGACTGCAAATACATTTATTGTAAACCATTATTCATATTCAAAGTACACCAATTTGAAGATTTAAAAAGGTCATCCCCTCTGTCTTCAGAGCATAATAGCTCATTGTCACTATGTCTCTATGGCATGAAGCACCTTCCCTTCCAAATTATGCCACTTAGAACATTCAGATGGTTGAGTGATCTGAGGGTAATAGGTTCTGAGTTTCTGTTTGGCTCTGTCATTGTTTTCACTTGACCAGATAATGATGTCAGAAGGGGACTCTTGTGCTTTAGTCTAAACAAATGAGGGGAAAAGGAGACAAGTGTCACCCCTACTTTTTATTCTTATGTCTTCAGTTACTCAGTGAATGAGAGGCTTACTTAGAGAAGAAAACAGTCACATGTTTGATAAATAGTTAGTAATTACAACATTAGAATGCAGAGCTTTGAATACAAAAGAACTAATTTGTCAAAATTAGATAGAAATCTCAGAAAAAAATGTTGATTGATAATCATTTTAGGAAATAGTTTATCAGCAGTGAGCCCGTGCCCTGATGTGGCTCCCATGCTGCAGAATCTATGTGCCAGTCTGGTCTTATAGGAAGGAAGTCTTAATGATATGGTTACAAAAAGGGACACATAAATTCTTTCTCTTGATTCATCAAAGCCTTCCTAATTTTTTTTCAGATCCTTTAGATCATGAGCCTGCTGTTTCTCCACTACTCCCGAGGAAAGAAAGAGTTCCCCAGGACAGTAGCCTGAATGAAGACGAACGCCTTCTTCCCAAAGACAAGAAAACCAACCTCTTTAGTGCCCTGATCAAGAAGAAGAAGAAAACTGCTCCAACCCCCCCAAAACGCAGCAGTTCTTTTCGGGAGATGGACGGCCATTCAGACCGCAGGGGAGGTGGAGAGGATGAGGCTCGAGATGTCCTCAATGGGGCTTGTATTACAGCTCCCTTAGATGCAGCTGAGCCATCCAAGTTTCCAGGTCCAAGCAATGGGGTGAGTGTTAGCAATGGAGCTGTATCAGGGAGCTCAGGCTTCCGGTCTCCCCACTTGTGGAAAAAATCCATTGCATCGACAAGTAGCCGATTGGCAGCCAATGAAGAAGAAAGTAATACCAACTCCAGCAAGCGTTTCCTGCGGTCGTGCTCTGCCTCTTGCGTACCCCATGGGGCCAAGGACACAGAATGGAGGTCAGTAACGCTACCTCGGGACCTGCAGTCCACTGGGAGGCAGTTTGATTCTTCTACATTTGGTGGGCACAAGAGTGAGAAACCAGCCTTGCCTCGGAAACGGGCAAGTGAGAATAAAACTGATGTGACTTCCAGAGGCACAGTGACCCCACCACCCAGGCTATTGAAACAAAATGAGGAGGCTATTGATGATGTCTTCAAAGATACAGAGTCTAGTCCTGGTTCTAGCCCCCCAAGTTTGACGCCAAAACTAGTCCGTAGGCAAGTCACAGCGACGGCTTCCTCTGGCCTGTCCCACAAGGATGAAACTGGGAAACCTAGTGCCTTAGGAGCCCCTGCTGTACTTGAACAAGTCCCCGCTAGCAAAGCTGCCTCCAGTGCATTTATGGGGACCAGTAAGGTCTCTAGTGAGGAGCCCAGAGTGAGGAGGCACAAACATTCTTCTGAATCATTAGGGAAGGACAAGGGAAAACTCTCCAAACTTAAACCTGCCCCACCTCCTCCACCATCATCATCTGCTGGGAAGTCCACAAAGTCCTCTCATAGCCCTGGCCAGGAATCAGTGGGGGATGGAGGACCTAGTATTAAAGCAAAACAGTTGACTATCGTAGCAGATGCTGTGAACAGTGATGCTACCAAACAAAACCAGTCAGGAGAGGGTGTCAAAAAGCCTGTGCTCTCCTCTGTACCAAAGCCACAGTCATCCAACAAACTGTCGATGGCCCCAACAACCACTCCGACCACTTCTCCCTCTACTTTACCATCTGCTTCGTCGACCCTTGGAGGGGAACAGCTGTCTTCCACTGCTTTTATCCCTCTCATATCCACCCGAGTGTCCCTGCGGAAAACCCGCCAGCCCCCAGAGAGGCTTGCTAGTGGTGCTATCACAAAAGGTGTGGTCCTAGACAGCACTGAGGCCTTGTGCCTAGCTATCTCCAAAAACTCAGAGCAGATGGTCAGCCATAGTGCTGTGCTGGAAGCAGGAAAAAACCTTTATACTTTCTGTGTGAGCTACGTGGACTCCATCCAGCAGATGCGGAACAAGTTTGCTTTCAGGGAGGCCATCAATAAGTTGGAAAACAACCTCCGAGAGCTTCAGATCTGCCCTGCGACGGCAGGCAGCGGCCCTGCTGCCACCCAGGACTTTAGCAAGCTTCTCAGCTCAGTGAAAGAAATCAGCGATATTGTTCAGAGGTAGCAGAAGCCAGGGCTCAGCCAGCCAGAGCTGACTGCTGATAGTTGTAGCCTAAGAGCTATGGTAGACTGACAAAAGACCAGTGAACCAGTGCCTCCAGGACAGGAAAAGGCGTACAAGGTACAGACTGTGGAGCACACACAGCCTGACTGCCTAGGCCATGGGATGTCAATCATGATAGGTTTTTCTCCCTTTCAGCCCAGGTTTCCTGAGTCTTTGCTGTACTGAAACTCATCTGTGGAGTTCCATCTCTGTGGACTGAAGCCAAAATACCAAGGCCCCACTGTCCCTTTTTACTAACGCCGCTTTAGAATGAGCTTTAAGTTGAAGTGGGAATGGAAGACATGGGGTTTTGTTTTCTTCCTCTCCAGAGGCGTTCCTGTGTCCTTCTCTTGCCATTTTCCCAAAGGATGAATCTCCTGAACACTAACATATTTGAGCCTTTCCAGTGAAGTATTGCTAACACTCACCTCTCCTTGTCCTGTGAAGGGAATTGTCCTGATTGATTTTGTTAAGTCTCCTAAGCTAAAAAATATGTTTGAGGGTGCTCAGAGCAATCACTGCAAGGTTGGCCTCTTTGATTCACCTGTTGGCCAAAAGCTAAGTTTTCCCCCTTGTTTTCTTATGTGAAGGAGAGCTGATGATTATTGGGTTAGTAAGTTGTGATAAGGGAACCAACTGGCTGGCTCATCAAATGAGCAGTGAAGGCCAAGGAGGAGGTACAGATGATTTGTGATTAAGGTCATCCAGCCTTTCCTTTATCCTGGAGAAGAAATTGCCTCCCTTTTGTGACATGTAGTGCCAAACTTGGGCCAACAGACTTTGGTTCCTAAAGAAAATGGGGTTGATGCTGCTGCAATGACATAGAGAAGGAACAGGCCAGGAAAGTGGGGGGACAATTAGAGAAGTTATTCAGCTGCCCACAGCAGACCGAGTCGGTGCCCTTGGCAGGTCTAGGACTGCCCTTTTACAGTTCTAGTCACTGGATGACATGCTGAGAACAGAAGTCTGGATCCAGTCATGTATTCATTTATTTCCTTCTCATGCACTCCTCTAAGCAAAGCACATTCTTACAACCCCTTTCTGAGACAATAGACTATTTAGTTTCCTGACATTCTTGAAGGCTCCCTGAGCAAGCTTCGTTCTCTGTAAATCTATGAGCATCATCACGGCCGCCAGTTCTTATACAGAAGCTAGCAGCCAGTGAGCACAGAGTTCATTGCACCAAAGAGAAAGGAAAAAAGGGTTGACATCCAAAGGCCCTGGCCGCATTTGGCCACACGCTTGGAGTTTGGAGAATGCCTTTTATTTAATTACAATGAACAACACTTATCAATCTAATGTTTCTCTAGGGGTTCTGTCAGGGACTGTTAAGGGGGGAGGGAAAGCCCACAGAAAGTATTTCAAATGGCAGGCAGCCATCTTTTGTCTTGCTCATTCTTCCCCAGGGACTCCCCGGGAGTGCTGAAGGTGTGGGGACCATGACTCACGGGGCAGCCACTCGCAGTTTTCCTTGACCTCTATATGCCAATATTCAGGCTGGTTGAGGGGCAGGAAGCTATAGGCCAGGGACTAAAGAGAGACTCGCCCCATTACCCAAGAAACAAGGGTTATGACTAGTAATGGTGCAATTTAACCCCTTTACGGTTACAGAAACCAGGAGAAAAACCACATTCCTTCCCCCTTCCCTCTAACTCCTGTGACCCTATTGCATTACACTATTTTTACACTAATCACCTTAACTTGTATTTTATTTTTCTGCTAGAAATCGTTTTTAAAATGGCTTCCTTTCAATACCCTTTTTATATTCTCATGTCACCTCTTTGCCCTCACAGACTGCTGTAATTTACAAACAGAAGGAGATGTTAAAACACCACCAGCTGCCTTTTAAACAGACAAAACAAAACAAACCACACACACACACAAACCTTTGGACTGTTTTATGAGGTACTGTTTTTGTTTTGTTAACATAATGTGCCACTATAGTATGCATTTGTATCTTGCTATTACACTCTTTTATAGACTTACTCTTTTATAAATGTGTAAATAGTTTTTCAACTGTCCTTCCTGTAATACCCATGGTGCCATTTTCTTTTTTTTTTTTTTTTGGTCCAATACATTTTGTTCAATATGTGACTCTCCTAATGTTTTTTGAGTCTAAGTCTGTCTTCCTTAGTATTTTTTAAATAAATCAATGTTGGCAAAAAATAAGAGCCTCTTCATGTATTGTTTTAAACCTTAACTCCTCAATTTTTGTGAACCATCCAGTTTGTGGTAAAAGAAAGATTTCTTGCTTTGGTAAAGGGGATATAAAGGCTTTGTATGTATGATGCCTATCAGAGCCTGGGGAGAGGTGCAAGGGTCTTGAGTTTTAATGTTACCTTTTGCCAGGAGTGGGGTGGAGAGGGAGGACAAGTGAATGATTAGTGCAGAAAACAAGTCCGTTTCCTTTAGCTATTTCATTTCCACCTTTTATGAAGCAAGGTTCACTGCCCCTTCCCAAAGTGGCTACTAGCACACAGAGACTGTGGTTGTCTTGCCTCCTGTGTCATTATCTGCAATGTCAGGAACAATTTCCTTGTCCCTCTTCTCAGACCTTTCTTGCATCATAAGAAACTTACTTTCCAGCAACCTAGACTGCTTGTAATTCAGCAACTGAGGTGGGGCTGAACAGCAATGAACTTACCCCACTTGATAGTGACAAGCAGAAAGGAATAAATGATTTCCTTTGTGAAGCTTGCATTAACTTTTATGCTATTGGAGTATTGTTTAGTGTGCAGAAAGAGGTAATTTCCTGAATAGCTACTTCTTGGCCTGAAAGAGTTAACACCTCCAGGAAGGCATTTCTTCTTATCTTTGCCTTTGAACCCCCTCTCTGCCACCACCCATCAGCTTAAAGCACCCCTCATTTACCTGTCTTTGACATGCCTAGTGTCTTATTTCTTTGTGGGAATGATGAATAGCTGTGGAGTGCTGGCCTACGTGGTGTTATAAGACTATAATGGTAACCCTTTACAGAGGCCTATTCTAGCCACCCACTGAGCACAGGTTGTCAAGAGGGGCTCTCTTTCTTCATGGATTTGGTCTCCATTTAACGCTGGCTGACAGCTTGGAAAGTTGAAGTTGGGGAAGTAAGTAGAGCCCTCTGATAATAATACTTATTAAACCAGTAGACTTGTCAAAGGAATACATATCATGCTCACCAAAGCATATTGAAAAGTACGGTTCACAAAAACCCTGCGAAAGGAACTCTCTTGCAACAAGATGTGTTGAGCATCATTGGAGGAGGAAAATAATTGAGATAAAAAAGTTTGCCTGAACAAAGGACTGGTAGATTTCCACATCTAGAACGACATCATTTTAGAGCTGCAAGCCATCATCTTGTCCAATTCCTTCATTTTGTAGATGAGGAAAAAGAGAATCAAAGACATGAACCCACTTGCCCAGGCTCATTCATAATGGAAAGGGCACTGAACATAAAGAGTTAGAAGACTTGCATTTGAATCCTTCCTTTATAACACCTAAAATTGTGCAAATTGTGCAACCTTAGGCAAGTCACCTAGCCTTACAGAGCTTCTGTGTCCTCATCTATAAACTTCCAGAAAGTTGGACCACACAGCCTCATGGGTTCCTTCTAGCTGAAACATTATGGGAATGATTTTAGCTAGTGGTAAAACCAGTACTAGAACCCAGGTCTCCTGACTAGTGTTTCTTCCACAAGTAACTAAATCTTCCTTTTTATTTGACAGCTAGTTTCAAACCTGAAAACTCATCATGCTTCCCAAGAATTTCCCGAGCACTCTAACAGGGATTGATCCTGCCCCAGTTCCAGTTCATCTGTATCACTGGGTGATGCTACTTTTAATTTTTCATTTGGGGAATTCTAGGGATCTTGCCAACACCATAATAAAATGGTATGGGAAATTCCTAATGTAAGAACCCTAGACTTAAAATGGCCTTTTATAAACATCTCACTGTAGCCTGTGACATCTCATGGGTCTTCACATCACTTGAAGAAAGCCTGTGATAAATCACATTAAGACCAGTTTCCCCAGGTGTTGTGGAGATTCTTGTGGTATCATTCTCTGAGTCAAAGCTAATGCTAGACAGATTTCTAATTCATACCATGCTAAAAAGAACACTGGTTAATTCATCTTGTTTTTGAGTTTGTTGGGTTATTTCTTAAAATTAAAAAGAGAATTGATCCAGTTCTCCTACTTATTTTAATTCTTACACTTTGCAGCAATTGCCTCACCAAATGAGTGATATTGTGGTAAATCAGCATTTACACTAAGAAGGAAAAAGAACCTATACCTCAAATTTACATGTTCACTTGAGATGTATTGAATGATATCCTTTACAGCTGACTGAGACGGAGCCCTCAGGAGGGCTGGAGATAGGAGGAATGCTGCATATCTTCAAGAATGTATCAAATCATTTCATCTTTGGCTGGGCATTGGGGGTTGAGAGGCTCCAACGATGGCTTCTAGCTTTCCCCTTTGGATCAGAGAGGTCCCATGTCTAATGTCTATCAGCTTTCCTCACTTTCCAGGGTACTAGGACACTGGTGGGGAAGCAAGGTATTATCTATTACCTCTGCTCCCATATCTACAATTTGGGATCTTGGAGCAATATAACTGGTTGCGAGAAAAAAGGAGTGGGGGGGGGGGCAGGGAAACTGAGTCTGAACCATCCCATAATTAACTTGCTCAGTTTAACTGAGCCTGTTCTCAGAGGGCTGGACATCTCCTCTCCATTGTCTTAGCTGGATTCTAAGGCACTTTCCCAGGGTCCAAGCACACTCCTTTCTACAAAGGTGTCCAAAAGCTTAGAGGCTAAGGAAACATTTGAACTTCAGCAGCATGGGGAGATGTGAACTAAATTCATTCATGGTTCTCATACTTGGAGAAAGACGGTTTGTGAATTTTTTTTAAAAACCCACAATTTGTATATATTACAAAATATGGATTTATTTAGTGGTCTAAAAGAACCACAATTGTAAAAAGGTCTTACTTTTGTATTTCATTAGCTTTGTTTATTTACCTCTACCTTCAGTTTTAATTGCTAAAATCATTTAGATTTACACACCCAAAATGGAGACCTTTTTGTGTATTAGCTAAATACAATTAACAGATGCAAACAGTCATGGAGATGCTTCAGTGACCTTGATTTGGAAGAGTAAGGGAATGAGAATGAGTTGCTCAGGGGAGCCTAATCTGTTTCCAAAATAAATGTTTTCCAAAGACCCTTACCTCTACTAATCTGGAGAGTAATTTTTGCTGTGAAGGAGAATTCTGAGGCTAACTGCGTAGAATAGGATGATTGGTTGACATCAGGAAGAAGCAGACCTTTAACCAGGAAATGGTGGGGTTGGCATGAAGGAGGGCAGGGGGGTTAAAGACTAAATTTAGCCAAATACAGTGGGAGGTGATTTAACAGATCAATGCCTTTAACAATTTGATTGCTCCAATTTTCAGGATTATTGAGCCTGAATGTGCAAGTAAACTGGAAGACTAGCTTTATTTGTTGTTGGGTGTTGGATGTTTTTGTGTGTTTTTTTTAAGGTGAAAACTTAATGTCAGTATTTCCATTCCTCTGAAACCATACTCTCTCTTGATCTCATGCTTTTCTGACGAAAGTGAATCAGTCAAATTGTAGTCAAAAACTACCCACCATATGTACTAGTGAGTGGCCCAATTCTTAGTATCCTTCAAAGTGACATTAATTAGTGACCATGTGAGTCTTTCTCCAGAAAAAGGAACAAAAACAATAAGAATTCATTCCCGGCATCCTTCATGGCTCTGTGTTTTGGATTTTTTTTTTCCTTTCTGGTTTACTGTTTTACTCAGTTATTAATGGATGGACAATGCAGTTAAATACTTTTGGGATGTTTGTTAATCCACAAAGGAAAAGGGACCCAAGTTACCTTCTGTTGACGCACGTATGCATACAGAGTGTCCCAAAAGTCAATTGTGAACGTGTAAATTTTAAGCTATTAAAGCTGAAAACGGCACGAAGACTTTTGGGATGCTCTGTATATTGCACACTCCTGGTATGGAAGAGTAGCAGCTGAATTAATCTAAGACTTCACGGTATAAATTCAGAAAAGGATGACTCTTGGGGATTCACTTCAAAAAATTTGACCAAAAAGAGTTTTTGCTTAAGAGTTCTAGAACTTTTGTCTTCTGTGATTGAAGTAAGAAATGGGGGATTACCCTACCAGAATCAGTACCTGTTGAAATTTTAGGATTAATTCAAAGTCCACTTCTTCCTTGCAGGAAGCATTCTGAATTGTCTCTCCCCCAAATGATAACACACATTCTTTTTGATCCCTCATTATATTCTTTTGATTAGTCCCATCAACTGATCTTCATTGCCACCGTCCCAAGCCAAAATGGTCATTGAAAGCATATCAGATGCCCCGGGCACAAACATTAAATCTGTCTTTGTTAGTGTCCAGTTTAGAGTTAAGTGAAAAGCTCCAGCAGAAAGAGACTTGCCCTAATGAAAAGTAAATTATTAACTCCAGTATTCCTTTTAAATCTTATTACCCGTGTCTCTCTATTCTAAATCAGTTTGGTTCTCTTGTAGCACCAATATGTTTCTCCATAATGAAGCATCTCTTTGACTGTTGAAGATTGAGGGCTGTTGCTAGAGAATGCAAGTCCCTCAGAAAATGAGAAAGGACTGTTGAATAGTACATGCCGCCAAGCTGGGCTCAGCCCAGTGTGGTTCTAAAAGGCTAATAAAAATCCACCAATTAATTGTGACAGTTCAATGGAAAATTATTCAATTGTGAACATGAGTAAGGTGCAGCTTTAAAAGAGGAGGGGAAATGTTGCTATAGTTACATCAATATAAGCTCCTTGTCTTAGCAGTTGAAGCAGACCAGCATGTGAGCAGCATCAGATCGCTGTATCTGACATGGGATAGCATCTAAGGAGACACCAAAGCTGTGTTTGAAATAGGCGAGGTACCCAGCCCCAGGTCTGAAACCACAGCAGGCTTAGCTCTGGTTTTTCCTGGGGTGGGTGAACTGTTTTTCATATGTTCTCTCTAAAGAAACTAGCAAAAGCCAAATAGAATAAGAAAACATGCTCCATATTGTCTTTACCTTTCAGCCACTGATATTTCCTAGACTGTCAATTAGAGGAATGTCAAGAAAGGTGTGTGGGTATATGCAATAGTTTCAGCCTTCGAAGTGTTAAGACATTCACAGCACAGCAAATTTAAGTTCTAATGTACTAACGGCCTGTAGTTAAGAGTCTAGTTTGCAGGGGTTGTAATTTTTATTTAAAAAGAAATACATATATTGAAAATTTGAAATACAGCCTTGTTAAACAGCAACATCAAATGCCTTTTCATGCGTGGCTCATTCAATTCCCACGAGATCCCTGGCCCAGTAAAAGCATGGTACTCGGAAGATGACTTATCCGAATAGCTTGGGCAGCCACCCCGTCCAAAATGGCATCTTGACATTGAGCAGTGTTTTCTGCTAGGGGCATTTTGTGTTAATGAGGATGGAGGATAAGAATATTGGTAGGTCTTTTTTGTTTGTTTTACTTTGACTTTTTAAATCTGTGCATGGTGCCCAGTAGAATCTACTCCTCATTCACAGCCACATTTTGGATGTCAGCTTACAGGCATCCCTGTGGAGACTGTCAACACTTTGATTATCCCACTATAATCACTCAGTCCTTCTGCCTTCAACTTAGAGCATGGCATGCAAGCTCACCCAATTCTTATTCATTGCATTGCATCTTTCTCAGCTCAGCGCCACTGAGGCCAGGGGATTGCTTTAAAACAATCAGAAACATACCACTGGGGGAGGGAGAGAGTGATACAGACTGAGCATTGTCGCTTTTCAGTGAGTTTGAACAAAGACTGTGTTTTTCCTTACCAGAATACACCCTCTCTCTCTCATCCTGTTTCACGAGCAAAGTTTGGGACCAAAGGGTTACAGAATTCACACATCGGCCCATCCAACCCACCAGCATAACATACAGAAAAGCCCACATAATAATGTTCTGAGTTTCTTGGCAATTTATGTTGGGAATTAGTGTAAGTGGGAATTAAAAGAAGATAGAACCAGAGATGGCCATTTAACTTGGAAGAGACAGATGGGAGAAAGTCCCCAAACAGACTCCTTTCCACAGTATCATCCTAGCCATCTGCAGCCCCTCATCGCCGGCCAAAGCGAAAGCTGAAGCCACCTTTCTTTCTATTGTAGCCACTGAGTTCCTCAGCCAGACTCCCCAATAGACCATTCCGCTTTTCTTCACTTGCTAGGTAGATGTTGGTAGCTTTGTCGTCCACCTCTTGCCTCCCGAACCTGAACCTGAAACCAGCTCGCTCTTTACTAAGTCCCTGTAACTTCTTAGCCATGACGAACAAGGAGGCTGGATCTTGGAATCTCTTCTGCCTAGGTGCTCCTTCTGGGAAGCCAGGCTGGTGACTTCCCGCTATCTCCGACCCGCTCATCTGAACCCTGCCAATGCCATCCACTGGATCTCCGATTTCTCTTCTGTCACTTGGAGGAAAGCAGGCACCCAGAGTCAGAAGGAGGAGACAGGAGAGGGAGTGAGGTGCTTTCATCTGGTTTGTTGGCATTGGGGAACAGAGGGAGAAAGTTACAGACTGCACACATTCAGTGTTTCAAAACAACTTGTCAACAGTAACATCTCAGAGTCTGGACAAACACTGTGGAGCTGAGCTGGAGATCTTCAGCTGAGCCCAACTTCCAAGGAGCATTAGTTGGTGTCACTAGGCTGGGTGTTTGGGCTTTTATTTTCTTAGCAGGCTTGGGAGTTGATTGTACCAATTAGGCTGGTTTTCACTCTACTGAAATCCCCTGGATTTGGCTGCTTTGGCAGCTTAGTGCTATAATACTGCAGCTGCTTGAATGGTTTACAGCAGTGTAGTTTTGCCCTGGCAGGGTTGAGTGAATTTGGTCTCATTAGTCTTTTATTATAATCATTGACTCTTGGGCTTTATCATCTCAGAAGCACTGGGTGGAAAGTTATGAGCATCCACTTCTAATAGGTCTCAACTTGATAATATATGGGACTGGCTAAGCTGTTCAGTTAGGTTGCTTATTAATGTCCTCAACATTTAAATAAGGTGCTCCTAGAATTTAGAACCAGCTCTGTAGTATTCACCATACTTGAAGGCCTATGAAAAATAGGCTAGATAGCCCTATCAGCTCAGCTCCTCGAGACACTCAAAGTGTACAAGATGGCCCACTGTAGACTTTGAAACATAAATAAAGCTTCTCTGAACCCCATTATTTCTATAATAATTGATCTCCCTCTGTGGCTGAGAGGCCTCACTATGAGTGGCTACAGAGTTTAGGACTCCCTTTCTGCCCCCTAGGGAGTAGAACTATGATTTAGATAAAGACTGTATGTCCTAATGAATACAGAACTATGTTCTCCAGAGCCTTTCAGCTCCTTCCAAAAAACACTTCATTTGAAAACGTTTTATAGAAGCAACCTCAGCCAGAAAGCATGAAAGAAGAAAAAAACCAAAAAATCTACCCGCTACAAACCTGTCTGCTTTTAAAGACCCACAGGAAACTAACTTAGCATTCTCCTAGGAAATCCTTTGCAGCAGGATCCTGCACAGGATGAAGGAGATTGGGCTTTTCAAATGGAATTACTGCTAAGTGGAGGTGGAGAAGATGGTCCCCTTTAAGGGACACCCTGTCTCATCGCCATGATGAAAATCAGTTCATCAGCACCCTGAAAGATTTCAGCTGCCTTTCCCTAGTCTCTGACTTCAAGCTTTTTACGAGTTGGAAGCACCCAGTTCTCAATCCTACAATCTTGTCCAACCTCCTAATCCAATCTGGACCCTGGTCTCAGTTTGCACCTAAGTTGAGCATCATTGGCTAATTGTAGTAGACAGAAACTGAGTCTGTCCTATCTTCAGGGATGAGCAAAGATGTGTGTTGGAGTAAGCTATTTCATGACAAGGAGTCAAATCTACTTACATTATTCCTTCTGGATCTTCCTTCCCCAGGAGGTTGCTGATTTTCTTAGTTCCAGTGGATGGCCTAGAAAGAACCAGTCTGAGCTTCTCAAGGCTCCTGGGCTCTCCCTGCTTTAAATAGGCCTTCAGGGGACGCATCAATTTCTGAATGTCTCTGGCCCTTTGTGGTTTGATTGCCACACATTCCAGAGTCTGGGATTCCATTGGGAACATGAGTGGCCATGGAGAGCAAGAAGGCACTGATCAAACCTATTAGAGATTCTGATTAGAGGGTAGAATGGGGCACGATTCTCTGCCCACCCCACCCCCAAACACAGTCGAGTCATTTCATTTGGCAAGGAGTTGATGGGATCATTAACTGCGAATCGGACACAGTTGTTTCCTGTTTTCCTCACCGTCCTCAATTGCCACTAGTATTAAGAATGGCCTCAGTCTTTTATTCTATTCTTTCTTTGCCCTCCTGCTTGTTCTGTTATTGATGTCTCACTCTCTCCTCAAGTCCTGTGCAGGGAAGAGATAGGAAGGGAAGGGGGCAGGTGTTAGGTGGAAAGAGAAAGTATTTCATCTATACATGGCATCTCTTTTTCTATTTCCTTGTATGTCAGTTGTCTTGGGTTAATCCTTCCAAAGCTAGCCGAATTTACCATCTCTTTTAGTGGCTGAGAAAAGCCATAATCTTGATATAGCTTATCGGATATACAGCTTTACAATACAGTCCTGCTACTGGTCTACAGAACTGATAAAGTACTGAAGAGGGCAGTTTGTCGTGGTGTCAGCACTAATTGCTAACGTGGAGGAGTTAGATATGAAACAGAGAATGGACCTATTTGAAATGGTCCACACTCTAGGGATCCAGGCTGTCCCACCAATGCGTGTGGGGAAGAGGAAGGGAATCAGCATTTATTAAGCACCTACAGTGCACCAGATACAAGCTTTATCGAAAATCATTTGATCCTCACAACCATCCTGTGAGGTAGGTGCTATTGTTATCCCCATATTAAAATTGAGGACACTGAGGCAGCCAGCGCTTAAATAACTTGTCCGGGGTCACACAGCTAGTGTCTGAGGCTGAATTTGAACTCGGGTACATAAAGGCATGATCACCACTGACCTTTTCAAGATACTTCTTTTCAAACAGGTGGAGAAGTGGAATTTTTTTTCATCTTGTTTGTCCCTTCAGCTCATCGTGGTAATGCCTGAAAGCGCATAGTGAGTGTTTTAACAGTTTTGAAAGCACTTTCACGTGCATGATCTCATCTGATCCCCAGAACAGTCTTGTGAGAGCCTTGGTCAGGGATTTGCATCTCCATTTTGTGAATGAGGAAGAAGCAGGTGAAGTGATTCGTACGCACAGCAGAGCAGCACTCAAACCCAGGTCCTCTCAATCCAAGTCCAGTGACCTTCCATGACGCCGTGCTATAGCTAATGCAAAGTACGCACTCGGAGGGAGTTGTTTTCTTGTCCCAGAATCACTAGCCCCCTCGGTTGCCGATGGCGACTGTGTCTAATTCTTGTGGGAAGCCTGCTTGCTGGAGATAGAAGAATATGTGTTCCCAGGACATCCCTTTGGAAAACAAATTACATGAGTTGACCTTGACAACTGGATGGCTAGCGTGCAGCTTGGTTTTTGTTCAGCTTCAGTGGCTTGGGCACATGAGGAATAAGGATGAAATAGGTTCTACGCAACTCACTTTGGGAGTGGGACTGCTACGCTGGTCTAATCTCAGCTGGTTGCTAGTTATCTGGAAGGGAATTTTATCTATCTGCTTAGCTATGAGATGGTGGGGGGGTCCCTTATCCATCCTGCTTGCACCTCCAGAATGACATTCCTGAACTATAACTTTCCAAATCACTCCCTTACACAATTAATGGTTCCCCATTGTTGTTGTTTGTCCTTTGTTCTCAAAGAGGACCATGACACCAGGGACATGACTTGCAAGTGAATTGGATTTAAGTGAGGCAGGGCTGTGCAAAGTCACCAGCCTCTCTCCTCTGGAGCCATCCAGGTCCGGTAGTGAGATATAGATCAGGATGACTAGAGATGGCCCCAGTGGTTCCCCATAGATTACTATGGGGCAAAGTCCAAATTTAGCCCAATAGTCACAGACTTCCATGGTCAGCTCTCACCTACCTTTCCAGCCTTATCCCTAGTCACTCCTATTCATATACTGAGCTTTATTCAAGCTGGGCTGCTTGCTGCTCCATAAACAAGCCCAAAACTCTCCCTCAGGACCTTGACTCATGCCACTCCTTGTGGTTGGAATGCCCTCTTCCCATGTCTCTCTATTCCTTCAAGATATCCAGGTCTGGCTTCAATGTCACTTTCTCTGTGACGTTTCCACTCCAGTTGGAAGTGGTCTCTCCCTTCTCTGAGTTCACCTCACAGTTCGTGCCTCTTGAGAATTTCTCGGACTCCGCTTTGGACTAGCCTATAAGATTTCTGAGGACAGAGGCCCTCTTGTATCTTTAGACTGTCTGTCAAGAGGCTTGTAACCTGGGGCACTTACCTACAAGTCCTGTTTAACCCCATTGCGTGGTGTCTGGGAATAGCTTTCACCATCTCTGCTGGACTCCCTCATTACGTTGGTTAGCTCATCAATCCCAAACCATTTGAATTATCTTTCAGTTTAGCTCTCAAAAGGAAACAACAGAGTGGGTCTGGCCACAAGCTGTATCCATGCAGGTGTCAACCTCAAGGGTCCGTGCTTCCTGAGGACTCAAAAATCGACCATAGTTATCTATGTATCATGGCCAGCATGAGACTGGAGACCTTCTTAAAGCCCAGTGTGGGACTTAGAGACCTAAGAAGAGCTACCCCATCCTTTACCAGATACTGGGTCTAAGGCCTCTTTGGTTTTTGTTTTGTTGCGTATTTTTTCCCCTACCTTGTTGAATGGTCTAGGTTTTTCCCCTCCTGGGGAGGGGAGAGTTTTTGTGAGTTTTATAAGGCCTCAGTCCCTTTTGACTTGTCTACTGAGAGCATCTAAACAAAGGGGGCAGGCAGAGAGTATCCCTCTCTCCTCGTACCATATGACTGTTAACCTGTTCCCAAGTTGAGAGGAAGTCCTGGATGGTTTGGAATGATTTCATTTCCGTTTTGTCTGGAGTCAGGGACAGACCACTGGTGAGTTCTCCCCAGTTTTCCTTTTGGCTTTGTCTAGGGTCAAACTAAGACCAAATAGCCCAAAAGGGTTTTGTTCTGGACAGATCCAGAGCTCCTACCTGATCAAAGCAAATTCGGTAAATATGCAAAGTTGAAATGATTGGAGGGGAGCAGAAAGATTACCTTGTTTTAAGAAACTGGGGCAGCTAGGTGGTGCAGTGAATAGAACACTGGCCCTAGAGTCAGCAGGACCTGAGTTCAAATCTGGCCTCAGACAATGGCCTCAGTTGTGTGTCCCTGGGCAAGTCACTTAACAATGTTTGCCTCAGTTTCCTCATCTGGAGAAGGAAATGACAAACCAGTATCTTTGCTGAGAAAACCTCAAATTGGGCCACGAAGAGTCAGACATGACTGAAATGACTGAACAAAAACAATAAAATAGGAGGCCTTCAGTAGGCAGAAGGCAGAGTGAGAACATCCAGCATCTTTGGGGAGGGGGATGGGGATGGAGATGGAGGTGAGAAAGGGACAACAATAATAGGTGATATCTATATATTACTTTAAGGTTTACAAGGGACAGTACATCATTTGTCAGCCAGGTGGTACAGTGGAGGGATCATCGGGCCTGGGGTCGGGAAGACCTGAGTTCACATTTTACCCCACACACAAGTTGTAGGACCCTGGGCAAGTTGTAACCTCTGTCTGCCTCAGTTTCTGTGTCTGTGAAATGGGTGTAATAAGAGGGCCCACCTTGCAGAGTTACTGTAAGGATAAGATGAGGTAACTGGGGTTAGGTCACGTGTAAAGTGCTTTGTAAACCATAAGCCACTTTAGAAATGATTTTATTGCTGTTGCCGTTACTGTATTCTTCTAGAACTCCACGAAGTAAATACTACAGACCTTGGTGAGAAAGCTGAGGCTGAGGGAGATTTAGCAACTTGACCCAAATCACGTTAGTTTTAGAGCAGGCTTAGAAACCAGGCCTCGCCTCACTCCAAGCCCACCGTGCTTTCCATTACTCCTTCTTGTCCTGCCTTGGAAGCGACGCCAAACACAGCCTCTGCCTCCCCGGATCCTATCTGCTGCCTCTGTGGGAACATACTGTGGTTTGGGGGGTACAGACATGGGGATTCTGTGCCCATCCCCCCGAATCCAGAGGCGTACCGTCGGCTTATGCTCCACAAACACATGTCACCAGAGCATCTGGGCTGAAAAACAATTTTCTCTATTTCTTCTTTGAGCATCTAAGCACCCCCCTGGCTGCCTTCAGGGAATGAGGCCAGTTCCTGGGAAGTGTGGACCAGGGATAAGAGAGGTGAGGCCTGAGCTTGCTACTTTTGCCTCTGAGAAGTTGGCCCCCCAGGAATGGTTGACGGGTAGGTTTTGGGTTCCCAGAAAGTTCAACAGAGGGAAAAAGCACATGTCAATCACAAAACTGCAGGGGTTAATTCCATGCCAGCTTCTGAGCAGAAAGTCTTTTAATGTTGCCAAGGTAAATTCAGAGGAGAATTTATTGCTGAGATTGATGAGCTGGGCAGTAAAAGCAGACTTTTAAGGAAATGAGCCTAGTGGGACCAACCTTTGGGCAGGATGCAAACATCACAGTTCTGTGGGTTAACTGGGTTGTTTAATCTGACCCTTGGACTTTGGACCTGGAAAGAACTTTAGAGTTAGCCCTACGTCCACCTCCTCCCATTTCTGTAGATGGAGAAAGTGAGGCCCACAAAAGGTCACTCAGCAAGTTACTTGAAAAACTCGGACTAGAACCCGGGTCTCCTGGATTCTTAAGCCTTATTAACTTTTAGCACTTTTGCAACAATGAATTCATCAGATCTTTTCTGGGATCCTCCCTGAAAAATGCAGGACACACCATAGGTAAGACGGGCCTTGTGGGAGGGCAGAGTCCAGGGAAGGCACTGCCCTGGGTGTGATAGCAAGGTCCCAGTCATGAAGGTGATTGCTATCTTTGGATGAGAGGTGGACATAAGGAGAGAAAGAGGAGCTCTTCTATCTTTTGGATGAGAGGTGGACATAAGGAGAGAAAGAGGAGCTCTGACGTGGTCAGATTCAGCACATTTGGACAACTTCTCTGTTTTGCTACGGCTTCGTAGACCCAGACAAACCACCGAGCCTGGAGGCACGTAGGCAGTTACAAGGATTAAGGCCTGCAGTGGTGTCTGCCCGTTCTTTGGGCACCGTGTAAAAGAACTTGATCTCACTTTAGCCTTTTCAATCCCATCCATAGACCCAGAGGATGATCCCTGTTGGGAGATTTATGCTGATTTGAAAGAACAAGAAAAAATACATGCATGCGTCAAACCTGTTATGACCAACTCAAGGAAGTGGTGAGTTCTTATGTACTGAAATTTTCTTGTATCAAATAATAACCACTCCCATCTCTGTAGTACTCTGAAATCTACAAAGCACTTTTCCCATGACAACCCCGAGAGACAGGTAGTACAAATATTAATGCCTCCGTTTTACAGATGGGAAAATGTGGTTTAAATAACTTGTCCAAAGTCACCCAGTTAGTAATTTTTGGATCAGTGATTCCAACCCAGGTCCCTTGACTCCAAGTCCAGCGCTCTTTCTACTGCACAACACCACCCCTCACGTGGGCCATTGAAATATTTTCACTACACATAGATTTTTAAAAGATGTTATTTGTTGTAAAAGGATTTGACCTGAGTGGATATCCTTGGCCATATACATACATATATAAGAAAAGTGCATTCATAGATTCAGATTCTGGGACCATTACATCGTTAACCTCTGGTGGTGATTGTTGTCATTTTTTTAATGACTAGACACTAGGGGCTTTTAGTTCTTATTAAGGGGTATTAACACATCAGAACAGTGGTTAAGAAAACAATTAGTCTCAGTAACCAAAGAGGACCCACAAGGACAATTTGTCACTCGGCAACCCACAGCATAGAATCCCTCTATAATGTTGCATTATTACCAAGATTCATATAAACCACACCTCAGTCATAGGATTCTGAATGGATGGACTGGGCCAGTAAACCCTTGCTCTGATAGGGTCACCTGTGAATAAGGAAGGGATTAGTCTTGCCCTCTATCCTATGAGCCTCATTAACAGGTTTCTTATCCGTACACACAAAGATATAACATAGGAGCCCTACAGCTATCTATGGAAATGGAATATCTCAAGAAAGCTCAAAGATGCGAGAGACAGTGAAGAAAGAAAGGTCAGAATGAGTTCCTTTATTTTATTTAAGGAGATTGGAAATCCATGTAAAGAGAGAGACACCAATCACACGCTACTTATATGTATTGGACCATTAAACATCACATTTGTTCCAGCAGCTTCAACCAACACCTAGACACAGACTTCTGAAAAACAGTGGGGGCCCATGGCCCAACAGGAGTTAGCTAGGAAAGAACTTGTTCTGTCTAGAATCAAAGCATATTAACGACAGGAGGGATCTTAGAACATAGAACTTAGGATGCTAGAGCTGGAAGGAACTTTAGGACATAGGATGTTAGAGCCAGAAGGGACTTCCAAGAAGATCTACACAATCATAGATGGATAGGTCTCAACTTGGGCGGGACCTCAGACCATCTAATCCAACCCTCCCCCACCCCCATTTTACATTAGAAGAAGCAAAGGACCAAGTGATTTATCCAAGGTCACACCATTAGTAAGCATCAGAGGTGGCATCTGAACCCAGGTCCTTTGACTACAGAATCAATTTTCTTTCCACTGCTATCCATCTCTTTCATTTTATTAACACAAGAGAGGTCAGCCTCTCTCTGTCCAATTCGGTTTCCATGCTCCGTACCTTTTGCCCTTAGTCCAGTGGACAGAAAGCCCCCTTCTCCTGCAGGTGGTCTCTAGCTCCGTTTCAGACTAGCAGTCTCATAGCCATGCCCCCAGAAACAGGAACCCCGCCCCCCCCCCAGGTAGCTCTGCAATGTCACAGTCAGGAATGCTGGGCCATGGCCTGGGGGGAGGCTGTGGCACCACGTCTATAGCTGACTTCTGTTCAGAGAGGCTTTGATCAGCAGGGGAGCGGTGGGTGTGGCTAGCCAAGTCCCTAAGCAACACCTGCCCCAGCTCACTACCATTCCCTGGAAGCATGGGCTTTCTACCTGTGTGATACATCTCCTGCTGTGGTCCAGAAAGGGAGATACTCACCTAACAGCTTCAAATGTGGTTTGGGAAAATGTGCATGGGGGCAGTTGAGAAGGGGGGGCATAACTATCATTGTGTATGTGTTTGTATATACGTGTACATACGTGGATGGATGCATATATCCATCACTTCATAGCTCTCAAACCACATTGTCAAATATATACATTATCCAGTTAGAGCTTGACAATAACCCAGCAGGGTAGCCAGGCAGACAGACAAATTATTCTTAGCCCCACTTTACAGATGAGGAAAGTGGCTTGAGGTGAGAGATGAACTGACTTGCCCATTGTCACACAAGCTCATGGCAGAGTTAAAGTGGGGTTACCTTAATCTTTCTACTGTACCAGGTTTCCAGGAAATGTGGAGTCCTCTTTACTGAAACCTCAGGAGAAAGAGCTGTTTCTGCTGCAGTGGTCCATCCATGTCATGGGGTCCCTCCCGCACTCCTACTCCCCTCTCAGCCTCCTTTGTCTCTGCTCCTGACCGCCTGCGCACAGACAATGCCCTCTTAGGCAGGTTCAGAGTGATCCAAGATGGTGGGACCATATTCCCACCTAATCCCCCACAATCCCTGCATCCTCAGACTGTATTAAATATCTTCTTGGCAGCTCCAAACCAACTCACTTAGAGATTCCTAGGGGGTGACGTGGGGATTCAACTGCTTCTGGCTCAAATGCAAGCTAAGTTTTTGGCCCCAAAGCAAAGCCAAGAAGGGCAGACACCAGAGGAGTAAAGTCCCTGGGAGGAGGTAGAAGGCTCCTTCCAGCAACGTGTGTGGAGGATGCCTGGGCGGGGGGAGGAGAGGAGAGGAGCAACAGCGGGAAAAGCTTAGCAGGCACAAGCTCACATCCATGCCCAAGTGCAAGCTCTATCAAAACTAGTCACATGTGATTGCAAGGGGAAAATTAATTTGAAAACTGTTTGCAATCCAACCTTTGCTTCTTGCCTGGGCTTCCTGCTGGGGAGTTCCCAGGCTGATGATGCTCAGGGCAAAAGTGGAGGGGTCAGTTTTGTGTCAGCCTCGGTGTCCAGCAAGCAAATTTGGGTCTTTAAAAATCTTCCTGCTGGGGAAGGGAGTGCTTAGGAAAGAGAAGGATGTGCTACCAGATAGATAGATAAACCCACATATATATTTATAGATACATGTACATGTATGTATGGTTATATATACACAGCATATATGTATGTATATGTAATATATACATGTATATGATATGTGTGTATATAGTATATATTCTGATGCTTTTGGGGGGGAGGCAGGGCAGGACTAAAGAATTAAGTTGCTGATTTTTTTTTAGAGTTTTTGTTTTGCTAAATGAAATGCAACCTCTCTGTGCTCGTAATCAGGAGGAAAAAAATTACAATAATAATAATAATAGCTTACATTTTTATCTCACTTTAACATTTACATACATGATCTCACTTATTCCTTTGCATAGTAGGTGTATTACTATTACTACCAACTATCATCCCGTTTTATAGATGAGTAAACTGAGAACTGAAGAGGGAAAATATCTTCCTTGAGGTCATACAACTAGGAAAGTGGCAGGGCTAGAACTCAAACCTACATCTTTGATTCCAAATCTAAGAGCCTTTTCCCTATCTGAAGCAACCTCTCTCTGAAAATGCAAGAAAATCTCTAGCGCAAGTACTAGCCAATCCAGCCTGCATGAAAAGTGTGGACCAGGAGTACGAGAGGGGACAAGCAAAACCACCGGCCCTTTCCTTACTGTGTCCTCTATGTGTTGGAAAAGCCAGAAAACAAGTTCTGGAATGGAACCTCACTAAAGTCCTTCATGGAGTACCAGGCCTGGAGTCAGGAAGACTCGTCTTCCTGAGTTCAAATCCAGCCTCAGACACTTATTAGCTATGTGACCCTGGGCAAGTCACTTAACCCTGTTTGCCTCAGTTTCCTCATCTGCAAAATGAGCTAGAGAAGGAAATGGCAAATTACTCCAGTATCTTTGCCAAGAAAACCCCAAATGGGGGCATGGAGAGTAGACGTGACTGAAACGACTCAACAGCAACAAAACCCTCACTAGCCCCTGGCAGGATGTGACAATGGTATGGGCTGAGATTTTCTGCTTCAGTTTGTGAAAGATAGCAGTGGTAGGAAGAGGATATGCCCTGTCCTTACATAGGACATGAACCAACTCCCATCCCCACAGAGTGCGCAATTGGTTGGCAACATGGGGCAACCTTGCCCCAGGGTGCTGAATTTAAGGGGTGCCTATGGTACATGCATGCTTCAGGAGCATAGAAACCACAGAGGTTAGCACCTAGTTAGCAAGAATAATTAGTCAAAAGAGAAAGCTGGCAGATGGCAGGCTGGGGCAAGCTCCACTTGCATCTGCCACTCCCCTCCCCTGCCTTCCTCCCTGGGGAAAACAAACAGAGCGCTTCTTGAAGTTTGCCCCTTGAAGGCTTGAGGTACTTGCCCTAACTGCGAAAATTCCTAGTTCCAGCTCTTCCAAGTACATTTAAGAACTTAGGGGCACCTTTACTATTCAGGCTTCCCAGGGGAATAGGTGTTCAACCTTAATTTGACAGGCAGAGTTATTGAAGTCAGGAGAAGTTAGAAGGCTGAATCAGTCTGCTGAGCCACATCGGAATTGGGAGCCAGACTTTGGAGCTCAGAGCTGCCTTTCCTTGGCTCTAACCACTAGACTTTGCTCTTCCTCCACCCAAGCGCTGCTGCCTCTCATCTGTGTGACAGCCAAAAAAAAGGGCAAGTTGCCTTCTGTGCCTTCTGATTCATGTGCATCTGTGAATCAATTAACATCTCACCAGGAGTTTGTTTGGTGACAGATCTGAAAATGCTTGGCACTTCCCACGCAAGTCTCACAGAGAGGGAAGTCAGCTCGCCTAGGTCCTAACCAAAGTGAGGCCTTGGGGATCTTGGCCCTCGGGGCTAGCCATAGCTCTGCAGCCTTCCTTTGCAAAGACTGGGGACCTCAGGGACTCTGCCTGCCTCAGTTCCTAAGTTCTAGAACTGGAGATAATGGAAACTCCTTTTCCAAGACCCTTAATTTAAAATAAGTCAATAAATGAATATGTTTGGGCAGAGAGGGAACCTTGGGTAAATAGGCATTGGGTTAGAGTTGTAAGGTCTTCTGATGCCCAACCAGGGGGTAGAGAGGCCCGTGGGTTCTTGAAGTGGATGCCAACCTATCACAAGCCACATCAGGTTCTACCAAATGCTTCTACTATGCACTTGGTGAGGACCAGCCTAGTTAAGTACAGAAAGCCTCGTGTCCAGAAAACTGGCCACTGGCTTGTGAATTTATTTATTTGCCACTTCTCATGAAACTGGTTAGCAAGGGAAGGAAAGATTTGTCATCTGTGACTAGGAAGCACCCATACTGATAAAATCGTAAATCTTTGAAGTACAGAGTAGGTAAGGTTGGTTTTAGAACCCCTGACGTGACTGTTGCCAGGACAATGAAAATCTACCCTTTGGTTCTAGGCCTAGGCCTCCATCTGGCCCTGCCTGGAGTGGAGGGAAAGGGTAGGGTGTCCATCATGCTTTGGAGCACAATCACCAGCAAGCCAGGTCAGGGAGAATGTGAGCAACTTGGCCCTTCCATCTTTGCTCATCATCTGTTTTTGACTTGGAGTGGGAAGGTGGTATGTTTAAGGTAAACAGCTTAGCCAGCCTGTACCAAAGGATCTAGCCATGACCTGTGTTTTAAAATATACCCATGCATCCTTCCTACCCTGAGGCAAAACTTACCCCAACTGTCCTTTGGTCTTTGCTAGATTTCCAGTGAAGCTTCCTTATTTTCTGTGTTTCCTGGAAATGCAAAGGGTTTTGTGGGGAGTAAAGGTGGGTGTGCCTGATGACTGCCAGGGGAAGAAAATTGAGGTGAACCTCCTTTTTCATGAACCTTCATACTGTCATGGGGTGCAGAGCTAGAAGGACCTCAGAGAGCCTCTTGTCCAAGATTTCTTAACCTGAGGTCCATGAAGACGTATCAAGGGGTCCATTAAATTAATAGGGGAAAAATTTTATATCTTTATTTTCACCTTCAATAGTTTAAAAAAGTTATTCTGAGAAGGGGGCCGTGGGCTTTACCAGATTGCCAAACAATAATGGTTACAGTGTAGTCCAACTATATTTTGAAGATGAGGAAATTGCAACCTAGAGAGATCATGTGATTTATTCAAGGTCATACAATGAGTTAGTGGTAAAGGCCAGGGTAGAGATGCAAGCCTCCTGCCTCCTGAAGGCTTCCCCTCAACACCTCGTTACCTATTTTTATCTGAACACATTTTCCGAAGAATGGCACGTGCATGTGTGTGCATGTGCGTGTGCATATGCGTGTGTGTGTGTGTGTGTGTGTGTGTGTGTGTGTGTGTGTGAAAGGGTTGGCAGTTGGGAGGTGGTGTAGCTTGACATTACAGTTTACTCCTTCCAGCCTCCTTCTCCACCCTCTTGCCCCGCTGCCCTTTTGCCAGACTCTTTGCCCAGCACCCAGGTTATTTGTGCCACATGGTATTTTCACTGATCCCTGGGGGAATGAGCCTTGCCCAGTGACCGAGCTGCTGCATCTCCTTTCTCCTTTTGCTGCTCCCTGCCCTTGGTCAGTTTGACAGAATTAAGCCATCATCCTGACCTCCCTGCCCCAGCAGGTCAACAAACCATCCTTCACCTGGGACGAGGGTATGCCTCTAGGCTGAGAGAGTGAAAGCTACCCTGAGCAGAAAAGCAAGCAGATGATATAATGGGAAGACTGATAGAATTATAAGTCAGAGGTTATGGGTTCCAATCGTGGCTCTGGCATCTCCTGGCTGTGTAACCTTGGGCAAGTCATCTCATCTCGTGGGCCTCAGGCGCCACTGTAAAACGATGAAGCTGGGCTACTGATCTCTGAGGTCCCTGGCAGCTATAAATCCTAAATCGTATGAACAATGAAGGCCTCCCTCCCCTGGCTTTCAGGGGCTGGCTGGTGCTAATCCCTGTGAGCAGGGGGCAGGGCCTTGCTGCATTTCTAGGGAAGGTGACTTCAAAAGAAGCAGAGGGAAAAAAAACCCACCATCCCTGACAACTGAACCATGACTACTTCTGCCTGCTAATGAGGGTTAGGATGCCGGAGGGAAGTTCCTGACTGAGGGAATTTCTGTCAACCTGGACCCACAGTCTGCAATCACAGCAGGAAGGGTTGGGTTGGGGCTGCCTCCTCCCCTTGCTTTTTAAATGAGGAACACAAGACTATGGGGACCATACATTCCTGGTCTGGAGCTCTCTCTATGGACTGAGGGGCCTGGTCCATGACTGCGAAGCCCACAGGGGATGGGAAGCATGGGGGAAGGAGGGACAGAGCCTCCTTCTGTGGAGCCCATGGATGGGGGCACTTTCCCCAGGAGAGCCATGACCGCTCCAGCAATACCCAGGTCACCCAGAAGGGCAGAGCCACACATCTCCTGGCCCTGAGGCTGAGCCTATCCACCAGCAAGTGGGAGGGAAGAGATGGGCACACAGCCCATGCTGTAACATCTGGGCTTGGCCCCAAACAGCTTGTGCCAATAACTACCTCCTTGGCACAGAAGAAAAAGAACTTGCCGTGAATGGGGAGTCTTTCACTGCAGGGTCTGGGGATATAGCAGCAGGCAAGAAAATACTGAGCTCAATCTGCTTTTGCCACATGCTTTTGGGGGCAACAGAAGCAGCTTTTCCAAATCTCTCTCCCAACCCCACTCCACCCCACCTTGTATCCTCCATTCCTCATCTCTCTTCCTGTTGGGTTAATGTTCTCCCAGACAACAGAGCTGCTCTGTGACCCATGCAGAAAGCCCCAGTGCCAGGCTTGGCCCAAATAGGTGGCCCATGTGAGAGAGGTATGGGGCAGAACAAGGTAGGGCTCTCTGAGGATCGGTCTTCTCCAAAGGAAACAAGGTTTCATGCTCTGAGACTGAATGAGATTCTCTTTCCATAGTCCTAGAAGGCCAGGCACAGACTACAGCCCTGCCTCCCCTGGCCCATAAAAGCCCAGAGTCTCCCAGGCCATTTTGGCTCAGGGAATGCCTTGTCCTGGGGATCAGTCTGAGAGCTGACAAGTTAAGGGAAAGGAGCTAACAGGTCAGTGTATGGCTCAGGGCTGCAGCCCATTCTCAGCTACAAGACCAGAGGATGGGAGAACCACCAGGGAAGCAACAGCATGGCTGGAGGTGAATTTCATTGCACTTAGTAGGGTTTGGGCTAGACAGGGGTGGCCTCCAGGCCACATGTGGCCCTCTAGGTCCTCGAGTGTAGCCCTTTGACTGAATCCAAACTTCACATAACAAATACCCTTAATAAAAAGATTTGTTCTGTAAAACTTGGACTGTCAAAAGGCTGCATCCAAGGACCTAGAGGGCCATATGTGGCCTTGAGGCGGCAGGTTCCCCATCCCTGGCTAGGATGTTGAGAATAAGCCCAGCTTGGGAATCCTGATTGCAGAAAAGGCTGGGGTGGGGGTGGGGAGGTAGAGACTTGCATGATGCCTGAAGGTGAAGGTTTGGAAGTCCAGGCTGGTCTCAAGGTATAGAAAAAGATCCTTTCTGGGAGGCACAAAAAATTAGCTGCCTCCTTCCCTAGTCTCTCACCAATTTGTGCCAGCATGGTCTTTGTGCACCCCACCATGCTTTTTGATCTGTGCCCATCACACCTGGGTAGGTGCTTGGGAGCCCCCTCCACCATCTCTGATCCAGCCTGGGCCAATCTCACGGCCCCAGGGACACTGCTTTTACGTGAAGGCCCAGGCCAACCTCTATTCGCCATTGACAAATCAGAGATCAGATGAGGAGAACTTTAAGGAGGGCTGAATGCTGCGACTGAGGGTTAGCCTGGCTGGATTCAGGTCACCCAGCTCCCACTCCCAAGAGAGGAGATCAAAGGAAAAAAAAATCCATGCTCCTTACTTCATGGCCCCCTTGATGAGTCCCTTAAGACTTTTCCCCCTGAACATCACCTGAGACACCCATTCTTCCTCACTGCCCCCCAAATCCCATCTTCTCTTCTTTTTGCACCCCCAGCTCTGGTGGAAACTGTTATTACCATTGTGTCTTTTTGACACAGGGAAACAGAATTTTGACAAATCCAATTAGATCCAGACCTGGCAAGAATACCTATTGGATGAGTAAAAATCTAGGGCAGGTATAAAATATGGATCTTAAAGTCATCTTCATACTTGTGTCATAACCTAGATATAGCTACCAGTGGTGTGAATAGGTATGTATGTATGTGTGTATGTGTGTGTGTGTATATATATATATATACATATATGTATGTATGTATATATATATATGTATATATATAAACACCCTGATATATACCTCCAAAATTTACCTCCCACCAGCTGATCGATCTGGAGGAAAACTTTACATCTCCGAACCTGGAGAAGAATCTTTGTCTCTGGCTTTTCTCAACTCTTTGCCTGCAGGGACCACTGTGATATCATCAGTGGCGGGAGGACAGTTCGCCCTGACTCATGGACAAAACAACACAAGAGTTTGGGGAGAGAAAGGAGGGTGGAGCCGCAGGGGTGGGAGAAGAGAGAGGTGAGTGAGGATGGGGAGGGGGCTGTTGGTCCCACTCTAATTTTCCTCTCTGACTGGTCGGATTTTCATCTCGGTGAATTTGAGCGAATACTGCCATCCTGTCCAGGAGGACCACTCGATGCCATCCGCGTAGGAGGAGTGGTGACCCCGGAGGTACTGACCGTTGAGGTTGGAGGTGTGACAATTACGATACCACCAGGCCCCGTGGTAGAAAGCCGCGCAGTTATTCTCAGAGTGGTCGTTGTCTTGGTCCTTGGTGGTAAACTTCATACCATTGTGTTTCAGGAAGGAATCACCTGTATGCCAACACACACGCGCGTGCACACGCGCGCACACACACACACACACACACACACACACACACACAAAACAGACAAAAATAATAGCTCACATTTCTCTGGTGCTTCAAGGTTTTCAAATCTATTTTTCCACAGAAACTCTATGGAATGGAGAATATAAGTGTTATTATCTACATTTTATGGTGGAAGAAACTTCAATTCAAAAGGTAGCGGATAGAGTACTTGAACTGGAGTCAGGAAGACGCGGGTTCAGATCCTGCCTCCAGCATTTATTATCTTGGTGACTTTAGGCAAGTGACAACTTTTCGGAGCATAATGAACAGAATCGGACTAAGGTCCCTTCTGACACTAAATTTGTGACCTGTGATTTGCCCATGGACCCATAGCCACCAGGCCTGTGTTGATATCCCCACCCAATATCTCATTTGCTTCCTGTAGTGGTGTGATGGGCTGGAGCAGAGTAGGCACTGGAACATAAGCCACAGAATGTCAGAGCTCAAAAGGAATCTTAGTCTTTGTCTCATCCAAGCCCCTCCCCCAACCTGACTGAGACAGAAAATGAGGGCCAAAGAAGGAAGGAAGCATTTAGTTTACTAAATTGTGAACTCCATCAGGGCAGGGCCTTCGTTTTAAATTTAATTTTTTTTTCCTTTTGGGTGTAGAACAGCTATATTTTCTCTCTACACAAGCGGACACACAAAATGCTAAACATGTAAGACTCCCAAATATTCATTGACATAAAGCCTTGAAGTATCAGCAATGATAACATGACTTTGGTTATCCTGTCCCAGGAAGTGGAGACAAAACAAGCAAAGCACAATTCAGTTTGTGGGACGGCTAAGTCAATATTTCACCTTTCAACTTGGTCCCACACATTCCAAACAATTTCCTCCGGGTGTGTGTCTTCTGGCAAGCTCAGCCAGGGGTTGGGCTTATTCTCTCCGGCAGGAAGTAGTGCAGTGGGTGTCTAGAGGCACCAAGTGAGGACTCCAGCTCTCCTAACCCCTCCAACTGCCTCTGAGCCTGAACATAACCAGCCCAGGATCATAGTTCAATCACCGTCAATCAGGCAAAGAAACAAAGCAGACAAGGCGACCAGAGACCTAGGCTTAAGCTGACCTCATCTTTTCTAAGAAATTGCATTTCCTCCCTAACTTTGTACCGTGCTCTGCATATTTGATGGTTATGGCTTTTCTTAAATTCAATGCAGCTTAAACTTATCAAGTGTGTACTATATGCAAGGCACTCTGTTAGCACTAGGGAACTCGACAAAGAAGAAAAACAGGCCCTGCCCTGGGATACAACATGTGTATCCTGTGCCATAAGGACAGGTGAGATCATCTGAGGAGCTGAGAATGCTGGCATCTAAGACCACCACAAAGGGCTTCTATAGGAGGGGGCACCTGAAGTGACAACTGGTTTGGCTTCCTCAGGTGAAGACCAGGTCTACTGACTCCTAGTGCAGTGTTCTTTCCACCCAAGGCTCTTGTGGATAAAGCCTTCCACTGCCTTCCTAGCCCCTAGTCCCTGTACCCTATGCCAGGTAAGTCCCTCTCAAGACAGTGCCCAGAATTCTCGTTCTGAACAGCCAGGATCCACCAATAGTCTTAATGACTATTTGCACTAAGGAGAGTGGCCAGATAGAGCATTGAGATCCAGTCTTGGCCTGCCCGTCCATGGCCACCTCTGAACTGGCCTGATGGATATGTTTCCTTGTTCATGCAATCCAGCTCTAAAATAGCTCGTTGGACAAGCTTTAGTCCTATGGGTCATCATCAAGACTAGAGAAACCTGGGTGGGGTGGGGGGAAGAGAGAGAGAATATATGTGTGTGTATGTGTGTGTGTGTGTGTGTGTGTGTGTGTGTGTGTGTGTAGGGGGATGGAACTGGAGGGCTTCATCCCCAGGTGAGGGGAACAAGGATAGAAGTAATCCAAGGGATTGTGGAAAGAGGTGTGCATGGCTGGCAATGGTCTAGACAGTACTTCTTAAACTGTGTTGTATCGAGCAACTTCACTGCAGCCTTGGTTCTGAACACAAAGCATGCGCACTCTGCATGCCCATGCCCTCAGGCCATGCAATGCCAGTTAACATTGCTGAAACTGGAAAAGGGATCTTGAGTGGAAAAAGTTGAAGCAGTCTTGGTCTAGAGCATCGTTCAATGCCCGTGGAGTCTTCCTAGAGGAGTTAGGCAGAGGGTGGCCTCATCACAGTATACAGGTAAAAATGGGTGAAAAATGAACATGTAGGCCAGACTTACAGCAGGTGGGTAACCTAATAGGGACCCGGAGGTTCAAGTCCAGGCAGCCTTAGCCCCATGGAAATGGTGGAAAGGAAATAGGAGGGACTGAGGCCTTTGAGTGGAGGAGTCTTTGGTACCAGCTTTCCCTCCTCCATCTGCTACTTCTCTGTACCACTGCCCATCCTACTTAGTCCCCCAAAGCACAGGACTTCTGTTATTGTCTTGATTTGCTCCTGTTCCCTTAGGCTAATTCTGTCTTCGAGCTTTATGTTTCCTCTCCCAGGGTCTAGATTTAGAAAAGAGCTTTTAGGTCAAGCACCAAAGGTTAACCCAACAAGACTCCGTTGATGGGGAGAACATCTACCCAGAACCCATCTGTATCTGCCTGGATACTCTCCTCAACCCACTGTTGGGTGATTCTGATGCAAATTCCAATATCCAAGCTGGACCCTGCTGAGCTAGCCCATCCCCTGAACCATACCTGCAGTGCCAGAGTAATCAGCAATGGTGATTGGGTAGCCGTCCTCCTCTGGGTCCACGGAGAACAATCCCACAGCAAAGTTTCCATAGTGGGCATAGGCTGTGCCATTGTCAAAGTCCTCTAAGTCTATGTGCAGCTCATAGGTGGCCTGCATGGTCAGAGCGTGAATCCTCTTGAGCCCTAAGAGCGAGGGAGACAAGTGAGGGAGACTGATGGGGATCTGTGAGGGGTTTGGCGCATCGTGGGAACTCAGGCGCAACACAAATCAAGTTTTATAGCTCCAGAAAGCAGAACGATGCTCTCGAATGGAAATGTGTATTATAACCACCCCCCTAGCCCTTATACTAGTTCCTTCTTCCTGTATGTTGTTGTTCATTCGACTGAAGGTCCACAGAGCCATTGTGCTGACCCTGTTGCGTGCCTGTGAAACCCGGACACTCCGCCAGCGCCATACCAGGAAACTAAACAGCTTCTATTGAATTGTCTTAGGAAGATTCTGAAGATCATCTGGCGGGACAGGGTACCAGGCACTGAGGTCCTTTCTCGCGTTGAAGTGCCAAGCATTCAAACTCTAGTGCAGAGAGCCCAACTCCGATGGGCTGGTCGCATAGTCTGAATGCCAAACATAGGTTTACCTAAAAGACTGCTTCACAGAGAACTCACACAAGGCAAGCACTCACAAGAAGATCAGAAGAAGCGATACAAGGACACTCTCAAAGGTCTCTCTAAAGAACTTTATGTTGCATTTGTGAGACATGGGAGATGCTGACACAGGATGGCCCAACATGGTATGGCCCCATTAAAGAAGGCATTGTGTTCTACAAGCAATACAGAATCACAGTAGCACAAAGAAAACATGAGGCATCTCCATCACAAAAGTTCCAATGGACTATTTGTGGCTGGCCTGTGGTAGAGCCTTCTGAACTTGTAATGGTCTAATCAGCCGCAATCAAACATAGCATACCTTGACCCCAATATCGTGATGTCATTTTGGTCTTCTTCAAATATGAAGGACAAACAACAAACAACAAATTTCGTTCAATTATTTTTTGGTTGTGTCTAATTCTTTGTGACCCCACTTGGGGTTTTCTTGACAGACATACTAACATGGCTTGCCATTTCCTTCTCCAGCTCATTTTACAGATGAGGAAACTGAGACAAACAAGGTTCAGTGACTCACCCAGGGTCACTCAGTAAGTGTCAGAGGTCATATTTGAACTCAAGAAGATGAGTTTTCCTGACCCAAGGCTCAGAACTCTATCCACTTCACTACCTAGCTGCCTGCTTCTTCCTGCGTACATCTATTCATAATGGATATGTTGCCTGGGAGAAGAAAGTAATGTCTCAGCCCTCCCCCCTTCAGTTTCCTCCCTTCCTCAAAGATTTTTATTAAATAGAACTTATGAAAGAGAGTAGCATGGATAGAGAACAGTGGTCTTGGAGTCAGGAAGATCTGGTTCAAGGTTCAAGCTTTCACTCTGAAGCACACTCACCTCTGGCCAGGGGCAAGTCAACTGACTTCTCAATGCCTTAGGCACCTCCCTAGGACTAAAAGTTATGGATGAGCTGCACTCTGCATTGGTGGAGGGAGTGCCTTACTCGTAGGAAACCACAAGTCCATAGCAAAACTAAAGCCTAAGCCTTACCAAAAATTCTTGTGGATTGCTGGACTATTTTAGAATGGATCCATAGGATTATAAAATGATAGAGCCAAAAGTAACCTGAGAACCTATAATGTTGAGCCTGATGGGACCTTAGACCCTAGACTACTAGAGCTAGAAGGGACCTTAAAACAGAATGTTAGAGGTGGAAGGGACATCAAAATGGAATGTTAGAGCTGGAAGGAACTCTAAACCAGAGACTATTGATGCTCTGAAGGACCTTAGAATGTAGAATGTCAGAACTTTCTGAAAGTGATCTTAGGACACAGAATAGCAGAACCAGAAGAGCTTTAGAAGTCCTCTACTCAAATCTCTTTCCTTATTCCATCCCCACCTTACAGATGGGAAAACTGAGGCCTGGAGAGAGGAAGTGACTTCCCCAAGTTCATACAGGTGCCATCATTAATAGTATAGGTGGAACTATACTCTTACTTCCCCCTGTCCCCATGGAACCAAATCATAACAGATTATTCTTAGGTAGACACATGGTTAGGAGTTATCCTCCAAATTTACCAGTATTAAGATAGTGACAGCAGAAGGGGATATGGACAAATGCCCACAATTGCTGTGTTCTTGCAATACCCCAAATTCTTCTCCCAATTTCTCCAGGTCAGCAGAATAGTGGATGATCTAATGTCCCTTCTGTGTCCTAAGGTCCTCTTTGGCTCTGATATTCAGCCTTCTATAGTCCTTGATGGCTCGGGTGTTCTCTGGTTTAAAGCTCCTTTAAACTCTAATAGTCTAATAGTCTCTAATAGAACTCTTCCAGTTCTAAAATTCATCTACTTTGTCCATTCCGTCTTTCCCTCCCTTCCTTCTTCTAGCATACTTCACCTCAGTGTAGGGCTGACTTCAGATACTGCATGCGTGAGCACACACACCCGCAGACGCACATGCACACATAACTACCCCCCACATACAGCTTTCCTGCTGGTTTGATTAGCTCTTGATTAAGAGGGCATTTAATTAAACACCTTATGAGTTATCAGCAGCAAGTGACATTTCATCAGTGAGGTTTACGTCTCTCTCAATCTCTCCCTGCTGCCTCTCATCCTAGAACTCTAAGCCCCGTGCTTTTAATGTGTGCATTTTAATGGGAAGAGAAGACAGCAAGAATCTTCCCCTCTCTAGTTTCAGTGAGGAACCTTCCACCTCCTAGTTCCAATTGAAAGAAGAAAAAATGTCTAGGTTAGTAGTTCCCAGTCCTTTGTCACTGCTGATAACCTGCTGGTTTTGACCTCAAATCTGTTGGACCCCTGCTATACTCAGTTCTCTCTCCCATGATGCCCAAGGCTGTGTGGTAGGCTTGGGGCAAAAGAAGAGGTAATTTGAGTAAGAGAGAGCCACATTTTATGAATAAATGTTCTCCTGGGGTGCTATATGACCATGAGTAATGGAATATAGCAAACTCTCTGAAGAATTAAAGTTACATGTCATCAAAAGAACAATGGACAGGCAACAACATATGACTAATGAAGAATTATGAAGGAAAAAGGCTATGATCATAAGTAAGTATGGATATTAAAGGAAATAAGTTAGTTATTGTGGGAGGAGAGAGACAAAGAAAGAGGGTGAGAGGGAGGGAGAGGGGCAGGGAGAGAGAGAGAGAGAGAGAGAGAGAGAGAGAGAAAGGAGAGAGTCAGCCATTGGATAGCCCACATATTCCATTGGTTTTCATGAAATGTTCATTTCTAGAGGAAAGCTACCAACACTTTGGATGGACCCCATTCTGGAGGATTTATGGGAGATTATGGATGAGAGTTGCAAAGCAGGGGAAGACACAGGTGGTCACAATTGGCAACACTGGGAGGAGGTACATCAATAAAATCACAGAGTTCTCAAAGTATCAAATAATAGAAATAAGTGTACTAGTCACTAATCAAAATTCTGATATTAATTCATGATGTCACATAGCTTAATGAACCAACTGTTCAAAATGTTTGCCATCAGTGCCTATGCATTTCTGAGATTGATGTACCATGGGCTGACCCACATGCACACACACTTCTACACTTCCTCTTCATTCTCCCCATCTTGTAGGTCAGGTGTCCTCATAACCTTTAACTTAAACTCATTATTTGCCCAGCAGTGGCTACACATGTTTTTTGGTTGCTTACTTTCAAACATATTTTTCCAGTCCATTTTCCAACAAGTCTTTAAAACTCACAAACTCACTGAATTTTAGAGTTGGAAGGGACCTCAATGGCTAGCTAGACCAATCCATGACCAACAAGAATCCCCACTTTTGTATACCTGACAAAAGATCACCTATCGCCTATCCTTAGCCTGAAGGCCTCCAATGAGAGGGACCCCAGTGTCTTCTATGGCAGCCCATTTCACTTTTGGACAGTTCCAATTGTTAGGAGGTTTGTCCTGACATGGAGCCTGTTTTTTTTCCTTGTGATGTCTATCCTTTACTCCTGGTTCTTTCTTCTGGGGCCAAGAAGAATAAATCTGATCTCCCTTCTCCATGGTAGCCCTTAAATACTTGAAGACAGCTGACATTCCACCATTTTGAATTTTCTCATGATAATGACTAAAATCAGCACCCTAATTGCTCTTATTGGGGCAGCTAGGTGGTGCAGTGGATAGAGCGCCGGCCCTGGAGTTAGCAAGAGCTTAGTTCAAATCTGGCCTCAGACCCTTACTAGCTGTGTGACCCTGGGCAAGTCACCGAACCCTGTTTGCCTCAGTTTCCTCATCTGTAAAATGAGTTAGAGAAGGAAATGGCAAACCACTCCAGTATCTCTGCCAAGAAAACCCCAAATGGGGTCACAAAGAGTTGGACACAACTGAAATGACTGAATAACAAAAAATTGCTCTTATCATAAAACAATATTATTCAATGATTGCGCTTCCACACTACATTTTAAACATCTTAAAAACTGTGCATCTTTAGGAAAAAACCAAACTATCTGACTTTCTAGTTGCCCTCCTACTTACACTGAATGGCTGCCTGACTGTAGGGAGGAGAGGGGAGAAGAAGGTTTGTGACCACCCTAGGTCCCTCCACCCTGGCCCCAGCCCCACACTGACTATCCCTTTACCTTCACTGCTTCTACTACTTAAACTTCCATGCCATTCTTTACAAGGTTAACTCCAGAATCCCTTCTATAGGTGCCCTCCAGTTCCTCCTCCTGGCTTTGCCTTAGCTTCAAGCTTTTCCAACATCCAAACCTTACAGAGTTGCTACATTCTGCCAGCATTCCTTCATCCATTTAGTAAAAAGTGACCAAGAGCCAACTGTGTTCGGAGCATTGTGAAGGGCTACAGAAATGAAAAACCAAAACAAAACACCACATTCTCCCCTCTCCTCCCCACCCCCACCCCATTCTTTAAGGAGCTTACTAGTTGGAGATAAGACAGGGACAGAATGAAGTAAAACAAAGAATGGGATAAGTATGCAATGCCAGGCAAGTCCTCTGACCTCTCAGAGCTTCAGCTTCCTCATCTGTAGATCACTAAGATTCTATAAGTGGCCAGATGGGAATTGGAGGGGGGGGACCAGGGGAAGGCCCCACCCCCCCCTTCTGAAACATCTCCCCTATTAGCCTGTCCCTGATGCCTGGAAATCTACTTTTAATGAGTCAATCTTTTGGGTTGAACATTGCTCACTCCCTTGAGCCTCTCAAAATGCAAATTCTCATGATACAAACTCCTGAATGTGAATGAATTTATTATATGCTTTAGTCCCAGAGATGTTGCAGCAAGAAAGCTCTGGGTGTCTTGGGGGGAAGCAAGGAGGATTGTTGAAAACGAAGAGGATTCATTTTGAGGACAAACTTGGAAGGCAGTGTAGTGTAATGGAAGAAGTGTTAGTTTGGGGGGGGTCAGAGGACCTCATTTTAAAATCCTGACCCTGCCAACTACCACCTGGGTAAGCCACTTTATGTCTCTGGAGTTCAGCTTCTTAATCTGTAAAGATTAAATCTTGGCATCTGTGTGACCCTGGGCAAGTCACTTTGGACCCTGGGTCCATTTTCCTGATCAGTAAAATGACGGGATTGGAATCCATAACCTTGAAGGCCTCTTCCATCTCTAAATATTCGAGCCTACAATCTGGAAAGGCCTCTCCCAGCCCTAAATCTATGATCCAGCTAGCTCTGGGAACTTAGGGATCTAAGAGATCGCTGGCTATAAATCTGGTCTATCTTGTCCACAGGTATTCCAAGGGCTGAGGGTACCCCTTAGATTCCTGGAGTCATATCCCTGTTCTGCAGGAGTTAAGAAATTATTTTTAATATAATTTTCTTCCCTGGTCATACCAGCTCCTATTCCTCATCTCTACTCCTTAAGAGGAAAAAAAAAGGGAAGGGGGGTGACTTCTCCTCTCTCTGTGCCTGCGCTCTCTTCTCTCCAGCCCCGTATTGATTTGCCCTCATTGCTTCCCACCCTGGTCCCCCGTCACCTTTACATGGTTTAATTAACTGCTCCTTCATTCCCCTGCTCCCAGCCCCTCCCCTGGGCTTGGTGTTCGAGCTAGCTCCCCAGGAACTCAAATTAAAAGATGCTGGGCGAGGAAGCGGCGGGGGGAATGGGAAGAGATGGGTGGGCTTAAAAATAAATAACCCACCGCACACTGATGGGAAGTTTGCGGGGGCTTGTGTGGCGGAGCTGCCGCCCCTCTTCGCTTTGACATTCACATCAGGGCTCCCAGCGCCTGCCAAGAGCTAATCAGGGCCCGACTAAACGGCTCCTTCCCGCACCTTTTGGAAGCTGCGGATAGATTTCAATTAAGATGCCTTAATACCAGCGCTGCAGCCAGAACAGCTCCAATCTGCTGCAAAGGGAGATGGGGGAAGGAGATGCCAGGGAGCGCCGCACCTTGTCTTCCCTCCCTCCGCTCCTCTTCTCTTCCTTTTTCAGCACACCGCTTCCCTCAAGGACCTTTTGTCCCCTTCATGGAAGAGGAGAGAAGTGAAGAGCCCTGAGCTGCAGCTGCCACCTTGGCTTGGCCTCTCCTCTCCTCTCCTCTCCTCTCCTCCCTTCCCCTCCCCTCTTCTCCTCCACCAGACAATCCAATTTGCTCCCAACCTGCCTCTCCATCCTTATCTCCTGCAGTCTCCCTGTAGGAGCCTGCCCACCACAGTCAGCCAGGTAGCCTCTCCATTCCTCCTTCTCCCTCCCCACAATTCCTGCCTGCAGGAGTTTGCAGGGGTTCATAACCTGAGATTCATAGATTTCATGGGGTTCATGAACTCGGGGTGGGGGGGGGGATTATTTTTTATTTTTACTAACCTGTAATCGAAATTTAGCATTTCGTTCCATTATGAGCATAGGCAACAAACCACAGTAGTAACAGTAGCACCCGTGGCATCATCACCAGTAGAAATCACAGATCTTTTCATCTCCTATTACAGCTGTTGCAGATATCTTGGAATATCATTTATGCTCATCACTACTTAAAATTACTTTAGTTATCAGACCCACTCCTAGTTATGTTACTATAGCACAAATGTGGGTTTTTAAAAATGTTTTTATAACTGTACTCCAATAGAATTTGTTTCCTTTGTAATTCTGAATATTTTATTTTATGCATTTAAAAGCGTTGTTCTGAGATGAGTGCCTTAGGCTTCATCAGCCTGCCCAAGGGGTCTAGGACATAACAAAAGGTTTAGAAGCCCTGAATTATACGTTTTCTGGGATCTGCAATGTCCAGTTTCCTTCTCTTGGCCTCTCCAACGACTACCCTTTCTTTGAGGCCCAGATCACAGCCCGTCTCATCCAGAAAGCCTTCCTAGACCACCACTCCAGCCCACATATATCCTCTTTCAAACTTGTTTGGGTTTGTGGTCTATGTTGTAACCTCGACCCCATATTTCATCAGAGGACTAAACTTCACAGAAAGAAACATTTTCTTCTAATGCAGGTAAGCAATGGTTCTACAGCTTAAAAAAATCTCAGGTGGTTGCCTCAGGGTGGGAACTGAAAAGTAAGTTACTTGCCCAGGGTCACACAGCCAGTCCGTGTCAGGGGCAGGACTTGCACCCAGGTTTTCCTGAGTTTATCCACTATACCACACTGCCTATCACACAGGATCATAGTATATCTCTAGAGGCCTTCTAGTCCGACCCATCACTTCATAGCTGAGGAAACCAAAGTTGTTAGGTGACTTGCTCAAGATCACATTGGTTATATGCGTCAGAGGGAGGATTTGAACCTGTAAGGGGTTTTTATCACTTTCATTCATTCATATGTGAATTCATTCATTTATTCAACTAACAAATTAATTTTCCCTGCTTCAGAATATATGGGACCCCTAAGAGGGTTTCACGACCAGAGTTCACAATGATGCGGGAGGTCCATGAGGGATAGATACCTAACCAGTGTTCTCCAGTGAGTTTGCCAAAGCCATCCCTGTAGGCCTCCCAGCCTCGGAAGAAGTTGACGGAACCATCCTCCCGACGCTGGAAAACCTGTGAAGGAGAGACCAATGAGGAAGGAGAATTAAAGACTGGAATCCTGGAGAAGAAATGAAACCCCTCTCTTCCTCCCATCTCCAGATGACAGGACCAGGAGAGTTGCCCTCAGTCTGTGGGGTGTGGGTCCTGGGCTGACATGGCTCGATGTGGGCTCAAGCTAAGTTCAACTCTCTGGAGCTTTTTTCCCTAAGGAAGCTCAGTTTGTTGGCAAACTCTTCTGGAAAGGCTCTGAGTTGGTTGCATCTGCTCTATCTGGTTAACTTGGAAATCACAGCTGGATCTTAGTGCCCTGGGTTCCTTGGGAAAGAACTCTGGTACTAGAGCCAGAGGGCCTGGGTTCAACTTTGGGTACCTCAGTCACTTTGTCACCTTTCATCCCATCTTCCTTATCTATGAAATGATCAGATTGGATCTGATGGTATTTGAGGTCTGTTTCAGGTCTTGGTGTCAGGACCTTTAAGGCCCAGGCATGCTGTACTTCCCAGAGAAGCTCTACTTAAGGTGTTCATTTAAGAAAAATCTGGAGACCTGGCTTCTAGTCCTGGTTCTGCTAACTCATTGGAGACCCTCTGTGGACCTCAATTTCCACGCCTGTAAAAAAGGGAGATGGATGAAATGGCCTCAAGGCCTCTTCTTGCTTTAAAAAAAAAGAAAAGAAAAAGCTTATGCTGTTAAATACACATATATGTATATGTATATATATATATCCTTTCCTTTGACAAATAACAAGAGGTTGGAATTTCCTCTCACATCTCCTGACTCCCAAAGGGCCCCATCTAATTACACAATATGCCAACAGCCAAATTACTGTCATGCCTTGGCAAAGGTGCCAGTGGCCACCGAGGGAGCAGTGGATGGAGATTCTCCCTGGGACGGATGAGAGAAGAGAGGAAAAGGGAAGCCCGGTTCTCTGGCCAAGGTGTGCCTGGTGTGCCAATGAGCCCCCGTGGTGCTTGCAGGGCTTCCTTTTAATAACATCCTTGATTTGGGACTCGGGAATCCCAGTAGCTAAATTGCTTTGAAATAAATGCCATGTCGGTTCCTGCCAGAGCTGCCTTGAGTATTTATAAGATTCACTGACAATTCTGTTCCTTGCTTGTTACACACACACACACACACACACACACACACACACACACACACACACACACGTGCGCGCGCGTGCGTGCGTGTGAGACAAGCCAGTGTTTTCCTTCCTGTGTTACTTTGCCATTTGTTTATCAGAGGTGGAATAAGTATTAGTTAGCATCCCTCATTGGGACCCCATCTACATACACGGATATCCAATTAGTCAGAGATCATAGCATCTGAGGGATTCAGAGCTGGAAAAGACCTTAATCTAGTCCAACATCCTCATTTTACAAATGCAGAAACTGAGGCCTAGCAAGGGGGAAGAAGTGGCCCCAGCTAATGTGAACTCCCCATTTTTCTTATTGATTGAGCTGATTGGGGTTTCTTTTGTAACCTCAAACAATATTCTCCTTTGCAGACTGGAGCTTCCCAGACTCACTTGCTCCTGGACTGCTAATTTCTTTGGGGAAATGTCAAATTCCATTGTTTGGGCAGCTTTTACATGAGGAAAATGGAAGGAGATGACACATTTTTTTCTTGCTCTGGTACCTCAGATCCAATGAGACATTGAATTTTAAAAATCCTCAGAAAGGGCTGGTTCAGCATGGAAGGAAATCCGATAAGATTTGAAAAGATCTGAGATGTGAGTGGGAAAGGTATTGATGGTTAGAGATTTGAACCCTAAGCACGTGCATTTTTAAAAGTCCTAATCTTTGGCAGAAACACAGGGACCCAAAGGAGACTCTAAGTCCACGTTTCTATTTGTAAAATGAGGGGGTTGAGCTAGATCAGAGGTTCTTTACCTTTTTTTGTGCCAATCTAGTAAAGCCTGGGGGCCCCTTCTCAGAATAATATTTGTTGCCTACATTCATAATTGAAGGAAATGCTAAATTACAATTAGAGGTTAGTAAAAAAAAAAAAAAAGATTTAATTTTTTTCCCCATCCAACTTTATGGATTGTCTGAAATTGATCCATTTAACCCCAGGTGGTGAACCCTTGGACTAAATAATTTACAAAATCTGTTTCAGCTCTGATGTTCTATGTTCTGTGTTCTGATATTGTATATTCTAGCATTCTTTGTTTTATGCTCTGAGGTCCCTCCTAGCTCTGATGGACATTCTGGGTCCTAAAATCTCATACAATTATATCATTCTTTGACCATATGGCACATAGTCCTTCCAGCTAGCTCTAGGTACTACTGAAAGAGAATGGCTCATTCTATTTCTTTAAAGATGAAAAACAATAAACATTTATTAAGCGCCTATTATGTGCCAGGCTCCATGCAAACTCTGGGAATAGGAATCCCTGATCTTAAGGAGCTTACGATCTAATGGTGGAAGATAACACACAAAAGGAAGCAAAAGTAGTAATGATGGTGGAGTGGAATCCAAAGTACAGCTAATGGAAAACGAAGAGTTGGCTGGGCTCCTGACACCTCATTCACCCCACATCAAATCATTTCCAAGTCTTGTCGAGTGTATCTCAACTACCTCTTGAATCTGCCCCTCCTCTCTACTCGCACTATCCCCATCCTGCTTCTACTTTCATCACTTCTCTCTTGTACTATTGTATTAATCATCTTTTTAAAGTCATTATTTATTTCTAACATTTTTGTAGCTTTGAGTTCCAAATTTTGATTCTATTCTTTCCCCCGCATTTAATAGTATTTTATTTTTTCCAATTATATGCAAAGATAGTTTCCAACATTCACTTAGACAAGATTTTGAGTTCTAAATTTTTTACTCCCTTCCTCCTCTCCCCCCTCCCTAAGACGGCATGCAATCTGATATAGGTTATACATGTACAATCATATTAAACACATTTCTATATTAGTCATGTTGTAAAAGAAGATTCAGAACAAAAGGGAAAAATCACAAGAAAGAAAAAACAAAAAGAGAGAGAATATAGTATGCTTCTATCTGCATTCAGACTCCACAGTTCTTTCTCTGGAGGTGGGCAGCATTTTTCATCCCTAGTCCCTTGGTCTTAGATCATTGCATTGCTGAGAAGAGCTAAGTCTATCAAAGTCGGTCATTCTGATTCTATTCTTAAACAAGGAAGAAGATTCTATGTCTTGGGCACCTCCTTGTTTATGCCAGAGAGGGAAATTCTATAAGACAGGTGTTTTTAAGGCACCTACTATATGCCCAGTGGTGTTCTAGGTACTATGAAAGATGTGGAAAGAAAAATATCCGTTAGCGATGCCCTCGAAAAGTTTCTTCTCTGGATGGCAGAGGGAAGGCGTATGTGTGTTCATACTGTTTCCTCAACCTCCTCTCTGCTAATTTGAACCGTACCCATCCTTTAAGGCCTAGGTTAAATTTCACTCCTTCCATGCATCCTTTCTTTGACTATTACTCCAGCCTAATCCCTTTCCCTTCATGAAATTCTTTTACTGTACCCCTAGCATTAAATACTAAGTCCTTTGTTTGGAACTTAGAAACCTTCACAACCTGTTTCCAATCTACCTTTCCAGCCTTATTATATATCACCCATCCTTATACATTCTACAGGCCAGATAGGCGGTACAGTGGATAGAGCACTGCGCCTGGAATCAGGAAGACTCATCTTCCTAAGTTCAAATCCAGCCTCAGACACTAGCTGTGTGACCCTGAATAAGTCACTTAAATCTGTTTGCCTCAGTTTCCTCATCTGTAACATAGCTAGAGAAGGAAATGGCAAACCACCCAAGTATCTTCCAAGAAAACCCCCAATGGGGTTGCGAAGAGTCAGACACGACTGAAAACGACTGAACAGCAACACATTCTACAAGTCCGACCAAACTGACCTGCTTACTATTCCTCACTCATGGCATGCCCTTGAGTGGCATCATTTCCTTGCCCTTGAACAGGCCATCATGCCCTGCTTAGAATCATTCCCATCTTACCCCACCTCTGTAGTTTCCTTTGAGGCTTAGTTCAAATGCTACCTTCTACATGAGGTCTTTCCGGATCCCTTCCCCCCAATCAGAAGCCTTCCTCCTCCAAAAAAATTAACTTTTTTTTTGAATACATAGATGGGCGAAAAATTAATTAATTAACTGTATAGCAGAAAAATTTTGGACTCATTGTTTTGGGCATAAGCCTCCCACAGACAGATTTGTTAATTAAGTAATTCTAAGCATCTCTGCTTAGAGACAAAACCCAAAGGGACAGGCATCCATCATGCCTTTGAAAATCTCTCTGACACAAGCCATTTTAACTCACAATTTATAGTATTACCAAGCAAAAAGATAAAATTTCTCAATAAGATAGAAAACAGTAACAAAAATGAGATGAAAGTTCAGGTAACAGTTCTGATTCATGAAACAGAACAACTGCCACTCAGCTTTGGGTCAGCTTTCAGATTCATTTTCTTAAAACAATTCAATCCCTCTTTAACCCTTCCCACAAAGTATTCTTCTTTCAGCCTGGTCAAAGGTGAACTCAAGAGATACTTCCATTAATTGAATTAATCAAATACTACTTTCTTCTCTTAGTCTGATCCTAATCAGTTCATAGACCCCGATCACTTAGCGAGGAGTCCTTTCTAGGCCGAAGAGGCCTAGCCTTTTAGAAACTGGTTAGGTCTGGATAAGAATAGTGTAAAAAGATTTCAGGGCAGGACATTGTTTTGAATTATTAAAGAAAGACTAATAAAGGTTCCTTATCCAGATTAGACAGAGGATGTTAGGCTAAGCACTGCCCTAATATTATTTTGCATCATGTAGTCTAAAATGGGAAATGGGTGGGCTTCAACATGCTTCTATAATTTATTTGTATCACCAGGACCTTGCATAGTCCGTGGCATGTAGTAAGCATTTTAATAAGTGCTTGTTGATTGTCTATACTTACCTTAAATATATATATATATATATATATATATATATATATATATATATATATATATGCACACACACACATATATATATATGTACATGTTCTCTTATTTTATGTTTATGTGCTTGTTCTCTCTACGTATAGAACATAAGCTCCTTGAAGGCAGAGACTGTTTCAGATTTCATCTTTTATCTCAGGCCTGGCCTGGTGCCTGGCATCTAGTAATCACTTCATAAGTGCTTGCTGATTAATTAAGCTTGATAATTGCTTAATTAAGCTATTGCTCAGTTGTACCACACAACCTAGCACTTCCTCATATACCACCAAGCACTGGGATCCCTTTCTTTGGTTGTGTAATGGAGATACACAACCTCCAATATCTTCCCATTGGAAGGGATTGTGTTTTCATCTTTTTCATTTCCTCCAATGTCACCTGGGCACACAGTGCGCGCTCACTAACTGCTCCTTGAGCTGGTTTGAATTTGAGTTTCCAGAGCCGCATAAATGAGGGGGTTGAGCAGGATGCTCCTTCTATAAATTCTTCACCTTATACAGGAGCATGTTACACATATGTGCTGAGGAAATTCCTAATCAAGGAAAGATCACTGTAGGAAGGCTTCTTAAAGGAAGTGGCTTTGGATCTGGGCTTCCAAGGACACACGGGGTTTGTCTTTGGAGGGATTAAAGAGGAGAGTGTCAAGAGACTGGACGGGGCATTGAAAAACATGGATTCAGTCCTGACTCTGCCACTAACTAGTTGTGTGAACAAAAGTGAGTCACTTAACCTCAAGAGGCCTTCATTTCCTTGTTTGTGAAATAAGGGGATTCAACTAGATGTGATCCCCCTGGGATCGGTTCCAGCTCTACCATCTTTTTCTTCATTGTTCAGGCCATGTTAAATCACCAGATAACTACCTGGGTGCTGGGCACAGCTCTGTAGGGGAATGTAGAAATAAATAAGACCTGGTCTCTGCCCTCAAGGAGCTCATACTTCAGTTGGAAGAGATAAGAGCAAACAATAGGTAAGTAGCATATGCTTGGAATAGATTCGGTTGTTGTTCAGTTACAGCCAACTCTTTGTGACCCCATTTGCAGTTTTCTTGGCAAAAATACTGGAATAGTTTGCTAGTTCTTTCTCTAGCTCATTTTACACATGAGGAAACTGAGGCAAACAGGGTTGAGTGACTTGCCCAGGGTCACACAGCTAGTGTCTGAGGCCAGATTTGAACTCAGGAAGATGAGTCTTCCTGACGCCAGGTTTGGCACTCTCTCTGCTGCAATACCTAACTGTCCTTATGGAATAGATAGGAAATGCCAAAGGAAGCAGACCATTGGGCACTAAAGGAGTCCACTAAGGTTTCCTGGATAAGGATGGGTATGAGGACTTTTGAAGGATTTTTATATCCTTCCGGAGATGAAAGGAGAGGGCATTCTCCCTCCAGAAGAGGACACCATAGGGGTCCTCTCCACACTCCTGACACTTTCTCTTTTGGTTCCTCTGGCAGACCCTTTGTGGGGAGGACTGGTCTGCCAACTGAAAGGCACCTGGGCTGCCTCCCTGGTGATGAAGATCACACCCTTTCTTGCCAGGTGCCTGTGAATGGAGATGACCTGTAGCAGGACTCTTGGGACCAGGAATAAAAGGCAGGGAGGAGGGAATGGAGTTTTCAGTACCACTGTGACACCAACAAGTCAGCCAAAAGAATAGAGAGAGGCCCGAGGGCAGACAGCTACAAGATGATCAGAAGCTATAGTCCTTGGTAGGGAGGAAAAGAGGGGAAAGAGCTGGACCAGGGGATTGATGTGGCCTCTTCTCTCCCTTCCTTGCTCATAAAATATGAATTTCCCTCTTAGGTTAAAAAAAAACCTTACAAAATAAAAAATAGTTATTTATTTATTTAAAACTAAAATATTAATTTGCCCGGTTCCTGGAGTTTCTCCCTTTCGGTTCCAACTGTAAAGTTATAGATGCACAGAAAAGCTGGGCTCTGTCTCCCGATGTTCCTTTTGGGCTAGAGCCACGTGCAGGAAGTCAGAATTTTTTTTCTTGGTTAAAGATTTCAAAAGCAAAGCAAAAGCAGGCAGACTTTGGTCCCATCTCTTTCCCGCACAGCCTGGAAGAGGGATGTGTTTGCCAAGGGATTAGCTCTGATCCAAATGGCCCTGCATATGGTGGCTGGTGGTTTCAAAAGAAGGAAAAAAAGCTTAACTTGAGGCAGGGAAGAAAAAAAAACAACCACACACAAACCTGGGGCCAGATCATCTAATTGTTTTGTGTGTTTGTCAGACACAGCCCCAGGTGGGTTGGGAAAACACACAAGATGCTGAGTTTCGACTCCAGTCCTCTGACAGTCAACCTTGAGCTTCTGGATGCTGAGCCAGTGGGCGTGAAAAGGACTCTGTCAGAAGCTGGCAATTGTTTGCCATGGTGGAAGAGACATAGATTGAGTTTCCTGGGGTACTGCTGTTCTCCTGAATCGGCTGGAGGTGAGGCTCCCCCTAAACCCTGACTGCTCTTCTGCTAGGCCTGCTGTCCTCTTGTCTGGGTGTTTTACTTTGGGGAAGGAAGGTGAGGATGGATTCTTTTTACCTTCCTTATCCCCACCCCTTGCTCACCTCTTACAGAGGCTTCTTTGGAGAGAGTTCCATGGTGGTCCTAATGATCCCCATGCTTCCCCTCTCCAGCTGGAATTGGAAGGGACCTAAGAGGCTGTCCAACTAATATATACCTGAATAAGTATTCCCTGTACCTAGTACCTAACAAATGGTTATGAGCTGCCCCCTGAAAACCTCTAGCGATGTGGAACCCATCACCCAGAGATAACCCAGTCTACCTTGAGACTAAGGGTGGGGAACCTGCGGCCTTAAGGCCACATGTGGCCTCCTAGGTCCTTAACGGCCTTATTCAGACAAAAGGCCACACTTCAGGACCTAGAAGGCCACAAGTGGCCTTAAGGCTGCAGGTTCCCCACCCCTGATTTAGACACTTCTTACTGTTAGAAGTTTTTTTCTCACTCTGAATCAAATCGGTCCCTCTGTAACTTTCCCCACCAGTCCTTGTTCTGCCTTCTGAGGCCAGGCAGAACAAGTCTATCCCTCTTCCTCTGACAGCCCTTAAAATACTTGAAAGACAGTAGTCATGTTTCTACCCCTCTGCCCCATCTCCACATCCTTTCTTCTCCAGGCTAAGCATTGCCAGTTCCTTGACTGGTCCTTGTATAGCATGACTGACCCCCACAACCATCCGTCTCTTATCAATGTCCTTCCTAAAATTCAGGGCCCACAGTGCAGCACCCCAGATGTGGTCTGTCCAAGGTAGAAGGTGCCTAACTATCACCTCCCTGGATCTGGGTACTCGGCCTTTATTAAGGCAACCTCAGGTCTTTGGGTATTTTGCCTGCCATGTTCCTCACAATATCAAGATAGTGTGTGATTGAACAGTTGGTTAAGAGTAATCTTTACTTGATACCAGCAAGGAGGTGTGGCAGGGAGGAAGGGGAAGGGAGGGGAGGAAAAGAGAGGGGAGAGAAGTCCCAAACCCTCCCCTTTCCAGACTTCATGGGAAACATGGATGTTACTTTGGGTGAGCCAATGCTTGGTTCTTACTAATCGTTCTAATGGCAAGAACAAAAGCCTAAATCAACACTCCTATAGGATGCTAACCTGCCGATTGTACTTGGAGAAGCCCTGAACTAGGTATGCACCCTCTGACAGCTTCGTCCTCTGGGAAGAGAGGGTTAGGAGGGGCTATGGTTCAAAGGTGGCATTAGCTTTGGAACAACTGGATGAAGATGGGCAGATCCAAAGGGGTCCTGGAGGGAGGCTGGCCACTGGCCACAGTAATAATGCTATCATTCATGGATCAAATGAGGTCGTTTTAAAGTGCTTGCCACAGTTTCTGGCACATAGTAGGCACTTCAAAATGCTCCTTCCCTCTTTCCGTTCCCTCATGGTATTTGGTAGGATCCTAAAGTTAGAGATACAGCCTGGCATAGTGGATAAAGAGTTAGTCTTGGAGCCAGAAAGACAAAGGTTCAAAATACAATCGGATACATTCGGGCTGTGTGATCCTGGAAAAGTCTCTTAATCTCTCTGTGCTCTGGGTAACTCTCTAAGCCTATAAGTGGCAGAGAAGAAATGGGTCTACACTGATATAGATATCCTTATACTAATAAATTCACAGATCTCATCCCCATCCCTGTATTTTAATAACATATCTCAATTTTAAATAGTATAGTAATGATGGCGCCTAACCCCCAGGGTTGTTGTGGGGATAAAATGAGATCATACTTGTGAGATGCTTTACAAACCTTAAAGTGATAGATAAATGTTAACTATTTGCTTGTATTATGTAACTGGAAGGGACCTGTAGGACCTACATCAGATTACATGCCATCTTGGGGAAGGGAGGTGAGATAAGAGGGAGGGGGAGAAAATTTGGAACTCAAAAACTTGTGGAACTGAGTGTTGTAAATTAAAATAAATCATTAATTAATTAAAAAAAAACTGGAAGTGACCTTATAGACAAACTAGTCTAACCTTGTTTTGAAACAAATGAGTAAACAGATCACACAGGTAGTGACCGAGGCATCATTTGAACCTGGGTCCCCTGCATCCGGATTCCAGGTTCTTTATACTTCTATGTAATTATTCTTTGGGGCTTACCTTCAGTCTCACTTTGCAAGTGACTAGTCTCAAGATTCTACCACCCCCTTCATTTTTGATCCCAACTGCATTTTCCAATGACCTCTCACCCTAGCTTTTGACTGGTTCCAAAAATATTAGGGCCATCCTTAAAGATTAAAGGTTCTCCGTAAGGGAAAAGATTTCACACTGTAGGCTCTCTCCCATGGAAGATGGTTAGGATTGGAGTTCTGGCACTGGAAGAAAAGCTTAATATCTTCATCTATGAAATGAATAAGTTAGACTTGACCTCCCCTAGGCCAGGGGTGGGGAACCTTTGGCCTCAAGGCCACATGTGGCTCTCCAGGTCCTCAAGTGTAACCCTTCGACTGACTCCAAACTTCACAGAACAAATGTTTTATTCAAAGGTTCCCCAGCCCTGCTTTAGGCCTCTGAGGCCCAGGGAAGGTAAGCAACTTGCCTGTAGGTCACACAGGGAATAGGATAGCAGCGCCTGGTCTTTGGACTGCTAATCTAGAAGTGTTTCCACTCCACCACGGTGTTTAGAACAATGGCAATCTCACTGGAACAAGCCCTCCCCTGGGGACCTCCTCAAAGGACAATAGTCATTGGCGGATCACTTCTGCTCAGCTGTTGTTGCTATTTATTATTAATTATAATGTTTATTATTTGTTATAACAAACAGTCTCATGATGATATAGTCACAGATCTAACACAGAGCTGTCCCCAGCAGTGCTGCATTCATCTCCAATTCCCAGACCCTGCAAACCAGAGATTTGGGCCCAGGATTCCCCTCCTACCATGGCCTTGCAACTCAAGGGGAAAACCTGCCTCTCTACTGGGCTAGGGGTGAGGCAGCTTCCAGCACCTAATTGGGCAATCTCCTTCCTGCTTCCTAGCAGTCTGGCAGACAGAGCTGGGCTTCCGGGATGGGGGCTGCAGCCCCTGTGGGTAACAAATCCAATCTCAGTGTCCAGCCCAGGCTGCTTCTTATCTTTCACAGGGACGGTCCCCCGGCAGTCAGGGATCAGCTTGGAAGCAGTGTCTTTGATGTGTTCAAAGAGGAAAGAATTTTTCCTCCCTCTTTGAGAGCTGCAGGTAGAAGAAGGGGGGAAGAAGGAGGAGAAAAAAAATTGCTTGCAGGAGAGCCAATTAGAAGCAATTCTGAGCCGGCTGACCCCATGTGGCATTAAATGCCTCAGAGAACTTGCAGCTCATTGACAAGGGAGACTTCTGTTTTTGTTTTTGTTTTTGCTTTTTTGCACTTCTCCGGTGGAGGAAGTTGTGGTGATGTGACTGCAAGAGGAGCACGTCTACAGATGGACTGATGCTGGTGGCAAGATCCTGCTGCGATGCATCCACAACTGGCCCTCATTTCCCATGGCCCCCCAAGGGATGGCCACCCTGCTCTTGGGTTTCCCAGTTGGGAGTCAATTGTGAAGTCTTTGGGAATTGGAAATGAATGCTCCTCCTGGAGGGCAAGAAGGAAGACCATTCCTAGGGCTTGAGGAATGGACTGACCATCCTGGCTTTTTGCCCCCAGATGAATAGTTATTTAAGGTGGAGGATAAGGAGGTGGCTCCAATGGCTGATGCTAAAAAAGACTCAGAGGCAGAATAACACATGGGAATTTTATGTAACTGCCCTTCCCCAAGTCCCCTGTCTTTCTTAGAATCCAGGTTGCCCTTCTGTGACTTTTCTTCTCTTTCTGCCCTGGGACTTAGAAATAGTGGAAAAATCCCTAGCTTTGAGTCAGAGGACGTGGGTTCAAATCCTGCCTTTGAGATTCTTACCATCCATGTGATCTTGGGCAAGTCACTTAATTACCTTTGGACTACTAGGTGATAAAGTAGATAGTGTGGGACCTGGAGTCAAGGAGACCTGAGTTTTAATCCTGCCTCAGATACTTACTCGGTTTGTGCCTCTTGGTAAATCATTTAATTTCTCTAAGCCTCAGTCTCCTTGTCTGTAAAATGAGGCAGATGGGCTAGATGGTCTCTGAGGTCCCTTCCAGATCTATGACGTTAAGGATATTAATTTTAAACTGAGGAAGAAAGAAGATCACACAAAGCATCCTGGTACCTTAGTCTCCTAAGGACAGCCCAGGAGAAATGGTAGCTTTGGCGGGGCGGGGAGGGGAACTGAGGCTCCCTCTGTTGATCAGGCTGGAAGTGGAGCAGCTGCTCATGAGCCTGACCCCGATGCTGATCAGCAGGGAAGCTTGAGCCTGCTCCGTTTTTATGACTGACGTCAGTTTGTCCCTCCTTAGGCAACAGCCTGGTGGCTTCCTGCTCCAGGGGACTCACTGCTGGACTTGGTGAGGACACCTGCTTGGCTTCAGAGCTATTCCTCCTCTTCTTCCTAGTACTCCTACTACTGCTGCTACTACTACTACTGGCTAACATTGGTATAGCACGTACTCTGTGCCAGGCAATGGGCTAAGCACTTTACAATTATCATCTCTTTTGATTCTCGACTCTATTGCTATGGCCATTTTACAAAGGAGGAAATTGAGGAAAACAGGGGTTAAGTGACTCGTCCAGGGTCACACAGCTAGGAAATATCTGAAGCTGAATTTGAACTCGGGTCTCAGCTCCTAACTCCCAAACTCAAGTGACTCACAAGACTGAGCCTCCCCAGGAGCAGGGAGCGGGGACTATGGGCAGGCACCACCAAGCCCAGCTAGAAATCGTATCTTCTACTAGAGAATGAAAGACAAAGGAATTCCTTCCCTAAAGCCCTCCTCAAGCGAGAGGTCCCACAGTGCCCTGGCCGCAGGGTCAGGACGAGGTCCCAGATCTCTCTGAATTCCCATTCAGCGTTCTTTGTGCTCTGCCAGCCCTTCTCTGAGGAGGAGGCCGCAAGAGGAGACCCCTGCCCGCACTGTTCTGGCCAGTTTAAGAGTCCGCTGGAGAAGCTGGCAGCCCTTTGTCGAAGCCAGCCGCCACATTCTTTTAAAGTCCTTTTAGGACTTTTATCAGGACACTAAGTGTTCCCAGCACATTCAGGACTAGCGAGCTGGGTTTCTTTAAATATCCCTCTTTAGATGTTTCAGTTTCTCTGCATCAAGTAAATCCTTCCTTTATGGGCTACTTCCCTTCCCCCTCCTTAGAGTCCAGATCCCCTCCCCCCACCTCGATACAAGGTGAGGTTTTGCTGTAAACTTAGGGGAGCTGGTAGCTCTTTCTAGTCAAGGGAAGTGGGTAAGGAAGATTGGCTCAGCCTTCGAGCCTTCCCTGACCTCTCCAGTCCATAATGGTTTCTCCGAAGCCTATGGATAGATTTCAGGGGGCCCATGAATTTAATTGGTATGTGGTTTTAAAAAAATATTTTGATAACTATCTCAGTAATAGGCAGCTAAGTAGTGTGGTGGTTAGAGCGCCAGGCCTGGAGTCTGGAAGACTCATCTTCCTCATTTTAAATCTGGCCTCAGACACTTCCTAGCTGCGTGACCCTGGGCAAGTCACTTTACCCTCTTTGCCTCAGTTTCCTCCTCTGTAAAAAGAGCTGGAGAAGGAAATGGCAAACTGCTCCAATATCTTTGCCCAGAAATCCCCAAATGGGGTCATGAAGAGTTGGACATGACTGAAACAATCGGACAGCAACAATTTCAATAATTGGTTTCCTAGGTAATCCTATATATTTTATTTCATGCATTTCAAACTATTATTCCGAGGAGGGTCTCTAGGCTTTGCCAGACTGTGAGAGGGGTCCCTGACATAAAAGGTTAAGAACCCCTGTCCTAAAGCATTTACTGTGTGGGCCACTCATTTGGCAGATGTTTTACGCTCTCGTTTTATCGTCTCCTCACCTAGACTAGAAGCTCCTTGAGGGCAGCAACATTTTTTTTTGTTTCTTCTTTGAAATGCTTTATTGCTGGTAGGGGATCTCAGCCAAGTCCTCTTATAGAACCTCGGGAGAAGATGGAGTAGGGGAGAAGGGGAGAGTGTGATGAAGAGGCCCTTTCCTTCTCTCAATGCCTGACTGGCCTCTGTCTTACCCTGATCCATACTACTGTCTTCTGCGGGACGCCATGTGGTATAGGGGAAGGATCCTTACTAGTCATGGGTCCTTGGCCAAGTCACTAAACTTCTCTAGATCTAAAGGGACTAGACCATGTGTCCTCCCTCCCACCTCTACAACCTGTGAATTTCTCATTGCGCTACATGCGCGCTCTCACATCTGAGGAAAGGACATTGATCAAGCTGAAGTATGTGCAAAGGAGAGGGACTAGGAGGCTGAGAGGACTGGAAACCATGGCCTACGAGGATCAGTTTGGGGCAGCTAGGTGACACAGTGGATAGAGCACCGAGCCTGGAGTCAGGAGGACCTGAGTTCAAATCTGTCCTCAGACACCTGACATGACTAGCTGTGTGACCTTGGGCAGGTCACTTAACTCTGAGAAAAATTTTAAGGGGTCAGTTTAAGGAAATGGGGGAAGAGGGAAGGGAAAAATTGGAGGGGAAATTGTCATAAGATTATATATTAAGTATTGAAAAGGACCCTAAGGGTCTTCTAGTCCAGCCCCCTCATTTTATAGATAAGTCCCTTGTGAAGTGACTTGTCTAAGGTCACACAACTAGTAAGTAGTACATGCAAGATTTGAACCCAGATCCTCAGACTCCTGCTCCAGTTCTCTTTCTTCTGCACCACCAACTCTGATCACTGTCTCCACATATTTAAGAGTTTGCAGGATAAAATCATAGGCTTTGGAGCTGGAAAAGACCTTAGAGATCATTTAGTGCAACGCTTTTATTTTTTACATCAGGAAATTTGGGGTCGAAGAAGCTATAATGTGGAAAAGGGATTGTAGTTGTTCTGCTTGCTCCTCAGTGGATGAAAATTAGAGGGGAACAGATTAAAAATCAATATGGGGGGGAAGTCCTCATAATTAGAACTGCCTTGAGAGGAGGTCTTCAAGTAGAAGCTGAATGATAGGCACTGGAGTAAGGTTTCCTGTTTGGTCTTAGGTTGAATAGACAGCCTCTAAGGTCTGCCTCCAGTTCTGAAATTTTGTGATTCTATCATTCTACTTAGACCAGAAATGGGGCAATTCCTTCCAGCTAGTGCCGTCACTTGCCTGGATCCCACTCTAGAGTCTAAGGCTTGTTCAGGGTGAGTTTTAAAAAGGTAAGAAAAAAAACCCCCAAAGGTCACTGCATTGGGCTTTTGGGTCTCACCTAATGCACAGGTCTTGTCTGATGCATTCAGGACACTGAATCCTACTATGAGAAATACCATGAGTCCTGGTCCTCAACCCTGGCCTGACCTGGTACTGCATCTTGCTATGGTTCACTGCTTTCCCAAGACACAGACCTCTTAGACTGTCAGGGGAACTAGAAGTCACCTAGGCCCAACCTGGAATTCCATATGTACTACTCCAGACTTTGGCCAAAAGCTCTCTTCTGGCTCCCTGCCCCCTCTTTCCCTGCTTTCACTTGGGGGTGAGGTTATGGTGAGATGTTTCAATCTGTCTCTCTGGGGCAACTGCAGCTCTAGCCTGGCTGGTCTGCCTGGGAGGGCAATCAGGAGGTGAAATTTGAGGACAGGCAGTTTGGACATGGGCCGTAATGAGAATGGATGGTAACTGGTGGCAGGAGGGGCTTCCGTCTCCTTCCCAAACAACAATTGAGTTTCTAAGCGATTCACTTTGGCAGGGCACTGATCTTAACAGATGCCTGTAGGTACCTTGAGAGAGATTGGTTTTGATGGAAGCCAGAATGGATATTAATGTTTATTTGCTGTGGCTAGTGCTATTCACATGATAACTGCTTTTTCTGAGGGTTTTTTTCTTTATCGTGCCAAAGCTTCAGATCCCAGCCCCTGAGTGGAAGATTGGTGTCATATCAGAGCTCCTTATTGACTTCTCTTGTAACCTTCCTGAAACTAACTCGGTTGAAATTACCTGCCTCCCAGCCCAAATTCTGAATGACTTCCCCCGAGATCAGTCCCAAGTCCAATAGAGAGGGGAAGATCCATCGCTTCTGCTGGTGTCTCAGTCTTTTATTAAGACTGTCCTAACCCTTAACTCTGATTTCTGGGCTACAACGGCAGCTTTTTCTTCTACGCCTCACTCCGAGTAATCTCTGAAGGCAGAGATACACCATAACTCAGCTCCTCTGTGGACCCAGAGAACAAAAGAGCTTTCAACTTCCAGACGCGCACTGAGTGCATTCAGAATCTCTGCTTTGGAGCCTGAGGACATGATTGGTGACGTGTTTGTCTTTTAACTCTTCTGAGAAGTCTAAGATTCTGTATCACTGGCTCTAATGACCTGCCCTATATCAAACTCTACTTCTCCCTACCCTTGCCCTTTCTTTTCCACCAAATGATCTCTTCCTTTCAGCTTTCTAACTCTTCACCGTCTCTCCCCCAATCACTCTTATTCCCCTGGCTAAACCCCTTCCTTCTTTTCGGTCACTTATTTTATTTGAAGCCAAACTTCTCCCTAGATATCTCCTGGCTTGGAAATCAATACTTTAAAAATAGTCAACATCAACTTCCTCTGTGAGGAGAGATGTGTTGTGGTTAGTGGCTCTGTGCATCCATCATAGACATCTTTCCTAGGTATTGATATATACCTTGCCTCGCATATCCCAGCACTCACATGACCAGGCAAATGGACCTAATTAGGTGACCCAGATTTGGACCCATAGTCTACCAGAACTTGGGAGGCTAGAGAAAGCCTGGTTTGACCTATTTATTTTCCCATTGTTCCTGCAATCCCCAGCTATGGCCAACTCATATTCCTCCCTATCCCCCACCCTGGAAGCATGGAGGTCTCTATTGGCCCTTTACAAGGTGGTTACTGCCCACTAACCTTCTAAAACATGGTTTCCCAACCGTGATCTACCAATGGATCTCAAAGTCTAATCCAACTGATATCCAAGCTGACTGTTGCCATCACATGCCCCTTTCCGTGGTGTATTGAGTATCCAAGCCAGAAGAAGAAAACTGTGTCAACGGACAGGGTGCATTTGCATGTACTAGAAAGAGTAAGATGAAAAATTTTATTTCAAAGTAAAATGCCTTCTGCCTCTATCTCCTCCTTTACCCCTGTCTCAGATGATGGGGTTGCCTTTCTCCATGCCAAGGCCAACCCCTGCACAAGTGATTACATTCCATCCTGTCTTTCCCAGCAGATTGCCCCGCTCTGTCATCCTGACTCTCTCACTAATCTTCAGTTTCTCCCTGTCTACTGGCTGCTTCCCTGCTGCCTACAAACTTACCCATTTCTCCCTCATCCTCAAAAAACCTCCAACTGGACCCATCCATTACTTCTGGCTATTCTCTCATATCTTTCCTCCTTTTTGTGGCTAAAGTGCTTGAGAAGGCTATCTACCATAGTTGCCTCCTTCTTTCCTTTCTCTCTTCTTTTCTTTCTTTCTTTCTCTCTCTCCCTCTGGCTTTCTTTCTCTTTCTTTCTTCCTTTCTTCCTTCGTTCCTTCCTTCCTTCCTTTCTCCCCCCCCCCACTTCTCTCTCTCTTTCTTTCCTCTCACTCTTTTCTTAACTCTGTACAGTCTGGCTTCTGACCTAATCATTTGACCAAAACATCTCCTTCCAGTTACATATGATCTGTTGACTGCCAAATCTAATGGTCTTTTCTCAAACTTTCATGCTCCTTGACCTTTCTGCAACCTTCGACACTGTCAGTCACTCTCTTCTTCTTAACACTCTCTTCTTCCTCGGTTTTTGTGGCATTGCTTGTCCCTAGTTCTTCCCTTAACTATCTGACTGCTCTCTCTCTGTATCCTTTGCTGTCACCCCCACATGGCTTGCTCTCAGACCATCTTTTCTTCTCCCTCTACACTGTTTCATCTAGTGACCTCATCAGCTCATTGAATCATCAGATGATTCAATCGACATCTCCATGTTGATTTTCAAATCTGCTTTCTAGCTCTAATTTCTTTGTTGACCTCTAGCCTCACATCTCCAACAGCCTATTGGATATCTCAAACTGGATATCCTAGAGACATTTTAAACTCCACACATCTAAAATGGAATTCATTTTATTCCTTCTCCCCAAGCCCCAGCCTCACAAACTTTCTCCTCTTCCTGGCTTCCCTATTATAGTTGAGGGTGCCCCACTTCCAGGCACTTGACTCCACAACCTAGGTGTCATCCTTGTTCTCCCACAACGCATATCTCATCAGTGGCCAAGTCCTGTTGATTCTATGTTTGTAACAACTCCCACGTATCTCCCTTCTCTCCCCTAACACTGCCATCATCCTGGTGCAGGCCCTCTTCACCTCTTGCCTGGACTATTGCAATAGTCTGCCGGTTGGTCTCCTTACCGTGAATCTTTCCCCACTCCATCTTCCACTTGGTTGTCAAAGCAATCTTCCTAAAGCATAGGGTCTGACCCTCCCTCCCTCCCTCTCTCTCTCTCTCCCTCTCTCTCTCTCTCTCTCTCTCTCTCTCTCTCTCTCTCTCACACACACACACACACACACACACACACACACCCATACTTAATAAATTCCAATGGCGCCCTCCAGGATCATATATAAAATCCTCTGTTTAAAATTCACAGCTCTTCATAACCTGCCCCTCCACCTTTACAGTCTTCCTTTACCTTCTACCTTTTTTTTTTAAATTGAGTTCTTTATTACCCCAGGGATCTTTTCCATTAAAAGGTAAAACAAGGTACAGGAACAAGGAAAAGAAACCAAAGCAAAAGCACAAGTGGTGTTAGAGCTCCCAAGAGTCACTGAGCTAGTCAACGCTGCGGAAGCTCCCAGATGGTGCAGAGCACCCAGGTACTCTAGGATTCACACTGGAACACTGGCTTCTTTGCTATTTATTCTCCGAATATGACTCTCCATTGCCTGACTCAAGACATTTCCCCTGGCTGCCCCTATGCCAGGAATGTTCCCCTTCTTGTCTTCTCCTCCTAGCTTCCCTACCTTCCTTCAAGTCCCATCTAAAATCCCACCTTCCAGGGGCAGCTAGGTGGCACAATGGATAGAGTGTCTGGCCTGGAGTCAGGAACACTCATCTTCCTGAGTTCAAATTTGGCCTCAGACACTTACTAGCTGTGTGACCTTGGGTAAGTCACTTAACCCTGTTAAAAATAAATAAAATCCCACCTTTTACAAGAAGTCTTTCCTGGTCGCTCTTTAGTTCTAGTATTTTCCCTCTGTTGATTTTCTCCAACTTTTCCTGTATTTGGCTTGTTTGTACATAGTTGTTTGCATGTTGTCTTTCCCATTAGACTGTGAGCTCTTTGGGAAGAGGGACTATCTTTTGCCTTTGTATCCCCAGCCCTTAGCATAGTGCCTGGCACATAATAGGCACTTAATAAATGTCTATTTATTTCGATTGACAGTCCAGTACTCTTTCTACTATCTCCCTTTCCTCTATCCAGCATTTGGAAAACAAACAAGTGCAGACTCATCTCACTAAAAATAATAGCCACCCACTCAAGGCAAGTAATTTGTTGTGCCAGAGGAGTAATAAAGGACATGGATTTTTGTCTCTGACACAAGGGTGATCCTTGTTTTTACTACCTTAGGGAGGATGGACTGGTCAAAGAAGGCCGTAGGCTAGCATGTGGAGAATTTATCTGCAAGCCTTCCTTAGTCAGATCTCAGACACATCAGGGACCACAGGGAACTAGAGAGTGTTTATGTCTGGAAGAGTTTGCCTCTGAGGCAGGGGGACTCACCGTCCATCCCCCGCCATCAGTGCTCATGTCGCAGTAGACCTGGAAGCCTGCGGGGTAATGAGTGGGAAAAACAGAATAAATCCCATCTTCCTGCTGGCCGCTGGCGTAGATGTCCAGACAATCTCTTGGGCGGGAGCCTGAAAGAAGAGATGGAGCCAGAAGCGTTAGGATGGGGAGAGAAATAAGTGGGCAGGTTAGGAAGTTTTATGACATAGCTTCCTGTCTAGTTCATTGCATTCTCTAGAAAGCAACTGAACCTTGTCTGGGGCTGTGCCTCCTTTTGTCTGTGTGGCAGTCTAGTCTTGGGGAATGGGGCAGGGGTGTGTACATGCTGGGACTGAAGCTCTAGGAGTGAACAGTTTTGAGAAGCAGGGAAGATTAGTTCCCTTGGAAAACAGTTCTCAGTCCTTTGTCCTTGTAGGGCTATGCAGCTGCTGTTACATCTGGGGAATGAGAGTCGTTTTTCAGTCGTGTCCAACTCTTTGTGACCCCATTTGGGGTTTTCTTGGCAAAGATACTGGAATTGTTTGCTATTTCCTTCTCCAAATAATTTTACAGATGAGGAAACTGAGACAAACAAGGTTAAGTGACTTGTCCAGGGTCATACACCCAGTAAGAGTCTGAGGTTGGATTTGAACTCAGGAAGATGAGTCTTCCTGACTCTAAGCATTCTATCTGCTACATCACCTTTATTTAGCACCTACCCAGTACTAGGCACTGCACTAAGCATTGGGCATTCAAAGAAAGGCAAAAAGACAGCTCCTGCCCTCGATTTGCTCACAGAGTAGATTGGGGAGAGGAGGACTGATAGGCATAGGAGAGAATAAGCTTACTCACCGTTGGAACAGCCCCTTGGCCTGGCCCCCCTGGAAGGGACTTTTTGTAGGTCAGCCTTGATTCGAGGCCGTGCAGCCCCTCGATCTTTCTGCAGAGTGTCCAGGACATCACTGACGGAGCTCACCAGGTGGGCCATGTTGCTCTGGCTCTCTGAGAGGAGCTGTAGCACCCGGGTGGGAAGGGAAGGAAGGAAGGACACCAATTGAGCTTGGGAAGAGAGCAGGCAGAAAGTGCACAACACAATCTCTTAGGCAGGGCCCCTGGTGGAAGGGGCATGGGATATGGAGTCAGGGCACCTGGGCGTTGATGTTGCCTCTGCCTAGAAGGATCTCAGCCTCTCTGAACCTCGGTTCCCTCATCTATAGGACTTGACCACCTCCTGGCTCAAGATCGATGATCCCATGGTCCCTCCTCACCTCTTCTTACAGCTTCTCTCTCAGGCTTAGCTTGAGACGTAGGGCTCTTCATTTGTAGATGGGGAAATTGAGGCCCAGAGAGGTTCAGTCATTTGCCCAAGGTCACACAGGTAAATAAGTAGGAGTAGAATGAGAAACTTCCATCTTCTGACCCTGAATTTGGTGCTATTTCCTCTATGTCAGGCCATCTTGTATCATACTTATTTATACACATATTATATCCTTCCATTAGACTATAAGAAAAGGCAAGGGAAATGGCAAACCATTCCACTATCTTTGCCAAGAAAACCTCAAACGGAGTCATGAAGAAATGGACATGACTGAACGACAGCATTAGACTAGAAGCTTAGTGAGGGCTAGTGCTTTTAATTTTTTCGATCTTTATATCCAAATACCCAGAGTAGGGACTTAATACAGAAGGTGCTTAATAAATGTTGAATTTCACAAGAGTCAATGGCTTTCCTGGTCCTTCCTGAACTTTGCTGTCCCAATTCTATCCCAAGCATTTATTAAGTAACTATTCTTCAGCACCTTGCTAGGCACTGGAGATACTGGGCAAAAGTGAAAGTCTCGGCCCTCAAGAAGATTAAATTCTATCAGGAAAATCAACATATTAACATATGTCCTTAGGCATTCCCAATAGTATCAAGCCCCTTTCCTAAAGGCCCTAAGAGAAAGCGGGCTAAATTCACTGTTTAGAATTATAGATTTAGCATAAGAAGGGGTCTCTGAGGTCATCTAGCATCTAGCACCTCCTCATTTTAAAGATGAGGAAACCAAGGCCTGGAAAGGTTAAGTGACTTGCCTAAAGTCACAGGTTAAAAGCTCCAGAGGGAAAATTTAAACTCAGATCCTTTGAGCCCTCTTCACCACACTTTTATTGTAAACATGGAGTTAGGTTCAAGGGAGGGGCAGAGGGGCAAGGTATTGATCTGTGGTTATAACTGAGAAAGAACCCTACTAAGCCCTTCGGCCAGATTACTTCAGGAATCAGAGCCTGGAGTCTCAGGTTACTTATACGGCCTCTGGACTTTTCAAAATGCTTTCCTATTTATTAACTCATTGGAGTCTCACAACATACCCAAGAAGGAAAGAAGCTCTGTCACTAACTCACCATGTGACCTTGGGCAGGTCCCTTCTCCCCTCTGGGGCAAGCATCATTATTCCCATATTACAGACAGAGAAACTGAGGCCTAGCTAGGAGAAGAGACTTGCCTAAATTTCCATAGCAAGTTAATGGCAGGGCTGAAAATCTGAATAAAGGCCCCTCAATTCTCTTTCTGGGGCTCCTTCCACCATTCCATGCCGAGTGTAATAAATAACAGATGTGGTGGTTTGTAAACCTCGAGGGAACATAATATTTATGTATCCATGGGCAAGTCACTTAACTTGTCAGACTACCAGACAACCCTGAGAGAGTAAGCTGCCTGATCAGTATAAAGGGAGGGAGTTCCTATCCCTGGAGTTCATCTAGCCAATGAAATCATAGATCTGAACAAGAAAATAATCTTATAACTCTGTAGTAAGTGAGCCATTATTATTGTTATGAATGATGCCCACCCTACCACTTTACCCCTACGACTTTGGGCAATTCACTCAACTCTTCTGGACCTCACCTTCCTCATCTGTGAAATGGAAGGATGCGGAGAGGCCAGATGACTCCTAAGACATCTGGCCATTTATGATCACATGGTCCTATGATGGTTGTGATTGTCCCTGGCAAATAGAAAATTTCTTCTTTCCATGGCATTTCATCAAATGTCTTTGCCCCTGTCTCTAATTCATACTGTATGGCCTTGGTTGGGTCCTTTTGCTCCATCGATCCCTAGTTTCCTCCTCTGTAAAGTGAGGAAGAAGATTTGCATTAGAGGGTCTCTAAACTACCTTTCCAGACCTAAGTCTGAGATTCTATGACCAACGGTAGCATTGAACAGACTTAGGGAGTCTCGTTTCTGTTTTCCATTCTTCTGGCCAGAGAAGGCTACAACACACTTGGCAGAGCTGTGAGTACAGGCTCAGACCTCAATTCTGAATGAGGAAGAAGAAATCACAATGAAACCTCAGCCTGCTGGGGAGTTCAAGAGGAGCTTGCCACATTTTCAGACTGGTGTCGGTCATTTGGAAGATAATAGCTTACTTGAGAAAGGGAAGTAGAAATGGACTTAGGCTTGAAATTTTTTTTAATGTTTCTCTAGTTTGTCCAAAGGCAATAAGACGACAATTCTTTCTGTTCCCCTGCTGATTTAACCTTCGTGAAGGAGGTTATTCAGTGCGGTGCTTAGCATTTAGGGGACACACAGAACCATGTGGAAGAAAGGGAGGAGGAAGCGGAGGAAGGCAGCCAGATTCCTCATTGTGTTTTGTGGCTGTGTCTCAGAGACTGGCCTCATCTGAAGACACCGGTGGTGAGAGCCGCAGAGGAAAAGGGCAAGAGTTCAGGCTGAGGGAGTTGGGAAAAGCTTAGAAAGCTGGCCAGCTGCTTTTGCAAATGGATAGCTGGGGGATGGCGAGCAAGGAGACAGGCTGTCAGCTGAAAACTAACTCGCTTGGGTTAATGTCTACACCTGGTTGTTGGCATGTTGTTATGTTAATGGAATGTAATGTTAATGGGATGTAAGAGCTTCCCCCCACCCATTAATAGGCCTCATGTGGAGCCCATTAAGGGAAGTTTGCTTAAGGGAGGTTTGCTTGTAGGAAGGCTTTCACACCTTTTGCTAATTTCTAATTAGGCACTGAGTCACGGGTTGTGATGCCTTCTGGCTCTGAGAAGTGTATATATACTCTAAGGTGAGGTTTTACTTTGGGGGCTGCTTATGAGAAGGACCTTGTGATTCCCTGGTTGAGACTCTGAGTGGCCTGTATGTTCGGAGCTCCCCGATGCTCAGAGGTAAAGGCTCTCTTGAGCCAGTGGTGTATGTAAAGTATGTAGCGACATTGCTTTGATTCAGGCAGTTAAGAGCCCTGTCTGTTGGTCTTTATGCTAATTTCTCTTCTTTGTATTTTCTCTGAAGTTCAAGGTGCTGACCTTTCCCCTGCGCTAGAGAATGTAATTCAAAGAAGATTATTGAGCTTTCTTTGTAAAGCAGATCAAAGAACCTGTGCTAGCAGCCGCCCTGGGTATGCCAAGGTGCTTGCTGTTGCAGCATGGCTATTAATGTGTCTTTTGTTATGAAGAATAACATCAGGTGTGTTTTGCCTTCAAGTTTACAAAGCTTCCTACATTCACTATCTCTTTTCACCCTCACAAGAATTCTGCGAAGAAGATGCTACTTGTCCGTTTTGCAGACGAGGAAACTGAGGATCACAACAATTAAGTGAGCTGTCCCTCATCATACAGATAGTGTCATAGGTAGAATTTGAACCCAGAAGTGAGTGCTGCCCTTGGAGTCAAGTCAATAAGCATTTATTGAACACTTACTACATGCCAGACAATGTACTAAGCATCAGGCACACAGAGAAAAGCAAAAATAGTCCTTATTTTCCAGGAGCTCACATTCTGATGGGGGGTGGGGTGAGATAAAATGTGTGTAAGTAGGCATGAACAAGATGGAAGGGAATCTCAGAAGGGATAGCTGGGGGACTGGGAAAGGGTAGGGTTCAGTCTCGAGGGAAGGTGAGGAAGCTAAGAATTAGAAGTGAGGGGGTGGTATACTAGGCATGGGGGATAGTCAGTGCAAATGGAGATGAAACAAATATGCCAGTGGTGCTGGACTGTAGAGTTCATGGAGGGGAGTTAGGAAGAATAGATATGTGGGAAGGAGCCAGGTCGTGAAAAGTTTTAAATGTCAAACAGAAAATTTCATATTTGAACCAAGAGGTACTAGGGAGCCAATGGAGTTACTGAGTGGTAGCAGGAGGGAGAGTGGTCAGACCTACACTTTAGAAAAATCCCTTTGGTGGCTTATGGGGAGGATGGGTTAGAAGGGGGATAACTGCAGCAGGGAGGCCAGCTAGAAGGTTGTTGCAATAGTCCAAGTACAAGGAGATGAAGACCTGGCCTGGGCTGGGCACTATGTGAGTGAAGAAAAGGAATCAGGTGTTAGAAGTGTGAAGCTAGAAATGACAAGATTGGGCAAAAGGAGTGAAGAGACACTGGATGTGTGACCTTGAACAAGTCACTTAAGTTCAGTTTGCCCAGCTGTAAAATGGGAGTCATAGCAAACAACCTCTCAGTGCCCTCGGCAACTTTCCAAGACTCCAATTGCAGAGAAGGTGGTAGAGCTGTGTTGGTAGAGGAAGTTCCTCACCTCGAACTCCCTGTTACCAATGCAATCACACATGTCTGGCCAAGAAATAGCCAAACAAAAATCCTTGTAGTATTTCTGACCAAGGTTGTTAGGGGGTTTAAATGAGATGGGTGTGTGAAGTGATCAGCAAATCTTAAAGCACCTCATAAATGTCAATGATTATTAACGTTATTAGTTTAAGTCAAATCCTGGCTAATGGTGGGACCCTACTAGGAAGAGCAGAACATATACAATTAACACATGCCTGTGACATTCATGTCCTTTCTCTAACAAGCAGTAATGATTTAATGAACTAGGGAGGGGTTCATAAACATGGGCGAATGAGCTGTATACAATTTTGTTGTTGAATGTTTTTTTTAGTCCTGTCTGACTCTTTATGACCCTATTTCGGGTTTTCTTGGCAAAGATACTGGAGTGGTTTGTCATTTCCTTCTCCAGCTCATTTTACAGATGAGGAAACTGAGGCAAACAAGCCTCATATCAAGCAAAAAAAAAGGTATATTATGCAGCTCGGTGATACAGTGGATATAGTGCAGGCCTTGGAATCAGGAAGTTAATCCAGCCTCAGTCAACTTACTAGCTGTGTGACCATAGGCAAGTCACTTAATCTTTGTTTGCCTCAGTTTCTTCAACTGTAATATAGGGATAATAATAGCACCTACCTTTCAGGGTTGTTGTGAGGATCAAATAAGATAATATCTGGAAAGTAGCACAGTGCCTGGCACATAGTAGGCACTTAACACATGCTTATTCCCTTTTCCCCTCTTCCCTTTTCTTCAAATGAATAATATCACAAAATAATGTCATTTCTTCTTTAAGAAGGTGCCAACACCAAAACTAGCAAGATCTCAGTTTAAGGTAACAAATTACTATAGTTAATGCTAATAGTGTAAACATGACTGATTAGTTTGAGAATCAATTATGCCATTTTAGCTGAAAATAGTGATACGCTGTCAGGGACTTGAAGGCATGGGTTGATAATACAAGTGTGTCCCCTTTAAGGAAGTCCATGAAAGAAAATTCAAACTTGCAAAACTGAAAACACCGGGGAGTGATTACTTACATTATAAAAGGATTCAGAACATTAAGAGCCACTGCCAACTGACAGTCCACCAGAAATAAAGATAAAGCATCTTTGAGATCAGAATACGAGGCAATTGGGAAAATAGGATCTGATTTACCAAACAAACTAGGATTTTTCTGAGGAGCATAATTAATGTGTCAGACAAGACACACCTATATTCATAAAGAAGGGAAGCAGCTTAGAATCACTGACTAGGGCCGGTGTATGGACCACTTCACATGCCTTAGTTGCTCAGCTATTGTGCATATTTCAGGCTGTATGACCTGCTCAGAGTTCAAGGGAGCTGGTGGAGCTCCTCGCTAAGAATCTCTGAGCATTCTCGGAGACTGAGTCTCCATCACCCTTATCAGCTACTCTAGGCAGGGGGATAATGAGCAGCATTTCTCCAGTTGCAGCAGCTTTCTTATAGAGAGAAAAAAAGTTCATCGCCCACAAATTGTTGGGTAATGAGACATCCTATTATATCATTGCTGTCTTGGCCAAGGCGTGGAGGGGCAAGAAAATGGACAGAATGGCTTCAGTGCAGTTATAGGACAGTGAGGGAGCAAGTGCCTGATGACCCTACAAGGCTTCTGAGTCACCAGAATCCAGCGGCCTAAGAAACAATATGAGACAGTGTAAAGAACACCAGACTGGGTATCAGAAGGCCTGGATGTAGTGTCTTCCCCTTAAAGCTGCTGAGTAGAACAGTGGATAGGGTATTGGACCTTGAGTCAGGAAGACCTGAATTCAAATCCAGTGTTAGACACTTGCTAGTGATATGACCCTCAACCCATCTGCCTTGGTTTCCTCAACTGTAACATGGGAATAATAACAGCACCTACATGCCAGGATCAAATGAGATGATATTTGGAAAGCTCTTGGTATAGTGCCTGGTACACAGTAAGTCCTTAATAAATGCTTCCTTCTTTCCTTTCCATCCAGAATTTTTTATCTAGAAGGGACATTAGAGGTCTGAACCCTCTATTTTACAGAGGTGAAAAATCGTGACCAGGTCAATTTCACACAGTGAATCATCTGTTTTGCTAAGGTCCCTGAACAGCGGCACCAAGACCAAGAAGATGATTTGTGCAGTGAGGCTTCCCTTCCTACCTGAATGAGTCGGCCCTGTTCATTCTGCAGGGCATTCAGCCCCTGACCCAGAGTGCCATGACCCCTCTTGAGGCCCTCGCAGTCCTCCTGGAGCTCGATGGCCTGGGCCAGAAGTTTGGGGACCTCATCAGCCAGGGTAGCCAGCAAGGCCTGTTCCCGACCACCAGCAGCCCTGAACTCAGTTTCACGGTCTGTGAGGGCCCGAAGCACAGAGGCCTGGGCACCCTCTAGGCGGGCAAAGTTGTCGGCGTGGTCTGGGCATCGAGGGTCAATGAAGATGTTGATGCGAGAGCTGTCCGCCTTCTCAATGGTGACCAGGGCACTGTTGTCTTCATCGGGGTTGGTGCTGATGACGGGTGGAGGCTCAGTTACTGGCGTGTGATAGTGGTTCATGAAGAGGATGGCACCGGTGACCGTCACAGCCAGCAGCACAGCGACAGACAGCAGTACGGTGCACAGGACGTAACCACAGCTCGTGCGCTACAGAAAGAAGAATGGACAAGGGGCATGGGTAGGCAGAGAGGGAAAGAGAGATGGCAGACAATCATAAGGACATGAAATGTTCCTTCCCAATTTTTTTCTTCCTGCCCAGCTCTATCCCGGCCATTCAACATCTAGGATGTTACCACGGTAGAAATTCTGGACCCTCAAGCCAAAACTTCAGAAAAAGATGCCCTCCCTCAGTTCAGGCTTTCTTAATTGCAAAATCAATAGCCCTCCAGCAAGGCAGGAGCTGCTTAGGTGATATTTGCATAGAAAGAGAAAGGAGGCTCCTGAGACTAAGTACTTCCTACATGGTATAACCAGGAGCTAGCAGATGCAGTCTTTGCCTTTAAGGGCCTTCCAATCTAGTTTAGGCAAACATGGGAGAGGCTTTGGGGTGCAGGGGAAAGAACATTGGATTTGGAGCCAGGGGACCTAAATCTGATTTCCAGAGCAGCCACTTAGGATCTATGGGACCTGAGGCTTCTGGTCTGTGGCCTTCAGGTTTCTCATCTCTGAAATGAAGGGGTTGGATTTGATCACTTCTAAGGTCCCCTCCAGCTGTAGACTCTATAATCCCATGAAATATTTTTTAAATAGCATAAGACCAACATGATTAGTGTCAATTGTGGGTCAGGAGTTCAGAAGAGGGAAAGTTGGTTGTGTCTGGAGGGGTCTTAGAAGTCTTCCTCGAGGAGACAGACTGAAGACAACCTTGGAGAATGGGTGTTATTTGAATAGGTGGAAAGGAAAAAGAGGGTCATTACAAGTGAGGAACGTAAACTGAGTGGGTCTTTTAGCGAGGTTAGCTGCTGGGACTATCTAAGTTCAATATTTGATGGTCCTTGTTGAGGTCCCTGGAAACATTCTATAATGCCCTTCATGGAATAAGTAAACACTGGAGGAAGTAGAAAGCTGATGGGAAGCCTTCGGACAATGGGTGACTTTTGGGTTGATCTCTTGAAGACCTTTCAAGGACTTCTAGCCTTTGAGTTGATTAATTAGGTTCCATAGTTTAAGGAACAGAAATACTTACCACAGCCATCTCTACTCTAACTATAGTGTTTATTAAAAGCACACAAGCCATTGGTGGAGCGAGCGCGCACACACACACACACACACACACACACACACACACACACACACACACACACACACAGATGTCTATTTCCACTTCACTGCTACCCTTTGGTCTCAGCCTTGTCCCAATTCTGGGAAATGAAACTACACACCTGCAAATTCACTCTATCCAGAATTATAGACAGAATGGCACATGGAAGTTAGGATCTGTGAGGTATAGAAGCTAAAGACTTTTACAAATGTACAACTATAGGGTGAGAAGAGCCTAGGCATGTTTTAATACACTAATCATGAACAGGCCAGACAAGGGTAAACATAGGTTGGAAGAATGGTGTCATAAGTATAATGGGCATAACATTGCTTTGTCTTCTCAATAGCTGGGGAAGGGGCTGGAGGGAGGGAGAGAACTTGGAACCCAAAAATGTTAAAAATGAATGTTAAAAATTTTTTAATAGAAATTATAACCTTTAAAAAAAGAGTTGCACCAGGGGCCATACCCATGGATTCATTTATTTTCTGGCTACTTCTTTTTAGACCCCTCCTCCTCCATCTGAAGGAAGGGGTCTGGACTAATATACATCAGTGGTTTCAAACTCAAATAGAAATAGGAGCCGCTAATCCATACATAAGGATCCCTGTGGGTCAGAGATTGACTTAGTTTTAAAATGTAATATTATCTATGTTTATTGTATTTTTATTTATCTTGCTAAATATTTCCCAATTACATTTTAATCTAGTTCAGGCTGCACTGGAGAGTGTTATGGGCCACATGCAGCCTGCAGGCTATATGTTTGACACCTCTGTCATATATATATATATACATCTATTTGTATGTACGGCAAACCTCTCCAGCATTTTTGCCAAGAAAACCCCAAATGGGGTCACAAAGAGTTGGATATGACTGAAAAATGAGCCCTGGGCTTGGTGTCAGGAAACATAAATTCAAATCCTGGCTCCAACATTTACTAGCTCACTGACCTTTTTTAAGCCTCAGTTTCCTCATGTGTAAAATGGAAATAGTAATAAATAACCATAACAATATATTCTACCTAACTCACAGAGCTGCTGAGAAATCATTTTGTAAACTCTGATGTTTATTATCATTAAGTGTCTCAGTTTCTTAACTATAAAATGGATCTAGAAGAATTTAAGGGTCAGAAAGTACCTAAGAGATCATTTAGTCCCAATCCTTCATTTTATAGATGAGTAAACCGAGGCCTGGGGGCAGCAAGGTGGTGCAGTGAACAGAGCGCTGGGCCTGGAGTTAGGAAGACTCATCTTCCTGAGTTCAAATCTGGTCTCAGACACTTATGACCCTGGGCAAGTCACTTAACCCTGTTTGTGTCAGTTTCCTCCTTTATAAAATAAGCTGGTGAAGGAAATGGCAAACCACTCTGGTATCTTTGGCAAATGGGGTCATGAAGAGTCAGACACCACTAAAATGACTAAACAACAAAATTGAGACCCAGAGAAATGTACTCTTTTCCCCAAAGTTGCACAGCATGCGTATTAGACAATGTTCTAACGTCAATGGGTTCCATATCCTATGCCAGGGTGTATCCTTTGAGTTCAAATCTTGGTTTTGACACTGTGTGACTCTGGACAAGTCATTTGATATCCATGAGCTTCACAAGTATTTTGTGGGGGAAAAGCCCATTTTGTAAACCTTAAAACACCCTAGACATGTGCCCCGCACATAGTAGGTGCTCACTAAATGTTGGACTAGAATTTGAATTCCCCACCAAAGCAGAGGAAGCTGTGTACCAGTCTGTTTTCTGTGCAAGGATGTCAAAGCCAGCAGGTAGAGTCTAGTTCCCCTGGGGAGCCTGAAAGAGTTTCAGGTGCTTTGTCTCCCCCCCCCCCCGCCCCCCCTCCAAGCTGTGAACTCTGAAGTACCTCTTCCATCTGCCTTCCTTTGTCCCTCTTTACCTCCCCCTTTCCTTTCCATTTCCATAAAGCTGACATAGCCAAGGGCTCCAGAGGTTAACACTCCCAATCAAATCACCCAGAAGGCTAGGAAGACAAGTCATCTAATAGTTTGCAGAAGGAAGGAACCCAGAGAGACAAGACTGTAAGAGAGCCATCATCCTAGCAAAAGAAACATCCTTTTCACTACTTGGCTCTATGTCTGCTGATACAGCTGGGGGCAAGGACCTGGCAATATGGAAAAGGCACAGCCAGATTTATGGGCTGTTTCTCTGGGGATCTCAATACCTGATTTGACCAGCACTAGCAAGCCAGAGATTTTAAGTCACAGAATAGGGAAAAAGTTTTTAGAACTAGAAGTGGTCTTGAAGATCATATATTCTACCCCACTTCCAATTTTTACAGACGGGGAAGCTGAGGCCAAGGTAAAAGGTCACAATTTAGTTCAATTTAACACTTTTTTTAGTGCCTACTGTGCTCAAGACTATACTATATATATATATATGTATATATATATATATACATATGTATATATATATATAGTATTCACAAAGGTGAAAAAGGGAAAAGTTCCCTGCCCTCGAGATGTTTACATTCCATTTGGAAGATGCGTCTATACAAATAAGCAAATACAACATAATTCCAATGAGCACTAACAATTGGGGTGGGTAGGGAGTTAGTGGCTTGAAGTGGTTCCTTGGAGAACGGAGGCTAGAATTTAGGGCTCGTGACTCCAAAATCTTTCAACTATCACCCCATTGGGCCTCTCTTTGATTAACTTGAATTAAAACTATTTAATGAATGCCCATGAGAGGTAGCACAATATAGTGAAAAGACTAATGGATTTGTAGTTAGGAAGACTTGGGTTCAAATGCCACCTCAGATTCTTAGTCGTTATGTGACCCTTGCAAATCCTGTAACTTCTCTGAGTTCCTGCTTCCCTATCGGTAAAATGGGCTTACTGCAGAGGGTTGTGACAATGATGGAATGAGATGAAAACCTTAAATGTCAGTTATTACTATATGGTTAGCATTGTGCTCGGTGCTATGGGGGTGAAAAGAAGCATAAGATGATGTGCCTGGTACTAGGAAGCTTAGGGGATTTTATCAAGCAGGAGACACACAGTAAAGGATGGTATAGAATTAAGCATCCACAATAAGGCAACAGGAAGAATTTCCTCCCTGGGAGCCCCAGACTCAGACACCAGATACCAACATGTGCTCGGCCTTGTTACCTTGGTAGACCCCTCTTCCAAACACTTTTGGATTACATGGTGTGGAAAAGAGGCCAGGGCTGCTTCTGGCAATTTATTCAAATCTGATTGTGCCAGGCAAAGTAGGAATGAGTCACCCTCCCCCATCCCACTGCTTCTGCATATACCGAACAAGTTAACCAGTCTCCGAAGTGCAAACCATTTGCTGAGGAATCCTACCCTGCCCTTCCCTCCACCCTTACTGTGATACTCGGCATTCTCTGGGGCAGGTACTGTTCATGGTTCTCCCTTCCTCCTTGAATTACATGGAAGGGCTGGGCTTTCCCTGACCTACACTAGAGCAATACCTCTCCAAAACCCCCAGGGAGTACAAGGCTAGGAGAGCCCCATGTGTTCAGAGACAAAGGACAACTTCAGTTTGAGAGCCAGATCCCCAATGCTGCATCAGCAAAGCCTCCCTGTCAGCCTCCTTGACTTTTGGTCCTCTCCCCTCAGCACAAATCTATTTGGAATGGTGCCTTTCCCAGAGCCACCCTTACCCCATCACTCTGACCATTTGGCTTTAAGGTGCTCCTGCCAAGGGCCCAATCTGATCTAGGGAGACTGGGTTGAAGGCCCCCTCTGACTTACCACCCTTTGTGCTTTGTAATCTGAGAGTCCCACCTCCTCAATCCTGATACCTGGCCCCTTGATAAAGAAAGAGGCAAATAAGGGGGTTCTGCAGAAATAGGTAGGAGTGGGATGATGGGAATTAAGCAGGCAGGAGGGGGGTAGTGCTGGGGACTAGAGATGAAAGAGGCTACTCAGCTTATAGGAGAATTAGTCTTCAGGGACCACCTTAAAGATAAAGTGCCATTCACTTTTATAGGCTGCCTTTTACGTGCGTTGCAAAGAAATCTGTCCAAGATAATAAGAGGGGCTTTTGCTAGAGAGCTACCTTTCCTGAGTTTGCTTTGGGCTTATAGTATATTAATTGAGGCCTTTGCCAATCCTTGCTGAGCTGAGCACACAGGCTGGGGGCGTTCTAAGCAGAGCAGCCCTTTGCAAATCTGGGCTCCCTGAGTCGGCGAGGGGGTGGGCTTCTGGAAAAGCAGGAATTTCAATCAAAGTGTTAAAAGGCAATGTGGTATAGGGGAAAGAACACCAGGGTGGGAAACAAGAAGTCTGGGTCTTAATCCCGGATTTGCCACCTACTTGGTCTATATCACTTTATCTCTCTCGGCCTTAGTTATCCCATCTGTAAAACAAGGCATCTGAACTAGATACCTTTGAGGTTCCCTTTCAGCTTTGACATTCTATAATTTTATAAAGAGATCTCTGATTGGGAGGTTTCTGGAACTGTGGCGCATGTGAAGGAGAGATGTTTTTAGGGTAAGTGATATTTCTCTGGTACTCTGCATCAATAATCTAGTGCATCCTCTTGTTATAAGGCCAGCTTCTCTGGAGGTGCCTAGGAAGAGGAGATAATGCCTGAGTTCCAAGATTTGGGTTTGGAGCTGTGTCCATGAATCCAGAGCTGTTGGTTAAGGAGAACTGTAACCATGCTGACTCATTTGGGTCAATTCCCCCCACTAGGCAACAGCCAGGTCGCAGCTAGAAGGCCTCTTCTATCACCAATTGCTTCCAAGGCAGTGAGGAAGACTATGGGCAGCAGCCTGGAAATTTAGTAGCATCCACTGTTATTCAAGTGTATCCAGAGTAGCAGAGACTTCTGGCAACCAATCCCGGGACCTTCTTGTCTTGGATCCGCAGAGGGGAAGGAGAAACAGAGGAGGATGGGGAGAGTTCTCCAGTATCCCTGTGTCCCCTTCTCACTGGCTGACTGCGCTGTCAATCAGCATCATACAATGCCCAATTAAATCTGTCATTGGCTGGACTGATGATGATCGACAGCTCAGTCAGCTGGTGACCCTGGTAGAAAGAAAGAATGGTGTTTTCTCCTGACATTTGAATGTGCCCCATAAACATTTCTGAGGTACCATTAGTACAAAATTCTTGCATTTTATTCTGTGGCTAAGGTGGCTGGGGGAGGGGGAGGGACAGAATGAGGCATGGCTACCTGGGGTGTGGGGGGAATCACAGAACAGAAGTACCTAAACCTCACAGGTCCTTAAACCTGTTCAGAATGATGCATCAAGCTGGCTGCCAGAATTGTCCACAAGGGGTGAGAGCAGAGAAGAGAGGGGGGGTTTTGGCTCAGGGTCAGAAAGTCTGGATTGGTGAAGATTTTGCTTAACCCTCATCCCTTTAAAAATGACTCTCGACTGACCAGCCTGAAAGCATGCCCTAACAGTGGGACTTTGCAATTTCAAGGCAGGACCATGGCTAAGCCATAAGCCCCTCGAAAGCTTGGACTGTGTTTTATCTCCCTCTAGAAGCCTCCCCAGGCCTAGCCCAGGGCTTGACCTACACCAGGTATAGAGTTGCCATTTGCTGATTATTACTGAAGATATAATGAGTCCCAGATCCTGGGATGAGAAAAGCAAAACCTGGGCTAGTTTGGTGTCAAGGGGACACAAGAGCATGGGGTCTTTTTAGAGATCCACCGAGGATAGGTCCTGAGTTCTTGCTGAGTGGGCCTATCTTGCTGGGTGACTGGGTCTAGTGGGAAACTTATCCAGGACCCCAGCAGTGAAGGGAAGTTGCCACGACCTGATGGAGACACTGAGGCCCTCAGATGCTTGGGTGACATCCTCACCACAAACTCCCCTCCAAACAATAAAACCTAGGCATGTTTCTATCCTTTGTTCCTTTTTTAGCCAAGTCTGGGAGCTGAGCCGATCTAGTCCCAAGGCTGGCATAAGACCTAGGCCAGCAGCCTCCTTTCTTCCCTGATGCTCCTTTCTCATCGCCCCTGGAAAGGATCTGAGATCTGATTGACAGATTACATCCCTTGAATGAAAAGATCATGAGGAGAAAACCTGTCTCCCTGTTCAGGGATGGGGCTCACCTGACAGCAGAGGAGTTGTGTCACCAAAGGGAGAAGGAAAAAAGGTAAGAAGAACAGGGATTTTGAGCCCACATTTTGCTTTGCCTTTGCATTCCCCCAAAATGCTGGAGTCAGAGTAGAGAACAACTGTTCCTTTTGATAGAAAACTTGTCTTATGTTGGGGAAAACCAAAGGGCAGGGCAAGTATGGAAGCTGGGGGAAGTGCCCTGTGGGTAGTGCCCCAGGGTCGACATGGAATATCCCTTAGACTCCAGTAAGAGGACAGGGAAATAAAGAGGGGGAGAGACTTCCCAGGATGTTTCCCTGTGTCTGAACACACCTTTCCTCCTGGGAAATTGCCCCTTTGGGGCTGCAAGCAGCTCCGAGCTCATGAATTGTTCCTGATGTCAAGCAAATGGCCCTTGGTTGCATCGTTGTGTGACACCACAACAGAAGAGAGTGTGAGGGATCCCCTGCCCCTCAGAGAATTTTCATCCCCTTCCCTGGCCTGGGCCAGCCACACAAAGGACAAAACTATGGACTGTTCCTTAAGCAAGAAGAACTGACCCTTGCCACAATATTAAAAACCAAAAGAGTGGTTCCTCCTGTCAAAGCAAGCCTTTCTCTTCCTGGTCCACTGACACCATCATCACCATTATCACCAAAATCACATCATCATCACCATCATCACCACCACCACTACCACCACCACCACCACCATCATTATCATCACCACCACCATCATCATTATCACCACCACCACCACCACCACCACCACCACCACCATCATCATCATCATCATCATCACCATCACCATCATCACCACCATCATTACCACCACCATCATCATTATCATCTTAGCTATTCTAAATAGCACTTTAAGATTTACAAAGCACTTTACAGACACAATGCTCACACAAATGTGTGAGGTAGGTGTAATTATCATGCCCATCTTACAGGTGAAGAAACTGAGGCTCAGAAAGATTAAGCGACTTACCCAGAGACACACAGCTAGTAAGTGTCTGAGGCAGGATTTTAACCCAGTGCTTCTTGACTCCAGGTCCAGCGTTCTATCCACTACACCACACTGCCTCTGTTAATGGAGAGAGTCATTTGGAATACCACATTTGGGCTGAGAAAAAAAAAACTGGCCAACTAGCATGTGTTCACGGCTGAAGTATGTTAACCCTCCTGGGTGACAGATCTGACTCTAAAAAGCTATGTGACCTTGTGCAAGTCTTTTCCCCTTCTCTGGACCTCATTTAAAATCAGGATAATAAGGGGTCTGAACTTAGTACTAATTTCGCTTCCAGCTCTAAAATTCCATGTTCAAAGCTTATTACACAGCTGAATGGATTAATAAATGGATATGCTAAGGTCCTTTCCAACTCTAACATTCTATGAGTCAACTTCCGTCAGCAACAAACACAGTGCTAGGGATATAGGCTGTACCTTAATAAATACATGGTGAATTGAGTTAAAACTCCACTAATAATAGAACAAAGAGAAACAGATTTATGTTGGAGCATAAGAGTTTTAGTCATGACCTCAGAAATGACTCATGAATGACAAATGGAGAGCAGTTGTATGATGCCAAGGGAAGTTCTGAATTTTCTAGGCTTGGGGGTTCAAACACATAGCCGCAGGTAGCATGTGGTCCACAACACTTCCATCTGTGACCAGAACCAGATAAAGGGCAATTGGGAAATTTTTAACAAAAGAAATAAAAATACAACAAGGCGTGGATAATTATTACATTTTAAAACCGAGTCAATATGCATCCTGCAGGGATCCTTGTGTACAGGTTAGTGCCCCTGTTTCTTTTTGAGTTTGATATCACTGCCCTAGGGTAGTTAGGTGGTGCCATGAATAGAGCACTGGGCCTGGAGTCAGGAAGACTCATTCTCATGGGTTCAAATCTGGCCTCAGACACTTCCTAGTTGTGGACCCTGGGCAAATTGCTTAATCCTGTCTGCCTTAGTTTCATCATCTGTAAAATGAGCTGGAGAAGGAAGAAATGACAAACCACTCCAGTATCTTTGCCGAGAAAACCCCAAACGAGGCCATGAAGAATTGGATGTGACTGAAATGACTGAACAACAAACCACTGCTCTATCCCACAAAGGATAGATAAGCGACAATCTTGCCCTGAAATTGGAGGCGGGGGGAGGACCAGTCAGAGGGCTAGGCTTACAAGAGCTACTCTTCTCTCCGGAGCCTTCACCCATCCTTTCCTCAACCCTGTGAAATAGGTGGAAAACAGAAATCCTTTCATTTTTCAGATGGAGAAGCTGAGACGTAGAGAGGTTAAACAACTGGCCCAAGGTCACACGGTAAATGAGCAACAGAGCGGAGAGCAGAGCCCAGGTCCCCTGCCACCCACAGGAGCGCTCCAGCCATTAGAGCCCAACATGCTCATTGGCAGTGGAGGGAGACTGGTGAGTACCTTGCGAACCACATGACTTGAATCTATTGTGCCTTCCTTAGACATTACATAACTTAGCTGGCTGACCCAGACCAGAGAGGATTTTTTTTTAAAGATCCATCTTTACTTTTCCTCATGTTTCTACAAAAGCTGATTAGTCATAGGCAAGATATAAATGAAAGTGCTTTATAAATCTTAAAGTGCTATATAAATTGTGAGCTATTGTTATTATCAGTAAAGTAACATTGGTTGGAGGCATCAGGGTAAAGCAGAAAGTACCAGACTGGCAGTCAGAAGGAAGGAAGGAAATGATCACTTATCAAGCACCTACTATGTGCCAGGCACTGGGCTAAGCACCTCATAAATATTATTCCATTTGGTCCTCACAACGACTGGAGCAGGAAGGTGCTAATAGTGTCCCCATTTTATAGTTGAGGAAACTGAGGTATGCCAACACTGTGATTTGCCCAGGGTCACACAACTAGTAAAATGTCTAATACTGAATTTGAACTCAGGTCTTCCTGACTCCAGGCTCAGCACTCTACTGTACTACCTAGCTGTCTCTGCCTAGGTTAGAAGACCTAGATTGTCATCTTGGCTTTGCCACTAATAAATTATGTAGTCTTAAGTAAATTACTTCGCTCCTTTGGGCCTTGATTTCTCCATTTGCAATATGAGAATGTTCAGACAGACAGAGACAAAGATAAACAGAGAGAAGAAAGGAGATAGATGAGAGGGAGAGAGACAGAAACAGTGATAAACAGAGAGAGGAGGGAGGGAGGGAGGGAAGGAGAGAGAAAGAGAGAGAGAGAGAGAGAGAGAGAGAGAGAGAGAGAGAGAGAGAGAGAGAGAGAGAGGGAGGGAGGGAGAGAGGAGGGGAGGGAGAGAGAGAGGAAGGGGAGAGAGAGAGAGAGTTTGTTAAGTATTTAACCATGTGCCTATGCTGATGATGTCTAAGGTCACTTCCACCTTTAACACACTCTGATCTATGTTCTAACATATTCTAGGACCCTTCTAGCTCTGATATTTTGTGGCAGAGAAATGCAAATAGGAAGTTAATGAACTCAATGCCCAGTGGTGTTAAAGCTGGAACATCTGAGAGCTTTGCAATAGCCCAGGAATAAATACAAGAGAGAGAGAAAGGAACTAGACCTCCTGCCTGTAAAACCATTATCACCAGTCTTGGCTAAACCAAGGTTCATAGAATCCTAGAATCTTAGGATCCCAGCATTAGAAGGGACCCTAGAGGCCGTCAAGCCTAACTCATGTTAAAGCAGGAATCCTTGCTGCAATATCCCCATGGTCATCCAGTCTCTATTTGAATATTTTTAGAGATGGGGAAGTGGCCCATTTCCACTTTTAAACAGCTTGAATTATTAGGAAGGTTTCCCCTACATTTACTCTAAACTTGCCTCTCAGCAACTTCCACTCATTGCCCCTGCCCCTTGCCCAGGTTTCCTGACACCCCAGCACAGAACAACTCCCAGCACTATCCTTGAAGGCGAAGACCAGGAAAAGACCTTGAACCTTCTACTCATCTGCCTTCTTCTGCAGGGTTCCTGGACTCCTTCACCAGCTGTTTGCATATTCCTACCTGCTTGTCTTCTCCCAGTGATATTGAAGCCCCACCTTCCCATTTCTCATCCCTTTTTCCCAGTCTATTATTCCCATCCACCTCAAACCTATCCCACCAAGTTTCTACTCCATATGTACCCACTCCTTCTAAGGTGCCCTCTGAAACTCTTGCTCCATAATTAACGAACTTCCTTCCTCTTCTTGTATTTCTATCATCTTCTGGCCCTCCTCTGGCTGACACTATATCCCTGGCAATGTTTTTCAGTGCCGAATGAATACTCCATCGTACTAGACTCCTCTACCTCTAACTCACTGTTCCAGTAAGGAAATTGCAATACTCTTTGCTCCCCATTGCCACTTCTAGACTTCTCCTGGACCACCATCACTCAGCACCATCTTCTTCTTTGAGTTCTCTCTATCCAAATTAATCACTCAGTCCAGATCCTGTTGGTCATTATCTACTGGTCTTCTTTTCTCAATGCATTCAGTGCTTGGCTCACAATCTCACTTTCCATTCCAACTTCTGCCCTCATAGTAATGAACTTTAACATACCTGTTGATGGTCCCTCAAATACACTAATTTCACATTTTTTCCACCTACTTAGCTCCTATGATCTACTCTTCCACTTCACCTCTGCCATGTCCTTCATCTTGCCATCACCCACAAATGTTCCACTTCCATGTTCAAGAATTCCAAAATTCCTTTATCTGATCACAACCTTTTATAATTTCACCTCTCTCAGCGCCTCACTAATCCTAATTCTAGTCTTCATCCCCAATGTGACTTGATATCCTTCTTCCCTTTAGGAGTTTCCCAGACCATCACTGACTCTCTGGCTCCATTCTTCTCTTCCCCTCCCAATCTCAACTCTCTGGTGAACCAGTTCAATTCTACTTTACCCCCTACTTTCAAAACCCGTTGTCACTTATCCTATTGCTATTCAAACCCTAACCCTAGATTACTGCCACTACCTCCCACTTCTTGTTCAATATCACTGGGATAGGGAGAAAAAGATGGGCTAGGAAAAGGCAAACAGCTGGTGAAGGAGTCCAGGTTAAAGAATTGTTGGATTCCTGCTGAAGAAGGCAGATGATTGGAAGGTTCAAGATCTCCTTGCAGTCCTCACCCTCAAGGTTAGTACTGGTAGTTGCTGTGTTCCTACTCACACGCTGACTGCACCCACTACACATTTCTGTTGCTTAATTTAAACTGGGCCCTCACTGCAGCATGACAGTCTATTTCACTCACTACAGCAGCTTTTCTAAACCTTATCATCGTTTCTTCCCTCAGTGCTCCCACAGCACCTTCCTCCCATTTTCTCAGCTGAGGAAGGGATAAGATTATGATACATATAGAAGGATTGGCTTTGGCAAGGAGAAGGGTCACCTCCAAGGAGGAGATAATGGGAGTGCTATTAGGGGGATGTCATATAAAGAGAAGGGAGAAGAAGGAGCTCCTTCCCATCTTCTCTAGGAGGTCACCTTCACTATCAACTCCTCTTTTTCTCTCCAATTTTCAAACTCTCCCTATCAACTGCTTCTTTCTTTATAGCCTACAAAGAGGTCCAAGTATCTGCCATTGTAAAATAAAAATATCCTTCCTAGAACCTACTATCCCTGCTAGCTACTGTCCTATATCTCTCTTCCTCTTCTTATCTAAACTCTTTGGGGAAAAAAATCTATATCCAATATCTTCACTTCCTCTCCTCCCAGTCTCTTCTTAATCCTCTGCAATCAGCTTCCAACGTCATCATTCAACTGAAGCTGCCTTCTCCAAAGATACCAGTGGTCTTTTAATTGCCAAATCTAACCACTTCTCCCTCTCTCCCTCTCCCCCCCTTCTCTCCCCCTCTCTCTTCCTTACCCCTTCCCTGCCTCTCTCCTTTTCTCCGTCGTCATCCTTCTTTAACTCTAGGCAGCATTCGACACTGTTGACTATCTTCTCCTACCAGAAATTTTCTCCTCTCCTGGTTTTTGTAACGCTGGTTTTCTCCCTATCTGCCTTACCACTCCTTTTAGGTCTCCTTTTGCTGGATCTTCATCTATACTGTATTCACTAACTGTGGATGTGACCTAGGTTCTGTCCCATTATCATCTCAAACAAATGACTTCCAGACCTATATATCCAGCTCTAGTCTTTCTCCTGAGTTCTAAGACTGGCATCACAAACTGAGAAACTCAGCATGTTCAAAACATTGTCTTCCACTCCCCTCCACCTGCCCAAGCCTATCCCTTATTACTGTTGAGGACCCCACAAACCTCCCAGTCACTCAGGTTCACAACCATGGCATCATCTTCATTTCCTCTCTCTCATTCCCCCCTTCCCCCAATGTTAGATAATTTGTTGATTCATGTCATTTCTATCTTCACAGCATCTCTTGTATGTGCCCCCTTCTCTCTACTCACACAGCCACCGGCCCAACTCAGCCTCATCCCCTATGAACTGGGCTAGTTACAGTAGCTTCCAAATTTTTCTCCCTGCCTCAAGTCTCTCCCTGCTCCAATCCATCCTCTACTTTGATGCCAAAGTGTTTTTTCCTAAAGCAGGAGTCTGACCATATAACCCTCTTACCCAACAAATTCCTGTGGCTCCCAATTACCCCTGAGAGCAAATATTGGCATTTAAAGCCCTTCATGACTAGGCCCATTCCTCTCTTTCTGTCTTCCCATCCATCACTTCCCTCAGGAGGCCTTTCCTGGTCCCCTCAGCTGCAGGCGTCTTCCCCACTGAGGTTACCTTGTATATGGCTTGGTATGTATTTCTCTACATGCCGTCTTCCCCATTTGGATGAAGCTCCTTGAGGGCAGGAATTGGTCTCGCCTTCCCTCTCCCCCCGCCCAGTATCCTCAGTGCTTAACACACTTCATAAATAACTTATTGATGGATTGTTTCCAGTTGGACCCTCTGAGTCTCCTTCTATGTCACAGTCTTTCACATACCTTGAGACAGTGATCACATCCCTCCTAAATCTTCCCTTCTCCCATTCTTTTCATTGACCTTCATATGGGATGGACCAAAAGAAAGGAGCCCCTTCGGCTCCAGAGGTAGAAGAGAAAAGACGAACCCCGGGAAGAGAAAAGCGGAGTAAATGAAAACAGGAGAGACTAGGGTTGGGTGCCCGGAAGATCTTCCCGGCCATTGGGGAACAAACAAGGGAATAAGTTACCTGGCAGGGTTTGAAGAAGTTTGCCCTGAATGGTTCAGAGATGAGAAATCCCCAACCTATGTCTGATAAGGAGTTACTCTGGATTTCGTTAAAGTCTTCCAACCATGGGTGGGGTGTGGACGGACAGTGCAGGTTCATTACAAAAAGTTTCTCTGACATTTTCCATTTCAAACACATCAACCTAGGTCCAGACACATGGGCACAAGCCTTTGCCTTCTATCTGGGCAGCTAGGTGGTGCAGCTGATAGAGCGCTTGGCCGGGAGTCAGGAAGCAGTTGTTGAGTTGTTTCAGTCGTGTCTGACTCTTCAAGACCCCATTTGGGGTTTTCTTGGCAAAGATACTGGAGTGATTTGTTATTTCCTTCTCTAGCTCATTTTACAAATTGGGAAACGGAGGCGAATAAGATCAAGTGATTTGCCCAGGGTCACGCAGCTAGTGTCTGAGGCTGAATTTGAACTCAGGTCTTCCTCACTTCAGGTCTGGTGTTCTATCCACTGTGCTACTTTGCTGCCCTATGAGTCAAGAAGACCTGAGTTCAAATCCAGCCTCAGACACTTACTAGCCATAGGATTCTGGGCACATCATTTAATCTCAGTTTCCTCAACTGTAAAATGGGGATAATAATAGGACCCTCCTTCCAGGGTTATTGTGAGGGTCAAGTGAGATAATATCTGCAAAGAACTCATCCCAGTGCCTGGCACCCAATAGGTGCTTAATCTTCCTTCCTTCCCTCCCTTCCTCCTTCCTTCCTTCCTTCCTTCCTTCCTTCCTTCCTTCCTTCCTTCCTTCCTTCCTTCCATCCTTCCTTCCTTCCTTCCTACCTACCTGGAGTTTCAGAGCCAGCTAGTGAGATGCCAAGGGAGGGCAGTAAGCAGACAGTTGTAGAAACAGAGCCCAGAGGAGGGAAATGACTTGGGTGAGATCAAGTAGCTAGTGAATGGTAGAGTCAGGACTCTGACATGCATCCTGGAGGCTCCTGGCTCAGTCTTCCTTCCCCTGCATCTTTGGGCTCCCCTGCACTGTCTGTTGGAGAATACAGGAAGGATGGTGGCCGAAGCTCAGGCCCCCAGAGAGAGCACAAAGCCTGGCTGTGCTCATTTGCCAGGGGGCAGACAGCTGGGCCTCTGCTTCTGTGAGCAGCTGGAGTCTGTACCCCCAGGGAACAGCTGCAGGAGGCCCCAACCCCCCGAGGGTCTGGGGGAGCTGAATTTCAAAAAGCACAACCACCAAAGTCACCCAACTCAGAAAGGAAGACTATAAAAAAGGACCCTCAATGTATTTCTTTATGTATTTTGTGTCTTTAGAGTCTTCCTGATCCCTGGAATAGGTCCCCCCAGGGAGGGCATGGGTTTTCATAAGGAGATCCTCATCAGTCTGGGACAGTTTTATTGTGGCTCTGCCCAAAGGTCAGAGCATGGACTTGATTAACTTACTCTGTGTAGCTCCAATGGAGAAGAGCTGGGACCAACCCGTGGAAGTTACAGGGGGGTAGACTTAGGATCAGTGGAAGGGAGTATTTACTAACAGTGAAAGCTGTCTTATGGAATGTGTGACATGGCTGATGAAGATCTGGACATGGAGTTAGAAAGATCTCAGCTCCAATCCTAACCTCTCTGAGACTCAGTTTCCTCATCTGTAAACTAGGGATAATGGCACCTTCTCCCCCAGGGTGTACACAACAGTATGGTTTAAGTGGGATAATATATGCAAAGCATAAATCTCAAAGCTCTCTAAATATGGCAGCTGTTATTGGAATTATTCAAGTCAAAGCTAGATCAACATTTGTCAGGACTTTTATTGGGGGCGGGGGAGACTCCTTCATCAGTCAGGGGGCTGGACTCAATGACCTCTAAGTGCCTTCTAGCTCCAGGATTTTGTAATTCCTTTGGTCTGGCCCAAAGATATAACAGAAAAATACAGGGAGAATACAGGAATAATCAGGGTTCCCAGCAAGGATGCTGACCATTAGCCTCTCTTCCACTCCTCATTTGAATAGGGTAGTATGGTGTAGAGAGGATGAGTCTGAGTCAGAAAACCTGGGTTTTAGACCTAGTTCTAACCTTAGGTGAATCACTTAACTTTTCTGGGCCTCGGTTTCCTCATCTGTAGAATGGGGCCAAGGATCTCTGCCCACTTCCCTCACAGGGCTTTGGTGAGAATGGAATGGAGGAGGTGGATGTGGCAGCCCTCTGTACACTGTAACTAAAAAGCCCCAGAAGGAGCCAAAACCAACAGCCTGTAGCAACGAGATGCAACCCCCATCTTCCTGCGTGTGTACCAAGCAGGAGCTATCTCCCCTCCCTCTGCTTCCCTTCCCCCTCGCCCTCCCCATGGGCATATGTCTGGAAGATTTTTAAAATGTTAAAATGTTGGCTTTTTTTCTTTTCTTTGTCAAACTGGGCACCTGCACAGAAGCCCATTGGAGGTGGCACTGGGCTTCACATACACATTGACAGTGCTTGCCAGCATCAGGCGAGAGCAGGGCTGACTCCCTAGGAGGGCTGGGAATGGTCCCTTTCCACAAGGGAGGCTCCTAACCCCCTCACCAAGGACTCTGGGATAGCAGCAATGAAAGGGAAGTTTTATTTTGGGGGAAGGGAAGATGACCTTCTGGATATCCCACCGCCACGATGAGCCCAATTCAAGGGCAGAGAAATAGATCATAAAAATGGATCATATATTCAGAGTCTGAAGGAACTTCACAAGGCATTGGTTCAAATGCGTCATTTCACAGGTGAGGAAACTGAGGCCCAGAGAGATTGAATGAGTTGCCCAAGATCACACAGGTAGTAACAGAGTAAACACTTGAACCCAGGTGCCCTGACTCCAAATTCAACACTCCTGTCACCGTGCCATGCTGTTTCACCCAAAGACAAGGTTCTGGCCCTGGCGATGATGTTTCCAACAGAAGGGCTCTTGAAAGTGTTGGCTACAGAGTTATTATTTCCCGTTGAGGCCCAGGTAGGTAGAATTAGGAGGGGAGCCTTAGAAGTTATGCTTGGGCTTCCAAGTCCTCCAATCTTTCCTCCCTGGCCTTAGAGGCAAGTCAGATCACCAGCCTCAGTACACTGGCTCTTCCTGGACCAAAGCCGGTCCCCATCTTTCTCACTTCATTCATTCTTCCTCCTCTCCCCCAGCCATGCCACCACCACCAGTCCGATGGATTGTATGTGCCCGTGTTCACAATTGCCCCTGCTCCCTAGTGAATGTCAGACAAGCCAGAGTCTAGCCTCTGGGATGGCTTACAGGCTAGGTGGCATACAGATATGTCCTGACCTCGCCAGCTGTACCACAATGCCAGCTCCTGTCCAGTACTCCCACATTTCTGCGTCCCAGCCCTTACCACTATACACAATTGTGTGGGCACTACGCTCTATCCCACTAGTTCTTTCTCCCCAAGATGTCCCCTTAATAAGTAAGTCTAAGCGAGCACCCGGATTATTTCAGTAGATGGGACAAAGGAAGCAAAGATTGCAAATAACCAGAGAGAACTCACTGCAGCATGGAGTCAACATGCAAAATCCTCTTTAAAAGGTTCTTTAAGCATTTACAATGTGCTCCAGTTACTCAGAGGCGGCTGTGCAGGGTTTATTTACCTGTTTGCTGCTGCCTCCCCCTCAGCCAGCCCGCTACAGACCCAAGGTGCAACGCTCGGAAAAATAAAGAAACTCAATAATTCAGTGCCAATTTGCCGACAGCCACCACTGTCCTCCCGGGTCCCCTCAAGCGGTGACAGAGAGGACTATGAAAGGTGCCCTCCCAGGGGCAAGAAGTCCGGCAGTCTGGGAAGAAACCTGGGACTGCATCTCAACTCCGCAGCCGAGATGCCCCGGACCTAGCCCCCCTCGCTCGCGTGCCTGTCAAAAGCCAACCATGCACTCCGCGGTTCTCACTCTCCAGCTGCTGCCTAGATGGTAGGAGGGGAGGGGAAAATAAGAGAGCCTTTGCCAAAGGACTTCTGTTTATCTCCTTAATATCATGCCTCTGGAGGGTGCTGGATCCTACCTTCCACACGCCCGCCCTCCTTCATTCATTCTTTCTTCCCTTTACCTGGGATTTCTCCTGCTGGCCGTCTTCAAGTTGGGGGGCTCCACCCATGGCTTTCCATCTGTCATTTACCATCTTCTAGGAAGACTCAGTGTAAAAAAATGTTTGAAATGGATCTAGAGACACACAGATGCAGAAGAGGAAACCACCTGAATCTTGCAAAGGGATTTGAGCTTTCTTCTCCCTGCCCTTCTTCCTGGCTGGCTCTAATGCAACCCTGTGGCATGTCAGCCTCCCTCTGTCACTCCCTCTCCGTCACCCTCTCCCTCGCTCCATCTCTCTCTCTCTCTCTCTCTCTCTCTCTCTCTCTCTTTCTCTCTTTTCCCCCTCCCTCTCTTTCCTCTTTCCCTCCCTCCCTCCTTCCCTCCCTCCACCCCCAGCTTTCTCTGCTGCCCTAGGTGGTCAAAAACAGAGAAACTCAGGTTAAAAAAACCAAAACAAAACAAATAAGCCCAAAACAAAGACAAGGCCGGCAAACAAACCACCCACCAAAAATCCTCAGAAAGAACATAAAAAAGGCAGCTGTGGGGAGCTTGAGCCCCGTCTTTTTGGAGGGAGGAGAAAAAAGAAAATCCCAGCCCAAATATTTGCAAAAACTTAAGCCAGAGCTACCAGCTCAAGTCACCTTAAAAGGAATGGGGTCTAAGCTCCAGGAAGGGGAGCTGCAGTGTGAGGCAGTTTCTGATGAGCTGTGGACGGTATCTCTCCAGTGAGTCCTGTTACTACTTTGCTTCCCACCCCTCTCCCCAGCAGAGATGGGATATTAATCCCAGAAACCCAGAAATTAGGGGGAAGGGAGGGGCAGGAGGGATCCAATATCACAGCACCACTCCCCAGAGTAGGGCAATCTCTGAGGGCTTGAACCAGGTCCTGTCAGGAATGTCTCCAGATGTGGCTCACCCCTGCCCTGGGGTGGAGGGGACTTCTCCCTAAGGATGCCCTAGCTCAGAGCCACAACCTCCCCCCACACACCCACCCCAGGGGATGGCCCTACGAAGCTAGTCTCAGACTACAGCCTCCACTCTGTCTTGGGTCCAGGTGATCCAATCCAAGGATTGGGGAGGGGGGAGAAGGGAGAAGAAGGGAAGAAGGAGGAGGAGGAGGAAGAGGAGGAGGAGGAGATCGGGGGAGAACAAACCCAAGCCAGCCTACTTCTTGGATGGCGACAGCTGCCAGCATGTAGGAGCTGATCCTCTTCTGAGCTCTCCCGGGCTAATTACCCACCTCGCTCCCGGCTGCTGTTCACGAGAAACGCACAGCACACTTCCCTGTGCCTGGGAGGAGAGGGATTTGTGGCAAGGGTTTTTTCTCCCCGTCTTAATCGCCCCCTCCCATCATCACTACTTTTAAAAAACATTTTAATCTGCCCAAAGCAGCCTTTAGTGGTAATTTACAAAGTCCTTAATCTGCTCCTCTAATGAGTTGCAACTGTGGGTTCTTTCTGAGACGAGGCAGGCCACACATATTAAGCAGGAGCCCCAACTTGCCCCCTCCCCTCTGCTGGGGGGGGCCCAGAGAAAACCAGGACTTCCTCCTCCCCTTTCCTCTTTTCCTCCTCTCTCTCTGCCTCCCACCCCTGCCCCCGTTTATCATCCTTTCCTATTAGAGTGCCACGGCCCCCTCCTCTTCTTTCTCTCTCCATTTTCATGTTCTACCATAATGTGCTTTGGGGAGATATTTCTCCTGACCCCTGGCCCCTCTGGCCTGCCTGCCTTCGGGCCTTAATGTTTACCAGAATCCTCCATTAAAATCTACGGCTTCTCTCTTTCTCCCCCTAGGCTCTCTCCCAGTGTGCCAGGAGCAGCAGCTCTGGGGCAGGGGGTGGGTGGGCCATACAGGGGCCTGGTAGAAGGATGTGTGTGGGGAGATCCTGGGGAAAAAAAACAGAAAACCGTTCTACTCAGCTTAGTTCTCCCAAGCAGGGAGCTGTCAATCACTTCAAGGTACTAAGTTCAGAACTCTGCCAGCTGTTCCCCCCGAGCCATGCCACCCCCTTGCTCCTTCTGGACCCTGTTTTGTGGCTGCAGGGGTGCCCCCATCCCCACCTCTAGTTCTTTCAGTGGCTGGTGGGCATCGTCACTCTTTAGAACACCTTCCCCTCTCCCCTTCCTTCCTATTTAATCTCAGAGATACAGGGATGGGGGGGGGGGAGGGGGGGAGAAGGGTTGGGAATGGGGAAGATGGAGATGATCGGGAGCAATATGAACAAAGGTAAGGAAGAGATAATGCACCTGGTGCAGGCAGGGGAGAGTGAGGAAACCAGCCTGGTTGGAATGTAGGGTTAGGCTGGAGAAGTAGAGGGTGGCCACCAAGTGACCAAGTGGCTCCTTTCCAGCAATGTTTTGCTATCTTGTCCATTCATGTAGTACAGCTGAAAACTGGCCTTATTCAGAATCAGAAAGATCTGGGTTCAAGTCTTTCTTCTGACCTATACGACCAATACCCCCAGGCAATTCTCAAGACTGCAAGTTACAGAGAAGGTGCTGACCTGCATTGGGAGAGGGCATTTCCTCCTCAAGGAGTTCCTTATATCAATGAACTCATAGGTCCAGTTTCTCTCCCTATTCTCTCCCTTCACTTTGTCATCTTCCTTTGCTTATGCCTCAGTTTTTCTGCCTGTACAATGGGGGACTACATCACAGCAAAACATGGTACCACGTCACTCCACCAACCCCAGACAAGTTTTTAGTTCTGTATCATTGCTTTTTGTCTAACGGATGCTCTTTCTCTTGTTTCTTATTCCAGGTGGTCAGCATTTCTCAACAAGGTCTGTCCAGTTTCCTATGTGACTCAGAGCTAGAAAAGAGCCTAGAGGTCAGCTAGTCCAGACGCTTCACTTTGTAGATACAGAAGGAAAATGTCCCATTTGCGGTCAGAGAGCCAGTAAATAGCAGGGCTGAGGCTCGAACTTGAGTCTGCAGACTCGAAAGCCAGCTCCCATTCTAGTTTGCCGCCCTGCCTTCTGCTAGTTCAGAACCTCCCGAAGGGCAGGCACCACATCTGCACTTCCTTTGTATATCTTCCCCTCTTCACCCACCCTGTGGCAATCCGTGCCATGTTGCCTTCTCAGAGGATATTCTGTGCAAACAGCAGTCACTGGCTTTGGAGCCAGAGGAGCTGATTTTCAGTCCTGGCTCTGCCACAGAGGAGCTGTGTGACCTTAGTAAAGTCACCTAACTTTCCTGGGCCTCTGTTTTCTCACCTGCAGAGTGGGAACAGGAATACTTGGCATTACGGCCCATCGTGAAAATGCTTTGTAAGCCTTTGTAAGGTGCTTTGTCAATGTTAGTCAGGATTATTCTTTTTAACTGACGTGAGATACCTCAAGAAAAGTTATGTCTGAATTTGGGGTGTTGGGTAGGGGAGGAGAATGGATTTGGAATGTGAAGCCCTAACAAGAAAGATACATCAGAACATAGTTCCCAGACAGCCCAGCCCCTCCAGTAAATGATTCGTGAATGATTCAGCAGTGATAATAGATGGACTTTAAAGACCAGGAAATGTGAACCGCTCTGTTATCTGTGCCAGTAGGGGAAGGGGTCATGGATGATATTAAAACCCCAAATAATCCAAAACAGCGGAATACATTGAAGGGGCTCCCTTTCCGCTTCCACCTCCACCCCAAGCGCTGCCGACAACTTCCTAATTAATTCTGTTTTAGGCAGGTTGACGATGCCAGCAGCCAGAATTTGCACTGGGGACCCTGAGACAAATTGGTCTGGGTCACAGCTAAGCAGCGGAGAGGGGAGATGTGCCATTTGTGGGATGAATAGCATGGCCCAGTTGAGATAGCACTCAATTTGGTAATCTCAGACTTGGTAATCTCTCACTTCCTAACAACGTGACCTTAGACAAATTCACGGGTTTGTAGTTGTTAGAAATGGAAGAGAACATTTGTTGTTCATTTGTGTCCAACTCTTCATGACCCCATCTGGGATTTTTTTGGTGCAGATACTAGAGTGGTTTGCCATTTCCTTCTCCAGCTCATTTTGGGAATGGGGAAACTGAGGCAAACAGGGTTAAGTGACTTGCCCAAGGTCACACAGCTAGTAAGTGTCTGAGGCTAGATTTGAACTGTGGAAGATGGGTCTTCCTGACTCCAGGCCCACTCTATCAACTGCCACCTAGCTGCCCTGGAGGAGAATAAAGAGATCATCTAGCCCAGTCCCCTCATTTGTCATCTGAGGAAACAGACTCAGACAGGTTGTGACTTGTCCAAAATCACACAGGCTGAACAAGGATTTGAATTCAGGACCCCAGTGACCTCACCACACAGCTGCTACAAATTTCCTGACCTCAGTTTCCTCACCTGTAAAATGAGAGGTTGGACTGGATCAGGGATTCTTAACATTCTTTGTGCATTGCATCCATCTGGCAATCTGGCAAAACCTACATGCCCCTTCTTGGAGTGATGTATTTTAATGCATAAAATAAAATATATAGAATTACAAGGGAAACCAATTATGTTGAAATATAGTCTGTAGACAGGAAGACTGCAATCATGTGGAGTCTCGAAGTGGATCTAATAACTACAGTAATTTCAAAGTAATGATGAGTGTAAATGATATTTCAAGATATCTGCAACAACTGTCATAGGAGATGAAAATACCTGTGATTTCTATTGGTGACAAAGTCACAGGTGCTGCCGATGCTACCATAGTTTGTTGCCTAGATTCATAATGGAAGGAAATGGTAAATTTCATTTAGAGGTTAGTGGGAGGGAGAGAATAAGCATTTATTAAGCACCTACTACATGCCAGACTGTGCTAAATAAGCTATCTACAAATACTATATCGTTTGATCCTATAGCAGCCCTGAGATGTGCTATTCATAACTCCATTTTACATGGGGAAATTGAAGCAGAAAGAGGTTAACGGCCCAGGGTCACACAGCTAGTAAATATCTGAGGCTGAATTTGAACTCAGGGCTTCCTGCCTCCAGGCCCAGTGTGCCAGCCAAGTTCATGGATTCCCTGGAATCTATCCATAGACACTCAAAGGTCATAACTCCAGGGTTCAGAATCCTTGGATTAGATTATCTCTAAGGTCCTTCCAGCTCTAACATTCTGCATTCTGTGTCTGTCAGTGCACTGGGTGAAATTGTTAAAAGCATAACTTTTGTTGTCTGTTCAGTTCATTGAGCTCAGTGGGAGGGAGGGAGAAGGAGGTGGCTGGGGGCAGTACAGCCAGAACATTAGTATGAGGGAAGGAGGTTCCCTCACCATGAGGAAGCCTTGTCCTCATCAGGAAAAGTTGCAGTTGGATCCTGGGTAGGTTATAAGATCATAGACAGAGCTGGAGTGGGGCTTGGAGGCATTGACACATGAGCCCTCACTCTTTTCCTCTTTTTCTTTGCTCAGTGGACTGTCTGTGCCAGCTAAACTACCAGCCTTGTCCTTCAGCTGGAGCTCCTTTCCCCCACCAACAATCCACATGCATCAACTCGCTTCAGTTCAAGGCTTAAGACTCACCTTCTCCAGGAAGCCAACCCAGACTGCATTTATGTGTAGTTTTTCCAAGACCTTGTATCTCCCTTGTATTCTCCTCTAAAGAGTAGAGAAGTGACTAAAGACATAGTGCCTATTTGCAAAGATTGCCTAAGGTACCATAACCCTGGATGTGTTACATACTATACATCACACGTATCATACATCACACCGATGTGTTCTGTGTAGTAGAATGGAAAGGCGCCTGAATCTGGATGGAGCTAGAGGACCTGGATTTGAATCAGTTCTGCCACTTACTACCTGTCTAACCTTGGGCAAATCGCTTAACCTCTCTGGGCCTCAGTTTCCTCTTCTGTAAAAGGAGAGATGGACTAGATGGTGTCCAAGCTCCCTGTCCCCTCTAGACCTATGACCTGAAGTTCAATATTCAAGATCTCCTGGTCCTTTTTGTGCTTAAGGCCTGACCTGGGACCATGAAGCGGTTTCTCTCACAAGGACATTCCATCTCCTATCTCTAGGCCTTTTCATGGGCTGTTTCCCATGTGGAGAACACAGAACCTTTGCCTCACCAAACCCCTGGCTTCTACAAAGCTGAACGTACATGTCACATGAAGCCTTTCCTCTGCAGCTCAGGCCTTCCCGTCACCATCCCCAAACAACCTTTTATTTACTGTGCATGAAGTTGTTGAGTCGTTTTCAGTTTTGTCCAACTCTTCATGACCTCATTTAGGTTTTCTTGGCAAAGATACTGGAGTGGTTTGCCGTTTCTTTCTCCAGATCATTTTACTGATGAGGAAACTGAGGCAAAGGAGTTAAGTGACTTGCCCAGGGTCACACAGCTAGTATGTATTTGATGCCAGATTTGAACTATCCAAAAAAATGTGTCACCTAGGTACCCATTTACTTTGTACAGACTGGGTATCTGCTTCTAGGTGTGCATGTGGTTTCCCACAACAGAATTTTAGCTCTTTTAGAGTAGAGATTGTATTATTTTTGTCTTTGGCTCTCCTGAGCCTAACACACTGCCTGGTATGTAGCAATAATAGGCACCTAATAAATGCTGATTAATTGATAGATATCAGAATGGGTCCTGGACTGGTAGTTAGAAAGGTTAGTCAAGTGGAAAGAGTTTAAAAGCAGCATAGTCTAGTAGGAAGAGCCACTCTGGAGTCAGCAAGACCCTTATAGATCTTACCTCTGATCTATACTGACTGTGTGACCCTGGACAAGTCACAGGACTTTTTAGTAGCCCAGGCAATGTTTTAGGATAGAAAACTGTAAGATGCATGCCAAGGCTGCCTTGGTAGAGGAACTTTCCTTGCTGGGATTTCCCTCTACTTATAAGATTACTGAGAGGGAGAGAGAGACACAGAGAGAGACAGGTAGCAATGTGAGAAAAAGAAAAAAAAGAAGGAGAAGGAGGGGAAGCAGGGAAGGAGGGGAAGGAAGGAATGAAAGAAGGAAGGAAGGAAGGAAGGAAGAAAGGAAGGAAGGAAGGAAGGAAGGAAAGAGGGAGGGAAGGAAGAAAGGAAGAGAGGAGGAGAGGAAGAGAGGGAAGGAAAGAAGGGGGAGGGAGGGAGGGAAGGAGAGAAGGAAGGAGGGAAGGAAGGGAGGAGGAAGGGAAGAAAGAGAGGAAGGAAGAAAGTAAGGGAGAGAGGGAAGGAAGTAAGGAGGAAAGGAAGGAAAGAACGAAGGAGGGAAGGGAGGAAGGAGGGAGGGAAGGAAGGAAGGAAGAAAGGAAAGAACTGCGTTTGGAGTCAAATCCCAGCTTTGCCATTTATTACCTATATAACCTTGGGCAAGTTATTTTATCTTTCTATGTCCCAGTTTCCCAATCTATAAATTAAGGAGTTTAACTAGATAGGTTCCCTCCAGCCCTAAGTTTATGATCCACTGGGTTTGAATCCACCAGGTACTTACCTCTCTGAGCCTCAATTTCCTTATCTGTAAAATGGGTCCAAAACATCTTCTCTGCCTCAGAAGATCAGATGAGAAAACACCTGTGAAAATTAACTCCAGCCGTACAGAGCTAGATAAATGTCAGAAATTCTTACCAAGCATCTTCTTAGCATCTTCTTGCCCAGCTTTCTGAGGCCTGTCCAGTTCGGAGACTTAAAGTACCCAGTTTATGAGAGAGGGACCCCCCCCACCTCCGACCCCTCCCTGGGGTTTCTGAGGGCAGTCAGCTCTGAGTGTAAAGCTGTTTCAACTTAACTCCGACAGTCAAATTTATCATTAAAAATAAATTTATTGTGGCTTCACGTGGCATGGAAGGCTGCCTCCTGGTGATTCAATGCGCTTGTCATACCTCAGTGTTAGGCACGGTGAGCTGAACAACTGGAGAGTGTCCAAGTCCGGCAGCTCATTTTCTGCAGCTGGAGCCAGAAATGTACAGTGGGCTGACATTTAATTTAGAATCCAACATACCTTGACATAAACTCGTAATACAATAGTGAGGGGTGGGAAGGGGGGGGGCTGCCAAATGGGAGTGGAGAGAGTCCAAATGACAGGATGGAGTTTTATTTTTTTTATTATTTTTTAAAATTTGGCTTCGTCAACAGTGACGAGAGATGACAGAGGAGAGCCTGCAATCAAAGGCTGTGTCCAGACTAGAAATTAGCCCAGAACAAATGAATTTGGGTTCGGGGAGGAGGTGAGCTGTGGGGGTGGGGTGGGCATGGCTGGTGATGGGGGGTAGGCTCTGATCCAGAGGCTGCTCCTGGGCCTCTACTGGAATGATGGGCAGATCTGACTTGCAGGCCCAACTCTTCAGAAACTTCAACTGAGACACCAGTAGTGATGAAGCGCACGGGGCAGGTAAAACAACCACAAAACAAATCGCTCCCATCGGGAAGTCCAGTCCGTGGCTCACATCCCAAGTCAGGGATGGGCAGCCTTCCCAAAGTGGCCTGCCTAATTGCCAGCTCCTAGTTTCCTGGAGTGCCAGGGAAGGTAGTGTTGCCCATGCACTAATCTCCTTTTTTTAAAAAAAAAATATTTTGTTTTCCCCAGTTACACGTAAAAATAATTTTTTAACATTTATTTAAAAAAAAATTTGAGTTCCAGATTTTCTCTCTCCTTCCCTCACCACCCGCTCCCTGAGACAGTACGCGATTTGATACAGATTGTGCATGTTCAGGCAATGTGCACTAATTTCAAAGACTGTCTTTAGTATTTGTGCGTGACAGGTTGCTGTTGCCTGTCCTAAACAGAACTTAGCAGTCAGACTTTGTGCAGGCTTTAAGAAGTTTGGAGAATATGTCCTCTCTATTTTAATGGACACCCCCCCCATGACCCCACTACCTTCCTCCACCATTATCCAGCTTTAATAACTGTCTGTTTGGTATATTGTGAATCAGTCTTTGCACAGGCTTGACCCCCACTTCTGTGACTAAGAGAAAGTCACTTCATTTCTTTGGTCCTGTTTATTTATAAAATAAAAGGGTCAGACTAAATAGTCACTGGGGTTCCTTCCAACTCTAAATTTGATGAACCTTTAACTCTCATCTAGGAAAAACCTGATAAAATCCAGATAAACAGCTAGAGGACAGCTAGACAGTGAAGTGGATAGAGCATCAGGCCTGGAGTCAGGAAGACTCATCTTCCTGAGTTCGAATGTGACCTCGGACACTTACTAGCTGTGCGACCGTGGGCAAGTCATTTAACCCTGTTTGCCTCAGTTTCCTCATCTGTAAAATGAGCTGGAGAAGGAAATGGAAAACCACGGCAGTATTTTTGCCAAGAAAACCCCAAATGGAGTCACTAAGAGTCAGATAGGACTGAAAAATGACTCAACAACAATAAAAGCCATTTCCCGACCTCAGTCTTATAAAAGGTGTTTTACTTTGGGTTCCTGTGAGTCTGGATTTGCTGGACTGAATTGGATCAAGAGCTTTCTTTCTGGATTGACTAGAAACAAGAAAGGACCAAAAATGGTGCCAGAAAGCCCACTTTGTTGGTTGTCCTCAGCTTGGTTTGGACTCACTGTGATGACATGAGGGGACTGTTGCCTACACTTTTCTTGTTGTTTGCTATGGGTTCAGTCTGGATCTCCTCTGTCTACTGCCACAAACAAAGGTTTACAAAGAGGAGAGAGATGCTTCTTGCAGGCCACCGTGACTCTGCTCCTAGATGCTTAACAGGCAATCTCTAGCCTTCAGGGACAATATTACTTTCCTCTCCCACCCTTGTACCCCTGGCCCTTGCCACACAAATAGATTATCTGCATAACAAAACTCAGTAACCCTGTAAAGGGGTTTGGGGATATAGTATAGACTGTATACATCTGAGGAAAGCTTCAACACAGTTTCAGTCAGCTTAACTAAGGACTTATTGCTCTTGTTCAGGTTTTCTTGGCAAAGATACTGGAATGGTTTGCCATTTCCTTCTCCAGCTCATTTTACAGATGAGAAAACTGAGGCAAACAGAGCTAGTAACTTGCCCAGGGTCACCCAGCTCTTAAGTATCTATAGAGGTTGCATTTGAACTCAGGTCTTCTTCACTCTAGGGCTGGTGCTCTGTTCACTATGCCACCTAGCTGCCCTTAACTAAGAACTAACAAGCACTAAACAGGCTTCCCAAGTGCCTGCCTGGCCTGAACACTTGGTCTTTGAATTTCTCTTTATTTCCTCTCTCCCTCCCCAGCCTTCTCTTATACTAGCTGCATTAAAGTTGAGAAAACACTGAATTTAGACTTAGAAGGACTATGTTTAAATTCCAGCTCAGCCAACTCCACACACTCTCTGTTACCAAGGACGAGTCAACTGAACCTCAGTTTCCTTGAAAAATGGAAGTCCAAGGCTCATCAATTTAAAGTTCTAAGGAACATTAGAGAACGCGTAGTCCAGTTTCCTTCTCTTTGTAGATGAAGAAACTGAGACAGAGAAAGAAAGTGATCTGCCCCAAACCACATGGGGGTGTAAGTGGCAAGACCAGGATTTAAACCCACATCCTCTGACTCCAAATTCAGATGCCTTTCCTCTATACTGCACAATTGTTGTGACAATCAAATGAAATGTTGTACGTAAAGAGCTTTGCAAAACTATAAAGCATTAAAGCTTCTCCTCCTATGTCCATAATGACATATGAAAGTACTTGTTAAATACTTATTATGTAGTGGGCTTTGTGCTAAGTGCTGGATATATATACACATCTAGAAGTGAGATAGCCCCAACCCTCAAGGAGCTTACATTCTTTTTAAAGAAAATTTATTTTCGGTTCCAAATTCTCTCCCTCCCTACCCATTGAGAAGGTAAGGAGTATGTTAAACATTATACTTGTGAAGTTGTGCAAAACATGTTTCTGCGTTAGCATCTTCCAGGAAAAAAAATAAGAATAAGTGAAGAAAGGGAAAAATATGTTTCAATCTGCACTCTGAGTCCATCAGTCCTCTATTTGGAGAGTACAGCATTTTCCATTATGATTCCTTTGGAACTGTAGAGGATCATTGTATTAATCAGATTTACTAAGTCTTTCACAGTTGATTATCATTACAAGATTGCTATTACTATGTATATTGTTCTCCTGCTTCTGCTCATTTCACTTAGCATCAGTTCATTTAAGTCTTCCCAGGTTTTTCTAAAATCGTCCCCTTCATTTCTTACAGCATGACAGTATTCCATCACAATCATATACCATAACTTGTTCAGTCATTCTCCAAGTGATGAGCATCCCCTCAGTTTCCAATTCTTTGCCATCATGAAAGTGCTGCTACAAATATTTTCGTACACATAAGTTCTTTTCCTTTTTCTTTGGTCTCCTTGGGGTATAGGCCTAGTAATAGTATTGCTAGGTCAAAGGATATGAACAGTTTTATATCTCTTTGGGCATAGTTCGAAACTAGTCTTCAGAATGGTTGGACTAGTGCACAGCTCCACCAACGGTGCATTAGTGTACCTATTTTCCCACATCCCCTCCAGACTTTGTCATTTTCCTTTTCTGCCATTTTAGCCAATCTGATGGGTAGGAGGTAATGCCTCAGAGTCATTTTATAAGTGATTTAGAACATTTTTTTCATATGACTATAGATAGATTTGATTTTTTTTCTCTGAAAATTGTCTGTTCATATCTTTTGACCATGTATCAACTGGGAAATGACTTTTATTTTTATAAATATGGTTAGATCCCTATATGTTTGAGAAATGAAACCTTTATTAGAGAAACTTGCTATAATTTTTTTCTCAGTTTCCTGCTTTTCTTCTCATTTTGGCTGCATTGATTTTGTTTGTGTAATTTTTTTTTTTTATTTTATGTAATTAAAATTATCCATTTTACCTCCTGTGAACTTCTTCATCTCTTGTTTGGTTACAAACTCTCCCCCTACCCATAGATCTGACAGGTACTTTTTCCCATGCTTTCCTACTTTGTTTATGATATCACTTTTTATGTGTGAATCATATCCTCATTTTGAGCTTATTTGATACATGGTGTAAGATGTTGGTCTATGCCTAGTTTCTGCCAAACTGCTTTATAGTTTTCACAGCAGTTGTATGTCAGCAGGGTGGATTGCAATAAGACAGCCAGAGTGGATGTCTGGATAGGATGTGGAAGATGGTCTGGGATCTGGAGCTGGCTAGATATAATGGGACATGTAAGTGTGAGTTTGGACTCATGATTTATGGCTCCTACTACTACCACCATTATTAATAGTAGTAGTATAGGATTCTCTCTATGTAGAGATCTTTTCAATCTGGTTTACGGACTAATGATAGCTCTCTTACATTTATACTAATAATCAATACAGTATTGATTGATGGGTACCCTGTATGTAAGATATGTTAAATGGATACAAAGTATAGTGTTATAAGATTTCAGAATAATACATTCTAAATGGATACATGACCTTAATATTAAGGACCATATCCTAAAAAATTAGAAGAAAACTAGATCATATACATAATAACTATGAGTAGGAGATATATTCTTAACCAAAGAACAGAGGCAATTGCAAAAGATAAAATAGATAGCTTTTATGACATGAACTTGAAAAACTCCTGCACAAACAAAATTAATGTAGCTTGGATAAGAAAGGAAGCAGTCAAGTAGGAAAAAATCTTGTAATTGAATTTCTCTGATAAGGGTTTGGTATCTAAGATATGTACACAATTAACATCATATATATATACACATATACATACATACACACATATATACATATATAAAACCGAAAGTCAACCCCTAGTAGCTAAGTTGCCAAAAAATATGAGCAAATAGTTCTCAAAAGAATTGCAAATTATTAACAACCATATAAAAGACTTTTCCAAATAAACAATAATGAGAGAAATGCAAATCAAAACAAACCCAAGGTTTCACTTCACAATCTCCAATTGGCAAGGATGACAAAAAAAGGGGAACAGTCAATGCTTAAAGCATCGTGAGAAGATAGGCACATAGGTATTGTTGCTAGAGCTGTGAATCAATGCAATTGTTCAGGAAAACAATTGGAATTATGCAAGTGAAGATGCTAAAATACCTATACCTTTTGATCCAGATATCCCACTACTGGGTCCCCAAGGCAGCAATGGATAAGAAGAAAAATTTTTTAAAAACTTGTAGCAGCACTTTTTATGATGATAAACAATTGAAAACAAAGTAAATACCTATTGATTGAGAATTGTAGCACATGGATATTATACCATAGAATATTATTATACTTCAGAATGAATAGAATAATTCTATACAATAGAATATTATTGTACTATAAGAAATGATGAATGTGATGAATACAGAGAAGCAAGGGAAAAGCTACATGAACTAATGCAGAGTGAAGTAAGGAGAACCAAAAAAAAAAATGCAATGCCTACAACAACATAAGTAGAAGGAACAACCACAAAACAACCAAAACATTACAAAGAACAAACATGACTCCAGAGGAAAGATACCCTTACTCGTCTGCAGAGATCAGAGGTCTACAAGTGTGGTACATTGCAACATTTACAGACCTTTGCTATATATTGCTAGAGGTTGTAATAGATGGTAGGGTGGATAGAGTACCAAACCTGGAGTTGGGAAGACCTGAGCTCAAATGAAGCCTCAGACACTTACTAGCTGTGTGACCCTAGGCAAGTCACTTAACCTTGTTTGTCTTATCTGTAAAATGGGTATAATAATGGCACCTACCTCCCAGAATTGTTGTGAGGATCAAATGAGATACTAATTTTTAAAATTAATCTATTTACTTTTAGTTTTCAATATTCGCTTCCATAAGATTTTGAGTTCCAAATTTTCTCCCCATCTCTGCCCTCCCCCACCCCAAGATGGCATGTAAACTGATATAGGCTCAACATATACATTCATTTGAAACCTATTTTCACATTAGTCACATTGTAAAGAAGAATTAGAACCAATGGGAGAAACCATGAGAAAGATGAAACAAAAGAGGGAGAGAGAGAGAGAGAGAGAGAGAGAGAGAGAGAGAGAGAGCAAATAATATGCTTCAATTTGCATTTCACAGTTCTTTTTCTGGATGTGGGTAGCATTTTCCATCATGAGTCTTTTGGAGTTGTCTTAGGTCCTTGCATTGCTAAAAAGAGATAAGCCTATCAAAGTTAGTCATTACACACTGTGGCTATTAGTGTACACAATGTTCTCCTGGTTCTGCCCACTTCACTCAGCATCAGTTCATATGAGTCTTCAAATGAGATATTTGTGAAGAGCTTAGCACAGTGCCTGGAACATAGTAAGTGCTATACACACACACACACACACACACAGACACACATACATATATACACACATATATACACATATACACATATATACATATATATACACATATATATATATATATATGTTAGCTTTTATTACTGATCAATTTTGCTGATTTCTTTTTTATTTAAAAATAGCATTGCTTTCTGGGAAGGGGAGGAGAAAGTATCCTGGGGTAAATTTTGGTGATATAAGAAACAAAATACATCAGTAAATAATTTTTTAAAGAGTTCAGAGGAGATAAAGTCTTTCTGAAGAAGGTGAGAATTCAGCAAGGCTTTGATTCTCTGCCACTTGGGAACCCAATGAGGACAGCTCTGACCCCCTTAAAGTCATTTTAATATGGCCAAGACCAGCCCTTACCCTGACTTTTTAGGTAGTTCCCCCATTGTACCCTTGGCTGAGTCAGGCATGGCTGAGCTGCCTCTGAAAGGAACAAAGCTGCTCAGCCTCTCTGTTGGATACAAGGCAGGGGCCAAGTTGTAAAGGGGTCCATGTACGTGCTTAGACCAATACCTGGATCACGAGCTATTTGAGGAAGAGCTCGAACTAGATCAGAACATTGAAAAGACCCTAGAGAGCCTCATCAGTCTAATCCCTTCATTTTAACCATTGAAGAAACCAAGGCACAGAGAAATGAAGTGATTTGTCCAGAGTCACAAGTAGCAGAGTCAGTATTCAAATCCAGATCTTCTCACTCCAGATTCAGGGCTTTTTTCTGCTACTTTGCTGGGAGCCATCCAGGGAGAATGACTAGACAACTCTAAGGATTAAAGTAAAAGGTTTAGCCCTCGTTGGATTAGGTGGCAATGCTTGGGTGCTGCTGGCTCTGAAATAAATTCAATTATTTAGGGTTGGGGGGGACTGCATATCATGTATCCAGTTCCAAGGTCTAAAGAGTCTTGCTTCTGTTTATCTTCTTGTTGTTATTCAGTCACTTGATCACATCTGACTCTATTACCCCATTTGGGGTTTTCTTGGCAAAGATACTAGAGTGGTTTGCCATTTCCTTCTCCAGCTCCTTTTACAAATGAAGAAACTGAGACAAACAGGGTTAAGTGACTTGCCCAGAGTCACATATCTAGTAAGTGTCCGAAGCTGGATTTGAACTCAGGTGTTCCTGACTCCAGGCCTGGCATTCTATCCGCTGCACTACCTACCTGCCCTTTCTGCTTATTTATTTATTTTGGACACACAGAGAGATCCTGTAGTTGGAAGCCAGAGAATGTCAGAACTGAAATTCTTTATTACCTCTAGGATCAAATTACAAACTCCTCTGTTGGGCATTTTAAGGTCCTTCACACCCTGGCCCCAACCTATCTTTGCTGGCTTATTCTCTATTATTCCCTTTCACACACTCTATGCTCAAGCAAAGCAGGATTTCTTCTTGTTCCTCACACCTGATATTCATCTCCCATGTAAGCACCTTTGCACTGGTCATGACTCATGCTTGGAATGTGCTCCTTCCTCTCAGCCTCCTGGAATCCCTCATCTCCTTCAAAGCTATTATATTACGTCTTTCCCAATCCTTCCAGCAGTTAGTGACTCCCCTTGCAAAAAAAATCACCTTATATTTATATTGCACATCCTAATCAATCTCCATGTACTCTCCACAATCCCACGCAAACTCTCTGAAGACAGGGACTCCTTGGGTCTTATCTTTGTATCTACAGCACCTACGACTGTGTGTGGCATGTAGTAGGGGCTTTACAAATGCTTATTGCTTGATTGGTCATAAGATCATTGATTTTGAGGTGGAAGGGACCTTTGAGGTGATCTAGTCCATTTTTTACAGAAGAGGAAACTGAGGCCCAAAGAATGATTTGCCCAAAATCACAAAGTAGTAAACAACAGAACCAGGATTTGAACTCAAGTTGTCTGTCTTCAAAGTCAGCCTTCTTTGCACTGTACATGATTGGAAAGTACCTTAGAAATACTCAATGCAGTCCTCTTACATTAATCATGAGGAAACTGAGGCCCACAGATGAGAAGTGACTTGTCCAAGGTCTCAGCATTAGGTTTCCTTTCTCTCAGGCCAATTTTCTTCCCACCATACTTCCAGACTCCCCCCTCACTAGGAGAATCCCTACTTGGGACCCCTAATTAGAGCAAGTTACAAGCAGTTGGAATATGCAGGGAAAAACTAGCCAAGTGATGGAGCCACCTTTCTTCCTCCTCTTATACTACCTGAGCATGACCCTCAAGGACCACCATCTCCTCTCTCTACCACCTCACCCTTCTGTCTCCATTCCCAGAGTCTATGCATCCTGGAATCCTAGAACACAGGACATCAGACCTGGAAATGATCCCAGAGATATCTCATCCAAGCTCTCCCTTCACTCGTCCAACCCTATGGCCTATTTAGTGTCTTCTGACTTGTGCCTTCCTGAATCTTTGGCCGCTTGCTTACCCCCAGGGAGGGTCCAGGCTCTTTGTGTTTGTCTCTCCTTCTGATACAGATACGAACAGCCCTGGCCACTGGGTCCCAAGAAATTCTCTTGCCCCCTTTACCTTATTGATTGGGCTTGTTAGTTGATTGTTCATCGGTGTATATGGGCTGTCATTCTTTGTTTCCTGGGAGCCCTTGTGTCAAAGAATTTTGCTTCAGGGCAGGCAGTGCTAACAGGATCACAGTTTATCACTGACTCGCCCTGGGCCAGCAGCTTTATTCTTGGCAGGAGGCATGACTGCATCATCAGGCATGTCAAATGGTGTTTTCTTTGCTACAGAGATGCCTGTGGCAGAGCTAGCTAAGGATGTATCCCTGCCCTGAAGATGCTTGCCCTCTTAAACCAGTGACCTCCCCAAAATTACCTGGACATATTGCTACACTGTGAAGTTCAGCAATCTGGCCCCAGTCTTATCTCCCACTTACACCTCCCATGGTTGTTGTGAGGAGTAAATGAGATCATTGCAAAGCACTTGGCACGGAGCCTGGCACATAGCAAGCCCTAAATAAATGTTAGCTATCATTTTTATTATTATTAATATTATATTGTTCCCTATATATTCCACACCCCATCACACTCCACTCTAGGCAACATTTCAATATTCCCAAAATACATAAATTACTTTTCCACATCAAGGCCCTTCCTTTCTTTTGTCACTTTTTTTCCTTCCTTCCTTCTTTCTTTCTAGCCTTCCTTCCTTCCTTATTTCCCTGTTCCCTCCACCTTTCCTTCCTACAATCATTTACTTTCTGTCCCTCCCACTGCCTCTCCAATTGAACAGTTTTTAAAATGAAAAAATAAAATCCTCACAACAAATATGTATAGTCCAACCAAAAAAATTCCCACATTGGCCATATCCAAAAATAAATATTTCATTCTGTATTTTAAGTCCATCACCTCTCCGGCAGGAGGTGGGTGGCATGTTTCATCTTCAGTCCTCTGGACCTGTGCATTATCATTGCATTGATCAGAGTTCTAAAGTCTTTCAAATTTATTTTTCTCTTTAATGTTGTTGTCATTATATAAATTGTTCCCCTAGTTCTGTTCTCTGTACTCTGTATCATTTCATAGAGATCTTCCCCATTTCCTCTGAAACTATCCATTTCATCATTTCTTATGGCACAGTAATACTCCCTCACATTCATATACCACAATTTGTTTAGTCATTCTCCAATAGATGGCCACCCTCTTTGTTTCCAGGTTTGGGCTAAGATAAAAAGTGCTGCTATAAATATTTTTGTACATAAGGGTCCTTTTCCTCTTTCTTTGATCTCTTTGGCCTACTAGTAGAATTGTATTGATGGGTCAAAAGGTACATAAACAGGTTGGAACTTTGGGGCACAGTTCCAAACTGCTTTCCAGAATGGCTGGAGCAATTTTCACAGCTCTGCCAAGAGAGTCTGCTCTCCTCAGTGCCTTTTCTTATAGAGTTGCCCCTGCCTGGCATGCTTTCCCTTCACTTCTACTTATCAAAGCCCTCTCCATCCTTCTGGGTCCATTTTGAATCCCACCCCTGTTGTGAAACCTTCCTTGAGCACTCAGCCTCTAGTTATCTCTCCTCATATTCCTCCTAGCATTTATTTTTGATACCACTCTTGTCAAATTCTCACATTCTATATTATAGTGATCTGTATACATAACTACAGGCAATATTACTTCTATTTAATAGATAAGGAAATTGAGATGCAGAGAGGTTAAAAAATTTATCCAGTGTTAGCACCAGGGTTCAAAACCTCGGTATGTGATACAAGGTATTAAGAAGGGAGATGGACAGTTCCTGCAGGTGTAGCTTCCTCTAGTGTAGGGATTCTCAATCTGGGGACCGTGGATAGGTTTCAAGGCATGTGTGAACTCAGAAGGGAAAAAAATTACAACTTTATTTTCACCATCCTCTAACTGAAATTTATTATTTCCTTCAATTATTTAAAAACATTATTCCGAGAAAAGGTTCATGGGCTTTTCCAGATTGCCAAAGGGATCCATCAAACAAAAAAGGTTAAAGACCCTCCTGGTCTAACAAGACAAATCTTTCTCTTAATTCATTACAACTTGGGTACCTGAATCAGTCAAAAGAGGAACTTACACAGACTCATCCTGAGGGGATGGAGACCACACAGGGTGGCAGTAATAGAAGCCTCCCAGGCTTCCCTCCTCATTCATGAAAAACTGGTCCACGTTGAATGATGCTGGATTGGCTCAATATGTCTTGCCTATGCAAAATTTCAAAGAGCAAAGCTGAGAGTAGAGGATTTCCAGTTAATTCTAGTTCTGGTCTTCTAGCATAAGCCCCAATCTATATGCTCTACTGTCTATCTTAACCTACCAGTCCTCTGCCCATCTTTCCAACCTTCTTCCCTCTGCCTCCATTTTGGCCTCTAGCCCCACAACCCATGCCTGGCTTTGGGGAGAGAGGAGAGAGCTTCTAGCCACTGAGGCCCCTTTGCCAGGAAGGCTGAAGGCTGCTCTCCAACTAATGGCTTTTCTGGGCATCCATCCCAAAGTTTGGCATGATAGACATCCCACCCCACTCAGGCCCCAAGGAAGAAAAGCAGGAGTCCTGAGATAAACGCAGCCTCTGCCCCAAGCGAGGCAGGCAAGGAAGGAAAGAGGGACAAAATGTGGTTCCCTCCGATTCAGGAGCTAAGAAGCCAAGGACCACAAACCTGGAGTAGAGAGGGGGAAGGAAGTAAGAGACCTTGAACTAGCTGTGTCTCATTCTAATCAAGGAAGTCAGCAGGGAGCTGATCCAGGCAACAGTGTGGATTGAGCACCTACTGCAGGTAGGGCCCCATGGGAAATCACTAAGCAAGGAAAAGATGGAGTCCCTGACCTTGGAGACTATGTACTTTCATGGGCAAATAGACATAGAAAATGCACAGAGACTTATGACCCAAACACCGAAGTGAAGACTCCTGCTTGGCATTCAAGGCCCTTCACAGATGGCTCTCTTCCCTATACTCCCATAAATGAACCCTCCCTTCAACCAACCAACCAACCAACCAACCAACCAATGAATCAATTGCTCAGTCATTAAGCATTTATTAAAGGCTACTTATTAGGCGCTGTTCTAAGTGCTAGGGATACAAAGACCGAGTCAAACAGTCCCTGCCCACAAGGAGCCTCTATTCTAACTGGGGAGCTCTATGCAGACCATATACCAAATGAATACAAGGTAGTTTTGAAAGAAAGCGGGGTGGGTGGAGGGATCAGTAAAGGCTTCATGTAGAAACTTAAGCTGAATTTTAAAGGAAACCAGAAATTCCAGGAGGCAGAGTTACCTCTCCCACCCCTTTTTACAGCTAGACCAGAGGCAGGCAACCCTCAACACTCCTCATGCTGCTGGGACCAAATTAAAATGGAATTGGGAAATATTTAACAAAATGAATAAAAATACAATAAAACAGATAATAACACATTTTAAAACTGTCAACGTGCCGCCTATGGGGATTCTTTCGTGCAGCCTAGTGGCCCTCGTTTCTATTTGAGTTTGACATCAATGAGCTAGGCCAGGGGTGGGGAACCTGCAGCCCCGAGGCCACATATGGCCGTCTAGGTCCTTGGGTGCGGCCTTTTGACTGAGTCCAAGTTTTATAGAACAAATCCTTTTATTAAGGGGATTTGTTCTGTGAAGTTTAGATTCAGTCAAAGTCCTGAACCTGAGGACCTAGAGGGCCACAGGTGGCCTTGAAGCCGAAGGTTCCCTACACCTGAGCTAGATTATAAACTCTTAAGGGCAGGGCCTACATGGAATAGGCACTCAATAAATGTTTGTGAATGGTAATAATGAAAAAAAAAGATATGACCAGTGGGAAACACTCCTCAAATTAGTCTTAAGACTGTATTTGTTCACTTCCCTCCCAAATTCCTAAGTAGCTTGTGATTATCATTATCCAGCAGAATAAAATCCAAGTTCTTTGCCCTCCATGATCTCCCCTTACTGAGGCTAATGCAACCCTTCCTCTCGTGAGTCCCTACCTTTTGACCTTGGTTGTCTCTCCATCCACTGCTGGAGGGCTAGATCATTCAATGGGCAAGTGAAGTTCTTGTTGGGAGGCCCCCCAAATTTAGGCAGAAGTGGTTAGCCTAGGGGCCTCCACTTCTGGTGCTACAGTACTTTCCTTGCCCCCTCCACAGCCCCCAAGGAACCTGGGCCCATCAACCCATGGATCAACATGTGACTGAACAGGAAAGGGCTCTGGGAAGGTAGGATTAGGAGAAAGGACACAGACCTTCTATAACCCTCACAAGAGCCAGGACTTATTATATTATTATGGAGAAGTTTAAACATTTTGGGGGCCCCCATGACTCCTGGTAACTTATTAATCTTAAAATATACATTTAAAACAACATATAAAGACTCATCTTTCTAAGTTCAGACGTTATAGCTGTATGATTCTGGGCATAACCCTGTTTGCCTCAGTTTCCTCATCTGTCAAATGAGCTAAAGAAAGAAATGACAAACATTCCAGTGTCTTTGCCAACAAAACCCAAGTGGGGTCATGAAGAGTTGAATAGAACTGAAAAAGTCTGAACAACTATAAATAAAATAATAAGAGGTTGAGATGTAATGTTCAATATGATACCGTAGTTTTATTTTAAAACACTATAAATTCCGAAGAAAGGGCCCTTCATTCATGATGCCCAGTGGCCCCAGAAGGTCTTGCTCTACCACCGGTCCCCTCAGTATATTATAATCCTTCCCAACCCCTTACCTTTTCTCCTGCTGTTTGTCCTCTCCTTTACCCTCCCTGAAAAGCTGGATGCCCTTCCCTTCCTCTCTGCCTATCCAGATCCTACAAAATCAAAATCAAATAATCTCCTCTGAGAAGACTTCCTTGGCTATCCCCAGCTCGCTCTTTCCTTAGAAGTCTCACTTGCAAGGACTTGAAATGAGGAGGGCTTGAAATGAGGAAGATTTGATTTCAAATCTTGATTCAGACACTTACCTGGCTATGTGACCCTGGGCAAGTCACTTAAACGCTCTTTGCCTCAATTTCCTCATCTATAAAATGGGGATAATAAGGAGACTTACGTCCTTAGAAGTCTCATTTCAGAAAAATAGGACAAGAACTATACAAACTGATGCAGAGTGAAGTGAGAAGCACCAGGAGATCATTGTGCGCAGTAACAGCGATGTTGTAGTAGTGATGATCAGCCATGAAAGACTTGGTACTCTGGTCAGTACCATGATCCAAGACAATTCCAAAAGACTCATAATGAAAAAATGCTATCCACCTCCAGAGAGAGAACTGATGAACTCTGAATGCAAACTGAAGTATAATTCTCACTTTCTTTTTTTTCTTGCCTTTTCAAAAAAAAAATGTGGCTAATGTGGAAATATGTTTTTCATGATTTCACATGTGTAGTTGAAGCCCTGTTAATTGCCTTCTCAGTGGTCAGAGGGGATCAGAGGGAGGGAAAGAATTTGGAACTCAAAATTTAAAAAGAAAAGAATGTTTTAAAATAAATAATAAAGTGTTTTTTTTAAAAAGTCTTACCACTACTAATAAGCTGCATCTTTCATTTTCATACTTAGTCAGATACTCTGTCTTTGAGTGTTACTGAGCTATTTCATATGTATGCATGCACCCCCAACAAGTGTTAGCTGTTCATTCTCATCATCATTAAACATTTACTGAGCGGAGGCAGCTCTAGGATAGTGGAAAGAACATTGTATTTGGGGTAAACAACAGAAACAAAACAAAAACACAACTTAGTTTTAAATCTTAGCTCTGCTCTACCTGAGTGACCTTGGAGAGGACACAACTTACCCGAGAGTCTATCTTCTCACCTGTAAAACAAGGACATTGGACTAGATAACCTCGAAGGTACAGATTCTTAAATTAGGATCCCATTTCCTTTAATTCTATTAAAATGTTATTGTGAGAAGGGCTCCATGGGCTTTACTAGATTGCCAGAGTCCATGATGCGCAAGTACCTACCCTCAAAGAACTTTCGAGCTAGTTCGTCTGGAGACCCAAGGTTATGTCTCATGCTTGCCTCCCCTACGAAAGAATGTATGTAAAACACACTATGTGTACAATACATACAAAAGGCAGCTTCATATAGTGGGGAAGGAAAGCACTGTATTTGAAGAAAGAGGACCTTGGTTCAAATCCTAGCCCTGACACTTCATTGCTAACAAGTCATTTAACTCATCTGGGGCAGGTAGATGATGCAATGGAGAGAGTGCCAGGCTTGAAATTAGGAAGACTTGAGTTCAAATCTTGACTCAGACACTTACTTAGCTATGTGACCCTGGGAAAGTCACTTAAACTCTGTTCCCTCAATTTCGTCATCTATACAATGAGGATATAAGAGCACATGCCAGGGTTGTTGCGAGGGTCAAAAGAGATAATTATAAAGCACTTAGCCCAGGATCTGGCACAGAGGACCTACATAAATGTTGGCTATTATTGTTATTAATAGCACTTACCTCATAGGGTTGTTGTGATCAACTGAGATTATATGTGTAAAGTGCTTTGCAAAACTAAAGGGTTGTATTCATGTCAGCTACCGTTTAACCTCTCTGAGACTCAGTTTCCTTAACTGTAAAAATGAGGGGGTATATCAGACTGGATAACTTCTACCATCCCTTTCAGTTCTAAATCTATGCCCCTATAGGGATGTCAGCTTAATAATACCGGGGCATTTAATAGATGCTCAGTAAATGTGGAACTGAATTTAGTTGGATACATTGAGGCTGGGGAAGTAGATGCTGCCATGACTGGATCAGCGCTCTTTGTAGGGTTCCTTTGGGAGGCTTCTCTGGAAGAAGGGAGTCTTTATGCAGGTTGGTTCTGGAGAGGAAGCAATCATATCACATTCATTATCTCCTTTAAGCCTCTCAGCAGATATTGTTACCGAGTTCCCCTACACACCCCCATCCCACCCCCGCCTTTGAGATTCAGAAAGGTTAATTGACTTGTCTATACAAACGTCAGAGTTGCGATTCAAACCCAGGGTCCCCTCATTCCAAACCCAGCCTTCTCTCCACTGTACCACACTGCTTCCCAGAGGGCCACGCGCCGTTTAAATCTCCCAATAAGTTTCTGACAGAGACCTGTCCCCCTTTCAGAACTTCAAAGGGCCGTGCTGGGGGCGGGGCGAGGTTGGAGGCGCCTGGTGACTATCCCGCTAACCAGAACAGACTCCGTTCTGCTTGGAAATCACAGCCTGGGACTGTTAGAGCGCCTGTCACAGCCAGAAGCACTAATTCTTATCTTGGGGATGATAGCGGCCTTCCCCAGCTGGGGAGGGGGTGGAAAAAAGCCCTTCTGCAAAGCTGGTTTCCAGCGCCTGTTAGTCTTGGATGATGTCGCGGTGGTGCCACCCGAGAGATTATCTACATTCCTCCTGAGCGGTGCGCCACGATTCTCGCCATTAAAAGCAGCTATTAAAGAGATTCATGGGGAGGGGAAGGAGGGGGGAAGCTAATCGCCCTGGTCCTGATTGTAATTGTCCAGAGGTGTTGGCCCGGCTAATAAATACCCCTGTTTGCCCGGTGTGGTTCAGCTCACGCGGTAGGACTTCTCCCTGCTGGGACCGTGCTGCGGAATGTTCTTTCAACATAACTCTATTTAAATTCACATTTCCATCATTCCCCAGAGTAGCCGGCAAGAGAGCGCACAGCATGATATAAACTTAAAAAGGATTAGATGAGGTGGGTTTTTTCCCCCTTTTATTTTCCCTGCAATGAAGGATACGGGCTTGGGGGAAGGGGACAGAGGAGAGGATGTGTCAGAGAAACAAAGTTTCAGGGTTGGAAGGGCCTCAAGAGACCATCTGGTCCAACCTTGTGGTTTTATAGGTGGAGAAACTGAGGCCTAGAGAGCAGAAGTGACTTGCCTGGATCGCACAACTAGTTGGCAGTCAATCTGGGGCTCCTGAGTGACAGCCCAGGGCTTTCTATTACATGAGGAGGGGTGTATGTGTGTGTGTGTGTGTGTGCGCGCGCGCGCGCGCGTGCGTGTGTAATCTCTGAGACAGGCAGAAATGAAAGATGAATGAGCTGGAGATGAAGGAGAAGGGGTGTGGAGAATATCAAGGACTGAGAGATGATCATTGGAACATAGATTTAAAACTGGCAAGGACCTTTGAGTTCATGACTAATCCAAATTTCTCATTTTACAGTTGAGGAAACTGAGGCCAGAGAGTGAAGTAGTTTGTCCAAAGTCACATAGGTAGTAAGATGACAGAGTTAGGATTTGAACCTGGGTCCTCAGAATTAAAATCCAGTGTGCTTTCTTTTGTACCCCACTGTATTCCCCAGTCATACCAGCCAACTTGCCTTCTAAACCTACCATCACAGGTTTGTAAATCCAATACCTCCTCCAGTCTCCTTGTTACCCTCTCCTCTCCACAGTCTAGCATCAAGGAAGGAGACAAAGGGTGGGGGTGGGGTGAGTATGGTGAGGGAGTGTGGAGGTGGCTTTCAGAGAAGTGACAGGAATACCAGCAGGGCTAAAGCCCTCATTGCCACTCTCCAGAATAACTTTCATCATGCTTAGTGTCATGTATCTGTCCAAGCACTGTCTGACTAATGGAGACTTTGTTCCAGCATTGATAATGTCTCTTTTTAATGAGGTATACAGTCACAGAATCATAGAATTTGAGAATTGGCAGAAGCAGTGGCCATTTAGTCCAATGTATCTATGAAAAGTCTCTAACATATGCAACAAGTGATCTCTGATTGAATACCTCCGAAGAGGGAGAATTCATTATCTCTCAAGGTGGGCCAGCAGTTCTAGCTGTTAGGAAATTTTTCCTGACTTTGAATCTAAATTTTCCTCTTTGCAACTCCCTCCCCCCAACACCCTTGTTTCTGGTTCTATCCTCTGGGCAAAACAGAATAAATCTAATCCCTCCTGCCCATGATAGCCCTTAAAATACTTGAAGAGAGCTATCATGTCCTTCCAAGTCTTTTCTTCTCCAGCCTAAACAAGCCTGGTTTCTTCAACAGATCCTTACATGACTAGACTCAAGGACTTTCACCATCCTGATTGCCCTTCGATGGACACATTCCAGTTTATCAATGTCCTGCTAAACAGCAGTGCCCGGAACTGAACACAATACTCTGGATCAGACCTGACAAAGACTGGGTGCTATGGAGGTCATCGCTTCCTTATTCCTGGAAGCTCTGCCCCTCTGAAGGCAGTTCAAGATTGCATTAGCTCATGGGCCACTAAAACTCTGAGATCTTTTTCAGAACAACTTTTAGCTAACCATGATCCCCCCATCCTTTGTACCCAAGTGCAATACTTTACATTTATCCCTACTGAATTTCAACTCACTATATTATATCCAATGTTCTACCCGTTCAATATCCTTTTGGATCCTGTCTCTGCCATCCATGGTTAGCTATCTCTTCTAGCTTTGTGTCTTCTGCAAATCCAATGAGCATTCCTCCTATTCCTTTATTTAACATTAAACAGCACAGTACCAAGTGCAGATCCCTGGGGTACTCCACTGGAGCCCTCCTACCATGTTGACATTGAAACATTGAGTTTGGCCCTTCAATCAGTTTTGAATCCATCTAATTGTAACATCATCAATCTATATTACTCCATTTTCTCTCAAAGAATTACATATGATTCTTTATCAAAGCATCCACTACTGATGAAGACAGTCTGGAATTGATGTATCCCTGTTTGGGGAATAAGGTGGTAGAGAGGGTGGATTCGTACTCTGATATAACTACAAGGAATTCTCAGTGTGGAAATTCCTTCCAGACATTCAGATCAGCAATTTGTAGTCACCTATAATGTTAGAGTTACCTAGGGCAGAGAGGTTAAGTGAATTGTCCAAGATGACATAGCCTGTATGTGTTGGTAGCAGAACTTGAACCCAGGTCTCTGTGACTCCAAAGCCAGTGCCATCTATCCACTACACAAGTCTGTCTGTTATGATGATTCCCTATCCAAGAGGTAAAAGTCTTCCTTGACCCTCTAATGAGGACTTTGTTCCGGAGTTGCAGATGTCTTTAACCAGGTGTTTCATTCCCTTAAAATTAAATCTTTGATATGGTATGAATTCCTAGGTACTTGTTGCCTTCACTGGCAACATATTGATGTTAATTGATTCTCCTCTAGCTTGTAGACCTGAACTACACCCTTGGGATTGGCCTCTAATAGGAGGATGAAGAGCTGGAAAGGGAAAGAGAACAAGTTGGACACATATCGACTTGATTCCCTAGAAGGAAGCTGGAACAGCCTTGAAGCCTTTATAGAGGAATGTGCACCTGGGAATAATGTGCATCCAAGAATCAGTGGTAGAGGAAAAGATCCAAGTAGAGGAGTTCCTGGACCATGCTTCCTGGACCCAGTGGAGCAGTTGCCAGAGGAAACAGGAGCTAGAATAGAGGAAGAACAAAGAATAGTGCTACAACATGGAGTAGTACATCCAGATGTTGTCCTTCATTTGTACTGTGAGTTATGTGTGCTGTGCAGGGCCAAGGAAGGGTTATCAACTTTCAAGTGATCCTGAGATTTTCCCCCCATTTGTAGAGGGACTCTACCTAGGACCATATAGGTCCCTGGGAGGTGGGGTTTCCTAGAAAGGGAAGGAGTCATCTTGACTATTTATGAGTTCAAATGAGAGTCCTTTGTTTATTTTTTTGGAGGGGATTGGTTTGATAAAACCTGTCCTGTATTTGATGTCATGTTAGCTTGAATGCCTGCATAGTAACTTAGGCCCTTTTCATTTTTTATGTGGAGATCCAGACATGAGTCAAATCCTGATTGTTCTACTCTGAGTGAGGACATGAAGCAAAGAGATTTCTATGGTAAGTGCTCAAGACTGATCCCGATCTAGGAATGCCTAGACTTTCAGTAATGAACCATGGATTACATTATGTTCAGAGAAGCACTGGAGTTGTTAGGTAAAGACATGGTGGGAACAGATTCAATAATTAGTCAAACCATATCACATCACTTTTACATGGGACCTTGATGGGGACCCTGGCTAGATTTACCCAGTGAGATCCCTCCAGGGGGTAGGAAAATGGGGTTTTTAAAGGCCATATTTTTTATGGGGAGAAAGAAACAAGGCAGATTTGACCGTCTGGTCTGGGACCATGGCCAAACCACATAGCTGGCTTGCCATGCTCAGGGGATGTCGAAACCCAAATCTGAGATCCTGCCAGTTCCACTAACCCTAGCTTGACTCTGGGAAGAGGGAGGGGAACTAAAAACAGAGTCTTCTCTCTGAATGTTAATCCTGGTTTCTGAAGGCTTGGGTCAGGCCTCATCAACTAAGACTAGTATTTAGACAAAGTCAACCAGTTATTTTTCCTGGTTGGGTCAGCCAGAAAGCAATTGAGGAGGGAGTGGTGTCTGTGCTTTTTGAGAGGATACACTGTGCCAATTGTATGCCAGAAATATGCAAATTAGCATCTGGGATTTGGGAGTCAACAGCTTGGGCACTGATTGAAATAAGACTATCACACCATTCCTGAAATCCCCTCCCCTGTCATTTCTAATCAGATGGCCCTCCAGGTGGGAGTGATTTTCACTTATCCAGCTAGGCAAAGTCCTGGGATGCCAAGGCCTTGGCCATTTTCCAGGAATGGTGAAGCACTGAGAAGTATTGTGGGCAGATTAAAAAGCAGGAGGTAGATAACCCTGCCTACTGTCAGGACCCCCCCAACACTGGGGAGCAGGTAGATATGAGGTGAAGGATGTATAACAGCCTCCTGTAGGAGGATAAATCTAGAGGCAGACGAGACTTAGAGGCCATTTACTCTGATTTCCTCCACCCTCACCCCACTGTTTTACAGAAGAGGAATCTGAAGCTCTAGAAGCCTAAATTCAAGATTTGAATTCAGGTCCTCTGATTCCAGAGCCAGTCAACCCCTACTCTAACCTGTTGTTACCACTGGCCTTCCTGTAGACCCTCCCACCTGACTGAACTCAGGGCTGGCCCAGCCCACAAAGCCCCTTGGATTCTAAGGCTGCCAAACACTGGAAGGCAGGGCAGCTCCAAGAGAACCACCAGGGTCTTGAGCAGGAAGAAGTGTTTGGCTGAGGCTCCTGATTCTGCTTGGGACCAGCTCTATGAAAAGGGACTGATAATATCCCTTCTGTCTAGTCAAGAGGTTTGGTTGTATGAACTCTGTGATGGTAGGGGATTCTAGAACAAGGCTGATCTGCTCTGGACCCAAGCCCCAAAAGGGGGTTCCCACCACTCACCTTCAAATGAGGCTCCTCATGCCACTCTGCCATCTCCCAGTCTTTGAGCAGCACATTCCCAAGGATTGGTGCCAGATCCAAATGGGTACTTAAGCAGTGACTTTGAGTAGCACATTCCCAAGGATTGATGCTAGATCCAAATGGGTAGGTAAGTAGGAAAAAGGGTTAAAAAAAGTTCCCCTCCAACCCATCCCTTGAAGCCCTAAACCCCAGGGTGTACTGGCCTGTTAATTCCTTGATTATTAGGCACTCGAAACAGGACTATCCAGGCTCTCTCCCTGCAGTGCTTGATTACGAGGTAGGTTGCTCATTTTATACCCAGATTTGACGCTGCTCCCCGCCAACCTGATGCTCGGCTCTCCCACCGAGTTCCTCCATCAATTATTGACGTCAGAACCGAGAGGACTGACAATGCAGATGGGGCTGAAAAAAGTCATTGTAATCACCACCTGGAATGGATGCGGGCTGGTTTCCCCAGCACTCAGCACCCAGCATGGGGGTTGCCGCCCAGCTCAGGGGGAGATGAGGAATGGTGGGGAGGGGGCGTGATTACCACTGGGGAAAAGGAGAAGGAATTCCTGCATCAGGAAGGAGATTGAGCAAGATAATGTTCAAGCTTCCTTCAGCTTTGAGATTCTAGGGTGCTCCTGGGTCATACCCTTGGATTTCCAGGCCTCTGGTCCCTACTTCCTGCTGGTTAAAGGGGTTTGTGTGGGGTATGTGCAGGTAGAAGGCCAGCACCTGGAGAGTTGATCCTGGTTTTGACATAGACTAGCTGTATGACCTTAAGCGAGTCAATGAACCTCTCTAGGCCTCTGTAAAATATGGAGAATAATCTCTACCTGCCTGAACTCCTGGGACTTTGGGAAGGATGTAAGAAAATAAAAGAATAACTCTAGAATGTGATACCAAAGGGAGAGATGCTGGATTATTTTTTTCTGTGCTGTCTTTAAAAAGTGGGTGTCGGAAGTCTGAGCCCTGGATGGGGGTGGTAGTCTGAAGTGTGCCAATCCTTTTAATATCTGTTTTGGAGAAATTACCAGAGAAGGGATAGCTACTTCTCTGCCTCCAGCAAGGTCCCATTCTGCTTCCAACAGTATGTTATGAGAAAAGAGCTACAGGCAAGTATCTCCCCACAGACCAGAGCCCCTGGAGCCCGGCATCCTTCCATACCTTGGCTAAGAACATCCTCAATTTTCTTAGAGTGATAGTGTCATGAAGCCCTCTTTCCACTTCCTTGGGATTGAGGCTACAGGGAAGGAGCATGGAGAGTGGGAATACGATGGTAGAAGGACCTATTCCCCACGGGCAGCTTTTTAGTAATTTCTGTTATGTCCAACTCTCTGTGACCTCTATAACTGTATGACCTGGGGCCAGTCAACTTCTCAGCCTCCGTTTCCTCGTCTGCAAAATAAGAGAGTTGGATGTGATGGTTTCTAAGGTCCCTTCTAGCACTAACTCCATGATCCTTTGAGAGGCAGCTAGGTGGCTCAGTGGATAGAATGCTGGGCCTGGAGTCAGGAGGGCCTACAATCAAATCCAACCTTAGACACTAGCTGTGTGACCCTGGGTGAGTCCTTTAACTCCCATCTGCCTCAGTTTCTTCAACTGGAAAATGGAGATAATAATAGCACCTCTACCTCCCAGGGTTCTTGTAAGGATCAAATGAGATAATATTGGTAAAAGCACTTAGCACAGTGCCTGGCACACAGTAGGCAATTAATACATATTTGTTCCCTTCCTTACACCCCTCCCCCCAAATATACATAGATAACACAAAACCGGTTTTTTTTTTGGAGGAATAAAACACTCACAGCTTGGAGGAATCAAGAAAGGCCTCAGGGAGGAGGTGATACCTGATCTGGGCTTTAAAAACAAGCTAGGAATTCTAGGAGGCAAAGGTGAGGAAGGAGGGCATTCCAAGGCAGAAGGTACAATATATTCAAGGAGCTAGAGGTGGGCGGTAGACTCTTATATATGAGGAACGAGTATCCCAGTTTGACTGGAATAAAGTGCATCTCAATGCTGCTATGATGACCCGGTGGGTAAGCAGGACTCTAGGAAGCAGGTGAGGGTGGGAGAGGAGAAGGAGTCGATGATGTTCTTGCTGCCTGCAAAAAGACAAACCTGGGGTGCTATTCTGCATACCAGCAGCCCATAACTTCCCATGTTTACACTTTCTTCCCAATATCACCAAGACAACTGGGGTGGGGCTGGGGCTGACTGCCTGAGAACAATGCCCGTTGCCTTTTGTTCACCGCCTCTGATTGGTTGTGAACAAAGGTGAAGGAATAGGGATGGGTGACTTGGCAATCCAACGCGTTTGTGTGATAACTGGCCTGGGCCATGGAGAGTGAGAACTTGTGGCCAAGTATTCATCGATCTTAGTGCAATGTCCCCGTGGGAACAGGGAATCACTGATGGGGAGACTGGACCTTGAGAGGGTGCAGTTGAGTATCTTTGGGGAGGTGTGGCTAAGCCAGGTCCCTGAGCTCCCCGCTGGAGTATGTTCCTCTGGGCTATGGTTTCTATTTCAGCACCAAGTAAGCACCCCTGGGCCAAGATAAGTCATGGTTCCACTACTGACCAGCTGGGTGATTTTGGATGAATCACTTCCTCTCTCTGGTCTTTCACCAGCTGTGAAACGAGGTGAAACAAGATGATTCCTAGGGTCCTTCCAGCTCTGACACTTGATGAATCTAAGGTATAATCAATTGGTAAGCCTTTCCTTGGGTTCAAATCCAGATTCTGATACTTAACTCCTTGTATAACCTGGGATATGTCACAACCTTTTTGGGACTCAGTTTCCTCATATGTAAAATGAAGGGCCTGGGCTAGATGGTCTCTGAGGTCCCTTCTGGCTCTAGGTCTATAATCCTCTGATCATTTTGGGATTCCCCCCACCACCACCACCCCAGCTCCCTTCAGCCCCAGCTTAGTAGAGGAATCTCAGGTACAGGGTAACTCCGGATAGAAATGCCAGGTGGAGAAGGGAGAGCAGAGCAGGGCCAGAGGGAGGTGAGACAAAGGGAAAACAAGCCAGACACTGGCAGCTCTGCATCTGGCCCCTGAGTAGCCAGGCTGCTGAGTTCTTGGAAGCAGGCCATTAAAATCAGAGAATAGGCCCTCCACACACAGATCTTCAGACATCATCATCATATTAATAATGAAAGGGCAGCTCTCTCAAAGATCTTAGACCCTCTCGCTCCGCAGCAGGCAGGAGAGCAGAATGCAAAGTTGTCGTGGGGATGTCACTGCAAACAGATGAGGGAGGCCACCACGCTGAGGTGGGCCTGCCAGGCTGGGTGGGAGCCAGGCTCAGGTGGCTCTCCAGTCCTGGGGGGAAAAGGGGGAGGGAAGAAAGGGAGAGAGAAGGATTCTACTTGGTTGTCTTTAAAGATGCTTTGCTAAGTTTCATTAAATATGCATCTACCTCTGTTAAACTTTAATTTCCCACTTTGAGATGTCACATTTTTCATGACCGCCTGGGACCTGGGAGAGTTGGGCTTGGAAGGGCCAGCCGTTTGGGACATAGGAGTAGCTATGGGGTAGCATGGGACTGTCCATCAGAGCTGGGGCCTCTGGGCTCCTGTCAGCGTAGAGTGAATGGAATTGACGGCCTGCCTCTCTGTCTCTGTAGTGGAGCTAGTGCTGGTGCTGGGATCCAAAAGCCAGCCCTGGTGCTCTTGGGAAGTGGGAGAGAGAGGAAGCAGGAGACAGTAGAGAGAACACAGGGCTGGGAATTGGGAGACTCCTGGCTCCTCTTGCCATGGAGCCTTGGGCAAGTCATATTTTAGGCCTGCTTCCCCATCTGTAAAATGGGAATGCTGATACCTACCGTGTCTAACACAGGGACGTCTTGGGGACCCAGTGAGGATGTAAAAGTACTTAGAAACCCTTAAGCGGCTATGCAGACGTGAGGGATCCTGTCAGTAGTATTAGGAAGCCATGCCTCTGTTGTACTTCCCTGGCTGGTCTGGCACCAGACCTAGAATTTTCCCCACTGCAGTAGCTATTACCTTGGGTTACGTAATTCTCTCCTGGAAGCCCATGGTTGTACATAGGAATTTTATACTAACAAGGCCCCAGAAATAGTTGTGGGACACATGAGCATGACGGAGGGGGAGGGGATTTTCAACTGAGAATTCTGAACTGGACTAGAAGGTGAGGGAGACTTGCCTGAGGCAAGAGCCTAGAAAAGTCTCTGCCACTTGCTTCTTCATTCATTATCTTCTATGTGTAAAGAGACTGTGTCAGATACTGGAAAAAACAATGGACCCCTTGAATCAGGAGAGACTTGGCTTCAAATCCTACTTCTGACCATGGCTGGCCTTGTGACTACAGGCAAACCACTTTATCTCTCTGAGCCTCAGTTTTCCCAACTGGAAAATGGGGTAATAATTCTGATGAACCCCACCTTACAGGGTTACATCAGAAGGGATAATATATGAAAAAGTACTTTGTAAATCTTAAAGGGCTACAAGAAATCAACTATTATTTATTACACCTCTGATAATGGGCTCATTTGCCAACTGCTTACCCCTCAACAATAATAATTGGCATTTATATAACAATTTTCCATTTGCAAAGCACTTTACATATTATGTGAGACATGGGAGCCACTGGCACAGGACTGCCCAGCATCAAAGAAGGTACTGTGTTCTACGAGCAAAGCAGAATTTCAGTAGCTCAAAAGAAATGTGAGATGTCCACATTTAGAAACATTTCAACTCCAATGTTTATGTGGACTATTTGTGCTCGACTTGTGGTACAGCCTTCCGTGTTCATATTGGTCTGATCAGCCACAGTCAGACACACTGTACTTTGATCCCAACATAGTGATGTCAGTTCAGTCGTCTTCGAGAATGAAGGACAACGATGAAACAACCAATGGGTATCCTAATCCCCCATTTTAGAGATGAGGAAGTTGAGGCTCAGAAAAGTTATGTGACTTGCTCTTGGTCACTCAACTTAGTAAGTATCAGAGACAGGACTTGAACCTAAGACTTCCCAATACCAAGTGCAGCAATCTACCTGCCTACCCATCATACTGTGCTACTTTTCAAGACAATTCTCTCCTGTCACTGTCCCTTAGGCAATAAAATACCCGAGGCTTCAAGAGAAGGTCAGCTTTTCTAGGTACACCTGGAATGTTTGTCTCTTAGAAACCAAATATGAGAAAATTTTAAAATACTGTAATGACAACAGCCCTAGGAGGCTGGCAAGGCAACCATTGTTAAGGGTAGGTGAGACACCCTGCTTTCTGCCTGGCCCGTTTCAGCACCTCGGCTAAGGCTCATCAACCCCCTGCTCTAAAAGGGCTGAAAGGAAGTAAACTCTTTGATATGTTTAATTTAACCCTAGAGAGTGGATTGAGGAAAACAATTCAATCCAATCCACTAAGCATTTCTTAAAGTGTTACTGTGGAGCAGCTTAGGTAGCACAGTGTCTCTCCTGGAGTCAAGAAGACTCATCTTCCTGAGTTCAAATCTGTCCTCAGACACTTACCAGCTGTATGACCCTGGGCAAGTTGCTTAACCTTGTTTGCCTCAGTATCTTCATTTGTAAAAATGAGCCAGAGAAGGAAATGGCAAACCACTGCAGCATCTCTGCCAAGAAAACCCCAAATGGGGTCACAAAGATTTAGACATGACTAAATAACAACAAACGGACCAAGCATCATGCTGGACTTGGGACTCAAACACACACACACAAAAAAAAATGAAAACAAATTTCTTCCCTCAAGAAGCTTACATTCTACTAGGGAATACAATTTAAACTCAGGTAAGCAAATACAAAGTCATTTGAAGAGAGAGAATACTGACAGCTACAAGACTACGAAAGAGACCTTAGAGACCATCCAACCCATACTACAGATAGGGTATTCGAGGTCCAGAAGAGAGAAGTGATTAGTCAAAGGGCACACAGCTAGTAAACAGCACCTCCCTAGCAAATATTAAATGAATGAAACTTTCCTCTATTGGAGTAGAGGAGAGGGATGTGAACAGTTAATAAGTAGCTTGGCTTTGTGTATAAATTTTCAGCATAGACAGGACCCAGTGTTCCTTGGCAGGTGGTGTTAGGTATTTAAGAATAAAATCCATTCTGAATGAGTAGCTTTGGGTTTTGGCATAGGGAGTGGATACATCCCTGCAAAGGCAGCAGGCCTGGGCTCCCTTGTACCTGAAGGGGATGTGTTAAGAATGCATAGGTATCGGAGGTGGCAAAGACCTATTAGCTCACGGAGGCCCGGCCCCTGCGGGCCAGGCACGGGAGACAGAATTGAAACAGTACCATCTGCTTGCTCAGCTCAGAGGAAAAACAGACGGGTGCTGGCAGAGGAAAAATGGGTCTGCTGCCTTGTGGCAGAGCACCCTGTGCCACTGGGGTGAACGGCTCCCAAGCAGAGGTGCTTGGTTCAGTTGCTCCAATGGGAATAAGGGCCAGCAGGGAGAGTCCCGGCCATCCCACATGGCTTCTGCTCAAGAACCAGTGCTGTGCCCCACTCTGGAGAAGACCCAGAGATGACAGCTGTGGTATGGACTGTTCGAAATGAAATCGCCTAGCCCAATCCCTTCATTTTATAGCAGAGGAAACTGAGATCTAGCTTTTTTAGCATTTATATAGTACCTACTATGTGCCAGGCACTGTGCTAAACACTTTTAAAAAGTATTATCTCATTTGATACTCATAGTAACCTTGTGAGGTATGTGTTGTTTTTATCTCCCAATTTACAGTTGATGGAACTGAGGCAAACTAAGGTTAAGTGACTTGCCCAGGTCACTTAGCTACTGAGTGTCTGAGGTCTGATTTGAACTCAGATCTTCCTGATTCCCGGCCTAGTGCTCTATCCACTGGGCTACCCAGCTGCCTCCAATGGGTGACTGGAAAGGAACAAGATTCTATGAGAGTTCAGAAGCAAGAGAGACAGAGAGAGAGAGAGAGAGAGAGAGAGAGAGAGAGAGAGAGAGAGAGAGAGAGAGAGAATGAGAGAGAAAAGAAGGGAAGGGAAAGGAAGGGAAGGAAAGGGAAGGGAAGGGAAGGGAAGGGAAGGGAAGGGAAGGGAAGGGAAGGGAAGGGAAGGGAAGGGAAGGGTAGGGAAGGGAAGGGAAGGGAAGAGAGACAGACAGAGACAGACAAAGAGAGTCAGAAACAAAGAGAGACAGAAAGAGAGAGAAAAAAGAGAGACAAAGAGAGAAAAAGAAAGACAGAGGTAGAGAAAGACAGAGAGAGAAGAGACAGAGAGAGACAGAGACAGAGCACACTAGGGAGGGGTGAAAAGATGAAAGAAGACTTTATAGAAGAGGTAACATTTGAGTTATACGTATTCAGGGAGTAGCAAAAGGCAGGACTAAAAGCTGGTCTAAAAGCACTTAAATATCAGGCTAAGGATTTGGAATTTTATTAGGGGAGCAATGGGGAGCCCTTGAAGACTTTTGAGCTGGGAGATGACAATTAGAAAGCTCTAGGGAGGTTTATTTGGCAGTGGGGAATAAGATGCCATACTGGGAAGGGCATAGACTAGCCTCGGGAAGACTGAGGAGGATTCGGGTCTTTGCCGCCTCTGGAATACCCTCCCTCTTCCACACGGCCCCTTGGAAACACTCCCTCCCTTCCCTTCAAAGATCAGCTCAGACACCTGCTCTGTTTTCCCCTCCCCCATTGCTCGGTATATTCATTTGCTTGTTTATTTTTTATTATTTCTTCTCAGTAAATAGAAGTGTCTATTACATTTTTGTCTTGTCACCACCCCCCCACCCTGGTGCCTAGCAAAGTACCTGGTGTTTAGTAATGCACGGGACATGCTTTTTAAAGTGGCCAGATCAGTGAGAAAGGTTTTTGTTGTTCTTCAGTCCTGTCTTACTCTTCTTTACCCCATTTGCGGTTTTCTTGGCAAAGATATTGGAGTGGTTCACCATTTCCTTCTTCAGCTCATTTTACAGATGAAGAAACTGAGGCAAACAGGGTGAAGTGACTTGCCCAGGGTCACACAGCTGGTAAGTGTCTGAGGTCAAATTTGAACTCAGGGAGATGAGTCTTTCTAACTCCAGCCCCAGCACTCTGCACTATGATACCGCCTAGCTGCCCCATTTAGGAAGATACTGCATGCAGTAAAACTCCCATGGTGGCTCCAGGATCACACAGACTTACTTAGAGGCAGAGCAGGACCTAGATCTGAAGCCTGTGGGCTGTTCAGGGACCTTTAATCTCATCCTCCCTCTCCTCAGGTGGGTTCCTCTTTCCTTTCCGGGGCTTTTAGGAATAAGCTACTTAATAGCCCCACCCCAAAAGCTGTCACCGAATGCCAGGGCCAGGACTCTGCTGAGGGTGCTGCTCTTGGGTACCTGCTGAATACCAATTAGTTATGGAAGAGTTGGGCTGCCTCCTTCCAGGGAGGCATAGAACCATCTGTGAGGGGCTGGCGGTCACGAAACATCAAAGGCATGTTTGCTCAGGCTTTCTGAGGAGGACAAACCAGTCTTGGGAGTTACGCAAAATATCTTTCATCCCTTCCCTTCTTCGGCCTGTTTCTCTCTTCACTCTCTTGCTACTACAGTGGAATATTGATTGGACTGACTTATTATATCCCATTGTTTCTAAGAAAATTTGTCTTTGAACAGCTCCGGATGGGCAGAGAGGAAGCAGACATTGCCACTGCTCTTTGAATGGACCAGTGTTTCCTGGGGGCTATAAAGGAGGGGTGCTACCAGGTCCAAGAGGAGGCCTATGACTGGGCAGCAGGACTTTGTGGCGCTTTCTTGAGGGTCCCAGAAACTGCCCCCTCGCCCCTGCCGCCCATTCCCAGACCCAGATGATCCCTTTGCTTGACATCAGAAATATGAGCTGACTCTTCATCTGAAATAGCATTGAATCAGGCTGGCTTCTGAGCTCTTTGGGTTTATGTTAGGCTGTGACATGTCACCAAGGAAGCAGAAAGTGGTCTGATTGGCAGGCACTCACCTTATGGTTGTGGATCTGACTTCTGTTCTGGCTTTTGCTAGAGGTGCTTCTACCTGCTGAATCTACCTGGCCTCCCCAATGTTTTTCCTGGCTCTGCCCTGTTAGAGTCTTGTGAGCTAGGCCTAGGATACAGTGGAAAGAGTACAGGATTTAAATGGATAGGGCCTGGGTTCAAATACCAGCTCTGCGACCACAGGCAAGTCAATGATCCTCTCTGGGTCTCAATTTTCTTGCTGTAAAATGAGGGCTAGATGACCTTTGAGGTCCCCTCTATCTCTAACTCTGTAATCATATGATTTGTTATCATAGGACCTGGGTCTGGACTGTAAGTCTGCTACTTACTGTATGACCTCGAGCAGTCGCTTAGCCAGCCTAGGCTTCAGTTGCCTCCTCTATAAATAGAAGGCAATAACTTAGACCTTCTCTGGGGTCCCTCCCAACTCTAAATCCCGTGAATTTAAGTATTCAGGGGAAATCCAGGGAGACAACACAGACTAGTCAAAGCATGTGGAGGCAGAAGACCAGGGTTTGAATTCTGTATTTTCCATTGCTCCTTGACCTAGGCCAGAGTCTCTACTCCTCTCTGGACCCCAGTGTCCTCATCTGTAAAATACTGCCCCTTTCAGTCTCATTTCTTTTGATCTTCCCATGGTAGAGGGGGGAGCATGGCTAAGCATTGGTTCTCTCAATGAAATGGTTTCTCTAGAACTCAGTGTGAGAGTGCAAGTCTGGGAGCCAATGGGGCATCCAAGGGATGAACTTAGAACTAAAATTAGGAAATGTGTGCTGTGCCGCTCACCAGCTTTGTGACCCAGGGCAATCTTCTTAAGTTCTCAGAGTTTGGGGTTTTTGCTTCTGTAAATTGGGGATAATGAGAGGTCAATGTGGTGTATAGGATGGGGTAATGGACTTAGATTCAGGAAGAACAAGGGATATGATGGAGCTAGCTTGAACGGGCCAACAAGGGCCAATTGTTAAATTTTCAATGTTAGCTCTTACACCTCAAAAATCAGCCAACATAACAATTCAGGGCTTAGTTTATTGATTCATTGATTTCTAGACTGAAGGAAATGATGGAGAAAATCTTAATGATGAAGATTAAACTTAAAAATATGCTGTGTATTTCCAGGGAGGCAGTTAAAAATTTACCAGGAAACTCCTGGGCAGAATCCAAATTCAGATCCAACCATTGCCACTTACTGTGTGATCACAAAGAGGTATTTCAACTTTTCTGATCCTTAGACAAATGTTTAAAATTGAAATAAACAAAGTGGGGGCAGAGCCAAGATGGTGGCTAGAAAGCAGGGATTTGCTTAAGCTGTCCCCCAGGTCCCTCCAAAGACCTATAAAAATGACTCTGAACAAATTCTAGAAGTGCAGAACCCACAAAATAGCAAAGGGAAGCAGGGCTCCAGCCTAGGACAGCCTGGATGGTCACTGGGAAGGGTCTATTGGATGGAGCTGGGAGTGGAATGGAGCAGAGCCCAGCATGGGCCACACCAGGACCAACCAGACTGGGAGCCAGGCGGAACAGGCCGTAGGGCCCTGAATCATTGAGCTGTGGCAGTTGCCAGACTTCTCAACCCACAAATGCCAAAAACAGAGAAGGTCAGTGGGAAAAGCTTCTGGGATAGAGTTAAAGGAGTTCTCAGTGGCGTACCACCCCAGGGGTGGCAAGAGGTGGTGCAGCTCTGAGGCTGCTTCCAGAGCTACAGCTGCAGTTGCCTCTGGCCCCAGGCCCACCTGGTGGGAGGAATTGAGTGGCAGATTAGAGCAGGAATGCAAAGCCTGCTTTGCCCTGCCTGGATCTGGGTCTCAATCCTGGTTGGGGGTTCTTGGGAGAGAAGGTGCACTGGTGTGGCAGAGCTTGCTGTGTAGAAGTAGCTCTGAAAATAACAGTGCAGCCCCTCAAGCTTGGAACAAAGTACTCTATACTCTACAAGTAGTCACACCCCAACAAAAAGCTCAAGGATCAAGTAGTTGACTGGGAATATGAACAGGCAGCAAAAACAGACTCAGATTCAGGCTCAGACTTTGGAATCTTTTTTTGGTGACAAAGAAGACCAAAATATACAGCCAGAAGAAGTCAACAAAGTCAAAGAGCCTACATAAAAAGCCTCCAAGAAAAATATGAATTGGTCTCAGGCCATGGAAGAGCTCAAAAAGGATTTGGAAAAGCAAGTAAGAGAAGTAGAAGAAAAATTTGGAAGAGAAATGAGAATGATGCAAGAAAAACATGAAAAACAAGTCAATGACTTGCTAAAGGAGACCCAAAAAATACTGAAGAAAATAACACCTTAGAAAATAGACTAACTCAAATGGCAAAAGAGCTCCAAAAAGCCAATGAGGAGAAGAATGCCTTCAAAGGCACAATTAGCCAAATGGAAAAGGTGGTCCAAAAGACCAATGAAGAAAATAGTACCTTAAAAATTAGATTGGAGCAAGTGGAAGCTAGTGACTTTATGAGAAATCAAGATATTATAAAACAGAACCAAAGGAATGGAAAAATGGAAGACAGTGTCAAATATCTCATTGGAAAAACCACTGATGTGGAAGATAGGTCCAGGAGAGATAATTTAAAAATTATTGGACTACCTGAAAGCCATGATCAAAAAAAGAGCCTAGATATCATCTTTCAAGAAATTATCAAGGAGAACTGCCCTGATATTCTAGAGCCAGAGGGTAAAATAGAAATTGAAAGAATCCACAGATCGCCTCCTCGAAAAGATCCCAAAAAGAAACCTCCTAGGAATATTGTCACCAAATTCCAGAGCTCCCAGATCAAGGAGAAAATACTGCAAGCAACCAGAAAGAAACAATTTGAGTATTGTGGAAATACAATCAGAATAACACAAGATCTAGCAGCTTCTACATTAAGGGATTGAAGGGCTTGGAATATGATATTCCAGAGGTCAATGGAGCTAGGATTAAAACCAAGAATCACCTACCCAGAAAAACTGAGTATCATGCTCCAAGGCAAAATAGAGATTTTCAATAAAATAGAGGACTTTCAAGCTTTCTCAGTGAAAAGACCAGAGCTGAACAGAAAATTTGACTTTTAAACATAGGAATCCAGAGAAGCATGAAAAGGTAAACAAGAAAGAAATCATAAGAGACTTACTAAAGTTGAAGTGTCTTGTTTACATTCCTACATGGAAAAATAATGTGTGTAATTCATGAGACCTCAGTATTAGGGTAGCTGAAGGGAATATACATATATATAGGTATATATATATATATACATATATATATATACATATAAATATAAATATATATATATATATATTTAGACAGAGGGCACAGGGTGAATTGAATATGAAGGGATGATATCTAAAAAAATAAAATCAAATTAAGGGATGAGAGGAATATATTGAGAGAGGGAGAAAAAGAGAGATAGAATGGCGCAAATTATCTCACATAAAAGTGGCAAGAAAAAGCAGTGCTGTTGAAAGGGAAGAGGGGACAGGTGAGGGGAAATGAGGGAATTTTGCTCTCATCAGATTTGACTTGAGGAGGGAATAACATGCACACTCAATTGGGTATCTTACCCCACAGGAACGAAGGAGGAAGAGGATAAAAAAGGGGGGACAATAGAAGGGAGGGCAGATAGGGGGAGGTGGTAATCAAAAACAAACACTTTCGAAAAGGGACAGGGTGAAGGGAGGAAATTGAATAAAGGGGGACAGGATAGGAGAGAGCAAAATATAGTTAGTCTTTCACAACATGAGTATTGTGAAAGAGTTTTACATAATGATACATGTGTTGGATGAAACTGTGTTGAATTGCTTGCCTTCTCAGGGAGGGTGGGTGGGGAGGGAAGAGGGGAGAGAATTTGGAACTCAAAGTTTTAAAAGCAGATGTTTGAAAAAAATTGTTTTTGCATGCAACTTGGAAATAAGATATACAGGCAATAGGGCATAGAACTCTATCTTGCCCTACAAAAAAGTAAAGGAAGAGGGGATGGGGGGGCGGAGTGGAGTGACAGAAGGGAGGGCTGACTGGGGAACGGGGCAATCAGAATATATACCATCTTGGAGTGGGGGGGAGGGTAGAAATGGGGAGAAAATTTGTAATTAAAAATCTTGTGGAAATCAATGCTGAAAACTAAAAATATTCAATAAATAATAAAAAAATTAAAAGACAAAGTACTGGGAAAAAAAAGAAATAAGCAAAGTGAAGCCTTGATGAAGGGAGTTCTTACACTGATTAAGTCACAGATCCTTTTGTATTGATGTATTATAAATAGGAATAATAATTCCTGCCCTATCCATCTCACCCTCTCCTTAGGAGAATCAAATAATAATAGCTCACATTGATAGAGAACCTGGAACTTTTTTTTACGTACATTATCTTATTTCATCCTCATATCAATCCTGTGAGCTAGGGGCTATTGTTATCCTTCTCTGGTCTGCTTGACTGACCGCAAGGCTTGGATGAGATAAGAGTCATCAACTGTATTCCTTCTGATGAGATAGAGGACCACCAGGCCTTACCACGTGCCCTCCCACTGCCTCCTAAGGTCCTCTAAGACTCACCATCTGCCCCACCTCTACACCTTGAAGAGTCTTGGTACTGGGATAGAAACTATCAAATGTTTTCGTCTATATCCCTAGCTTCTCATATGGTAGGGACTTGAAAAAAACGCATTTTCATTCATTTTATTGATGAGGAAGAAGGGGCTCAGAAAACTCAGGGTTATACAGCCAGTAAGGGTCTAAGGTGACTCAAAAATGAAGGCTTCCTGACTCCAGACAGAGTCCAGCACTCTAGTCACTATACCATACTGATTACAAATGTGACAGTGTCCATAAAAGTTCTAAGCACTGTACCCAACCAATATTGTTTCTTGGGGCTGTAGATAAGGGCCCTCTTTGAATCCTGACACTGCTGTAGGAAGGACATCCTGTCCCCATGAGAGGCTGCTGTGGGGTCCCCTCCTAAGTTGTGGGAATTATGTGTGTGGGATTATAGAGCAGGCGCCTCCAAGGAGGCAGTGGGTGACAGAGTGGTGGTATTTCTGTCCTCCCAAAATTTTTCTCTGTGTTTGGAACAGAAGGGCTCAGCTGAGGAAGAAATTCAAAAGGCAGCCTAGAAAAGAAAATCCCACCGGAGAAAGACCCCAGTTAAACAGTGCATCTGCCTGGGCCACCAGCCTTGATTATCATGAGCAAGTCCCACCTTCCTCTCCTCCAGGAGAGATTATCCCATCTATAGTTAATGACAGCAAATGGACTGCCATTCCAAACACACAGGAAAGACTTTTAACTTAAAACGTTGCTATGTATATTTTTAAAAACCTCCCTTGGCTAAGCAAGAGAAAGAACATGTGCATAAATGGGAGCTTCCCTTGGTCACACCAGGGGAGGACAGTCAGTCACTCCTTGTCAACCGAGCTCCAGGGAGTTTTTGCTCATGGTGGACTCTCCTCTGGGATTTCTTGGCTCCTCTGTGTCAAAGCCATTGACAACAACCGTTAAGCTATGAGTCGCCTGTGTTTCTGTAAGGATTGATACTATAGTGTCTAGGCTCAGATACAGATTGGCTGAAGGTTGGGGATGTTTAACATGAAGAAGAGGAGATTTAAGGAAACATGATAGCTGTCTTCAAGTATTGGAAGGGCTGTCATGTGGAGCAATGATTCAGCTTGCTCCACTTGGCCTCAAATGGCAGAAGTAGAAGAAGTGGGTAGAATCTGCCAAGAGGCAGATTTGGAGTTGGGGTAAAAGAAAAACTTCCCAAGAGCTAATGCTGTGCAAAATGGGCTGCTACGAGAAGCAGTGGGCTCCCCATTCTGGACTCCTTAAAGTGGGATATGCATGAACACTTGTCCTGGATATTGTGGAGGGGCTTCCTCTTCAGGTATGGGCTGAGCTGGTTGATCTCAGAGTTCCCTTACAGCTCAGAGATCCTCTGATTTTGTGATGCTGGCTTGGAGAGCAGATTAAGGAGATGTTCTCCAATAAGAAAATCCTCAAGTATAGACATACTCCATATAACACTGGAAATGCTGATGTTATTTATTCCACACTGGCAAAAAGATATTACAGAGAGTGTTCCCTAGGAGCAATGTTAGAAATGGGTGAGTGACTAAAACAAAGTTATGGTGGAGTTTTGCAATTTTATAATGAGATTTGGCCATAATGTATTAACTCTGCTATTTTGAAAAGAAAAGAAAATTACTAGAGACAATCTTATACAGAGCATATTTGATTTGCTCCCGACATAAATCACTTTGAGTAGCTTCTCTCAAAAGGTCTCCCTAATTCCACGCTCCTTCAATTCTTTGGGTTCCATGTGATAGAGGGCCTTAATTAAGTGATGATCTGCCTTTTTCTATAAAATTATGCTGAGCTTTGCTGCATAAATTATCCTTGGGTGCAAGCTATTTTCTTTTGTTTTTTTTTATATTTTATACTCTAGCTTTTCCTTTCATTTATTGTTATTTCTGAGTAGTCTGGGTGATTTGTATTGGAGTTCCTTGGCATGTGAACTCTTTCTTGATGGCCACTTATATTTCTCCTAGATTAAGAAGCTCTGGAGCTTGGTGGCCTCATTTCTGAGTGACTTAAATTCAGATCCCTCTCTCTTGGCATCCTATGGATTCTATCAAGCTATAGCTTATCCTCTAGTTTTAATACTTCTGGGCAATGTCCTTTTATGGCTTACTAAAATATGGTGGGATTTTTTTCTGAGAACTCACTAATTCTTAGATTATCTTATTGAGTTCTCACTTTCAAGTGTTTGTTCTTAGCTTATAGAGACCTCTTATGCTTTCCTCATATGTCTTTCCTCTAGTATTTCTTATATTATTTCATTTTAGTTTTATTTCCTTAAATTTCTTTATTGATATGTCAACTACTTTGTTAAAATTTTCTATCTTCCATTCTAGATCACTGATTTTCTTTTGAGTTTTTCTTTAAGAACTCTAATTTTTATCCTTATCTTTCTCCATTTGTTAATCAGGATTTTCAAATATCCTGGGGGTTCTTGTGACTGATCCATTCTCTTTTCTGGGATTATAGTTGTAGTTATTATAGAATTAATCCCATCTTCTGGAGATTTTGCCTTCCATTTTCTTTTCACACATTGTGTCTTCAATGTATTAGGGGCTTTTTTTTTTTCTTTTTCCTTTACTCATTTCTTCAGTCTCAGCTGATTTTTCTATGATGATTTCCTTTGTGTGGATTTCTATACTTTCTCCCTCATTATTTTTTGTTCTTTTATTTTATTTGGCACATTTCTTGCTATTTTGAGATGATGAAAGGGATCCAAGCTTAACTATAACCTCTAAAAGGGCTATCTTTCTAGAAGTTGCATGTTAATCTGTTTTGGTTGGTGTATAGGTAGGCACAGGAAGAAAAAACCCAACAACTCAGAAAATGAGTCTTTTTTCCCTTCCTTTTGTGGCTGTCCACCCCAACTAGAATAAGTTGTCTTTTATACCCTTGAAGAGATAGCATCCCCTTTTCCAAATATGTATCACATTGGAGTTATTTAGATTTCTCTGAATCTTTGTGTGGTTCAACCTCATTGTAATGGTTTCAAGGATCTCCTCTAATTCCTCTTTAGTCTGCCTCTTTATGCAGGTTCCCAGAACTCATAGTCTTTAGGATGGTTTTCCTGACTGTGCTTCTGTCTAGATGTTGGACTTTGGAATAGTGTTTTAGGAATTAGAAATATGTAACATGAGAGTGTGCAGTCATAAAGAGCAGGGAGGATAGCTCCTCTACAAATCTCCTGATTTGTTTAAAAATTTTTTTCTGGCCTCTCTCTCCTCCCTGAGAGCTAAAGGTTCATGCTTTACAGACTTCATCTTGGGGGCAAAGACGTGGAGAAATCACAAGGTCTGCTTTTTGCTTCTATCCAAAACAAAGAAAGGGGGTACATTTTCCTCTGTCTGTCTGTCTCTGGTTTTGTCTGTCTTTCTCTGTGTCTTTTTGTCTCTCTATCTCCGTCTCTTTCCATCTGTCTTTATATCCCTGTCTATCTGTCTTTATTTGTGTCTGTGTCTGTCCATCTCTGTCTACCTGTCTCTATGTCTGTGTGTATCTGTATGTATCTCTGTGTCTGTCTCTCTGTCTCTGTCTTCACGGAGGAAAAAAAATAGCAAAATGACTTACGTCAACTCAGTCTTAGTTACCAAGACAACCTCTTTTTCCTGCCAGTGTCAGAAAAGAAAGCAGAGACAAAGGTGCTCCCCGAACCTTGTTACAAACCATCTGAGGAATTTCTAAGTCACCCAAGCTCTTCATTCTTCACCAAGGGTCTGTCCAGACTCCAGGAAAGTCTGATTGATAGGGGGAGAAATGTGTGTCTGTGAGCATGTGTGTACATCTCAGCATCTTCACAATAGATCTCCAGCTTTAATCAGTTATTTGCATTTGTCCAGGCTCTTGCAAGTAAGATAAAGCAAGGTAGGGGTATAATAAACATATTAAGTGCCTCCTGTTTTCAAGACATTGTGCCTGGGGCTGGAGACCTGTGGTTTCTTTGATGAAGGGAACTCCCCTGAATGGGTGAAATTGCTAATACCATTGCAGATTACACCTTCATGGCAACGTATGGTCTTAAAGAATTACCTGGAACACTGAGAGTTTAAGTGACTTGTCCAAAATCACACAGTCTGTATCTGTCCGAGACAGGACTTGAGCCCAGGTTCCATAGCATTCTGTGCTGGGAATATAAAGGTAAAAACCCTCCTTACCATGCCAATCAAACTACCAAAGGATTACTTATAGAGCTAAAAAAAAAAATAATGAAATTCATTTGGAGAAACAAAAGGTCAAGCATCTCAGGTAAAATAATGAAAAGGAAAGGGAACTCCCAGTACCAAATCTCAAACTATTCTATGGAGAAATAATCATGAAAAATGATTTGGTGTGATTGAGAAATACAGAGATTGATGGATAACTGGAACAGACTAGGCACAACAAACAGAAGCAAACGAACACACTATTCACTATCTTCACGTAACACAGTATCCCTACAGGGTACTATAGGATACTATTGTGTCCTAGTGTTTGGTAAACCCAATTAATTATTAGAATTCATTATTGGACAAAAACCACTGGGGAAAACTTGAAAGCAATCTGTCAGAAACTAAGTAGAAACCAATGTCTCATGTCATATATGAAGATAAACTCCTAATGGATACATGACAGACGTAAATAAGATGACATCACAAACAAATTAGAGGAGCAAGAAAGAAATTACCTTTCAGATCTATGGATAGGGAAAGAGTTCATGACCAAATACGTGGCAGACAGAATCACAGAAGGTAAAATGATAATTCCGATTACATAAAGCTAAAAAAGGTTTGTACAAACAAAACCAATGCAGCTAAAGTTAAAAGGAAAGCAGATATATGGGAGGATTTTTTTTTTGCAGCAAGTTTCTCTAATAAGAGCCTCATTTCCAAGACAGATAAGGAACTGATACACATTTATAAGAATAAGAGCCTTACTCTGATTGATAAATGGTCAAAGGATACAACAGACAGTTTTCTAAGAAAGAAATACAAACTATCAATAGCCATAAGAAAAAAATGTTCTAAATCACTAATACTTAGAAATGCAAATTAAAGTAACTTTAAAGTTCCACCCAATGGTGTGCTGGTAAATCTTTAACAACCAACTTTGGGGAAAGGGGGGAGAAAATGTATGCATGACACATTTTTAAATTTAATCTGTATTATTTATGTTTTCCACTTCACTTTCTTAAGTTTAGACAATCAACAAAATAATAAATCAAACCCTGATTTGTAGAGTTTGCTGATTTCCAAGTTGTAAAAGCTCACACTAAAATTTTAACCCTGGTTCCACCTTGTACCCATGAGATTGGCAAAGTTGGCAAAGGAAAATGACAAATTTTGGAGGGACTGTGAGAAAACAGGCACATTAATGCACTGTTAGTAGAGCTATGGAATAGTCCAGCCATTGTGGAAACAGTTTGGATCTATGCCCAAAAAAATCACTAAACTGTGCATACCCGTTGACCCAGCCATACCACTATGAAGCCTATGCCCCTAAAGGTATTGAAGAAAGAGTAGGACCAGTATGTACAAAAGTATTTATAGCAGCTCTTTTTTTATGGTGCCAAGGAGCTAGAAACTAAGGAGTTGTCTATCACTTGAGGAATTGCTGAACAAATTATAGTTTATCAATGTAATAGAATACTACTAAGCATAAGTAATGATGAAGGAGATATTTTTGATGAAATTCGGGAAGACTATGCAGATTGAAGTGAATGAGGAGAACAATTTATAAATCAGCAATACATTGTAAAGACAAATAAAACTGAAAGGTTTAAAAGCTCTGATTAATACAGTGACCAGCGCAATTCTAAACAGCCAACAATGAAGCATGTCACACCTCCTCATAAAGAGGTCATGGACTCAGGGTGCAGGATGAGATGTATTTTTTGGACACAGCCAGTGTAGGAATTTTTTTCTTGCTTCATTATACGTTTGTCACAAAGGTTATGTTTTTCTTTTTTTCTTTTCAAAGGGGATAGGAGAGGCAGGAAGGGGACAAAATACATTTTTGTTAATTGAAAAATAAAATAAAATTTTAAATGGAATATAAAATATGTCTATCCTATGTTCTCTTTCCTCAGGACCCTCCTCTGGATTCCCAAGATGAAATTAACTAGCTAATGGTACTGATGGGCTAATTTATTGCCTTTTCCAAGCAATAGGCTTGCACTGGGGTTTTCTGAATATACTATGTTTTGATCCAAAGATAAGACTCTAAAAGTGGAAATTTTAGACACCAGGCAAACTAATTAGTCTTTTTGTGGTAATCATGTCTGAGCTCATAAGTGGCTAACTCTAAGGTCTTTCCAACAACTGATCCTTGGGCCATCAATTAAAACCAGCTACTGAGTCCTTGTTTTATGGGCATGGCCCTGAGTCACTGGAGACACAAAGAACAAGATATGGTCCCTGCTCTGAAATAGAATGTAAGCTCCTTGAGGGTAGGGACTGTTTCATTTTTTTCTTATCTACACTATCTCTTCTCTGGCTACCTCCTCCACTGTCACTTTCAGTAGCCATCAACCAGATGCTACCAGCATATCCTTTCCTTACCACCCTGTCCCCTTCTAGTTATAGACTTGAGAAACATGATTAAATAAACTTTCCCATTGTTCCTGGACAGCATTTGTCATTCTACCCTCCAGTGGCCTTACATACCATCTAAGTATAATAGGAGGACTAGCCAAAGAGGCCAGGCCCCTAGAGCATGCACAGTGTATTCTGCCTGCTACCAACCCATGTAAAGATTTGATGAACCAACCTCTGCAAATATGTGATGGAGAAGCCTTTTCCCTTCCCTTTTCCCTTCTACTCCATCATGTATTTCTATCATTCTCTATCATACGTTCCCAGAAGCAGATTCAGCAAGCCTTCACGTGGGTTGATACCTGGCAGAGAATATTACACTTGTTTTAAGGGCTGGGTCCTCATCGGTCAGTCTTTTCCATTAAACCTATAATCTTATCAAACCAACTCTGCCATAGTTCCTAGATGAGGTGTGTCAATCTACTCTCCTACGTCCCCTATGTCCTTCACAGCCTTGTAACTTTCCTGACCAAAGTGTCCCTCCCTGGCTACCACTGCCCTATAAGTGTGGTTTTCTTCATTTGAACATAAGTTTCTTGAGGGCAGGGTTGTTTTTGCTTTGGTATGTGTGTCCTTAGAGCTTAGTGCAGTGCTTAGAACATAGCAAGGCCTGAATAAATTTTTTTATTAATTCATTTTTTTTCTTTTTATCTCCAGCACCTAGCCCAGGGTCTAATATTTATGTAACCTATATAACCATTGGGGAGCCTTATCTCAACCCCTGCTTGCACTGATGAGTCAGGTTCCCCTGAGCAAGGCTATATCTCTTATCCTTTCCCCCAACCCAGGGATCTAGAAGTACTCTTGAGGGGTTATAGAGTTCTCTAACACTATTGACTTGAGCCCCCATTCTGATGTATCAATATACCCATATCAATTGCCAATTACAGGTAGCATCTCCCTTATATCGATATTCTCTAGTGTGTAACATCCCAATTTCATTTAAACAACTAACGCCAATTGGCTTTCGTAAAGGGATAGCACGACAAGAAGAAAAATACAAGCATTCCCACCAGCAAACTCTCCTCTCCACCATTTAGGCTCCTGGGACAAGTAGGCTCAGATTTAAAGCAACTGTTATAAACATTCACCCCAAATTAGAGAAGGAAATGGCAAACCGCTCTGTCGTCTTTGCCAAGAAAACCCCAAAATGGGTCACAGAGATTCAGATATGACTGAAAACAACTAAACAACAACACCAAATTCGTTTCTGAATTTGGTTTAGCCAATAGACAAAATTGCTCCAGAAAACAGTGTCCCAGCTGCAAAGTCCAGTTCTGTGCTGGGCTGTGTCCCACAGGTCACTCTTCAAGATTTCAGTGGTACTTTCCCTGGGCTTCTGGGTATTCCAACCTTTGCAATAATTTAACTTACAGCTTTAAGGCTGTAGTAATGAAATTGAAACTTACAAAGTCACAACCTAGTATATTCCCTTTGCAATACTCCTTTACTTAAGAGTGGGAAAGAATAGAACCAACAGAAACAAAAGAAACAGTAGAGCATAGAGCAGTGGCCTGGGTGTTGAGATAAAGGATCAAGGCCTCTCTCTCTCCCCACCGAGAGGCTTATAGCATTCCCTTCCTCCACACTCAGCACAGCCAGGAAACATAGAAAGGGGAAGATTTGGCTGGCTAGTGACTTTTGAATGCACATCCCATTCTGACTCAGCAGCCTGTTTAGTCTGCTTCCTCACCGCGCAGTTAGCAGATTGAAAACAATCCTAGAACAATTAAAAATTCTCTCAGGTAGATAGCCAGGTCCCTTCAATCTACATCATCAGGTACTTCCAGAAGCAGGCTCACCAAGTGCACGTGTTTTTGAGTGAACAGGGCATTTTGACTATTATAAATACCCAAATTAACTATAAAAGACTCATGAAGAAAGCTGCCATCTGCATCCAGAGAACGAACTGATAAATATTATAAAATATGATAAAACTGATAAATAAGTATGTATAGAATAATTTTACACATATATGTCTGTGTGTATTTGTATACATGCACATATTTTTTCATCATACACACAGATGCATATTTGTGTCTAATGGTTGCCATCTTTGCGGGGGGAGAGAGAAGGAAAAAAAGAAACTTACATGATAACTTTATTATATATTTAAAAGGAATAGCAAGTGGTACATAATAGATTTGCAGTTTCATGGGCAATCATCTTTTTTATTGTATTATATTATGTTATGGAAATGCTTGTTTTATTCCATAAATTAAAATTTTAAAATTTATAATAAAATAATAAGTAAAAATGTTAATAATATATAGAGATACTTGCAAAAAAAATAAAGCAGACATTGGTCAGGTTCCATTATACTTGTTGCCGTTCAGTTGTTTAGTCACATCTGGTGCTTCACGACCTCACGGAACATAACACATCGATGATGTCCGTGGGGTTTGCCATTTCATTCTCCAGTGGATTAAGGCAAACAGAGGTTAAGTGACTTGCCCAGGGTCACATAGCTAGTCAGCGTCTGAGGCCAGGTCTTTCTGACGCCAGACCCAGCTCTCTATCCAGTGAGCTCCCTGGCTTCCCATTAAACTTAGTGGCCGCTTAATATACGTTTTTGGTAGACTGCCTGATTGATAGTTTACAATAATAATAATAATAATAACACCTAACATTTATACAGTGCCGTGCAGTTTATAAAGGGCTCCACACATCCCATTCCATCTTCACAACAACCTGAGGATGTACGTGCTGTTATTATCACCATGCCCAGGGGAGGAAACTGAGACAGAGAGAGGTTAAATAATTTGCCCAAGGTTACACACAGCTAGTAAGTGTCTAAAATAGGATTTGAACTCAGGTCTTTCTGACTCCAAATCCAGCACTCAATCAATTGTGCCATCCATCTAATTAAGGAACTGGATAAACACATGAAAAGATAACCAATAAGGCTGGACACAACTGGTAAGTGCCCAATGCACAACACAAGCACTAAGTGCTAACGGAGCTCAGAGTAAAGGGAGCAAAAGCCCCTTGGACCATCAGACCTCACGTGGTACCTCGTCTGCCCCTTTTTAGTCACTTTTTGTTGTTGTTCAGTCGTTTCAGTCCTGTCTGACTCTCTGTGACCCCATTGGGGCTTTCTTGGAAAAGATACTGGAGTAGTTTGCCATTTCCTTCTCCAGCTCATTTTACAGATGAGGAAACTGAGGCAAACAGGGTTAAATGACTTGCCCAGGGTCACACAGCTAGTAAGTGTCTGAGGCTGGATTTGAACTCATGAAGATGATCTTCCTGACTCTAGGCCTGGTGCTCTATCCACTGTGCCAGCTAGCTGCTGATGCACTTATTACAGACAGAAGGGTTATTGAACCGCTAGGTGGCACAGTGGGAATAGCACTGGACCTGGAGTCCAGAAAAGCTGGAGGTCAAATCCAGTCTCAGACCGTTATTAGCTGTGTGATCCTGATCAAATCACTTAACCTTAGCTTCCTCACCTGTAAAGTGGGGATAACAATGGCACCTATTTTCATGGATTGTTGTGAAATAAGATGTGTAGATTGCTTTGCAAACCTTTCAAAATTCTGCATAAATAGTAGCTGTTGCTATCATTCCTAACGACACCCCGCCCCCCAGAGTAAGGACCATGCCTCACTTAAACTCCCTCAGGCCCAGCCCAGCATTCCTGCAAACTGGAGGACCTTAAGAAAAGGCTCCTTGAATGGATGAATGGGTGAAGAAATAGGGTGGGGGATGGAACATGAAGAATGGGCAGGATGTAAATGAGACGAGGAAGGAGGATGGGAATTAACTTAAAAGATACAGAAGTGGAGAATGCATAGGCATTTGGGAGATGGGAAAGAGGGTAAAAGGGAAGGGAACTCAGGAAATAATTTAAGCAATTGGTCTCCCTTGGTTTCTGTGCCGAGCCCCCTCATCCCAGCAGCCCCTTCTGCCCTAGTGTTATCATGAGCCTCAGAGTTAGAAATAGGCAGGGAGCTTAGTCTTAGCGCAAGGGTCCGTGTCCAGGGAACAAGCCCATCCCGGACAGCGAGGATCTGGGGCCGGCCGGGCTCCTGTCGATCCTCACGGCTCGGACCTCACTCAGATCTTCCCTGGCTAGCCCGTAGTGACCTGGCCTCGACCTGAAGCGATTAACTTCTCCCAGGGGAAGGGAAGTAATTCAGTCTCTGTGTTTACTTCTCCAGTGTGTGCTTCTGAATCTTTCATCTTGACTGCTGACTGTATCAAAATCCCTGTGGTAATTGGATCAGGTGCACTATTTTCCATGAAGATATTAAATCAGCCCTTCTGCTGGAGTCCACAACGATACATTTCAGAATATAAAGACTCAGTAGATCACATTACCCAAGGTATTTTTCCTCCTTAAAACTTCTCCCCCACCCTCTTCTTAATCACAACTGCTTCCTATTTGTTGCCAAATAAATTGGGTCGGCTTTCCCTCTTATTAGCCAAAGGAAAAGTGAGAGAGAGACGGGGAGAGGGAGATATGGGGGGTGGGGGTAGACAGAGAGAGAAACAGACAGAGACAGAGAGAAAGGGAGAAACACACACAGAAACAGACAGTGAAAAACAGAGACACAGAGAAATAGAGACAGAGAAAGGGAGAAAGAGACAGGGGGAGTGGAGAGAGAGAGAGAGAGACAGAGAGACAGAGAGAGACAGAAACAGAGAGAGACAGAGACAGAGAGACAGAGAGAGTCAGAGACAGAGAGAGACAGAGAGAGAGAAACAGACACAGAGAGAAATAGAGACAGAGAGAGAAAGGGAGAAACACATACAGAGAGAAACAGAAGAGAGAGAGAGAGAGAGAGAGAGAGAGAGAGAGAGAGAGAGAGAGAGAGAGAGAAAGGGCCACACACATGAACATGATGTGAGGGAGAGGGAGCGAGAGAAGTAAGGAAAGAAAGAATGGAAGAAACATGACGAGTAACAAATTAGGGAAGAGATCCAGAGATATGGAATGACTAGTCCAGTGTTACATAGGTAATAAGTGAGAATACAGTTTTGGACCAAAGTCTGCTATCCCATACAGGCTTTCTTAGAGAAGAGGGAGTAGAAATGAGGGGGAATGGGTTGGTGGTGGGGAGCTATGGACAAGACATCTAGGGTCTGAGAACAGAGTTGCCTTTTTGTGGAAAAGCAGAGGTGAGACTCATTAGGGAGGCATAGGCAGTCCCACAGATATCATATCAAGAGCCTTGTCTCTGTGAAGGGATGGGACAGGGGTATTTCAAAGGGCACCCTACTGGTTCAGTAGTGGCACAGCTGGGTACAATGCCTCCCACGTACTGTGACCACTTGGATTCCACAGCTGCTTGGAAATGGGAAACAGCCTTGGCCCCTTCTGTTCTCAACATGCCAGCTCTTAAACTTTGGGACAAGAGCCAAAACTCTGGTTGCCATTGTGGTCCAAGGCCTCTCTGTTGGTAAAAGATCATGTGTGCATCTGATTTCCACCAAGGGACAGGCCTGGGTAGAATCCCACCCAAGGAGAATGTGAGAAGCGAGGGAATAGATGTAAGAGTTTTTGTGGAGTTATAATTTGCACGTTTGGCGATAGCTTGGCTGTGTGAAATGAAGGAGAATGGGGAGTTGAGCGTGAACCAAGGTTCTGAATTTGGGACCCTGGATGACAGAAATAGGGAAGCCTATAAAGGGGTGTTGGTTTGAGGGAGAAAGATAATGAGTTCTGTTTTGAACATGTTTCAGATGAGTTGGCAGAGGATGAGAGATGATGGGTCTAGGAAGGGATTGGCAGGTTCACACTAAGCTTGGGTGGCTGCCTCTGTGCCTGGGGCCATTGAGAAGACCTCAGAATATTCTCAGGTGGGCCAAGCCCAGGTCCACCAGCTTTTTGGGGCATTCAGTATGGCAGAGGAGCTAGGGATTAGATGGCCTGGGAAAGCTTCTGTTGTTCTTTTGTGAGAATCACAACAGTGCCTTTTAAATAAGACAATGCCACCCAGGAAGGTTTCTAGTATCCTTCTTAAGCAGAGCCAAACCTGCCACCTCTATCCCCCCCACCTCCACCTTCTTAATTGTTGGGGTACTGAGAAGGGATCCTTACACAATGGATCAAGTTAGACGAACTAGACTTTAAACCCCTTCCTGCTTTATGATTCTGTGGCCCAACATTCTACTAGGGTCCTGTGGCCTCTGACCCAGAGTTCCCAAAAGAACAGGGATAGGTCAGATATCTTCAATGACACAGCTGTTCCAGACCCCGTGACACAGAATAATCGCCGGCAACCCCTTCCCAGAGACAGATGTAATGCAAGGGAACACAAACACAGATAGGAAGAGAAAAATCACCCAGAAATGCCAGTCTCCTCCCCCTCCCCGGTTCTACTATAGAAATGGCTCATTTGTCTCGCTCACTCTTTCTACCAAGGCAAGTAGCAGTATGATGGGGTAGCCTACAACAACAGACCAGAGGTTCGGGATCCCTTTCCTTTTATCTGCTGCCTTCGGGCAACCTCGTTATGGGAGAGAAGCTGGTGCCCTCATTAGAACTCCTGAAGCATTTACTGTCCTCTGGCTTCCACAGCTCAGTTGGGCTGGCTCCCTGGTTGTGCTCACATGGTCTGTATTATAGGGTCCTTTTCCACTCAAAGAGTCTAAAGAAATGACCTGTTTTCTTTCATGTAGCCAGGGAGCTGGAGGTCCAGAACACACTGCCTATGGCCTAGAACCTATCTCTAGAACCCCACCTTCCTAGTGGTTGGGACGCAGTTTCTCTGTTCCTCTCCTCTCCCCAGTTTTGAGTAGTAAAGATGGTTAAGTGTGAGGGGAGTCCAGAGGAGGGATAGATTGGGTGGAACCACCGAGCCTCAAGAGGGCCCCCAGCCTGATTTTAGTCATACCCAGCTCATTTATTTATCTTCTGTAGCATCATGTTTACAGCCCTGGTGGAGGTGGGGGGACTGGAGGCAATTGAATAGGGGACCAGCTTACTTATTATAACTTCATAACGGGCAGTGGCAATTCAGGAGGTGCTGATATTTATGGAATAAATACAGTGCGATTTATGGCCATATCTCTCTCTCTGATGCCCCATCTGATATGCAATTCAATTTCTTTTATTGTCTTTGGGCTTTTGCCATCATAGAGAATACATAAATAAATAAATATATGGGCAGATCAGAGCCAGCAGGCTAGGCTGGCCGCTGCCAGTGCGGTGCCTCGGATCCCATATTAGGCTCATCTATCATGGCTTATGAACACGATGTTTGTCACTGGGTTGAGATAGAAGGCAGGAGCTCCGGCCACTTGTGGTTATTTAATGCCCCCCATGGCAGGCCAAGCTGGTGTTCCGGCTGCTGCCCTCGGGCCACATTTGAGGTTGGGTCATTGCATCCTGCCTCCCCTCCCTTCCTCCAAGCCGAGTCCCCTCCCCCCACCCAGCTGCTCAATTTACTCGCCCCATCACCCATAAGGGAAGCTTCCTGTCCCCTGAAACCAGCTTACATCCCCTGTCATTCAGCCTTTTCCAGAACTCCTCGGATGAGTGGCATCTGTCCAAGACGTGGTCTTCCCAGGCATGTATTTCTGTCTGTTCAAAGCCAAATAATCAGAGAGTGAATATTCCACCTCCCCCCAAACTCCACCCCCAATCGAGCTTGTCATGTGCTCCCCAATAACAGTAGAGTCGGTTAGAAGGGGTCACTTGGCCTCTGGAGGAGGGAGTCATGTCTGAGAAGGAAAAATAGGACACCAGTCCATGTTAAGATAGAAGCATGATTCCTATGGGGATTTACTTGCCAAGACTAACTCCCTTTCCCATCTCTTCCCATCTTTCCTGCCTGGGTCTAACACCTCCCTTAACCCTCTGCTCATCTCCCACTAGGTAATCTTATCAGCTAAGATTTGGACTCCAATTTACTCTCTTGTCTCACTGTCAGGACTGCTCAGTCAGCAGACGATAATAGAGTCAGGGAAGCCCCCTTCCACTCTGTGTCTGAGGAAGGCACACCTCAGGGAGATCCTCCTATTAGCCCCCAACGAATAATGTGCTGGGTGAGGCTTTTGATGGGGGGGGGAAGGGTAGAGAGAAGGAGGTACAGTCAGGAGATTTCTCTCAGAAGCAATGCATCTAGAATGGTCCCTGATCACAGCAATCCAACGTCTTTGTACGTTCCTCTATGGCTGGTCCTACTAGGAGACTGAACAAAGAGCTAATTGATCTTCAGGGGCATTGAAAAAAGACAAAAAACTCCACAGTCACTAGGTGTTTACTATTTTTGCTGTTATTGGCAAACAGCATTGCATTTTAGAAAGTTGTATTGCTCCCCCCCACCATCTTTATTCATAGTAAAAGGCAGATGCTTCCCCAGCCTAAGTCCTGTGCTCAGGTCTGCATTCTCAAGCTCAGAGCAGACAGAACTGTGGGGACCAAGGCTGCTTCCTACAGCTCACTGGGCTCCCACTGACCCATGATGGCAGCTATCCCCGAGCTGGCCACTGAGGGGAGTTATCCTCTTCCTTTACAATGAACAGAATGGATTCCGTAGAGCCTCAGCCTCCCTCTTATACTGACTGGTAACTATAAGGAAGATGTTATGGTTGTTGTTGAGTCATTTCAGTCGTGTCTGACTCTTCGTGGCCCCATTTGGGGTTTTCTTGGCAAAGATACTGGAGTGGTTTGCCATTTCCTTCTCCAGCTCATTTTACAGATGAGGAAATGAGGCAAACAGAGTTAAGTGACTTGCCCAGGGTCACACAGCTAGGAAGTAGCTGAGGCTGGATTTGAACTCGGGTCCTCCTGACTCCAGGGCTGGCACTCTATCCACTGAACCACCTAGCTGCCCCCCAAGGAAGAACAGTAGGTCTTAATTAGGAAGCTCTAGGCAAGATCCTGCTAGTCAATACTCGTGCTCCTACTCATACTCATAGAGTGATAAAAGTGAAAGAAGAAGCAATGGATTTGGAATGAGAGGATCTGGGTTTGAATCCTGACTCTGCCACTTACAATCTGTATGACTTTGGGAAAGTCATTTACTTCCTTGGGTCTCAGTTTCTTCATCTATAAAATGGATGAATTGGAGTAGATGGCCTCTGACATCCCTTCCAGTTTTAAATCCATATGTAAAACCTTTAAATAGCCCTGTACGGTCTACCAAGTGCTTTCCTCCCAATAATACTCTGAGATCAGTGGTAGAAGTATCCATCTCTGTATTTACTCATGATTTTCCCTATGTCTGGGATGGCCTACCTCCCACTCTTCATCCATGAAACCAAGAAAAACAGTTCCATAAACCATCTGACCCTTTACCTTACCAGCGCACGCGCGCGCGCGCGCACACACACACACACATACATTCTGCATTTCCAGGACCCCACCTCTCAGGAGGGGCATTCTGTGTTCTGTTCGCTGAGAAAAAGATTGATCATGATGACTGTTTGGACTTCAGGGTTTCATTCTAATGCTTGTTTTTATGTTGGTAATCATTGTATATGTTACTATCCCGTTTTTCTTTTATTTCTCTTACCATCAGTTAATCTCCCCGAAACTCAGTTTCTGTATCTCTAAAATGAGACAGTTGGACTAGATAGCCCTTGAGGTGGAAGGAGGGAATAAAAGTTTGTTAAGCACCTACTACGTGGCAAGAGCTTCACAATTATTATCCCATTTGAGCCTCACAACAATCCTGGGAGATAGATGCTATCATTATCCTCATTTTACAATTGAGGAAACTAAGGCAGACTGAGATTAAATGACTTGCCCAAGGCCACACAGCTAGTAAGTATCTCAGGCTAGATTTGAACTCATTTTCCTAATTCCAAGCCCTGCAGTCTATCGCCTGAGTCATCTGAGGTCTCTTCCAGCTTTCAATCTCTTTGTCCCTATGATCTAAGTCAGGCTTGCCCAGATTTCTCCAAATCACTCATATTCTCCATTTTAATAGTACCACAATACTATATTATGTTCATAGACCACAATTTTGTCAGCCAACCTTCCCAATTGATTGTCACCTACTTGGCTTCCAGTTTTTTGCTACCACAGAAGTGCTTCCATTAATATTTTCTAACCTACTTTTAAAGCTCAGCTCAACTGCAATCTCCTCCAAGAAAGTTTTCCCTGATTCTCCCACTGGTAAGGCTCATCCCCCTCAGACCTCATAATAGCACTTTTCTGACACAGTTATATAACATTGCACCTTTTAGGGGGCTGTTAGTCTCTTTAATTCCCCTACTAGAATATAAGCTCTGGATGGGCAGGGACCACGTTTCTTCTCAATATTGTTTTTACCCCAATCTAGCGTAGAGCTTTGCACATAGTTGGTTCATAGGATCATAGACTTAGAGCTGGAAGAGTTCCTTAGAGGTCACCTAAGTATACATGCTTATCGAGTTGAAATTGATTTCCATTTTACATGTAAAGAAAATGAAACTCAGAAGAGGAATCCTGATAAACTTTTTTGGCTAGTATAAGTCAAAATGGTAATCGTGGCACAGCCCTGTCATAGAAATCCCTAGTCGAGGCTAGGAGTCAGGATGGACAGCTTCTGGGGCCTAGATTCAAGATGGAACCAAGCCAGAGAGGATGTGAATCACCCAAAGACCAACTTTCCCTCCCTTTCCAAATGATCTTGGCTTTAACTTTGGACCCCTCTGGCAGTACTGAATAAACAGAGATAGTCTCTACCCCATGTCCATTTGGAACAGAACCATGAGGACCCAGGAATTACGCCTCGGGCTTAGATGCACAGCTGGGTATTCGGCCAGCACATTAGCTGGTGCTACAGCTAAAACTTTGCATCCACAGGTAACATGCTGGGCATTGAGTCTCTCCAGCTATGCCAGTCTAACCATTTAATGTATTATGTGGCAATGAGCCCTTGGCTTAATGAGCAATAGCCCAAGTGGAATTGTCTCTTGAATCAAATTAAGATTCCTAATCATGAGTTTCAAGGAGCTCCACCAATTAACCTAGCTACCTTCAGTTCTCATTACTCATCACATTTCTTACTATAGCCAGGCGATCCTGCTTACAGTCATCTGAACACGACTATGATTCTACGCATATGATAATGATCAGCATAGAAGCTTGACCTCTTAGAGAATTTAGAGTTAAATGGAACTTAGAAAAAGCTAGGATAGGGCCTAAGAATACAGAATGGCAGAGCTAGGAAGGGCCATAGAACACAGAATGTCAGAGCTGGGAAGGGCCCAAGAACACAGATTGTCAGAGGTGGGAGGGACCTTAGGACACAGAATGTCAGAGCTGGGAGGGGCCCTAGAACAGAGTGTCCAGAGCTGAGAGGTACCTTAGAACACAGAATGTCAGAGCTAGGAAGTGCTTTAGAACACAGAATGTCAGAGCTGGGTGGGGCCTTAAACCACAGACTGGCAGAGCCAAAAGGCAACCCAAAAGTCACCTACTCCAACCTCCTCATTTCACAGACAAGGAAATGAAGCCTCAGAGAAACAAGAGAGATTTGCCCAAGGTCACCTAGTGAGTTTAAGTAGCAGAGCCAGGACTAAAATCCAGCCTCTAAACCCCACCCCACCCCCACCTCCCAGTCCAGGAATCTAGGGGTTATAGCTGAGACAACCAATGCTACTTGTATCTCATGCCTCTTTTATTCCACCCTGTTATGGTCACCCCCATTTCCTCTTATGCTCTTTAGAAACTATTTGGCCATTAGAGCCAAGATGGCAGATCTGAGGCAGCAACCCAGATTGATTCTCTCAACATCCCCCTCCAAACAACTTTGAAATAATGCCTAAAATCAAATTTTGGAGTGGTAGAGCCAACAAAAGGTCAAGTTGAGACGTTTGAGATCAGACAGCTGGTCAGAAAGAGATTACAGGGGACTTGTTGCTGCACTGGATACAGCTGGCACTGATTGGCACCATTATTGCTCATACACGGTTCTGAGTTGCAGTTCTAGGGCAGAGAGGAGTGCTTGTGGTTGGTCACAAGGGAGCAGGGGCCCTGGTCACAGTTCCAGGGCCAAGAGGATCACTAGTTGTATATAGAAATCTATCTTACCAAATAGGGAAATAGGAGGGGAAAGGAACAAGAGAAGAAGGGAGGAGATGATAAAAGGAAGGGCAGATTAAGTAAGGCAGTGGTTAGAAGCAAAATAGGCTTTTAAGGAGGGACAGGATAAAAAGAGAGCAAAAAGAATAAACAGAAGAAAATGGGATGGGGGGAAATACCTTAACTGAATATGAATGGGATGAACTCACCCATAAAATGGAAGCAGATAGCAAAATGGATTAGAAACCAGAATCCAACAATATGTCATTTACAAGAAGCACACTCGAAACAGAAAGACACAAAGGACTAGAGCAGAATCTAATATGCTTCAGCTGAAGTAAAAAGAGGTAGGGACAGCAATCGCAATCTCGAACACTGCATGAGCAATGCTTGATTAGTTGGTTTTAGATTGTCATCATTGTCATGGACTGATTTGAGAGACTGTCTCTCAATCATCCATCAGTTAATCAGCAAACACTGTCTGAACACCTACTATGCTCAGCACCCTGCACTAATGCTTTTTAAGCCTCTAGACATTTTTCATGTTGTGGAAATTGGTGATGGAGTACATTTGTTACAGGAGTTAAAAGAGGACTATGACTGCTGAGGGGTCACATATTGGGGCCAGAAACAAGGGCCAGAGAGGCATTTAAGCTCATCTTCTTACCTTCATTAATTGAAAAATATCTTCAGCAACACCATTTCTCAGTGAAAGGAGACTAAGAGGTAAGCAGGTAGAGCTTTTTCCAAACTCTTTTCTATACATTATCTCATCTAATCCTAAATATGGCCCAGGGAAGTAGATGCTATAGGTATTATTATCCTCATGTTAAAGATGAAGAAGCCAAGGCTCAAGGAGGGTCAGCAACTTACCCACAGTCACCCAGCTAGTAAATATCAGAGGCAGAATTTTCTGCCTCTAACTCAAAGTCTAAACCAGTAAGAAATTTAGGAACATAGATCTAAAGGCAGAAAGAACCTCAGAGGCCTCTTAATTCAACATCATCACTTTACAGATGAGGAAGGTTCAATGACTTGCCCATAGTCCACAGAATTAGTAAGACAAGATTTGAACCCAGACCTCTTCTGACTCAAAGTCCAAACCAGTAAGAAATTTAGTATTGTAGAACTAAAACTGGAAAGAACCTCAAAGGCCACCTAGTTCAACACCACCTTGATGCAGATGAGGAAACTGAGGCAAACAGGGTTAAGTGACTTGCCTAGGGTCACACAGCTGGTAAGTGTGTGAGGGCAGATTTGAACTTAGGTCTTCCTGACTCCAGGACTAGTGCTCACTAGGTAAGTCACTTAACCCTGTTTGCCTCAGTTTCCTCATCTGTAAAATGGTCTGGAGAAGGAAATGGCAAACCACTCCAATGTCTTTGCCTAAGAAAACCCTAAATGGGGTCATGAAGAATCAGGCATGAATGAAAAATGACTGAAGAACTAACTGCATGCTCTGTCATATCTGATCACGGTATCAAATTTTGGAGTGTATAGGATGTTCAAGGAGCACTACCACCTCTGGTGTGAGGGTTTGCCACGCCCTTCCCAGGGCTGCTCACCCTCCTTTGGTGTCCGCCTGGCACCCAATTCTCACCTGTGGCTCCAAGAAGCTGTAGCATGTGCAGTGGCCACACCCTGGTAAACCATCTCAGCAGACAGGCTAAACCACGTGGAGGGTAACTAAGTGGCCTCCAACCCATCGTTGAGTTAGGAGAATGTCTGCCCCAAGCAGGTGAAGATGCCCCCCCATAAAATGGGCGGATGAGAACAATTTGTTCCAATGGCCGTGAGAGCTGATGAAGCAGGCACTGCGGAGCACTTAGAGCTTGACCAGACATCGCGGATGCCCAGGTCACGTATCCGGGGCTATCACCATTTGTTTTGTCTTTTGTCCTGCCACCAGACTTTGATGATTCAGGAAGAGAGAGTGAGACTGATGACTTTGTGTAACTCTGCCTCACTTAAATCCAATTCAGGAACAAGGCAAGACATCACGGCACCGATGTCCTTGTTAACACCAGATAAGGAAACTGGAGCCCAGAGAAATTGGATTTGAACCCGAGTCCTCTGACTCCAAGCAGACTCCTATGCACCATGCTATTGCTCCATCGGGGTTTCCATTTCCTTCAGACAAGAAACGGTTGTTACAGCCAATGCCGTGTCCCAGCAGCTGCTTCCAGAGGATCTAGCTAAGGAATACCTAGAGAGGAAAGCTACCATTTCAGCATAGAGACCAAGGCAAAAGAGTCACATAAACTCAGTGTGACGGCACCCTCCTCAGCCACCAGTTCCCTGTACTTTGACCCTTCTAATTTCGAATGACTCATGTGACCCTGTTTCACTGTCACGGGTGGGGGTTGAGGGGTGGGAAAGCAGGGGAAATTTTGTCTTTCTGGTGACCACATTTTTCTAAATCTATTTTTTCCCCTGACATTGGCCCTGTTTATTCCTTGCCTCTTTCTTATCCAAGGCCCCTCCCTCTGTGTTTCTCCACAACCATTCCTCTTCCTCCTGGGTGTGGTATATTTTTGGCAACCTTACGGTTTTATTTACGAGCCCTCAAGTTAAATACAGTGACTGCCCCAACAGGCAGCATAAATATTCGTGGCCTATTCAGAATGGGGTGGTGATGGGCTATTACCCAGCCATAATGTTACCATCAGAGGGAATTCTAATAGGTCCTGAGTAGTCCCAGGCCAAGAATTCTGTTATTCCCTGACATTTGTAAAGTTCACATTTTCAAAATAAAGCCACGTGAAGGGGAGAAGCTCACCAATAGATTATGTTCCCATTGTCAGGGTGGGGGTGGGGTGTTGCTGGCTCCAGTCTCTCTGTCCTTGGCAGAGTTATAACTAGGAATGTTTGCTCCTGGAAGAAATAGGAGACAAAAGTACTATGAGGAGGAGGAGGAATACTGAGCTGAGGCTGCCAGAGAGGAAGTCTTTCTTGGGACGAGTCAACTATGGCTAAAGGCAAGGCCTCAAAGGGATAGCTCACCTGTGATGAAGATACCCAGTGGTGAAGAGTCATGCCCTCAGTCAATGCTATCTCTCCCATCTACACTTTGGTGCCCCTGGGGCAAAGCCCGGTTATCCTCCCCTAGGTATAGCTGAGGGCCTCAGCATACAATGCCCCTGTAATTTAAAAGGCTTGCACTAGCTGGTGAGATAAATGAAGAGGGTGATCTTTTTTATGATTGACTTTTCTAGTCTCCAGCTCTGCTTCCTAGACAGTGTATATGTATAACCTGTTAGGCTTCTCCCCTTGTGCCAATGGTCTCCCTCCCTCTTACCTAAGGGGATGGCTCCTTCCTTTAGGTTTAGCAAGTAGAGAGCAGACTTGAATGGTGGTAAGTAGGGGAAGGGAGGGGGAAATGTCCCAATGAGCAACACTGATCTGGAAAAGCGGAGTCCAGCTCCTGCTTTCTCAGGGGTTGAGTGAAAAGGCAGCCCTGGTAGAGAGGAATGGCAACAGTAGGCACCGCCTAAGAGTAGTGCCTTGCAGGCATTTGCCTTCCATGCACACACACACACACACACACACACACACACACACACACACAGGTCAATACTCTAGGCAGAGGTTCCAAAGTGGGCAATACCACCTCCTGGGGGGGGGTGTGTGTGGAACAATCCAGAGGAACAATCAAGTGCAATTGGGGGCATTGAATAAAACTAAGGGGGTGGTAGAAGCATAAGAAAAGAAGAAAAGGTAAGAAAATCTTGAAAAATCACGTCTATGTGTTTCATCTGTCCTAACAGAGTTCAAGTAGTAGTGATTACATTATTTCCTTTTTTCTATTTGTTTCTTTGGAGGGGGGAAGGCAGGCCAATTGGGGTTAAGTGACTTGCCCAAGGTCACACAGCTAGTGTGTCAAGTGCCTGAGGCCACATTTGAACTCAGGTCCTCCTGACTCCAGAGTGGGTGCTCTACTCACTATGCCACCTAGCTGCCCCTGGTGATTACATTATTTTCCAAATAAATACACAAAATGCAAGTTATGACCTATCAGTGGTCAAGTCAGCCAACAGGTCTTAATAAGCAAGTGTTGGCAGGTGAGCGTGTTAGGCATTGTTGGGAAGTCCAGCATGCATGCGCAGAAATATGTGTGTAATGACTTGTTTACAATATGATACTATATGGGTACATAATGCAATATTGTATCATCAAAATTTCAATACAGGAAAAAAAACCCACAAATTTACAATGAATTATTAAATTTAAGACACTTTGTTTTTAAAAAATCTTTGCATTTTTTTGAAATGATGCAAATTTCAAAAAAGAACCATTAAAGAGTTTAAGAAAGTAGATTTCCAGGGGCGGTGTTGAGTATTTTTTTTAAAAGGAAGAGATAGGCCAAATAACTTCGGGAACCTCTGCTCTAGGGCAAAGCCCTATTTGTATGTCAGGGCAAAGCCCTCTTATCACTAACCTTACCATGCAATGAATGTCCAGGGGCTGCCACAGATAGTAAGTGTTGCAGAAGTTCAGAGGGATAGAATACTGTAAACTGGGATGGTTGGAATAAGAAATTTGGGCTTTATTCTATGGGCAGTTGGGAGAAACAGACTATTCCTGAATAGTTGAGTCACATAAACATAACTGTGCATCAAAGAGATTCATCTGGAAATGTGGAAATGATGCATTGGATGGGAAGAGACTAGAGGTGGGAAGACCAGGTAAGGACTGAACTCGGATGGGGAATAGTGGCAGTAGAGAGGAGGACATGGATTTGGGAGATTCTGTGAAGAAAGAAGAAAGGATTAGTTGTGGGGGAGTAACGGGCAGTTACAGAGATGCAAAAGAACAAAGAAAAGAAAGAAACGAACATCAAACATTTTTTAAAAAAACACGAGAGAGCAATAAAATAATCAAGGATTTATTAAGCATCTATTAGACACTGTTCACTGGGGACACAAGTACAAAGAATGAAATAATCCCTATTTATAAGAAGCTTACAGCCTAATAGGGGAGACAAGTACATATATAAAACATATACAGTATAACTATAAGGAGAAAAATACATGTGGTGAGTATTCTCTGGACTCATTCTCCTGGAGCCAGACTGGCTACACCTGCCCTATGAAAGTCTAGGGGAGGTACATCTCAGTGGTACTGAGGATTAGGGGTGACTTCTACATGGCCACTGGTTTGATCTCCCGCCTGATGTGTTCCCCTGTTAGGTGTCAGTGATTAGTGACTCAGTTCCATTTAACCACTTAACATCAATCAGCTTTTACAAAGGCATATTTACTTCAAAGAAAAAGTAAAAGCAAAAGTAAGACTATTTCCCCCCAACATCTCTAGGGTACCCTCTTTCCTATCCCATTTTAGTTTCTGAAGAAAGTAGGCTTAAACTTAGCTCAGTTTCTACATAACATTGGTCCCACCAAATTCGTGTCTAAATTTATCATTGCTATTAGATGAGCCCTTGCCTCAGCTACCTCTGGTTGGGATCCTGAAAGTCACTCCTGAAGGTCATTCCTTGCTCCTCAGGGCATCGATGCTGAGCTGGCTGCAAAATCTGACATGGATTAGGACTCTCACATTCCTAAAGGCTCAGTTTCCTGACCTCTCAAAATTCACAAACTTGGAGCCTCCAGATCCGTCTCCTTCTCCTATGATGGAAAAAGATTAAATGCTAAAACAGGGAAAGGACTGTTTTCATGGGGCCATGTGGCTAGGGGGTAGAGAGAGGAGGAGAAAGCCCAAAGCCTCTCCTCTTAAAGGATTGTCTCTTCTTGGCTGCTTTCAGGCAGGGATTCAAGGAGATCCACCAAGATCCAGCTGCTGAACAGAATAACAGAGGCCAGCGCTTTTTGGAAGGCAGCTCAAGTCCTGGCTACACAACCAATCTAAAAGACTTCTCCTTGCTGCTTAGTTAGCAGACTGGGTTGAGTTACAGAATATTTACTATGCTATAAGATCTCTCTAAACCACTTCCAATACAAGGCATCATGACTCACCCGGCAAGCAGAATTTTCCCATGTGGGGAAATACTGTCAGAAGCAGTTTGCACATATTGCAATCTCCCATTATTTACTAATATATACAAAGTATTTAAATACAAGGTAATTTGGAAGGGAGGACACCAGCAGTTTGGGAGAATCAAAAAAGGCTTCACAAAAAAGGATGGCGCTTGAGCTCCATCTTAAAGAAAGAGGACTCTAGGAGTCAGAGACAAGGAGGGAGTACCTTCCAGCCATGGGTGACTGCCAGGCAAATACGCAGAGATGAGAGATAGAGAGTATTTGAGAGAATAGGGAGAAACCTAGTTAGGCTGGATGTCAGAGGGTGGGATGGCACCTAATCTTCAATGAGTCTGTAAAAATAGACTAGGGCCATGTTTAAAGGGCTTTCAAAAGCTATACAGAGACATCTGTATTTTATCTGGGCCCCTGGAGTTGACTGAGTGGGGAAGTGATATGGTCAGATCCACACTTAAGGAAAATTACTGCAACAATGTGAAGGAGAGGCTGGAGAGGGGAGAGGCTGGAGGCAGGGAGGCTAATTAGGAGGCCCTAGAAGTAATTTAGCAAGAGGTGATGAGGGCCTAGATTAACGTGATATCTATATAGGTGGGAAGAAATGGATAAGCAGAAAGAAGTTCAGAAGAGAATAATAAAAAGCAGGGTAGTGTTGGTTGGTTGTTGTTCAGTCGTGTTTGATTCTTCGTGACCCCATTTGGGAGTTTCTTGGTAAAGACATTGGAGTGGCTTGCCATTTCCTTCTCCAGTTCATTTTACAGGTGAGGAAACTGAAGCAAACAGGGTTAAGCGACTTGCCCAGGGTCACGCAGCTAGTAAGTGTCTGAGGCCACATTTGAACTTGGGAAGATGAATCTTCCTGAATCCTAGCCCAGAGCTTTATCTATACCATGCCTCCTAGCTGCTGCAGCAGTGTCGGTGCTATCGTGCTCAATTTAATATGTACTGATATAATGAGGGACAGGCCAATGAGGGCCCAGTCCTAAGAGCATGCATGCATTTGCTCTTTGAGATGGATTGTACAAAGTAGGGACAATAGTGTCTTTCTGTTTGCTATTGGCCTTTGTGCTCAAAGAGGACCGACGACTTCACAAGAGTGATGTCTGGACTTGAGAGGGAATCTGCTGAAATCAACATGGAGGCTTAGCACGACTGTCCGTGTATCCATAATGGAAGGCGGGAGGGGAGAGGACTTCATTCCATTTCAGAGTGTGAGCAGGTACTCTGTGACCATTGGCCTACTTCATGTTGACAAAAACCTGTGACCATTGGCCACAGTAGGTAGGAGCCTACTTCATGGCCTACTCCATTGGTCTACTGCATGTTAATAAAAATCCTTAAAACTGACTGTTGAGCTGCGACAAAAAGTTCCGATGGATGATCTCTCACCAGGGGAAGGAAAAGGTAGTTGGCCATTGCCCACCTCTCCCACTTGCCTGCCAAGAGGTCATGAATTTTTTTTGTCTCTTAGGCTTACTCTTTTCTGATTGTGTTCAGATATGGAAGTGACCATGTGAGCACCAAAAGATTGGAAAGGTCATCAGAGGTCAGCAAATGAAGTTGGTGGCAGGGTCAGCAGGTGGGTGAAGCAGCCAGGTTTGCTTCAAAGCTGCTAAGCTGCTTCCTTGACTCAGCGCAACAAGAAGCCAGCCAAGCTGGGCAAGGAAATGACTCACCCATTAGCTGTGGCACACACTAGAGTGAACTTGATGGGGTCTCTTCTAAAGAAAGGGACTGCTAGTCCAGGAGGCAGCACTCATTCCTACTTGTCTCCTTACATTCATATTTCTGTACCTTTATGCTTTACATTAGAGCCCACTGTCCCCAGGAACCCAACGAGGGAAGGAGGGAGAGTATACCCCTGGTCTGATGGATGTTTTTGTACTTCTATCCTTGATCAATCTTCTCATTAATTAATTAGCTAATTAAATGTCAACTCTTTGGTATTTGAATGGGGACTGAAAAGAAAAACTAAAATACTAGAAAACTCATCCCCTAGAAACCAGAGAGGAGGAGGAGTGAGCCATCCCGCAGCAGGTCCAACCGGACAGCGCCAGGGAGGCTTGGGAGAGTGAGCCCAGAGGGGATGCAGAAACAAGAAACAAACTATGCATAATAGAGAGTCACAGTTTCACGTACAATCCTCTTTTTCTCTCATTTGTGTAGGGAAAAATTCACCTCTCTTGATGATTGTCAGGTTCATAATTTTTTAAGAAATTGTTTAAAGAAAGAACAATCAATAGGATTCATTGACTGACTGATTGGATGTAGGGTTTTGAAAGGGAGGAAGAAATTCAAGAAAGTCTACGCTTTTTGGACGGCAGAGAAAATAATGGTATTATTGTTGTTAATGGTGGAATGAAGAGACTATTAGGGTGAGAGTTCTGGCTGATGAAGTCAAGTCCTGGCTCTCCAACTTATTTGATAAATGACTTTGGTTATGTCACTCCCCCTCCCACCCCACCAGGCCTTAGTTTCCTCATACATAAAATGACAGAGTTAAAATTTGGGACTTTTTAAACCTTTATTGTGTCATAGACCTCTTTAGTAGTCTGGTAAAGCTTATGGACCCCTTCTTTAAAAAAAAAAGTTTATTATTTTCATTTTTCAAGTTGTAAATATTTTTTAAAAATCTCCTCCCACTTCCATACTACATACTCCCCCCACCAATAGAACAAATTTTAAAAGAAAAGAAAAAGAAAACCCTTGTTACTTGACTGCCTAGGTCGGCAAGTCAAATTCCCACTTTAGTCATGTCCACAAATGTGTCTCTTTCTGCAACCCAAGTTCATCACCTGTCTTTCAGGAGGTAAGTGGCTTTTTCATCCTCGTCATTCTGGATTGTGGTTTATCATCGCCTTGATCATAGTCCTAAAGGTTTTTGTTGTTTTTCTCTGTAATGTTGTTATCATTGTACAGATTGTTACCCTGTTCCTGTTCACTTTGATCTCTACAAATTCATAAAGGTCTTTCTAGTTTCCTCTGATGTTGTCCATCTCATTATTTGTTATGGCATAATAATATTCTGTTACATTCATATGCCACAATCTGTTCAGTCATTTCCCAGTAGGAGGAGGATGTGCACTCAGTTTCCAATTTTGAGCTACTGCAAAAAACTACAATAAGTATGTAACAGTGGTTATCCTGGCCCTCACTGCCTGGGAGTCACCAATGTTACGTTTCACTCCTCCCCCAGGGTTCTCTGGTATCTTTAAGAATGTTTAAGGGCATCTAGTCTCCCTGTCATTGGCCCAAATTCCCCTTCAATTTCGATCCCTCAATTTTAGGGATCCCTTGGTCCTCAGTTAGTCAGTCAGCCAATAAATATTTATTAGGTACATACTATGTGCCAGGCACTGTGCTAATCACTGGGGATACAAAAAGAGGCAAAAGACAGACGCTCCAACGGGGGAGACAGCATATTTGTACAAACAAGCTATAAATAGGAATTAATTAAAAGATGGAAGCCACTACCATTAAGAGAGTTTGGGAGAGGCTTCCTTTTAGAAGATGAGGTTTTAGTTGAGATGTAAAGGAAGTCAAGGAAGCCTGGAGGTAGAGATGAGGGGAGTGAGCATTTCAGTCATGGGAGACAGCAACTTCCATTTAACCATTCCTTTTACAAAGAAATATTCACTTCAAAGATATAGCAAGAAGAAACATATAAACATTCAACCCCCAGCACCTATAGGCATAATCCACCCCCATTGCACTGCCTCATCCTCTGGAGAGGGAAAGGGAGGGGGTTCACAGCTTAACTCAGTCCTTATATAGAAGAGTCCTCCTAATTTCCAAGTTCAAAGACTTTCTGGGCTTGTCTGGCAACCTGGCTTCTCAGGGCTTCCCTGCTGGGTAGGCAGAAACATCTGTCTTGGCACCCTGCCTCCAAGGTCGCCATGGCAAGGGCCCAGGTTCAGGAACTCCACAGCCTGTGCTTAGAACTGAAAAGAACAATCAAAACAGACTGAAACCCCGAACCTCATTTCTCAGGGCCATTGAGCCTAAAGGGTGGGTGGGGGTGGGGGATAGGAAAGGTAGCCCTTCCTCCACCCCCAGCCCAGTGAATGGTGCCTAAGTTTTGAGTGAATGGGACCTTCACCCCCAGGATGCTGCTGGAAAGAAAAGGTATTATCCTTTCCCAGTTTTCACTGGCCAGTGGAATGAGGTTGATCTCACCCATGTGGCAGGGGAACACAGGATGTTTTCTCCCAGAAGGAGGTCCCTGCCATCTCACACATAGGTGCCTCTGTCTTAAATGATCTAGGCATGCACGATAAAGCCCCATTACAAATATTTGTATTTGTATTACATAAAGATCTATATCACATAAAGATCCTTTTTCTCTTTCTTTGATTTTTTTGGGGTATAGGCCTATATCCCAGATACAGCTGGGTCAAAGGGTATGATAGGACCAGCATTTCTCTGACTCAGGTTCTTTCCCCTCACCCACAACATGGGAGAGGCTTTACCTAAGGGAAGACAGTGTTGACTGTGGGACTTAATTGGCCCAAATGATTGGTCCCAGCTTCCCTGATGAAGATTCCTGGTCATCTAAAGACATAAAAAAAATCCCAGCCACAAGGAATCTAGGCCCCTTGGACTTGGCAGATTTCTGAAGCTCACACAAGTGAACCCCACCCTGCTGACTAGACTCTTTTCCCATATATGGAGGCAAAGGTTGGGGACGAGAGCCACGTCTAAGTGCTGCTATGTTCTTGTTGCACGTGTTTGCTTTGTTAGGGCAAAGTAAACCTCCTTGTGTTAAATGTTCAATGATGTACAAGTGTCTCATTTCGTCCCAATATTGAACCTGAACTAAGAGGATGTTGGAGTTATGCTGTATCTCCAAAACACAGTTTAGAGACTTTCTGGGCGTAGTTCCAAATTGCTTTCCACAATGGCCAGACCAATTCATAGTTCTATCGACAGTGTACAAGTGGACCTGTTTTCCCACAGCCCCTCTAACATTTGTTATTTTCCTCTTTTATCATCTTTGCCAATCTGGTAGGTGTGAGGTTGGAATCTTAAAGTTGCCTTAATATGCATTTCCTTAATCATGGATGATTTAGAACATTTTGTCATGTGGACCCCATATCAGAATAAAATTTTTAAATGAATAAAATAAAATATATAGGATTACAAAGGAAACTGATTATATGAAAACACAGTTATCAATTTAAAACAAACAACAAATAAGTTCATAGGCTTAAAAATAAGCCCGCGTGGTTTCTAAGCTCCCTCCCAACTCTGACATTCTCTACCTAAGTTTTGAAGAATTGAACCTATATACCTCCTGCCTATGCCATGTAAAGTTTGTGGTAGGGATTGCCCTTTTAACAGGGATGGGTTTGAGAAACCCTAGTGCCCTATACTCCCATGATGCCCTGCACTGGGCCAATAAACAGCAAGAGCTCAGACTCAGAGATTTTTCTTGGCAGGAAACAATGAATCAATAAACATTTATTAAGTACCTACTATGTAACAGGCACTGTGCTAGGGGTTGAAGATTTAAAGATGAAACTGAAACACTCACTGTCCTCAGGGACCTTATGATCTACCAGAGCCCTCCAGGTTGAAGCCTCAGCTCTGAGGGGGTAGGACTCTCGACCTAGAGTTGGGTGTGTATCGTAGGATATACAAGGGGACAGTCTGGGTCAGATTCTAAACTCCTAACTAAGCAGCAACGAGCGAGATGCTCAGAGGGGAACTCTTGTTGGACTCTTGGGTTTTAGAAAATGACCAGAGATTGTTGGTATTTTATTATTGCTGTTTTCTGCTTCCTTTCCTACTCCTTGGCTTGGTTTTGTTTGGTTACTTACAATTACTTCCTTTGTCCTCAGCAGAAAGACAGCTCTGAAACGAAATTATTGTTTAAGCAAAAATTTCCTGCTGAGTGAAGCCCAGGCATCCGAGCTCAGCCAATAAACACCATCGGATTCCCTGTCCTCATAGCTTCTCCGTCCTTCCCCCAAGCACCTTCTGCTGAATTGCACAGGGCTGTCAAAGGCTTGAGGGAAGGAGCCTAGACCGTGAAAAAGGAGGACTACATGGGGAAATGTTAAATATGGACACTCACTCAAAATGAAACTAAAAGAGGTTTTTTAGGACATAACATCAAATTATACAACATAACCCCTCCACTCAGTCTCCTTACTGTTCCCAGTCAATCAATAAGTGTCTGCCAAATTCTAAGCACTGTGGTAAACACTGAGGATACAAGTACCTGTGTTAGCTCTTTTGGCGGTGGCAAAGAATTGGAAACTGAGAGGGTGCCGGTTAATTGGGGAATGGCTGAACAAATTAGGGTATAAGTATGTGATGGAATGATATTGTGCTGTAAAAAATTATAAAGTAGATAGTTTCAGAAGAAACCTGGGAAGACTTGCATGAACTGATGCAAAGTGAAGTGAGCAGAACCAAGAGGGCAATTTATAGGATAATAACAATTAAAGACAACAGTTTGGAAAGACTTAGGAACTCTGATCAACACAATGGAACTAACAATTCCAAAGGAATAATGATAATGCTACCCACTTTCAGATACGGAGATGATGGAGTCTTATAGTTGTGAAATTTTTAAAAATTCACTTTTCAAATTTTCTTGTAAGTTTGTAGACTCCTTGAGTCTGAGTTTCCTCAACAATAAAATGAGGGGGGTTGGACGAGATGGTGTCCAAGGTCCCTTCTAGCTCTAGAAGATGTATGAGCCTACAGTCTTACAATCCTAAATATTAGAGGACCCCCTCTGGGCTTCCTCAGACACTCATCCCACACAGGAAGTCTGTACATTGGGTCCTGAGGGGATGACTATTGCTCTCTTATGTAGAAGGCTTTTTAAACCCTAAAACTCTATCTATATGTCAGTTATTATTATGATTGTTTAAACTTTATGTCTTCCCTCAATTCTTGGCACAGTGCTTTGCACACTCAGTCAATGTTTGTTGAATGAATGAATGAATTAGGAAAGAATGTCATCATCATCATGTGTGCAAAGCGCTTTGAAAACTTTGTGTGAGTTACAACTATGAATACATTACTTCACTTGAGCTTCACAACAATCCTGTGAGGTAATTAATTACCACAGGTATCATTAACCCATTTTTATACTTAGTGGCAGTAGACCTAGCTGTAATCCAGATCCCCACCTGCTGCTGTTCAGACCACAACTGAATTCCACACCCTCAGAACTGGCATGGGGACAGCACCACACTGGGCACCAGGAAGTACGCTGTGCCTGGCACCAATACTTGATGCTTAGGGTCACTCCAAGAGCTAATAGGGCTGATATTCCTCACACCTTGATGGATGGAGGATCCCATTATTGGAGTCCTTTTCTTAGCACCATCTTCCACCTTCTCCTTATCCCAAATGTCTTCTCCTGCACCACTGGTTGAGTATCAGTCTATGAATGGCTGATGTTTTGCTGAAGCCAGAGGTAGTGAGGGAGAAGGAGTTACCAATGAGGGCTTGAGGATCAGAAAATCCAGACAGGAAGCAAGGGCATGCTTTTTAACAAAATTCAACATAGATTTCAGGTTAGGAAGGGATATAGGTGGTCAGACACACGGGAAAGTCAATATAAGACAGAGATAACTCTGGCAATGAAGCAAAATTCTGGTCCAGTCAGAAGCTTCTTATATATTTCCTGTTGATGCAAGAACTAATCCCAGAATGGATTAGTTAGTATGATATGCCCTGAACATAGAGGAGAACAGATAGAAGAGTGTGTCCTCAGCTGAGTAGAGAAGTGAAGAAATGGTAGGGATGAAAACAGAACCTGAAAACCTGGATGAATGCTATACCAAGTGACAGATCGAATGTAGGCCTGGCCTTCAAGGAACTTACAGTCTGTGATACTCACCTCCAGCTCTCACTTTCCCTGGTTTGAGCCCCAGGAGAAGGAAGGAGGTGGGTGTAATGGCAAACAAAGTGGGACTTTTTGCTGTTTTTTTTTTTGGAGTGCTTCTCAGCTCTAAGGCAATCAATTGCCTTTGATTGAGTGCTGCCTTTGTTTGAATCAAGAGTCTTTGATTGAATCAAAAGTCAATGATCTGCTTAAGTCACAAAAAAAGCCTAAGTCACATGAGTTTGAGTCACATGATTGTGACACCCTCTGACCCTGAAGAAGTGGGTCAGAGGTTAGCATTTTGCTTTGGGGGGTTTACTCATTGGAAGAGCATTCAAGTGATTTGGCCAGACAAGACTCTGGGTAGCTGTTAAGGAGCCCCCTGGCTTTGAAAACCCAGATGGTGGTGCTTCTCTCTCTGGTAATATGTATGTATGTATTGCTATGGACAGACAGAAGCTCTCTCTGTTGATTTGTATTATTTGTTCTGTTTATATAATTGCTGCTTATAATTTCTGTTTGTGTTTTGTCTGAAGTTCAGGGTGCTGACTTTTTCCCCTGAACTAAGTGAATGATATATGTATGTTTAATTAAAGTGAGATTGTAAACCCCTTAAAGTTGCTTTCCTTAGAAAAGCAGATCAAAGAACTCGTGCTAGCAGCCCTCTTGTGTGCTGGTGTTAGTGGCCATAGTAGCTGCAAGGAATGTTGTTACAGTGGGTGTGTTGTTTCTTTCTGGGTTCCATGCACTCCAGATCTGCCTAAGAATCTTAAACTCCACCCTCTCCCTGCTTTCAAGATGAGCCTATCTGGGAACCTGATTTCACTTAAAACTTAAGCAAGCTATAGAGCTTTCTTTAAGAGGCAGCTAAGTGGTATATGGGCAGAATACTGGAGCTGAAGTCAGGAAGAGCTGAGTTAAAATCCAGCCTTAGACATTTAGTAGCTATGTGACCCTGGACCAGTCATTAACCTCTCAGTTACTCAGAAACTGTCCCTCCATCTCCTCATTTGTAAAATATAGATAATAATAGCACCTACCTCCCAGGGTTGTTGTGAGAATCAAATAAGATAACATTTGTAAAGCACTTTGCAAACCCTAAAGAGCTACATAGATGGTAGCTATTATATTTGGGGGCAGCTAGGTGGTGCAGTGGATAGAGCACCAGGCTTGGATCAGGAAGATCTGAATTCAAATCCAACCTCAAACAATTACTAGCTAGTTAGTTGTTTAACAAGTTACTTATGTTACTTGACCTCTATTTACCTCCATTCCTCATCTGTAAAATGGGGACACACTAGAGAAGGAAATGACAAACCAGTCCATCATCTTTGCCAAGAAAACTTTATGTCTGTGGGGTCATGTGGAGTCAAACATAACTGAACCACAACAGCAACAAGGGCTTCTGAACGTGGTTGCTGTCTTCCAGTATTCGAAGGACTATTGTGTAGAACAGAGATTCTACTTGCTCTGCTTATCCTCAGAAGACAGAACAAGCAGCAATAGGTGGTAATTTCAGAGAGATGGATTAAGGCTCAATGTAAGAAAAGCTTCTTGATGATATGATCTACTGAGAAGTAGAACGGACTGTTCTGGGAGATAGTGAGCGTCCCCACCCCTGCCCGGTTATTGGAGGTCTTTAATGAGACCCCCCAGAGGTATGGCACAGGGAATGTTTTAGGGAGATTTCTGTTTAGGAATAGACTATATCAGCGGTGTCAAACTCAAATAGAAAAGAGGGCCACTAAACTGTATGTAAGGCTACACGTTGACTTAGAAAACCACATATTAAGACTATTCTTGTTTTATTGCATTTTTATTTATTTTGCTGAAAATTTCCCAATTACATTTTAATCTGGTTCTGGCCATATTTGGGAGTGTTGAGGGGTGGTGTATACCATATTCCACTGGCTCCATGCTAGACTGCATGACCGCCAAGTTCTCGAGAGTTTGTGGATCTATGATTCCCAGACTCGTCAGGAGCTATCTGGTGAAATAGACTAAACCAGGGCTTTTTTCTTTTATACACACACACACACACACACACACACACACACATATATATACATATGTGTATTTATGTATATGTATACATATATGTGTATATATATAATTTACTTATTTTTAGTTTTCAACATTTACTTTCGTAAGATTTTGAGTTTCAAATTTTCTTCCTCTCCCTCTCCTCCCCACTTCCCAAGATGGTATACAATCTGATATACTTATACATTCATGTTAAACTTATTTTCACACTAGTCATGATGTAAAGAAGAAATCAGAACTAATGGGAGGAACCATAAGAAAGAAGAAACCAAACAACAAAAGAAAAGGAGAGCAAATAGTCTGCTTCCATCTGCATGCAGACTCCAAAGTTCTTTCCCTGGATGTGGATAGCACTTTCCATTGTGCATCTTTTGTAGCTGTCTTAGGTCCTTGCATTGTTGAGAAGAGCTAAGTCTCTCAAAGTCAGTCTTTGTACAATGTGGCTGTCACTGTGTACAATGTTCTCCTGGCTCTGCTCCCCTCACTCAGCACCAGTTCATATAAGTCTTTCCAGGTTTTTCTGAAGTCCTCCTGCTCCTCATTTCTTATGGCACAATAGTATTCCATTACATTCATATACCACAACTTACTCAGCCATTTTCCAATTGATGGACATCTCCGCAATTTCCAATTCTTTGCCACCACAAAAAGAGCTGCTATAAATATTTTGTACATGTGGGTCCTTTTCCCATTTTTATGATCTCTTTGGGATGCAGCCCTAGAAGTAGTATTCCTGGGTCAAAGGGTATGCACAGTTTTATAGCCCTTTGGGCATAGTTCCAAATTGCTCTCCAGAATGGTTGGATCAGTTCACAATTCCACCAACAATGCATTAGTGTTCCAATTTTCCCACATTAAACCAGGGCTTTCTTTTCCTGCACCACCCAGTCCATCCATCACACAACTGGCAAACTGATGGAGAGATATTGTGGTTAAGTTGAAAGATCAATGACTAAAGTCAGAGGATCTGGGTTCAAATCTTGCCTTTACCACTTCTTATGTAACCTTGGACAAGTCATTTAAAAATCTCCTTGAGCCTCAGTTTCTTTACTTATAACATGGAGATGTACAAGATCACCTCAGAGATCCTTTCTAGTTCTATATCTATGACCTTAGGATATTCCTAAAGCACGGGACTGACCATGTTACTCCTTTATTCAAGAAGTTTCACTGGCTCCCTATTGCTTCTGGGATCAAATACCAGATCTCCTGTGTGCTGTTTAAAGCTTTTTGCAATCTGTTTCCAGACTGATCTTGTCCACATCTTACACACACACACACACACACACACACACACACACTATGTCCCAGTCATACTGTTGCCTGTATACTACATTCAAATTTGATCTCTTTCCTCCAGACCTTTGCATAAACTTCCCCGCCCCTTGCCTGGAATGGCCTTTTCCCTCCTCTCCCTCCCGGAGTCCCTCTTTCTCAAGTCTCAACTCACGTGATTCCTCTTAAAAGAGGCCTTTTCCAATTACCCCCATTTTAGTCCTTTCCCCACCCAGAAATGACTGTACGTTTATTTTGTATGTAGGTTATATTTCCTTATATGTCCTTTCTCCCAACGCCCTCAAGTAAAAATGTAAAGGCAGAGACCGTTTCCTTTTTTGCCTTTTCATTCTCGGAGCCTAGCACAGGGTTTGGCATCTAGTAGACACTTGGTAAATGCTCGATGAACTGTGCACTCTATGAAGGTGACACCCGGCAGAGGAGACAGCTAGGAGTGCAGGGTCAGTCTGCAGAAAGACACCCCAGCTATGGAGGAATATTTGCCCCCCCAGGCCTTGCTTCCTAGTGTTCAGCTGCCTCTGACTCCAACTCAGTGAATGGTGGAAGTTGGTTTGAACCCGGCTTGGTGTGAAGTCAGGGTTGGACCCCGTCCCAGGGAGATCATTCCTGGAAATAGATGAGGCCCCTTGTCTCAGTGCTGTCCCATCTGGAACATGGTAGAGCCCCTGAAGAATACTGTGAAAGCCAAGCTCTGAAATGCTCCTCTCAGCCGATTCTGTTTGAGTTGTGAGGTCTATAGTCTTTGTATCCGTTCTATATGTGGTTGGAAGCTCTCTGAGGGGAAGAATGAATGAGGTCTCTTTGCAGAGCACTTCATCCAGTCTTATTCATTTAGGTAATGGTGTGTGTGTGTGTGTGTGTGTGTGTGTGTGTGCATGCATGCGTGCATATGCATGTGCATGTGTGTGTATATGTGTGTGCACGTGAGTTCATATGCATGTGCATACTGAAGGGAAGGGGGAAGGTAGCATCTGCCTGTGGTTCTCCTTTCAGTCTCTCTGAGCCTCTGATCTGGTCTTATCATCCCCTAGCTTGGTATGCTCTCAAATGCACAAGTCCCACATCTGAGACAAGAAAAACAGGCCAAATCTGCCCCCTCTCCATTCTGGGATAAGGTCAGAAGGCTGTTCCCACCTTGGGCAGATTTAGTAGTTAGGGAGCAAAGGAGTTTGTCTGTGTTTTACTTTATTCAAACTCTGCCTGAGCCCTAAGGTTAAAACTTGCCTGTAATTCCCTCCACAATTCCCCAGGCAGCCACTGACTAAGGATGTTCTCAGACGTGAAAGAGTCAGTTCAAATCAGAGAAAACAAGAAGTGGGGGATCTGGGGAGAGTCAGGGAGGTTTTCTTGGAATTTAGATGATCCAGGAGCAGGAGGGGGAGGGAAGGGAAGCTAGAAGTTGGTGAGGAGGGGGAGGCTTTGCAGGAGAAAGGGGCCACTCCATCCTTGTGAGCAATAGAGGTTACAGCTTCAGGAGAAAAAGTCCCAGAGGCTTGCAAACCAAGAACCAAACAGCTGAGAGTGAAAGCTGCCTGGCTGAGGATATGGCAAAGAGGAAAGGAGTTGTTAGCAATCTCTTGGTGGCCCCTCAGGAGCCAGGTTTACAGCCAAAGAGCCCATTTTAATAAGGAGCTCTGGGAGATGGCCTGTCTATAGGAACGGGAACGTGGAAACAATCCAGGGTAAGACAAGGCCTGGAATGGAGGCTGGGGACTCCTGGGGTTTCTCATTACCCCTTGCCTAATCCCCTCACATACACACATACATTCACATCTCTGTGGAGGCATACAGATGTACACGTGTGTACACACACACACACACACACACTCTGAGCCTCCGGCAGGCTGTGCAGAGACTTCAGGCAGATGAAGGGTGATATGGGAGGGAGGGAGGATGGCAGGGCTGACTGGGTAGAGACCCCAGAGGCCTGGTACAGTGCTCATGAAAGACCAATGGACAAAGAAGAGAGGGCTGGCAGGTGGCTGCCTTCCTCAAGACCACAGGGGCTAGTGTTTGGCCGTGGATCAAACGATACAAACCTGGCAGGCTCTTAATGAATGAATAGGAAGGGGAGCAAGACAGTGTCTCTGGGTTGGTGTGTGACTTTTAAAGTTCTTTTAAATAAAAGAGTTCTTTAACTCTGTCATAGAGAAAAGAACATTAAGGAAGTAAACATATGGAGTTTGTTATCCCTAGAGGTCCCTCAAAAATGTAGACAAATAGCTGTGCAACCTTAAGCAAGTGACCTCATCTCATCAAAACTCATCAGTTTCCTCCTCTGTAAAAATGAAAGATTGGGGGAAAAAATGATCCCAAGCTGCTTCCTTGAACAACAACAAAAATTAAGGATTGGACTAGGTGGTCTCACTGGGCCTGGAGTCAGGAAGATTCATCTTCATGAGTTCAAATCTCCCCTCAGATACTTACTAGCTGTGTGACCCTGGCCAAGTCACTGAACCCTGCTTGCCTCAGTTTCCTCACCTGTAAAATGAGCTGGAGAAGGAGATGGCCACCCTCTCCAGTATCTTTGCTGAGAAAACCCTAAATGGGGGTAACGAAGAGTCAGATGTGACTGAAACAACTCCAGAACAAGAACAACAAAAGCCTTTAGCACTGACACTGGGTTTGAATTTCTGACAATCATTAGCTATGGGGACTATGAGCAAGTCACTTAACCTCTGAGCCTGAGGTTTCTTATCTATAAAATGAGAGTGTTATCTGTAGTATCTACTACACAGGGTTATTGTGAGGCTCGAATAAGATTAGGTATGTATTGAAAAACTATGAAAAAACTATAGAAATGACTACACTGAAGTACTAGAGAAATTTTAGGTCTTGTGATGCTGCTGAGGTTGATGATATTTTAAAGTCTCGTCTATTTTAGTCAGTCAGTCAGACAGTCAACTGACATTTATTAAGTACCTATTGTGTACCAGGAACTGAGTAGCAAGCTGTGCTGATACAAAGACAGGCAAAAGACAGTCCCTGCTCTCAGTGAGCTCACAGTCTAATAGCGGAGCAAACAACTACATACAAACAAGCTTTACACAGGATAAATTGGAGCTAGCAACAGAAAGAAGGCACTAGCATTGAGGGGGATCAGGAAAGGCTTCTTTTAGAAAGTGGGATTTTAGCTGGGATTTACCTGAAGGAAATGGGGGGAGCCAGGAGAGAAAGAGATGAGGAAGAAGAGAGTTCTAGGGGCAAGGGACAGCTGGGGAAAATGCTGGGAGTCAGGGGATGGAGTGTCATGTTTGGGAAACTGCAAAGAGACAGCTAGGTGGTGCAGTGGATGGAGGACTGGACTGGGAGTCAGGAAGATCTGAGTTCAAATCCAGCCTCAGACACTTACTAGCTGTGTGACCCTGGCCAAGTCACTTAACCCTGTTTGCCTCATTTTCCCCATCTGTTAAATGAGCTGGAGAAGGTAATGGCAAACTGCTCCAGTATCTTTTCCCAGAAAACCCCAAATGGGTCATGAACATGAAGAGTCAGACATGAGTAGAAAACAACCAGACAAGAACAAGGAGGCGGTGTCACTCTATCTCAGAGCATTGGCAGGATGGGGTTTAAGGTATAGGAAGCATCCTGTGCTCTATATTCCCATCCCATTCTGGCATCCTACAATCTTAAGTCAGGGATGAGTTGAAGAAAGATTCTGACGACTTCCTGGACGCCTGGTTGATGGATCCAACAGAGGTGATTAAGAGAAACTGAGGGATCAGAGGGGTGTTAGCTTTTCAAGGGATGTCCCAGAAGCCAACTGTAACCTATCGCTCCCCATTCCCATCCTTCATCTTCTTGGGCTGGAGAAGCCCTAGAGCTACTTCTGGGAATACTGTTGACGAACTTAAGACTGATGGAACTTTCTCTTGGAGAGCTTGGCTCAGAAGGGCTACGTTTTTAGTAACTGTTTGCTATTTATGTAGCCAGACAAACAACACCTGGCTGGGCAGAGAAAAATAAGAGTTCCAGGCAAACAAAAGATGTTCTTTTGTAGGCAGATACTCACAACAAAGCCAGGCACGTGGAGAGGGGTCAGGGTGAGGAGTAGAGGAAAATGGTCTTAGTTTCTTCACTTGGCTTTCCTTTCTTGCCCTAACTTTATTTTTATCCCAATCAGACATAATCTAGGAAGCAAGACTCACCTTGGTGCCCCAGATTCCACGAAGCTCCTGTGGGGTTTTTAAACAGTGGTTCTAAAATAGGTCTGGGAGAATCCCAGCTCACAATGTAACAGGAGTTAAATGGGAGTGACAAGGACTTTTCTGATTTTGAGTCGGATAGTTGTGTGGAAATCACCAGCAGACACAGGCTGCTAAAAGAATAGACCTGATCTTAGCCTGCCTAGAACATTCTACTACCTTCTCTTGACTGCTTGGTTGGGTGTGACGACGCAGCCTTCTGCTACATAATAAAAGAACTGAAAAAAAAATTGAAGTTTTTCCCTATCGTTAAGATCTGGGGATCTGAGATTAGGTCTGAGATTGGCTGACTATGTTTTATGTTTACTTTCTAGTCATTTGACTCCAACAAGGAATAATAATGTTTGTTGTTATTCAGTTGTATCTGATTCTTTGTGACCTATTTGGAGTTTTCTTGGCAAAGAGACTGAAAGTAGTTTGCCATATCCTTCTCTAGCTCATTTTTACAGATGAGGAAACTGAGGCAAACAGGGTTAAGGGACTTGCTTGGGGTCACACAGCTAAGTGTCTGGGGCCAGATTTGAACTTGTGAAAATGAATCTTCTTGACTTCAGGCCCAGTGAGACTATCTAGCCCAATCCTTCATTTTTACAGAAGAAGAAACAGATTTGAACTCTGGTCTTCCTGACTCCAGGCCCAGTACTCTATCTACTGAGCCCCTAGCTTCCAATAATAATATAGCTAGCATTTTTACAGCACTTTTAGGTTTGCAAAGTACTTTATAAGTATTACCTTATTTCCTCATATATAAGATGCACTCTTTCCCGAAAAAATTTGGGATCTAAAAACTGGGTGCGTCTTATACAGTGGTTGTAGATTTTTTTACTTGCATTTCCCACTTTTTCGCGCTTCTTTTTGTGTTCATTGTTGTAGACTTTTTTATTTGCATTTCATGCTTTTTCATGCTTGTCTTTGCGCTCATTGCTTCGCATTTGTTACCAGTATATTTAGGTTACATTTTGCCACATTCTGCCCAGAAATGGCTCAGAAAAGATTTTCATACAGTGCTGAATTCAAGTTAAAAGTGATATAGTTTGCAAAAGTGAACAGAAATCGTGCTGCTGAGTGGAAGTTTGGTCTTCCTCCAACTAAGAAAACAATCTGAGACTGGCTACGGGAGGAAGAAGCCCTACTGAAAACTCCACGGCAGAAGAAGGCCATGAGAGGCAAGTCAGCAAAATGGCCTGATTTAGAGAGGGAATTGAAGATATGGATTGAAGAGCAAAGGGCCGTTGGAATTCCTGTGTCCACAAAGATGGTTCAGCATGAGGCAAGGAGAATTGCTGATGAAAAAGAAGTTACTGATTTCAAAGGAGGACACAACTGATGCCTCAGGTTCATGAAATGGAATGGACTAAGCATGTGTACATGCACCAGACTTGCCCAAAAGATGCCTGAAAACTATGAGCAGATGAATAAAACTTGAGTTCAATAACTTTATGTAACACATTTTTTTTTTCAAATTTTGGGCCCCAAAATTAAGGTGCGTCTTATACATGGGGAAATACGGTATCTCATTTGATTCTCACAACAACCCTCAAAGGTAGAAACTATTACTATCCCCATATTTCAGATAAGGAAACTGAGTCTGAGAGAGGTTAAGTGACTTACACAAGGTCATACAACTAGTAAGTATCTGAGACCAGATGTGAATTCAGGTCATCTTGATCCCAGGGCAACGAGGTGGCACAATAGATGGAGTGCTGAACCTGGAGTCAGGGAGGCTCATCTTCCTGAGTTCAATCCGGCCTCAGATACTTCTCGGTACTCGAGTCTGGTCAAGTCTTTTAACCCTGTTTGCCTTAGTTCTTCATTTCTAAAAGGAGCTGGAGAAGGAGATGGCGAACCACTCCAGTGTCTTTGCCAAGAAAACCCCAAGTGGGGCCGTGGAGAGTCAGACACTCCAGAAATGACCCAACAACAAGCGCATTGGTGGAGTCTCACAGGCCGCATGGTTTGGGGTGACTGCTGACTCGGCAGGCCCCTCAGACATGGGGATAGCTTTCCAGGGCGAGGGCCATGGGAGGGGGGTGGGGGAGTGGAGATTTCAGGGCCTACATCTATCTCTTGCCTTTGCACAGTAATTTCTATGTGGCTCTATGTTCTCTTTATTGGCTGATCATAATGTCCAGGAGTACAGGAACTCCGTGAGTGTAAACCTTATGTAGCCAGAGAGGGGAAGAGACTTGTCCAAAGGTCAAAGAGTAAATTAGTCTGGATTCCTAACAACCTGATACCATGGCCAGAACTCCTGATTCTCAAAGTTGTGTACCAGGAGGGATGTACTGGTAAATGTTTAACAACTGGCTTACCACCACCACTACTGCAGCCTCCCCCCTCTCCAAAAAAACATACTTTTGAGTTTTATCTACGTTGTTTACATTTCCTCCATCACTTTCTTATGTCTAGGCAATCAACAAAACAATAAAACAAACCCCAATGTGTAGGGTTTGCTGATTCCCAAGGTATAAAAGCCCACAGTGAAAGTTTAACAACCAGCTCCTGTGAGGTGGTTGGAGTTGGCTCCAGCACATTCCTCACTGCCACCCACTAACCAGCTGCAGAATCCCATCAATCGGCTCTTACAGCCCACAGCACTGGGCAGATTCCTGCTGAGTGCCTTCTGATCACCCTGCATTTCTTCCAAGCCATGCTATTCCAGACATCCCTGGGGGAGCCCCATCAGCCAGGCTCTCATGTAGGCCAAAGCAAGCAGCTCAGAAAAATCCCAGGGATCCTCCAGAGCTGGGGTCGGAGCTGGAACCTCTGTGGAGCAAAGGAGACAACCGGAGGAGCCCTGGCTCCCAACCTCGCCAGTCTGCTTACTCTCTGAGTTCACTCTCCTTTTTCCTTAGGACCCAACCAGCTCAGTGCTGCTGCATCCAACATGCCTTCCGGAGATTGGTGACACACTCCCTGCCCCCACCATAGGTGGCAAGAATGGAAGGACAGGGACAAATCTTTACTAAAGCACCTACTATGTGTCAGGCACTATATTAAGCACTTTACAAATATGATCTCATTTGAGCTTCACCACTTCCAGGGGAGGTGGGTACTAGTATTGTGACCACTGACAGTTAAGGAAACTGAGGCAGATAGCAGTTAAGTGACAGGGTCACAGAGCTAGTAAGGGTCTGAGGCGAAATGTGAACTTTGGTCTTCCTGACTCCAGGCCCAGCCCTCTATCCACTGAGCACCCTAGCTGTATGTAAAACAAGGTAGAAAGGTTGCAAAAGGAAGCGCAGAATTTCAAAGGCTGCTCAGCTGAACCTGGATCTCTACAATACCTTTGTTCAGTTGTTTCAGTTGTGTTCGACTCTTTGTGACCCCATTTGAGGGTCACACAGCTAGTAAGTGTCTGAGGCCAGATTTGAACTCAGGAAGAAGAGTCTTCCTGACTCCAGACCCAGCACTCTAGCCACTGCACCACCTAGCTCCCCAGACTATATTGCTATACTGCTTGAACACCTCTAATAAGGGAGAACTCGCTACCTCCAGAGATAGCCCTTCCCCCACCCCCCCATCCCCGCCCCGGGGATGTCAGAAAGTTTTTCCTTAAGGCAAACATAGATATGTCATACCTTAAAAGCTGGTGGATGTAGTAAATAGACTGTCAGACCTGGAGTCGGGAAGACTTGAGTTCAAATCCTGTCTCAGGCGTAACTATGAGACCTGGGGCAAGCTGCTCAACCTCTCTCAGACTCAGTTTCCTCATCAGTAAAATAGTGACTTTATTATTGAAAAGGCATTATTAAAGGACCTTCCAAGGTCTTTGTGAGGATCGAATGAGATAAGAGAGATCAAGGTCATTGCAGACTTTAAAGGGCTATAGAAATACTTGTATGTAACTTCCACTCTTTGCTCCTAGTTCTACCCCTGGACCAAGCAGAATGTTTCTAATCCCTCTCCTTTGGGAAAACCTTATGTACTTCAAGTCAGCTGTCATGTCTCTTCCACCACCACCTGCCGCACATCCCCCAGCCTTCTCTTCTCCGGGCTAAGCATCCCTTGTCCCTCTAGCTGATTGTCACTAGGACACGATCCCAAGGTCTTTCATCTCCCTGGTTGCCCCCACTTCAGCAGGGACGTCCGATGCTCCCTTTGCAAAACCCTAGAAAGCCTCAGACGGTGAGAACAACAATTCTGCAAGGTCACAGATCTTAGAATTGGAATGCTTCTTAAGGGATCGTCTGGTCCGGCCTTCAAACAAGTATCAATATCGCTTTTTACAAATGAGAAAACCAAAATCTAATGAACAGTTAAGTTTGCATAGCGCCTTGTGGTTATAGGGAGCATTGAATCCATCATCTCGTCATCACCACCGTCCCTTGAGGCAGGAAGCCTCCTTCTTATCCTTATTTTACAGATGAGGAAACAGAGGCCCAAAGTAGCTAGCTCAAGGTCTCACTGCTTGCCCTTGGCAGAGATGAGACTAGAACCCTGGTCCCCAAAATGCCAGTTCGCCATCTTTGTCACTTCTCGCAGGCTGACACTGGGTATCTCTCTGGTCCTCCCTACAGAGGCCCAGCCTGAGCTCCCCTCTCCCAAGCTCCTTGCTTTCAGCCAGCATCGGCGGAGGAATGAGAAAGGCCAGAGGGCCTGCGGGGATGTGGGGACCGTGAGGATGATTTTCTGCTCCTGCACCCCTGCTTGGCACTGATGCCTATATTGTCAAGTTTGATCAACTGGCATATCACTGGACCCTGCCCCTTCTCTCTCTCCAGATTTAATTAAAGGGCCTTTCATCTCTGCCCTGAAGCAATCGGCTATCTTCTGTCTTCTTAATTAACGTTCATTAAGCAAATCAGAACAACCGTGGATTTTTTTCCGCCCCTTCCTCCTCTGTAGAAGGTTTTAACCCTTGGTGGGTGAGTGGAAGCAGTCGGCCTGGCTTTGGGGATGGGCACAGGCGGTGAGCCCCTGTTGTTTTGGCTAAGCACACAGATGATGTGTGGAGAGAATAAAGTAATGGTTACGGGAAACTGTTTGGACCTCCTACCATGTTCAAGCCCTGAACGAGTGGGCCAGAGCAAAGGTGAGGAGGATGTCCAAGGGGCAGATGCCCTGCTCTGAGCTGGGTCCTGCGCCCCAGTGGGGAGGCTTCCTAAGTAACAAAGATAAGAATAGAGATTCAGAAGACACATGTTGCCCCGGGGTCATTCATTATTTTTTCACCTGCTCATAGGAGCTGGCAGGAAGTGTTGAGGAAACTACTCTAACGCCATCACTTTACAGGGAAGGACGCTAAGGCCCAGAAAGATGAGAGGCTTACCCAAGATCCCACAAGTAGCAAATAGCAGGGCTGAGGTTTGAACCCATGTCCCTTTGACTTCACATCCAATTCAATACCCATCATTGGACCACACTGTCTCTAACGGAGACAGATCTAGGATTCAACCCTGTATCCTTTGATCAGCTGGTTTTCCAATGATGCCAGTTGTCTCATGGAATCATAGAATGACAGAATTTCAAAGCTGAAGGCTCAGAGGTCACCTCTTCCAATGTGTACCCAAATAGGAACTCTCTCTATGGTGTCCCCAAGAAGTGACCTTTTCACCTCCACCTGAAGAGCCCCAGGGACAGGGAACTCACTACTTCCTTTTCCAATTCCTCCTTTTGTTCAACTTTAATTGTTAGGAAACGTTTCCTTAAATCCAGCTGCCATACCTCTCTGAAGATTCTACTCATTGCCCCTAGTCCTTCCCTTTGGGGTTAAGCAGAGCAAGTTGAATTCTTCTTCCACATGACAGCCCTTCAAATACTTGAAGACACACCCCATGTTTCCCCTTCGCCTTCTCTTTTCCAGGCTAAATAGTTCTACTTTCTTTAAAAAAAAAAATCCCCGTATGATATGGTCTCCAATACTCTCACCGCCCAGGTCACTCTTCTCAGGATATATTCTAATTTATCAGCCTCATCATTTGACAGATAAGGAAATGCATCAATAAACAGCCTATGGTCTCATTAATAAGTGAATCAGCTAGATGAGAAGCTAGATCATCTCCACTACCCTGTGAGTTCCTTTAGGGTGGGGACCGTGTCTTCTACTCCTCTGTATGCCCCCTTGGTTAGACTGGGACTAGGCATTCAATATTTGTTGGATGGATTGGCTGCCAAACCAGTCAATAAATACTGACCTCCGAGGAAGGGAAAGATCATTATGGGTGATTTTATGGGGAACGTGAGTTGGGGCCAGGTCCTGAAAGACTGTGAAAGATTGAATTAGGCAGAGAGGACATTGATGGTCTGGGGGCTGAGGAGGTAGGAGCTACAATGTAATCAAAGAGACAGAGATAGAAAAAACATGGCACCAAAGAAGGAATGGACAACAAGGAGGTTAATTTGGCTGAAATAGAGGCTAGTGTAGTGAGAGATGAGACTAGAGTAGAAGGGGAGGCCAAACTGTGGAAGGCCTTGAATGCCAGACCTATGGTTTTAGTCAGTAAGCAAGAGGCTGAAGGACCTGAGCAGGAGAAGATGTGATCTGGGGTGGGCTTGAAGAAGGTTAATCTGGCAGCTTATGTCAGATGGACTGGAGGGGGGAAGCAGCAGAAACAGTAAGACTGGTTGGAATGCCATGGCAATAGTCTAGGAGCACAGTGATGAAGGCCTGGACTACAGTGGGGGCCATAGGAGTAAAGAGGAAGGAATAGAAAATTAACAACCCACATTTATAGAAGACATTAAGGTTGGAGAGCACCTTCCTCCTATCAGTCCTGTGAGGTAGGTCACACAAGTTTGATCTCTGTTTTACAAATGAGGAGGCCAAGGTTAATAGAGGCCAGGTGATCTCTGGGGTTACACTGCCAGAAAGGGCTACTAACAGATACAAGGGGCATTGCAGAGGAACAACAGCCCAAGGGAAGCTACTCCCAAGGAGGTGCAAGCATGGAATGTCCAGCTGCCCCGCCCACACTGGACGCCACTGCTGGCATGTGCCCTCTCAAGCACTGTATGCTCGTGTTAGAGGATGCATGGTAAATGCTGATGGCCCTTTGGGAACCTAGGCGGCATGGAATCCTGTGCCAGGGTGCTCATCAACCAGCCTCTGCCTGACACAGCCCATTCTAAGGACATGTTCTATACACAGTGCCAACGTGCTGGCCTCGGGGCGGCTGACAAACCGTGAAGCCATTTCCAGGACACATCCAGGGCCCCTTGCCAAGGTGCCAGTCACATTGAACAAGCGGAGGAAGGACTTGGAGTCTGAGGATGTAGCCACCATACCCTCCTAGGCTGAGTATGGCTAACATGGTATTGAACTGGGTCCTGATACCAGGCAGCTTTATGTCGCAGGTGCCAGTCAGACTGACCACCTTAGGTCAAAGTGTGACCAGGAAGGACCCTTCATGTCACTATCTCCAAGAGAGTCCTGAAATTTGGTGGTATGAGGTACCTGAGGGGCCACTGCTTTTAGCTGAACCTAGTAGAGTTTGGAGTAGAGGTCAGGAATTCTAGGTTCTAATCCATCCTTACAAATGAACCTGGACACCAGAACCTTCATTTCCTCATCTATGAAATGTGTTAGAACCTGGCAGTCCTAAGGTTCCTTCCACTTCTAACATTCTATGTTCCACATCAGACATTGAAAATTCTTCTTTTATAATCAAGTTCAAAGTTTCCTTCTGGCACTAACACTCTGTCATTATTATTATTTTATTAAGTTATTACATAACATCAAAATATTATTGTGTTATAACAGGTAATAAATAGAATGGCAAGGTCAGAGAGCAGGCCTGTGATTACATTAGTATTGGAAATTCCCAATGAAGAAACTCCCTTTACCAATGCAGATTGATGTGTGCTTTGCCACCTATAGTCTTAGAGACTTGCTTGGCTTGGGAAATTATATGGCTTGCCCAAAGCCACACTGTCAGTATGTGTCAAAGGTAGTGCATGGTATTAAAGTATAATTATCATATTCAGCTCTCCCACTCTAGAATTCTATGATTCCCAAATAAAAAAGGGGGGCTCATAGCTATTTAGATACAAGCCTATATAGAATATTCCAATCCCCCCTCTTCTTCCCACATTCTTCTCCTACTCCCACCATTGGAACTTTCAGTCAATAATATTCCTTTGAAAAAGGAACTGACCCCACTGAGCCTATCAGCTTGCCCCTGGGGCTGCCCTCAGATGAAGGGATCCCCAATTATAAATGAGGGCAAACTCAGGGGTACCCTTCTAAAGCAGTGAGGAGCCAGGGACTTGCAGGGATGGGAGAGAAGAGGAGGGAGAGGTAACAGAGGAGACAGGGATGGTCTTCTTGCTTCTTTTCTTCCCTCCAGTTCAGCCTGAAGTGGCCTTGGCAAAGCCAGGGAAGGGGCACCTGGAGTCTCAGTTCTCTCCCACCATGGCATTGCAGCTAAAAAAAATTGAAGGAGTTCAAAGGTCAGCCTTTCCTTGGAAGGAAAGCTAGGGCAAATCCGGAGAGCATACTAAAAAGCAGAGACATCACCACGCCAACACAGGTGTCTATAGTCAAAGGTATGGTTTTTTCAGAAGCTATGTATTGGACTATAAAGAAAGCTGAGAGCCACAGAATCGATGCTTCCAAATTGTGGTGATGGAGAAGATCCTTGAGAGTCCCTCGCACAACAAAGAGGTCAGATCAGTCAATACTCAAAGAAATTAACTCAGGCTGTTCACTGAAAGGTCAAATACTAAAGCTGAAGCTTAAATACTTTGACCACATAATGAGAAGACAGGATTCATTGGAAAAGACCCTGATGTTGGGAAAGATCGAAGGCAAAAAGACATGGGGACGGCAGAGCATGAGATGGATAGATGGTGTCATGGGAACAACGAACGTGCACTTGGATAGACTTCAACACATAGTGGAGGATAGAAGGGCCTGGAGTGCTTTGGTCCATGGGGTCACAAAGAATCGGACATGACTGAACAACAACAACAAAGAGCAACCAAGGGCCTTTCCCAGCTCTTTCAAAGTGGCTGGTCATCAAGAGATAATAGAAAGAGAACGGAAACTGGGAATTTGAAGGCCTGACTTGGAATCTGGGAATGTCAAAACTAGAAGAGCTCTTAGATACCAGTTAGTCTGAACCTCTCATTTTACAAAGAGGGAAACTGAGACCCAAAGAGGAGGAGAAGGGACTTGTGCTAGATCATGTAGTGGGTTAGTGGAGGGAGCCAGGTCAATAAGCCAGGACTCATGAGTTCTCCTTCAGGGCTATTGTAGCCCCTGAATCTGCAACTGTTGATTATGTGACCCAGAAAAAGTCACTTGATCTATTTCCTCATTTGTGAAATGGGGTGATAAGCCTTGCCCTTTCTCCTTCACTAGGTTGTTGAGGATCAAATGAGGTTATAGATATTAAAATCCTTCAAAGAGCAGAAAGCCACACAGGAATGTCAAGAATTTTGTTAATGATTAAGAGCTAGGGGGCAGCTGGTGGCACAGTGAGTAGAGCAACAACCCTGGAGTAGGGAGGACCTGAGTTCAAATCAGGACTCAGACACTTGACACACTAACTAGCTGTGTGACCTTGGGCACCCCAATTGCCCTGCCTTCCCCCCTCCAAAAATGATTATGAGCTGGGGCACTGTCTCCAGAGGGCCCGCCCCCAGGAGAGTTAGGAGGAAGAGATCTTAAGCAATTGGAAGAGAACATCTCTTTCTGGGTCCTTTTTATATACCACGTCATGGCAGAGACTGCAATGAGGGAATTTTCTTAAGAGAGACACTGCCTTTTCCTTGAGTCAACAGAAAAGCTCTCTATAGATCCAACCTTCCCTTCCTGCTCAGTATCCTTTCCCCAACGTTCAAGACTGGGGGTCAAAAGAGGAGCTGAGCCTTGACAGGGAGCCCTTTAGCAGGACCTGGAGCTGGCTGCTACCATCTCTCCAACCATAGAGGTGTCAGGGGATGGAGATTTCATTTCATGGAAGATGGGGCCCAGAAGCTAGGCTCTACAGGTGGGTGCCTCCTCTGAGTTTTAGCACCTTTAGATAATGTGGGGATTCATAGGTTAGAGCAGTCTGCTTGATAGAACATTAGAGGGCTGAGATTGTTTTCAATATACTTTATTCAACTGGCTGCAGGGTGGAGGGGGCAGGAGCTTTGCACAGCCCCTCATGGAGTGATTTCCTTGATGGTCTCTTGGATCTTTCCATTTTTAGTGGTAACTACTGTAGGGTGTCATGAATTAAGCCTGGCCTGTGAGTCAGGAGAACTAGATTCTCGCTTCAACATGGCTACTAACTCCTTGGGTGACCTTGACAAAATCTTTTTCTTTTCCTTTTTCAGTGCCTTGGTTTCTCCATCTGTAAAATACAGTCTCCTACCTTGCTTAGGTTTCTTCTCTTATGACCAGGATCTCTGGAAAGTCCACCGCCAAAGCTTTTGAGATGGACTGGCCAGATTAAAGTTAAGATAGCTGGCTTCCTTCTGCCACCTCCTACCTACTCAGAGCAGCTAGACATTCCTCTTGAGGATGTTCAAAGCCAGAGGAGAGCCCAGGCCTTGCTCTTTAGAGCTGGGTCAAAAAGGTGGTTGTTATTTAGCATCTTTTCCCTCCTCCCCCAGAAGCACTTCAGACTAGATCTGATGCGCTCAAATCCCAAGCTATGGATGATGGCTTAGGTCACCCAGGCAGGGCAGGCTGGCAAGTTACTCCTGACTGTCTCTACCTCTTCATCCCCCTGAATTCCCAGAAGGGTCATTGGCCATGGGGACTTTGGTGCTGGCATGGCTGGTCTTTCCTGTGGCAGGGTACATGAGGAACAGGGAGACAGGAAAACCTGTCTCCTGGAAAAATGCTGCAGATACTGATCTTTCTCCCCCCTCGTTCCCACACCCTGCCCAACTCTGCCAATGCATTCAGCTGGAATTGTCTAGAGGACACAACTCCTGACAGGGGAAGTTCAGGACAAGTGCCAGTCAGGTCAGGGTCTCTGGTCCTTCTATTCTTGAAATAGGTGGAATCATCCTTCCTGCTTTGTCTATCATGACCCAATGGTTAGTGCATGGGAGCTAGGTTCAGGAAGACCCAAGTTTGAATGCAGATACTTCTTAGCTGTGTGACCCCAAGCAAGTCCCTTAACCTCTCTCAGCTTCAGTTTACTCACATTTGAAATGGGAGTAAATGGGGGCACCTACCTCTAGGACTCTTGAGAGAATCAAATGAGATGGCATATGTGAAGTACTTTGTAAACCTTAAAGTGCTATGGATATAGTATCTATTATTGTTCTCTTCCTCTGTTACAGGGACACTATCTCTCATGGTTTCCCTCCCTCTGACATGTGAATTAGGTTAGTATTTTTTTCCTGATGAGTGACAAAACAGTGCCCAGGATTTGACTGGGCCAGAGGGCATAAAACTCAAGCTCTGCTGCCCTTAAAAGTGGCTTCCTGGGGGCCTCTGGCCATACTGGTGTGGCTCCTTGGTCATCTTAGGGAACAAAAATGTCCATCCATGTGGAGTCTTGGCCCTTCAAGCTAGATGTCCTAATACCACAGGAGACAACACACCCTGCCCTGCTCACCAGGCTTATTTTCATGTTGACTCAAGCTAAGTGCTTTAGTGTACTTGCTGAATAACCTTTCTGTGCTATGGCTAAGTAAACCTCCTCTTGTTAACTGTCAAATGGCCTACCTGTGTCTTATCGGGTTCTAACACTAAACTTAAACTAACAGGCCCACCCACCACACCCTCCCTTACTCCCAGGCTATCCAGAGCAGAAGTCTTTGTAGAATGTCAGAACTGGGAGGGATCTTAGCATCCAAATTTTACAGATTGAGAAAGTGAGGTCCAGAGAGGGGAAATAAACTTGCTCAAGGTCCCCCAGGGAGTTAGTGGTAGAGCTGAGGCTAGAATCCTAAAGTCTGATGATCCTGACTCCCAGGCCAGGTTTCTTTCCATGACACCCTACTACTTAGTAGTAATAACTACTACTAAAACTGAAGGAGATACAAGAAACCAACCAGGAAGCCATTCCATAAGGGGCTGTGTGACAACTCCTGCTGCTATTGGTCCAACAGAGGACATTGATAGTGATCTCAGAGCCCTCTAATGCTCCACTCAACATGCCCTGATGATCTATGAACCACTCCATCACCTAAAGACTCTAACCTCAGAGAGGTGTCCATCTGCAGAGCATGGCTCCTGTGTCCGATCCTCCGTAAAATAAAACCTCCCTTGATCTCTACCCCCTGACGTCTAAACGAGAGAGGTGGCAGTTTTCTAGAACCAACCAGAGATTAAAGGGAGAAACTGGGCAGCATCTTCTAGGTCTAAGGGGCAGCTTCTAGGGAGCACCTCCTACAGAAAAGAGGAACAGCAAATGAACTATGTGGTCACAGAACTGGAGAAATGGCAACCAAAAAAGCCATTATGTGCAGGAGCAAACCTACGCCTTGGCCTCCTGTTAGTTATTCTGAAAGGAAAGGGGTCACCTCTCAGCCAGCCCCAAATACCTGCCTCTTTCTGGGCACTCTCTAATGCAAGGTGACTCTGTGGCCCCTGAGGGAAAGAGGGATGCTTTGCATACTCATGGGCTCTTCTGAGATGTCTTTTTTAATGTGTTCTGCATTCTTTCTATTAACTGAAAAAAAAAAAAGCTGTTCCATCTCCAAAATATAGTCTCAGCTCAGGCGCTTGCTTGGGAGCTGGGAGCCCTTTTGCTTTCATCTATGGACATCTAGACATCAGCTTTATGCTGATATTCCCAGGAGAGAACTGGATGAAGGACACATCAACCAAATCTTGAGGTTCCCAAGGGGAACTATTCCTGAGTGGGGACCACAAACATATGTGGGCCAGAGGTCCTGGCACACTCCGCCCAAGCTCCATGCATGCTTATGCTAGGGATGCCAGAAAAGGAAAGTTTAAGAAGCAGACCTGGGATGCAAGAACTAGGTTACACATACTGGTGTTCTCTCCATCTCTGCCATCTTCCACCCCAGCTGGACCTCACACAGCACTAAGGGTAAGGAAGCCTTTTCTTTGGGCTTTGGAATTGAAACTCAGTGCCCAGCAGATGATGAAGGAACAGCCTTGGCTGAGGCCCACAATGCCCCCTCCCCCATCTCAGCTCTAGGCCAAGCTGCCTCCCCACTATGAGGGCCTAGGGCTGGGTAAGTGCCAGAAATATGCTCCTGTGAGCATTCAGCTGTGAATTGGGGGAAGAGAAGCAAAGCAAGGGCATCCTGTGCAAAACTGCCATCTGGGGGTCTTGGTCTTGGAATGCCCTTTCCCAGTTACTGGCAGGAGGAGGGGGGAGGGAACTGGCAGCTTGGTCGGGCTTGGGGGCTGTGCCGATTGTAGGCTATAGAAGACTCAGATCTTCTTCCTCCAGGCATGGAGACCTCTGGGGGCTAAGACGAGAGGAATGCCTCACCTCCAGCCAGCTAGCCTCCCTGTGGCTCATTGGAGCAGCCTCCAGGCTGGAAGACACCTGCACAGTGCTCTTGCTTTTAGAAGATCAGGCCCTCTTTGTTCTTAGAGCCCTCCAAGGTTTCAGCCAGCCCACTGCACTGACCTCTGGTCCCGACATCAATTGCACCCTCTCCTGACTGAAAACTTGTAGCTTGTTAAGGGTAAAATGATTCCTGGGGATAAGGTCTGTCCTAAGAAAAGACAAAGTACCTTGAGCAAGTGAGGACCATAGCCTTTGGCAGCTTTCTCTCCCTCTGAGCTCTCAAAGCACTTTGCATTTGTCTGTCCTCTTCTCTTCTCTTCTCTTCTCTTCTCTTCTCTTCTCTTCTCTTCTCTTCTCTTCTCTTCTCTTCTCTTCTCTTCTCTCTTCTCTCTCTCTCTCTCTCTCTCTCTCTCTCTCTCTCTCTCGCTCTCCCCTTCTTCCCCTTTTCTCTCTCTGTCACTTTCTCTGTTTCTCTGTCCCTCTCTCCCTCCCTCCCTCTCCTCTCTCCTCTTCTTCCCTCCCCCTTCTCTCCCTCCTTCTCTCCTTCCCTTCTGTTTCTCTGTGTTTTCCTCTGTGTGTCTCTGTCATTCTATATCTCTGTCTCTCTCCTCCTGCCTCCCTTCCCCCACCTCTTATTTTTCAATATAGTTTGAAAATTTTTTTCCTCTCACCTCTCACCTTAGTTCCATTTTTTGCAAGTTTTATTGACTTTTGTTTTCCCATCTCACTCATTTCCTGATATATGCACTCAGTGAGCTTGTCCTTGAAACAGGGTAAAACAGTTAAGCAAAATCAACCCACACAGAGACCACGTCCCACATTCTTCCAGCCTTTGCACAGAAGGAAGGGAACTTGCATTCCTCTGGTCTCTTCTCAGTACCAAGAGCGTACTATTACAATTACAAATACTATCACAATTGCCTTCATTTCAATGCACTTTTCATATTCATTATGGTAGCAGGTGTGTATGTTATTTTCCTGGTTCTTCTTACTTCATTCTGTATCAGTTCACTAGTTCATACTTTAAGACTTCTGGTTCTCTAAATTTCCCATATTTGTCATTTCTAATGGTGCAATACTATTCCATTGCATTCACATATCAGAATTTGTCCGCCGATCTCTAATGAATGGGCACCAATTTGTTGCCAGTTTTTTGCTGCCACAGAAAAGTGATGCTATGAAGAATTTAGTGTATATGACGAGACCTTTCTGTCTTTGACTCATTTATGGTATATGTAAGGTGAATGGGTATGACCAGTTTAGTGACTTTTCTTTCCAAGTTCCAAATTGTTTTCAGGAAGAGTTGGACTCATTCTCAGCTTCTCCAATAATGTATTAGTATTCCTGTCTTTCCACAGCCCTTCAAACCTCAACTATTCCCATCTTTTGTCATCTTTGCCAATTTTTGGGGTGCCAGGAGAAACTTGAGTTGTTTCAATTCTCTTGTTAATGATTTGAGACAATTGTTTATATGATTGTTGATAATTTGTAATTTTTCTTTTAGGTACTGTTTGCTTATATTTTTTGACTACTTACTTATGGAGAATGGCTTTTGGTCTTTTATAGGGTGTCCCAAAAATCTTAGTGTGGTTTTAAGCTTTAATAATTTCAGAAGTATAAACACTACAAAACTTAAAGCAAATCATTTGAAAGTTTATTTTTAAAATTTCTTTTATGTTTATTTAGTTTTCTGAATTTTGGATAATTTGTTGTTCATGTTGTTCAGTCATGTCTGACTCTTTTGACCCTGTAATGCATTTTTAATTTTAATACAACAGGGCACCCTGTCATTATGCATTGTGTATTCGACACTTTCTGGATGACACATTCCCAGTCTGGTGGATTAGTAGAGGAGGTCCTCTTGCTTGGCTACCTTATTCACCTGATCCATTTCCCATTAGACTTTTTCTTGTGGGGTTACATCAAAACTGTCACAAATGCATTAAAACCTTGTTCTTTGGCTAGTCTTAATGTTAGGGTTACAAATGCAGTCCTTTCAATTACTGAGCAGCAACTGATGGAATGTTTATCTCATTTGAAAATCAACTAGGGTGATGTGATGTATACCATAAGACTGTGGTTATGTTGAATTTTAGTAAGAAACATATTAATAGTTTTAAATGTTTAAATAATTAACCTTTCCTTTTTTGTAAATTTATGACCTTCATACTTCTGAAGGTATCAAAGGTTAAAACTGCACTGGGACTTTTGGGACATCCCATACTTCCTTCTTCTTTTATTCGTTGTTCTGATCAGAAACTCTGAGGGTCTTCCCCTCCCTGATTGATTCTTTTGTGAAGGCAAAGTAGACCATCTTTTGCCTCAATTTTTACCAGGCCTTTAACTATTGAACAGGTGTTGCCTCAGACAAACTAAGACCTGTGAAAGACCTTAGCTTAAAAAGGCCAAGGCCTCCCACTGCATTCTGGGCCATTGCCAGTCATCCTGACCTATGTCTTTGCCACTAGACTCAGAAGATCCTGGAGGAGAGTAGTGAGGTTGATGACTCTGCATGCCTCTGCCTCACTTAAATCCAATGCATTTGCAAGCAAAGACATCACCTTCCTGACGTCATTGGTCCTCTTTGAGAACAAGGACAAACCACGACAACTACACATTCACCTTAACTCACATGTCTTTTGACTTTCCTCCTCTGTAAATCAATAAGTCACCTGAAAGCAGAACACTTATAATGCTAAGAGTAGTTGATCTGAAGTTGCGGAATCAGAGTTTGAATCCTGGCTATAAGTAGCAGGTCTAACACTTAAGCATAGTGTTAGTTCAAGTTCAATTTGAGGATGAAATGAGGCACTTGAAAGACATTAGACAGGTAGCAAAAGGTGGTTTACTTTACACTAACACAGCAAGGATTAGGTAAGAAAGATACGTCAGTTCTTAGCTTTAGCTTTGGTAGACATAACCTCCCTCTCATCCTTAGGGACATTAATCTGGTCAGCAGGGCAGGGTTATGGTCAGCAGGGTCAGAATATCAAGGGAATTAATGAAAAGAAATGCAAGGGAAGGTGGCCTAGCTGAACCAGATCTTAAATTGTATTACAAAGCAGCAGTCATCAAAACCGCTTTGTACTGGCTAAGAAACAGAGTGGTAGATCAGTGGCATAGGTTAGGTACACAAGACACTGTGGTCAATGACAATAATAATCTACTATTTGGTAAATCCAAAGACTCCAACTTCTGGGAGAAGAACTCACTATTTAACAAAAACTGCTGGGAAAACTGGAAAATAGTGTGGTAGAAACTAAGCATAGGCCAAAATCTTACACCCTATACTAAGATAAAGTAAAAATGGGTACACGATTTAGATATAAAGACTGATACTATTAACAAACTAAGAGAGCAAGGAATAGCTCTATGGAGAAGGGCAGAATTCATGACCAAACAAGAGAAAGAGAGCATTGTGAAATACAGAATGGATGATTTTGATTACATTAAATTGAAAAGTTTTTGCACAAACAAAGCCAATGCAACCAAGATTGGAAGGGAAGCAGAAAATTGGGGGAAAAAATTTACGGCCAGTGTCTCTGATAAAGGCCTCATTTCTACAATATATAGAGAACTGAGTCAAATTTATAAGAATACAAGTCATTCCCCAATTGATAAATGGTCAAAGGATATGAACAGGCAGTTTTAAGAGGAAGAAATTAAAGCTATCTATAGTCATATGAAAAAATACTCTAAATCACTATTGATTAGAGAAATGCAAATCAAAATAACTCTAAGGTACCACATCACACCTATCAGATTGGCTAACATGACAAAACAGGAAAATGATGAATGTTGGAGAAGATGTGGGGAAATTGGAATACTAATGCATTGTTGATGGAGTTGTGAACTGATCTAACCATTCTGGAGAGCAATTTGGAACTATGCCCAAAAGGCTATAAAACTGCACATACCTTTTGACCCAGCAATAGCAGTACTACATCTGTATCCCCAAAAGATCATAAAAAAGAGAAAAGGACCCACATGTTCAAAAATATTTATAGCCCCTCTTTTTATGGTGGCAAAGAATTGGAAATTAAGGAGATGCCCATCAATTGGGGAATGGCTGAAAATGGTATATGAATGTAATGGAATACTATTATGCTATAAGAAATGATGAACAGGTAGATTCCAGAAAAACTTGGAAAGACTTGAATGAACTGATGCTAAGTGAAATGAGCAGAACCAGGAGAACATTGTACACAGTAACAGCCTCAATGTATGATGACTGACCTTGACAGACTTAGCTCTTTTCAGCAATGTAAGGATCTAAGACAACTCCAAAAGACTCATGATGGAAGATGCTGTCCACATCCAGAGAAAGAACTATGGAGTCTGAATGCAGATGGAAGCATGCTATTTGCTCTCATTTTCTTTTCTTGTTTTATTTCTCTTTTCTTGTGGTTCCTCCCATCAATTCTAATTCTTCTTTACAACATGACTAATGTGAAAATATGTTTAATATGAATGTATAAGTAAAGCCTATATCAGATTGCAAGCTGTCTTGGGAAAGGGGGAGGAGAGGAAGGGGGAGAAAATTTAAAGCTCAAAATCTTAAGGAAGTGAATGTTGAAAACTAAAAATAAATTAATTTTTTTAAAAAAGGTAGAAGGGCCAAGCAAGTATCCTTTTAGGGAAAACTAATCTGTAATGGGGGCAGAAGGAATTAGGGAAGATGGGAAGGGAGGCATGGGTCTAATCTATGTTGTAGGAAAACACTGTACATGTTAGTACAGTTACCCTTGGCTTTACTGCTTCCTAGACTTTAGGCAAGTTACTTAAACTCTTTTCTTCTATAAAAACAAAGCATTGTTCTCAATGACCTGTATAAGGTCATAGCTTGGAATATATGATCCTATGAAAGGACCTCATTCTTCCTAGCATTACTCCCAACCCCTATTCCTCCTCCAAGCACTTAGCACCTAGAAGATGATCAGTAAGCCAGACACATGGTGTAGTGGATTGAAGACCACATTGAAAGCCTTAGACCTGGATTTGAATCCTACTTCAGATCCTGGGTAAGTGATCAGGCTATGAGATTTACTAGCTATGTTATTGTGGAAAATTCATTTCACTCTCAGAGCCTAAATTTCTCTGTCTGTAAAATTAGGGTGAATTGTAAGACTGGCACTACCTACCTTACAAGGTCAATAAAGGAGGTATTTTGTAAACCTTAAAACATGGAAATTGAGAGCCATTGTTAATATTTATTGTTGAATGAATAAATGCATATTCCCCAAGTAGTTCCTGCTTTTCGAGGAGCCCAGAAAACTAATGGTCTCTGCAACTAAATAGGAAATATAGATACTCTTCCTGAATTGTTTCCCTTGAGTCCCCAAATTTAAAGTTTCATGCATTTATCATATGTAGTGAGGCTGTGAGGGCTGGGGAAGCATCATGAGCACATTGGGCCAGGAGGTGGCGAGATGGAGGCCGACCAAGGTGTGCTGGCAAAGAGGGCCATCTGGTGGTCTGAGGCATACATGAAAGGGCCCTGGATTTGGACGAAAATCCAAAGGCTTAGAATCCCAGGCTGGGTGGGACCTGACAGGTCATCTACTCCAACTTCTTATTTCACAGATGGGGGAACTGACATCTGGATGAAAATCTAGAATTCAAACCCAGGTTCTCTGACTCCAAATCTGTCACCATCTCCACTATCCCATCCCGAACTCTGACTGTGCTCTGTGCTGTGTGACCTTAGCCGAGTCACTCCAATTCTCTGGGTTTCCTCATCTGTAAAATTTCCTAAGTTCTAAATATTCTACTTCTACATATATAAAGTGAAAGATGGGTAAATGGAGACCCAGAGAGAAGGGAAACTGAGGCAGAAGGGGAAGGACGGGAGGACAGGACCATGACTGTACTCTCATGTCAACACACAGAGGTTGGAGATGTAACCTTTGTTGTCAGATCAATTCAAGTTAAATATACAAAATGAATACAAGGTGATTTGGGGGAAGGAGGGAACTCGCAGCTGTGGGCATCAGGAAAGACTTCATGCTGGAGGAAGAGGTGAGCACTGCATCCCAGGCACGGCAGAGATGGGAGATGGAGGACACACCAGGAGGCTGGCCAGTGTGGCTAGACTGCAAAGTGCACAAGAGGCGCTGAAAGGCAAGAAGTCTGGGAAGAGAAAGGGGCCAGACTGAGAGGAACTGTAGATATCAAACAAAGGAAATCCCATTGGATCCTAGAGGTAATGGTGAGCCTCTGGAGCTTACTGAATGAATTTTAAAAGCTTACTGTGTGACAAGCACCGGGTATCCAAATACAGTCTCTGCCCTCAAGAAGCTCATATTCCGAAGGGGAAAACAACACACATAGAAGAATGATGGTCAAAGAAGGGGATTTTAGTCAGAAAAATTATAGAATGGTGAGGGTGAGAGGGCTCATAGGAGAGCAGATTGACAGAAACAATACCCAGGAGCTGCGTGAAGAAGGAGGCTGAAAAAGAGAGAGGGAAGTAAAATGTGGTTGGGACTTTCCTGAAATAGCTTTCTAGGAGAGCCAGTGACCAGTCAGAAGAACAAGAGCGTCAGGGCAGAAGTCCCTCCCTTCAGGGCATGGACTTAGGATAGTCAAGCTAGGAGGTGGTAAGAGATGAGAGAGTGAAGTGGGATGGAAAGACCTGGCCATTTCTAAAATGGAGAATGGATTGGTGTGGGGGGAGATTTAAGGCAGGGAGACCAAGCAGGAGTCCCTCACAACAGCTCAGATAAGAGGTGATAAGGGCTTGAGCCAGGCTGAGGGCTGTGGGAATGGACAGGAAGTGCCATTAATGGGAGAGAGCTTTGCCAGACAAAAATGACCAGATTTGTCAGCTGATTGGATACGTGGAGAGAGTAAGAGTGAGGAGCGGAGAGCAAAAATCAGGGGGACTTGAAGGAGGGTGGTGCCTTCAAGAGAAGTATGGAAGAGGATGAGGTTTAGGGGGAAATATTATAAGCAGTTTTGTTTTGGATGTGTTAAGTTTGGGATGCCTAGAAGGCATCTACATCAAAATGTCCAATGGGAAGCTAGTGATTCAGAACTGGAGCTCAAGGGAGAGACTAGAGCTGAATATATAAATGTGGGAGTCATCTGCATAGGGTCAGGGGACAGGGACTGGATATTGGCATTAGGCAGTGCCTTCTCTGCAACTTAGAGTTTCAGAAAGTTGTTTAGAACACTGAGAGGTCAAGTGATTTTCCCAGTCACAGAGCCCATAGATATCAGAGGGAGAACCTGCACACAGGTCTTCCTAGCTCCAAGGCTATCTCCTCTGTCCACTATAACACACTGCCTTTCATGAACCCAAGGGAGTTGACTTAGGAGAAGGCCTCTATCTAGCCTTTGGGGTAATCCTTATTAAATTCTTCTCTTGCTGCCACCTTGTGGCCACAACTGAGATTACATGTTCTAGGCTCAGGTTTTCAGAATATTTCAAAAGATGAAGAATTTCAAAGTCATGGAATCATGAAAGTTAAAGTTGAAACTTAGAAGACCTTAGAGGTCTTCTCTAAGAGACATCTGGAAAGCCTCATCTTGCAGATAAAGAGACTAAAGTCCAGACAGGAGCAATGTAGTACAGTGGAAAGACTGTCAGATTTGGAGTCTCTGGATCAGGGTTCAAATCTCACCCTTGATGATGACTACCTATGTGACCTTGGGCAAGTCACAACCTCCCTGCGCCTCAGTCTCTTCACCTGTAGAATGAGGGGATTGGATTCAATGGCCTCTGAGGTCTTTTCCAGCTGTAGATCTAGGATCCTAGATCTTTCCCAAGGTCAAGTAGGTAGAAATAAGAGCGAAGGGATTGGTCTACTCAGTTCCTCTGGCTGCAGTCTTGTGATCAGTGAGGCGACAAGCATTCATTAAGCATTTACAATTTTAAACGTTGCATTGTTACATCATCACTTGGAAAATCTTAGGAAGATGAAATGTTACTTTTAGCAACAAAAATAAAGTCTTTTGTTGTTTTAACAGATCTAATCTCTCAAGAACAGCCAATGAAGCTTTTACTATGTGTCAAGGTCTGGGGATACAAAAAAAAACAAACCAAAACCATGGTCCCTGCCCTCAAGGAGCTCACATTCTAATGGGAGAGACAGCATGCAAAAAGTTGCATGCACGAGATGCATACAGTGTAAATAGAAGGTAATCATGGAGAGAACACACTTTGGGGGATAGAAGCAGGCAGGGAAGGAGAAGACACTAGCGAGATCTAGGTTGAGTCTTTTTTTAATATTTTTTTTATTTTTAGTTTACAACATTCAGTTCCTCAAGTTTTTGAGTTCCAAATTTTCTCCTCCTCCCTCCCCTTCCCTCTCTTTCCCCCCAAGATGGCATGCAATCCAAAATAGATTCTACATACACCTTCACATTAAACTTATTTTTCACAATAGTCAAGTTGTAAAGAAGAATTATAACCAATGGAATGAACCATGAGAAGAGGAAACAAAACCAAAAAAGAAAAAAAAAAGAGAGAGAGAGCAAATAGTTTGCCTCAATCTTCATTCAGACTCCATTGTTCTTTCTCTGGATGTGAATCTCTTTTTCTGTCATGAGTCTTTTGGAGCTGTCTTAGAACCTTGCAGTGCTGAGAAGAGCCAAGTCTATCAAAGTTGGTCATCACAACCGTGTGTCTGTAATCGTGTGTCTGTAATCGTGTATAATGTTCTCTTGCGTTGAGTCTTTCAGGAAGTCAGGAAAGCCAGGAGGCAGAAATAAGGAGGGAGAACATTCCAGGCAAAGGGGATGGTCAGTGAGAAGCCACGGAATCTAGCACCCACATCAGTTTCTTTGGACACCAATGAAGACCACACTCCTCTGTGCCTTAGATGGTTTTATAAGTTGCCATAATAAAAAATAATAACAACCAAATGAAAAAAATGCTCCAAATCTCAAATAACAAGATAGATAAAAACCAAAACAACCCTGAAATTTTACCTCACACCCAGCAAAACGGCAAGGATAACAAAAGCGGAGAATAGCCAGTATTGGAGGGGTTGTGGAAAGATGCATACTGATTCATTGTTGGTGGAATGGTAAATTGTTATAACCATCCTGAAAAGCAATTTGGAATTATGCTAAGAAAGTGACTAGAATATCCATTCCTTTTGACTCAGAGCCCCACTGCTAAGTATATGCCCCAAAGAGGTCAACGACAAAAAGAAAGGTTTCATACACACCGAAGTATTTATGTCAGCACTTTTGGTGGCGGCAAAGAACTAGACACAAAGTAGTCTCCTATCTATTGGGGAATAGATAAGCAAACTGTGCTAGGTGAATGTAAAGGAATGAACATGATGAATACAAAGATTTTATTTTTACTATATTTATTATATTTTACATATTTTTATTATATTTTATTTTGTGACACTAATAACGAATACAAAGAAACATGAAAAAACTTCTATGACCTGATGCAAAGTAAGCAGAACCAGGAAAACAATATGAATGATGACCACAACAGTATAAAAGTTATAAAGACGAAGCTTGGCCTCTAAGAAGGGATATGAGAAGACATCTCCTACTACTCCTCTGCAGAGATAGAGGTCCACAGGTGTGGAACATTGCACATATCAGGTGTTTTTTAAAAAAATGTATTAATTCACTTTTCTGATTTTTTCTCTACTTTTAAAAAAATGCTTTGTTATAAGTGAGAACTCTCTGGGAAGGAACAGGCAGCTAGATGGCCCAATGGATAGAGCACTGGGCTTGGAATCAGGAAGATTCATCTCCATGAGTTCAAATCCAGCCTCAGACACTTACTAGCTGTGTGACCCTGGGTAATTCACTTAACCCTGTTTGCCTTAGTTTCCTCATTTGTAAAATGATCTGGAGAAGGAAATGGTAAACCACTCCAGTATCTTTACCAAAAAAAAAAAAAACTCCAAATGGGATCATCAAGAGTCAGACACAACTGAACAACTCTGGGAAGAGGAAGGAAGCAGATACAGGGAGAAATGTAGGTGATGTAAAAACACAAGATTTCAATAAAATACTTTTTCAAATAAATATTGCCTAATAGTCAACCCTCTGGCAGTGAGAAGTCTAAATCAGAAAATTCCACAGCAGTAGAGTCCAAATTCTACTGTAACTTTTCAACAGTTTATGGAGAAGGAAGTTGGAGTCAAGAATTACACTGAACTATTGACTAACCTGAATGATCTCATTGCCTTTGAAATGACATTGGGAAACATAAGGAAAGACAGATGAAAGTCTTAGATGAGCTGGAAGAAGCTGGTCTGATTCTATCAGTTAACAAGGGCCAATTCTAAAGAAAATTTAAGTATATGAGTTATATTGTAACTCAACAAGGAGTGCATATTGACTCAGAGAAAATAGAAATACTTATCAGCTAGCTATGTCCAAAGAACCTCTTAGAATTAAGTACTTTTCTAGGATTTTGTGGCTGTTATCTCAAATATGTAAAGAACTCTGCTGTTGTTAATGAACCACTGAATGTTCTCACAGGTGGGTATATAACTAAAAGGATATATAACTAGAAGGACCCAAAAGCAGGACAAGAAAGGCCTGACCCCTTCTCCCCAACCTGGAGATTATTGGCATGAGAAATACGAGCAAGTCTTTAAGGACAGTCAACAGCCTTACCCATGTACCAGCATTAGTCTTTGCAGACCCATTCTAGCCCTTTGTGCTGGACGCTAGTATTAGTCTAGAAGGCCTGGGAGCAGTTCTAGACCAAACACCTATTGCATTGGCCATTAGAGAACTTGTTGCCAGTGAGACTCATGGTATCCCATACAAACATTAGTTCCTGGCTTTGAAGCCAGCTGCCACTGAGAAGTTCAAAGGATGTGAAGGGAACAATGGAATGGAGGGACAACAGTCTATCAGCTTGTGTTTTTGATCATTGCCAGGTTTGGACACTGACTGACGCACCATTTTTAGATGAGTAGCACTAAGAGTACAGCATAAGTCAATGACTAGCGAATAATAATATGGATGGGAATGCATATGACCTGAAACTGTGCTGCCAACCAGAGAAGGAGGGAGTGATGACTATCTGTGATACCCAGTGAATTAGTATGCAGTCGGGCTTCTACCAGGAGATGTGTCATCAGGGTATGTGAATTTGGTTTGATTGAACCAATCTCTTTTACCTTTCCCTCAGTTCATGATGGAGGACTCTGAGAGGTGATACAAACCAAGAAGAGAGGGACAGACCCTTGGAAGCTCAGACTCCATTCCCTAGAAGACACCCCACTTTTGAGATGATGGCAGAAATAAGCTATGCAGTGGAGTCTTGTACTTGACTGTAATTGATCCTACACATGGTATCAGGAAGCAGTTGCTGGTACCCAAAGCATTTTGCCATGAAGGCCTTACATGATGACTTTGGACATTGAGTCAAGATAGGCCATTTGAGCTAGAACTCAATGTTCCTGATCCCCCAAATCCTACTTGGTAGCTAAGTGAGGACTCATCCAATGGAGTAAATCTAGCTGGCCACAGACCATGCTGCACATTATATCCAGCCATCCTCCAAAATACCATGGCCTATTCAACATGGGCGTCTTACTACCTTTACCCTATCATCGTGTACATACCTCATATCTCTACCACTTGCTTTTGCTCTGGAAATAGAAATCAAGTCATTGCTACTAGAAAAGGCATAACAACCAACTAACCTGTGGTTTCATTCTTAACACTTTGGACTTCCAAGAGCAAAATCCCTTTCCCTGACCACCATGCCCCTAGATGTGTTGTCTTCCCCTTTTAGAATATAAGCTTCTGGCCAGGTGTGGTAATGGGGGAGGGGGAAGCTGGTAGATTGCTTGAGTTCAGGAGTTCTGAGCTACAGAAGGGTTTAGTTTTCATACTTAATCTGGCACCAGTATGGTGAGCCCATGTCAGCTAAGGGCCACCAGGCTACCTGAGGAGTGGGGAACCAGCACAGGTCAGAAAAACAGAATAGGTTAAAGCTTCCACACCAGTCAGCATTGGGACAAGGTCTGTAAGTAGCCACTGCACTTCAGAAGAGGAAAGAGAAAGAATATAAGTTCCTCAAGGGCAAGGACTATCTCATTTTTCTATTTGTAGCTCTAGCACCTAGCACATTGCCTGGCATGTAGAGATCACCAGAAGACAAGAATGATGTCATGATATTTACAGCTTTATCCTAGAAAATGAGATTCAAACAACTATTGAAACCTCAGTATTTGAGGAGTTTAAGAAGGAAGGAAGGAAGGAAGGAAGGGAGGAAGGAAGGAAGAAAAGGAAAGGAAGGAAGGAAAGGAAGGAAAGAAGGAAGGAAGGAAGAAAGAAAGAAAGAAAGAAAGAAAGAAAGAAAGAAAGAAAGAAAGAAGGAAAAAAAGAAAGAGAAGCAACAAGGTAGAGTGCAGTAATGTCAAATTCAAATAGAAATGGAGGCCACTTAAGGATCCCCGTGGGTCACATACTGACTTAGAAAACCACATATTAACATCATCTGTGTTCTATTATATTTTTATTGATTTTGTTAAACATTTCCCATTTCCATTTTAGCGTGGTTCTAGCAGCATTTAAGAGTGTTGAGGGCAGAGGACTGTGTGCTTGACCCTTTTGATATAATGGTACACGTGCTGGCTTGGGAGTCAAAGGATCTAGATTCAAATCCCACCTCTGATACCTGCTATCTGTGTGATCCTGGGCAAGACACTGAACCTTCTGGACCTTGATTTCCTCATTTGTGAAATGTCAGAGGTGTTCTAGATGGCCTCTGAAATCCCTTTCACTCCTAGTTCTATGATCCTAGGAAACTAGAGGTCTTTAAGATTTTTTGAAAGAGCACAAATGGTTTAGAAGAAAAGGCAGAGAATTTCAATAAAGCAGGTGGACACTGCGAAAAAAAAAAGACTGGCTGAGACAGACAAGCGTAAGAGTTGCCTTCCCTGACAGGCAGGGCTGTACCCAAGGACAAATTCCTAAAGCTGAACAAGCATTTCTAAGTCACAACCATTTTTTCCTTCTCGTCAGCTATCACAGGACCCCTTAAACTAGGACTATTGCAATTCATAGTATGTGATTTGTGGAGTTTATTACCTTTCTTATGATGTATATAAGGATATGTTCACTTCTTAGAATTTTGGAATTGAAAGACCCAGTAACAAAAGTAAATGTAAAACGAAAGGGAATGTACATGTGCTGATATTGCATATACACATTATATAAAGTTATATTCAAAATGAAGCCTTTTCCCATCATGTTAGGATTTTTGTTTATTGAAGGTTTATATAGAATCTCTCCTCTATAGAAGCTCAGATAGCATTCATATATAGAGTCCCCGGGGGAAAAACAACCCATAAACACCTCCATCAGAGGACCTTCGATGCTCACTTGAGAGAGTAACCAAAGGCCAGCTTCCTGGCATTGACCAGTCAATTTAGAGGTAATACTTCCTGGGAACACTTGCACTCAAAATAATTGACTCCTATTTTATACGTGTGTGTAGTTATGATTGCTTCTTCATTTCTTTTGCTTTAACCTTTAAATTTGCCAGGAGGGTCTTCCCCTTCATCCAGATCACACCTGCTCACCATGATTATCCCACAGGGCTCTATCCTGAGCCTTCTTCTCTTCTCCCTCTATATTGTTTCACTTGGTCCTCTCATGGATAAAATTATCACCTCTATACTAATGATCCTCAGATCTACTTACCCAGGCCTCACCTCTCAGCTGGCCTTCAGTCACCCATCTCTAACTGCCTATTTATCTTAAACTGGATGTCCTGTAGATATATTAAACCCAACATGTCCAAAACTCAGTTTATTATCTTTCCCTCCAAACCTTTGTCCCTTCCAACCTTCCCTATTACTGTCAAAGGTACCACTGTGCTCCCAGTCTCCCAGGCTCATGGTCTAGGCAGCATTCTGGACTCCTTATGCTCTCTCACCCCTCATATTCAATCTGTTGCCAAGGCCTGTCAATTTTCTCTCCATAATATCTCTTGCATATGCCCCCTTGTCTCCTCTGACTCTGCCACCATCCTGTTGTAGGCCTTTATCACCTCACAACTAGACTATTTCAATAATCTCTTGATGGTTTGTCTTTCTGCCACTGAACTCCCCACTCCAGTCCATCCTTCACTTATCTGTCAAATTAATTCTCCTAAAGTACAGGTATGACCACATCACCTACCCAACTCAATAAACTCCAGTGGCTCCCTATAATCTCTAGGGTCAAATATAAAATCCTTCATTTGGTATTAAAAGCCCTTCATGACCTGTAGCCCCCACCACCACCTTCCCAGTCTTCTTTTTTTTAAGAGGGGGGAAGGCAAGGCAATTGGGGTTAAGTGACTTGCCCAAGGTCACACAGCTAGTAAGTGTCAAATGTCTGAGGCCAGATTTGAACTCAGGTCTTCCTGACTCCAGGGCCAGTGTTCTATTCACTGCATCACCTAGCTGCCCCATTCCTAGTCTTCTTACATCGTATACCCTGCTCTGCTCAAGTACTTTGTGATCCTCTGTACACTACAGTACATTGGCCTCCTTGCTGCTCCTCAAAAAGATACCCCATCTCCCAACTCCAGGCACTGTCCCTGGCTATCCCCCATGCTTGGAATGTTCTCTCTCCTCATCTCCACTTCCTGGTTTCCCTGGCCTCTTTTAATTCTCAGCTAAGATCCCACCTTCCACAAGAAGCATTTCCCTATTCCCCTTAATTCTAATGCCTTCCTTCTGTTGATTATTCCCAATTTATCCTGTATAGAGCTTGATTGTATATGGTCACTTGTATATTGTCTCCCCTATTAAATTGTAAGCACACTGAGAGTAGTACCTCCAGTGCTTAGCACAGTGCCTGGCACATAGCAGCTGCTTAAGAAATGTTTACTGACTGACTCCTCCAATTATAACTTCACAGGTGAGTGTCCACCTTAATTCAAAAGACCCCATAGCACCTGTGGTCATACATAAGAACCTCTACATCTCCATTGTTAGTGAACCTCAAGTAGAATAGCAAATATACCAATACCATATTATTGTCCCCCTCAACCAGTTACTGGGCTCAAATACCCCAAAATATAGCACCAGAAACAGAGATAACTGTTTCCCACCAATCATCATCCTAGAACCCCCCAAAATGAAGGAGCATTCCTACCAGCTGTAGCGACAATCTGCTAGCAACTGCCATAGTGTAAGACCCACCAACAACCTGCACATAGACAGCTGCTAACATAGTCCTTTGATCTGCTTTACTAAGGAAGGTAACTTTAAGGGGTTAAAAATCTCCTTTAATCCAACATACAAATATTGGTCACTTAGTTCAGGAGGAAAGCCAGCAACCTGAACTTCAGAGCAAATACAAATAAATTACAATCATAAACAGACAGACCTTGTCTGATTCAAATCTCAATTCATAGTTGCCAGGGTTTAACAAAGTCCCAACATCTGGGTTTACAAACCGGGGGGCTCTTAATGGCTGCCCAGAGTTTCTTCAAGTCACATGCCACTCTTCCAGTGAGCGAGTGCCCAAAGGAAAAATGCCAACCGCTTGAGTTTATATGTTCTGTTCAGGGTCAAAGGGCATCACAACATGCGACTCACCCACGTGAACTAAAAGCATCACAAACATGCGACTTAAACCCATGTAAACTAGGATTTCCCTTGAGGCAAGGAGGTCATGAAAGACTCCTGATTTAATCAAAGAAACAAAGGCTAGACTCTTCAAGGACACTTGATTAAATAAGTGCTAAAAGGGAAAACAGTTAAAGAAAGTCCCACCTTAATTACTGATACACACACACCAGAGAAGAAACTCATCCTATACAAAAGAGGGGAGCTGGAAAGCCACCTTTAGGAGCTGCCACACTATTACTCCAATCTAGGCATAGATTTAGAGGGCCACAGCATCCCACTGCCTCCCCTGTCTCCAGCTGGCTATAAAGACTATCCTCTCATAAATCTCATTTGGATATGTAAATCTTGTGTGTGGGTTTTTCGCTGTTCCATTTCTTATTGCACATGCTGATTTACCACATAATGACTCATTTGGAGAGGCCCTTGTTGGCATTAAAATGGGGAGGAGAAACTGATCATTTTGAAATTCCCCAAAGTTCACACAGAGCTCTTATTCAAATTTCTGCGATGATGCCACACATAAATAACATATATAATGTTTGTGTTATTCAGTCATTTCAATCATGTCCCACTCTCCATGACCCTATTTGGGGTTTTCTTGGCAAAAATACCTGCATGCTTTGCCATTTCTTTCTCCAGATCATTTTATAGATGAAGAACTGAGTCAAAAAGGTTAAATGACTTTATCAGGGTCAGGTAGCTAGTAGTCTGAAGCCAGATCTGAACTCAGAAAGATGAGTCTTCCTGACTCCAAGCCCAGAGCTCTATCTACTGTGCCACCTAGGTGCCCTCTAAATATATAACATTTATACCATATAATACATGTATACATATCTACTGATCAGTCAATGATCATTTATTAAGCCCTTGCTATGGCTAGGCTTTAGAGATACAAGTTGGTTGGTTGGTGTCCTTCGTCCTCAAAGAGGACCAGAATGACATCACTATGTTAGAGTCCAGTTACAATGTGTTTGACTGTGGCTGATCAGACCAATGGAAGCAGTGGCTACATCTTCCATCCTTCACTCAAGGAGAGCTCAGCTTTGATGTCCAGGTTTCTGAGGAGGTCAGAGATGGGCCGTTTCTATTGTGATTCCAAGTGCTAAGACGATGGTGGAGACGATGGGTCCAGTGGTATTGGCATCAGGGTGGATGGTCCAAAAAGAGACCTTGTCATTGGCAAATGTCTCCCGAACAGACATGTCACGTAGAGCAAGATTGTGGTGAATGGAATTCTTCTATCCCAGTTTGGCAATGTGCTTCAAGGAGGAAACGTGATCTTCAATCCAGGTATAGATGTCTTTGGAGGTCATGCGTTTCCACTCAGTGCTGTTGATAGCAAAATGGATCATGACCATGTAGGAATAAGGTGGTCTTTCCAATACAGAATCCTGCCAGGAAGTTGATGCAGCCAGGGGTTCTTCCACCTTGATTTGACTTTGCCCCAGATGTTTGATTCTCCTTCTCCTCTAGCTCTTGCTTAATGCTGCAGGAACCCAGTCCATCAGAACTCATCTTTCCTAACCAGCCCTCCAGCTCCCATCGCTGACCAGAATAGCTCCTAGTGGTCTGGGTAGGGTCACATCTCTAGTTGTAGGTTTTGGTCCCATGATTTCAGCTATCATTTCTGCCCTCTGGGACACTTCATCATCTTGGTTTTGGGGCTAGGATCCAGGAGGATGGGCAGGGACCCATCCACTGCTGATAAAGATGAATTTGTTGGGCCTACTGCTACCACTTTGTTTCCCTTTGGCAGTCAGGGTTGCAGTGATGCTCTGGATATCTGTGTTGGTGGGAACTGCCACCACTTGGGTGTTCAGCATGGTGCAATGGGTCATGATCTTGATGCCTGTTGGAAACTTCTGAAGATCAGGTTCTGCCACCTTCTTGGATGACTGTATTTGGCCAGACTCCTGTTAAGCAGACCAATACAAGCTCGCAATGCTCTACCACAGGTCAGGCACAAGTTCATGTGAGCATTTGGGGCGGATTCTCCAAATTTGTGCATCTCGAATTTCTTTTGATCTACTTCAGTACTGCTTTGCTCATAGAGCACAGCCCCTTCTCCAATGAGGGCCCGCTATGCTGGGTGGTCCTGTGCCAGTGTTCTCCATGTTGTGCAACCAGAGATACAAGTACAAAAACAATGAGGTCGTCTTTACTCTCAAAAGACCTCATTGCCTCCAGCTCCATTGTGCCCGTATCCCTTGCACGAATCACATAATGTACATGCTTGGCATTACATACATGACCTGACCAAATCATCTCACCTTTCCTAGTTTCAGTTTCTTCCCCTGTAAAATAGGGATGTTACTTAATGTGAAAATTTGTTTTGTGTGACATGATGTTTGTAACTTTTTAAAAAAATTTCTTTCCTTCTCAATGGGTAGGGTTGGGGAGGGTAGAGGGGAAAGAAGATAATCTGGAAATGAAAGCAAAATAAAATTGAATGGGGAGAGGGAAAATAGAGGTGCAACAGACCAATTCAATTTTTATTAATTTTTAAATAAAATTTTATTTTTGAAATCTTTTCCCCCCACTGTATCCCTCCTTCCATTTCCTCCGAGAGTCATTCTTTATAACAGAGAAGAAAAAAGAGAAAAGTTAAGTGAAATTAAATCAACAGATTAAACCAACCAAGATATCAAAAAAGCCTGATGTTATATGGAGTTTTCCATACCTCTGGTCGGCCACCTCAGCAAATAAAGAGAGGGAGAGGCATCTTCTCATTTCTTCTTTGAAGTCAAGCTCGCTCATTATAATTCAGCATCATTCTAAGTGTTTGCTTCCCTGTAGTGGTGGCTATTTTTCCATTTGCTATGTTATAGTCACTGTGTACTTTGTCTCCCAGCTTCTGCCTCCTTTGCTTTGCATCAAGCCCACACAATAATGACTAGGCATGTGTCCTTGGGCCCTCTCCTGGCTAGGATGACCAGGTGGGAAAAAGAAAGCCGCCCAGTTCCTTTTCAGAGCTGCTCAGATTCTCTAAGCAAGAAGTGTTTCGGTGCTAGAGGAGTTTGAACTGGTGCAGCCACTTTATAAAGTGATTTGGATCTATGTACCCCTGAATTACTCGACTAGATATGCCCTTTGACCTGGCTGTACCACTGCTAGGCCTATACCTCCAAAGAGATCAAAAAAGGAGGAAGCAAACTCAAATGTACAAAATATTTAGAGTAGCTCTTTTGTGGTATCAAAGGACTAAAAACTAGGTTGGGATGCCCATTAATTGAGAAATAGAGCAACTAATTATGGTATATGAATGTAATAGGAAATTATGAAAGGGATGATTTCAGAGAAACCTGGGAAGACTTGTATAAACTGATACAGGGTGAAGTGAGCAGAACCAGGAAAACAATTTATACCGTAACAACAACATTGTAAAGACAAACAACATTAAATGACTTAAGAACCCTAATCAATGCAAAGACCAACAATGATTCCAGGGGACTCATGATAGACTATGCTATACTTCCCATCCTGACACAGAAGTGATAGACTCAAGATTAAAATGAGACATGTTTTTGGACATTGACAATATGGGAATTTGTTTTGCTTGATTATGCATATTTGTCATGAGGGTTTTCTTTTTCTTCCTTTTTTAAAAAAAAATTATTCAATGGGACAAGCAGGAAGGGAGGAGATAAAATAAATGCTTTTAAAAATAAAAATAAGACAGCTGTATGTGATAGCACGTGCTTGTAATCCTTACTACTGGGAAGAGTGAGGTGGGTAGACCCCTTGAGCTCAGGAGTCCTGAGTTGTAGTAGAGCCAAGCCATTTGGGAATCTGCACAAAGTTTGGCACCAACGTGGGGAATCCAACAAGTGGACCATCAGGATCCTGATCTCTCACTAGCTGCAATCCTTGGACTGGAGTGGACTCCACCCTCATCATGTTCCCAGAAAATTTCTTCACCAGGAAACTCATCATCCTTTGAGATTGCATCAACTTTGGTACTCATACCACTTCAGTACTCACAGTACCTTCTGTCCCCCTGCTTGGAGATCTGGAGGGCAGAGCAAAGAACTCCTCTCAGAGCCTCTATTTAAAGGCAGCTTATAGATGAGCCAATTCCTCATTTCCCCTCAGCTATAGTTCTTGGGCTGGATTCCATCATGTCTATTCTCCTCACTATCCCTACCCTTTTTAGCTTGCTTTTGTGTATTGTCTTCCCCCATTGGTTTGGTTTTTGTTGTTGTTTTTCGGGAGGCAGTGGGATTAAGTGACTTGCCCAGGGTCACACTGTATTTGTCAAGTGTCTGAGGCTGGATTTGAATTCAGGTCCTCCTGATTCCAAGGCCACTGCACCACCTAGCTGCTCCCCCCTCCCCATAAGACTGTAAACTCCTTGAAGGCAAGGAATTTCTTTCTTTTTCTTATTCTTAACACTTAGCATAGTGTCTGTCACATAATAGGTACTTAGCAAATGTTTATTGACTGACTGACTGACTGACCTAAGGAGGAGGTCAGAAGCGTACTTCAATATTGCTAAGTAGTAGGATCAGGCCACCAGTGGAAGATGTACTTCCAGCCTAAGTGAGATATGGAGACTCAGTCAGAAAAAAAAATTAAGTTAAATTAAGAACAAAAAATTTAATTAAGGATAAAAAAAAATCTTCCTCAGTACATTCCCACTGTAGGGAAATAATAGTCTTCATAGCACCTCCCTCACACCCTCAGCCCTTTGCACACCTGAAAGCATGAAACAAATGTTAGGTTTTACTATGCTGTCACACATGTGCACCTTTCATATGTGTGAGCATGCATGCATACATACTTCTCACATGCTTAGGGCGTTTGTGCACATGCACACATTCTCCCATCTGATCTGCCCAGGGTCCTGGGTCAAATATGGCTCCGTACCTGCTTCAACCACCTGGGAGGATAGGAAGCCTAGTGGGCAGCCTAGGCCAAGGCCAGGACACAAGGGGTCTTCCCACAAAACTCCAGGCTTCCAGGCCTTTCTGACCAACACAGAGCCCATCCTTTAAGGTCTTTGCACCCAGCTGCACTCCAGTCTTCGGCTCACCTAGTATTCATTCTTGTCATTTACTCGTTCAGCAAGCATAGGGGATTATAGGATCATACAGCTGGAAGGGATGTCAGAGGGAAAGGTAGAGTGGGGTAAATTATTTCACATGGAGAGGCATGAAAGACCTATTACAGTGGAGGGGAAAATGGGAGCGTAGGCGACGAGCATCGCTTGAACCTTACTCTTATCAGTATTGGCTCAAAGAGGGAATAATATACACAATTAGTTGAATATAGAAATCGATCTTACACGACAGGCAAGTAGGAAGGGAGGAGATCTAGAAGGGATGTCAGAGGATATCTAATTCAACCACCTCATTTTACAGATGAGGAAAATGAGGTCCAGGCAATACTGAAAGCCTGCTACGTGCTTAGGTCAGTGTTGTCAGAGATTTTTTTGTTAATCAACGAGACTTGACTTTAGGGAGCTTACAACCTTTACCTTCCTGACCAGAACTGAGAACGGGACATGCGTAGGGAAGAAGAAGCTTCAGAGAAGGCTACCTTCTGCCCAGAGCTTTGCTGTGATGTCCTTCTCCATTCTCCCTTCCTGCCTGCCCTATTGTCGTTCCCTTCTATCCTTCCCAGGCTTGCCCCTCTATTCCTAATCCCTCTCCGGGGGCCTTCCTGAGCCTGCTCTGGAACCAATCTTCCTTAGAACCAGGGAATCTCTCATTCTATCAACAAGATACTGACTTTGAAAAGCATCACACTCCTGGTCTGTCCATAATGAGTGCCACACTGGCTGTACCATCTCCCAGGCCTATTGCTGCCTAGACCTGGAAGGGAGGCATTAGAACTCATTTGGGGGAGAGAGGTGGAGGGGGAGAAGGGCAGTGTAGACACAGTATAGTGGAGCTGGGGGACCACAGAACATTCAATCCCTATACCCACTGCCCAGTCGAGGCATTAGTGCTGATGGCCTGGTGGCCAGGGGCCTTAAAATTTAGAAAAGATGTCAGGGTGGGGAGGGATATAGAAGCTCTTTGCTCACCCAGCAAGCGGCTGGTGAGAAATTCTAGGAATGGCGAGAGAGAGGAGCCTTAGAGCTGGTATTAAAATACCAACATGGACCTATTCAAATGTTATATTTCAGTTCTTCAAGAGATCCATGCAACAGATCTATCCAATCAATGAAGGCACTGCAAAGTATAATGCATGCCTTCTCACACTGTGCGAGTCTTAGCTTTGTCCTCCCATAAATCCTTCTTAGAGGACATCCAATGCCCTGGAGACCTTTTACTGGGTCTTTTAACATTCCATGGGCACCATGGAAGCAGTTGGGCTGCCTATTTATTTTCCCTCACTTTTTAAACCAACCCAGCCCACCTCCTTTTCTGATCATATGTCCTTTATAGTATTTCTTGCATTCAAGTCGTTGGTACTAGTATACTATTCTCTACTTATGCCTACTATCCAATTCTCCATTGTTCTTTAAATCATCCAGTAAATGGATGAAAAAGCAAATATTGTATAAAAAAGCATATATAAGTATATACATACACATGTATAAATGTATGTGTATATATATATATATATGTATAAACCTGTATTAAGCTCTTACTGTGTGCAAAGCATTGTGCTAAGCATTTTGGACAAACATACAAATGTTGGACATTCCCCAGCCCCAGGAAGATTGCATTTCAATAGGGGGAGATTATGCTGTAACAGAGTGGTGACCAGGGAGGGGTGTTTTGGTTTGGAAAGTCAGTGGGATGGTGAGTGGAGCCATAGGGGAGTAGATGCACATATCCTTCCCAGTAGCAATGGCAATATTGATTTGCTTATGGTCCCAGAGCTGGAAGAAAAAGAGAGGAGGCTGATGCAGACACAGCGGCTGCAGGCAAGATGGCTGAGATGCATATGAAGCATAGCTGGAACTAGCTTAATAAAGTGGGCCATGTGAGACCCTCACCAATCAGGACTGTGTGAATCCCAGGCCCATAGGCACAGTCTCTGGTCCAGAGGGTGCAGCAAAATTCCAGTTCTTCCAAGACTCTGTAGCTGTGTGATTCACAGTCACAAAGAATCACTGGAAGAATATTGCTGTTAAAGAAGATAGGGCTTTGTATGTATCAGGGAGTAGCTTAGGACCATTGAAAGTACTGGTTAGTTTTCCAAATGCATCCAGCTCATCCTCTTCCTCCTACTCAATTCTTTATCTTATTTAACTTATTTGATTGTCACAACATACTTGTGAGGTCAATCAGTCAACAAACATTTATTAAGCGTTTACTATGTGCCATGCATTGTAGATACAAAAAAAGGGGGGAAATAGTCCCTTCTCTCAAGGAGCTCATAGTATAAATGGGGGAGACAACATGTAAACAGCTAGGTACAAAGAAGTTACAGACAGAGTAGATGAAGGTAATTGGAAAGGAGAAGGCATTAGCAGCTTGGGGGGCTGGGAGATGCCTTTTGCAGAGGGTAAAATTTGAGCTGATTCTTGAAGAAAGCCACAGAAACTTTGAGATGGAAGTGAAGATGGAGAATATTCTAGACATGGCGGGCAGCCTGGGCAAAGGCGCAGAGACAGGAATTAGAGTGATCTATCCAATGAACTGCCAGTAGACTGGTATAGGTAGGCACTACAGACATTATTATCCCCACTTTACAGGTGAGGAATCTGAGGCTCAGGGAGGTTAAGTGACTTATCCTTACTGAGGAGTTGAATGACAGTGAATGAAATAAGGAGTCACTCCAAGCCCTTAAGCAAGAGAATGACAAAATAAAAATGATATTTTAAAGATCTAACAGCCTTAGTGTGGGGCAAGGTGGTGGTATGTATCATATGCAGGAGCTGTTCTGAAGGACTAAGAAATTCAATTCTGTGCATGCAGAAGTCCCATTTGCAGCTTTTGCCTTTAGGATCTAATCCCCAAGTGGGTCAAGCTTTCATTTCACATCTTCTGCTTGCTAACATGAAGGAACAGAAGTGAAAGCACTTTGGAAAGTGAAGAGCCCTCTCCCTAGGAAAGATACCAGAGTAAGAAATTGTCCTGATTTCTCCCGGCACCTAGAGGGCAACTCTATCCCACTTCACCCCTCCACCAAGCCAAGCCTTTTAAAAGAGACGTCTTCAAAGAGGAAAGTAGATCTAACATAGATACTCAGAAATGTAAATATTTTTAGCCATGCTGCATTCTAGAGATTCTTATCCCATCTTCCACTCTCACTGATGAGTTGGGTCCCTAGAAGGATCACAGCTGGCTACATCTCCCCTTCAGGATCCCAGCAGTACTCCTGAGAAGAGAGATTTCTTTCTAATTCTATTGGCTGACACCATTCAGTTGTGTTCTCCCCACTACCAATCACCAGTAACACTTAGTACCTCCCTAATATAATTAATTGACCCAGTGATTAGCCCCCCATTGTTATTTAACTAATTAATATTAATTACCTTCTGCAAAACAGATATTTACTGAGGAGATATAGCAAGAACAGAAAAACAAACACATTTCTCTAAACCAGAAACACATATTCCCTTTAGTGCCTTGGTCCCTGGGAAGAGTGGGCTCAAACTCAGAGTGACCACTACAAAGCATTTGCCCCACCAAGTTATTTTCCAAATGAGGCATGGCGGAAGGATAAAGTCATCCTCTTGCTTCCAGAAACCAGCATCTCAATGCCTATACACTACTGGACTAGGTCCAAAAGGTCCCTGGGGGCTTCTCTCCCAGGGGCTTGGCTGCCCACAAACTCTGAGCAGGCTCCACATCTTGGACCCTCATTACTTTTCTAAGCTCACATGGGTTCAACTTAGTCCTTTGTATCTCCAATACTCTTCCACCTAGGGCGGGGAAACGATAAACAATAGAGACAGATAACAGCAGGGCTACATACTCATGGTTTTACGTTGACTCCAGCAGAGAGAGCAGGCTGCTGGTACTCTCCCCAGTTGTAACCTTAGAGTAGTTATTGCCTCTTTACTTGAACAAAGAGAGAGAGGAAAAGAGACTGAGACTGAGTCAGTGGGGTCTTTTGTAGGCACACCCAGTTCTGACTCAACAGTGAAATAAAAAATCTGTCTTTGACATGTAGAAAATGCAAAGGAAATAAATCATAAAATGCTGTTCAGTTGTTTGTTGGTCATGTCTGACTTTTTTGACCCTGTTTTGGTTTTGTTTTAGTTTGTTGGGTTTTTTTTTTTTGGCAAAGATACTGGAGTGGTTTGCCATTTCTTTCTCCAGATCATTTTACAGATGAGGAAACTGCGACAAATAGAGTTAAATGACTTGCCCAGGATCGCACAACTAGTGTTTGAGATCACATTTGAACTCAGGCCCAGATTTGATTCCAGGCCCAGAGCTCTATCTACTGTGACATTTAATGCCCATTAAATCAGACTGTTGAATTTCTCAATCGATATTATTTGAATTAAATGAAAAGAACATTGCATTAGCATCTGGTTGAGACTTTTCTCCCCAGTGAAATCAGAAGATTAGAAAGAGCAATGAAAAAGGAAGTGCCCGTGAAAGAAAGTATGAGGTTGTCTGAATAATCATATTTAACATGTATGTATTTAGAAAAATTTTCTGTGAAATTACTGTGCTAAGGACTGGGGCTACGGGGATGAGAACCATCCCAGTCCTTTCTCTCTTAAAGCTGATGAGCTAACAAAAAAGGTGTCCCACGTACACAAACAGCTTAATACAGAGTGATGGGAGGGGAGCAAGGGAAGAGAAGAAGCATTTATTGAGTGCCTTGTTGTCGCGGTTCCATAGTGTCAGACTCTTTGTGACTTTTGTGAGATCTTCTTGGCAAGGATCCTGGAGTGGTTTGCCATTACCTTCTCCAGTGGATTAAGGCAAACAGACTAAGTGACTTGCCCAGGGTCACACAGCTAGTAAGTATTGAGGCCAGATTTGAATTCAGGACTTCCTGACTCCAGGCCCAGAGCTCTAACCACTGAGCGATCTAGCTGCCTCTTTATTAAATGCCTACAATGTGCTAAGTGCTTTATCAACTTTAACTCATTTTATATACACGACAATCCTGGGAGGAAGATGCAATCATTTTCTCCATTTTGCAGTTGAGGAAACTGAGGCAGAGAGATCGTACGTGACTTGCCAGTGTCATACAGCTAGTAAGTGAACTCCGGTCTTTCTGAATCCAGGTCCAGTGCTCTATCCACTGGGCCACCTAGCTGCTTTACTAAGGAGAGTAAAGGAGAGATCCAGACACTGTTCTTAGACTGCCGCTGTTTGGCCTTCGTTCTCGAAGAGGACCGTGATGTCAGGAAGATGATGCCATGACGTGTGAGTGAATTGTTTTTAAGTGAGGGAGGACTGTGCAAAGTCACCAGCCTCACTTTCTCCTCCAGAGCCACCTGGGTCCAGTGGCCAGATATGGATCAGGACCAACTGGAGATGGCCCTGATGCAGGAGGAGGCCTTGGCCTTTTCAAGCTAAGGCTTTAACAAGTCTCAGTTTGACTGAGGCAACACCCATTCAGTTATGAAGCTTTATAAGAAATGAGGCAAACAATGGCCTCTTTACCCAGTCCAAATAAATAAATAAAAGTAAAAAAATCCACCTGGGAAAGGAAGACCCTCAGGGTTTCTGGCAAAAACAGAAACAAATATTATTTACATTCACTTTGAGCCAATCCAGGTCCAAACAGCAACCAATTAGGGCCTGGTCTGGGACCAGAGTGATTTGGGGTTAAGGGTGGTCTTTAAGAGAAAAAAAATGAAAACAAGGAACCACTTTGCACAGAGCACCCACAGGTAGGGGTGTGATACCCTAATGTAGAGAGAGAAAAGAGAGAGAGACAGACAGACAGAGAGACAGAGAGACAGAGAGGAAGGAAGCAAGGAAGGAAGGAAGGAAGGAAAGAAATGTTCTTAGAAAATGTTAGGACTTTCAGCAAGGGGGAATAAGGGAAGGCTTCCTGGAGGAGGCCCCATTTGAATTGATCCTTGAAGAAAGAGAAAGATTTTAACACGCAAGAGATAAGGAAGGAATGTGACCTGGGTAGGAGAACAGTATGGCAAATACTTGTGCTTGTGAGATGACAAATCAGGTAAAGGAAATCTCTTGGTGTTCCCATTCTGACTGGAATGTCAAGTAAAGGGCATGTGAAATAAAGTTGGAAAGAGGTTGTAGAGCGCTTTCAAAACCAAAATGAGATCTTACCCCAAAATGGAGCCTCGAAAAGGACGACCAAAGGGAGAAGGAGGTCAGCATAGTGGAGGGATGTTCCAGGGTGACAAAGCGGCTGCATCATAGTGGCAAAGTCCAGAGGGTCAGATGCTAGCCCTGGAGAGGAATAAGGATGAGAGAAATGTTGGGGAGATAGAACTGTTCAGGCTAGGTAATTGACTGGATATGAGAGAGAGGAAGGAGTTAGAGATGTCTTGAAGGTTTTGTTTGAGTTGGTTGGGTAACTGGGAGAATGAGGACAACATTGACAGTAACAGGGAAGTTGAAACAAGTCAACAGTTTTGAGGAGACAGCAGGAGGAGATGACTCTTCTACTCACTCAACTCCAGTGGCTTCCCATTGCCTCTAGGAAAAAAACCCAAACTCTATTGCTTAGTTTTTAAAGCCTTACATGAGCTAGCCTCATCCTATCTCTCCAGCCTCATTAGATATTATTCCTGTTTTTCATTAGAAGGCCAAACTGGCCTCCCCTCTGTTCATCATTCATGATGCTCCATCTCCTGCCTCCATGATTTTACGTTGTCCCTTTCAGATGCACTCCCCAATTACTACCACCTCAGAGCATTCCTCTCCTCCTTTAAGATTGAGTTCAAGCACCGTCTTCTGCATAAAGCTTTTTCTGATGCCTCCAACTGCTAATGCCCTCCCCTCCAAACAACTTTCAATTTAATTACCTTGTGTATACACATGTATCCATATATTTATTAATTTTTTTGTGTTCGTACTTATTGTCTCCCTCATTAGAAAATGTTCCTTACACCTAGAGATTGTTTTAATCCTTATACTTATATCCTCCAAACCTAGTATAGTACCTGGCCCATAGATGATGCTTAATGAATACTTGTTGCTTAACTATTCAGAGACTCCTAGATTCGTCTATTGGAGGGTCTCTAGACCATGTTTCTCAGTGAATGGGAAGGGCTTCTGTATCATTAATTTTATTATCATCATTTTAATTTCACCATCTTTTTCATCTTAGGCAGGTAATATGACAATCATGCCATCTAACAGAACTGGAAACTGACACTCAGGTGGAGGAGATGGTTTGTCCGGGCATTCCACAGCAAGCGGAGGGCAGAGGGGGATCTGAATTGTGAGCCCTGGAAAGGCTGGCCAGCAACACCCTCCTTGTTTCAAGTTCAAGGAGCAAAGGGAAAATTCCATCCAGTCTCTGAGCTAAGACCAGGGTTTTGGGCATTCCCAGGCACGTCCACAAGATGGAACTGAGCGCGAGGGAAAAGGCCCCTCTTGTGGGAGAAAAGGGGCCTGTTCTTCAGTACCGTCTGTCTTTCCTGGAGGAGGGACCTGGAGCCCAGTCCCAAGTGAGTAAAGAGAACACAAGGAGAGGGCATTCTGAGTCTTCACCATGGAAGAGTTTCTCAGTCCCTGTCTGGGGATCCTGCTCTGCCTGGGCCTTCAACTGGCCCACGGGGGCATGGATGCTTGCTATGATGGGCAAGGGCACCCACAGCGGTGTCTGCCTATGTTCGAGAATGCAGCATTTGGCCGCCAGGTCCAGGTGACCAACACATGTGGCACCCCACCCGAAGAGTACTGCCTCCAGATGGGGGCCCCTGGAGACACTCAACTGTGCCACCGCTGTGATGCCAGTGATCCAGACCACAACCACAATGCCTCCTACCTGACTGACTTCCACAGCCAAGAAGAGAGTACCTGGTGGCAGAGCCAGTCCATGGCCTTTGGGGTCCAGTACCCCAACTCAGTCAATATCACCCTACAGCTGGGTAAGTACAATCACAGGCTGCTTCCAAAGCCTGGGCTTCAGCCCCCTGGCACTCCCTTCTCACTAGTTGCCCTACTTCCCTATCCAATCCTGAGCACTACCAGGCTCTGGGATCAGAGAAAGTGATAGCAGAAGCTTTTTAGACAACAGTTGCTAGGACAAGATCTGGGGAACTGGGTGGGGGTGAGGAATGGGGGAGTGGGTTGAAACCTGGAGGGAAAGTTTCTGTCATATTTTCCTCTCTGGATCCCCCCTCCCTTTCCTTCCATCCCTCCCATGCAAGCCAAAGTTGGGCATTTGGCCGGTCGGCGTGAAGAACAATGATCTTACCCTCTGTGTCCACACAGGACAGAGGTCAAAATGGATTTTTTTTTACAGTGGGGCATAAAGGTGAGAGTGAAGTCTCTTACCTCAGAGTAGGAATGGGAGTTATTTGCAGACCATTGGTCTAAATGAAATTAAATTTTCTCTGTAATGAATGACTCTCTTTGCTCACCCCTTAACTTCCTGCACTCAGAATTTATGGTCATGCATGGGATACATACATACATACATATATATATATATATATATATATATATATATATATATATATATATATATACATTGGGGGGGTAGAGGTGGGGTGGGGGATGCTGGATGCTGGGCAGGGGCTCTTAATCTTTTTTGCATCATGGACCCCTTTGGCAATCTGGTGAAGCCTATGTACCTTTTCTCAGAATAATGTTTTTAAATGCATAAAATAAAATACATAGGATTAAATAATGAACCAATTATGATGAAAGACAGTTATAAAAGCATTTCTTTTAAAATTCATCGATCCCAGGTTAAGAGCCTCTGTGCTAAGGAAAGGACTTGATCTTCTGGGAACCAAGTAATTAAAATAATAGCCCATCTGGGTGCTAACTCCCCCACGCCCACACCCCTCACACACATTCACCCAGCAACACATCAGGAATCTGTCATTATTTATTTGGGTCAAGAGCAGCTTAATCCATTATAGTTCCAGATCTGGCAATTATCTCAAAGAAGGCTAAAGAGGGCTTCCCAGATGGGCCTGTGATCTCTACGGGGCCAAGGCTGCCTGGAAGCAGGAGAGAGATAAGTCCTGGGCTTGTGGAGGTGGGAAGGTGGGGAGAGAGCTGGCTACCCAGGGATAGGACTGGCCAGGGCCCAGAGCTAAGGGGAAAGGAATTTAGAATCTGGGACAGGGAATAGGGATAGGGAAGCGGGGGAAGATGTATTGTTTTCACGGCAGAGATGCTGGTTTGATTAAATGGGTTACATGTGTCTATGACCCTAGGGACTCTTTATGAATGATGCATGGGGCAAAGGCAATAGTATTCAAATTCCTGGACTCTGCTACATCACATATTCATCAATGGCCCCTTTTGCCATATTATTTATTCTACAACATCCTATATTTGACTGTCATATTCTACTATATTATGGAATATTTTGCCCTATTATAGAAGGCTGAAATCTTTGTTTTCCAAAGAGCAAGGAAAATGAACACATTCACTGCAAGGTGGTTAATAATCTCTAAAACTATACTAAAGAGGAATTACGAAGCACAGGAATAGGTATTCCCTAGCCTGAACATGCTATTGTAATTCACCACAAGACAGAGCTAGCCGCAGTCCCTGCTATTAAGGAGAAGCAGGACGTGGGGCTATGTTGGCCTTGAGTGAGTGCCAATAGATTTCAACTTTAGCTAGGAAGAGGGGGGATTGTGTAACATCTGGGGAGAAAGGGGGCCCATTGGTCATCATGTTGATGTCAGAACCCCAACCCACTCTTTGGTCTCACTCCTAAGAATGGGTCTCCATGTGCAAGGTTCAAGGCCAAGGCTGAGTTAAACAACATAACTATCAGAGACAGCTCTTGGCTCCTCTTCAGTGTAGGAAGCCCACGGCAGGGAGATGGGCCCTTGTTCTTTTGACTTGCTTTCTGCCCCAGGGATATGGGGAATTTTTGGAGGAGGAGTGTAAGAGGTCAGAACTGATTAGGCGTCCCCAGGGAGAATAAGGTCAAGGACAGAAGTGAAGGGGGCAGGACAGCCAGAATGGGATGGAGGTCGCTGCTTTCCCAGCCCCCTGCAAGTTCATGGACATCTGTTCCAAATCCCCAAGTTATTAGGCCTAGTCTTCCTGTCTGGGATAAAAGGCAGTAGTGTCTGGCCAGCTCCCAGCACCTCCAATGAAGAGTGAGAGAAGTCTTTGCTTTGTGGAGGAGGGCTGGATGGAGCAGGTTCATTCATTCATTGAATATTTACTGTCTACAAAGTACTTGATATTGAATAAGATATAAAATTGGATAAAACATGGCCTTGCCTTCAAGGAGCATACAGTAAGAAAGACAAAACGAATGCAGAAATAATCATCCCATTAGGTATAGGATTAATGACCTAAGATAGGTGTGAACAAAGTGCCATAGGAGCTGAGGTAGACGAGGTCGCTTCCATTGTGAGGATCAGGAGGGAAGGCTTCATGGAGGGGATGACATTTCAGCTAGGCCTTGAAGAATGGTTGAATAGTCATTGGTTCAGAGGAGTGTGATAAGAGAATATTGAGGGGGTTAGTGGGGAAAACAGTACAAGCCAAGACACGGAGATGGGAAGGCACATGGCATTGTCAGGCAATGGAAAGCAAATCCATTTGGCACAAGCTTAGGGTCCTATATGTATAGGGTAGTCGATTCAGAGTCAGAGCCAGAAGGGACCTTAGGTCATCTAATCCAAAGCCCTCACTTTACTGATAAGGAAACTGAGGCTCCCCGAGAGATTAAATGACATGCTTAAAGTCACACAGGTAATGAGTTAATGACAGGCTTGATATTTGAACCCACCTCTTCTGATGCTCCAGAGAGCACTCTATTCCACTTACCTCCACAGCAAATGAGACTAGAAAGTCTGGGGCTAGATTGTGGGAGGCCTTGAATGCCAGTTAGAATTTTATTAGGTAGGCAATGGGATAGCTTCTGTGCTATAGAGTGGAGTGTGTGTGTGTATATGTGTGTGTGTATATGTGTGTGTGTGTGTGTGTGTGTGTGTGTGTGTGTGTGTTTTAGGACTATTAATTTGGCAGCCGATACAGGATGACTTGCAGAGAGAAAGGCCAAAAATAGGAAGGTGAATTAGGAGGTTATTGTAATAGTCCTGGCGAGAGGTAATGAGGGCCTGGATTTATAGTGGCCATGGGAATAGAAAGGAAGAAAGAGAAATATTGTAAAGCTAGAATGATAGACTGAAGCAATTGACTGCATGTGGAGGGGGAAGGGGAAGGAGAAGCATGGGTGAATGGAGGTGTCATTGAGAAAAATAGGTTGGACCATCACGGGGTTCCTGGAGGACTGTATCTTGGGTGTTTCATTTTTGAAGAAAGGCAATCTGAGGTCTAGTAACTAATTCATTAGGTAAATAACTTAACATCTCAGGGCCTCAGTTTCCCCACCCACAAAATGGGGATGATAATAGAATTGCAAAATCACAGCAAAACAGAATCACAAAGTCACACAAAATCTCAGAGCCAAAGAGAACCTCGGGGGCCATCTGGTCTAACCCATATCTGAACACAAATCCTCTCAACACCAACCCTCACAAGTGCTTGTAAACTTGTCATTAGAGGGAACCCACCTCCCGAGTTGGTCCATTCCCCTTTGGGATAACTGTCATTAATTGGTGTCCCTGACTCAAGGCTCTTTCCACTCCAAGCCATCCTGCCCCTGATTTTCCTAAAGTGTAGTTGGACCATGAGACCACCTATTATTCAGTAAATTCCAGGGTCTTCTATTATGTCTAAGACCTGATTTCAAATCCAGCTTCACGCAGTAGCTATGTGACCCAGGGTAAGTCACTCAACCCTGTTTGCCTCAGTATTCTCATCTGTAAAATGAGCTGGAGAAGGAAATGGCAAACCACTCCAGTATCTCTGCCAAGAAAACCCCAGATGGGGTGGTGAAGATTCAGGACTGAAATGACTCAACAACAACAGCCAAATGCCCTAGATTCCAAAGGGACTCCCAAGCCTTTGCTCAGGAGAAGTCAGCTGAACCCCATGCGTCTCTACCAGATGGCCGCCTGCGCCATCTGTGGGCCTTATTGGTTTGGGTGTTACCGTCCAAGCTAAGTCTGCTAAGTCTGTTGTTTTCGCTAAATCTGACCTTAGACTGCCCTGGAATTACACACTCATGGGCCGGTAGACCGAGAGTTGGAAGGGATCTTAGGGTCCATCTAGTCCAACCCCCACATTCTGCAGATGAGGAAAATGAGTCCCAGAAAAGTTAAGTGACTTGCTCAAGGTCTCCCAAGCAATAAGCTGACAAGGCAGCATATAAACCCAGGTCCTCTGACTTCAGAACCAGTCTGTTTCCACCATCCCATGAACCTTTGAAAAAGTTCCTGACTCCCAGGCAGAGGTGGGTTCTCCTATCTACCCACCCCCTCCCCCGTCCTTATCCCCCCCTCCCAAGGCCATGGAGTAAACTAAGACATGGTAGAGAAGGCAGTCAGATAGTGAAAAAACAACAGCCAATGATTGTTTTGTTCCCAGAACAGCCAGTCTCACTCCTCACAATGCCAGGAGAAGGCCTAGGATACCCCATGACAGCCTGAAGGACTGGCACTACCAACCCCACCCTGACGTGGATGGCTATGTATAGATCTGGGAAATGGAGTCCCAGACATTGGGCGCTGAGTCTCCTTAGAGAGCAGCAGCCCTGATGCCTGGTATAGACCTCTTCCCGCCCTGCCTCCACTCCCCCCGCCCCTCCCCGCCAACTTTGTCTAGCGTTTAGCTTTATTTGCTTTGGAAACTTGGTGGGGGGCCAGGGGATGAGCTCCCTGCTCTCCACTCCCTCCAGATTTGGTCAGGAATACTGGGTCCTGGGCAGGTCTATTGGGTCGGATCAGGGGTTGTTTGTTGACATGACACCCCCAGTGGCTCCAGCCCAGTGGGCGGAAATAGCCCAGCCGGTTGTCCCCTGATTCCTCCTTTGTACTGGCCTCAGCAGAGGCCCTTCCTGGGTTGGCTGCCTGTTCTTCCCTTCCTCCCTGGGCAGGACAGGGGGCTCCTAGGGGCTTTGGGAATCTCCCAGGACAAGCCCATTCACTCTTCCTCCTTCTAGACGGGAGGAGTGCCGGGAGATCCAGCTGGGCTGGGGGCCTGTGGAGTAGGGGGACATGATCCTGTAAGAAAACCACAAGGAACATCCCCAGAAAGAAATGGGAAAGCCTGAGAAGAGAGTGAGCCAACCACAGTAACTGTATGAAGGACTCTTAAAAGCCCTGAGGGGGAAGGAGAGCTAAGAGCTCCGAGCACAATAGCTTGAGGCAGCTAGAAAGAGAATCTGGGCTCTGACACTTGTTATTTGTCTGACTTTAGGCAATAATGAAAAGAGCTCACATCCCTTTGGTGCTTCAAGGCTTATTATTATTAATAATCATATTTGATTGTTAGATCATTATCAATATTATTACTATACTTTGGACATCACATTCCGCCTTTGAACAGCCCGGATCTCTCTCAGGGCTTAGCTGGGGCCGATCCACCAGTATCTGGCTGTTTTCATCCAAGCCCCACGGGATATGTGGGATTCAGCCAATCCCAATACACTTCCTTTGCAAACACCTGGCTTATGCTTTAGATTGACTCAGTCAATAAAGTCTAAGCCTCATTTATACTCGAATCACACTTTGACTGTTCCAATATGGAATTCAAAGAGATATTCTAAGACCGTAAGGGTGTGGGGTGTCATATGTGTAACCATAGTCAAATGTTCTTCTCCTGTAATGTGGTATGTGACAGTTTTCTGTTCGGTCATTCACATGTCTGACTCTTCATGACCCCGTTATGAGGTTTTCTTGGCAAAGATATTAGGATGGTTTGCCATGTCCTTCTCCAGTGGGTTGAGACAAACAGGGTTAAGTGACTTGCCCAGGGTCACACAGCTAGTAAGTATCTGAGGTCAGATTTGAATTCAGGCCTTTTTGACTCCAGATCTAGCACTCAATCTGCTGAACCATCTAGCCGCTTCAATTATCCCTGTTTATTTCCTCCCCCTAGTAAACTATAAACTCCATGAAGGCAGAGACTTTATCTTATGGAAACTGAGTCTCCCCCAGCACCTGGCACAAGACACTGCATAAAGCATGTGCTTAATGAATGTTTCTTGAAATGAAATAAAATGCAGAGGGAATAGAGTCATGGTCCCTGTTCTCAGGGAACTTATGGTGCCATTGGGGAAAGACTCAGTCAGTTGGTCAACAAGCTTTTATTAAGGGCTAACTGTGCCAGGACTTGTGCTAAGTGTGGTTGAGATAGCTGGTGAAGCAGCAGAAAGAGCACTGGACCTGGAGTCAGGAAGACCAGAGTTCAAATCCAGCCTCAAACATTTACTAGCTAAGTGACCCTGGACGGGTCACTTAAAAATATCTGCCTCAGCTTCTTCAACTGTAAAATAGGGATAATAACAGCACCTACCTCGTGAGTTTGTTGTAAAAATCAAATCAAGTATCATAAAGTGTTTAGCACAGGGCCTGGCACATAATAGGTGCAATAGAAATGCTTATTCCCTTCCCCTTCTCTTGGGGGTACAGAGCCCTCAGACGGCTTACATTCTAATACACTTTAACACATGGAAAGGGAAGCAAGAAAAAACTCATCTAAGCTGAGGATATGAAGACTGAGATACCACAGGGAAGAAATGCCCAGGGCTCACTGGATCTTAGAGCTAGAGCTGGGAGGGGTTTAGAGGTCATCTGGGCGAAACCCCTTGTTTTGAAGATAGAGAAACTGAGGCTCGTAAAGTGACTGACCTGAGGTCATACCGGTAATAAATGGCATGTGCTTGATAGTTGCAAAGCTCACTTTCTGAGCCTCACAAGAATCCCGTGAGGATGGGCAGGGATTACCGCACCCAGTTAGCAGATGAGAATAAATGAGGCCCAAACACTCGCCCAACTTCAGAGAAAACTGAGACTGAGCTGGGAAAAACTGAAGTTGAATAAGAGTGGAGTCCCTATGGTCCAGCAGGGGGACAAGAAGTAGGGAGGGAAGTGGTGCTGATATTAACTAGGAAATAAGAGGGACAGAGTGAAAAGGGACCACAGTATTGGGAATCAGCCCTGGCTCTGCCACCAGCTAGCTGCATGCGTAATCTGAAAAAGTCACTTCCCCTCTCTGGGTCCCAGTCCCCGCCACCTGTAAAATGGGTGGCTAAGACTAGATGATCTTGCAGGTAGGTCCTTCTTAGCTCTAAGATTCTGAATTATCTGAAGCTAGAATTTAGAGTTGAAAGGTCAGAGATCATATAATCCAACCCCATCATATCATAGATAGAATAGAAGCTTCTTGAAGGCAGGACCTGTTTAAGCTTTCATACTTGTATATCTAGCATGGTGACAGGTTCCTCTTTCTTTCTTTTCTTCCTTTCTTCCTTCCTTCCTTCCTTTCTTTCTTTTCTTCCTTCCTTCCTTCCTTCTTTTCTTTCTTTCTTTCTTTCTTTCTTTCTTTCTTTCTTTCTTTCTTTCTTTCTTTCTTTCTTTCTTTCTTTTTCTTTCTTTCTTCCTTCCTTCTTTCCTTCCTTCCTTCCTTCCTTTCTTTCTTTCCTTTATTTCATTCTTTCTTTTTTAACTGGATCTATGATTTCATTCATGAAAGGACCTCTCTTCTAGGGAACTCCCTTTACCAATGCAGATTTTTACTCACTTTGTGAGTTAAAATCGTAGAGAATTACCTGGTGCATTGACAGGCTGTGTCTAGGGTCACACAACCAGTATGGGTCAGTGGTAGGACTTGAGCCCACAGTCTTCCTGATTCTGAGGCCAGCCTTTTATGTACTATGGCAGACTATCATTTACCTGGCATGTAATAGGTGCTTAATTAATAAATATTCTTTGATAGGTTGGTGGAAACTGAGGCAGAAAGAGTTTAAGTAACCAGTCTAAGTTGACACTGGTTATAAGCCACAGATTCCATCTCAAATCCTCTGATGTCAATTCTATTACCCCACAGCTGCAAGAAGAACACTGTGTTTGGTGGGTGTACAGAGATGAATCAGCCCTCAAGAGATTGATAAAAAGATAGTCAAATGGGGTTTGGGCTTGTCCTGTAAATTTACCATGTTTTAATTTATACCAGAGTTACTTACAGGGGTTTTGGGGTCCAACCAAGAATTATCCTTAGAGCCAGAAAAATGTGGGCCCCCTCTAACACATATGGGCTAGGTGAGTCTGTACAAGTCACCTAACCCCTCCAAGTTCCAGGAAAGTCTGTAAGGGAGAGAATCAATCTGGGCCACATGGACCAGTCTGTGGAGAGATTTTAGAGAGTCTGGGAGGTAGGATGGGGAAAAAATAGATCTTCATTTTTACTCATCTCTAACTGAAATTCAGTATACCCTTCAATTATTTAAGAACATTATTCTGAAAAGGAGTCCAGAGACTTCATCATACTGCCAAAGGAGTCCATGACACAAAATAGGTTAAGACCCCCAGAGAAGGTTATGGCCTGCATTGATAGAGGGAATTCCCCATATCAATCCCAGCTCCAGTCTCTATGCCCAGACACAGGACTATACTTGCAGCCATGTGTTGTCTTCTCTGTTAATGCCTTGAAGGCAAGGACCATGGTCTTCCTGATCTTTTTAGGTCCAGTGGCTAACATTCATGCAGAACACAGTAGGCACTCAATAGGGTACTAAGTGTCAAATGGGCAGCACAGATAGCTGTAGGAGTTTGGAGAAGGGAGGAAATGACTGATGACTTGTTCATCTCCTTTTTAGAGCTTGGACTATATCACCTGACCAGAGAGCTGTGCTCTCAGCTGGCACAGGAGAGACATTAGGCATCCAGCCTGTTAGGATCATGGAATTCCCAGTGCGGTGCAGTCCATCACCTGTGTCCTAATCCAACCGAACAGCTCTAAATAAGAGAATCAGATGGGCCAATGGCCATCTCCTTGGACCAGCTGGGAAATGAAACTCATCTAGAATGACACTTGGGGCCGTTAATAAAAAACAAAGCCAGCCCCACTTCCTGGCTCTGTCCAAGCAAATAATGAGTTCAAAGTGGGAGAGGCTTATTTTGGGAAAAGGCAAACAAAACAAAGTCCTGTAATTAAAGCCATCTGGGGAGCAGTCGCCTTGGGCCCAGAATCTCTGGGAAGGTGGGTGAGGGGTAGAGGAGTAGAAATAGAAAGAAGAGGGAAGTCTGAGCTTGGTTACATACTCCCTGCCCCAGAACATGAATCTCCTCCTGCTGGGACCACCCAGATTAAGGAGATGCAATGGCTGGTGCCTGGGGACTGAGACTGGGTAGGGGCAGGTCCCCTGGGGCAATTGAGAATTTTGGTACTGGCCCCCCTCTCTACTATCCATCATCTCTACCTCTTTCCACTCTCCCCTCCTCCCTCTTTTTCCTGACCCTCCCTCTCATTCTCAAACCTGTCTGATATCTGCCAATGGCAGTCTAGACTACCAGAGGCCTTCATGCTGTAGTCAAAATAGCCCTGAATTTGGAGGCAAGAGATATGGTTTTGAGTTTCAGTCCATATTCTAACAAGCTGTGTGACTTCAGACAAGTCACTTCACTTCTGGGCTTCACATTCCTCATCTAGACTTCAGTAGGTCTGGGATCTTATCAATGTATTCACTCCAACCACTGGCACAGATCTGAAACCTATCTACATCTTCTCATCCTTTTCAACTTCTCCATGTCTTTCCATAAATCCTTCACAGAAGACATACTAATGCACTACAGGCCCTTGTTTGCTGTAGCAGTACATCAAGCTACTCCCCAGGTATGTCTCAGCCTTACTGCATGATGGGCCAATGTCCTTTTTCCTAGTCATGCATGTCTCTGATCTCATCTCTGACTTCTCCAGGTTCCCTCAAGTCCCAGCTAAAATCCTATCTTCTTCAAGAAAACTTTACTGATCCTCCTTAATTCTAATCCTTTTTCTTGCTATGGTTATTTCATTAAATGTCTTAGCTTTGAGCCAACTGTGTCCTCTGGCTGATTAGTAAAGGTAAGCACATCAGTGGGGGCTTGCCACCTATGGTTGAGTGGATGCACATTCACAGAGTATGTTGAACCTAGGATAGTCTTATTCAGCAGACCCCCAATAAGATTAGGTGAGATCATCCCCTCTGATATTTTCAATTTTTCCCATATATAGCTTGCTTGTACATAGTGGTTTGCATATTGTCTCCCCATTAGACTGTGAGCTTCTTGATAGCAGAGACTGTCTTTTATGTTTCTTTATATCACCAGAGCTTAGTACAGTGACTGGCACATAGTAGATACTTAATAAATGTTTATTTACTGAATGACTGACTGAAAGGGTTACAGAATGACAGGATTAGAAAGGACCTTGGGCTCCGTCTAATTCAAACCATCCCTGAACAAGATTCTGCCTCACAAGTTGACATCTAGCCTTTTGCTTGAAGTGGTCCAAGGAGGGAGAACCCACTACTCCCAAGGCCATGCCTCCCACAAGGAATAACTCTGATTATTTGTAATTTTTCCTCTCTGTGAGGCCTGAATCCGACTGTGTTTTGTCTTTCGTTGTATCCCCAATACTTAGCACAATGCCTGATGCATAGCAGATGCTTAATAAATGCTACTTAAGTCACTGACTCTAAAACTTTCGCTCATTTTTCCTATTTTTGTCCTCCGGAGCTAAGCAGAAGAAACCTAATCCTCTTCCGGGCAATCCTTTCAAACCACTTGAATATTCCTCTCCCAAAATCTTTATTTCTCCAGCCTAAATGTCACCAGTTTCTTCAACTAATCTTCATATGGTATCAATCCGTCAACACGTATTTATTAATCACCTGTTTGTTATTTGGCAGGGCTTGCACTAGGGCCTGTGTGTGATCTCCAAGTCCTTCAGTATTCTCAAATTAAATAACACATGGAGAGCATTTTGCAAACCTTAAAGTGCTCTTAGGAATCATTTATTATCAGTATTATTATGATGATTTCTAATTTCTCATCTATAAAACGTTTATGAGAATAATCTACATGCTTATCAAGAACGTCCAAGATGAGGATATTAGAAGGGAACAGGAAGGTTTTTACAAGTGATATTCTCTAATAGACTTCCTTATTATCATTCAGTTGAATTACATGGAGAGAACACAAGATTCCACTGTGTTTATTGTTTATTTGCTACTCCCCCCAAAAGCATTTAACATAGCAAAATGCTGCCTGAAAGGCAGGTGTCTCCCATGCATCTGTCAAAACTATAAAATAAAAGATAACTTTGCTCAACAACCCTTTGATGATGAATTAGAGGAAGCTAAGTGACACAGTGTGGGGGATTTGGAGTCAGCAAGCTCGGAGTTCAAATCCCGCCTCAGTCACTTACAAGCTAGGTAACCCTGGACAAAACATTCATCTCTCTAAGCTCTAGTCTCCTTATCTCTAAAATGAGGCTGGTAACAATACTTACTTCACAGTTGTGGTGAGGATCAGATAAGATAACATATGTAAAATGCCTAGCAAAACCTTAAAGCATTCTACAAATGTTAGCTGCTAGCTAGCATTGTTATTAATAGTAGCTGAAGCATAGAACAGGGAGACATGTGCTTCCGAGGGCGTTTGTCACCATTAAGGAAGAGATTCAGCAAATTGAAGAGGGATTCCCCATAGCTGATGAGACCTTCCATATGCTCCTGCTTGCAGATGACATTGTTCTGAGTGCATCAAGTGTTGGTACACTTCAGAGGGAAGGAGAAGGGAATAAGCACCTACTATGTGCAAGACACTGTGTTAAGCACCTTACAAATATGTCATTTGGTCAGCTTCCTGTAGAACCTCTTTGGCATTCACAACTTTTCTTTTTTATTGTTGTTTTCTGTTTATTTGTGGCAATCAGGGTTAAGTGACTTGCCCACACACAGTTAATAAGGGTCTGAGGTCAGATTTGAACTGAGGTCCTCCTGATTCCAGGGCTGGCACTTTATCATCTACTACACCTTCTAGCTGCCCTGATCCATAACTTTTTTAAACAGTGTGAACTAACCATTCGTCCAGGAAATAATACAGAATGCCTACTGTGCAGATCATAGCATCTGCAAATGGACAATGATTTGGACCCAAAATTGAACAAGAGGAGAACAGCCAGCTGGATTGCCTTTGGAAGCTTGCAAAGGTTTTGTGTGACCCCAAACATGTTTTTGAATCAAAGACCCATCTTTGGGATAATAGTATAGAGCCTATGGACTTCCCTCATTCTGGGGCCCACTCAGCTACCCCAGATTCCAGGTAGTTTGGGCTAAGAAATACTCTCCAAAACATACTTTATGAATTCATACCAACATTTTTAAACTTAGCTTATAACAACGTATTTTAAGAAAATATCAATGTAAATAAAGTAACAATGTCTCTAACTTCTACATAGGTATTTAAAGAACTAAATGTGGATTGAGTGTAGGACAGTCTTTATTTCACTTTCACAAAAACAAACAAACAAACAAACAAACAAAAAAAACCATGTTACTAGCCAAGGACTCTCAGGAGCCCACTACCAAATATGGAAACCTCCAAAAGCACACCAATAGCCCATTAGATTCCCCTTGGAAGGAATGCCCATTTTGGGGGCTGATGAACAAACCCATCAGATCTACCTTGTCCAAACAACTGGCACCCCATGACAAGGCATGCAGCTCTCCAGCTGCAGGGCTACATTGGTGATCCTCCTCCTTCTCCAGGGCAGCTAGGTGGTACGTGAAGCCCTGGATTTAGGAAGACTCCTCTTTCTGAGTTCAAATCTGCCCTTAGACATTAGACCCTAGCTAAGTCACTTAACTCTATATGCCTCTGTTTCCTCATCTGTAAAATGATCTGGGGAAGGAAATGGCAAATCACTCCAGTAATTTTGCCAAGAAGACCCCAAATAACATCATGAAAAGTCAGACATGACTGAACAACCATTCCTTCTCCAAGAAGCATATCATTGATGAAAATTTCTCCCTCTAGGAGGCCACACCTCCTGGCCTGGGGAACTTTTAAACCTGGGAACTCACAAACTTGGGATGACTTCCAAATTTGAGAAAGTTTACTCTCAGGTTCCTTCCTATAAGACCTTGCAAGCCTAGGCCATATGCTCTTGCTGGAACTCTATCAATGCCCTAGTGGCTGCCTTATGTTGAGTCAGAGAAAGTCCATTCTCAGGAAGTCTAGTCTCAGATCTGCACTCTTCAAAGAGGAAACGATATATAATTAAGGCAAAATTCATGACTTCAAAGATAACCACGAATATGCCTGAATGGTCCAGAATCACAGGATATAAGGAATTCTCTAAGTAGAAGACAGAGGAGTTAAAGCATTTATTGAAACTCAAAAGTAGCAGACCCATGGACCAGTGTCCCCAGTTCGACATCCTGGCAAGAACCTTCCAAAACCAGTATGCCCATCTCACAATAGTGACCAGGAGGCCACAGAAAAACATTATGGCAGCAAGCCAAGCCATAATGGTGCTTCCCGCCCCCCATGCCAGGGCCCTCCAGCAAGAAGACCGCCCACTGGCTTCAAGCCCCTGTTCAGCACTCTCTGGTCTCCGTGAGGGTCAGTCCTGCCTTTTTGTAGCACCTGCCGCCATCACTGCCACTTCCACTGCAATCTCCAAGCTGTGTTCCAGCTAGCTGACTGCTTCCTCTGTCCTTCAGCTCTTAACTGCTCTTACCAACTGCCTCTTAGCTCTGCTCCAACCATTCAGCAAGCTCCTCCTACCACAGGCTTCACGTCATCACATGGACCAGAACTCAGGCGCCTACCATTGGCTCCAGTCCTAGCTACTCTCCCCAGGGCCCTGAGAGCCCCGCCCCCAAAGCCCATTCAAATGGGCGGGAAAGATCTTCCCATTCACTGATTGCCTTTACATTCGGTCCCAAGATCTTTCATGTCCATTACACAGGTCAATGGGAAACTGGTGCCAATAATACCATAACAATAAAAATCTTGGGGTAAGGGGTGAAGGTCTCATTTTCCATAGCTCCTTCTTGCTGAAATTGGATGTAGAGCTGTCCCTACCCCAAGAGTCCCATTCCAGAGGTCAGTTCTTTAGCAAGCTGGCAGGAATTCCAGGAATGCTAGGTACTTAGGCAGTCATCTGAAAGTGTAGGGTACTTAAGCCTAAAGGAGACAGAACTAGCAACAAGGTTAACCAAAACAAAGAACAAAAGAGTAGGCAGGTATGGGTTATTATACTTCAGATAAAATCATCCCCATTCTGGTTGAGACTCCAATTATACAAAAATTCGATCTCATAGCCTGACTCAAGTAGGAAATGTTTCTATTCAAAGGGAACACAATAAGGAAACTAAGGCAGAAGGGTCCCATCCTGGATGGACACTAGGATTGCCCTCCAGGCCTTTTCCCCACATACAAACTTTCATCTGTTAATCACACAAGATCACCTTCCCTCTGAGTGGCTTGTGGCATTTATCAGCATCAGCCATACTTCTGGAGTCCATGAATCTATTATGGCCCTATTCACGGTAAAATATATGGTTCAGGAGTACGATTCAGTAATTATCTTCCCCTGAATAGACAACTGTTACAGTGTTATTCTTCCCATGGGCTATGACTTCTGCAGCCTTTGGAATATCATCCAGCTTCTGTTTTACCCATAACTTAGCTCCCAATTTTATTCCATCAGTAGAACCAAAGCCTTCCTCTGAGAGTTATTTTGGAAGGAGGGTCAGTTTTCACAAAGGGTATTTTTTCACAGGGGATAATAATCATTTGGACTATCCTATCATTTCTACAAAATTGTATAGGGTTTTTACCCAAATTCTGGAGTGTCACAACAATTTCTCTTTGAAAATTAGAATCTGTCACTCCAGCCAATATATGTACTCTTTGAGCTGCCAATCCTGGTTTAGGTAATATCAATCCAAAATGATTCCTGGGGATTCTCATACTTACCCCAATAGAGATTTTTTTAATCTCTTTCCTATTCAACTGAAAATTCTCCATACAATGTAAATCACATCCTGCTGAACCAGGTGTTCCTGGGCACAGTGGTGGGACATCTTCCCTCACAGTCCAAAATTCAATGTTTTGCATCTCACGTGTTTGCTGTTTTCTAATCTGCAGATTTGGGGTCATCATTCTGGCTAGAGGTGTACTCCTTCCTAAGGGCCTATTATTCAAATTACGTAAGGCAATAGACAAATTATCCTTCCAATGTCGATATGAATTATTAGAGCTTAATTTTCTTAGCTGTTCTTTCAACAATCCATTCATTCTTTCAATTAGCCCAGATGCTTGTGGGTAATATGGAATATGATATATCCACTCTATATTATTCAATATACAATATCTTTTCATTTCATTACCCTTGAAATGTGACCTATTGTCACTTTGAATCTGCATCGGGGTTCCATAGTATAAACTTACAATATCTAGGGATTTACAGGTGTTTTTCTGAGTTGAATCCTTATAAGGACAAGCCACTAGTACACCTGAATAGGTGTCAACACATGCACATATATATTTACATCCCTTATCTTGGGGTAGTGGTCCAATATAATCTATCTGCCAAATTTGGGCTGGAACTTTTCCCCTTGCTATTTCTCCAGTTACTATCCTAGGAACAGTTCATTCTTTTTCCAATTGGCATATATAGCACTCCTCTGTTATTTGTTTTAACAACGCATGAGAGATACTAATACCCTTGATCCTGTGCCCATCGATGGGTGGCCTGGACCCCTAAATGGCCAGTGGTCTGGTAGACCCATTTTGCTAAGGCTGGGTCATCAGTTGGAGGTGGAGTAGGGACAATACGTTCAGTAGCAATCTTTGCTAGCCAATCCGTGCGTGCATTGTACTCACATTCTGGTGTGGTCAGGGTCGCGTGAGCATCAATGTGAAAAACTGACAAACTCGTAACCAGAGACATATCCCATATATCTTCCCATAACTGTTTATCCCAAACTTGTTTGCCATGAATCTCCTAATTCTGATTCCTCCATATAGGCATCCACGTAGCTAACCCATTAGCTACCGCCCATGAGTCAGTAAATATATGACACTGTCCTCCTTTCTCTGTTTTAATGGCTTGATGCACTGCCATCAGTTCAGCATATTGGCTACTTCCACCTGTCCCAGAACTTCTCAGAGTTCTCCTAGTAATAGGCTACTGCTTTCCAGTGTCTCTTGTGTCCCAAATATTTTGCTGTCACATCAGTAAACCAATCATGTTTTTTCTGTTCCTTGGTTAGTCCATCATATCCATTATTCCATATCACCAAGGATTGTACCAACTGTTGCTTAAGTTCAGGGGGCTTTTCATTCCCCTCAGAGTCAATGAGCAGAAACTCCACTTTTGCCTGCTCCCGATCTATTGTGAATATACCACTTTCATTTGATTATGCTCGCATCTTGTGCATGTCCAATTCTGTGGGAACTTGGGGTGCTCACTACCCAAGTCATAATCAGAACTCCAGGCCTTAATACCACTTTGTGACCCAGAGTCAGTTGCTCAGTTTCTACCAAAGCCCAATAAGCAGCTAACAAGAGGTGTATATTGCATTCCAGATGAAGGTAGTTTCCTTGACCAAAATCCTAAAGGTACACTTCGGCTTTGTTGCTTTTGCCACAAACTCCAATTTGCATAGTCATCTTGCACAGTCACTGGTAATTCCACTGGCCCACTTTGCACAGGCCATAAATCCAGAGGTAACTGTATAGCAGCCTTTGCTTCCTCAAAAGCTCTACTTTGTTCAAGTCCCCAATCAAATTTGTATTTCTTCCTGGTGACTTTATACAAGGGTTTCAAAATCTGTCCCAAGTGTGGGATGTGGTGTCTCCAATAACCAAATGGCCCTATGAACTTTTGGGCCTCTTTCTTATTAGTAGGGGTAGGAAAATCCTGGATTTTTTGTTGAGCTTGTGGAAGAATTTCTCGCAGTCCTTTATTCCACTGTATCCCCCAAAATTTTACAATTTGAGCTGGCCCTTGAACCTTTGCAGGGTTAATTTCCCAACCTTTGCTTTTCATATGGTCAATTAATAGTGGCAAATTCTTCTGCACTTTTTTTATATTTTCTCCCTGTATCATGATGTCATCTATGTAGTGGGTAAGCTGTACACCAGGTAACTTTAATTCATCTAAATGCTCAGGTACAATCCTGTGGCAAATAGTTGGGCTATGAAGATATCCTTGTGGCAGGCATGTAAATGTATATGGTCAGCCTTGCCAAGTAAAAGCAAACGGGTCCCATTGCTTGGGGTCTATTGGGATTGTAAAGAAGGCATTGGCCAAATCAATAACTGCATACCAAGTCCCTTCATGTTTCTGTATTCTCTCTGTTAAAGTAACCATGTCTGGAACAGCAGCATACAGGGGAAGAGTCACTTTGTTCAGCTGTCTATAATCTACTGTCATCCTCCACGTTCCATCTGACTTTTGAACTGGCCAGACAGGGTTGTTCCATCGAGTAGTTGTAGGGACTAACACTCCCGCTTCAACACAGTCTTTTATAGTACTGGCAATTTCATCTTGCCCACCTGGCACATGATATTTTCTCAAAGTAATTACTTCAGAAGGTTCGGGCAAAGAGATTGGATCCATCTTTATTTTCCCCACTAAGACTGCATTAACACCTATTTTCCTCACAGCAAATTGGTATTTCCCTTCAGGTAAATTCAAGGTCATACCATTCAATGCATCTATCCCAATGATGTATTCAGGAATGGGCACAATAACCACAGTATATTCTTTCTTGGGCAACTGTCCAATTTTCATCACCAATTTAACTTGCATGGCTGATATTTCAGCCCCTCCAAATCCTGTGATGGTAATGGGAGTCCCATGGCTGAACTTGTCTGGATTTCCACATATAAAGGTGGCCTCTGCCCCAGTATCTATTAATGCCCTAGTTACTGTACTTGACCCATTTTTCCAATATATGGTCAAGTTAATGTGGGGTCTACAATCCACCCTGTGTATTTCCTTAATTTGGACTGGGGCTTGGCCTGTTTTCTAGTATTCCCTAACATGTGACTCACTTGGGTGTGAGGGTTCAGGGTCTGTAGCATGTAACATGAGCAGTTCTTATTTCCCTGTTTTGTCTGTTATCAAGTCCTTTATCTCGGTACATTCTGTACAGTTCATTGGTTGGAATGCCATCTATCATTTCAAAGTCTACCCCTGCTCTCAATAGAACAGTGAACATTTCTTTTCTGGTCACTCTATTTTGGCACCAAATTTGCTGACTATTCACTCTCCTCTCTTGGGGAGATCTATCCCTTCCTAAGTCACTTAATGATAAAGTCTTATCTATCACCACTGAAAGACAGCTCCCTATTTCCCCAAGTAACAGAGTCAAAATTAGGTGTTTATAAGCAGGAGGAGCTGTCTTGACCATCAAATTCCTATGAGGGACTCCCAAGGGATCATTGTAATATCTGTCTGCAGTTCCTGTCATGATGGCAGTCTTCATTACCTCCTCCTTTAGTTTTATGATACAATCTCTAAGTGAATACCAAGGTTTATTCTCAGTGGGCCACATAGAATCAGTAGCATATCTCTTATTACATCCCTCAGTGCCTAATGCCAACAGATTAGTCTCTCTATCACCATCTCTTTGCTGATGATGTTCCCTAAATGCTTGCTGAACTAGAGGATCATGGCTGATACCTATGAATCTCATACAATCCACCCTATCTACTGATATTCCACCAGCCCCTTGATCACTCAGTCTTACCATCCAAGATATTAATGGTTCTCCCATTCTTTGGGTAAATCTACTCAAAATGTCTGTGATCTCTTGCTGTGAAAAATTGTCCTGAATTTCCCTTGTAACTGAATTGTCACATTGGGTTTCTGTCCTCCTCCTTTGTATGGGACGGATGTCTGTCTGAGTATTTGGCCATCTCTCATTCTCTATGCAAGGGACATCTTGAACCCTAGTAGCGTTTTGTGCCTCAGCCCCTGACATTGTCTCATTTCCTCTCTACTGCTTTCCCCTGCCACTGTGGCAAGGACGAAACAGGCAGTCAGGCTCAACCTGGGCTGGGTTGAAATGTACTCTTTACTTATTTGGCCTCCTGTTGCTTCTAGCCACATTAACAGAAAAATTCTCATTTGAGTCAGTAGACTCTTGAACAACAGTTTGTTCTCCTGCTATCTGAGATTCCCCTTCTTGCCGTGGTGTAGGAGTGACCCCATTTCTTTCACTTAATCTCAATCTTTCATATACTAGCCGATAGGCTGATAACACTATCCAGCTTTGTCTAGATAGTGATGCCCCTGACTGAGTTCTAACCTCTTGTAAACATCTTTCCAAATCCCTGGGATCTCCTCGCTGTAGACTTGGTTCCCAGTTTTCACAGAGTCCAGCTCTTTTAGCCCATTTCTTTGCTAGTGAGGAATAAAATGGATCCTCCCACCCTGGGACATTCATCTCTTCCTCTGAAGTTCTTCTGCTTCTAAATAGAGGTCATGTACCTAGCCATCTCATCCATCTAGTCTCCAGATATATCATTAATGCAGAATTCATGACTTCAAAGATAACCATGAATATGCCTGAATGGTGCAGAATCACAGGATGTAAGGAATTCTCTAAGTAGAAGGCAGAGGAGTTGAAGCATTTATTGAAACTCAAAAGTAGCAGACCCACAGACCAGTGTCCCCAGTTCGACATCCTGGCAAGAACCTTCCACAACCAGTATGCCCATCTCACAATAGTGACCAGGAGGCCACAGAAAAACATTATGGCAGCAAGCCAAGCCATAATGGTGCTTCCCCCCCACAATGCCAGGGCCCTCCAGCAAGAAGACCACCCACTGGCCTCAAGCCCCTGCTCAGCACTCTCCAGTCTCCATGAGGGTCAGCACCTGACCCCATCACTACCACTTCCACCGCAATTTCCAAGCTGTGTTCCAGCTAGCTGACTGCTTCCTCTGTCCTTCAGCTCTTAACTGCTCTCACCAACTGCCTCTTAGCTCTGCTCCAACCATTCAGCAAGATCCTCCTACCACAGGCTTCATGTCATCACATGGACCAGAACTCATGGGCTCCAGTCCTAGCCACTCCCCCCAGGGAGCCCTGCCCCCAAAGCCCATTCAAATGGGCAGGAAAGATCTTCCCATTCACTGATTGCCTTTACAAACGCCAAGGCTGAAGGTAGCAGAAACCATTCTGGGACTGCCAGGTAAGTTCATGCAGCTTGCCATGTAGTTCCTGCCAGTAGTTATTAACTGCTCCTAGAGGTGGAGGTAAGAAATCTCCTCCCCAAACCAGCCCCTTGCTGTAATTCAGAAGAAGAGGAAAAGCAAGAGAATACTGGAAAAGGCCAAGGGGACTTTATAAAGAGGGACAGTGCCTCTGACCAGAACTCAATCCACCAACTCTCAACTGCCAGTCATCTTGGAGAGATCATCGGTCACTATGGATCAGTCAGAGGAGCTCCCTATCTCCTTTCAGCAAGACTCCAGTGCATATGCCTACCCCTATGGAGGGACCCTCCAGATATTACAGGATGGAGGCCCGCATCCTCTAATCTCATCAAACTGCTTGGAGATATGGATAAATAGTCAAAGGATATGTGAGTAAACAGTTCTCAAAAGAATCAGAAATTATTTGCAACAATATAAAAATTGCTCCAAATCTCTAACAATGAGAAACGCAAATCAACATAAAACTGAGGTTTCACCTCATACCTAGTAAATTGGCAAAAACGATAAAAGATGGGAATAGTCAATGTTGAAGTGCTTATAGAAAGATAAGCACATTGAGGTACTCTTGATGGAGCTGTGAATTGATCAGAAATGGGGAACCTGCAGCCTTAAGGCCACATGTGGCCCTCGAGGTCCTCAAATACAGCCCTTTGACTGAATCCAAACTCACAGAACAAATTCCCTTAATAAAAATTTGTTCTGTAAAACTTGGACTCGGTCAAAAGGCCACACCAAGGACCTAGAAGGCCACATGCGGCCTCAGGGCTGCAAGCTCCCCACCCCTGGAACCACTCTGGTAAACAATTTGGATCATCATTATCATTATTATAGTAATAATAATAGTATTCATATAGGGCTTTAAGGTTTGTGAAGAGCTTTACGAGTCTCTCATTTTATCCTAACAATAACCCTGAGAGGTAGATACTGTCATTATTATCTCTATGTTACAGGTGAGGAAACAAGAGGGTGACAGAGTGACTTGCCAAGGATGATACAGATAATAGGTGTTTAGGGACAGATTCAAGCCCGGGTCTCATGGACTTTAGGTCCAGCGCTCTACCTACGGCACCCCTTGGCTGTCTGTAGCAGAATTCCCTTAGAGTTATGTATGCTGAGGGTGACTAAGATGTTCATCCCCTTTGACCCAGACACCCCCCCCCACTAGGCACATATGTTGAAGAAGTCAAAGATAACAAGAAGGGTCCCATAGGCACCATGGGCAAGTCACTTAACCCTGTTTGCCTCAGTTTCCTCATCTGTAAAATGAACTGGAGAAGGAAATGGCAAACCGCTCTTGTATCTTTGCCAAGAAAACCCCAAATGGAGTCATGAAGCGTTGGACGGGACCAATCAATTAAACAATAATAGAGGACACAGGGAAGCATGGGGAAGATATATCAGCTGAAATAAAGTGAAACAAACAGGAAAAGATATATAGTGAATAAAACAATGCCATCTGAAAGAATGATAACAACAAAGATACTGGGACTGAGTGCTGTGTAATTATAATAACCGAGTTTGTCCCCCGAAAAGAGATGCGCAAATGCACCTCCCTCCCTCTGCAGAGGAGGGGACGTCGGATACTACATGCAATGTCAGACTTGGTTGTCGGATTGGATTCATTTCACTGAACTGCTTTTTGGGGAGGATGGGGAGGTTATTCTTTATTATAAGAGATAGTTCTCTGGGTAAGGTGAATGGAGGGATATAACAGCAACTAGAGGTGATATCAGTCGGTGAATAAATATTTATTAAGGGGTTATTCTGGGCCTGGCACAGGGCAACCCCTTAATAAATGCTTGTTGGCGGGCATCGCTGCCAGTATCTGGATACAGAGAAAGGCAATAATAACAAGATGGGTGAAAATGTTAATAGATTGGAGAACCCGTCAGTTTGCACATTTTGACACTTACCTTGCATTGTTTTGTACTGTGTTTATGCATGTGAATGAATGAAAAAACTTACTATGTCTCAAGCAACGTGGGCCAATTGGAGCCAAGCGAGATACCCGACGCTAAGGGAGGAGAGGAGGGAGGGAGGGTTGAAACTGAAAAGGTTAAGTCCTCCAGGGCACAGTCTCTGGCCAAGGCAGCAAGGAGGCCGCTGAGATCTGTATCCCACTGTCTAGTACAGTCCTGAACTGTGAGCTCCATAAAGACAGGAATCCCATTTAGTCTAAGCTTTGCATTTTCCCCTGGGCCAAGAACAGTGCTCTGCACACAGTAGGTGCTTGCTTAACAAATGTTTGTGGAGGTAAACTGCAGATAATGTGAGGTAGGCTCGAGCCTGCTGGGAAATACCAGCTTCTTTCTCTGCCATCTGGATGCGGGATGGGCCTCCCTCTTGTCAGGTGTCCCCAAAAGCTTAACCCAGAGGAGAGCCGGAGTGGAGATAGAACTTGTACCAGAATCACAGGCAGAGCTAGTTAAAATCTCCCCATCACACCTGTGTAGCCTGACTTCAGACAGGAGTATAACCCGATGCCAGTGCTCGGGCCCCTAGGACCACCTGTCAGTCCTGTGCCCTCTCTGGACCAATGGCCCTGTTTGACCCAACTCAGTTGGGCCAACACTCTTGACAAGCACCGACCCTCAGGGTGTCCCCATCTCCCCGAAGCCAGCCCTCCCTTCTCTGCCTTGCCTCAGGCCACTGGGCCGCTTCTCTGGTCCTGAAAGCCTGAGTGTCCTGACAAGCCAAAGAAATCGGCACACAGCTTTCCAAGCACAATAGGAAAAACACACAGAGGTGGTGGGGTTGAGTCGGCTGCTTGGATTCTTGGCAGTTGCCTTCCTCCTTGTCTCAACACAGTCCCCTCCATCCCAGCACTGGGATTGACTTCTTGGGCTTCAGGATCTATTAGCCGCCCATTATTGCTTTTGCAATCATGATCCCCACCCCCTCCAACTGCCCCTGCACCCCTTGAAGGATGGTTAATCTTAGTGTGGGGGTGGGGGGAGGGAGAGTCAATGAGGCCCAGGCAAAGCGAGGAAGTGGTTCGAGGTCACACAGCACGTCCATAGCAAATGTGAAATTAGCAAATGTGGAATTAAAGTTCTAAACCCTGGAGTCTGCCGCCTGTGGCTCAGGCCAGATCTCCTCTGTCTTGCATTGTTCTCTGATTCATTAAAGCCTACTGGCATTTTTACAGCAAGCCCCGGTATGAACACAATAAACAGCAATACCAGAATTTAGCTCAGAGTCTTGGGATTTTAGACAGAACACAGCAAGTTTTTTTTAAACAAAGGTAGAGAGTTATTTTTCCACTCCACAGAATGAAGGGAGACATTATGAAATAGCAGAAAGAGACCTGACTTCAAATCCCTGCTTAATAATAGCTAGCAGTTATTTAAGGCTTATTAAATACTTCCTATAGATTATCTCTAGTTATAGCTAAAGGTAATTTATAGATTATCTCATTGGAGTCTTATAACAACTTTGTGAGGTAGGCACTGTTATCATCCCCATTTTAGAGATGAAGAAACTGAGACTAAGAGGTGAAATAGTTTTCCTAGGGTCACATAGGTAATAAATGTCTAAGGTAAGATTTGAACTCAATTCTTCCTGACTCTAAGACTCCTGTTACCCACTGGTGCCATCATCCAACTGCTTCTCTAAATGTTCTACTACTCATACAACTTTGGGAAAGGCACTTGCCTTTTGGGGCTCAGTTTCCTCACCTGTATAATATAGAACTTAATAGTAAATGATCTCCAAGGTCCCTTCCAGTCCTAAATACCATGACCTTAAGTTTTAGGTTTTTTCTCTTTTTTTATGATAGTGCTATTGGGAGGTATACTCTGTGTCCTAGAGACCAAAGACCCCACAATCAGGGAGAGATCAACTCTCCTTTTGGAGAAGGAAATGGCAAGCCCCTCCAGAATCTTTGCCAAGAAAACCCCATGGACAGTATTGGCATGCTGTGGTCCTTGGGGTCATGAAGAGTCAAACACACACAACTGAACGACTCTCCCTTCTCCACCCCTTGTATAGAAGAGGGAATAGATCTGTTCTTTTTGGCTACAGAGACCATCTCCAGGATCAGTGGGTAGAAGTTAGAGGGTCAATACAGAGTTTTAATAAACTATTTCACCCGAAGCAAAAAGAAGTCGAGCAGAGCAGTGGTGGTGCAGAGGACAGTCTGGTTGTGAGCACAATCGTGCAGACCCGAGGGTAGTTGTTCTGTACTGGGATACGGGCTGACCGAAGACCAAAAGGTGAGGTAAGGGTTTGGCGATCTGTCCTTACAAGAAAGAGGGATGCCTTCCTGGAGAGGAAACACAGCTCCCAAGGAGGAAGTATACTTCCACTACCGTAGATGTCAGCATCCTGGGCAAAGCCCTGCTTTCCCCATGCTAGTTACAGCTCTGAGGAGGCAACTTTTAGCTCACTGTAAGGGCTTGCTGACACTGATAGCCAACAGTGGAATAGACTGCCTTATGTTTGCCCTCCCTAAAAGTGATGAAGAAGCAGCTAGATCACCAGCTGTTGAGGATATTGCAAAGCACAGACCTGTGCAGTGTAGGAAGACTGGACTAGATGACCTCCCGAGTCTTCCTACTCTGAGCAAGTAGGGCTGATTTCTTCTTGGCTGCAGGAAAAGCTTATGAAATCACCTATGTAAGGCTAAAGTTCCACACCAGCCGTCCTGAGAGTTTTGCCATCTACAAACGCAGCTGGACTGGGGGTCCCTGGGTGCCGTACCAGTACTACAGTGCTTCCTGTGAGAAGACATATGGCAAACATGAGGGCCAGTACCTGCGGCCTGGGGAGGATGAGAGAGTGGCCTTCTGCACTGATGAGTTCAGCGACATCTCTCCACTGAGTGGAGGCAACGTAGCCTTCTCCACCCTGGAAGGGCGGCCCAGCGCCTACAGCTTTGATGAGAGCCCCATCCTGCAGGTAAGAGAGGTCCACCTGGCTCAGGGGAAAGGGCCTGAGTTGGGATTTAATAGACCAAGGAGCTTCAGTCCAGACTTTTTGTCCAAGCTCCAACAAACTATAGATCTTAAAATCATGGAACTAGAAGTAGTGGAGAAAGAGCTGGGCCAAGAATCAAGGGACCCAGCTCTGTTCATGGTATGTTCACATAGCTAATTGTATGAACTTGGTCAAATCACTTAACCTCTGGGGCCTCAGTTTCCTCATCTATACATTTTGAAGGGATTACATTAGATAATCTCTCAATCCTTCCAGCTCTACATTCTGTGGTTCTAGCATCTGGCCAGCTGTTAAACAGGAGGATGGAGCAAAATTTTGGAATTATATCACCTTGGTCTTAAAATATATCCCTGCTACTATAAACTAACAGGAATCCTGCTTCCATCTCTGCAAAAGAGGAAGAGATTTGTCCAGGGGAGTGGGGGAGGGGAGGTTGTCCCATTTCACTAGCTGGGAACTGAGTTAGATTATAACCTCAGAGACCATAAGCAGATTGACTCTTCCAGAAAGCAGAGCATCATGAAATCATCCCAGAACTAACTGGTGTCTCTAGATCTAGTTGTTTGTGAAGCGAGTATTAGAATTGTTAATCAGTCAACAAGAATTTATTAAGCACTAATTATGTCCCAGGTAGTGGTACAGAGAAACAAAAAGAAGAAGAAGGAAGGAAGGGAAAAAGAAAGAAAGAAGGAAGGAAGGAAGGAAGGAGGGAGGGAAGGAAGGAAGAAGGAAGGAAGGAAGGAAAAAAGGAAGGAAGGAGGGAGGGAGGGAGGGAAGGAAGGAGGGAGGGAGGGAGGGAAGGAAGGAGGGAAGGAAAGAGAAAGAAAGAAAGAAAGAAAGAAAGAAAGAAAGAAAGAAAGAAAGAAAGAAAGGAAGGAAGGAAGAACGAACAAAAGAGGGGGAGGGAGGAAGGAAGGAAGGAAGGAAGAAAGGAGGAAAGAGAAGAAATAATCCCTGTCCTCAAAGATCTTGCATTTTATCTGTACTTGTCACCACCACCTCCCATTAGACTGTAAGCTTCTTGAGGGCTGGGGCTACTTCATTTTTTCATCTCTATCTCCTCAGTGCCTATCATAGTGCCTTGTTCCATTTATAGCAAGTACTTAATAAATATTTATTGAACTGAATATTTGGAGAATGGAAGTTCAGATTGGAAGATCTTCGTCTCCTCAGTCAAGTCAGGGTCACAGTAATCGGCTAAGGGCAAATGGGGGAAGAGCTAGAGCTGATCAACGGAGAAGAAAAAGGTTTTAAAAGAGCCTCAGTAGCTGATGTGATAAGGAGTCAATCAGAGATGAGTAAAAGGCTTGCCATGCAGTCAGAAGGGCTCAGGTGGAGTTAAGATTGCCTGAGTTTGTGGTACGACCAGTCAGAATGATTTCTTAACTACCTCCAGCAATGTTTTGCTATGTGGAAGTAGGTACAAAGGAGGAGGGTTGTGAGACCTAACCAGAGGATCAGTATGATGAGAACAGTGGAAGGTCTAGAGCTGAAGGAAAAGGCATTTGCTCGACTGAACATTGGTTCAAGACAAGGGAGTGAAGGAAGTGAAGCCAGAGTGGCAGGGTGAGTAACCTGTAACCTTGAGGCCACATGTGGCACTCTAGGTCTTCAAGTGTGGCCCTGCAACTGAATCCAAAGGTTACAAAACAAATTCAGGGTGACATGTGGCCTTGAGGTCGAAGGTTCCCCACCCCTGAGCCAGAGCATGAGTGATGGACAGGGAGGATGTTGCTGAGTTTAGGAACCATTGGTCATAACAAGGGTGAATAATGGTTTTGGCAGGGAAGAGGTATTTCTAAGGGCAGAACATAAGCCTGCTACCAGATCCAGCATGAGGGCAGAGACTGTTTTGGTTTTGTCTCTGTATTTCCAGTGCCTAGAGCACTATTTGACTCATGATAGGCATGTAATCAATGGTTGCTAATAGGTTGGTTGATTGGATTTGAATTTAAAGGACCTAGGTTCAAATCTTGCTTCTGTCACTTCTTTGTGACAATCACAAAGTGAACTTCTATGACACCTCAGTTTACTCGTTTGTAAAATGAAGGGGTTGGGCTATGATATCTAACATCCATTCCGATGCTAAATCAATGATTTTATAATGAATCTCAGGTTGAGCAGCCTCAGGGAAGTGGATGGAAAAGAGCAAACTTCACAGACAGTCCACTGTTTAAAAGCAAGGAGATGATGTAGATGACTTCTCAGGTCACAGGATTCGGTGACTTCATGTCCTTAGCTGAAGTTAGAATGCCCAGGGGGAAAGAGACTACTAAGGGAAGGGGGGCGAATGCCTAAAAAGTCACTGATGTGTGTGACCCTCTTCCCCTCGCACAGGAATGGGTAACCAGCACAGAACTGCTCATCTCCCTGAACCGTCTCAACACTTTCGGGGATGACATCTTTAAGGACCCCAAGGTGTTACAGTCCTACTATTATGCCATCACTGACTTCTCCGTGGGGGGCAGGTAAGTGGCTGGTAGGTTCCAGTAGCCCGGTGAGGGAGGTGAGAGGTAGGGGCAGTCTCAGGCCACAGCTGAGCCTTGCAGTAGCTTTTGAAAGTCAGGCTGAAAGGAAAGACACATATGAACTGATGAAAAGTGAATTGAGCAAAACCATGAAAACATTGTACACAGTAACAGCGATATTGTAAGATGATTAACTATGAATGACTTGGCTATTCTCAGCAATGCAATGATCCAAGACAGTTCCAAAGGACTCATGATGAAAAATGCTATCCACCTCCACAGAGAGAACTGATGGAGTCTGAATGCAGATCGAAGCATTCTATTTTTCACTTTCTGTATTTTTTGGTGTGTTTTTTCCCCTTTGGGTCTGTCTTCTTTCACAGAATGACTAATATGGTAATAAAAAAAGTCAGGCTGAACTAGCTGTGAGGCTTGACTTCAGATTCCAACAGGAAGAGCTAGATTCCATTCCTTTCTCAATGATAATTAAATAGAGGTCTTTTTGGTCCAGATCTGGGATTTCATCAGGGGTGGGAACTCCCAGTGTGGAAACTCCTTCCATCCATGCAGCTCAGCAGCCCATCTATAACTTACAGTCTTAGAGAGTTACTTGGGCTGCTTTACATGGTCTCACAGGTAGCCTGTGTCAGAGGCAGGACATGAATGAACCCCTTACATCAAAGTTGACCTTATATCCACTATCCCTTAGTGTCTCTGCTGGTAAATGACCTCTAATTAGAAATGCTATTAAAAGGGTTTCTACTTACCATGGGTAAATCCCTTATCATCTCACAGCTTTCTCTGTTCATCTGAAAAACAGGGATAATCATATTTTCACCAGCTCTGTCACCAGACTGCTGGGAAAAAAGTATTTTATAAATCTTAAAATCAAACTGAGTTATTATCATTATTACTTAGAATCATGATATTGGAAGGGACTTTATCGATCATTCTGTTGCTTTTGCATACTCATCCTGCTCCCCATCCCCAATTTTGACAACCTGACGAGAGTAAGACAGAAGCCAAGTGAGCTTTCTCGCTGTCATCATCAGTCATCATTTGGCCAAGAGACAGAAATCCAGGTCTCTAGTCCCAGTTCTGCCAGGTCTAGCTATATGACCTTGGTCAAGTCACTTCCCCTAAAACTCAGTTTCCCCTTTTATAAAAAGAAAAGGTTGGACAAGATGATATCCAAGGCCCCTACCAGCAGTAACATTCTTGGACACTAAATGAAAGAATACCATTTAGCAGGCTGGGAAAAATAATGAGGGGAAACGGTCTCTTCTGATCTCATTGATTTGATCTTCTCAGCAAGTCCCTTTGGCCCATTCCCTTCATCTCCTTCCTCTTCCGTTTCTGACTGCTCAGCACTTCTCCAAGTGAGGGAGTCTAGTCCCCCCACTAAGCACAACTGACTGCTATTGATTGACTGGGGAGGAAGTCAAGGCAGCTGAGGGACAAAATGGAAGGCCACTGGTGGGAGGGAGCAGCTGGTGGAGAGAACAGGGAGTAAAGAGTCTCATTAAAGAAAATTAAACAATGATTTTTGATCGTCCTATTAGGAATGATCTCAGGATAAAGCAGAAAGGCAGGATGTGAAGAGGGCTTATTAGCCCCCTCTAGAGTAGAAAGGCTGCCCCAACTAACTCAGGCAGCCCAGTAGGATCAGGCAATCGATCCCCCTTCCATCAAATCACTCCTCCTTCCTGTACAGAGAAGAAGGGAAAACAACATTTCTGGAACTTAGTCAGACTTTCCTCTTGTCTCTCCTCCCTACTCCCATATTTAACTCCAAATGCCAACTTTTACACGAGTGGGCAGAATAAGAATTACGGAAGCAGATGTTAAAACAGGAAAGAATGTCTGGACTGGGAAAGGCCTTATGATAGAGAATGTCAGAGCTGGAGGGAACCTGAGAACATAGACTATCCAAGCTAGAAAGAGCCTTAAGATATAGACTATGCATGCTGGAAGGAAACTGAGAAGATAGAATGTTCAGCCTAGAAAGGTCCTTACATCACAAAATGGCAGATCTGGAAGCCAACTGAGAATATGGTATATCTGAGCTGAAAGGGGCCTTAAATTATAGTTTATCAGAGCTGGAAGGAACATGAGAACACAGAGCACAGAACATAGGAGAAAGTAGGGACCTTAGACATCATCTAGTTCTACAAACACACACACACACACACACACACACACACACATACACACACACACACACACACACACACACACACATACACACACACACACACACACACACACACACACACACACACACACACTGCCAATGAGGAAACTGAGTCTCAAAGAGCGAAAGCCACATGCCCTATGTCACGTAGCAAATCAATGGCAGAACCAAGACTAGATTCCAGGTTTTCCAACACTGTACTTCATATACCAGTGTATAAATAGAGGTGGTATGAGGCTTGGAAAACGACCAGTGTCCATACAGACCCTAGGGCTACAACTGGACGCCACTGGAGTCCCCGTACAGTGAGTTGCCTTAAATCACTTTTGATTTCCAGCCTGGGTTCTTCTAGGCCTGAGCCAGACCAGCCACTGGCAAAAAGCTGATCCTGCCAATTAGTAGCCCCAGCTTTCTTTCCAATGGGTTCTTGTGAAACTCAATCTGTTTCCACTTTGCCTAAATGTGCACACTCCCCAGTCTGGGCTTGGAAGCTGCTGAAAGAACACTTCTCACCCCTGCCCCCACATAGCTGAAAATGAATGGAAAAACTTCCCTGCGTGACACAAAATTATTCTAGAGGATATGATAACATGGAGTACAGGAAAGAACTCAGGATGGGGAGTCTGGAGAGCTAGATTCTGGTCCTGGTTTTACCACTAACTCCCTGTGTGACTTTGGTGAAGTAATTTTTCTCCTCTCTGAGCCTCAGTTTCCTCATCTATAAAACAAGGAGTTTGGATTAATTTCCAAAGTCCCTTCCAACTCTAACATTCCATAATATAAAAGCCTTTCCAGTTCTAACCATCTGTGATTGGATGATAATGAGGAGGAGGAGGAGGAGATGGAGGATGACGATGATGATGACACACTGGTAGGGACTCATCTAGGGACAGATAGAGGGAACAATCATTTTGAAGTAGGGATAGGTCTTTTGACTCCTGAACAACTGGTCCATGAGCTGAAGATGATGTATTTGGAGGAACACATCCAGGAGAAGAGAGGACTGAAGGAGAAAGGTTGGGCTATAACCCAGTGGTGATGCAGGATGGTGCCAGCCGCTCCTGCCTCTTCCATGTTCCCTTAACCAAGATCATCTCAGCCCAGAACCCAGGGCCATTCTAGCACTTTAGCTCGGAAAGCCAATGGCACTATGCTAGACATGGTATGGGGCACAAAAAATAAAGTAGAACATAAAAGAAGACTTATTTTCTTTAAGTAGTTTACACTTTAGTTGGAGACCCAAAAGGATCCCACTTCAAACCACTGGAGACCAATGCAAGACAGGACATCCCCGCCTTCCCCTCCTTCCCTGAGAATATATGGATGAAGGTGAGAAAGGAGAGAGGAGCACACTCTGAAAGTGGGGTGGGTGAGACCAGCTGCATTTCTCTGTCTTCTGCATTATCCCCACTCAATCTTCACTTTGAAGCCTCCAGGGAGAGGGAGAGCAGCCTGGTGGGGTAGGGGAGACCAGAGGTCTCCAGTTGCTCTTCCTCCCCCCTTCACTTTAGGGGTTTTGAGGCAGAGAACATCTGGATTCGATTTACATCAGGCCAGACCACCCTCAGACCAGCAGCTGGCTTTAGAAAGAGATGCTTATAGGCCCTGAACAGGTAGTTCCACTAGGAGGTGCCCTGTGGCTCCCTGCAGGGAATCCATCCCTCTCGCCATGACCAGCCTGACACCCAACCATGAAACAGACAAAGTTGGCCTTTGACTAAGTCATGCTGTTACATGGAGATCAAAGCAGCCTCTTGAGAGATGTTATGTCTCGTGTCTATTCAAGAAACTGCCTTGACAGATGCCCCTCTCCAAACTTAAAGAACTAAACCATAGAATAACGGCTACCTACCCCCCAATCTCAACCCCAACCCAATTCCATTGAAATGAAAATGACCCTACATTTAATTGCTCATCAGTATTTATTGAGCACAAAGTAAGGACAGAGAATTTAATCAGTTCTGTGAGAGGGAAGAAAAGGACAGATTGGGTTTGAGGGACCTAGGGAATTAGAAAAGACACTATCCGGGCCCTCAGGGAGAGTGTGATGGTAGTGGGAGTGGGTGGAGCTAATTCAAAAGGACAATGGCCTCCTTACTGGGGGCAGGGGTAGGGAGGGCAGTATCTGGTATAGCTGCTGTCTTTGGCCCTGCTTGGTTATGCCCTGAATTTTTATTTCCATCTAGAAAGAAGTACACTTTACTAAGGGTAGCTGCCACCTTTGGAAGTTTGGGAGGAATTCAGTAGTATTATGTACACTAGGAACAGAATCTGGGCTATTATCTCTGGTACAAAGGGTTTAGAACCATAGGCATAGTCCCAGCTTTGGAGACCTAGGTTTGAGTCCTACTTCTGACACTTACTATCCATGTGACCCTGGGCAAGTACTTCATGTCCAGGAACCTCAGTTTCCTTATATTAAAGTGGGAGAATTGCCCAAGATGGTCTAGATCTATGACTCTATGGTTCCTGGTTGTTTTAACCCTTTATTTGCCAGGTTTCAAGTTACTCCCAGGGTCATAGATTTAGAGCCAGAAGGGACAGTAGAGATCATCAAGTCCATACCTCTGATTTTACAAATGAAAAAAGTACGATCCAGAAAGGATAAATGCTTTGCCCAGAGTCAAACAGGAAATAAATATCTGAGGCAGAATTCAAACTCAGTACATCCTGACTCTTCTATCTACCACATGATACTGCCTCTACTACTGGGTTAGGGGGCTTCCAGCTACTCTCACATCCTTGTTTTTCCCTCCAGGTGTAAGTGTAACGGGCATGCTAGTGAATGTGTCCCTGATGAAGGAGGCCAGCTGGTCTGCAGCTGCCAGCACAACACCACAGGAACGGACTGTGAGAAGTGCCTGCCCTTCTACCAAGACCGGCCCTGGGCTCGGGGAACAGCAGACGCTGCCAATGAATGTCTGCGTAGGTATCTTAGGGAGGAATCAGCCTTGGAGTTGAGACAGAGGGACACAGGTGGGGATGGGAGATGGTGAGCTGACAAGTGTCTGTTTCTGCTGCTCTGCATGTTGGGAGATGGCACGGAGGCACTGATGCAGTTGGGAAAATTAGCTTGTTACCTGAGTTCTCAATGAAGCTCCAACTGACAGAAACATGACAGAATACCTTCCCTGGTGGGTGGCTCTTGGGTAGGCCTTAATATCGTAGGATTTTGCTAAAAGAAACCTTAGAAATCAAAAGATTATAAATTCAGAGCTGGGAGGGACCTCAAAAGTCATTGAGCTCAACCCTCTTATTTTGTTCATAAGGAAAGTGAGGTCCAGAGAAGTCAGAAAACTTGCCTGAGGTCACAGAGGTGGTTAGTACTAGAGGCAGAGTTCAAACTTAGTTCCTCAGACTCAAAATCCAGTGATTCTTCCTACTGTACCATGTTGCCCAGTGAAAGGCTCAGAAGACCTCCTCTGTGGTAGCTAATGGTGGCTTCTGGGCTCCAAGGTCAGCTGTCTGACTTGGGCAAGACATATCAATCCATGCCTCAGTTTCCACATTGGTAAAATGATCAGGGTAGACTATTTTCCATCCAACCAACCAAGAAAACAATATGTACAATGACTACAACAATTTAAACGAAAAGAACAACAAAACGACCACAAATGAATGCAGAAAAATTATAATGACAGGCTTATTTCCAAAGAAGACAAGGCTTCCCTTCCCTTTTGGCTCTAATATTCTATAATTCTTTTGACTATGGCCTTTAAGAAGCTTCATATACCCTACCTCAAGTCCAGTCTGAGCTCCCTCTTCTCCCCTCTTCCTCATCTCATATCACTCAGATGTCTTTGCCACTATCTCCTCCTTCATCCCTGTCTCACAGGAGGAAGGGACCTTGATCTTTTCCAAGATCAGTCCTTCTACCTGCACAGGCAATCCCATGCCATCCTCTCTCCTCCAGCATATTGCCCCCTCTGTCATTTCAACTCTATCACTTATCTTCAATCTTTCCCTGTCCATTGGCTCCTTCTCTACTGCCTGTAAACATGTCCATGTTTCCCATATCCTCCAAAGAGCCCTCATTTGATCCTTCCATATAGGACTGTTGTGTATAGGATCTAGTTGTGCTAGATCTCTTCTGCCTTTTGTGGCCAAACTCCTCAAAAAGGCCATCTACAATAGAGGCCTCCACTTTCCTCTCACTCTCTCCTTAACCCCTTATAATCTGACTTCTGACCTCATCATTCCACCAAAATTGCTCTCTCCACAGTCACCAATTACCTCTTGGTTGCCAAATCCAACGGCCTTTTCTCAATCCTCATTCTCCTTGACCTCTTGGCAACCTTTGACACTTTTGATCCCTCCCTTGTCGGTAAGTCTCTCTTCTCTCTAGGTTTTTCCCGGACATCACTCTATCCCGGTCTGAGACTCCTTCTCAGTCTCTTTTGCCGGATCCTAATCCAGATCACTCCCTCTACCTGTAGGTGTCCCTCAGGGTTCTGTCCTAGCTCCTCTTCTCTTTTCCTTCTATTCTACTTCACTTGGTGATTTCATCAGTTCCTGTGGATTTAATTACCATCTCTATAGTGATGATTCTCAACTCTACCCATCCTACCTCCAGTCTCACATTTCCAACTGCCTTTCAGATATCTTGAAGTAGATTCCAGTAGATGTCTTAAACTTGATGTGTCCAAAACTGAACTCATTATCTTTCTCCTTAAACTCTCCGTCCTTCCTAACTTCCCTGTCAGGTCAAAGGCAATACCATCCTCCCAGTCCCTCAGGCTCACAACCTAGGAGTCATCCTCAATATCTTTCACCTACCATACAAACCCAATCTGTTGCCAAGACCTGTCAATTTCATCCTTGCAACATCTCCAGAATATGCCCCCTTCTCTCTTCTGACGTTTCTACCACCCTGGTGCAGTCCCTCATGACCTCACGCCTGCAGTAGCCTGCTTCAAGTCTCTCTCCCACTCCAGTCCATGCCCATTCAGCCATCAAAATGATTTTCCTAAAGCACAGGTCTAATCATGTCACCTCTTTACCTACTTAATAAACTTCAGTGGCTTCCTATTGTTTCCAGGATCAAATAAAAATCCTATGTTTCTCATTCAAAGCCCTATACAGCCTAGGACCTACTCCCTTTCCAGTCTTCTTACACTTTTCACTCCCTCTCCTCCCCATATATGCCCTTCAGTCCAGTCCCATGGACTTCCTTGCTGTTCCACAAATAAAACTCTTCATCTCTTGGCTCCTGGCATTTTCTCCGGCTGTGCCCCATGCCTGGAATGCTCTCCCTCATCTCTATATCCCATCTTCTACAGGAAACCTTTCACAACCCCTCAATCCCAGTGCCTTCTCTCTCTTACGTCTTATTTATCCTTATTTCTTCCTCATTAGATTGTGAGCTCCCTGAGGGCAGGAACTGTCTTCTGTCTCTTTTTGTATCCCCAGTGCCTAGCACAATTTCTGGAACATAGTAGGCACTTAATAAATGTTTATTTATTGACTGGTCTGGGAAAGACATTTTAAAAAGGACATTGATTTCCCATCAGTTGGGGAATGGCTTAACGAATTATGGTACATGACTGTAATGGAATATTACTATGGCCATAAAAAAGGATGAGTACAGAAAGCAAGACAAGATAAATATACCTATGAATGGATGCAAAGTACAATAAAGAAACGGGCAGCTAGGTGACACAAGGCTAGGCCCAGAATCAGGAAGACTCATCTTCCTGAGTTCAAATCTGGCCTCAGACATTTACTAGCTGTATGACCCCGGGCAAATCACTCAACCTGTTTGCCTCAGTTTCCTCATCTGTAAAAATGAGCTGAAGAAGGAAGTGGCAAACCTGCTCTAGTATCTTTGCCAAGAAAACCTCAAATGGGATCATGAAGGGTCTGACAAGACTGAACAACAACACGATAAACAGAACCAAGAAAACGGTATGTACAATGACTACAACAATTTAGACGAAAAGAACAACAAAACAACCAAAAGTGAATGCAGAAAAATTATAACGACAGGCTTGTTCCCAACGAAGACATATCAACAGACCCCTTTCACCCTTCTCTGCAGACTATGGGTGTGGACCTCCATATATGATGTCCGATTTTTAAAAATATGTATTGGTTAGTTTTGCTGAACTATGAGTGTGGAACTCTGCGAATAATGTCCGATTTTTTTTGTATATTGGTTAGTTTTGCTGTATTGTTTTTCATTCCCCTTTTTTATTCATTGTTATGAGGGATAGCTCTCTGTGGGTGGGAGGTGGGTAAAAATAAAAGATAATCAACTAAAATTATTTTTAAAAAGAAAAAAAACATTAACAAGCTGGAGAGCGTCCAAAATGGAGTTACAAAGACATTGAAAGATTTGGAGACTATACCCCATGAGGATCAAATGAAAGGACTTGGGATATTTATACCGCCGAAGAGAAAACTTAGGAAGGAGACAATTGCTGTTTTCAAGCATTTGAAGGGCAGAAGAAGGATCAGGCTTGTTCAGTTTGGCCTCAGAGGGGAAAATTTAGAGCAACGGGAAGAAGCTGCCGGGAGAAAGATTTTAGCTTGATATAAAGAAAAACTTCCTGACAATAGAACTGCCCCAACACAGAATAGGCCACCTTGCAAGGCAGTGGCCCTCTCTTCCACTCCAAGGTTGGATGACGCTTCATCAGGCTGCCATGCCACAGAAGGGATGCCAAGTCTCGGTTTGTCCTAGCTGGCCTCTGAGGCCCCATCAGAGTCTGGGAGTCTGTGACTTGTGTCAGTGATTGACTTCATTGGGGGATAGGAGGCAAGTCAGAAATTAGGGAGAGGCTTTGTAGTTTCTTATTTGGATTTAACCATTCAAGTCCCAGCTGGTAATCAAACACAGAAAGATTAAACCTCCCCACTCAGTCTTTCCCAATAGGCCTGTGGCTGTGCTTTGATGTCCATCCTTCATCCCCTCATTTCTAAGTCTGGGTCTGTGCTGCGGTTTTCCCAACGTAACCTCAGAAACACAAAGGAGGCAAGGATGGCTCACTCTCCCAGAGCGATGGGGCCAGCAGGGGGAAAGTACTGGCCAATCAGCGGCGACTTCATCCCCTGTCTGCCCCAAGCATAGCGTGAGGATCCCCACTGCCACCATCCGCCCACCTCCCCCCTTTCAGCTCTGCCCTTTTCCTCCAGCCAGACAACCATCAGTTTGTGTTTAAGCCTATCCTGCTTGTTGCCAGCTGTTGTTGGGCTGTGGATGCTGAGCAGAAAAACTCCTCAGCAGACAGGACTCCTGAGCCAGGCTGTCTCCCTGGGCTTGGCCTGCATTGGACTTCAGCTCTGGGAGAAGGATGGCAGGACATTGTGTTCCCCAGCACAGGGAGACAGCCCTGCAGAACCCTGCCCTTGCCCTAATGGGTGCCTTCTGCTCTCCATTGTGGGGCCTCCTTAAGGGAGTTCTCCCACCTTTCTCCTTTATAGCCCTGCTCTGAATCGCGTGCTCCAACTGGGTCATTGAGCAATTGCCCCGGTGGACAGGAGCCAGCTTCATCCCACAACTGTCTTTGCAGGTCATGTTGATTCTATATATCCAGCACGTCTCACTTCCATCCTTTTCTCTCCCTTCACAATGTTTCCTAGACCTTCATGACCACTCATTCAGACTATTACAATAGCCTCCTAATGGATCTCCTTGCCTCCATTTGCTTATGTCTCTAGTCTACCTTTCCCACAGCTGCCAAAATCATCTTCCCATGCAAAGGCCTGCCCATGCCCCTCTCCTGCTCAAAGCCCTATAGTGGCTCCCTATTGCCTCTAGGATAACATGCATCTTGGGACATCTCCAGTTATCATGAACTATATCTGGCCACTGGACCCAGATGGCTTCAGAGAAGAAGGTGAGGCTGGTGACTTTGCACAGCCCTCCCTCACTTAAATCCAATTCACTTGCACGTCATGGCATCATCCTCCTGATATCAGGGTCCTTTTGGAGAGCAAAGGACCAACAAGAAGGATAACATGAACATCTCAGCCTGGCTTTTAACCCTACCCTTCCTCAAGCCAGTAGAGTGTAAACTCCCTGAAGGCAGACACTGTGCTCCAAGGATCCTAGGAACATAGACTTAGACCTGGAAGAAACTTCATAGTACATCTAGTCCAACCGCTTCATTTTACAGGTGAGAAAAATGAGGTGAAGTTATTTGTCCAAAGTAAGATAGGAAGTGTTGGAGGTGAATACAATTTCTATAGCCTCTTTGCCAAGCGTGGTGCCAGATGCAGAGTAGATATTTAATGGATGTTTCCTGAACTGAATCCACACAGGACTCATGCATCATGACATCCATCTTGGAACTATCTCCAAAGAACCAAAATTTCAGGTCCCCCAGGAAATAACAATTTCCATCAAATAGGCTACAGATTGTTACCCAAAGGTGACTTGATCACAAGAAGGCTCATAAAAGATAACATATAGGAGATATATCACGGGAAAAGGAGACGGGCCGGTCATGCATCAGCAGCTCGGGCAGTTGAGTACAGCACTAATATTTTTGCAATGTTAAGACCATGGGAGGAAGGCCTTTCTTTGGCATTTTGTATGCATCTCCATATCCCTATGGAAGTATTCATGGGAGGACACAGACAAAAGTTAAACAGGATGAGGTGTGGATGGTGTAGGATCTGTAGCACAAGAGGTAGTGATCATACCAATGAACTCATAGAGCTATTGAAATCAAGTCATTGACATGTATTGATTAAGCACTGCGCTTTGCACTGGAAATACACAATAGTCCCTGCCCCCAAGGTGTTTATAATCTAATGGAGGAAGACAGCATATAAACAGAAGCTACAAGAGGAGTGGAAGGAAAAGGAGGTCCAGCACAGGTGGCATGGTGGAGAAAGAAATATGAAAAGTCAAAAGTGTAGCCTGGAGAGGAATGAAAGTGTGAACATGACTGGTCTGGGCCTTTCCTTTTAAATCAGAAGTTCTCAAACTTATTTAACCAACCGCCCCCTTTTCAAAAAAAAAATTACTCAGTGACCCCCTGAAAATCTGTTTTCTTTAATACTTCAATAGTTTTTTTTAATTTGCATCATTTCAAAAACTATAATTTTTTTTTGAAATGACACATTTTAAATTTAATAATTTATTATAATTATATATAATATATAATTAATTTAACAATTTATTATAAATTTGTGGGTTTTCCTGCATTGAAATTTTGATGATGCAGTATTGGTCACGTAACTGCATGGTATCATATTGTAAACAAGTCATCGCACGCACATATTCCTGCTGATGCATGTTGGACTTACCGACAATGCATGACAATTTTGCTTGCTTGTTAAGACCTATCTGCAGACTTGACCACTAATGGGTCATAACTTGCATTCTGTGTGTTTATTTGGAAAATAATGTAATCGCTACTTCAACTCAATTACACAACAGATGAAACATCTACAAACAGTTTTTCAAAATTTTCAAAATTTTCCTCTCTTCTTTCCTTATGCTTCCACGGCCCCCTTATTTTTATTCAATGTCCCCCCTCCCCAATTGCACCCTTCCCCCCCTCCCCTGCCCCGTTGTTCCAGTGCTCCCCCAGGGGCTGCTGTGTTTCACTTTGGGAGCCTATGAAGAAGAGAAGAACTGACGGATCAGAGGAAGGAGCTGCCCGGTGGAGGGATCTTCCAGCCAGAGAAGTCTCCTGGAGCCTGGTGTCAAAGGCATATTCCAGGAAGAGAAGGCTACAGTGAATTGTGGGGAAAAGAGTCTGGAGAGCAGGTTCCAGAGAAGAAGAGAGAGTGAAATATTGTCGTGTGACTAGTGCAAAGGTCAAATCTGGCCTCCGGCACTTACTCCCCATGTGCCTGGGGCAAGTCGCTTAACTTCCAGGTTAAGTGATCTGTAAAAACGGTCGTAATGATAGCACCTACTTCACATGGTAGTTATGAGGATCAGAAGGGATAATGTATGTAAATTGTTCTGCAAAGCTTAAACCTCCATATAAATGTGACTTATTATTATTATCAAAGAAGAAAGAAAGGGAGGAGGCCAACGAGGAACATGATCAGAATTCTGAAGCCCAACCATCCCCCTCTAGTCCCGGGCTTCCATGCTGGAAAGACAAAATGACCTGACATCCCAAGTGCAGCCGCAATCTGGCATCGACCTGCCTTTCCAAACTTATTTCACCCGTTTTAAGTATATGAAACCATGCACCTCCTCACACATTTTAATATCCAGCCAAACAGGCCTGCTAACTGAGCTGCTCCCAGAGCTCTGCACACCGTCTCCTGGCCCTGCACGTTTGTTTAGGCTGTCTGCCATGCCTGGAATAAGCTCCTTGTCTTGACTGAAAAATCCTCCTCTGCCTTTGAGTCAGCCCAAATGCTGCCTCCTCCATGAAGCCTTCCATGACTCTGTTCCTCCCACCCCCCCCACCCCCCAGTTTGGTAGTGTCTTCTCAAAATTTTCTAGAGCAGTTTGGCCAGATCTTGTATTTGTCTGTTCCACCCTACCTCGTCTTATGTCCACAGCATATCTCCCCCACACATCCCTAAAGTTTTGGGATCCTCTGTTCCCTGGCCTCCAGCTAGAAGTCAAGAAGATAAAATAGCTTGTGAGCAAAAACACAATCAGTCAGTTACCTGGGTCCAAGAAGACTTGCTTACTGCAAAGTAAAGAACTTTTACAGGTGAAGACGGTAGGGTGGAACCAACCAAAGATGCCTGGGTTTGTTTTGTGGCGTCTCTGCAAAGGACTGCGCTCATAGGACCTTAAGATGTTACAGTTAGAATGGACTTGCGCAGAGATCGATCTAATGCCCTACCATTTCACAGATGAGAAAATTGAGGTCCACAGAAATTCTGTGACTTGCTTAAGGCTGCACACACAGTGAGGCCTTCTGACTCTGATGCCAGGGCCACATGATGATTCATTCATTCGGTAAATAGTTATTGGGCACTTGCCATGTGCAAGGCATCATGGGTGATAGAAAGATGAATAAAGTCAGATCTCTGCCTTAAAGGGGATTATAATGATCTGAGCTAGCCGCTTCTCTGTGCCTTGGTATTCCCATGTATGAAATGGGCACAGATGCACAACTCGGGGAAACTAAGTCTGAGTGAGATAAGGCCTACAAGGCACTAGGGAGAGAATGTAGTCATAGAAACAGACATTTTAACACTTCTGGGGACGTTAGAGACCATCTGGTCCCGTTGCTACATTTAGTAGATGAGAAAATAGTCCTGGAAGAGCTGCGTCACCTACCCAAGGTCACTGAGGGCAGGTCGGGGACTAGAGCCCAGGCGTCTTGATGTCCGGTTTATCTTCTGCCATGTCACACCGCTCCTCCCCATGAAAGGAAGATGGCCTCAGACCCTCCCTACAAGAGGCCCGGACTTCCTTCCCCCTCACCCCCAACCTTCTTACCTCCTCATTAGAACCAGGTTAGAACCCCCCTTTCAAATTCCTAAACAAGCTTCTCAAGAGGCAGTATACCATAGTAGAGAGAGTGCTGCCCTTATTGAGAGGAAGACCTGGGTTCAAATCCCACCTTCAATATCTACTAGCTCTGCGACAATGGCCAAATCATTTAATCTCTCTGGGAATATTTGAGAATAAAAATGATGCAAAACCAAAATATATCAATGAAAATCTTTTAGAATGAGGTTTTTAGTTCTATGACCATGGGAGGGTCACTTAAACTCTTCAGGAATATTTGGGAATGAAAGTCATGCAGAAACAAAATATGTCAATGAAAATTTTTAGGAAGAGAATTTAAAAAACAAACTCTCCAAGCTTCAGTTTCCTCACCTGTGAAATGGGGATAATAATATCCCAGTACTTGCCTGATGAGGTTGTTCAGAGGCTTGAAAAAGAGAACAAAGCACTCCCCACTCTAAAAGGCTGTGTAGAGATCTGCTGTATTGTTATGTTATTATTTTTGTAATTGTAAGTAGAGGCATCACCACACAGACAAAGGTCCCTAGAGTCAAAGCTAGAGTTTTTCCAGTAACAAAGTGTGACCATGAGAGTCAGACTGTACGGAAAGCTGAGCGCCACAGAATCAACGCTTTCAAATTGTGGCGCTGGAAAAGACTTCTGAGAGACCCAAATCGGTCAATACTGAAAGAAATTAGTTCAGGCTATTCACTGGAAGGTCAAATACTGAAGCTGAAGCTTAAATACTTTGGTCACATAATGAGAAGATAGCACCCTTTGGGAAAGACTCTGATATTGAGAAATATTGAAGGCAAAAGGAAAAGAGGACGGCAGAGGATGAGATGGAGACGGTATCATGGAAACAATGAACGTGAACTTGGACAGACTTTGAGAGATTGTAGAGGTCCTCCTGACATGCTATGATCCAGGAGGTCGTGAAGAGTCGGACATACTGAACAACAACCAGGCAACAGAATATTATTGTATTTTAGATAACAATAATATTATGGTACTATGGTTATATAGCTTATAAAAATTATATATCAATATATTAAATATGCTATGTTTCATTATATATAGAATATGGTATATATTTTATGTATTATACAAATAACATTATTATAATGTGATAATATTATACATAATGACTTTTATATATAATATTAATGTTTTCCCCCAGCCTGCAACTGCAGCGGCCTCTCTGAAGAATGTTTCTATGACTGGGAGTTGTACCGGAGCACTGGTCACGGTGGTCACTGCCAGAACTGCCGGGACCACACCGCCGGACCCCACTGCGAGCAATGCCAAGAGAACTTCTACCGTTGGGACGAGCAGCGGCCATGCCAGCCCTGTGATTGTCACCCAGCAGGTACAGAGAAGCAGCTGGGAGTCAGGGGCGGGGTGGGGGGGGGAGGGGAGGACGAGCCAGAAGATAATCAGAAGTGTGCTACCTACTCCTAGGGTAACTGGGAGAAGAGGGCTTAGGAAACTCCCCCCACTCAGTCCAGGAATGCTGAGTTATCTGGAAGTGAGGTTCCTCCAGCCCAGCTCAAGCTAGTTATAGGATCCTCATCGGATGCCTAGTTAAAGCCAGAAGAGGCCTTTGAAGGCATGTAGTCAAACCCCAGCGTTTTCTAGTGACTTGCCTAAGGCCATATAGGCAGTAAGTAGCAGAGTCAGGATTAGAACCCAGATTTCCTAACTCCAAATCTCACATTCTTCCCACTATGGCACACTGCCTCCCATCCCCCCTGCTCTCCTACAATTCCTCTTCCCTATTCTCCATCATCCCTTACTACCCGTCCTCACCCCGTCCCCCACCCTTCAAGCCCAGCTTCCTGTTGCTCTCTCCTCATTCTGCCCCCAGGATCTCTTAGCCTGCAGTGTGACAACTCCGGCACCTGTGAGTGTAAACCCAGTGTGACCGGCTGGAAGTGTGATCGCTGCCTGATGGGGTTCCATTCTCTTAGTGAAGGTGGATGCAGGTAAGTACAGACAGGGGTTCGAGTACTTCTGTTGTTCAGTCATTTTTTGGTCGTATCTGACTCTTTGTGACCCCATTAGGGGTTTTCTTGGCAAAGATACTGGAGCGCTTTGCCATTTCCTTTTCCAGCTCATTTTACAGATTAGGAAACTGAGGCAAACAGGGTTAAGTGACTTGACCAGGGTCACACAGCTAGGAAGTGCCTGAGGCTAGATTTGAACTCAAGTATTCCTAACTCCAGGCCCAGAGCTCTATCCACTGTGCCACCTAGCTGCCCCTAGTACTTGTGTGATTAGTATATATAGGTATAAACACATATGTGCATACACTTGTACCTGATAATATTATGTGTATATGTGTGTATATATATATATATACATGTGTGTATATGGGTGCAAATGGCTATGAATGCGTGCACATATATGTAAATAAATATTAGTGGGGAGAGGTATGTATGAGAAGCATACTGTATAGCTGTGAATAAATGTGCATATTTTAAGATCTTTTGTGTGTTTTTATGTGAGCAGCATAGTTGGTTTGTGTTGGTTAGTGGGGGAGGGGAGAGCTGTCCACATTTGAGATAACATCAGTATATGGAACATAGAATTACACTTACCCATAAGGAAATTTCCCCCTTTGATGCAGTCCACATCTCATTGGCAATTTGGCATATTAGAGAGCTGCCAGAGAGACACAAACAGATGTATTGATAAAATGTGGCCCCAGATTCCTAGAGCTAACAGCGTAGCAGCATAAGCTCCTTGAGGGTGAGACTTGTTTCATTTTTTGTAATTTTATCCCCAGGACCTCAAAAAGTGCCTGGTACACAGTAGGTGCTTCATAATGACTTATTGATTGCTTAATTGATAAATACAAGTGGCTCTAATGTGCAATATTACACAATACATGCATTGGAGAATTGAACCAAATACTATGAAGTTAAGGGATAACGGAGAATAGGGAAGACCCATTGTAGGAGAGCAGGGAACGTTTCATGTAGGAAGTAACGTTTGAATTGAGCTTTGGAGGATACTTTGGGATTCAACAGGCCAGGATGGGGAAGGGGAGGATGCTGTAGGAAAAGTGAATAGCGCAGACAAAGTTGTGTGTGTGTTGCTCTGTGTGGGTCTGTATTTATAGGGGCAACAATCTCTGCAGTAAAAAAAAAAATACAGGTTTAGAGATAAAAGAGACCTCAGAAGCCATCTGACTCAATCCCTTCATTTTACAGATAAGGAAACTGAGTCTCAGAGAGGGTAAGTGACTAGTCCAAGGTCACGCAGATAGTAAACATTAGATGTCATACTTGAACCCACACCCTCTCATTCGAGGATTTTTTAAATGTTTTTTTCAATTAATAGAAATCTATTTTCTTTCCCATTCCACTAAACAAAAAGAAAACAAAATCTTTATGATAAATATGGATAGTCAAGCAAAACAAAACAAATCCCCACATTGACCATGTCCAAAAAAAAAATTATGTCTCATTCTGCACCTTATATCCATCATCCCTCTGTCATAGATAGCATGTTTCATCATCTATCCTCGGAAAACATGGATGGCCATCGCATTGATCAGAATTCTTAAGACTTTCAAAGTTGTTTCTTTTTGCAGTATTACCATTATCATATAAATTGTTCTCCTGGTTGTGCTCATTTCATTCCTCAGCAGTTTGTCTAAATCTTCAGAATTGCTCATTCGTGTACCAAAAAAAAAGCCAGCCCCAAACTAGCCTGAGCAGTTCTGTTCACCCCCCTGTTGTGTCTGACCTTGCCTACTTCTGCCTGGAACTGAGTGACTGACTAGCCAGGGATGCTTCTATACAGAAGAGATGGGAACGGGAAATACAAGGAAAGGGCCATTTGTGAGTTGAGACCCAGATGCCTGAACCAGTCTGCCTCCTGGTGCTCACAGAAGCAGACGGAAAGACTTATTTGAACCTGGCTGAGAGGAGCTCACAGAAGATTCGCTGTCCTTCCCCTTTCTTGGCAGACCCTGTACCTGCAATGCTGATGGCAGCTTAGGACCGTGTGACTCCCGAAACGGACGGTGCCCCTGCAAGGACAAGGTGGAAGGCTATTTATGTGACAGGTGAGGGAGTTGCCCATCAGTGATACCCAGGATCAGCTCTTCCTACCTGTCCTAGCCCAAGATCCTCTCACTTATAGAATCAAATAGAAACTCCTCTGTGGGGCATTTAAAGCTCTTTGCAACCTGTCCCCACCCCCTTCCTCCCTTTCTGTACTCCTGACACATCACTTTCCTCCTCCTCTTCTTCAGTCTAGCCACACTCACCTGCTGGTTGCCCTATACACATGACCCTCAATCTCCAGCCTCTTCACCTTTGCCCTGACTGTCCTCCATGCCCAGAATATACTTCTTTTCACCCCAACCTCTCAGAATCCCTAGTTTCCTTCAAGTCTCGGCTTAGGTACCACCTTCTACACAAAACCTTTCCTGATCCTCACCTTGTGACCCACTCCCAGTACCCTCCCTCCCATAAACACTTTGTGTATCTCATGTATATGCTTATATGCATCCATGTTGTCTCTTCCATTAGAATGTAAGCTTCTTGAAGGCAAGGACTGCTTCATTTTTGTGTTTATATCCCCACCCCCTAGCTCAGTGCCCGGCACATAGCAAATTCTTTGTAAATGCTTATTGATTGATCGATGGTGCAAGGGAAATAGATGAGATGAAATGGGAAGGGGCGAGACCTGTAGCTGCTGGCCAGGTCTTCCTTTCCCTCTGTCACCTGCTTAATCATTACTTGCTTGTCTTGTCCTGTCTGTGCTCTAGATGCCAACCTGGGACATTTAACCTGCAGCCCCATAATCCTTCTGGTTGCACCAGCTGCTTCTGTTATGGCCACTCCATGGTGTGTGCAGCTTCCACCCATTATGGTGTGCGCCATATCATCTCTGACTTCCACCAGGGTAAGGGGTTCCCTTTCATTCGGGACAGATTTCCCCTAGCTTTCCGTGGCCCTCCATGCTCTGCTGCTCCTGGGATGGGGGAAGACCCAGGCTTGACTGGGTGAATACAGAAGTATGCTCATCTTCAGGTTTCTGTGCCAATGTCTACTAAAGATAGCAACAGTAATGATAGCTCCAGTGTACAAAAATCATTAAAGCTTACAAAGCACTTTCCTTACCATAGCCCCGTAAGCTATGTAGCATAAGCATGATCATTCTCAGTTTACAGATAAGAAAACTGAGTCTCAGTAACTTGTACTCAAACCCCATCCAAGTTCAGGGTGCTTTCCCTAGCTGGCCAGGTGCAGCAACTCCCAATCTATTCCTTAGAAGATTAACACACCCATCTCTGGGTGCTGGGTGGATGAGGTCGATGTTACTCTTAAAAATTTCCAAGGCAAAAGATCATTGGATCACAGACCTATAGCTAGAAAGGATAGAAGAGGCATCCTGTCCAACTCCCTTAATTTTCAAATGAGAAAATTAGGGCCAAGTGAGGTTAAGTGATTTGCCCAAAGCCACATAGCAGTAAACATCAGAGACAGGATTTGAATCCAGGTCCTCTAACTTAGGAAAAAGGGAGTAGCTAGCCTGGTACCATGTAAAGGGTGCTGTACTTGGAGTCAGAGGACCTGGGATCAAATCCTGTCTCTGAGGGTTGAGAGTAGGGGGCAGATATCTGAGAGGAATTCATAGTTTTAGATTGTCATCTTAAGATTGCCATGGATTTCAAGCAGCAGCTGCAAGATTCCCTGCAGTTCACTGAGTCTCCCCAAGTGAATCAGGTGGGGAGTCATGTGGACTCAGCTCCAGCCTCTCGATATTCTGAATCCTCCTTTGGAGGCATCTCGCTCTCCGCCTCTGCCCAAGCTCCACAGTTAACTCTAAAGAGTCCCGAGCTGTATCTTAGCTTCCGTATTCGCCTGCTGTCCCCTTTCCTACCACCTCACTCCCACCCAAGCCTACATCTTCATGAACCAGAAACTGTTCCCCTCAAGGCAGTAGTGCACTCTCAATGTCAGCTCTGGGGGACGTAGCTGGGACCTTCACTGGAATCCAAAGATCCCAGCTGCTCCCTCCCTCTGGACCTTTGTATTCTGTCGAGACAATTCCCCTTGAGAGTGAAGCCTTGGGCTGATCCTGCCACCCACCAAGGAAGGAGAACATTGAGTCCTGGAAAGCCACCTCTGAACTTGGAACCGAGAGCTTCCAAATATGGGGAAATGCTACCCTCTGCTGGACATTCTGAGTAGCAGGAGTCCTACAGAAGGTTCCATATCTCACATCTTAGAATCCCTTCAACACTCAGCTCTGATGCCGCCTTCTAACGTAGGCAGCCTTTCCTGATGCCCAAGCGGCCATCAGCACCCCTACCTCTAGTTACTTTGTCCCGAGTCAAGTGTCCAAGACTAGAAGCAGGTGTTGATCTGCATTGGTAGACAAAGTTTCCTCAGTGGGCATTCCATGTTCTTCACACTATTTTCAAACCTAATGAAATCACGGGTTAGGATCAGAAAATGTGTTTCATATGGGTTTATATATGTACATGTTGTTTCCTCAAATACAGTGTAAGCTTCTTGAGGTCCGGGATTGCTTCCTTTTTATCTTCATGTCCCCAGTGCCTATTACAGTGCCTGGCGCATAGTAGGCCCTTATGAGTTGATTGGTGAGATGGAAGAAGCTTTGGACTAGAAGGTAAAAGACTCGATTGGATTTGAGTCCTGGTCCTATTTTTGTAAGAGATAGAGATAAGATTTTTATCTCTTACAAAAAGGGTTTTCTTATAGATTTGCAGCAAGTCCTTGGGTTCCCAGGGGTTGTCCACAGGTTGGAACCGCTAATCTAGAATTCTCCAGCCTGCCTCAGACCTAGACTTCTCAGGGACCCATAGATTTCAGATTATTTCCAGCTCTATAATTTAAGTCTCTTTGAGGCAGAACAGAATAGTGAAAAGGGTACTGTACCTGGAGCCAGGAGACCCACATTCCATTTCTAGCTCCAGAGCTTCCTGGACACATTTCACCATGGGCAAGTCCCTTTATTGCTCTGAGACTCAGTTTCCTTATCTGTAAATTTGAGATAATAATACTTATTTTATCTACTTCATGTGGCTTTTGTGATGAAAGCTCTTTGTAAACTGCTGTGGGCAGCTAGATGGTACAGTGCTGGGAGTGGAGTCCGGAAGGCCTGAAATCAAATTCTGCTTCAGACGTTTACCGGCTGCATGACCCTAAGCAAATTAATTAACTTCTTCCTGCCTCAGTTTCCTTATCTGTAAAATGGGGATAATAATCCCAGGGTGGGTTGTGAGGACAAAATGAGATGTTTGTAAAGCACTAACAACCCTTAAAGCACGTATATAAATGCCATTATAATTTATTATTATTAAATTGTCAAAAGCTGCATGTATGAAAGATTATTACACTGATTCCAGCACCTGTGCAGTCAGCTCTGTGCATAGTGGGTGTTTACTGAGAATGAGTGAATGAAAGAAGGAACTAATCATAACTGTGATTTGTGCATGGAAAAAAAACAGATCCAGGGTATGTACAAGCCCAAAGAGGCTCATGGAACATTCATGCTCATTCTTCTCTCCCTGCCAGTGTTCCAGGGAGTTGTCTCCATTGTTAGAAATAAAACCATTGTCTTCTATTGATTCAATGTGTTCCAATTAGCTGCTGCCTTGGGTGATGTGCGTTTAGGCCTGGGAAGCCAGGTCCACCTCCTCTCACAGAGACTCTGCCTGTGCTATTCCTGGGACTAAAAAGGGGGCGTGGATGCATTGGAGACAAGCCAGAATCCATGCCTTTGATGGATCCTAGGATGCGTGCCCTGCCCGTCATAGGAATTTAACGTGTATTTAATTTACCAAAATATTTAGAGCTAGAAAAGGAGATCACCTAGTACAATCTCATCATTTCACAGCTAAGGAAACTGAAGCCCGTTGGGGAGAAGTGACTTGTCCAACGTCATGCAGATAAAAAGATCCAGAGACAGAGTTTAAACCCAATTCTAAATCTTGGGATCGTTCCATTACACCACACGACCTAGATTTAGAGCTGAAAGGTACTTTAGAGGCTATCAAGCCCAACCCTCAAATTTTACAGATGAGGAAAGGGGCACAGAGAGATCAAGTGACTTGCCCAGGGTCACACAGCTACTAAGTGTCTAAGTCGAATTTGAGCTCAGGTCTCCCCAACCCACCACCGCGCCCTCTAGTGGCCTCTAACATCATCCATGCTTCTCTGACTTCCCCACACTGACCTTTCTCTGAGTTTGTTTGTGTGCTTGGTGTAAAGGGGCTGAGGGCTGGCGAGCCAGAGGTCCAGGGGGCAGAGAGGAGCCTGCACAGTGGAGCCAGAGTGGAATCTTCCTGAAGCCAAAGAGAGAGGAGCTTTGGGACTTCATTGCACCAGGTATTCCATAGGCAACCAGTAGACGTGGCCCCAGGGTTTGCTGCCAAGACTTTCTTATTTGATATTCGCTGTCCAAGGATTCCCACTGAGCAGGAATTTAAGACAGTATCTCATCATCATCCTCTCCAAATTCTCAAACACCCAAGAGCAGGAACAACAGGTTGCTGGGTCATACGTCCATTGATTCGCTCCTGCTGGGCTTCCCTTTCTTCTCTCTCTTCCTTAGAGAAATTCCTGGGAGACCAGCGCTTCAGTTATGGGCAGCCCCTCTCTCTGACCTTCCGGGTACCACCTGGGGGCTCTCTCCTGCCCATCTGGCTGAAACTGGAAGGGGCAGGACTAGCCCTGTCTCTGAAACCCTCCAGCCCAACAAGCGCCCAACAGCCTGGACGGCCTGAGGAGTACCTGCTGGTGTTCAGGTCAGTGGGATGACGAATGGCGTACCAAACACCTGATCTGGGAAGGTTGGGCCCAGTGGGCAGAACCAAGGACAATGGTCCAGAAATGCAAAGAGGGACATTTAGGTTCCATTCCAGGAAAATCTTCCTAAAATTGTGCCAAGACTAGAATGTTGTTAAAGGTGGTGAGTTCTTCCTCCTTGGAAGTCTTTGAGCAGCGACTGGATGACCACTTACTCCATAGTTAGTTAATCAACAAATATTTATTAAGGGCTTACTATGGTCAAGTCACTATGATAAGCATTTGCTAAGCACCTACTAGGTGCCATGCTCCGTGCTAAGCACTAGGCGTACCATAGCAGTGATTGCCAGCAAAGAACTACCAAAGAGGATATACTTGGACTTTCTTTCTGGGACTCTACTGTTTATAAACAAACAGAGGGTGACCCTCCTACCTTCTTCAAAAAGGTCCTGTGTTTTCTCTCCCCTATCTGATCAAAGTCAATGTGGAGTAATACTATTAAGAATGCATAATAATAAGGTATAATGCTTTAAGATTTGCAAGACACTTTACATATTTTACTTTATACCCTATGAGAGAGATATGCATTTTACAGATGGGGAAACTGAGGCTGAGAAAGGTTACATTCATAGGATAATCCTGTCCAAAGCAGGATTTGAACTCAGGTCTTCCTGAGGTCAAATCCTATGCTCTAGATTAGAGCACCGAATGGGGAATCAGGAGACCTGGGTTTGCATGCCCTCTCTACCATAACCTGCTGCATAGCCATAGATGAGTCATTTATTCACTTGTGGCTCAATTTCCTCATCTGTGAAATAAGAGGGTTCAAAGTTCCCTTCCAATGCTGTTATCCCATGTAGTCTAGTCCAATCTAGCCTGGTCTAGTCTGAAGGATGGTGGGATCCCCAGTGCCATGTCCCTGCATCCTCTCAGAAAGCTGAAAACACTAACTGGTCTTCCCACCTTTTCCTGAAGAAATCTCCCAGGCTCCTTCTTGTCTCAATGGAAACAAGTAAGCAGCCCTGCCTGTTCTCTGCTCTAGCCCACCCAGCTAGGGGCAAAGGTCCCAAGCATTTCAGACCCCATGAAATGAGGCGGGGTGCCATCCCTCCCCTTCTTTGTTCCATTTACCCTGACAGCTTGCAGGAGACCTCGGAGGACACAAAACTCCTGCTCCCCGCCTTTCACTTCCAGAGGCTTTTGGCCAATCTTACGGCACTCCAGATCCAGGTCGCAGGTCATGGAGGCAGACAGCTCGAAGGTGAAGGGCAGGAGGGAAAATGTGGGGCCTAAGGAAGGGAAGCTGAATGGTACCTAATGAACTGCTCTATACCCCAAGAGCACACTCTAAAACAGATTTATGGACTAAGTCTGGCATCTAGGGCTAGGAAGGTCTTTGGGAATTCCTCTGGCCCATCCCTTTGTGTCCAGAATCACTCTAAACAAATAAATCTGATTTTTAACTTTTCCAAACAAAGAAATTCCACAGGGCTTAAAAAAATGTCAGAGGTATTTACATATTTTCCCACCACCAAGCTTAATAATATATCAATTTCTTGTCAACCCAATTAGCTTTTTTCCCCTACAATGGGCTTTACCTCCTAGCCTAGTCCTTCCATTATTTTCAATATCTCTCCACTTCAGCATTCCTGCTGCCCCCGAGTCTTTATGCCCAAGATTACAGTTCTTTACCCTTTCTTGCTCCTCTTTCCTTTTAACAACTCCTTAAAAGCACTTATTTCACAGTCAGACATTACTCCACTCTCTCCTTCCTAACTTTGCAAACTGGAAAAAGTCTTTTGCTCCAGCCAAACAGCCTCTAACCCTTTGTTCATTCATCCATCCATCTATCCATCCATCCATCCATCCATCCATCTATACAACCATCCATCCATCCATCCATCCATCCATCCAACCATCCATCCACCCATCCACCCCCAAGTACTTTTTTAAGTGTCTACTAAGTGAGAGGCTCTTTGCTAATAGACAGGGTTACAAAGGCAAAAATAGTCCTGCCCTCAAGGAGTTTTCATTCTAATGGGAAGCCACATGTAAATAACTAAATGCATACAGTGTGGATGGAAGGTAATCTTAGAGGGAAGGATTTTAGCAGATAGAGGAGGACTGGGAAAGGTCTCTTTGCAGAAGGTGATATTTGAGCTGAGACTTGAAGAAAGCCAAGATCCTCAGGAAGCAGAGAGGTGAGAAGGGAGAGGTGTTCTATGGGGTAAGATGTCTCCCCTGCCACCCCTTGCCTTTCGGATTCCTGCAAACACTTTAAACAAGTCAATTACCAACTCTCCATGAAGCCTTTTCTGATATCTTTAATGCACTGATTATGTAATACAATATCTTATAGTGTGTTTTTGTTTCTTATTCCCCTATTCCATGAGGACAGTGCTCGTATCTGATCTAAAATTGGGATCTCCTGGTAGGGTCTTTTGTTGTTGTTCAGTCATGATCCCATTTGAGTACAAAGATACAAAGAGTGGTTTGCCATTTCCTTCTCCAGCTCGTTTTACAGGTGAGAAACTAAGGTAGACAGGGTTAAGTGACTTGCCCAGGGTCATACAGCAAGTAAGTTTCTGGGGCCAAATTTGAACTCAGAAAGAAGAGTCATCTTGACTCCAAGCCTTGTGCTCTATCTGCTGCCCCACTTAGCTACCCCCTGCTAGAATCTAGCAGGTGTCTTTGTGGGAGAAAAGAAGGAAGGGAAGAAGGGAGGAAGATAAGGAAAGGAGGGAAGGAAGAAGGGGAGTAGAGAGGAAGATAAGGAAGAGAGTGAAGGGAGAAGGAAGGAAAAAGAGGAAGGAAAGAAGCGGCAGCACGGAGTAGTGGCTAGAGAGCCAGCTTTGAAACCACAATAGCTTCTAGTCTTCAGGGTTCTAGCCTTGCCTCTGAGTGCTAGTCACTTAGCCTCTTAGTGTTCTACGAAACTCTCTAAGATTACACATTGCAGAGAATGTGTTGATCTGCCTTGATAGGAGCTTCTTCCTCCCAGGAGTCCTCTGATGCTGGTGAACTCCCAGGTCTGGTCTCTCTCCACTGAATAAACACTGCCTTTGGAGACCACAGTTGCCGTGCCTCTTCCTCACTACAGCCCAGCCCCTCCAGTCTCTCTACCCTACTCATGACATTTCTATCCGCTTTTAGCAGCTCCCTCTGCCATCCAGCCCAGGGGGCTAAATTCTCCTCTATTAAGGATGGTTCTCATGGTGAAAAGCATCGACTGAGCAAGAGCATTCTGCCAGCAGAAGAGGGAAGTGGAAATAAGAGCAGTGCCCTCTCTATTAGGCTTAAGACTGAAACCAGCTAGACAGCCAGGACACAAGAGATAAGCTCCTGAAGGAAATGAAGTACTTTTCTATTGCACAAAGATACAAACTGGAAAATCTTGCAAATGTCCCCTCTAAAACCAACCACTTTTACAAAGGGAGAGCCAGTCTAGATTAGCAGGAGAGGGGTATGGGGAGATGGGGTGTGGGACCAGGGGGAAGGACCCCCAAGGCTTCACCAAAGAAGTCTGCTTGAGGGAAGGAGCTAAAGGGACAAAAAGGAGGCAGCTTGCTTTGTGGCTAGGAGAGGAGCTGCAGGGAGTGAGTGGGTCTCTCCAAGGGAGTGAGTAGGGTCTCTTTCCACAAGGAATCTCCCCATCCCCTCCCCCCCAGAGTGATCTGCTATCTGAGAGGAGAACACTCTCAGGTAGGAGATGGCTCAATTCAGTAGATGTATTTGGAGTCAGAGAACCTGAGTTCAAATCCTGACTTTGCTACTTACTACCTGTGTGACCTTGGACAAGTCTCTATGAACCTGTTTCCTCATTTGCAAAACATGGGGAGATGGACTATTTCAGAGGCATCATATGCATAGCAGAGCCATATGCAACCTACTACACTCCCAAGTGCTGTGCAAACCAGATTAAAATGCAATTGGGAAATATTTAACGAAATATATAAAAATATAATAAAACCAAGATAATATTGATACGTGGTTTTCTAAGTCAATCAAGTTCATTGTTTTTCCTTATGTCCAGTTTAGAGGCCCCCATTTCTATTTGAGTTTGACAGCACTGGACTGGATGACCTCTGAGGTTCCTTCTGGCTCTAAATACATGAACCTGTGATATTCTGAGTATTGACCTTCTCTCAGAGTCTAAAAGAATGATCTTATGGGTTAAGGGCATGTGTTAATCATCTTCCATCTGTTTTCTCCTCCTCTACAGGCCAAGTGATGCTGACTGAGGTCCAGCTCACTTCAGCAGGCCCTGGTCTGTCTCCTCTAGCCCCTTGGGTAGAGGAGTGCACATGTCCCAAGGGGTACATGGGGCAGTTCTGTGAATCCTGCTCTCTGGGGTACAAGAGGGAGACACCATTAGGCGGGCCCTACGCCAATTGTGTTCCCTGCACCTGTAATCAACATGGCACCTGTGACCCTGAAACAGGTCAGAATTTTTCCATAACCCTTGACTACTACCATTTTACCTTCATGTGAGCTTGGACTGGTTAGCTCATGAGTCAGAGTAGATCCCTCTCTCCACCATCCTCACTTCCTCAGTGACCCAAGTCACCCCAGAGTCATAGACTCTGGACTTCCTACCAGCAGGGATTATAACCTGAGTGGCCAGGTAGCCTATAAGTGTTACATAGATACGAATGAAAACATCCTAAAAGCATGCCTTCCAGCACTAATCACATTTGCAGAAGGAGAATGCAGGCTGACATCATCTTTATGGGGATTTTGCCCTTGTGAGATACACGCACAGGAAATCCTGGGTTTCTAGGAAATGCAAACATTCAGGCCTCACCTGCCTACTACACTGAGTCCCAATGTCCTTCCCCACTCCCAAGTCCTTGCAGCTCAAAGGAAACCCCACAACACGAATGACTCAGAGCTCAGCACTGAAGATCTCCTTCAAAGGCTGCATCTCCCCTTGTTCACACCGTGGGCTTTTTCTCCATATTACTGTCAATCCCAAACCCCAGCTGTGTGATGTCTGGGAGCTCTGGGCATCCCCAGGAATGATCTCAGATATGGAAATCTGTGTTACCCTTCCTGGCTAGGCCCATCTTGATTATCTGCTTTGGGCCTCAGGACAAGCTCCATTTTTTCAGGTGCAATGTCTTGCCTTGCTCCCCTAGATTTCTGTGTTATACAGACAAATCTTAGTGCTGAGTCCTAGAGAAGAAAGTTAAAGAATCCCCACTCCCCTCTCCCTCCTGCTTCCACGGGAAACTGAGTATTTGGGAAAGAGCTGGTTCTGGGTAACTTCTACATGTTCACTAACTTAGCATTACCTCCCACTCAGCAGATTCCTGAGTTCTATTCCATAAGTTACTGTGCTTTTGTTTCCCAAAATATGAAAGTATGTGACCTGGCTGTAACTACCTGAGAAGAAGAAAGAAAAGGAGTATCATAAGAAATAATGAAGTCATATACTTGCAAAATAATCCTTTGGTTAAGATTTAGACTGCAATTCTATCATCATCTGGCTACAGAATGCTGTGTGTTTTTTAATCACTTCATGCCCTTCTCTGAACCTCTTTTTATCTCTCTAAACTGAGAATCTGCCCTGTTTCCATCTTTTCTTACAAGGGAGATAAGGAGACCTCATCACTAAAGTGCTCTGGACTCCTCAGAGTCCAGGAACACAGAGCATGACATAACGATTATTATCCCCCCCTCAGGGATCTGTCAGTGCCTGCACCACACAGAGGGCCCCTACTGTGAGCGATGCGCACCCGGTTTCTACGGCAACCCCTTTTTGGGTCAAGAGAACGACTGCAAGCCGTGTCCATGTCCTGGTCAATCAGCATGTACAACTATCCCAGAGAGCGGGGAGGTGGTGTGTACCCACTGCCCCAAGGGCCAGAGAGGTAAGAGACTAGACCTGGGCAGGACTCCTGCTTGTTGGTTCTGACTTCATGAGAGGAACATGAAGGTCAACTGAGGTGTTAGGAGGAAAGGGTGAGGCCACTATGACTCAAAGGGATGGGACAGATTCCTAGAATGCCATGCCACTGGGGGAGGATAGGAATGCCCCTGGAGGAGCATGGTGAGGGAGGGACAAGGGAGTATACTAGCAGCAGATTGCTGTTTTCTCCTCCTATCTCCCATGGGGGAGGAGGGGAAAGGGAGGGGGAGAGAGAGAGAGACAGAGAGAGATACTTGGAGAGATAAAGCATTTATTAAGTGTTTACTGTATGCCAGGCACTGTGCTAAGGGTCCCGCATACAAATAAAAGCAAATAAGGCAGTCCTTACCTTCAAAGAGCTTATATTCTAATTGAGGAAGACAACACATAAAGGAGACTTTAAAAATTTCAGGGGTACCCACATAGGGGAGCTCACAAGGAGGTAGTCCAGAGAATAAGTAGAGAGAGGAATTAAGTGAACATAGCTGGGTTCCCTCATCAACTAGCATTCTAAGCTACAGACATCCCAATCCTGAGAATGGGGTTGGAGATATCTCCAGGGTGGAAAGGCTGCTTTAAAATGCAAGTTATGCTACAGAAAGGGCAGCTATGTGGCGCTGTGGATAGAATGCCAGGACTGGAGTCAAGAAGACTCATCTTCCTGGGTTCAGATCTGGCCTCAGACACTGTAAGATGAGCTGGAGAAAGAAATGGCTAACCACTCCGGTATCTTTGTCAAGAAAACCCCAAATGGGGTCACGGAGAGTCAGACATGACTACTCAACAACAAAAAACAGGTATTACAATAGTGCCTACCTCCCAGGGTTGTTGTGAGAATCACATGAGACAGTATTTGTAAGTGCTTAGCTCAGTGCCTGCCACATAGTAGGCACTTAACCTAATAAAAGTTTATTCTCTTCTCTTCTTCCTTCCCTTGAGAAGTGCGTGGAGAATAATATATAAGAAAAATAGAAAGGCAGAAAGGGGCCAAGTTGTAAAGAGCTTTAAAAGCCCAATGAACGACCTTATATTTGACCCTGGAGGTAATAGGGAGCCATTGGAGTTGACTGAGCAGAGAGATGACATGGTCAAACCTACGCTTTAGGGAAATATCTCTGGCAGAGTATGGAAGATGGTTTGGAGTGGGAAGAGATTTGAGACAGACAAAAGACACCAATGAGAAGTTTCTTGTAGGGTTCCAAGTGGGAGGTGATGAGAGCCAAAACCTGGGGTGGGGGTGGGGTGGACAAGGGGTGTTGTGGAAAGAATGACGAGGTTCGACAATTAATTTTATCTGTGGGTAAGTGACAGTGAGGAGCTGTGGATAGTGATGATAATGGTTGTTATTTATAAAGCACTTGAAGGTTGATTGTTGTAAGATTCCAATGAGATCATGTGTGGAAAGAGCTTGGTAAATCTTAAATAAAGGTAGGATATTACTAAGTGAGAATTTGAACCCAAAGTGAGCAAGAATTATAATAGCTAACGTTTATGTCATGCTTTAAGGTTTACAAATAGTATCTCACAACAATCCGAGGATGTAGGTACTACTGTTATCCCCATACTTTGCTCAAGGTCACACAACTAGTAAGTATCTGAGGCTAGATTTGAACTCAAGTCTTATCTGACTGCAGGTTTCTATCCATTATGTCATTGAGCTGCATATTTGAAAATCTGTAAGGTGGATGGTAGCATCCTTGATAGTAATGGAAGTTTGGAAAGGAAATTTGGAAGAAGAGTGGATGGGAGGGATGAAGGAATAATGAATTCTGTTTTAGATATGTTGAGTTTGAGATGCCTGTGGAATACCCAGTTCAAAATGTCCAATAGGCAGTTTGTCAGATGAGATTATATCTTAGGAGAGAGATTAGGACTGGTTATATAGATTTGGGAGTCATCCACAAATTGAACCCCTGGGAACTGGTGAGATTCTCAAATGAGACAGAGTAGAGAGAAGAGAGGACCAAGGACAGAGCCTTGGGGGACACTCATGGTGAACGGCATGGATACATGAAGTTCCACCAACAAAGGCCGAGGAAGGGTCAGATCGATAGGAGAAGTAAGAGAGAGTAGTGTCACAAAGACCCAGAGAATACTCGGTGTCAAGTGCTGCCAAAAGTTCGAGAGGGGTGAGCATTAAGAAAAGATCGTTCGATTTGGAGAAAGCAATTTCACTTGAATCGTGAGACTGGAAGCCAGATTGCAGAGGGTTTAGAAGACAGTGACAGGAGAGGAAATGGCGATGCTTGTGTAGACATCTTTGAAAAGGATGTTAGCTGAGAAGGGAAGGGGGGAGATAGGATGATAGCTCCACTGTACCTAACCAGAATCCATAGACATTAGACCAGTTGATTTCTGAAGCCCTTTCCAAGTCTATGATTTTCTGAAACTGTTAGTTCTGAAACCATTTTCTTGGGACTCAGGAGGGTAATGAATATAGCTTCAAAACAACTTCCCTTAAAAGAAAACAAAACTACTTCCCTTGAAAACCAAACTGGCCTGGGAGGGAGGATTTTCTAGAGTAAAGAAAAGACATTGTTCAGAAAAGTCTATCCTCTTGAAAATGGGGAGGGCTTTCAGGAGAGACTCAGGAGAAAATGGGGAGATTGACTTTTTTCCTACAGCTCTGGGCTTCCCAAGAAAGTCTGTTCCATTGCCTCCTTCCTTTTCTGACTTCCCAAGTTGCTTTTTAAAGACCTCACCTTCACAGGCACAGAGGTATTTCAATTAATCAATAGCTATTTAATAAGCACCGACTGCATATATTGTGCTTGCAACTAGAGGTACAACCACAAAAGGACAGGCCCTGACCTCAAGGAGTTTACATTCTAGTAAGGGGATATGTACAAAATAAATACCCATTAATTTGGGGATGGGCGCTAACGTCTAGGGGAATCAGAAATACCTCCTGTCACTTGAACTGACCTTTGAAGGGAATGAGGTAGATGTGAGGAAGAAGAACATTTCTAGGGATGGAGGACAACCTGTAGAAAGGCATGGAGGTGGGAGATGGCTTTGTCATGTATAGGGGACAGCAAGTAGGCCTGAACTGTGTATTGTGGTATAAATAGAGAAAATAGGCCAGAGGAGAGGGTTCATAGAATGTGGGACTGGGATAGAAGGCCCTTTTGACAGGAATCTAGAGAATGCTGAACACCCTCTGGGAGTAATAAAGTGGATCCTGGAAGAATTAGCTCAAGTGGGAGCCTAGACTCCATACCTGCTATTCTTCATTATCTTCAAAATCAGCTCTATTTTCCCAAGAGGCATAGCCCTACACAGAATTAGTTAGTTGACAAGGGCCTTGCCTTTTTGGAAGATTGTATCTAAAACACCATTACTGCAGACAGGCACCTATTTTCACCTACTACAGTTTTTCAAAATGTCATTTCCAAAGCCTCAATTTCTTCTTCTTCTGTAAACTGGTTAGACCAGGTAATGTCTAAGGTCTTTTGCGGGGCAGCTAGGCAGTACAGGGGATAGAGTAACTGGCCTGGGATCAGGAATGCTCATCTTCCTGAGTTCAAATCTGGCCTCAGATACGTAATAGTTGTGCGACCCTGGGTAAGTCCTTTAACCCTATTTGCCTCAGTTTCTTCATCTGTAAAATGAGCTGGAGAAGGAAATGGCAAACCACTCCAGTATCTTTGCCAAGAAAAGTAGTTCTATGAAACCTGAATGTTTTCCATCAAAGTGAATTCAATTCAACTCAATAAATATTTATTAAGTGCCTATTACATGTAAGACCCTGGTCCAGATACTAGAAATACACAGACAACAAAAAAAAAGTCCCTGCCCTCAGGAATCTTACATTCTGCTGGAGGGACACAACATATCCACAGACAAGTAAATGCAAAGTAACACAAAATAATTTCAAGAGAGAGAAAGTATTAACAACTGAGAAATCAGTAAAGGTCTTATATAGGAGGTGGTACCCGAACTGTGTGTTTTAAAGGAATCTCAGGATTTCAAGAGGCCAAGGGAAGGAAGAATACAGTGAAGATTTGGTAAGCCACCCGTACAAAGACACAGAGGTGGCAGATGGATAGGGAAACAGCTAGTAACCAGTCAGTTAATAAAGTATTTATCAAGTACCTACTATGTGCCAGGCACATAGTGGGTACAAAAGGAGGCAAAAGAGTTTCTCCCCTCAAGGAGCTTACAGTCTAACAGGGGAGACAACAAAGATATACAAACTAAATATAGAATCAATAGGAAATAATTAAGAGAGGGAAGACACTAGAATTTAGAGAGGTTGGGGAAAGCTTCCTGTAGAAGGCAGAATTTTATCTGGCACCAGTAGGTCAGTTTGGATGGAACAGAGTAGATGAATTGGAATAACATGAAATTATCCTGGAAAGGTTAGGAGACTCAGGCTGAGGATTTTGTATTTCATCCTAGTTTTAGGAATATCAGTTTGGCAGGTATGTGGAGGATGGATCTGAGAGGGGAGAGACTGGGAGCAGGAAAACCACTTTGGGAATCATTGTACTAATCCTTAGGGTCAGCCCAAGGATTCTGCATTTTATTCTAGAAGTACCAGGGAGCCATGAAAGATATTTAAAGATAGAGAGGGGGTCGACATTGCCAGGTCTGCATTTTAGGAATATTAGCTAAGCATCTCTTTGGAGAATGGATTATGATGGGGGAGACTGGAAGAAGGAATGCCAATTCGGAGGTTATTGGATAGTCCAGGCAGGAGACCATGAAAGCTTGAACTTGGAAACCATGAGTGTGAGTGGGAAAAGGGGGAGAGAAATAAGAGAAATTGCAGAGATCGAATTGCTAAGCTTCAGGGATTAACCTGAACATGAGGGTGATGAAGAGAAAAGGATCAGGAAGGACTCATGTTCCAACCTGGAAGATTGGAAGAATGATGATGCCGTCCGTCAACAGAATTGGGAAAAGTTGAAGAAAGGGTGATTTCAGAGAGTGAGAAATAAAGTAATTTAAAATTTTTTGTAACAAAGCGCACCCTTTCACTTTTGAGCTTCTAAAGTTTTTTGTATGTTTTTGTTTATTTTTTTGTTTTTTCCCAGCTGAGCTAAGTAAAGTTCATGACTTTGCCCCGAGGAACTACCAGTTCTGGGAAAACAATGGACCCCTTTGGCTCCCTGTGGGTAGTCTATAGGTAACATATGGAGCGAAATAGGAAGGGTTCTAGTAGAAGAGGTCACAAGACCAAAAAGTAAGGGACCTGGATTCTAGATCCTACACTTACTGGCTGTATGACTTTGGGCAAGTCACTTCCCAGCCTCTGCTACTTCCATTGTTAAAAAGGAAAGTAAAGAAACTCATCCTACCTCATGGCTGAGTACAAGACAAATGCTGCAGACACAGTATTAAGCAAGCAGTCAATAGAAATGGTTAGATATCTCTCTACATGCCGCCTAAATGCCAATAAAAACCTAAATTTTCTGGCTCCCAGGCCTATGCTCTTTCCACCTCCCCACACTGTTAGGGGCTTTCCCATACAGACAGGGTAAGGCCCCATCCTCTGTAAACCCCTTTCTGATGTTCTTCTCTTCCCTACCCCCATTCAGGACGTCTGTGTGAGATATGCGATGATGGCTTTTTTGGGGACCCCTTGGGAAGATCCGGCCCTCCCCAGCCCTGCCAACAATGCCGATGCAATGGGAATGTGGACCCCAATGCTGTGGGCAACTGTGACCCCACAACGGGCCACTGTCTGCGCTGTCTCTACAACACGACAGGTGCCCACTGTGAGCGGTGCCAGGAGGGTTTCTACGGGAGTGCCCTGGCCCCTCGCCCTGTAGGCAAATGCACTCGTGAGTATGGAGGGCCCTGGGAGATCCAGTGGGGAAAGGGGGAGGAGAGAGAAAAGGATGGGACCAGGGCTCTGTCCTCTTCCCCACTGGGATACTCTCAGGGTACATTGCATTGCATGATGCCCTCTGCTGCCAGAAGGGAAGATTCTGGGAGGGAAATCCAAGGAGAAAGTCATAGTAGCCGCCCTTCTCTGCCTTTGGCTCATGAACCCAAGTATTTCATGTCTTCCTCCTTTCTCCTATCCCCTAGCCTGCAGCTGTAACCCATCAGGCTCAGCCCAAGAGCAGGGGGCCTGTGACCCTGGGACAGGCCAGTGCTCCTGCCTCCCCCATGTGACTGGACGAGACTGCAGTCGCTGCAGCCCTGGTTTCTATGACCTCCAGCCAGAGAGGGGCTGCCAGAGGTGGGTAGGGCAGGCCAAACTACTTCTAGAGTCTGTGTCATCCATTCCTTGTTGGCCGTGGGTAGAGAGAGGCAACTGGAAGCCCTGTCTGGCAGGTCTTGGTCATCCAGAGAAGGGAGCTGTGGTTGTGAATAAATCTGTCAGCTGCACTGGGCCAATTTCCTGGCAGGCAGGTGTCACTTACTGAATAGGCACATGGGAATTGCCACACTGAGTCAGACCCCTGGGCTAGCTGGCTAGTAAAGGTGCCAAGGGTTCAGTGCATGCGTTGGCGGGGCTGTTCTCCCTGACAGCAGGCTTCCTGGTTGGGTCTATCCCAGTTTTTGTCAGTAGCCAATGTGTGACTCTGTCATTCAGAAGTATGTCCAAGCCTTCCTCAGTTCCATTTATCTCAGCTTCTTCCACAAGACTCTGCTCGGCTGAAGTTTTAAAAAACTATTTATTTCCTTGTTTATTTTTACTCTCAACTCAATAAGCACTAAGTTAAACAATCGTTTCCACACAAACAGTAGAGGGGTTCTCAACCTGGAAATCTTGGACAGATTTCAAAGGATGAGAAAACAATTGCATCTTTATTGTCACTAACCTCTAGCTGAAATTTAGTATTTTCTTCGATTAAGAATTTTTAAAAGATATATAATCTGAGAAGAAGTTCATAGGTTTCACCAGACTGCCAGATAGGTCCATGACACACACACAAAAGGAGAAGAACCCCTGATATAATGGAATAGAAAAAAAGAATTATACTTGAAGCTGTGAATCTCTATCATATAGAGCTTACTCTTCTTTTTAATTAAATAATAAATTCAACATGTTGTTTTCAAAACTGTCCTGTTTGTGATTCCTTCTGGTCTTCTTTCCATTCTCTTCTGTTGATTTTTTTTAAAAAAGAAGCTCAACAATTCTTTCTCTCTCTTTCTCTCTCTCCCTCTCTCCCTCCCTTCCCCTCTCCCTTCTTTCTTCTCTATCTCTGTCTCTATCTGTATCACTTTCTGACTCTCTCTCCTTAGCCTATCCATGTTTTCCCTCTTCCTCCCACCTATCCCCACTAGGAAAAAAAGAAAGAAAGCCTAAGCAACAGATATGCATGATCAAGCATTCTGAACTCTTACATTGGCTAATTCAAATATTTATTTCTTATTCTGCACCTTGTGACCATCCCCTCTGTCTCAAGAGATGAGTAAATTCTTCATCAGGCCTCTAGAAATGTGATTAGTTGTTGCCTTGATCACAGCTCTCAAGTCTTCATAGTTGTTTTCCTACATAATATTGTTATCTTAGGAATAGTTAACCTAGTTTTGCTCTCTCCCATCAGTCCATCCCAGGTTTCTCTGAAACCGTCCCTTTCGTCATTTCTTACAGTACAATAATATTCCATTACATTCATATACCACAATTTGTTCAACCATTCCCCAGCTAATTGGCATCCTCCTATCTTCCAGTTTTTTGCCACCACAAAAAGAGTTGCTATAAATATTTTTATATATATGGATCCTTTTCCTCTTTCTTTGAACTTCTCAGAGTATAGGCCTAGAAGTGGTTCTGTAGTGTCACAGGTTGAGTAATGCATTTTGTAATTTTATTATGCACTGTGAAAAAGAGGACTTCCATTTATCTGTCCCAGATTTAACATGTTCTAGTTTATTTTTCTAATCATATTTTTATTGCTCTCTTTTGGTTTTACATCATCTTTTCTAAATGTAGCCCTTCCTCCCTTCTCTTGTAACAAAATGAAAAAAAAAGAAAAAAGGAAAAAAGTAATGGGCACAAAACCAACCATTACATCAACCATGTCTGACAATATATGCAATATTCCATACCCATTGTCCCTCACCTCTGCAAAGAAGGGAAGAGGGTCAGGCTCTAGTTTCAATGATGGCCCCTCATCCTAGTATTTGTTCATCAAATCTGTCTCCATATCATACTAATTCACAAAAGAATATGTCTAACCCTGTTTGTTTGGCTTTTTTTAGTTGCCTAACCCTGCTCCTGACTCTGTATGGCTTGATTATATTCCTTCTCAGCCTGAGCATAGGAAAAGCCCCGGTTTAACTTCTGCGCCCCCTACATGCTGGACTAAATAAGAGGGGTACAGGGCTCAGCTCTGATGTTTGGTGCTTTCCTTTATCTCAGCTGCAAGTGCCATCCTATAGGTTCTCAGCAGAACCAGTGCCACCCTGTGACTGGGCAGTGCCCTTGCCTTCCTGGGGTTGGTGGAGTGGCATGCACCCACTGCCAACCTGATTTCTTCGGCTTCTCTGCCAAGGGCTGCCGAGGTAAGGAAACACCCCAGAATTGGAGGATTGGGGCAGGTGGTTTCCAAAGCTGTTTCACCAGGGCATAGGAGGGGCAGGACTTCTTGGATCACGGGACATTGAGATTCTTGGGCAGAGTGTACCTACGACAGGAGCTAATTCAGGCAGATCTTCCTTCCAATAACAGGTGCTAGAAACTGCAGGGGAACACAAGAGATAACGAAAATCTGTGACACTCGGTTATCTTTCTGAGCATGAAATGAAATGGCAGGAATCTATCTCTGTCACTAACTAGCTGGGTGACCTTGGGCAAGAAACTACCTCTTTGGACCTCAGTCTCCCATCTGCAACATAATGGGTCTGGACTAGATCAGACCTGACATTCTATGATCTCATGGGATGGTTTGAGAAGTGATGTCATATAGTGGTTGGAAGGCCAGTCATAGAGTCAGGAAGACCAGTGTTCAAGTCCTAAGCCTGATATGGACTAGCTACGTGACCATGTGTAAGTTAAGTAACATAAGTAACTTCATTTCCCAAACAACTCCCAGGCAACTCTCTTAAGACTAAAAGTGTAGATGAATTGCTGGGCTGCATCGGCGGAAGGAGTTTTCTATGCTGGGAATTCTCCACACCAATGAAGTCATAATTCTGGGAAAAGAAAGGAGGAAAGGAGAAAGAAAGAAAGAAAGAAAGAAAGAAAGAAAGAAAGAAAGAAAGAAAGAAAGAAAGAAAGAAAGAAAGGAAGGAAGGAAGGAAGGAAGAAAAAGAAAGGAAGGAAGGAAGGAAGAAAGAAAGAAAGAAAGAAAGAAAGAAAGAAAGAAAGAAAGAAAGAAAGAAGGAAGGAAAGGGAAAGGAAGGAAGGAAGGAAGGAAGGAAGGAAGGAAGGAAGGAAGGAAGAAAGAGAAGAAGAGAGAAAGGGAGGAAGGAAGGAAAGATAGAGAGATAAAGAGATAGAGAAAAAGCAACAGAAAGAAAGAAAAGAAGGAAGGAAGGAAGGAAGGGAGGGAAGGAAGAAGGAAAGGAGGGAAGAAGGGAGGGAAGGGGGAAGAAGGGAGGGAGGGAGGAAGAAGGTAGAAAAGAAAATGGCTTTAGTATGGCCCAGCACAGACAGAGGGTTACACTTGGTGACTTCTAAAGAGCCAGGCCAGACCTAAAAATTCCAAGAGTGTCAGGTTCTTTTCATTCCAAGGAGGCTTTTGAAGTACTGGCTGTGGCTGAGAAGCCTCCCCCAGCACTACTTTAGGTGCCGCCATAATAGGATATAGCACAAGAAAGCACCTTAGAGATCATTTAATCCATCGTCTTTACTTTAAATAATGAGGAAACCGGGGTCCTAAGTGACTCGTCAAAGGTCACACAGTAAGTTCATAGCACAACCCGCATTCCAACCCAGACTGAGTGCTCCTTCTACTTCAACCTTTACACAAAAATCGGTAGCTGCTGGGGCACCTCCTGATAAACTGTCCTTTGTCTCCAGCCTGTAACTGTTCCCCACTGGGCTCTGTCACCACCCAATGCCATGAGAACAGCACATGTGTGTGTAAGCCAGGCTTTGTGGGCTACAAGTGTGATCGCTGCCAGGAGAACTTTTTCCTCACTGCTGAGGGCTCTCAGTGCCAGGAGTGCCCAATTTGCTTCTCTCTAGTGAAGAAAGAGGTAATTCATTCCCTCGACTCCCCATTTCCCCACTCCTACCTCCCCCTTCCCCCAACCCAAGACTGACTAATCTCCCTCTTCTTCTTCCTGATGATCTCCTACCACCCTAACTCACATTTCCCTCCACCCCAACCCCATCCCATCTCACCCTGCCTCATCCTACCCCTCTTCACCCAATTATTCGGCTGAAAGTAATACAAAATACGTGACCCTCATTCTTCTAGCCTCAATGACACGGAAGTTAGGCCACATATTATTTAGCTGAATTCAGTTCAATTCAACGAGTGATTTTTATGCACATACAGTGTGCCAGTGACTGTACTAGGTACTCTACTAGGCACTGACGATATAAAGGCAAAAATGAATCATTCCCACCCTCAAGGAGTTTCCATTCTACTGGGAGAAAAAAAAACCCTATACACAAATGATAAAATATAAAACACAAGCAAAGTAATTTCAGAGTGGGATACTAACACCTGAGGTGATGAGGAAAAGCCTTGGGTAGGAGGTGAAATTTGAGCTGAGTCTTGAAGAGATCTACAGATTCCAGGTGGTAGAGATGAGGAGGGAGAGCTTTCCAGGCTAGGCAAAGATACAGAGTAAGGCATCTCTTAACCCACCTAGCACTGATTAGTAGAGGGCAATACTTATATGCAGAGGAAAGAATGACCTCAGCACATTAGAGTGAGCTGAGGGTCACCCCCTAAATCACTATTGATTAAAGAAATACAAATTAAAACCTCACACCTATCAGATTGGCTAACATGGCAAAACAGGAAAATGATACATGTTGGAGAAGATGTGGGAAAATTGGATCACTAATACATTGTTGGTAGAGTTGTGAACTGATCCAACCATTCTGGAGAGCATTTTGGAACTATGCCCAAAAAACTATAAGACTGTGCATACCCTTTGACCCAGCAATAGCACTACTAGGTCTGTAGCCCAAAGAGATCATAAGAAAAGGGAAAAGGACCCACATGTACAAAAATATTTATAGCAGCTCTTTTTGTGGTGGCCAAGAATTGGAAGTTGAGGGAATGCCCAACAATTGGGGAATGGCTGAACAAGTTGTGGTATATACGTGTGATAGAAAGAAATGGTAAGCAGGCAGACTTCAGAAAAACCTTGAAAGACTTACATGAACTGATGTTGAGTGAAGTAAGCAGAACGAGGAGAACATTATACACAGTAGCAGAAACACTGTGTGAGGATCAATTATGACAGACTTAGCTCTTCTCAGCAATACAATGATCTGAGACAATTCTAAAAGACTCATGATGAAAAATACTAATCACATCCAGAGAAAGAACTATGGAGTCTGAATGCAGACCAAAGCATTCTATTTTCACTTTTTGGGGGGTTTTGTTTTTTGTTTTTTCTTTCTCATGGTTTTTCTCTTTTGTTCTGATTCTTCTTTCACAACATGACTAATGTGGTAATATGATTAATATGATTGTACATGTATAATATATATCAGATTGCTTGCTTTCTTGGGGAGGGAGGAGAGAAGGGGAGGAAGAAAAATTTGGAACTCAAATCTTATAAAAGTGAATATTGAAAACTAAAAAAAAAAAGTAGCCCACCAGTTAGGCAAATCTATCAATCAACAAACATTTATCAAGCCTTTACTTTGTATGGCACTGAATAAGTAAACTGATTTAGGTAGAATTGTCATTTTTATTATGTTAGCTTTTCACACAAAGAAAGTCGGATCTAAATAATTGGAAAGATATCAGTTGCTCATGGGTAGGCCGAGCTAATATAATAAAAATGACAATTCTACCTAAATTAATTTACTTATTCAGTTCCATACCAATCAAACTACCAAAAAATTATTTTATAGAATTAGAAAAAATAATAAAATTTGTCTAGGCACCAATTTCTAAGTTTCCTCCCTTACTGGAAATGCTGTTTTCATGTTGCCCCCAGGCCACCAAACTCAAGGCCAAGCTAACAGCGATGGAGCAATGGCTGCAGAAGTCTGATTGTGACAGTCCCTGGAGGGACTATGTCTTGCTGGGAGAATCACCAAGAGGAGACGCCTACCAGGGTCATTATCTACTTCAAGGTACAGCAAGAGAATTGGGCCACAAAGCAAAGGAGGCCAGGGAATCCTTAGGAAAGCTACCAACTTACTCCCTTGAAGAGAAAACCATCATTCTTAGAGGTCAGTAGGGGCTGACCATCATGACAGCGATGACAAGGACTCCAAGGCCACGTAGTATGATGGCTAGAGAACCAACCTCAGAGGCAGGAGGCCCTAGGTTCAAATACTGCCTGTCACCCAGACAACTCTCTAAGATCCTAAGTTGCAGATCAGCATTGAGAGAGACCATCTGTTCTCCAGAAGGTTCCTATACCTATGAAATCACATTTGGACAAAAAATTTTAAAATGACACTTGTATAATAATATTAGCTAGCATTTGTATAGCACTTTCAGGTTTATAAAGAGTTTTGCAAATATATTCTTTGTTCCTCACAACAACTCTGGAAGGTAGGTACTATCATTAGCCCCATTTTCCAGATAAGGAAATTAAGGCAAGATGACTTGGCTAGTGTCTATAGCTAGTAAGTGTCCGAGGTCAGGTTTGAACTCAGGTCTTCCTGACTCCAGGCCCAGTGCTCTATCCAGTGAGTCACCTAGCTGCCTTCGCTTAAGCTGTAAACCAGTGGATGAGTGGGAAGGCCTGATGGATATGGCAGGATGGGAGGGTCTTGTTGCCTGAGAAGAGTGGTAGAAGAACCCAAGTCACGGGACGTTTCATTTCTAAGTCATAAGCCTTCTTTAATCCTTTGATTATTGGCCACACAGGCACCAGAGAAGCCTTCCTGGAGCAAATGGAAGAGTTGGAGCATTCCATGAAGGCTGCCCGGCATCAGCTGAGGGCAGCAAGCAAAAGTTCCAGGTGTACCCAGCGTAGTTTGGAGAAGACCTGCATCCAACTGGTGGACATCGAAGCTCTGCTGCTATCCACAGAGCTGGAGATTCAGCAGGCATCTGGAGCCCTCACAACAATGGTACCTCTGAGACCCTTAGGCTTCTATGTTAAAGAGCAGTAACACGGCATGGAAGAAAAGATGTGGAACCGGGAACCAGGAAGATACGGGTTTTAGTCCCAGCCATGTGACTGGGGGCAAGTCACTTCTTTTTGAAGCTCAGGTTTCCTATCTGTAACAGAAAGGTGCCTGGACTAGATGGTCTCTAAGGTTCCTTCCATTTCTGACTTTCTATACTCTAAGGCCCTCCCAGATCTGACATTCTTTGTCCGAAGACCCCTCTCAGATCTGACATTCTGCGTATGAAGACCCCTTATAGCTCTAACGTTCTGTGTTCTCAGGCCCCTCCTAGCTCTGACATTATATGATTCAATCAAAACTTAGCACTTCTAGAATTTAGAGCAACTTAGACAAAAGTGAAGCCTTTAGGGATGTGCAATTTATTTCTTCCTTCTTTTTTTTTAATTTAAAGGTGATCCCTCAGGAAGTACCCAACAAACTTACCAACTGGAGTCGTTTAGCCACTGAGACTCAGGCCCTGGCCAAGAGGTAAATCAAAACACCAATAATGGAGACACTGCCTGCCCTTGCCACCCCTGGCACACTATACATACACTCCCAGCTCCCAGCTAGATTGCTCCCCTAGGAGAAATATAGGCTGCAGGGGTGAATCATATCATATATGTATTGGGGCTCAAGGCGGAGTGAGGTAGAAACCACATTTGTATCCTGGTGAAATCTGGTTACTGTGAACACTAATTAAGCCCAACACTGACTGGGTATGTATTGATGAGCTGAGAGAGATATTGTCAAGCTGTAGTGGGTCCTAGCTCTTTGGAGGCATAAAGGTGGATGTATATAAGCACCTCAGGGCTTTTAAGTACTATTTAGTAGGAGAGGGACAGGTTGGCAAAACACAAGAAAGACTGATGGCTCCAAAATCAACTCATTAAGACATTCCCCAATTGATAAATGGTCAAAAGATATGAACAGTTTTCCGATGAAGTAATCAAAGCTATCTATAGCCAAATTTAAAAATGCTCTAACTCACTATAGATTGGAGAAATGCAAGTTAAAACAATTCTGAGGTACTACCTCATACCTTTTAGATTGGAAAATAGTACAGAAAAGGAAAATGACCAATGTTGAAGGGGATGTGAGAAAAAAAGAGACCTTAATGCACTGTTGGTGGAGTTGTGACCTGATACAACCATTCTGTAGAGCAATTTGGAACGATGCCCAAAGGGCTATAAAACCTTGCATACCCTTTGATCTAGCAATAATACTACTACTAGATCTGTATCCCAAGAGATAAAAAACAAAAAGGAAAAGGACCCATATATACAAAAATATTTACAGCAGCTCTTTTCTGGTGGCAAAGAACTGGAAATTGAGGGGATGCCCATCAATTGGGGAATGGCTGAACAAATTGTGCTATATGATTACGATGGAATAGTATTATGCTCTAAGAAATGATGAGCAGGATGCTCTCAGAAAAACCTGAACTTACATGGGCTGATGCAAAGTGACGTGTACTATGCGCAAAGTAACAGCAATATTGTAAGATGGTAATCAGCTGTGAATGACTTAGCTATTGTCAGCAACACAATGATCCAAGACAACTCTGAAGGACTTATGATGAAAAATGCTAGTCATCCCCAGAGAAATAACTGATGGTGTCTGAATACAGATTGAAGCCTACGTTTTTTTACTTTCAAAAAACAAACAAAAAATCAGCCCTTGGAAAGATCTGCCCATGTCAAATACATACTTGAACTTCTCCCAGCCCACACCTAGAGGGGTCACTAGGGTATTTAAGAAGCCTAGGGCCCCTGTGGCAGGTGGAAGTCCTCATGCCTGTGGGTGTATGTGTGTAACCTTTCTGAGCCACAATTTGTACAGTGAGGGGGTTGGACTAGGTGATGTCTAATGTCCTTTCTGGCTCTAAATCTAGGAGTCTATAAGGATATTAGAATTTGGAGAAACCTTGGAGACCCTCGAGACACCTCACTTGACAGATAAAGAGACTGAGGCTCAGGGGGAAGAACTGACTTGCTTAAAGTTACCTATTTTGGGCTCTGGTTTCAAAGAAATATCTAGCCTGGTCCCAACCTTCACAGAGCTTCTAGTTTAGTTGGGGAGAGCAGAGGAACATGTGGATTTGAGAGTCTGTCTTGCTGATGTGGACTGGCTGGAATGTTTTCTTCCCACAGTTATAGAGATACGGCCACTAAGATAGAGGCAACAGCACAGAGGGCCCTGCTTGCTTCCAATACGAGTTACACTCTTCTGTGGAGTCTTGTGGAGGGCACAGATGCACAGAAGATACAGCATGAGTTGGAGGACAGGTAGGTCTTCTCTAAGGAGGTCGTGGACTTAATGGGAAGAGAAAAAAAGTGGGAATCATTGGCTGGAGACTTTGTCTACCCCCAGACTATTTTTCCAACCAGTAACTATGATGGTACCCTATTGCAAAGACATCCTTGCTATTTCATGGTATTCTGAAATATCTTGATCTCCTATACTAGCCTGGAAACAAGAAGACCCAGAGTGAGGTGGGGATGGCTATAAAAAGAGAAAGGTGCATATGTAGAATGTGGTTAGGAGTTGTGGGCATGAAAAGACAAAGCTAAGCCAGTGAATAGCTGGCCAGGGAAGGGAACACAACAACCAGCATGTGTTGGCATGTAGAATCATAGCATTTCAGACCTGAAATGAACTTTAGAACTCATCTAGCAATACAACTGTCAAGCAACCCAACCAAAACACCATCTACTCCATGAAGCCCTCACTGATCCCCTAGGTTGGTAAACATATTCCACCTTGGCCCTCCCATGGCACTCTGTTTTGTACAACTGATGTTACATTAAAAAAATAACATTAGTGACTCCATTTTGCTTTTATCCACAGTTTTGTAAAACTAAGTTTCAGTTACTTATAAGTCATCTGATTTTGGAGAAGTCACAAGATTACTCCCCCTCCCAAAGGTCATCCAACTTAAAGAATGTCACAAAACTACCCCTCTCCCTCTAACCTCAGTGTCTCCCAATATCTTCCGCCAATGAGAAACCAGGTGTCTTAATTCCTATAATCCTGTTTTTCACTCCCTCCAAATTGTATATTATCTGTGTAAAAACCAAGCTTTGGAGTCCTTGGCCACCAAGAGCCTTGGACCCTATTTGTTTAGCAACCACATGCATTGCTAAATAAATTGGTTGCCTGAATGAAACTCGGTTTTTTCCCCCAAAGGAATACTAATGCACTTATATCTTGCAATGGAATTTATGTTATACTTTTCAGATAGTGTCAAAGTTCTCTGCTAGACCATAAGTGCCTTGAGAGCAGGGTTTGTATCTTATCTAAACCTTTTCACTTTGACAAGCACAAATAATGAGTGCTTAATAAAGATCTTTTATGAATGCTCTGCCCTCTCTTCATTTACCTAGTTTACCTAGTTCCCCTCTTTTTGAAGATGGATAAACTGAGGCTTACAGAGGTGAAGTGTTTCCTCGTCTGTAAAAAGAAGAAGTTGAACTGGATGAACTCCAAAATTTCTTCCAGTTCTAAAACCTGTGGTCATGTGATCTTAAGTAATTTGTCCAAGATGATTCAGATAATTAGTGTCCCAGACAAGTTCACTTGATCCGAAATCAGTTAGTCAGTCGACAAGTCAACAAGTCAAAGGCTTACCAAGTGCCAGGCATTGTGCTAGGAGACAAGGATACAGAGAAAGGCAAGAACACTGTCCCTGCTCTCAAGGAAATTCCAGTCTAAAGGAGTAGACAACACGCAAACAATTATGTATGTACAAGATTTGTACAGGGTAAATTGGAGGTAATCTCATATGGGAGATCCTAGCATTGATGGGGAAAGCCAGGACAAGGAGATCAGGAGAGAAATCATTCAAGGCAGGGAGGCATTACTCCAGACTAGACCTTCCAGACACAGGATCAAAGAATCCCAAAATGTTAGAACTAGAAAGGACCTTAGAAGATGAAGATCTGGGGAGGGGCACCCAAGGTTAATGACATGTCTTGGCTCTATTATCATTAGGTACCAGGAGGTGCAGAAGGCCCAGGAGGAGCTCAAAACATCCACAGCCCAGGCAGCCACAGAAGCCAAGAGTGCCCTAGTATCTGTTCAGCGAGTCAGCTCAGAGGGGGCTCAGCGCCTAGCGAAGCTCTCCCCTCCTGAAATGCTGGTCAGAGCAGATTTTCTTGCTGCCTTTCGTGGGGCGGGGGAGGGGGGCAGGGAGTCAGATATTGGGCTCCCTTTAAAGAGGGAATGTGCAAGGTCCCAGCTAAAAGCAGAAGGTTTTGCCACACCCTTCTTTATCCCTACACTGGAAGTGTGTCTGTTTGCTTGGCATGAGGCTCAGGTGATTTTCTTTTCCTTGGGTTTTCTGGGGAGGCTCTGGATTGGATTCCAGGTCAAGAGTTGAAAGGTTAATCCTTAGCCTCAACGGATTCTCCCCACAGCTCCCCCACTCATCAGCCAGAGGGACTCTTCTTACCTTTGCCTTTATTCCTGTTCTTATTTTTACCTTTCCTTGGAGATCCTTGCCAAGAAACTGAGTTCTTGTCTCTGCATCCTCCTCCAGCCTCTCACACACCTTGCCGGAGACCTGGACAGAAAGCTACAGGATCTAGAGAAGACCGTGGTTGCTAGGGAGCATGTGTATGCCAAAGCAGCCCAGGATGTCTTGGCCACTTCCCAGGAAGCGCTCCAGAAGACCCAGCCCTTTGAGCAGGTGAGGTCCTTTCCACCCCATTCACCCTGGCCCTGGAAGCCAAGGGATCTTACATCACTCCAGAGGGCTGAGAGGGAAGGGGAAGAAATGGCATCATGTTCATTCTCAGCTCTTCCAAGGAATCATTCTTTTTACAGAATCATTAAAAAGCTAAAGTCAAAAATTTTTTAAAGTTGAAGTTGGAATAACACAGAATGCCAAAGTTGAGAGGACCTTAGGGGACCTCTCATTCAACACCCTCATTTTACCTTTGAGGAAAACTGAGTCTCACCAAGGGGAAGTGACTTGCTCAGGGTCACGCAGAGAATTAGTGCTAGAAATAGTACTAGAACCAAGGTTGCCTGACTCCATGACTATTTCTTTTTTATTTTTTAATGTTTTTATCAATGTTTTTTACACTGTCATCTCTTTATAATACCCCTACAACCCTCATAGAGCCTTCCTTTGTAATTAAAAAAAATTAATCTAAGTGGAACAAACAATGACATACACATATGCAGGCTACCACCTCTCTATCTCTAATTAGAGGAGTGGGGATCCTCTGAAGCTAAGATTGCTTGTTACATTTTCCTGCCTTTTACGGGCCCTTGGAGTTATTCCATGGCACCGTTCTGCCTCTTTCCAGGAGAAGGTGTGGGGTTCCTCTTGGTTGTCTCTCTGCCCATGGTCTGATATCAGATAACAATTCCATGAGATATGGTTTGATGAAATGTTCTTCCCCTTTCTTTCCTCTCTCTACAGCTGCGTGATGGAGCTGACGCTGCCCTCACCCTGGCCACCTCCTCCATTGCCAAAGCCAGAGTCACGGTCAGTGATTCCAAGACTTTGCTGACCGATCTGGAAGGTACAGCTGCCCTCTGAGATAGGAGTTCCTTGGCTAGGGGACACCTAGTTCTTTCATCTAAGTTCTCACCCATTCTGGTCTTTATTCAAGTTGCTCCCTCTGGCTTTGGGCACATTAAGAGTAGCATCCCAGATCTGCATATGAGAAAGATGAGCTGTAAACAGGAAAGGTACATGAGTACAGGGCCACAACAGAGCTGGAATAAGAAGCCAGGCAACCTGTACCTATCAGAGCTAGGCAACTGGTTCCACTCCTCTTTCCTTGGGGAAGAGGTTTCCTGAGAAAACCTCTCCTCCAGGGAGAATCTCCCCTCCTTTGTGGTTATGTATTAAGAGTGTAGCACACTGAGGTACCACTCCCTACCCTACCTGAATAGAGAGTCCCCCAGACAGGGTCACCTTGGGTCCACAGCATCCTACAGATCCATAGCAGCACAAAATCACACCTTTACTAGTCAACCAGAGGACACAATTAACTCTAAGTAATGACATTTAATGAAACAGCAGAGCAAGGAGAATAGCAATAAAACATTTTCTCTATAAACCTGGGACACTCTCTACAATAAATACACATAACCATCAGGGGGAAGAGTGGTTACACATTAGGAGTATATGTGGAGAGGGACACACATAGGGAAGGTGTGTATACAGGATGCACACAATGAGGACCATGCATATGGGGAACACGTGTGGCCAGGGGCAACCTTGTAAATGGATCGGTGACACTGCTGAATCCCCTCATCCCACCCCACCCCCCACTTTCTGGTGATATCACTGAATGGCTTCCTCTGATTTTGTTCCCTGGGTATCAGCTTTACAAAAAATGTAGTCACTGCCCAACTTGTCATCTCTACTAGACCTTGTAGTCTCTGACCAACTTATAGTCTTTACCAGACATTGCTCCCTGCTGGTCCACAAATGGAGACGGTTCAGAGCTATTCCAAAAGTTCCATGGTTCTTGCTAGTTGCTGCCAAGCAAGATTCTCTGGGCATAAGGTTCTTGATATCTCTTCCTTGTAGAGAGAATGGCTCCACCATGTCACTTTTAGTTTAAAGACTAACACTTCTCCTACAATTCTTTTTTTTTTAGTATTTCTTTTTTTAATTACTTTTTTCCAATAAAAAATCTTCCTCTCCCTCACATTTTCACTCCTACTTTCCCCTCCAACACTGAGAAAGAAAGAAAAACAAAACCCCTGTTACAAACATGTGCAGCCAAGCAAAATAAATTTCCATATTGGCCATGTCCAAAAAAACCCTCTCAAATTGTATTCTGAGTCCTTCACCTCTCTATCAGGAGTAGGCAGCATGTTTCATCATGCATTCTCTGGAATCATGGCTGGTCATTGTGCTGATTGGAGTCCCTAAGTCTTTCAAAATTGTTTGTCTTTACAATATTGTTGTCATAGTATATATTGTTCTCTTGGTGCTGCTTACTTCACCTTGCATCAGTCCAAACAAGTCTTCCCAGGTTTCTCTGATACCATCACCATCACCATTTCTTACAGCACAATAATATTCCATCATATTCATAAATCATACTTTGTTCAGCCATTGCCCAATTGATGGATATGCCCTCAGTTTCTAATTCTGTGTCACCACAAAAAGAGCTGCTATAAATATTTTTGTGCAAGCTCCTTAAGGGCAGGACCTGTCTTTCACTTCCCTTTGTATCCCCAGTTCTTAGCACAGTGCCTGGCACATTTGTTGTTGTTGAGTCATTTTTCAGTCGTGTCCAGTGCTTAGTGATCTCATTCAGGGTTTTCTTGGCAAGGTACTGGAAGTGTTTGCCATTTCCTTTTCCAGCTCATTTTATATTTGAGGAAATAGGCAAACAGAGTTAAATGACTTGCCCAGAGTCACACAGGTAGTAAGTTTCTCAAGTCAGTTTTGAACTTGGGAAGATGAGCCTTCCTGACTCTAGTTCATGTGAGAATGAACTTTAAGTGTTGCCCACTCTCCCTACCCCTTCCTCCTTGGGCATCCTGATTATGTGAGATAATTTTCCCCATCCTTCCTCTTCATTTTTTCCCCTAGTATATTCCTCTTCTCTGTGGTATGACTGGTAGATGTTTAATAACTGGGTCGCTAAACAATGTACATACAACACACTTTTAAGTTTAATATGAATTATTAACATTCCAGCATCACTTTCTTAATTCTGGAAATCAACAAAACAATAAATCAAACCCTGATTTATAGCATTTACCTATTTCCAGGCTGTAGCTGTTCACATTGAAAATTTAACAATCAGGTCTCATCTAGTTAGAACTGGTTCCACACCTCTACCTCTTCCCCTTCCTTGCCTTCTTCTTTTACGATATTCAAAGCACAATAGAACTACTCTGAGGTCATCTGTTTAATTAGGCTCCTCCTTTGACCCCTAATGAAGATAGGGTTTGGAGGGGACATATCATGTATCATCTCCCCATATTAGAATGAGAACAATTTATCTATGTTTAGTCCATTATGGTTGCTGGTTCATGTTTACTTTTTTCATATTTCTCTAGATTCCTGTATTTGGCTTTAGATTTTCTACTCAGCTCTGACCTTTTTATCAAGAGTGTTTAAAAGTCCTTTGTTTCATTAAAAATTTATTTTTTTCCTCTGTAGGATTATACTCAGTTTTTCTGGGTAAGTTATTCTTGGCTATAAGTCTATAACCTTTGCCTTCAATAATATCATATTCCAAGCTCTCTGCTCCTTTACAGAGGTGATTGCTAAATCATGTGTGATCCTGACTGTGGCTCCTGGATACTTGAATTCTTTCTTTATGGCTGCTTGCAGTATTTTTTCCTTGATTTTGATGGATTTTTACTATAATGTTTGTGGGAGTTTTCATTTTTGGGGTTTCATTTTGGGAAGTGGCCAGTGGAATCTTTCCATTTCCACTTTGCTCTCTAGTTCTAAGAGATCTGGGCAGTTTTCTTTCATAATTTCTTGAAATATGATGTCTAGGCTTTTTTTTTGTCATGACTTTCCAGTAATGCAATGATTCTTGAATTATCTTTCCTCAATCTGTCTTCCAAGTCTGTTGTTTTTATTATGTGATACCTTGCATTTTTTCCTGTTTTTTTTAGTCTTTTAACATTAATGTTTTTCTTGCCTCATGGAGCTTCTGTTTGGTCCATTCTAATTTTCAGAGAGTTTGTTGCCTGGGTTTGGTTTTATACCTCTTGTGCCAAGCTGTCGATTCCCTTTCCAATTCTTTCTTCCATAATACTAATTTCTTTTCTATTTTTTTTCTATAGCATTCTCATTTCATTTATAAAAACATTTTAAATTATTTTTCTTAAGTCTCGATTTATCTCAAGAATTGAAGTTGAACTTGTGCCCAACCTGTGTTTTTCTTCAAGGCTTTGCTTGTAGATGTTTTTGAGTCATTCTCTTCTTCTGAGTTTGTCTTGAGCACCTCTGTCACCATAATAGCTTTTTGTGTTAAGATTCTTTTTTCTGTTTCCTTCTTCTGCTAGATTACTTCCTGAGTTTGAGATGTATGTTAGAGCTGGCCTCTGCAAACTTCTGGAGGGAATTTCTAGGCTGAGCTTGTATCTTCTAGGGTCCTGCTGCTGCTTTCTTGGGATATTGAATGTTGTGTTATTCCAAGATTTCAGGCATAGTTGTGAACTGGGTTGTGAGCAATAGAGCTGCCAGTTGGCATCTATACTGGCACTTTACACAAGGGTCAGGCCTCTCCTTGCTGGATCTGGGACCTCTTCTTGTCCTGGAGCCCAACTCTCCCCCTGGAATACTCCGCAAGGCCATTCCTTCATTCTCAAAGTACATAGACCACTCTCCCTTTGTTGACCTAGGCTGGACTCATTGTGATTTTTTTACTGAGTTCAATCAGAACTCAATATGTGGCATTTTCTAGAACTTTGTGGAGATGTTGTGGGCTGTAGCTCAGTTATATTTCTTCCTGCTACATCTTGACTCTGCCTGCTACAGCTCTTTTATAAAGACAAAAGCCCTAACAACTAAATCGCTGGACTAGGAAAAAACCTCTGGTGGCTTTGTCCCTTCTAGTTCTTAATGATTTTATGATCCTCTGACACTCTCTATAAAATGCTGTGTTTCCTCGGAGCTTTGGCTTACCAGGAAGCTTGTTCCCTCTCCAGAAGGTTATTCCTTGCCCCAGGTGCCAACGTCTCTCTAATACCTTCGATCTTAAATCTGCTTTTTGAACTGTTATTTCCTGGGTTCTAAGAGCCACACACTATCTCACCTAGAGTCAATCAGCCAAAGAGCATTTATTAAGCCCCTAATTTGTGCTAGGCTCTGGGGATACAAGTACCAAGAATGAAACAATCTCTGTTCTCCAAGAATTTATATTCTAGTGAGGGAGACAAGACCATCCGTATGCAGCATAAATACAAAATGAATCAATACAAACATATACAAAGCAATTAAATATATATTATTATAGGAAGGAGGGCACAAAAATTCCATATAATTTAATTTTTAATTTCCTCTTGCTAAACTTTCACTTGCATCTATTCAGCAGAGGTTCTTAACATGGGGTCCCTGAGTTGTTTTTTAAAAATATTTTGATAACTGTATTGGTTTCTTTAAAGCCTCTGTTCTTTGAAATCATTCCTATGTGTCTTTAAAAACATTCTGATTGAGATCTCCTAGTCTAGAGACCACAATTACAACACATTACCCAGGATTCTCCAAATCCTGGGCAATCCACTTTCTCTTTTCTAAAACTCTCATGCTTTTCCATGCAAATGAAGGGGGTTGAAGAGGAGGGACACTAGAGAACAAAATTAAGTCCAGGGGCCTGGTTGTTGTTTCCCCCCTACCTAACCACATTCCAGCCTTTTCATATGTATAGGGAGCCCCTTTGATGCCCTGAGCCCGCTGTGGGCGAGTGAAGGGGGACGAAGAGGGTCCAGACTTGTTCCATAAAATCTATGATAAAAACCTTAAGATCTGAGGATAAAAGAGCAAGGCCTTTCTCGGTTTTCTTGTTTTGGTCTGAAACCAAAAGAAGCTTTTATTAAACTCAACTTTGAGCACTTAGCTAAGGATGCAAAGGAAGGCAAAAATACTGTCCTTGTCCTCAGAGAGGCCGTTATTCTAAGGTAGGCCAAATCGAGAATAACTAGAAATGTGCAAGGTACACACAAACTGAAGGAAGGTGATATCAGAGGGGAAGCCCCTAGCAGCTGGCGGGATCAGGAAAGTTCTCCAGGAGAAGGTGGTATTTGTGCAAATTTTTGAAGGAATTCAGAGACACCAAGAAGCAGGGGGAGGAGGGAGGGCAAGCATTCTAGATATGGAGGACAGTTAGGTTTCTTCATATCACAATTTTTTTCTCTATATGGAGCTATAAAATACACAGAAGGAAACTGGTGTGCTGGGTTGAGTTCTAAACATGGAGTCCAAAAGACTTGAGTTCAAATCCCACCCCTGATACTAGCTATGTGACCGCGGATGAGTAAGTCAAAGAATAGTAATGCAGAATGAGTCTTAGTTGCCTCATTTGCAAAAATGAAAACAGTCTAGTCAGTCACCCAATTAGCATTTATTAAATATTTTTGCTTAATTAAATTAATTTATTTTCTATATTATTAAATGTGTATGTTTATAAATGAATAAAAATTAAATAATTAAGCATTTGATAAATTAGCATTTATTACATATTTGCTTTATGCCAAGAACTGTGCTAAGCCCTAGGGATACAAAAAAAGGCAAAAAAAAAAAAAAACCCAACAATCCCAGCCCTCCTGCGGCCATCAGTCTAATGGGGAAGACAGCATGCAAGCAACTCTGTACAAACAAAGATATATACAGGAGAAACAGGGATATTCTTGGAAGGAAGGAGCTAAGATTAAGGAAGGCTGGGAAAGGACTAACACTTTTAGTGCTTATCTCAGACACTCCTGGGGATCAAATGAGATAAACTGTATAAAGTTCTTGGTCAACCCAGAAGTGCTATGTAAACATCAGTTATTATGGCTTCCAAGCGCATTTTCTAGAAAGAGGTGACCTTTCACATCATTCCAAGCTTACACTTCTGAATTCTTAGCTTGCTTCTGGCACCTTCTTCTACTGCTGGTTGGTGCTTGTTTATAGAGTTCAAATCCAGCCTCAGATACTTCCTACTGTGTGACCCAGGGCAAATCACTTAACCTCTGATTGCCTCAGTATCCTCATCTGTAAAATAGGCCTGATAAATTCACCTGCCTATTTTGAGGATAAAATGATAATATTTGTAAAGTGCTTTGCAAACCTTTAAATGCTATATAAGTATTCGTCGTTGTTACTGTCACTTGTTCTAAGATGAGCTAAGCTCACTTTGTTCTAATGGAAAATTTTTTAAATTTTATTAATAATTCTTTTTGAGAGAAATCAAACACGGATCCTGGGACTGATCTGTACAAGCAGATACTTTCTGGCGTAATCTCTTAAGGGAGTAATCTCTCTTATCTATAGATTTGAGGCAGCTGGGCAGTTCCATGGATAGAGAATTTGTCTTGGAAATAAGAAAGCTTGAATTTGAATTGTGTCACACCTCGTAGCTGTGTGCCCCACACTTAGCTTATCTCAGCTTTAGTTTCTTCATCTGTGAAATGGAAATAATGATTACACCTTTCTCATTGGGTGGTTGTGAGGATCAAGTCAAGTCAACAAGCATTTATTAAGCACCTACTGTGTGTCAGGCACCATACTAAGTCCTGGGGACACAAAGAAAGGCAAAATGAGGATCAGACGCAAAGCATGTTAAAAACTTAAAAGTGCTATATCAATGCTATTATTTGGTCATGCCATTCCTCTGCTCAAAAATCTTCAATGGCTACCTACTATCTACTAAGTAAACTTCCAACTTCTCTATCTGCCATTCAAAATCCTCCACAATCTGGGACCACTGTACCTTTCCAGGCTTTTCTGATATTAGTCCCCTTCATGAATACTACAGCTCACTCAAAATAGACTGCTCTTTGTCCCACCAAACTCAACTGATAATCTCATGCTTCCTTGCCTTTGCTCATGTTCCTATAATGCCTTTCACTCCTCTCTTTACCTGTTAATTAATCAGTGCCCAAATACCACCTACTCCATGAAGCCTTTCCTGAGCTTTCTTTCACAGATCTTAAACAGAAATTTTTTTTTACAACTTTCTGATGTATCTATTTTGTGTATTATTGGGTATTATCAGACTAAAAGTTTCTGGAGGACAGAGCCTACCTCCAATTTAAACTTTACATCTGTCTCAGCACCTAACATGATGCATGCATATATAGGAATGTCAATCATAGCTCACCTTCCCCATCCCATCTCTTATGCCACACACCTTCAAGAAGACTTGAGTTTTATCTCTTTCACTAAGTTACACAGTAGATGATATATGGGGTCTTGTCCCCCTCCTGCTCCTAGACTTCTGTGAAAGCTGAGAACTTTTGGGAAGTGCTGTATTCTATGGTTGTATTTGTCCCCTAGGGTTCCCCCCACCACCACCTCATTTCTGTTTTCAAAACAACATGAAATGACTAAAAAGGCTTTCTTTAATGAAAAAATAATAAAGTTCATATTTATATAGCTCTCTAAGGTTTGCAAGCACTTTCCTCACAAAAGCCCTGAAAGTTAGGGAGGACAAGTATTATTACCCTCATTTTACAGATAAAGAAACTGAGGCAGATAGCTTCTAAGTCATTTGCCCAGGGTCATACAACCAATAATTGTCTAAAGCTGGATTTGAAACCAGATCTCCCAACTCCAGGGCTAAGGCTCCTTCTAATACCCAATGATGCTTTTGTTGAATGAATGAATGAACATCTAAAGCCAAAAGTCCTAAGGGCATCATCTGTCTCATTGTTATTTTGCAGAAATGAGAAAAACATTTCCCCAGCCAAAGGACCAGGCAGCTCTAAGGAAAAAGGCAAAGATCATCCAAGACAGACTCATTGGTGACACCCAGAAGAAGACTAAGCAGGCAGAGAGGATGCTGGGAAATGCTGCTTCTGTCTCTGCCACAGCTAAGAAGAAGGCTAAGGAAGCTGAGCTGTTGGCTAAAGAGAAAACAAAGGTCAGAACAGCTAAGTGTTCCCTTAAGCTGCTTCTCTTCTCCCTTCCAGCTGGTGGAAGGGGATCGAGCTGAATCAGACTTGACCTCCATCCTCCCCGCCCAAACCTCATCACTACATCTAGTTGGGCCCCAATTCTGATAAGCGTTTCTTCCCCACCCCCGATCATGCCAACCATTCTGTAACTAACATTATTTAGCACCCATGAAAAATCTTTGGTTGGGCAAAGAACTATTGGCTAGTAGAAAGAGTCATGGATCAGGAGTGCTATTCATAGATCCAAAGCTGGAAGATTAAGTAATTAGTCCGGAGTCACAGAACCAAAATGTGTCAGGGATGGGACTTGAACCCACATTTTCCTTGCTCTCTCCCCAGTACACAATGCTGCCTCTCAGTTATCATTCTCACTCTGGGACAATTGAATGAGATCTTGTTCGTGTGGTGCTTGGGGTTCCTGGGCATTGTTCTGATAAATAATCATCTTCTGTGAAATGGTGGTAATTAACTCAGGCCACTCTTTATCTCCTCCAGCACTCCAAGGCCTTGCTGAGGGAAAGTAAACAGGAATACCGACGAGCCATCAAGCTTGCCAACCAAGCACAAGGAGCCCTCCGAGACATCTCCAGGCAGGTGATGGTGACCAAGGAACGAAGGAGGGAGATGGAGAAAGTTGAGCAGGTAAGTTGACCACTCTTAAAGCCCACTAAATTTCTTTCTGCTTGGGGGCCTCTCTGTAATCGGTTACACGTGTATATCTTAAATTCAACGGGTCCTAAACAGAACTCATCATCTTTCCCCCAAACCCTCCCCTCCTACCTTCCCTATTACTGTTGAGGGCATTACCATCCCCCCCAGACCCCCAGGCTCTCATTCTAGGTGTCACCGTCGACTTCTCACTATCTCTCACCCCTCATATTCAACCTGTTGCCAAGACCTGTTGATTTCACCATTGCAACATCTTTTGAATACACCCCCTCCTCTCCTCTGACACTGGCGCCACCCCAGTGCGCGCCCTCATCCCCTTCTACTTGGACTCTTGCAATAGCCAGCTGGTGCGTCTGTTCACCTCATCTTTCCCCACTCTAATCTTTCCTCCATCCTGCTGCCAAAGAGATTTTCCTAAAGTGCAAATTCAACCATGTCACTCTCCTACTCAGTAAACTACAGCGGCTCCCTAGTACCTCCAGGATCAAATATAAAATCCTCCATTTGGCATTCAAAGCCCTTCATAAACCAGCCTCCCCCCCAAATCCCACCCATATACTTTTCCAGTCTTCTTACGCATAATATTCCCTCTTCTCCCCACACATATTCTCCAATCCAGTCACATTGTCCTCCTTGCTGTTCCTTGAACAAAATACCCTATCTCCACTGACTTCAAGTCCCAACTAAAATCTTACTTCCTACAGGAAGCTTTTCACTACCCCTCTTAATTCTAGTGCCTTCCCTCTGTTAATTACTTCCCAATTTTTGCTGGTTTATAGTTTGTTTGTACAAATTTGTTTGCTTGTTGTCTCCCTAATTAGATTATGAGCTCCTTGATGGTAAGGACTGTCTTTTGCATCTTTTTGTAGCCCCATCACTTAGCACAGTGCCTGGCACAGAGTAGGTCCTTAATATTTATTGACTTGACTGACTCACAGACCTCATCTTTCTCTTTTGGAAGGTAGGGCCCGGGTTGAACAAAGTGGAAAGAAACATAAGGGAAGCCCGGGTCTCCCTGGAGATGGACATCAAGGTTTTGTCTGTCCTGCTTACTAGATTGGGTAAGAACTGTGTCTCTTGGGACACCTTCTCCTCTGTCTCCCATGGAGGGCTTCATCACCACCAACAGATCTTTATTAAGTAAGTGCTACATCAAGGCACTCTGCTTAATGCTGTTGAGGATACAGAGGTAGATGAGATTCAATCCCTGCATTTCCTGAGGTTAGAGTTTAAAGGAAAGATGGGATGAGACTCATGAAAAAATCATTGACAAGGTAGTGTGTGCCAGGTAACTGCCCAATGGGTGGTTTAAATAGATACTCGTGATTGAAGGAAAGTAGAAGAGGGAGATAAGGCAGCTAAGCGGCACAATGGACAGAGCACCTGGCCTGGAGTCAGGAAAACTCATCTTCCTTAGTTCCAATTTGGCCTCAGACACTTACTAGCTGTGTGACCCTGGGCAAGTCACTCAACCCTGTTTGCCTCAGTTTCCTCATCTGTAAAATGAGCTGGAGAAAGAAATGTCAAACCACTCCCATATCTTTGCCAAGAAAACCCCAAATGGAGTCTTGAAGAGAGGGATGCCATTGAAAAAAGACTGAACAACAACAACAACAGAGGAGTGAGAGATCCCTGTGTGCTGGGGTGGTCAGGGAAGACTTCATAGAGAAATAATCTTGTGTGGTAGGGAATGTAAGGACCAAGAAAACTCCAGGCGAAGAAACTCTGTCTCCTAATGTGGATCTGCATCTGCTAGCCTCAGAGAACTGAATAGAGCCTTGACATGGAAACTGACTTGCCTAGGGTCACAGAGCCCAAAACAGGACTATTACCCAGATCCACCTATTTCAGAGGCCAGATCTTTTTCCACTACCCCAACGTGTCTCTTGCCTAGCAATCTTTTTTCAGGATTGAATTTCACCCCATTCTATCTCATCCATCCATATTCATATCCCCTGAGCTGGGAACTAGGGAGGCACAGATGATAAATGGCACAGTTCCTTCCCTTGATAGTCTCCCCAAAGAGATAAGACATGTATATGTCCTATACATACAAGACTGAATGTGATTCTCTGGAAAGAGAGATCCAGGCAAAGGAAAAATTGAGGAGGAAGAGAATACTTTCGGCTAAGGGAGGGATAGGGACCAAAGAAAGTTTCCTAGAAGGAGGTGGCATCTGGGGTGAACAAGTTCTTTCATTAAGCACAGTAGGTTGAAAATGAACTCCAATTAAAGAGTGCCTGGCTCCACAGGCAGATGGTCTTGGCCATTCTGGAGTTGCTGACCCCACAGAATGATGAGCAGGGGGATTTGGGGCTCTGGGTTGGGAGAGCTGGGGGATAATGTTTGCTCTTCCCTCCCTCAACCCCAGGGAAGCTGGACACCCACCAAGCTCTAGCCTCAGCCCTGAGTGAGACAGAGCAGAAGCTAGAGCCACTGAGGCAGCGCCTGGATGGACAGGGGCCCTTGCAGGGGAAACTGAGCCTGCTGCAGCAGGAGGCAGAACAGCAGGAGCTCCAGATCCAAGACTTGGAGAGTGACCTCAAGGAGATCCAGGCAGACAAACGGAACCTGGAGGACATTCTACGCAGCCTGCCTGAGGGTTGTGCCAGCTGGCAGTGAGAATCCAAACTAAGCCCTCCATGCATATGTGTGTACACATGCACATGTGTGCACATACACACTCACGCCTATACACCTGTGGGTACACACAAACTCATGTGCATACACACAGGTACTCCCCAATGTGAATATGTATTCATGCCAACATGTGGCCACACAAACATGTACATGGGCACACATACGTTCATGCCAACATGTGTGCATATATACCTACCTGTGCACAGACATCACATTTTGTACATATATGCCCACATCTACATAACCGTTCATGTCAACAAGTGTCTCCTCAGTTGTACCACTATGTGGGCACATAAACACTCAGAGAAACATGTCTATGGACATCCTTCCACCTATATGTGCATACTGTATCTTATTGAGTATGTTCATACCTACACCACTGTGTGTATGTACATTTCTGCATACACATAGACCAATACCAATGTGTGCTTATAGAAATAACCACCTGTGTACACATTCCTATTCCATGAATACAATTCCCTCTTCCCTAACAACTCATTTATACATAAGGGTGTGTGCTTATGCTCATCCATGTGTGTTCACACTCATACCAATATGCCTGCATACCCATCCACATGGCACATCCCCATAGACAGACCTCTCACCATGTTATTGCCAGTATGCACATATCCCACTCATATCCATTCATGCTGCCAACTGAATTGTGTAGTCCCTTTGCTTGGCAGCCTACAGGTTCCCTTGTATAGTTTCCAGCTCTCAAGAGCCCAGTGATGAGTGGACAGAGTTCTTGCCTCCCTTGGGCTGGGAGGACTGGCAGGTGCTATTGATGATCACTGGAGAAACAGGATAGCTCGGGCTGCAGGATTCAGGGAGATCTGTGCATTCCCCAACCTTACCCCTTTCCAGTTCTTCACCCCCTGGCTCTCTAGCTCCCATCCAGATTGGAATCCGTCTCCTCCACTCCTTCCCCCTCACCCCGTGTCTCCACACACACACCCATTTCACAGATCGGGAAACCAAACAGGCACATGGGGTTTTTCAGTGGTAAAACTTGAAACCAAATGACTCCTGAGTCCACTGCTTGACTAGTCAGGCAGGTCTGCAAGGTCTTGTCTCTCTCTCACTCCTAGTGTCATCTCTCTTTTTCTATTGGCTTATTCTGAGGCTTAATTTCTGTTTCTTAGAATTAATTACAGTCACCTAAGGAATTCTCCCCTGATAGCCCTTTCTATTGCAATGAGGCCCTCTAACTATGTGATGCCACATGGAATTCATTTTGAAACTGCCTGCACCTTGGAGGGAAGAAGACTGCAGGCCCGACTCAGAGGGTAGAGAGGAGCAAAGATATTGCTGTCAGCTAGAATGGTTCTGACTCAGCAGCCCAGTTCCTGTTGGACTTTATTAGCCACCCTCCGCAGCCCTCTAAGGGAAGTAACCAAAGGAATGGAGTTCGTGTTGGAACTCAGAAGGCTGAAAGGCTGACTTCTGCACCTCCTCAGCCTGGAGGAGATCTCACTGCTTCAGCTTACCTAGTCAGGTGCTTGCTCCTCCAGTTCTGACCTCCAAGCTTGGAATAAATAAGGACATGCTAGCAGGAAGGGTCATACGGGGCTAGAAAGGAGGAAGAGAAACGAGGGATTCTGGTCCATGGTGTAGGAGAGAGCAGAGAGATGGGGTGTTTGAGTATCTCTCCAAATGCTGCCACCTCCCTCTCGCTCCCACCAGCCTGCTGCATAGATTCCTGGCTGTAAACAGAGATATGGAGTGAAGGGTCCCCAGATCCCCAAAGGTTTTTCAAGTAGAAGGCAACACCTTAGAATGTGGTCTGGAGACAGGGCAATAGCACAAAGCCCGTCTGTTTAATTGAGAAATAAAAGGCCTTAGAAGGATATTTGAGTTTTATTCTGATATTGCTGCTTTGTGGGGAAATGGGGGAGGGTACACATGTGCATATACATATCCATCAATCAAACAACAAACAGGCATAGATTAAGCACCATTTATGTATCAGGCATTGTTCTGGGCACTGTGGATACCAAGAGAAAAATGAAACGTTGCTTTCCCTCAAAGACCTTACATTCAATGGGGGCAGGGAAGGGGGCAGCATGTACACGTAAGTATATAAAAAATGCACAAAAAGTAAATAATAGGATACAAAGTAATTTGGTGGGAGCCAAATCACTGGAAAGCCAGAGAGAGACAGCTTAAATTGATCTAGTAGGAAACAGTCCACAAACATTTATTAAATGCCCACTGGGTACCAGGCACCATGCTAAGCTCTGGGAAGATGAAGAAAGGCCAAAAAGAACCCCAAATAGTCCCTGCTCTCAAGGAGCCCATAGTCTAATGAGGAATAAATGGGAGATAATCAAGGCAGTAGCATTAAGGTGGATGAGAAGGACTTCTTGTAGAAGGTGGGTCGTAACTGGAACTTGAATGAAGTGAGAGGAGCCAGGAGATAGGAATGAGGAAGGAGAGAAATGTAGGCATGGAAGACAACCCTGTGAAAATGCAGGAAGTTTTGATCAGAGAACGACTTGATAAAGATGGTATTTAAGTCCAGCAACATATGTAGGATTAGAATGAGAGAAAGACAAGGTGTCAGGAAGGCCAGCTGGGAAGCTGCTTGCAGTGTAGTCTGGTGCTGCTGAAGGACAGCTGTGAGGCAGGAGTAATAGTCAAGCTAGGAGGCGTATTTTATAGAAAATGCCAGACCCGGAGTCATCTTGAAATCCTGAGTTCAACTTTAGCCTCATATACTTACTAGCTGTGTGAAACTGGGCAAGACATTTAATAACATGCCTGCCTCAGTTTCCTTATCAGTAAAAGAGGGATAAAGAATAGCACCTACCTCCCAGGGTTATTATGAGGATCAAATGACAGGGTATTTGTAAAGTGCTACATAAAATGTTAGTCATTACTATCAATACTGATACATAAAGATATATAATGATCTTTTGGCTTTGGCTTTCAAGTAGATCTTTGTCATTGTTTTTCATTCAGTCAGTCAGTCAAAAAGCACTTATTACATACCTACTGATCACCAGGCCCTGATGATACACGTGGTACTGATGATACAAAGGCAAAGAATGGGGCAATCCTTACTCTCCTACATTCTAACATAGCTAATGTGGTTCCAGTGGCAAAGCTGGTTCTGGTGATTGTTCTCCAGGCTACAACTCTTTTTATCAGCTCAAGTACCACTTGACTCTATACATTCAAGAAGATGAGAAAGCTGTCTATGTTCCATTTTCCAGCTTAGAGTTAAGGGGACCTGGAAGTCCCATGACTTTCTATTGTTAGCGATCTGATTTCCTTCAAGAAATCACTGTCTCTGCTACCCCAGGGAGGAGCAGGGCAGCTGTTCAACATCTGGTTTTTACCACCACACAATTGTTGAGGTCAGGAAATGAAGGAGGAACTCCTTACTGCCACTGAATGGCTGGGTATACATATATAGCCAGTCCAACCAAGATTAGGCAGAATTTCCAGGTTTTGAGGATCTGAATTCTATCCTGATATTATTGTTCCATTTGCTTCCATTGCTTTCCTCTCACCATCATAATCCTTAGATTTAATTGCTCCTACCAATACTGGGGACTAGAAATCACCTCTTTTTTTTTTTCCCAATCTCATTCCTTTCGGAACAGCGTGTTCACCATTGGCCTCTAATGTTTCTATGAGGAAAAGAATCCAAGAGCTCATCTCCAAAGGGCAATGATGTTTATAAAAGTATCACTATGAAGTGGAAAGAGGACTGAATCTGGAGTCAGAGGACTTGAGTTGCAATTAGCTCCCACCTTTACCAACAGTGTGACTTGGAAAGCAAGTCTTATCTGGACCTCAGTTTTCTCACTTGGATTAGATGGCCACTAAGGTCCCTTCCATAGCTCTAGAAATATGAGCCTTCTATCAAATAGTAATGCCTCGTTTTGTTGTTCAGTCCTTTTTCAGTCCTGTCTGACTCTTTGTGACCCGATTTGGGGTTTTCTTGGCAAAGATACTGGAGCAGTTTGCCATTCTCTTCTCCAGATGTCTCAGTACTTCTTTAATAATGTCTCATTTCTATAAAACTTGAAGGCTTACAAAGCTTTTTCCTCAAACAACCCTGGGAGGTAGGTATTACGGGCATTAGCAATGCCATTTTGAAGATGAAGAAATTGAGGTTCACCTTGCTCAAAGAGGCCAAATGAGGCAGAGAGTGAAAGGATCACCCTCATTTTAGAGATAAAGAAACAGACTTAACCTACTCAAAGAGCAGTGGAGTGACTCGACCACCCAGCTAGTGAATATCAGAGCCAGAATTTGAACACAAGGGCTCTTTTCCATTTCACTAGGCTGCCTCTTATCTTTTTGTCCCAAGGAAGAATTCAAGTATATTTTGCATATGTTATTTCATTGGTCCTCATGGCATCTCTAAGAGCTAGCTAGGTAAGCAAAAGTTTCACAATCAATGAAAGTGAAGCTCAGAGCAGTGATTTGCCCAAAGTCAATCAATCAATCAATCAAACCATCAATCAATCAATAAAAGTTTGTTAAGCACCTACTATGTGCCAGGCATTGTGCTAAGCACTGGGGATACAAAAAGAGGCAAAAGACAGTCCCTGACCTCAAGCAATTTATAATCTAATGGGGAAAACAATATGCAGAGACAAAAAAAAAAAGAGCTATATACAAGCTAAATAGGCAATAATTAACGGAGGAAAAACACTGGAATGAAGAGGGACTGAGGAAGGCTGTCAAGCATGGGATTTGGTGGGGGGAAGTAGTTAAATAAACATAATACCTCACACTTTTGCTCTAGAGCTCAAGAAAATTTTTTTTTTTTTTAAATTTGGTACCTATTAAGCATTTAGGGTTGGGACTTAAAGGAAGCCAGGGGAGGTCAGTAGCCAGAGCAGAGGATGGAGAGCATTCCAGGTACGGGAGACATTCAGAGAAAATGCCCAGAGCTTCGAGATGCAGTGTCTTGACTAGATGCTCCCCACCCCACCCCCACCCCGCCCCTTTCCGCTCCTTTACTGATTCCCAGACCAGCATTCCACCCTAGACTTACTTGACACTGCATGTCTACCACTCTCGTGGCAGGCGCACCTTAAGCCTTCAGGGAATTTGTGGCCACAAAACGCAAACATGCCTTCCCCTTGAGTATATACAGGGGACTTCTGCAGGAGATTCTGATGGTGGTGGTGAGGGGTGGGGTTGCAACTTGTGGGCACACAAGGGTTAAAACTTCCCTCTGGCTAGGAGGACAGCAACAGGTTGAGGCGGGCTGGGCTGGTTTCTGCATTCTTCCCTTTTCTCCAGCAGAGGGTCTGGGCTGTCTCAGTTGTCCTACATAATAGTTGCATTCAAGAGAGGCTGGGCTGTCTTGGGAGGGGGGGGTGGGGGCGGGGAGGGGGGGGTGGGGGCGGGGAGGGGGGGTGTGACCGGAGCACTGCGGGTCCCTCCGCCCTTCTGCTGCCCCCAGCCACTGCCGCCTCTGACCAGAGGACTCCACAGCCCACTCCACTCACTCTCCTTTGGAGGTTTCACACCAGAGAGCCAGAAAGATGGACTTCGGCATGTCTGTAGCCCTGAGCAAGAGATTCCAAGGTAAGAGAATCTCTTTCTGTCTCCCCGTTCCCCTGACGCCTCCCTTTAATCTACCTCCATCCTCCCCCCCACGTCCCCCCATCCTTCTTCGGACACCTGCCTATCCCCAGACCACTTCCCACAGTCCTCCAACTTTCAGTCTTGCGTGGGGTTTTCCAAGTTAACTTTTTACAGCCTAGGAAGTTTGGGGGAGAGGGAATCATGCCTCTTGGAAGAGATGAGCACCTTCGTCGCTCCCTTCAAAACTACCCTCTCTTCTTTGTTTTCTACAGGAGGGAAAGCATTCGGCTTGCTGAAAGCCCGGCAGGGGAGGAGGCTGGAGGAAATTAACAGGGTAAGAAAGCCATTGGCTGCCTCTAGGTGGCTGGAAAAACTTCCCTCTGATCGATTCGTAGGTCAGGCCATGGGTCCGGGCAGACTCACGTTGGGAGATGGTTACCTTGCTTCTCTCTTTTCCCGTAAGCATAGTGAACTGGAAAGTATATTTTGGGCCCCTGGGTCTCTGCTAACCTGGAACCTCTTTCCCCATCTCATTTGTATCTTCCTTTGGGAAATATTTATGTCCCCTCTAGAAAGAAGTTTGGAATCTACGTCCACGTTTGCAACTTAAAAGTTCATCGAGCTCTCTTTTTTCCCTCCTTACTCCCCTTTATTCTTCTTCTTGTCCTCCGGACCATGATTGGAATAGATCAATGTTTTCCCCACCCCCTAAATTCTCCTCTTCCACAAGTTTCTCCACCTTCTTTTCTAAATATACGTCCCAATTGACCCATTCCCCCCTCCACTAAACAAGTTAGATCTTTCTCCCAATTTGCTCAAGGTCACTGAAGTTTCAGGTTGCAAATTGTTAATCTCCAACCAAGAAAAGTGGGGGCAGGGATAGACCATTGTTGGTGAGTGTGGTTCTGTCTTACCCTTGGCCAGGGACTCCGGACCTGAGAGCAAATGACTTAAAAGGCAGTTTAGAAGTCATAAAATCATAGAAAGTTAGAGCAGGATAGGACTTTGGACCAAAGTACGTGAAAGCTGGACTGGACCTTAGATATCTGGTTCAATTCCATTTAACAGATGGAGAAACAGAGACCCAGAGAGTCAAGTCATTCGACTAAGGTCACCCAGAGCTGGGTCAAGAACTCAGGTCTCCTTACTCTGAGATCATGACTCTTTCCACTAGGCTTCATGGACTAAATGCATGTTCTGGTTTCTAGATGATGGGAGTCCCTCCTGAACCTTTTCCCCCATCTCATCCACAAGATGGGTTTAGGGGGTACCACTCATGACTCTTTCCCCACTGCCAAGCTTCCCACCTCTATGCTTCCTTCATAGATCTTAGAACTTCCCCATGGAGAGGCAGAGTGGTGATGTCTTACATGTTAGGCCTTTACATGTTACATGTAAAGGGATTTTCTTTTTTTAATCATAGTTTGTATATGGAAATCCTTTTAACACTAAAGAAGAAAGGGGAGTTTGATCTTGTGGTGGTGGGTGGATACTTGACATGTATAATTTCAGTGAGATAATAAGGTTTTCACTTGGAAAGGTAAACCTTCTCAAACTCTCCCTTGATAATAATGATAGCTAGAATTTATGTAGTGTTTTAAGGTTTGCAAAGTGCTTTCTAAGCAGGAATCCTCTTAGGGCAAGTAGCACAATGGTTATTGACATCTTCACTTTAGAGATAAGAAGATTTATTCTAGACTTGTGAATTGACTTGCCTAGGACCACCCAGACTGTAGTTTTTAGAGAAAGTATTCCAGCTCCGGGTGTTTTAACTATACTGCACAGACTTCCCACCCCTCTCCCCCAACACCTGACCCCCTCCCAGTAGATATCTTTACCCTTCATACTGAATTACTGTGCCACTGGGGTTTACTCCCCAGAGTCTATACCTCTGGTGCTATGCTATGGGATTGGAGCTGGGCAGTGTGTGCTGAGGCAAGGCATGTTGGGCAAATGCAGTGACCTGCTTCCTAACCTACCAAATTATGTGTTTTGGTTTGTCTAGTAGTATGGAGTTCTTCCTCCAGACACTAGAGATTTGGGGAAACAGAGGAATTTCAAGGGTTTCCAGGCATATCCTGTGTCTTCTAGGTCCCCCAAATGAGTTGACTCACCCAATACCCACTGCCTGTCATAGCCCTTCTTCCTTGGAAAGGGGGTTTAGAAAGGGTGCCCAGGGCCCTTCTGGAAGATGCTTCCGTTCATTCTCAGGTCAGCTCTGCTGTGGAGTTGCCTGGCAAGTCCCCAGGAAGATACTGCCAGACTCATACTCATTCTTGGCTCTTTATAGGGCCACTGGACAAGATCCTGGTGCTTTAACCTCTTCCAGGTCCCAGTGGGGCCGCTCCAGCCCAGGCTTGAGTTACATGCTGGATGAGTCCACCCAAGCCAGCAGGACCCTGAGCATTTGGCTGCTGAAGTCAGGCCTGGGGAACGCAGTCAGGCTGGAGAAACAATGGAGCGAGGCAGGCTTAGCTGGCTGTTTCCTCAGCCAGCCACACCCTTTGGGGATCTGGGGTGGGGTGGAATGGGATGGAATGGGGTGGGAGTCTTAGAAGCAATGAATTTTAGGGTTGAAGGGACTTAGAGATCATCTATTTCCTCCCCCTTGGAATCTCAGAGATGAGGAAACTGAGGTTAAGTTATTTGTCCAAGGTCAAACAGGAAGTAGGGGACTAGCTTTGGGAGGGACAGAGGCTGGCTTGGGGAAAGGGAGAAGCTTTGGATTTTAGTGACCAATGTGGACTCTACCTTGAAGAGGGTCAAGATGAGGAAATCTGTTAGTGAGACCTTTGGTTGGGTCTCTGGAGCTAGTCCCATTCCATGTTTATTTGTCTCTTTCTTCCTGACTCTGGGGCGGGGCCTGATCTCAACCTAACCTGGAGCTATCTGGTTTTGTAATTCTAGGGGCCAAGCCCTCATCTCCTGAGCCCCAAACATACCCACCAGCGACAGCAGCTTTCTGCCACCACAGAAGCCACTATGTTAAGGATGTAGGCTAGGAGGTTTCTGTGTACCTTGTAGAATCTGACTAGGGTGAGTTGATAGCCAAGCGTCAGTGGTGAGCTGCATGGCAGGCTCAGGAATGGTGGGGTGAGTTCCCCCCAAAAGACTTTGTATTTTTCATTGTGCTCAGAGACAAAATGAGCAGTGGCAACATTTAGAAGACCAGAATCTAAGAGATGCTTGTACAAAAGCTTTGCCCATAGCTTAAAATCTCCTCTGGCACACTTGGGGATAGTTGTAGTGATATGGTGGGCCATCGAAGAACGGACAGTGTGGGGAACCAAAGGAAAAAACAAACGTGAAGCAATTAGGGCTTTGTTTCAGGGCATCAAAGTTTATTTTTTAATTGTTTCTTAGTGTCCTTCCCATAACAATCATTCTTGGGGGTTAGAAGTACTCTACCCCTGCCCCAACTTCAGACTGAACTTTCCCTGGTAACAAAAATAATAAAACACCTGACATAGGGACAATGTATATAATATTACCTCTGACAATGTATATAATATTATGTATACGGTTCTGTCTTGGCAGTCTCCTACCTCTCTACTTGGGAGTTGGGAGCTATGGTTCATTATCAATTTTCTAAGACTGTTTCATTTATATTGTTGGAGTCATTGGGTCTGCTTATTTCATTCTATATTAGGATATATTCTGTGTCTATATATTCTATATCAGGTTGTTTTCACTCATTCTCCTGCCGATGAATATTTAGGGTACCAAATCTACGGGGTACCAAGACCATCACAGTGGAGGCAAATCTTTCAGTAGCACAGAACTAAGAGAATTTAGCAATAAGAGAATTTAGGGAGCAAAAAGAATTAACTGAAAAATGAAGCTACTGGTTGGCCTGCTCCCCCACCCCCAGACAGTGGGACTGTTCCTCCTAGACCTGTCCGCCACCTGTGTTGTACCAGTTGAAAAGTTGATTTGGGGCCATGTTTTGTGCCAGTTGCCCCAGAAACAGTTTGTGCTGTTCTGGCCCCAGTATTACTAGTTATGGCTCTGGGGGAGTCACCCAAATGAGTTTGGAGGCAGTTTCCCAAAGAAGAGCCTACATAGACCTCGCGATTGCTGTGGAAAGGATTTTCATGCAAGGCGAAGTTTGCCTCAGTGACTTCTGAAGGGCCTCCCAACTCTCCTGAGATTTGTGAAATGTGTAAACTTGTCTCCTTCCTTCCTCTTCACTTTTAAGAACTGAGTCCCCGATCACATCAGTGGTGTGACTGTGAGAAAAAGATATGTGTGTGTACACTGAGCCAGTGGCCTGCTTGCTGAAAGTGGCACCCAGCCACCCTTGCCTGCTCTGGAGAAGAATAGAGGTCATTGTGAGAGGAAGTACCTTCAGTTCAGATCCTCGTGTGCAGCCTCTGTTTGGTACCAAACATGTTGGGCTTGGAAACACTGATTTGTTCTGTACCATGGAGGGTAAGCCTGGTGTTGGGGTCAAGGAGGCTCTCTAAAGTACCTTTCCATCCCCAGCCTCCTTTAGTCCCAACACCGGGTTTCGGTTCTCAGGGCTCCAGGTCACAAAACTGATAAACAGAAAAATAGAAACATTCCCCACGGGGACTTTGGGGTTGAAGAATCTGGCCCCTAATTTGGGGGATGGCATCAGAAGAAAGGCCACTTAATCTGGTTCTATTCTATAGCTCCTTCCTCTTCTCTTCTGAGCAAGCCAGGGACCCTTCCTTCTTCTGTCCAGGATGAGGACAGTCCAGCCCTAGCCTTCTGTTTTCGTTTTCTCACTGTGTGTATTTTGTCTAAAGGACTATGGAGATTAGGGCCTGAGCACTGCTCCCCACTCCCCCCACATAGCTGACATTCTCCACAGCCCAGATGACAGGAAAGGGGCGACCCCTGGCCAGCCAGGTCCAGCCTTATATGGGAAAGGGAGAAAATTGCTCAGACTTCCCACAGGGACCAGGAGGCCCAGGACTGTGTGGGCAGAGCTTTAGAATGCCCAGGCTGCCTCTGTCTAGTCTGGGAAGATTGTAGCAGAGTGGAAAGGGTAATTCGATTGGTGTCAGATGATCTGGGTTCTAATCCCAGTTCTGTTCATTACTGATTATATGTCCTCTGGTTAGTCACTTCCTCATTAACAAAATAAGGGGGAGTAGGGAAGAGGAGGGAGATTGGATCTCTAATGTCTCTGCCAGCTCTAAATCTAGGATTTTGTGATAGTCTTATGAACTCAAGGAGACTCGAAACCTTCAGAGTGGCATCTGACTGGCTTTTGTAGAGACATAGTCTGCCCTGGCTCTGGTTCACCAGCCTGTTACAGCCTTGCTCTTCACAGCGCTCTCTTGCTTATAAGGATAAGGATCTCTGGCCCAAGGCCAGCCCCATACTCCTAGGCCCTCCCAAGTGGTTTAAAGGACGTTTAAAGTTTTACATCCCCCTCATTTCTGGAGGGTCACTTTAGAATGAAAGTAACATTGAAGACCTAGATTCATGCATGTACACACACACACACACACACACACACACACACTATAAAAAGCTAGGTACAATCCATTTGAAAGTGTGTAGAGGGTGGGTGGGTGTGCATCCCTCACCAGATAGGGAAGGAGATAGTCTGCATCTATACCTGGGAAGGCTATGTGCTTCCCAATGTCACCCCATATATGTGCCCATGTGAATGTGCCCAGTTGGCATTGCAAAAACACCCTTCTCTCTTGCTCTTCCTTAATATATTATAAGGGAGATGGCTGATAAGCTGCCACGTGAGCCCCAGATACGGTATCACCACCAAAGGTTCAGCCGGCCCTGGCCGCTTTGGGACCAGAGTCATGGGGAGCCGAAGATGGAATTTCTTTGGGGTTTGACTCATTTGCATAATTGGTTGTTTTTCTCTCATTCTGATCATTAGCAAGCGGGTTAAGTCCTCTTAAGGAAAGAGAGCTGCTTCCACAGGGAATGTGAGATCATTGGTCTGGGTGATCACCTTTATACAGCTCCTACAATTTTACAGGCACCACCCAGATCACAAGCAATACAGTCCTGACCTTGTAGAAGTTTCTGTGCTACACTAATAAGGACACTGGAAGCTTTCTATAAGGCTGAACTTGGGCCCAAGGCTTATGCTCAAATCCTCTTGGTCCTTTGAGACATTGAACCCTTCTGGATGAGATCCAGGGCATAACTGCCTTCCACCCTATTCTGACATATGTATCCCTCCAAGCGATAGAACAAGACCAGGAAGGGTATGGAAGGTGCAGGCAGGCAAGATGTAGAGTTCAGAAAAGTCAGCTAAGTCAGGAAGGAGGCTGGCAGAGTCTGGTAATAGATAGGTCATAGAAACATATGGTCAATAAAAATGTCTCTAGCAAAGTGATGCCCAATAATATATTGCTTGCTGGATTCACAAATGTTCCTCTTCACCAGGATAAGATCAGAGGATTATAGCTAGGATGTAGTAAGAAGCAAAGGTGCTAGGATCCCCAGAAGGTCCTTATAGTACATTCCATATCATATAGTGTCATGCCAAATCACTAAATCCTAGAACTCTAGGAAGAGATCTCAAAAGTCAGCAAGTCCAACTCTTGCCCAGAGTTTGAATGCCCACTGTGATAGTCCTACAAGTGTAACTGATCTCTTCTGGAAATTCTGCAGCATTCAAGTATACTTCTTTAAATAATACTAACAACAATTGTTATTAAAATAGCTAGCATTTATGTTGTTTGGTTGTTTTCAGTCATGTCTGACTCTTTGTGACCCCATTTGGGGTTTTCTTGGCAAAAAATACTGGAGTGGTTTGCCATTTCCTTCTCTGGCTCATTTTACAGATGAGGAAACTGAGGCAGACTGGGTTAAGTGATTTGCTCAGGGACACACATAGTAAGTGTCTGAGACTGGATTTGATCTCAGGAAAATGAGTCTTCCTGGCTCCAGGCCCAGCACTCTCTCTCTCCACTGTGCCAGCTAGCATTTATATTACATTCATTACTTGGTAAAGTGTGCGTCTGATTCCATTCTACAGCCCTAAAAACTGAGGCCCATTTCCTTTTCCTTGTGAATATCACTAGTGAATGCCAGAGCTGGGGTTCAAACCCAAATCTCTCCTGTCTCTAGGTCTTGTGTTGTTTATTTGTTTGTATGTTTGTTTGTTTTTGTGATACCACAGTGACTTATAATCTCTGGACCTCAGTAAAATAAGAGGCTTGGACTGTATGATCCCTGTGGGCCCTTCCAGAGCTAACTTCCTATGTTCTGTGCTCTCCCATACCTCTCATACTGGCTGTGAGTCTCCATTGCTCCTAAAATTCCCCCTGACTACTTTTGAGGATGATCACACACTAGTCCTCATTGGAAACTCTAGAGAACAGAACTGCAGCCTTCCTGTATTCCAATACCAACTTGTTGTTTTGTCAGTGGAGATGAAAACCCTCCATGTTTCTTCCTTTTCATTCTGGGGGTGGATGCTCAAGCAGGACTGGAGCCATTAAAAGATGCAGCCTCTCTAGGATGTATCAGAGTGAGGATTCTCCTTTCCCTGGTCCTTGCAGCCCCTGATTGACTAACTCCTAACTAACATGGCTGCTGGAGCCTGGTGGCTAGCCAGGGAAACTGCACTGGTTTGGAAAACCAGGACTTTGGGAGAAAGTGAAATTGGGCCGGAGCCTTGGACAGATTTAGACTCTGCTAGAGTACAAGCGGTAAATAATTTCCCAGTCTCAGTGATGTAGATAGTGCCTTCTATATTTTTTCCACTAGACAATAATAATGATTTTATACACACACACTTATACATTTAATATATATACATATGTAAATATATATATACAATTTATACATATGTACATATATATCTCCACACACAATTAGCATGTATATAACCCTTTAAGGCTTGCAGAGCACTTTATAGAAGCTAGCTCATTTGATCCAGTGAGGTAGTTGTTGTCGCTGAGTTGTTTTAGTCGTGTCTGACTCTTTGTGCAAAGATACTGCAGTGGTTTCCCATTTTCTTCTCCAGCTCATTTTACAGATGAGTAAATTGAGGCAAACAGGGTTAAGTGACTTGTGCAGGGTCACAGAGCTAGTAAGTGTCTAAGACAGGACTTGAATTCATGAAGATGGGTCTTTCTGGTTCCAAGCCCTGTGCTCTGACCACTGTGCCACCTAGCTGCCCAACAAAGTGGGTGCTATCATTATTCCCATTTTACTGCCTGAGAGGGGTTTAGTGCCTTCCTCAGGGTCACTCAGCTGAGTGCCTGAGGCAGGATTTGAACTCAGTTCCCTAAGGATGACTAATTGTTCTAGCCTGAGAATACTCAATCAAGTGGATTTTCTGCTGAGTCATTTTGCCCCTCTATGCCCAACATTTATGTTTATTTATATATTTTTTTAAAAAATGTTTTAGCATCACTGTCCTTTCCCAATGACTCCCCCACCCCTACTAAAACACTCTCTTTTGTAGTATTCCAGTGAAACAAATCAACATATGGACCATACCTGAAAATATATGTGTCACTCTGTACCTGTTAGTCTATCACCTCCTTTTGGTGAGTCCGGAGGCAGGCTTCACCATCATTTACTGATAAATTTTCCTGCTCTGTGGAAGTCATTTTCTTTGGAGAAAGTTGAGAGCTGAGGGAGAAGGGAAGGTGGAGGGAGAGCTAATAATTAATAATAATACCTTGTAGCAAGCTTAGCAGTTTTCAAAGCACCTTCATATGCAATATCATGTTCAATCCTCACAACACTTCCATGAGAAAAGAAGGGCAGGGAAGGGAAGAAAAGAAGGGCTATAGAAGCATTAAAAACCTTTTTAGTGTCTTAAGAAATAATGTATCTCTGTAAAGGCCTTTCCAGACTTTAGGGGAAAACCCCTTAGAAAAGAGGAGGATAGGACTGGACAAAAGTAGGCCTTGGTTTTTGTTAGGAAAATGGAGTAAAGATGATAACCACATTTAACCAGACCTTCCCCTACCTTGAAGTGACTTGGTTATTGACCTGAGGGAAGTCCACCTGAAGTCATTGGGAGGCTGGCCTTCTACCCGGGGGAGGGATTAAGATATCTGTTGGAGGTAGAAGGTCCCTATGTTTAACCTCAGGACTGAGGTCTACTAGCCCTGGAGGAAAAGGGTGGTGATTTGGATAATCACTTCTGAAATGTTAATCCAGACTGTATTTTAAGATATCTTTTTCCTTAATATGTTTAATGTGAAGTGTAGAACCTATATCAGATTGCGTGCCATCCCATCTTGGGTGGGGAGGAGGGAGGAGGAGGGGGAGAAAATTTGAAACTCAAAAACTTGAGGAGCTGAATGTTGTGAACTAAAAATAAATAAATTTAAAAGAGAAAAAAAAAGATATCTTTTCCTTGTTTAAGATTCCTCTAAGTATTACTGGAAATCTTCTTGGGGCAGAAAGTCATGCCCAGGGGCATGGGAGACCATGCCAGTTTGGACATCTCTCTAAGTCAGAAATAGTTTAGGTGTAAAATGATAAACTAAATTCTCTCTAGTAGACCTGAACCTAAATTGCAGAGTACAGTATTAGCATTAATATTTTATCTTCAACATCCTCATTTTACAGATAAGAAAACTGATGCCACTAAAGGTTGTCACTTGCCCAAGGTCACAGAGCTGGTACTGTGAGCCCAGCTGGGGCTTCTGACTACAGGTTTAAAGTCCTTTCTACAAGCTATGCTGATTCCCTTTAGAAAGAGTTCAAGACCAGGGCAAGTCACGCTATGTGATGCCTTCATCCTGACAGAAGAAACCATCTTTATTCTGGTGAAATCAGCTTAAAATGAACTCCAGGGGTGGTCTTTAAGGAGAAAATACGTCAGGGGTTCTTAACATGGGGTTTAATGTTTTTTTAAATAACTGCTTTTAAATATAATTGGTTTTTTTTGTGATCCATTGTATTTTATGCATTTTAAAACCTCATCCTAAGAAAGGGTTCACAGGTTTCATCATTCTTCCAAAAAGGCAAATGATACAAAGGTTAAGAACCCTTTGCAATAAGGTAACTTGAAGCCTAAAAGGTGCATAGGTGTGTGTGTGTGTGTATTGTGAGTGTGTGTATATTGTGTATATATCTGTGTATAGGTAATGTGATAAAGTGAAGAAAATTTGGCTTTGATGATTGTTGAGCAGTGTTGGGCTGGCTACACGGGGGGTTGGGGGTGGGGGTGGAGGGGGGGAGAGAGAGAGAGAGAGACAGAGAGACAGACAGAGAGAGAAAGAGGGAGAGAGACAGAGAGAGAGAGACAGAGACAGAGAGAGAAAGAGAAAAGGAGAGGGAGAGAGAAACACCTTGGGCTTTTTAAAAAAGCTTTTATTGATATCTCCTGTTTCTTACATCATCACAGTTATCCAAATATCCCTCTATATCCCTCCCTAGAGAGCCATCCCAGAACAAATAGAATTTTTTAGAGAGGAAAAGTATCAGCACAACTGACCAATACATTGAAAAAGTCTGAAAACATGTTTAATGTACCCATTGTCATCCTCCCATCTCCAGGAAGGAGTAGGTCGGGGGTGTCTTCTAATATCCCTTCATTCAAGTCCTGAAGGACCTTCTTGTTACATTTACTTTAGATTTTTGGTTTGTTGTTTGCGGTTGTTCTTTCCAGTTAGATTGTGGTAGTTACCGTGCATATTGTTTTCTTGGCTCAGCTTACTTCATTTGGTATCAGTTCTTATAAATTCCATGCTTCTCTATTCATCGTACACATCATTTCTTATAGCATAGTAATATTCCATGACATTCAGGTACCATAGTTTGTTTAACCGTTGACCAATCAATGGGCATCTACTTTGTTTCCGATTCTTAACTATCACAAAAAGCTCTTCTAAAATATTTTGGAGGGGCAGCTAGGTGGCGCAGTGAGTAGAGCAATGGCCCTGGAGTCAGAAGGACCTGAGTTCAAATCCGGCCTCAGACACTTGACACACTTATTAGCTGTGTGACCTTGGACAAGTCACTTAACCCCAATTGCCCTGCCTTCCCCCCTGCAAAAAATAAAATAAAATATTTTGGAGTGTATGGGGACTTTCTTCTTATTGATGACTTTCTTGGGGTATAAGCCCAACAATGGATTCTCTGGTTCAAAGGGTATAGACATTTTAATCACTTTATTTGCATCATTTCACAGATCTACCAACAATGTATTAGTATGCTTATTATTCCACAACCCCTCCAACATTGATTCTTGCCATTTTTTGGTCATTTTTGCCGATTTGTGGGATATGAGGTTAAGTCTCAGATTTGTTTTGATTTACATTTCTCTAATTAGTGATTTGGAGCATTTTTTCATATGGTTGTGAATACTTTGCAGTTCTTCTTTTGAGAACTATTTGTTCATATCCTTCAATCATTTATCTATTGGGGATTGACACACACACATGTATCTATATACATATATGTATATACACACATGTATATTGTTATGTGTGCATTTGTTTATTGTTTATGTATCTTGGATACCAAACTCTTATCAGAGAAGTTTGATAAGAAGATATTTTCCCTATTCAACCACTTCCTTTCTTATCCTAGATGGATTAATGTTGTCTATGAAGAAGCTTTTCAGTTTAAGGTTTTCAGTTTCCACTGAAACTTCTCACACCAGTCACTTTCCTAATTCACAACCCAGTGCAGTAGCAAGGGGTTTATCAGAGAACTGGGCCAAGGGCCTTTGCTCTTACTATAGTACATACCTTTGAGTCACTCCCCAGAGAAAGAGAAGGAAGATCAGGGAAAGCTGAATGGTGCACTGGATGGAACTCTGGGTCCAGAGTCAGGAAGATTTGAGTTCAAATCCAACCTCAAATGCTTATTAATTGTGTGACCCTATGCTTAGCCTCTTAACCCGACTCGGGTTAAGAAGATAACCTGACCTCACAGGGATATTGTGAAGAACAAATGAGATATTTGTAAAGAGCCTGGCACAGAGTAGGTGCTTAATAAATGCTTATTCTCTTTCCACTCTCCTTTTAAGGAGGAAGCTGTGGACACAAGGAGAGGCAGGCAGTTCAAAGGTTGGAGTCAGACACATGAAGCTGAGAAGCCTGTACTGGCCATTCAGATGCCCAAGAGCCTGATGTGTTCTCTCCCTCCTCTCATGGTGGGGGGATGGGGGGAGGAGCAGTGGAGGAAGGAGGGGGAGAGAGGCAGTGGAGAAGGGAGGGGAAGAGGGGTAGTAGAGGAGGGAGGGGGATTCGTCAGCAGCAGCTGCTGTGAACAGTGGGCCAGCTCCGAGGACCATCTGGAGGAGGCATGGAGGAGGGAGGGTCAGCTTCTCTCTCCTGCGGTTTGAGCTCAGCTGCTTCTTCCTTTACTGGGCCTGCTGTTAGCTAAGGCATTTGGGCTTTTTGGACCGCAGGAGAAGGAGGTTACTTTAACCTCTCTTCTGGGGCTTCTTCCTTACCCCAGCACGTACTCCAAGGGAAGCCTTATGAGTACTGGAGAAACAAGGGGTAGAATCAGGGACTAGTGTAGCTTCTAGACTCAGCAGGAAAGAGGAAGTGCAGAAAACTCACAGTTTTGCATAAATAGAATTCTAGAGAAACAGAATGTATCTAGAATGGTCCTTAGAGAACATCTATTTCAACTCCCTACATTTTACAGATGGGAAGAGACTTGACCAAGGTCACACAGCTGATCTGTGGAGCTGATAGCTTAGAAGAACATAGAATGTGAGTGGTAGAAGAGACTCAACCCTCTCGTTTTACAGATGAGGAAACTGAGACCCAAATTCAAACAGCAAGTCAGTGACAGAAGTGGGATTTGGAGTTGGAGGACTGGGTTCAAATCCCAGCCCTTCTGCTAATTATCTCTGTGACCATGAGCAAATCACTTTCCCTCTCCGAACCTTGGTTTCCCCATCTGTAAAATGGGGAGGGGATGTTTGGACTGGATGATCTCTCAAGTCTCTCTCATTTTATGAGAATGGCAGAGTTGAGACTGGAAGCCAGGTATTCTGATACTCAGTCTATAATTATTTCATCTACACCATACCTGTATCTTTTCTTTTCAAAGGAATTTGTTTGAGATCAAAATGAAAATATCTATGTAACATGTATTTATTATATATATATATAATATATATACACATATTATACATATTTTACATATATATTCTATGTATTACATATATTATATTATATACATATATACATACATTATGTGTATATTATAATATATTACACATATATGTACATATACATATGCTATACAACCATATATATATACATATTATATATACATATATAAAATATGTTTCAGATGCAGTCCAAAACTTACCACTTCCAAGAAGCCTTCCCTGATTAGCCTCACCCCATACTGATCATTCTCTTGGCCCACATTCCAGTATGCACTTGGGAATACAGTTTCTATTTCTTATATTTATTCATGTCCAGCTTTGCAGTTTTTCCCTAGTTGTTTCATAGGTATAGGTTTTATTTTTAAGAGAATTGACTCTGTCTTGTACTTACCTTGATTTTGGCCCCACTCCCCAAATACTTAGGAAGACACTGTGTATACAGATGGTACTCAATAAATATTTGTTGAATGAATGCATGAATTAATAAGTTAATCCATCCATATTCATTATAGGGTCAGGAGCTGTTACAAGACTTCACAGAAATTTTGAGCTGAAAAGGACTGTAGGCTGTCAAACGTCAGATCAGGAAGGGGCCTTAGAACATAGTGTGTTAGATGGCAGACTGCAGAGGACTTACTCCAACCCCTTCATTTTAGAGAGGAAGTAACTAAGACCCAGAGGAAAGCCCTGGAAGGGAAAAAAAAAAGGACTGGAAAAGAGGAAGTCAAGTAGAAAACCTTGAAAGAGAGGGGCCTCAGAGAAGAGAGGCTTTGAAGCCACCGAAGACTAGATTCAGCTTTACAGTAAAATGAATACAGAAGAGAGGGCCCAGGGCGCATACAAATCAGGCCCCAGGTGTGGCAGTAACTGGTCACTGGGATGCAGTAGCCAGCCAAGTCAGCTGAGCCTTGTCTTAGGATAGGGCCAGCAGTGCCTGGGTGGCCAAGCCAGGGAATTACAGCTGCCAAACTCCAGTACCCCAATCAGGGTGGTCACATTTGCTTCCTCCTTTGTCAAAGGCTATGCAGTTATAATCATAGACTATTGGTTTTGGAAGGGTCCATTGAGAATCGAGGAGTTCTTAACCATGATCATGTCAACCCCTTGGACAGTCCAGTGAAGCCTAACAAACCTTTCTCAGAATGATGTGTGTATATGTAAACACACACGTGTGTATATCCATACACACGTGTGTATATACACGTATATGCGTGTAAATACAATATGCATATAATATATAAATGCATAAATAAAATGCATAAGATTACAAAGAAAATCAATTATATTAAAATACAATTTTAAGATTTTTTTTTTTTAGAAAAAGGTCAAAAGCTGCAGACTAAGAATTCCTGAATTCTAGGGCAGCCCTCTCATTTTCCTGAGGTCCAGGGTCACATCCAGTCAGTGGCAGAAGCAGGACTCTCAATCTCTACTCTCCTGTTCAGATAACTGATTGTGTATCAAAGAGTCAGATTCTCTTCCTTTCTTATGTTTGCTTGCTCTTTTTATTTAATCTCATTGGCTTCTGGGTTGGGTGATTGATGCAGGAATGTGGTACCAGGGAGGAGAGAAGAGCCATAAAGAGGATTTTCTTTCTTTTTTGGAGGCGACCAGAGTTAAGTGACTTACCCAGGGTCACACAGCTACTAAGTGTCTGAGGCCAGATTCAAATTCAGGGCAGGTACTCTATCCACTGTGCCACCTAGCAGCCCCTGTATGTGATTTTCTTGACTGACCAACTCAAGTCAACAAGCATTTTTTAAGTGCTTACTTTTTGGGAGGCACTACAATAAATGCTGAGGATACAAAGAAAGTCCAAAACAGACCAAATCCTCAAGGAGCTCACATTCTAATATGGGAGACAACATGTAAACAACTATGCACATACAACATATATATGGGGTAAATGGGAAGTAATCTCAGAGTAAACACTAGCAGTTGAGGGGATGGGGGACGCCGAAAGGCCTCTTGCAGAAGGCAGGATTTGAGCTGGGTCTTGAAGGAAGCCAGAAGGCAAAGACAAGGAGAGAGAGCATTCCAAGCATGGGAGACAGCCTGTGAAAAGGCACAGAGTGAAGAGATGAGGTGTTTACATGGGAAGGAACAGCGATAACACCAGTGTCACTAGATCATACAGTGTGTGGAGGGGAGTAAGACGAGTGCAAAGGTAGGAAGGGGTCAGGTAATGAAGGACTTTAAAAGCCAAACTGAGGATTTTATATTTGATCCTAGAGGTCATAGGAAACCACTGGAGTTTATTTTAGTGGGAGAGTAACATGGTCAAACCAGCATTTCCCTTCCTTCCTGTCTTCCTTCCTTCCTGTCTTCCTTCCTGTCTTCCTTCCTTCCTTCCTTCCTTCCTTTCTTTCCTTCTTTCTTTCTTTCTTTCTTTCTTTCTTTCTTTCTTTCTTTCTTTCTTTTCTTTGTCCATTCTTTCTTTCTTCCTTCCTTTCTTTCTTTCCTTTGTCCGTTCTTTCTTTCTTTCTTCATTCATTTATTTGTTTATTGAGGTGAGGTGATTAGGATTAAGTGACTTGCCCAGGGTCATACAACTAGTAAGTGTCAAGTGTCTGAAGCCAGATTTGAGCTCAGGTCTTTCTGACTCCAGGGCCGGTGCTCTATAGACCTGCATTTTAGAAGATTGCTTTGGCAGCTGATTGGAGAATGGATTGGAGTGGGGAAAGGCTCGAGGCAGACATATCATCCAGCAGGTTATTGCAATAGTCCAGGCATGAGATGATGAGGGTCTGCACCAGGGCGGTGGCAGTGTCAGAGCAGAGAAAGAGGTATGCATGAGATGTTAGAAGAGATGTGTCTGATGACAGGACTTGGCAACATCACCCCCTCCTGCCCTTGCTACTCATACTCTGAAATGCTCAGTATATAGTTCTGCTATAATGCTTGTTTCAAAAACACAAATTTATCCCAACATGATTGAAATATTAGGGAACATTTTGAGCATGACTCCAGCTTCAAGTTTACTTATACCCAGTTTCCTCCAAGAGGAAACATTGAGAAAACAGCAAACGGCACCACTTCATAATAACTCATAAGCTGCAACCTTTCCAATGCCCACTTCCACTAGCAAACTTTAGGTCTTTTAGAAGGAAAAGTGTCATGTTTACTGTGTCACTAAGTTTCTTAGCCTTGTGCCCTAATCCCATATTCCTTATAAGCCATGTGATTTTTATTGTGTGATTTTTGCGTAGGACTGTACTTTTGTGGGGGGGTGTCTATGTTCTACTAGAGTAAAACTGACTGAATTTTCTTTCACATCTCCCCCAGGTAGACCCAAAGTCACTTCTCCCAACCTCCACACCCCCCCACTCAAATTCTGGAGAAAAAAATGGAAGCGCAAGGGGTGTGAGAAAGAAAACAAACAAAAGTCCCTAAAGAACATTAATCCCTTATATATACATATGACTTCATATTTTCCTAACACCCTTGTATTTATTTAAATAGATTTATGTCTGATCTGTAAAATTGAATTACTCATACTTTGCTCACTTGAAGGCAGGGGGTTGAACCAGATGATCTTGTAACAATCCTTCTAAGTGCTGAGAGCTATCACTCCTCCTTACTTCTGAAAGGTTCAAAGTGGCAGTACTTTTCCTATAAATTATCGGAGGACCATAAAGAGCTGCAGAAAGGTTCATATCCCACTTCTGGGCTTTTTGCATGGCCTCTCTGGGCCTCATTTTTCTCATCAGTAAAAGTGAGGGGGGTTGGACCACATGGCCCCAAAATCCCTTTCAACTCTAGGTCTGTGATCCTATGATGTCATTCGATCCTCATGGTAGTGCTCAGGGAATAAGGATCAGTAGACCAGATATTTATAGTCCCATTTTACAGATGAGCAAACCGTGGCTCTGAAACCCTCAGCTTGCTCAGGGTTACAAAATGAAGTGTCTGAAGCTCAGGCTAGAACCCAGGCATACTTTTGGCACTACATCAGGCTGTCTGGGGAAGAGGAGACACAGGCGCCACGATGTGTCTGGCCAGGTACAGTTGAAGGCATTCAGACCTTGCTGAAAGATACCCCTCTCTCCCATGTTGTATCTGCCTCCATCTCTAAACTTCAGAGAGCAACTGCGAACTAACTGTAACACTGAGCACATTCTTTGCCCATAGTAGGTGCTTATCTTATGTTCGTTGCATGAATAAATTAGTGATGGAGCTTATCCAACCAATGTCTCTCATCTAGGTAGAGTGTGGCGTCTGGCCTCCCCCTTTGGTGCCTCCCTGAAGTACAGAAACCCTCCTTGGCTCATTGGCTTGTGGAGGGAATCTATAAGCAAATGAACTTCTGTGTCAATGAATCTCCCCCTCCCCTTGTCTTCCCTGCCCCTGAGGACTGTTCCTCTCTCTCTCAGGAATTTCTCTGTGACCAGAAGTACAGTGATGAAGAAAACCTGGAGGAAAAGCTCACAGCCTTCAAGGGTAAGCCTGGGCTGGTGGCCCTCGGGACCCCTCCGTGATGGCTTCCAGACGAAGCCCTCTGTCCTGGGAAAGCCCAGGGCCAGTTGCTGTTGACTCTGTCCCTTGTTCCCTTTGGATTCATTCCTTGGGCGACAAACAAAGCAGTCAGATAGATCTCTGTCCCATGGATCTGGGCCATGACCTTATATCCATTTTGGAACTCACCCTGTCCCTTTTTCCTTTGTATTTCTTTGTGGAATCCAAGCCGGATACACCGGGTGTGGGGTTCTCAATGAACCCCACTGAGGAGAGAGTTCTTGCCCTCCTCTTCCTTTCTTGGTGCCTCAGACTGGCACTCACTTTGGCCTTTCCTGCCCAGAAGATGCTTGCCACACCTTTCAAGCTCCCTGCCCTACAGTCCACCCTAGGCAGGACCCTTTCTCCTCTTCCTCTCCTCCTCCCCTGCCTCAGGTCTACAGGGCTGGCTTTTTTCTGCTTTGCTACCCGAGCCCACTGGCTCTCTGTAGTCTTGCACAATCAGTCCATTGTGAGCTGCCCTCTCCCCCTCCAGGCAGAGTGTCTCAGGAGCCCCTGTGGAGAATGGGCATTTGTGTAGCTGCACCGGGGCAGGGGGGCAGGATTTCTGCCCATTGAATCCCAGCAGCACGGGATGAAAAGAAAACACGAACATGGAGCCCATGTTGGAAAAGGGGCAGCATAAAGGCTCTTCTGTCTCCAGCCATGCCTTCCAGCTTCCAGCCAGCAATCCCCCCCAAAGTGGAAATATATATGTAAGGAGTGTGAGCGGGTAAATCTTCTCTGGATGGATCCATACACATGGGGCAGAGGAAGCTTTGTCTTTGGGCAGGACACACAAACAGTAGCATATAACTTCATGACCCTAAGCAAACAAACTTTATGGAATGCTAATCAGTCAGTCAACAAACAAACATTTACTACTCACTTACAGAGTGCCAGGCACTGTGCTAAGTGCTGGGGTTACAAAGAGAGACTAAAAAACACAGCCATTGCCCTCAAGGAGCTTACAGTCTAAAGGGGGAGACCAGATGCAAATAATTGGATATATACAAGGTAGATATAGAGAGTTGGAAGGCAGTCTCAGAGAGAAGGTGCTAGTGGCAGAGTGGACTGGAAAAGAGTTCCTGCGGTCTTTTTTTAAAAAATTAATTAATTTTTAGTTTTCAACATTCATTTTTTATAAGATTTTGAGTTCTAAATTGTACCCCTTCCCCAAGATAGCATGCAATCGGATATAGGTTATACATATACAGTCCTATTAACCATATTTCAACATTAGTTGTGTTGTAAAAGAGGAATCAAATCAAAAGGGGAAAACCATGAGAAAGAAAAAAAAGAGAGAAAATAGTCTGCTTTGATCTACATTCAGACTCCATGGTTCTTTCTCTGGATGTGGATGGCATCACCCTCATGAGTCTTTTGGAGTTGTCTTAGATCATTGTATGGCCTCTTGCAGTTTTGAAGGGAGCCAAAGAAACAAGAGACGGAGGTGAGCAGGGAGAGCCTGCCAGGCATGGGAGACAGTCAGTGCAAAGGTGTGGCACGGACAGAAAATTGAGCATCTGGGGATATAGTTACAAGTGAAAACAAAGACAATTCCTGCCTTCAAAGAGCCTACATTCTAATGGGGGGAGAGGGGGAACGGTACCAAAAAGGGAGCCAAAAAGGGATGATTGGAGAAGGTGTTGTGTGAGAGGATGTGGTCTAGAGAGTCAGAAGCACAGCCAGGAGGAGAATGAAGCATAGCTGGTTTGTGCCCATTCCCAAAATGAAGGGCCCAAAAGGAACACACCAGTGGATAAGGGAGGCCTGCATGGAAGTGGGATGTTCCAGGGTGAAAAGATAGCTGGGTCATGGTGGCAAAGTTCAGAGAGGTAAGAAAGCAGGAAAGGTGTGGAGGGAACAGGTTATGAAGAGCACGATGCCAAACAGAGTAGTTTATGTTTGATCCTGGAGGTAATAGGGAGCCATTGGAGTTTAATGAATAGGCTATAACATGATCAGGCTTGCCCTTTAGGAAAATCACTTTGGCAGCTGAGTGGAGGAGAGACCTGAGGCAGGGCAGTCACCTCAGCAGTAGTAGGAAAGTTCAGAAGGTGGGGGAATGTTGACTTTAAGATGCCTGTAGGACATCTGGCTCGAGATGTCCAAGAGGCAGTTGGAGCTTGGCAACTGCAGTTCAGAAGAGAGACTAGGCCTGGATGTGTAGGTCTGGGAGTCATCTGCATACAGATGATACTTGGGCTTTTGGGAGCTGAGCCTTTACCAAGAAAGAGAGTTTAGAGTGAAAAGAGGAAGCTCAAGACAGAACCTCAGAGGACATCCATGGTTAGCTGACATGACACAGATCAAAACCTAGCAAAGGACCCTGTGGAGGAGGAGTTAGACAACATTCCCTTTCATTTCTGTATCCTCAATCTCATAGATAACTAGGCTACCTTTCTTCCAAGTAGTTCAAAGAATATCCCATGTGTCATCTCAGTGATCACTTTTTTAGAAAATTAAATGTTTTGTTAAAAAACATTACTAAAAATCAGCACAACCAACTAAATTTGCTTAGTACATATTTATATCTTAATTAATTTCAGTGAAATATCATAAAAATTTTTCAGTCCTCTGTATTTTAATTTAGTCCCCTCATCTCTGTCTCTTAAGTTTCCCTGACTTCCTTTGAGACTCAGAAGAAAGTGGGAAAAAAAGAAACTTACATGATAACTTTATTATATATTTAAAAGGAATAACAAGTTGTACATAATAGATTTGCAGTTTCATGTGAAATCATCTTTTTTTATTATGCTATGTTATGGAAATGCTTTTTTTATTCCATAAGCTAAAAATTAAATAAATAAAAAGTTTTTAAAAAAGACTCAAATCCCACTTTCTGCAAAAGGTCTTTTAGTCTCTAAGTCCACATCAGAATTCCTTGTTTTCTCATTTATTGTGCTCTCATAGAGTCATCATGTATTCTGTCCTTCTAGCTTTGCTTTTTTTTGGGGGGTGGGGGGGTCCCTTTGCATTATTCTATGAAAGTCGCAGGGTCGTGGAATCATAGATCTAGAGCTGGAAGGGACCTTAGCAGCCATTGGTCCAACCCCATCATTTTACAGATAAGGAACCAGGAGCAGAGAGGTCAAAAGACTTGCCCAAGGTTACAGGTAGTAAATAGCAGAGGTAAGATTCAAACCCAGGATCTCAGACTCCAAATCCAGTATTCTTTCCACCTTACCATGCTCATTCCTTATAAGGCTTTTTTTTTAATTCCTCCAACTTATTGGTCTCAAATGCATTATAGTATTCTATTATATTGAAGTATCATAATTTGACCCTTAATTCCCCTATTGTGAAATATTTGGGTTGTTTTTTGGTCTTTTGTTTGTTTTGCAATTTTACATATGTGTATAGATGCATGTATATACATATATACGTACACACATATTTATATATATAATGCTGCTTTGAAAAATTTTTTAACCGATTGCCCTTTTTTTTAAATGACTCTTTAAGGGTGTGTTCCCAATGACTGGGTAGAAGGGTGTGATTATTTTTGTAATTTTTACTACACATTGCCAGACTGTTCCCTCAAAAGATTCTGCAAGCTAGTAATTCCCCCAATAATGAATGGATGTACTTGTTTCTCCATGATTTCTCATTCATCTTCATAGCATTACTGAGAGAGAGGGAGGAAGCAGGTAACATTACCTCCCTCCGCTTTCCAGAAAGGACAACTGAGTCTCAGAGAGGTTAAAGGCTTCATTTCAAGATAAACTGGCTGCCAGTGGAGGAACGTGAATAAGGATGAGAGAAAATGGCGATTCTCTGAGTAGATTGACAAGAAAATAATAATCCATATTTACCATAATTCTTTAAGATTTATAAAGTGTTTCCCTCACAACAATCCTATGATGTAGATGTGGGACTATCATCATTCTCATCCCCATTTTACAGATGAGAAAATTGAGGCTCAGAATTCACTGACTTGCTCACAGTCACACAGCTAAGAAGTCTTTTTTTTTTGCCCTATTGATTATTTTATTAAATAAGTAAAAACATTCTTATTTACACAACCACTATAAAATAGAAATATTTCAGAAAGTATGTTATAGGGACATGTATAATTTGATTTGGTCTATCATACTGAAAATGGGGCAAGGCAATTTAATTTCCATCTTGTATGTTGTCACTTAAGAGCTCAGCAACAAGGCAAGACTCCCTTAAACCAAAATATCACAAATAGAACAAGTCCCAACTCACAGCTAAGAAGTCTTAAAGCTGGGACTTGCACCCAAGCTCTTTCACTCAGTCCAGTGCTCCTTCCTCTCCCCTTTCCTGGTTCTCTGAGCCAACTGACATGGGAATTGTCTGGCCCTTTGATGAAGTTCTTGTTTGCTGCTGTCCCTGGGCTCCAGCTAACACAGACTCTTACTCTGTCTTCCAGAGAAGTATATGGAGTTTGACCTGAACAATGAAGGAGAGATTGGTAAGTCAATTCACTAAGGACTAAGCAAGGCTGGGAAATTCCATGGAGATGGGTCGTTGGTGGTTGTGGTTTGTCCTTCGTTCTTGAAGAGGACCATGTCATCAGGACATGGACATGATCTGCAAGTGGATTGAAGTGAGGGAGGGCTGTGAAGCCTTGCTTTCTCCTCCAGTGCGATCTGGGTCCAGTGGCCAGATAGAGATCAGAATGACTGGAGCTGGCCCAGCATGGAGGTGGGTGAAGGAGAGGGAAGGTGGGAATGCATGCATATAGAGGACATACACAAGGGTGTTGGGTAAGAGTCCACACTGACCTATGTATGTGATTGGGGGAGAATGACAGAATTTAGAGGGGAAAGGGACCTCATTAACCAAATCACTCGACTGCTGCTTGACAAGTGAGCATTCAGCCTCTGCTTGAAGACATTCAAGGAGCAAGAACTCTATCTCAGAAAGACCATCCCGTTTTAAATAACTCAACTCTTTGGAAGCTTTTACTGATATCAAGCCTAAATTTTCCTCTTTATTACTCCCTGGCCCTCCTCCCCTCCCCCAGTTTGTAACATTTCAAGTGAAGTTTGAGCTTCTAGGAAGTGTACTTATTGTTTCAGGGTTTTTCCCATCTCCCAGACTGCAAGGTAAAAGGCTTTTTTAAAAAAAATATTTATTTATTTAATTTTTTAAGTTTTCAGCATTAATTTTCACAAGAATTTGAATTACAAATTTTCTCTCCATTTCTACCTTCTTCCTCCACTCCAAGATGGCGTATATTCTGGTTGCCCCGTTCCCCAGTCAGCCCTCTCTTCTGTCACCCCACTCCACTCCTATCCCCCTTTCCCTTCTTCTCTTGTAGGGCAAGATAGATTTCTATGCCCCATTGCCTGTATATCTTATTTCCTAGTTGCATGCAAAAACTTTTTTTTTTGAACATCTGCTTTTAAAACTTTGAGTTCCAAATTTGCTCCCCTCTTCCCTCCCCACCCAACCTCCCTAAGAAGGCAAGCAATTCAACATAGGCCACATGTGTATCATTATGCAAAACCCTTCCATAGTATTCATGTTGTGAAAGACTACTTATATTTCCCTCCATCTTATCCTATCCCCCTTTATCCAATTTTTTCCCTTGACCCTGTCCCTTTTCAAAAGTATTTGCTTTTGATTACCTCCTCCCCCTATCTGCCCTCCCTTCTATCATCCCCCCCTTTTTATCTCCTTCCTCCTTCTTTGATGTGGGGTAAGATACCCAATTGAGTGTGTATTCCCTCCTCAGGTCAAATCTGATTAGAGCAAGATTCACTCACTCCCCCTCACCTGCCCCCTCTTCCCTTCCAACAGAACTGCTTTTTCTTGCCACTTTTATGTGAGATAATTTACCCCATTCTATCTCTCCTTTTATCCCTCTCTCAATATATTCCTCTCTCATCCCTTAATTTGATTCTTTTTTAGATATCATCCCTTCATATTCAACTCACCTTGTGCCTTCTGTCTATACACACACACACACAAACACACACACATATGTATATTCCCTTCAGCTACCCTAATACTGAGATCTCATGAATTATACACATCATCTTTCCAGGTAGGAATGTAAACAAAACAGTTCAACTTTGATAAGTCCCTTATGATTTCTCTTTCCTCTTTACCTTTTCATGCTTCTCTTGATTCTTGTGTTTGAAAGTCAAATTTTCTATTCAGCTCTGGTCTTTTCACTGAGAAAGCTTGAAAGTCCTCTATTTTATTGAAAATCCATATTTTGCCTTGGAGCATGATACTCAGTTTTGCTGGGTAGGTGATTCTTGGTTTTAATCCTAGCTCCATTGACCTCCAGAATATCATATTCCAAGCCCTTTGATCCTTTAATGTAGAAGCTGCTAGATCTTGTGTTGTTCTGATTGTGTTTCCACAATACTCAAATTGTTTCTTTCTGGCTGCTTGCAATATTTTCTCCTTGATCTGGGAGCTCTGGAATTTGGCAACAATATTCCTAGGAGTTTTCTTTTTGGGATCTTTTTCAGGAGGCGATCATTGGATTCTTTCAATTTCTATTTTACCCTGTGGCTCTAGAATATAAGGGCAGTTCTCCTTGATAACTTCTTGAAAGATGATATCTAGGCTCTTTTTTTGATCATGGCTTTCAGGTAGTCCAATAATCTTTAAATTATCTCTCCTGGATCTATTTTCCAGGTCAGTGATTTTTCCAATGAGGTATTTCACATTGTCTTCTATTTTTCCATTCCTTTGGTTCTGTTTTATAATATCTTGATTTCTCATAAAGTCACTAGCTTCCACTTGCTCCAGTCAAATTTTTAAGGTAGCATTTTCTTCAGTGGTCTTTTGGACCTCCTTTTCCATTTGGTTAATTCTGCCTTTCAAGGCATTCTTCTCCTCATTGGCTTTTTGGAGCTCTTTTGCCATTTGAGTTAGTCTATTTTTTAAAGTGTTATTTTCTTCACTATTTTTTGGGTCTCCTTTAGCAAGTCATTGACTTCTTTTTTATGGTTTTCTCACATCACTCTCATTTCTCTTCCCAATTTTTCCTCTACTTCTCTAACTTGCTTTTCCAAATCCTTTTTGAGCTGTTCCATGGCCTGAGACCAGTTCATGTTTTTCTTGGAGGCTTTTGATGTAGGCTCTCTGACTTTGTTGACTTCTTCTGGCTATACGTTTTGGTCTTCTTTGTCACCAAAGAAAGATTTCAAAGTCTGAGACTGAATCTGGGTGCATTTTCACTGCCTATTCATGTTCCCAGCCAACAACTTGACCCTTGAGCTTTTCGTTGGGGTATGACTGCTTGTAGAGTAGAGAGAACTTTGTCCTAACCTTGAGGGGCTGTGCTGTTGTTTTCAGAGCTATTTCTACACGGCAAGCTCTGACACACCAGCACTCCTCCTCCCCCAAGAACCGCCAATCCGGACCGGGACTCAGATCTAAGCAGGCTCTGCACTCCTGCTCTGATCCACCACTTAATCCCTCCCACCAGGTAGGCCTGGGACCAGAAGCAACTGCAGCTGTAGCTCTGGAAGCAGCCTCAGAGCTGTGCCACCTCTCCTGCCCCCAGGGTGGTGGCTGACCACAAACTCCTTTCACTCAGACCCCACAGTTTTTCCCACTAACCTTCTCTGTCATCTTTGGTGTTTGTCAGTTGAGATGCCTAGTAACTGCAATAGCTCACTGATTCAGGGCACTAGGGCCTGTTCCACCCGGCTCCAGGTCTGGTTGGTGCAGGTGCGGCCCATGCTGGACTCTGCTCCGCTCTGCTCCCAGCACGGTGTGATAGACCTTACCCAGTGATCATCCAGGCTGTCCTGGGCTGGAGCCCTGCTTCCCTCTGCTATTTGGTGGGTCCTGCAGCTCTAGAATTTGTTCAGAGCCATTTTTATAGGTTTTTGGAGGGACCTGGCAGGGAGCTCACGCAAGTCCCTGCTTTCCAGCCACCATCTTGGCTCTGCCCCTGGGAAAAGGCTTTTACTGGGGCTAATTGGCCATCGCTGAAGCCAAGCCTGGCCTCTGGCATGGCTGATACCCTTTCACTTCTCGCTCCTCTTTGGGCCTTCCATTTCTTCCAAAGTCTACCTCCATACTCAGCAATTTGCCTGCAATTTTAGATCTGAGAGGGACCTGTGGAGAATGAAGGATATTGAACTGTGTCCTGGTCCCAGATATGTTTCTACTACTTTAGCAAAAGACAAGGAGAAGCCAAATGCCTTTAGAAGACCTTAGCTTCCTGTTCTCATACTATTTGCCTCAATTTTCTTTTTAAATATTCAAACAGGGGCAACTAGTTGATACAGTGGATAGAAAACTGGCCCTGGAGTCAGGAGGACCTGAGTTCAAATTGAGCCTCAGATACTTTGACACTTACTAGCTTTGTGACCCTGGGCAATCACTTAACCCCACTTGCCTCCCCCCTCAAAATAATCAAACACAGACATAATAAAAACCATTTAAAGAAAATTAAGCAGCTTGAGCATAGTGGATACAGAGTAGGCCTTGGATGCAGAATATCCTGCCTCTGACACATACTGGCTGTGTCCCTCTGCGCAACCTTCTATGCCAATAAACCTGTAAACTATAGGCCAGTAAACTCTGCTCTTAGGAAAATTCTAGAATGGCTCATTAAAGAGACAGTTGGCTAATATTTAGAAATGGAAACTATAATTACAAATATGGCTTCCTCAAGAATAGGTCATTCCAGACTAAACTAAGTTCCTTTTTGGACAAGACTTGCTGAGAATACTATGGATATGGTTTACCTTGATAAAGTATCTCGCACTATTTTTATAAATAAGATGGAGAGATATAGATCAGACAATAGTACAGTCAGCTGGGTTCAGAACTGGTTGAGTGGACAAACTCCAAAAGTAGTTGTTACTATTTCTATGTCAAGGTGGCAGGAGGTCTCCAGGGAAATGCCTCAGGGATCTGTGCTTGGCTCTCCATAAATGACTTGGGTAAGGGCAGATGCTATGCTCATCAAACTTGTGGATGTCAGAAAACTGGGAGCCTTCTGGCTTTCTTGGTTTCCTTCAAGTCCCAGCTAAAATCTCATCTTTCACAGAAAACCTTTCCCAAGCCCTCTTAATTCTAACACCTTCCGTCTTTTAATTATTTCCTATTTTTTCTGAATATAGCTTGCTTATGCATATTTGCTTGCAGTCTCCCATTAGACTGTGAGCTCCTTGAGGGAAAGAACTGTCTTTTACCTCTTTTTGTTTTCGCAGTGTTTAGCACACTACCCAGCACATAGTAGGCACTTAATAAATGTTTATTGATTGACTGACTGGGTTACCCTCACCCCCCATCCAAGGTGTTGCCAAAGTCTGTTGATTTCACCTTTGCAGCATCTCTAGAATATGCACCTTTCTCTTCTCCAACACTGCCATCACTCTAGTGCAGACCCTCATCACCTCATACCTGGCTTGTTACAATAGCCCACTGGTGGGTCTGCCTGCCTCAAGTATCTCCCCACTCCAATCCATCCTCCATTCAGCCTTTTTTTTTCTTTTTTTTTTTCCATTCAGCTTTAAAGCAAATTTCCTAAAGCATAAAACTGACCATATCATCCCCCCATTCAATAAACTCCAGTGGCTCCCTATTGCCTCCAGGATCAAATCCAAAATACTCACTTTGGCATTCAAAGTCCCTCCTAACTTTCCAGTCCTTCTGCATCTTACTTCTGGACAGTATAACTGTCCAGTGACACTTCAATCCAGTGACACCAGCCTCCTGGCTGTTCCACAACCAAGACACTCCATCTCTCAGCTCTGAGCATTTTCTGTGGCTGGCTGTCCCTCTTCTGCTCTAACTATTGACCTCCATGATTTCCTTTAAGTCCCAACTAAAATCTCATCTTCTATAGGAAGCCTTCTCAAATCCCTCTTAATTCCAGTGAATTCCCTCTTTTAATTAATTAATTTATTTATCTTCTATTTATCCTGTATATAGCTTGCTTTGTATATATTTGTTTGCCTGTTGTTTCTCCCATTAAGCTCCTTGAAGGCAGAGACTGTCTTTTGCCTCTTTTTGTGTCCCTAGTGCTTAGCACAGTGCCTGGCACATCGTAGATGCTTAATAAATGTTTATTGATTGATTGGTTAGACGGCTAACATGGTAGATGACAGGGTTAGGATCCAAAAGGACCTTGACAGGTTAGAGCATTGGGCTCATCTAATCTAATAAGGGATAAATGCAAATTCTTGTGCTTGGCTACAAAAAAAAATCAACATTTCAAGTATAAGATAGAGGAGGAATGAATAATTCTGGAAAAAGTCTGGGAGTTTTAGTGCAAATGCAGGCTCAATAAGAGTCAGCGGCAACCAAAAAACCCCCTGATGTAATCTTGGGCTGAATTATGGGGGGCATAGCTTCCATAACAGGAAGGTGTACTTTGCTTTCATCAGACCTCGTATGGAGTATTGTATTAAGTTCTGGGAATCATGGTTTAAGAAGCGTCTAGAAAAAGACAAGGGCTTTGAGGATGCCATTCAAAGATTAGTTGAAGAAACTGGGCATGTTTGTCTTAGAGAAGAACAAATTTAAGGGAGACATGAGAGCTGCCTGTAAGTTTCTGAAGAGCTATTTTATAGAGAAGGGACTAGATTTGGTCTGAGGGGCCCCACAGGGCAAAACCAAGATATCTCAAAAGGAGGAAAAATTTCAGCTCATCGTCAGGGAAAAAAAAAAACTCCCTAAGAACTAGAGCTGTCCAAAAGTGGAATGAGCCACCCAGCCTGGCCTAGAGAAGCCGTGGCCTCCCTGTCTTTGGAAGTCTTCAAGGAAAGACTGAATGATCACTTGCTAAATAAGTGAGAGTGAAGATTCTTTTCATCTGTGAACTGAACTAGGTGTCTTCTGAGATCCCTACCAACTCCCAAAGTCTTTAATTCTGTGAAGTTGCAAAGCAGATGCCAGTATGCGTTCATCAAGAGAATTCCCTTGTTGAGAGTTCACCGTATTGACGAAATCACTGGTCCTGACCATGCATACATATATGTATATTTGTGAAAAATTTATGATAGATGAAATGTGTATTTCGAGGAAGGTAATGTGGCATTTCTCAGTTCATTTTTTGGTACAAGACTGGGTAGGCAAAGTACCACCAACATCTCTTTGTAAAGTGCAAGGCTGGGAAGTTAGGAGGTAGAGAAATGGCTGGTCTTTTGAAAAAAAAATGTAAACATTTAAAAATATATTATTTGTCATATAGGATGGCTTTCTGAGAGGTGGTTTTTTTGTCCTTTGTTCTCGAAGAGGACCATGGCATCAGAAAGGTTAATGCCATGACTTGCAAGTGAATTGGATTTAAGAGAGGGAGGGCTGTGCAAAGTCACCAGCCTCACTTTCACCTCCGGCGTCATCTGGGTCCAGCGGCAAGATATAAATCAAGATGACTGGAGATGGCCCCAGATTCTCTGAGAGGCAGAAAGGTTAAGATTACTAGGAGAAATTGTAGAGATGTAAAAAACAAAATGTATCAATAAAATTTTATGTTGAAAATTTTAAGAGAGAGAAAGAAGGAAGGAGGCAGGGCGGGACAGGCTAGTCTCACTCCCAATTGCCCTTACGCTCTTATCCTGAGCCACTGTTTCCCAAAGTCTTGAAACTAGACTGGTAGTCTCCTGCCCTGGTGGCTGATAATGCTTTGTTTTGCAGGAGAGCAGGGGTGGTGGAGGGGAAGGGGTTGGGACTGGGGTGGGGTTCTGTCCAAAGCACCAGCTCCACAGGGGTGGGGGTTTTTTGCCTGTGTATGCCTTCTTTGTTTTTCTTGCATTTTTTTCTTGTTTGTTTTCCTGCCCTGTGTGGTATTTTTGGCATCTCAGTTCCTCCCAGCTGGGGAGGTGCCCCTTCACTTCCCCGTGGGGTGGGGGAACATTGTGAGGAGCTGTTCTGCTGAATTTCAGAAAGTACAAGTCAGCTTGCCAACTTGCTGCCCCCACCCTACCGTGAAGTTAAGAAAGAAGCTGCGATCAACAGAGACCTGCTTCTACTGCAGGAACTGGGCAACAGAAGGCAGGAATGACCCCTACTCCTTCAACAATCCAGCAAGCATTTATTAAGCACCTACTGGATGACAAGACCCTATGCTCTGCTCTGGAGATGTAAAGACACAATCTCAGCCTGTGATGAACTTAGGTTTCAGTAGAGGCTCAGGCATACACAAATAAGTATTGGTCAATCCATTAGCAAGCATTTGTGAAGGACTTTTAAATGTGTCAAGCACTGTGCTAGGCACTGGGAACACAAATATAAAGGATGAAACAAGGGGGCAGCTAGGTGGTGCAGTGGATAGTTCACTGTTTCTGGAGTCAGGAGGCTCTGAGGTCAAAGTCAGCCTCAGAGATTTACTAGCTGTGTGACCCTGAACAAGTCACTTAACCCTGATTGCCTCAAAAAAAAAAGAATGCTTCCATTCTAATTGTTATATTTCAAGGTAAACTGTGATTAGACAAAGAAAACTCCAGTGATGGGATCCAAAGAAATTTTGAAGCAAATAAAATAATTTGCAGCACAGCATCAGAGAAAACTTAATGGAGGATGTAAGCCCTAAGCTGGACCTTAAAGGAAGAGAAGAATTTCTTCAAGTGGAAATATGAAAAGTGTGAATTCCAGGCATGGAAGCAACAGAGTGCAGGACGAGACTGAGGAGTAGTTTAGCTGGAATATAGAGTGATTAAAGGAGAGCAGGATGAAATGAGGCCAGAAAGGTGGTTTGGAGCCAGACTGCAGGGAATCTTAAATTCCAGGTGAAGGAGTTTGCATTTTATTCTAGAGGCAAGAGCAAAGCCTAGAAGGTTCTTGAGCAGGGAGTGGCATGGTCAGACACACTCTGACCCCATTTACATTTTCAAATAATCTTTTATATTATCTTCATTACATCTTTTATATCATCTTCATTTCCATATGTATCCTTACCCCTTCCCTACCCAGAGAGCCATCCTTTGTAAGAGAAAACAAAACAAGAGGAGGCAGGGGGGAAAGGCCGTTCTGTATAATTAACCAGGACAACACCTAAGACTAACAGTATATGTAATGTTCTACAACCAGAGCCTCCATCCTTTGCAAAGAAAGGAGGGAAGGAGGTCTATTTTCTAATCTCTTCTTTGTCAAACCAAGCTTTGACCGCCCCCTCCCCCCAACTCCTACTGGGACATACCTTAGCAGCTCCTTAGGAGAAAATCCCCACTGAAGGGGACTAACACCCAGTGCTTTGGGTGCCAAATCACCTTCTCTCACTCCTCAGTACCCTTAGAGAGAAAATCATAAATCTTAAAGCTAGAAAGGATTTTAGAAGACACAATGACCATAGAATGTCAGAACAGGAAGGATCTGTTAGATGTCATCCAGTCCAGCAGTGTCAAACTCAAATAGAAAGGATCTCTGCAGACCACATAATTACCTCAGAAAACCACAATTTAACATTGTCTATGTTGTGTTGTATTTTTATTTAATTTGTTAAACACTTCCCAATTATGTTTCATGGGGAGCAGCCTTGAGTTTGACACTTCTGTTCACTAGCTCAACTTCTGACACACTAGCTGAACTCTGTTGTCATTCAGAAGAGGAAAGTGAGAAAGAAAAGAGGAAAATGTATATTCTGGACTGAGTGTCTTCCTTGCATATATAGTCTGTCCAAGTTTAGTAAATTTGCTTTTTCTCTGGCAGACCTGATGTCCCTGAAGAGGATGATGGAGAAGTTAGGTGTCCCGAAGACCCACCTGGAGATGAAGAAGATAATCTCCGAGGTGACAGGTGGGGTCAGTGATACCATCTCCTACCGGGACTTTGTGAACATGATGCTTGGGAAACGTTCAGCTGTCCTGAAGCTGTGAGTAGCACTCCCCAAATCCGCCGCCCCATGCCTCTAAAGCCAAAACCATTCTGTGCAGGCATATTTCCCAACTTGGGACTTTGAATTCTGGTCTCCTTGCTCCTGCTTTTGCCCTCCTTACCTCTTTACTGAATATCTATACCCCATGGAGTCCCTAGTTTCTCATCCTTTAAGAGTATGGGTTATTTGGAGACATCACAGAACAGAAGGGTGTTAGATCTGAGAGAATCTTAGAGATTATTTTACCTCAACCTCCCATCTTATGGAGAAGAAAACAGTCCTAGAAAGGCAAAGCAAGTTACCCACAGTCACATAAGAACTTAGTGGCAGAGTTGGGACGGGAATCCCATGAGATAGTGCTCTCAAAACCCTAATACTGCTTCAAGGTCCTAGAAACTTTCATACGTGATGCAAATGAGAATTACTATAATTCAGGCCTTCACCAAGTACTGTACCTCTCCATCTGCACACATTTATATTTAAGTAGCAGTATGGCATAGTGGGCAGGTAGGTGGCGCCATAGAGCGCTGGGCCAGGAGTCAGGAAGACTCACCTTCCTGAGTTCAAATCAGGCACTTACCAGCTGTGTGTCCCTGGGCAAGTCATTTAACCCTATTTGCTTCGGTTTGCTCATCTGTAAACTAAGCTGGAGAAGGAAATGGCAAACTGCTCCTGTATCTTTGCCAAGAAAACCCCAAATGGGGTTACAGAGAGTGAGACACAACTGAAAAATGACTGAATAACCAAATGTCATAGTGGATAGAGTGCTGGGCTAGGAGTCAGAAAGACCTTGGTTCGAATCCTGCCTCAGATGCTCAATAGATGTCTGACACCAGGCAGCCCATATAATCCCTCGGAGCCTCAGTTTTTTTATTTGTAAAATGGGATTGGACTGGAGGACCTGTCAGGTCTCTTGCAGCTCAGGTATTGTACTCTTCCCACCAATGCCATGTCCTTTTCCCTCTACCAGACTCCCACGCTCTTTCAAGCAATGAGTTTCCTCTGTTCTCGAAGGTTGCCTTACTTCCTAGTAGAAAAGAAGAATAGGACTTTCTTTAAAAAAATAAATCTATAATCCTTTTAGTAAAATTGCTCTTCCTGAAATGATCATTGCCAATTTTGGTTTCTTTAAATCTCTGCGCAAAGCAGCTAAGGCTGGAAACTGCCAATTTTTTATTACCAGAAGGTAGTAAGTGACTTAAGTCCCTCTGACCCCTACTATCTTCTTGACCTTCACTCAAGTAGCCCCAGGCTGTCCCAGGGAGAACCAGACAGGAGCTGCTCCTAGTCTCGTGATCACTGGAAATAAAGAGCCAGAGCCAGAAGTTTCTTTCCCCCACAGACCAGTGGTTCTTTAAGGTATGCGGCGTACTGCTAGGTGGTCCGTGAATTTCATGGAACTCTCAATTGCATGCCATGCCTGAGTACCTCAGCCATAGCTAGGAATCTCCCAGGAGCTGCATTATTCTCCCTTTTACAGATGAGGAACCTTGACACTGGGAAAGGTGAAAGGGATCACACGTCTGATAAGTAGCTAAAGTGGGATTTGAACCCAGGTTTTCCTGACTCCAATTTCAGGGCTCTATCCACCATGAAACCCAGCTGGTCACTTCTGCTTCCACCAATTACTAGCCATGTGAGGATGAGTTGCTTTGAGTCTCAGTTTATTCCCCTGTAATATGGGAGCAGTAACTCCCATCCTACCCTGCCTTCTTCATAAGGTTATTGTAAGGTTCTAATGAGATCACGTGTAAAAGTTTGTGTAAATAAAAAGTACGTTCCAAGTGTAGGAGCATACATGTACCAACCTAATCCAGTTTTCTTTTCTCCCTGCTCCCCACCCTCAACAGAGTCATGATGTTTGAAGGAAAAGCCAATGAGAGTGCCCCCAAGCCTGCTGGTCCCCCTCCTGAGAGAGACATTGCCAGCTTGCCCTGAAAGTCCCTGCTCTGCCTGCCTGCCTGCCTGCTTCCGTGGCCAGCACTCAGAGGGGTTTCTTCTGTCTCCTTGTGACTTTTCTTGTTTGTTCCTTATTGTTTTGTGTTTTTTTGTTTGCTCTTTATTGGTTTGTTGTTGTTTTTTTTTTTACATTAGAAAGTGTTAGTGGTTTTTTTTTTTTTTAAAAGGCACAAACTAACCTGCCTTAGGAGAGTTAGAAATGGGAGGAATCCAATGTCTTTGGTCCCCTCCCTTCTTTTGCAGGTTTCATCTGACTTGAGATGAATGTTGGGGTATCACTGATGTCAAACCAAATACCCATCCTTGGAGACCACTATTTCCTTTCTTCCATGAGGTCTCTGAGTGAGATTAGGTGCCCTCCATAGTGAGATAAGGGACTTAGATTTAGAACCTATAGTTAGCTTCGCACTTCTGCCAGTAGCTTTTGGGATGATCTGAGCCAGAATTTCACTTTACCTGCCTCTTAATGTCCCCATCAGGACTCTGTCTTCCTGATGATATAGATACCTTTTCCACAGATAGCATGCTAGAAGCCCAGGCGCATAGGCAAAACAGCTGGCTACCACTAAGGTTTTCCCCATCAGCTCTGTGGTCCCAGATGCTCCTAGACCTCTCTGTCTTTTAGAGATCCTGCCATCAGCATTTTCATTTGATAGGATCTGGGTCTCCTGTAATCTTTTGCTAGCTCTAAGCCCCAACTCCTCTCACTATGAAGGAAGGAAGATGAAGGTGCTGAAATCGAGCCTCCAGGATTGAGAAGGGAAGAGGGTATGGAAGAAAGAGCTAAAAAATTAGGCCCAACAGAGCATCACCAGAAAGCGACCTTTGGGACCTTGCTCTCTGGAAGTGAACACATCTAGGGGCCAATGATGACCATAAGGGGAAGAACAAGCCAAATCCTGGGTGGCTGAGAAGTGAAGGTTAGACTAGGCTAGATGCTATTTCTTCCAGGGTAAGAAAGATGTGAGAAAAAGATGAGAGGGCTTTTGAAGGTCTTCCTCCTAGCTGTAGATATGGAAGGCAAGATCCTGCAAATAGCATCAGAGGTTAGTGGGGAAATGAGAACCCCAATACCAACATATTACACCTGACTCTCTATGAAGGGGAGAGGAGGTAGTCCTTCTGGCCATGACCTGGCTGGTTTTTTACTCTCTCTGGAAAGCTTTAATGCTTCTTGATAGCAAAGGCCTGCTGTCCAGCAAACCTCATTTGGCCTTTGTTTTCAAATTGCCCCTCTGGTTTCTCTGAGTGTGATATCTGTGACGCATCTGTAAGGTGTTATATTACAGAAAGTGAATGTTACAGCGAGAAGGGATTTTGGAACATGGAATATTAGAACTGGGGACCCTCTAGTCCGACTTCATTGTTAGTAAATAGCTGAGACTAGAACTGTCTCCTGTCGCAGAAAAGGACAGAAGGAAGTAGCCAAAAAAATTCTAGGTATATGCTTTGTGTAAAACCTACACCAGGTGAAGATGACTGAGTATCTCAGTTCATACCTTTATAGTCGGGCATTAGCATGAGGAATCCATTTGCGTGGGCTCTCCTAAAGCATTCCATTCCTCAAAGGACCTCTCTGCCTCCTGCCCTCCCAAGCTTCAGAAAGTTAAATCTTTGAAATTTTTGTAGGAAATTGCAAAGTTAGTCTCTTGATCTACAGTTAACAGGCAGTGCCCTTAAGTCTGAGCTGCCTATCCATATGGAGGTCCCTCTGGAAGCAGCATTGCAGTGGATCTGTGGAAGGGGCTTATTATATAGCATTTACCCACCATTAATAGTATGACAGGATGGCTGTCTGAGCCCCAGGGCAGCAGGTGAGCATGGAGTGCCAGCGTGGACGTCTTTACCAAAAGCTCTGTAGAAAACATGACAAAGATGGACTTTGTCACTGGCTAGGTCCCTTTGGTGGAGTGAGGGTGGATCTGTGTTACTGGAATATTTGGTGTTGTTAATAACAGCCCTGTGAGGGGCTGGAAGACTGAAAAAGCATAAGTAGTCGTATCTATGAATATTAGGATGGCCCCCATTCTGAACAGGGCTTAGCCTGTGTTGTACCTTGCTCCAATCTTAATTGTGAAGATGCTGCTAAGCAAAGGACTTTCTGAATCAGCTTGGAGGCAGGGTGAATAAGCTAAGATAGAGGGCCATGTCATTGTTTCATGTGAGCCTACCTGGTCCTGACAGGTTCAGGAGCAAGGAAACTTTTTTGGCTATGAATGGTTGAATTTTGGCCTAAGTAGCTGCCAATATGTGCAGACATAGTTGAAGTTTAACCTTTGAAACATTCCTCCTTATAAATTCTACCCTTATTATTATTTCTTTAAGACAACCAACAGAGCTAGCAACTGACCTGAAATCCCCCCTTCCCCTTTTAAACTGCTGTTTTTCTCTGGGATGTGTTTCGAGAAAAATGAATTTTGTTTTGTTTTGGCATCCCAATCAGATACAGATACAAAGATTCTTCCTTCGAAGTAAAGAAAGAAGGAGCTGGGCTTCTTTCAGTGGGTTATGTGGCTTTCTATGACCCCAGGAAAGCCTTAGGGATCATTTCCTTCTACTTCTCCAAGAAACAGGAGCAAGTGATTTGCTCACAAGCTCTGAGAAGAGGCAGAGAAGGAAGTATTACTCTTTGAGAGGGGTTTCCTCTGATAAAACACACCAACTCCTTCTCCATGGCTCTCTGAGACTCAGAACTTGTTGGAATTGCCCCTCAAACAGAGCCATTTCTGGGAAGGGTGATACCTTGGATGGACCTGAGGAGCTGCCCCTTGCCTCTGCGGCTTACCTTTTCTGCCATGGACTTATGAGAACTGGACTTTCATATCCTGACTTTTTACTTTTGAAAGACCAAGTCTGACCAAGTTATAACTCACCCAGATTCTGCCAAGGGCTTGGGCCCTTTCTTGTGACTGAAAAGGAAGTGTTCACCGGAGCTGAGTGAAGTGTCTGTATGTTTGTATGTCTGGGGAGGGGGTAACACAAGGGGGAGGGTCACTTCTATAGACAGAAAATAAACTGGACAAAATGGTCATTGGCTTGTTTATTTTGGAGCTTCTGGGCCTACCGCCGTGGGGCTTAGGTTATACAGCCATGATGCAGTTTTATAACTGCAGTCACACCTGCAGCCTTGCCCACTGGATATGTCGCATCACTCTTCATCCCTGGATTGACTCACCATTTCTTGGGAGGCCCCAGCCATGTTCACCTCATTCCTAGCTCAACTCACTCCCTGGAATGTTCTGTCTTACCAGCAACCCTGATGCCCCTCTCTCTTCCACAATAACTCTGTGAAGTAGGAAGTACAAATTTCGTGCCCACTGAGGAAACGGAAGCTCACCGAGGTGAGAATTGCCCATGGTCACATTCAGTTCAATTCCACAAGCATTTACAAAGCAGTGTAAGGCTATAAGCTAGGTGCTGAGGGTTCTTTTTTTTGTTCCTGTGAATTGAGTGGGTAGAACTACTGGGGTGGAAATTTCACCAATGCAGTTCAGCAACTCTTTCCTAACATAAGTATTAGAGAGTTAACTGGGCCACTGAGGGGTTTGGTGACTTGTCTGTGGTCACATACCACATGTGGCAAAGGCAGGATTTGAAGCCAAGGTCTTCCTGACTCTAAGGCTGAACCTGCACTCTACCATCCGGCTTTATATCATTCTGGGGATGGAAGATAAAAATGAAAACCAGACATTGTACTAAAGGGGCTCACATTCTCCTGGGAGATGTCAAATGGACACAAGGGAGTAAATGCCCGATAATATGAAGAGCGAGAGAACTGGTGGAAACAGGATGGGCTTCCTGGAAGAGTTGGTACCTGAGATGAACCCTGAAGGAAGCTAAGGAGTCTAACATGGAGGGAGGTAAGGAAGGAAAGTATTCTAGGCATGGGGAACAGCCAGTGCAAAGGTAAGAAAGAAAATGGCTAATTCTAGGAATAGTAGTTCCATTTTGCTGGGAGGAAGTCATAAGAAATATCTAGGAAGGTAGATTGGAGTCAGATTATGAAGGACTTTAAAAGCCAAGCTGAGGAGCTTGTATTTTATCCTAGAAGCAAAAGAAATGAGGAGGGAAGTGATGTGGTCAGATCTGTGCTTTAGGAAAAATATTTTGGCAGCTGGGAGGAGAACAGACTGGAAGGGAGGAAAATGCTCCCAGGGAGCAAGGAGACTGGTTCGAAAGCTACCCCACAAAAGGGACTGTGAGGGTCTGAATGAATATGGCAGTTGTAATACTGTGTTGTAAATTGAGTATGTAAATTGAGTGAAAGGGATGTGGAAAATGTTGTCCAGGTAGAATTGATAAGACTTGTCAGTTGATTGGATATGGGGAGTGAGGGAGATGGAGAAGCTGAAGTGACTTTAAAGTTGCAAACCTTGGTGATGAGAAAGATGATGGTACCGATAAGAGAAGTGGGGAATTTTGGAGGAGGGATGGTTTCATGGGGGAAGATTTTGAGCTCTGCTTTGGATGTAGTGAATTGGAGTTGCCTATAGGCTACTAGATTGGTAATTTGAGACTGGAGCTCAGGTAAAAGACTGGAACTGGAAATAGATATTTGTGACTCATGTGCATATGGATGATAATTGAACCCATGAGAGGAAATTAAATCACTGAGAGAAGAGGGCCCAGGACAGAGTCTTGCTGGACACCCAAGGCTAAGGAGTGGGACATGGAGGATGACCTAGTAAAAGAGACTAAGAAGGTACAGTTACATAGGATAAGAGCCAGGAAAGAGCAGTGTCACAAGTGCTGAAGAAGGAGAGAATATCTAGGAGGAGTGGTTAACAATGTCAAAAGCTGCAGAGACATAAAGATATTTGGAGTGAGGAAAAGATGTTTGCATTTAACCCATAAGAGGTCCTTGTAGAGGGGGTAGTTTTAGTTGTATGAGGATGTCTTAAGCCAGATTGCAGAGGATTTATGAGTGAGTGGGAGGTCAGGAAATGGAGGCAATAAGCATAAGAGGCTTTTTTCTTTTTGGAGGTAAATGATGGTTAAGTGACTTGCCCAGGGTCACATAGCTAATAAGCGTATGAGGTCAGATTTTAATTCAGATCCTTCTGCTCTATCTACTGTGCCACTTTGCTGCTCCAGAAGGCTTTTCTTCTAAGGGTTTAGCTATGAAAGATTATAGCGTAGTCTGAAGACATGGTAGGTTTAAGCTAGTAAGTATCAGAACTAGGATTCCAACTGAGGTATGCTGATTTCAAGTCCTGTGTGCCTCCTACTATAATCATGATGCTTCTCATAATATAAACTAGAAATAATTATCTGTTTTCTAGAAGGCTAGACCAAAGTGTTACCTTAAAGGAGGAGGGGAGTTGTTAACCTTTTGTATATTATGTTTGTCAGTCTGGTGAAGCCATTGGACTTCTCAGAATAATGTTTTTAAATCATAGAATTAACAAAGGAAACCAATTATATTGAGATGCAATTATCGAAATATTATTTTGAGAATTCATAGCCCCCCTGCCCAGGTGAAGAATTCCTGCCCGAGAACAAGCATTCTTACTGAACTTTGAAATGTCACTTAATTGATGAAGTTTGATTTACACACAACTCTTGCCAACTACATATTCATTGTGCCAAGTGAGATATACTTAGGTTATATAGGGTCCTTGCTCTTGGGAAACATACTTTAATAGAAAGGGAAACAGGAGCCCCTTGTGGGGAAAAATAAGAAAGTATATTTGAACCCTGCTGCCTTTCCCATACGGCAGCCAGGTACAGCAGTGAATAGCATGCTGGGCCTGGAGTCAGGGAGACTCATTTTTCTGAGTTCATATCTGGCCTCAGATACTTACTAGTTGTGTGACCCTGGGCAAGTCATTTAACCATTTGCCTCAGTTTCTATAACTGTAAAATGGGGATAGTAATAGCACGTAGCTTGCAGGGTTGTTCTGAAGATCAAATGAGGTAATATTTGTAAAAAGTGCTTAGTACAGTGCCTGGCGCATAGTAAGTTTTATGTAAATGCATATTCCCTTCTCCCTCTCCTTTGGAATTTCAATGAATATCATATTTAATTAAAGGCATTAATCTCTTCTGGTATAAAGTTCTACATTAACTAGTAGTCTCAGCTTTAACACCCGTGGTCACTCTCTCCTCCTTGATACTCTTTGCTTCATGGTTTTCAGGACACCCCTTCTTTCTCCTGGTTCTCCTCCTACCTATCTTATTTTTCCTCCTCTCCTTTGCTGGATCCTTTTTCAGATCATGTCTTCTAACTGATGGGGTCCTTCAGGGTTCTGTCCTGGGCCTTATTCTCTTCTCCTTCTATACTATTCACTTGATGATCTTTTTGGCTCTCATAGATTTAACTACCATTGCTATGCTGATGATTCTCAAATATACCTATCCTGCCCCAAACCCTCTGCTGACTTCCAATCTCATATCTCCAGTTGCCTTTCAGACATCTTGAACTAGATGGCCAGTGGACATCTTAAACTCAATAGGTCCAAAATGGAACTCATTATCTTTCTCTGTAAAACCTTCCCCCCTCCCACCTTCCCTATTACTATACAGGGCAATACCATCCTCTTAGTCCCGTGGGCTCATAAGCTAGGAATCATCCTAGACTTCTCACTATTTCTTACCTCCCGAATGGAGTCCAAGGCCTGCCAATTTCACCATTGTAAAATCTCTCCTATATGACCCCATCTCTCTGACACTGCCACCACCACTCTAGTGCAGGCCCTCATCACCTCACACCTGGATTACTGCATTAGCCTGTTGGTGGTCTGCACACCTCAAGTTTCTCCCCACTCTAATCCATCCTTCATTTGGCCACTGAAGTGATTTTCTTAAAGTGCAGGTCCAATCATGTTGATGTGGTTTTGAGAGACTCAGGGACCCCTCAAGAACTGAAGTACAGGAAAGGATCATCTGGAATGAATTCAGGAACTCAAGCATTCTTTAAGTCAAGCTCCAGTCAAAGATCTATTATAATATTAATATGGCAGGCAGAGCTCCTTAAGGAACTTTGCAACTTAACGGAATGATGCTAAAGCTTATATAGGGAAAGTAGAGGATTATCTGGCTGATAGCTAATTAGGTGACAACATCCCAACCTTAGTCATAGGCATCATTCACTACTGGAAACCTGGGGAAAGGGTTTCTAGGGGTGTATTGGTCTGTTATGTCTGTAGCAAGACAGCTTTGAGAGTTGATGTCTATAGCTTGACCTCAGGATTGTACACTATAACTGTGGGAATCAATACATGATAATTCTGGTACAAGATAGTCCTGTTTTTACAAAGGAAATTCTACAGAGGTCAGCTTGTTCTTGTAACAGGGAGAGATAGTTTGCCTCACTGGAACCCACTCATGAGTTATTGCTAGGCATAGTGTCCTTGGGCTGGAGAGAAAACTGTCAGGGATAGTGTTTTCAGACTAGGGAGAAATGTGATCTTGGAACTGGGGTCCAAGCACAAGCACCCAAGCACCCCATCAATGTCATTTTCCTACTCAATAAAAATTCCTACTCAATTGCCTCTAGGAACAAATACAAAATGCTCTCCTTGGAAAAGTTCTTTGTAACCTACCTTTCCAGTTTTCTTGCAACTTACTTCCAGACAGGTATTCATAGATCAAGAATTCTTGATTAAATCCAACCCTTTCATTTCTCAGAAGGAATACTGAAGCCAAAGTAAAGTGACTCGACCATAGTCACCTCGCTACTAGACAATTGTCTGATATTCAAGGTTCTCCACAATCTAGTTCCCATCATATTTACTGTTACTTCTATCTGCACAAAGGCAAAACTAGTCAATTCATTCTCCTTCAACCTTGCTTTGTACTTTTTACCACCCTTACTTTGCTTCATCAGGACAAGTGGAGATGGGCCAGGATGCAATGGGAGACCCTGGCCCTTAAATATAGCCATTAAGTGGAGCTTGGGCAGGGACCTATTGTGGTCCAATATATGAACTTCAGAGTGCAATGGTGAAAGGAAGGAAGGAAGGAGGGAAGGAAAGAAGGAAGGAAGGGAGGAAGGGAAGGAAGGAAGGAGGGAGGGAGGGAAGGAAGGAGGGAAAGAAAGAAGGAAGGAAGGAATCAAGGAAAGAATCTACCCAGTAAACTCCAGGTTAACTCCCAGCCAGGGAGAAGCTGGAAGGCAGGAAGGGATTTTACTTCTTTATTCCCCCAGTATAGAAACCTGGCCCACGCCCAATTTGGTTTAATGAACGAATGCAATTCATTCAGGACCACAAGGCAGGACGTGTAACAGAGCACCGCTGCTACACTGAGCTGTATGCTATGCACAGACATTTCCCCATTAGTTAAAAAAATTTAAATATATTTTTATTTTGTTAAATGTTTCCCAATTCCTTGTAAACATTTTTTAACATTCTAAAAAATCTGAGTTCGAATTTCACTCCCTTTCTACCGCCACTGCCCCACCCTTTGAGAAGGCAAGCAATATGATAACCATTATAATGTGAAGTCACATCAGCAAAATTTAAAGTCGAACTCCGGGAATTTTGGAAGTTAACCTCCCTTGTGCAAGGGGATCCCGGATTGGAAAATGACCACATGTTCCGAAGAAGTGTTGGGCAAAACGGAATCACAGACGATTGACGACAGGCCACACTCCTTCCTAGGGTAGGCCAATGGAAAGAGGCGGTTGACAGTAACCGCGAGCCCGACTGACCAATGGGAAGCGGCAGTTCACTGCACGCTCACGTCAGGCGGGCCAATGGAAAGCAGCGGCTCACGGCGGGCTCGCGATTGACAGACCTCTTTCCCACCCTCCTAGAGGACTGTTTCTTACGGGTGTGACGTAGTGTTGATGCGCCGGAAATGGCGGCACTTGGAGCTTGCCGCTGAGCTGAGGGAGGGAGGTTAGCCTCGCTTTAACTCCGGCTCCTCGGGGGCGGTGGCTCCTCGGGCTCCCGCTTATAGGGAGTCTGCATTATGGGAGACGAGATGGATGCGCTGATCCCCGAACGCGAGATGAAGGTCAGGTTCAGTGCGACCTGGGCCGGGAGGGTCTGGACTGGTCCCATCGGGACAGGCCACGCCGCGCCAGGCCTGGCCGGGCTAGGGGGCGTCACTCAGGCCCTGCGTTGCCTTGGAGAGAGAGCCGAGGTGCTGGAAGAGCCTACATCCTGTGCTTCGGGCCTCGAAATTCTCAAGGCACTGGGTGCTGGAGCTTAGAGCTTACGGCGCACAGCAGAATGGGAATCCAGATATTTCGGTTTCATTTCCAGTTTCTAGAATGTTTTTCTGTAGGTACTATACCTTCCCTACCCCGGCATCTCTTCTTCAAGGGATCGTAGACTTAGAGCAGAAAGGGACCCGAGGGACAGATTATCTTGTCCAGCCTTCACTGTACATCCATTTTACAGATGAGGAAACCGAAGCCCACAAAAGTTAAATCACTTGCTTACGATCCTAAGTGGTAGAGCCCTACATTTTGTGACTCCAGGCTCATTCATTACCCTTTTCTATCAGGTCATTCCAATGTTCAAAGCCCGCTGCTTTCCCACTGTACAAGGAAGAACTCAGCATTTGGACCTTTTTAACCTACTTGTATCCCGAGAACAGAAAGCTATATGAGAAAGATATAAAGGTCTTTAAAAAGCAATAAGGCATAGATTTCCAAAAGCCAAGAAGATTATTAACTTATACTCGGGGCATAAATCAAAACAACCTCCTCTTCCCAAATATGCAGAAAATCAGAGGGAAGTAAGTGAAATTATTCCTTGGTCCCATGTTGCATATGTTTGGAGAGAGAGGAACCCAAAGTGGAAATGATTTGTGGAAGAATTCTAGTATCATGGGAAAACACAGAAATGGCTGTGGAGGGCACCATCTTCTTCAGCCACAAAGGTCCACACAGGGACACATGAACCTGATTGAACAAACCACCAGTGTTTATCTTACATGCTGTTGTGGAGGGGCTCCAAATCTTAAGTTTTCTTATGTGAATAAGAATAATGACTAGTCATATCCTTTCTTGATGCCACAGTTTCTTCATCTGTAAAATGGAGGGAAGTGGATTAAATTGTTTCTGAAGTTTTTTCCAGTACTGACGTTCTATACTTCCTGCTTTAGTGGAGTTCCTTGGTGGAATTTGTCTGTTAGGCTACATATATCTGAGGACAATGTTCCAGGGACAGTTAGATTGACAGGTTGTTGTGAAGGGAGGTGTACCATACTGGGTATCAGAAAACTGAAGTCCTAGTCACTGATTTGCTACTAAATTGGTATGGGTTGTTGTGATGGGAAGTATTGCTACACTGGGTGTTAGAAACCATGAGTTCTAATTCATAGTGTAATTCCGAGACACTCCCATCTCTTGTCTGGGCTTCATTTTCATAATGTTTAAAATTGGAATAGAACTAAATTGTTGCCAAGGTCTTTTCCATTTAGTGGTTTCTGAATTTAGCCATTGCGGTTGATGGATTTAGCCATTGAAGCAACAATGAAGCATATCTTAGACAAAATTAGGTCAACATCGTGTTGAGAAATATGTTGAATTGAGAGTGAAGAGATCTGGGTTCTACTTCCATTAGACTGCAAGCTTCTTGAGGGCCGGAAATATCTTTTGCTTCTTTTTGTATCCCTAGCACTTAGCACAGTGTAAGAGCACATAGTAGGCTCTTAATGAGTGTTTATTGACTGACTAATTTATAGATGTTCCAGTGACTCATTGTATAACCTTGGGCAAGTCACTTTCCCCTTAGAGGCTCAGTTTTCCCATCTGTAGCCTGTTTACATCATTGATTTATCTGTCATTCTGCTGTTGGGTGACTGTTTTCAGAGGCTCCAAGATAATACTTATATAAAATTTTGTTGTGAGTATGGGGTTTTTTGGGAGGGATCACAATAGTACAGTGGACCAGTGAAACTGCCCACAAGAACTCTCATAACCCTTTTTGAGTTTGTAACTGCTGCTTCAGAGGCTACTATTGTCTAAGTATAATCACATAGGTATTATGATCCCCACTTGACAGATTTAGAAACTGAGTCACAGAGAGGTTAAGTGATTTGCCCATGGTCACATAATTATTAAGCGTCACTGGTAGAGTTTTAATCCATGTCGTCCTGACTGCAAGTTCATTTTTCTCTGTCTGCAAAGCAGAAAACATTCTCACCTTGTATAAAACTGCTCACAGAAGTGCCTCTTCTGTTCAAGACCCTTAGCTAGGTCCTGAGGATACAGAGATGCAGAATGACATAGGCTTGGCCCTTAAGGAGCTTACATGTACACATATAAGTAGGATTCAAGGTAGACAGAGATGGGTCAAAAGATATTATTTTGATGTGCTGAAATATCATTGTTGTGAATATTTCTTGAAATAAGTCACTTAGAATCAAGTCATCTTTTTCTTCTTTGTTAGTATTTTTTGAGTACTTGTTATGTACATAGACTTTGTGTCTTGTGGGAATATAATAATAAGTCACATTTCTATCATCTTTTGAGGTTACAAAGTATTTTCTTCACAACACCCCATAAGGGAATACAAGTTTTATTGTCCCCCTTTTACAAATGAGGAAACTAAGGCTTAGAGGAAAAGTAACATTCTGATAGTTTCATATTTACTAAGTGTCATAGCTGGAATTATTCAGTCTTCTTTATTTCAAGTCTTAGATTCATTCCGCTACAGCATGGGGAGAGAAATAGAAGGCACTATCCTTATTCAGAAGGAATTTGCAGTGTTCTCAGTGGGGAGGTAGAATATATACTTATGTATAATTAGAGAGTAAGACTGTGTATTTGAAAGTGTATAACAGTAAATGAGTAAGAGAAAACTAGGGTGAGCTGAATTTGTCAGGGAAGGAGTCAAGGAAGAAGTGGGAAGTATTATGTCAAGATTTTTTTTGTAGCTGTATTTGACCTAGGTAAGCAATACCTCTTATATCGTTTAAACTACTGAATTACTCTGTTTATATTCTTTGTGACAGGATTTTCAGTTTAAGGCACTGAAGAAGGTTCGAGTCTTTGAAGCCCCTGAAGAGCTATCCAAGGAGCGCTGTAGTATGCTTACTGTGTCTAATAAGTATGGTCTGGTGTTTGCTGCAGGAGCCACTGGGTTTCGGGTTTTTCCTACCAAAACTCTTCTTATTCAGAATCGGCCTGGGGAGGATCCCAATAGAATTGGTTAGTACCTTTCAACAAACTTTTATTAAACTCCTACTGTGTGAAGAGCTTTTTGCAAGTTATTGATTTATGTAAGATAGAAAGGAGAGGAGTGCAGTGAAGTTCTAATGAAATAGTCTTTTTCTCAAAGAAAATCTCTGACATGGTCACTGAAGATGGTGATTTTAAGAGTATTACTAAGCTGACCAGAGGTTCCCAGGTAAGTGCCATAGTACCCAGAGATACCATAGCTATTGTTGAGGTATTGGAGATAATCCATGTGGGTCTTCCTTTTAGGGTATCTGGTCATCCTTGCAAGCACAAAGTAGAGAAAAGTCTACCTTATTCTTTTATTTTTTTGTTGGGTTTATGATCTGATTGTATGTCTAGGAGGAGTTTATCATATCACATTTTAGTTGGTCTAACAGTACTCTTGTTAGGGAGAAGGCGGGCAATTACATACTAATGATAGAATTATTGTGTCACTGGGAACATAAGCAACACTGTTTTCCCAAGGCTTTCCAAAGCCCCGTCCATGGAGCTGTTCCTTTTATGTTGGGATGTACTGACTGGGTTACAGAAGAACCAGAACTGAATGAGGTTCAATTGCATCTTAATGTGTCTGGGAATCTTTTATGCAGACAGATACTTCACTTAATATAGTGGTAGATTAAAGTTTTTGTCTACATGCTTATAAAATGGTGGCTTTTGTTTCTTGTCTTTTTTTTAATAGTTGAGAAAGTTCCAAACATATTTATCCCTATGAAATTCCCAGTGTACCACTTGTCTTTGAGCTGTGATAATCTGACACTCTCTGTTTGTATGACGTCCAGTGAATTTGGCCTCATTGCCTTTTTTGATGTTCGCACATTCTCAAATGAGGTAAGGAACTTATCAATTGATCTAGAAATCTTCATTCAGCATGAAAGTATAGTTTCTGGTGTTGAACACTTACTTCTGAAGCACCTGTCTGCAGTCTTGCTTATAGAACAATAGTATTTATCCACTACTGAATCATAGAATCTGAGAGCAGAGAACTAGAAGAGATGGTAGCATCATTGTTTTACACTTGAGACCATGAAACCCTAGAAAGGTAACTTGTCAAAGGTTGCACAATTGGTAGGATCTTTGGACTTAGGTCTGATGCATGCATCTTAGTCTATCCCCATTGCCTCACCAATCCATATGATCTTTGGGAAACATTTTAGTCACCTGCTGCTCACCAGGTATTTTTTGTTTGTCTTTGGTATTGTGAGTTACTTTGAATATGTTGAGCTAAAGGATAATAATTTCAGCACCTTGCCTTAAGATGTGCCATAATAGTCAGAAGATATTTCCCCCGCTGCCTTTAGTTTCTCCATCTATAAAACGAATAGATAAGACAAAACGATCACTAAGAAGCCTTCTGATTCTAAAGTTCTTTAATTCTATGAGAAGGCTAGTCTGTAATTGGGAGGAGCTAGCATAGACTGGTTTTGTCTGAAGGATGTGGTACTTCTCTGCATGTTTTAAAGGCTAAACAGCAGAAACGCCCATTTGCTTATCACAAACTGATGAAAGATGCTGGTGGTGTGGTCGTCGACATGAAGTGGAACCCTACCATCCCCACCATGGCGGCAGTTTGTCTGGCTGATGGTAGTATCGCAGTTCTACAAGTCACAGACACAGTGAAAGTGTCTGCATGCCTTCCACCATCTGTGGCAGTAACATCTGGTAGGTAATAAAAGCTTTGACCCTATAGAGTTATGTGATTCTTTTTAAAAATTAATTTCTAGAAGCAATATGTGATATTAATATCTGAAAAGGGGGATAGTATTCTTCTTGGAAGCAAGAGAGCATAAATAATTTACACTAAGAGTACTTAGTTTTTCTGACAGAAGAAACATCTTCATACTGCTTGCTGGTCCTCTATTGGGATTTAACAATAACTTAATATCTCTTGTTCTAAAATGAATGCACTCTGGTGCATTCTTTTGCTCCTTCTGCAGAAAAGAGTATTAGAAATGATAGTGAGGAAATGAACAATTTTCTGACACTCATGGGACTGCTTAACTGAGAAGGAAAGCCTTAATCCCTCTGGGCAGGTCTCACATAAAAAGCACTCTTAGCCCTCAAATGATTGAGACTAAGACAGTACAATTCAGTTGGATCCTACACATATTCTCATTGTCTTTAACTATATTTAATAAATTCCAAAATAAGCAATTCTGCTCTGAATTGGATAGTAAAGCAACAAGAAGTGGTGATTATGTAAGTTATCTTGTCATCGATCTCAGTTGTTAACCCTGTTTTTGAAAATGCTTAGTAAAATTTTCTTCTTTTCCTCAGTGTGTTGGAGCCCTAAAGGGAAGCAGCTTGCTGTAGGAAAACATAATGGAACTGTTATCCAGTATCTCCCTGTAAGTTTAGTCTGCCTTCTCATAATAATCCTTGTGTGTGTGAAATTTATTTAAGTCACTCACTCTTATCTTTGCTCTCTTGGCCACAGAAGGATGGGTAAAATCAATGTAAGACTTTTGTGTTTGGCATGAATTGCTTTGCTTTTGGGGAGGACCAGTTGGAACTTGGCCTGAGTAGTGTTGATTATTTGATACAAGGCCTTTTGTCTTGCAGACATTGCAGGAGAAAAAAGTAATTCCTTGCCCTCCATTTTATGAAGCAGATCATCCTGTAAGAGGTAAAATACTTTATGTTTAAAGCTGACTGCTTAAAAAAAATTGGAATGACCCTTGATGAGTTGTTTTTAAAGTATATTCACATTAGCCAGGTTTTATCACAAAATTCTCAAAACTATATGCTGTATTTTATCATCTACAGAATCATTGAGTAAATTTTAGATTCTTTTATATTCATGTTATTTCAATTCAACATAGGAAAGCAGTTTTTGATGAATTGCTGTGGGAGACCATTTGTCTTTATATGCATTTTTCCTAGAAATGTCCATTTTTTTTAAGTCCCCAGAAAAATTAATAACTATTTTGGCCTGAATTGGGCTTCTCAGCTTCTGTTAGTTGTACACAGTCAATGGAATCTTCTTTAAGTTTTTAAAACTTAAGAGTTACTTGATTTCATATATTTATATGTTAGTTTTATAGTATCTAGTGGTCAGCATCAACCATGAATAAGTTGTTGCTTCATCTGTTATTTTTAACGATGGATTCATTAAGGTATATCCCTTTTCAGTTCTCGACGTGCTGTGGATTGGTACCTATGTCTTCTCAATAGTGTACGCAGCAGCAGATGGGACCTTGGAAACTTCCCCAGATGTGGTGATGACTGTACTACCTGTATGTATACTAATGTATACGTCCTGCTTTTGGACTTAATAGCATTGATTTAGGTGTCCTTTTAACAAATTATTTTTATTTGAATGTCTTCTCTTTTTCTTTGGAATGTTTTATGTTCTTTTACTTTGGATTCTAAGTAAAGGAGTACCCAGGTACCAGTCATGTGTGTCTCATACCCTTCCCCATCCCCCCAGTATAATTTTTACATTTATTAAATTTTATTTTATTTTTTAAATTTTATTTAATTTATTTAATATATTTAGTTTTCAGCATTGATTTTCACAAGAGTTTGAATTACGAATTTTCTCTCCATTTTTACCCTCCCGCCTACTCCAAGATGGCGTATATTCTGGTTGCCCCGTTCCCCAGTCAGCCCTCCCTTCTGTCACCCCACTCCACTCCTATCCCCCTTTCCCTTCTTCTCTTGTAGGGCAAGATAAATTTCTATGCCCCATTGCCTGTGTTTCTTATTTCCTAGTTGCATGCAAAAACTTTTTTGTTGTTGTTTTTGAACATCTGTTTTTAAAACTTTGAGTTCCAAATTCTGTCCCCTCTTCCCTTCCCACCCACCCTCCCTAAGAAGGCAAGCAATTCAACATAGGCCACATGCGTATCATTATGTAAAATGCTTCCACAATACTCATGTTGTGAAAGATTAACTATGTTTTGCTCTTTCCTAACCTATCCCCTTTTATTGAATTTTCTCCCTTGACCCTGTCCCTTTTCGAAAGTGTTTGTTTTTAAATCCCCCCTCCCTGTCTGCCCTCCCTTCTATCGTCCCCCCCTTTTTATCTTCTTCCTCCTTCTTTCCTGTGGGGTAAGATACCCAATTGAGTGTGTATGTTACTCCTTCCTCAGGTCAGATCTGATGAGAGCAAGATTTACTCATTCCTCATCAACCGCCCCCTCTTCCCTTCCTAGAGAACTGCTTTTTCTTGCCACTTTTATGTGAGATAATTTACCCCATTCTATCTCTCCCTATCTCCCTCTCTCAGTATATTCCTCTCTTATCCCTTAATTTGATTTTATTTTTTAGATATCATCCCTTCATATTCAACTCACCCTGTGTCCTCTGTCTATATATACCTACATATATACATACATAGACACACACATATGTATATATATACATACACATATATATATATACATATTCCTTTCAGCTACTATGATACTGAGGTCTCATGAATCATACACATTATCTTTCCATGTAGGAATGTAAACAAAACAGTTCAACTTCAGTAAGTCCCTTATGATTTCTCTTTCTTGTTTACCTTTTCATACTGCTCTTGAATCTTGTGTTTGAAAGTCATATTTTCTATTCAGCTCTGGTCTTTTCACTGAGAAAGCTTGAAAGTCCTCTATTTTATTGAAAATCCATATTTTGCCTTGGAGCATGATACTCAGTTTTGCTGGGTAGGTGATTCTTGGTTTTAATCCTAGCTCCATTGACCTCCAGAATATCGTATTCCAAGCCCTTTGGTCCCTTAATGTGGAAGCTGCAAGATCTTGTGTTATTCTGATTGTTTTTCCACAATACTCAAATTGTTTCTTTCTGGCTACTTGCAGTATTTTCTCCTTGACCTGGGAGCTCTGGAATTCGGTGACAATATTCCTAGGAGGTTTCTTTTTGGGATCTATTTGAGGAGGCGATCTGTGGATTCTTTCAATTTCTATTTTACCCTCTGGCTCTAGAATATCAGGGCAGTTCTCCTTGATAATTTCTTGAAAGATGATATCTAGGCTCTTTTTTTGATCATGTCTTTCAGGTAGTCCAATAATTTTTAAATTATCTCTCCTGGATCTATTTTCTAGGTCAGTGGTTTTTCCAGTAAGATATTTGACATTGTCTTCCACTTTTTCATTCCTTTGATTCTGTTTGATAATACCTTGATTTCTCATCAAGTCACTAGCTTCCACTTGCTCCAATCTAATTTTTAAGGTACTATTTTCTTCAGTGGTCTTTTGGACCTCCTTTTCCATTTGGCTAATTCTGCCTTTCAAGGCATTCTTCTCCTCATTGGCTTTTTGGAGCTCTTTTGCCTTTTGAGTTAGTCTGTTTTTTAAGGTGTTGTTTTCTTCAATATTTTTTTCAGTATTTTTTTGGGTCTCCTTTAGCAAGTCATTGACTTGTTTTTCATGGTTTTCTTGCATCACTCATTTCTCTTCCCAATTTTTTCTCTACTTCTCTAACTTGCTTTTCCAAATCCTTTTTGAACTCTTCCATGGCCTGAGACCAATTCATGTTTTTCTTGAAGGATTTTGATGTAGGCTCTCTGACTTTGTTGACTTCTTCTGGCTGTATGTTGTGGTCTTCTTTGTCACCAAAGAAAGAATCCAAAGTCTGAGACTGAATCTGAGTCTGTTTTCGCTGCCTGTTCATGTTCCCAGCCAACTTACTTGACCCTTGAGTTTTTCAGCGGGGTATGACTGCTTGTAGAGTAAAGAGTACTTTGTTCCAAGCTTGAGGGGACGCGCCATTGATTTCAGAGCTATTTCTATACAGCTAGCTCTGCCACACCAGCACTCCTCTTTCCCCAAGAACCGCCAACCTGGACCTGACACAAATCTTAAGCAGGCTCTGCACTCCTGCTCTGATCCACCACTTAATCCCTCCCACCAGGTGGGCCTGGGGCCAGAAGCTACTGCAGCTGTAGTTCTGTAGCTGCACCACCCTCGCTGCCCTGGGGCGGTGGCTGAAAGGCGAACTCTTTTCACTCTGTCCCCCACAGCTTTTCCCACTAACCTTCTCTGTTGTATTTGGTGTTTGTGGGTTGAGAAGTCTGGTAACTGCCACAGCTCACTGATTTAGGGCGCTAGGGCCTGTTCCACCCAGCTCCTGGTCTGGTTGGTCCTGCTGCTGCCCATGCTAGGCTCCACTCCCCTCCGTGTGCGATAGACCTCGTCCAGCAACCATCCAGGCTGTCCTAGGCTGGATCCCTGCTTCCCTCTGCTATTTTGTGGGTTCTGCAGTTGTAGAATTTGTTCAGAGCCATTTTTTATAGGCTTTTGGAGGGACCTGGCAGGGAGCTCACGCAAGTCCCTGCTTTCCAGCCGCCATCTTGGCTCCACCCCCCTCCAAATCCAGTATAATTTTTAAAAAGTCAGTTCAGTAAGCATTAAATAAAATTATGTTGAAAATTTACCTCAGGGAGTTTAAACCATGAATCCAAGGAGCAAGCTTGTGTACCTCACTGTGGTTAGTGTTTTATTCATATTGCCCTATTTAAAACTGGTTGGATTAATTTGATTGTAAATTACAATTCTTATATTAATTTAAGAAAGAACCTAACTAAAGTTCTGAGTATTTGCCTTTTATTTTTCACTTGAGCTAATCTAGTAGAAACTAAGTATACTTGGGGCTCAGTAATTATTTGAGAATAAATGAAGAACACTAAGTTGTTTATTCCTAGGGATCTAGATTCTTTGATTTGTCAATTGACCTGTGAAGTCACTGATACTGGCATTCCCTTAAGTGGTACAGATCAAGATTGTCATCCAAGTCTTTTCATTGTGTTCTATTCTTGTCGGTGTCCTACTGTAAATCTTCTCTGGGGGTTACCCAAATACTAAGGATGGAGAGGCCTTTTTCTGGAGGGGGAGAAATAAGCATTTATAGGGGGCCTACTATGTGCCAGGCACCATGCTAAGCACTTTACAAATATGATCTCTTTAGATCTGTTGTGATTGAAATAACAGTGAACTGAGGCAACAGAGTTCCGAGCCCGATCAGTTTATTAGCAGAGCTAGCAGTTGTCAATAAATGGGGTCTGAGTCTCCTCAGTAACCAAGGATGCAGCTGAGAGTCAGGACAGCTCTTTTATAGTTGTACAGAGGAAGCCCAAAATAGGAGGAGGCATCAATCTGGCGTTACAGAGGTGTGTCTCACTTGTCATAGGTCAGTGCCAAGGTTACTAATCACAAGTTACATCAGTTTTTTACAAAGTAGGCTAACATCCTGTGGAAAGTCCAGTGGTTGGCAATATCTGAGAGAGAACAAGGAGCTCGTGGTATACATGTTAACTGATTTCTGATTAGGATGTAGATTAGAATTTTATGGTGGGGAGTCCTGTGGAGGGGAATTTAATGGGTGGAAGGTGGCCATATAGGGAGCTGACAGCTGTAAGCTTAAGGAGTTCAGAGAGAGCTCAAGTTCACATATTAAAGGAGAGTAACTAATATATAGCAGCTTGACCATTAATACATAGTAAATTGATTAAGCCTTAATAAAATAGAGGAGATTATTCATTTTCAATTACACAGATCTTTGGACTCTCCTTGGATACTAATGGAGTATGTAGGCTGTGTATCTATGTTGTTCTTTGGTTATCTCTCTCTCTCGTGTTTCTGGCCCACCTCCTTTTCCACACATACTTCTCTCCAAGAATACCTTTAATGTTGCTTCTCTCACATAGCATACTCTTGCTTACCATGCCCTTTCATTGACTTATGACTTTAATTCTTTTGAGACTGGGATTTCCATACAGTATCACAGTATTGGATGTTAACAAAGTGGATCTTTATTTCAGGTAGAAGCTTGGGATTATTAAAAACACTGCATGGTTTCCCAAAAACAGTTCAGCCTTCTTTCCTCCTTATGTTCAGTTAATTGTCCATTCACAGTGTCTGTCTAAGAAATATACTCTACAGGTTGCCCATCTCGCTACATATCCCAGTCTGGACAACAGGCATTCTTTAAACACCTTTTTTTTTCTGATGTGGGTGGTTAAGCTGACATTTTTTGAGTGATGATAGTTCTTTTTAAGGAGCCTCTTCAGTGTTCCAGGTCTTGATGTCACCAGCACAAAGCAGGATCACCTGAAAGACCTTACTATTTATTTTTTTGTTCAGTCATTTTTCCCAGACATGTCTGATTCATTATGACCCCATCTGAGGTTTTCTTGGCAGAGATACTGGAGTGGTTTGCCATTTCCTTCTCCAGCTCATTTTACAGATGAGGAAACGGAGGCAAATGGGGTTAAAGTGACTTGCCCAGGGTCACACAACTAGGAAGTGTCCGAGACCGGATTTGAACTCAGGAAGATAAGTCTGTACCCCCTAGCTGCCCTTACTATTCATACTATCCATATCATAGATTGATAGCTGAAAGGGACCTTAGAAGTCTGACCCCTTCATTTTATAGATGAGGTTTAAGTTAATTGCTCAGGGTCACATAGCTAGCATCTCATAAGTTAGGATTCATACCCAGGTCTTCCTGTCTTTAAGTCTGCATCTCTATTTACTGCACTGCTGTGCCACTCTCCAATTAGATTCTGCCCCAGACCTCCCTATGACAGTGACAAACACCTCTGATGACCAATCTTCTCATCTTTTGCCTTACTTGGTTTTAATACTTAGAGGACCAAACAAAAATGAAATTATCTCTGTTATTTACATTTCTCAAGCACTTATATTTTTAACATAAAGATGGGAAGATATCTTGGAGTAGAACTATAAAGGTAGTTATTTTAAAAGTTTAATAATGAATGTAGCACTTTTTATTTTCTGTGCTTTTCATTCATTTGTATGACTGTAAAGATGTGGTCTTCCCTAGAATATCTTTCTGAAAACTTTCCTGTTCTTTTCTTATACCTTTATTAAGGATGTTCTCAGTATATGTGTAGAATATTCTTACCAGAAATTTCTGATAGCCTTTATTTAAAGGTAGTGATGAAACTAAAGATTGTGATTTTTAAAAAAAAAGCTTTATTGACACCCTTTGTTTTTATATCGCAGCCATTTCCAAACATATGTCCTTTCTAGTCCCCATGTAAGTATTAAACCCTTCCTTATACTGAAAAAAATAGGCAAAAACAACCAGTAGAGTTGACCACCTTTGATGGTAGGTGTTTCCCCACCTCTTTGCCAAAAGGGAGGAAGGTATATTTTTTCTTCTGTCCTCTGGGACTAAGATTGATCACTATAGTTACTTATAGTTCTTCCTTTCTATGCTCTTTTCATTTATGTTACTGTATTTACTATGTATGTTTTTCTCCTTCTGAATACTTCAGCCTATGTTAGTTTGTGAATCTTCCTATGTTTCTTTGAATTTCCTATATTTGTCCTCTTTAACTATACAGTAATGTTGTCACATTTACATATCACATTTCATTGAGCTATTCTTACCCACTTTAGTTCCATTTTACTGCCTCAAAAAATACTGCTTTTGAATATTTATGTATACATAGAACCTTTCATCTTTTGTTGTATAATTCCATTTTCCACAATGGTTGGGGACTGTGGTTTGTTGGCGTTTTCCCCTCTTGTTGGTATCTTGAGAATCAAATCACTTAGTGCCATCAAAATTGTGTCATCTCCAGGATGGCCTTCCCCTGAGTGTCCTTAGTCTGATCCATCTGTTCTTCCCCTTTTTGTTTTCTTTATTGCTATTTCTGTTTCCTTATGCAGTATGTGGGGAGCTGTGATGTTAGTAGAGTCCACCATCATTGATGGAGAAAAGAGTTGGTTGTAGTAATTATTACAGGTCTTTTTCATTTTTGCTCTGTTGTGCTCCAGTTTCATCTTTAAATGCTTTCAGAATCATTTGGCTTAATTAGCTCTTTTGTTAGGTTTTCTGTAACTTCGTTTTTACCTGAACTGCTTCTTACCGTATTGTGAATGACACTACTCATAATCTTCTCAGTAAGATTTTACACCTGAGTATATATTTTAAACTGCCGCTGCAGTTGGCTGCCATGTCTTTTCACTTGGCAAGGAGACCAGATGTTTGCTGGCTGAGCTAGTTTCTAGATTCTTTTAGTCTCCTTATTGTGGGCATTGATTTACATTGGCTGACTTCCTTAGGAAATGGTGATACCTGTGTCAAAGTCTGTCCTTTTATCCATTTAACCCCTTTTTGACGTCAACAGCTTGTTAAAAATAGCCAGGCTGGAGCTAACTGATTTGCAATCCAAATCTCCCTTTATTCTTTTTTGTCAATGATTTTGGTCTTTGTTCTAATAAGTCAGTGGTCTGACTATATACAGGCAGCTGAATTGGAAATGACTCCTGCATAAGTAAACAATCATTTTCTCTCCATTAAAATAGAATTAGTTTTCATTTTTGTGATATTATTCAGTTTTTGCCATGTCTAATATTTCCAGAATCTCTTCTTGAAGACATAATCTGTAGCCAAGATGCTTCCATATATCTGGGGGCCTTTGGTATCTTTCATTTCTACCTTTCAAACCATTCTAGATTAAGGGTTCTTAACCTTGGGTCCATAAACCTTTTTTTTTTTTTAGGGGTTGTGGGGGGAGGCAATTGAGGTTAAGCGACTTGCCCAGGGTTACACAGCTAGTATGTGTCTGAGGCAGGATTTGAATTCAAGTCCTCCTGCCTGGTGCTCTATCCACTATGCCACTTAGCTGCCCCTTGCAAACTTATTTTAAAAAATATTTTGATAGTTTCAATATAATTGATTCTTTATAAGCCTAAAGTTTTTTTTAATTTTAAAAATTCTGAGAACAGTTCTCTTGGTTACACCAGGCTGCCCAAAGAGTCCCTAATATTTAAAAAAAAGAGTTAAGAACCCTTAGATCAGCTCCTGAACTAGCCTGAACATTTCATGATTTCTTAAAATTTAAATGCATTAATTTGTGTTAATTGGCAACTTATTTCTTGGGACACTGAACAATGTAGATTTGGAGGAAAGGGATATATCAGTTCTTTTTTTTTCTTCTTCCATGTTTATAGAAAAAAGAAGATAAGCACCCAGAGATATTTGTGAATTTCATGGAGCCTTGCTATGGCAGCTGCACTGAAAGACAGCATCATTACTATCTCAATTATATTGAGGAATGGTGAGTCTAGAACCCAGGAAAGAGATTCCTTCTCTCCCAACCAGGTCAGAAATCATATTCTTAGGTTTCTCTTTGGTAATCTTTTTGCAAGTGGGAAAAAGAGAAGCTAAATACTGTGACAGCATCAACTGTTGCTAGACAGAAAGCTATGATAATTCCTACTTCAACCTCCTGTCATCCACAGGTAATATAAACACAATTTGAAAAAAAAATTTTAACTTAGTTCCAGTGGTTGCTTATAGGAAATTGGCATTTGAGGAACATTTTTGAATTCTCCCCCTGAGTACAAATGGAGCTGAAGTTTGAAATTGCACTAAACAGTACTTCTGCTTATATAGCAGAATGAGATAATTAAAGGAGATAATGTTTGTAAAGCACTTATTTAGCACAGTGCCTGGCACATAGTAGGCACTTAATAAATGCTTGTTACCTTCCTCCTCTTACATAACTAATAGGGAATACATATTTAATGATTTTTTGCTCTTTGCAGAGCAGCAGCAGGAGCTGATTTTCCTTGTCTGCCACTTTAAGCTCTTTCCTTATATCAGTCTTTTGAGATAAGTAGTACAAAGATTATCATGCCCATTTTTTACAGATGAGACAGCTAAGGCTCAGAGACATAAATCTTTGCTTGGAATCACACAGAGTTTGTACATGAGAACCAGGCTTTGGACTCCCAATATTTCCTGAATCCAAATCCAGTACTCGTCTATACTCTGTTGTATCTGTGCTTGTTTATAAATGGCTATTACTGTTATTATTTGATACTCATGCAACTTTTTTTGACAAGATATCGTGCTGTTGGCTTTTTTTTTTTTTTTTTTTGCTATATTCTTGATCTAGAAAGTGAAACATTGGCTCTAAAGCCTTTCCTGTTCTACAGCTGTATAGGTCACATGACTTTCTCTTTATTCAATAGAGAAATTAAATTTTCTGTATTGACATAATGATATATTCCTTTACAAGTGTTACTAGTTCAAATCAGATTATAGCCTCTGCCTGTGACATAGTGGCGATCTGGATTTGTTTCTTGAAGGGACCTCGTACTAGCAGCTTCTGCAGCCTCCACAGAAGTCAGCATCCTTGCGCGACAAAATGATCAGGTATCTTATTTTTTAATATAAATGATCTCTGGTGGTTTTCTAAGTAAAATTTCTAGGGGATTAGGCAAGTTAAAATCGAAAGAACAGTTAGTATGTGTAAGTTTGACAGTACTTCATTATTTCATGTCTAGACTATAGTAGCACCTGAATGATATCCTGGAGCTGTAAACAAAATGGGCTATTTGTTGTAGGCCAGGCAGCCTGAAGACACATCCAGGGTATCAGATTTAGTGGTAACCAAACACTCATGCCCTCTAATGATCAGTTATGGATCAGTGGAGTGGACTAGATGACAAAACCATCAGTGAGGCATCTTGTGCCTTTGTGTGAGGTGGGACTGAAAACTAATCTCACCTTATTCACAGTAACTTTTTTCCATTAGCTTTCTTAAACCCATTTCTTCCCATGCATCTGTATATGAAGAGTTGGAATTGGGTGACCTTAGGTCCTTTCCGACTCTTTAAGTCTGTGATCCTCTGACCGTAAGACAGTAGTTAATACTTGATTATGTCTCCCATTGTGGGTGGGGGTGGGAATGACATATGTGATATCAGACAGTGGATAGCTCACATTCGTTATAGTACGTTAACGTTTACCAGTGTTAACTCCTGCGGTCAAAGATTACGAGATCATACAGGCAATTAATGGTAGACAGGCAGGGAAGAGACCTAGCTAGTAGGTGCTCTTTACATTATATTATACTGCCTCCACAAAATGAGCTTTCCTAATTTATTAGAAGGAAGAGAAAGCAAATCTACTTTATCATAATATATTTTCACTATTATCGCAGTTTAAGGAGTAGAAAGTAAATTTCCCAGCCTCCAGATTTCTGAGGCTGCCCTGGGCTTTCCCCATTTTAATGCCAGATTGGATTTAAATGTTAGAATGAATTTGTAGATAAATTAATCCAAGAGAAGTGGTTCTTCACTTATTCCCACATGAATGAGATAAAAGGCAAAACACTGAATAAAATGGCTCCTTTTTTCCTTTCCAGACTAACTGGGAATCCTGGCTTCTAGAAGACTCTAGCCGAGCGGAACTGCCTGTTACCGATAAGAGTGATGATTCCTTGCCTGTGGGTGTTGCTATAGATTATACCAGCCAAGTAGAAATACCCATCAGTAAGTGAGACACTCACCTTTAAACTCAGAAATGCAATTTTTTCAAAAGATTGTTTGTCTTTTTAAGCAACATATCTCCAGAAGTACATATTAACGACAAATACATTTCACTGTCTCTCAGCTGCTTAAACTTATGCATAATTCCCATTTATTTTGGTGGCACACAGTCCCCTAAAACACTTTATACAGGGTTGTTGTTGAGACTGACACAGGAGATTATAACATGACTTAACATTTCTTTCTAAAATACAGTTAAAATCTAGAAGCTTAAATTTGATGTTAATGCCAAGGTAGCTCACTTGAGTTTCATTTCTTGATTATTTTGATTTTTCTTGGTTATCTTTTTAATCATAATGTTTTAGATAGTTTTCTTTGGTGATACCTCATAGATTAGAGCAATCACTTATTGGAATACTCCATTTTAATGTCAAGTTGGATCTGAACTCCTACTACATGTTGCCTGGAAGGGGTCTACCAAAAATGGTTTGACCCACACCTTCCAAACTCTAGCATCAGAAACAAGAGTGGCATGCCTTTCCTCTGAAGCACTTGCCATTTGTCAATCATCAGGTTTCTGTAATAGGTGTTGAGTAATGGAAGGATTGCTGGGGTAATCTTGCTGTAGGTTTTATATCAGTGGTTCTCAAACAGGTAAATCTCATGTCTGCATTATATCTCATACTATTTCCAGTCCATTTCCCACCCCACCACCCCTACCCCATTCCCCCCCCCCCCCCCCCCAAAATAAAAAGGCCTATACTTCATCTCTTAGTCATCAGGCAGCATTCTTTCTTTACCTTCTGTGTGCCTAGCATTATGCTAGGTGCTTTGGTGGCACAGAAATAAAAGATGTTCTTTACTCAAAGAGTTTTGAGTATCCATTCTGGTTGGAGAGATTCAAGTTTGTCCTTCTGGTGCACTCTGGTCTCCCTCCAACATTGCAGCATTTCTTAATCACTGAAAGGGAAAGAATTTCAGGAGAAAATTCAAGAGCTTTCCTCTGAGTCCTTGATTTGTTGCCGGAGACATGGTTCAAGTTCTTGTTTTTGTCACCTATATCAAATCTTTACGACTTCTTTATTGGCAATATGTTCTTTCTCTCTCTTTCCCCCATTCACTAAGACAATTGTGTTTATACTGAAAATGTGCTTTTAACCATATGGATTTGAAAATTGTGGCTTTTCAAGCATAGAGTCCAAATGCTATCAGTCTGGAGCTCTATATACCACCTACTGTGTTGACGCCTGGCCAAATACTGTGAATCAAGAGAAATACTTTTCATCTGCTTCCTAGTGCTCAAGGCTTTGGGAGTGTATCACAGTCAAGCACTATTAAATTCTACAGCATAATCCCCTTATACAAGCCTCAGTCATGCAGGACTGTTTGGTCTGATTAGCTATTTGCACTGACTGGTCCAGAGGAGAAGCTGGTTCATTTGATTACCCTTGAAAAGTCTGAACTGACAAAGTACATGTTTAGGATTCATCTGTGAATGAATGTAAAGTTGTTTGAGGGGGCCTTTCAGTCCCTTGCTTTGCTTTACATATAGACTAATCTATCATTTTTCTGCTAGCAGTTCTGCCTAAAGTTATTCCTGTCCTTTTAATGTTAAATGCTTTGAGGATTCACTCATAGTTTTTTGTACCTTGAGGCATTCTGAACCTACCCTTTGAGCTCTGAGATACATTTTAAAGCTCCGTGCCTTTGGCAGAGTAATGAAATCATCTTCATGTAGGGCACAGCAGCAAGTTGATTATCTAATACAGGGTGGGGAAGCTGGACTTCAAGGCCACATGTGTCCCTTTAGGTCCTCAGGTGTGGCCCTGTGACTGAATTTAAACTTCACAGAATAAATCCCCTTATAGCTGGTGGTTTTCTTTAGATAGTTATAGTATGAAAGTAAAGTTTCAAATCCCAACAGTTTTAAGTATATAATCTCTTTATGGGAAACCTACTGGTCAACTTCTTGTTTCAGCCAGTGTCTCTAGGTTCCCAGATTGACATTGTCTCTCCAAAATCCTTCTCTTTAATAGGTGATGAAAAGACTCTTCCTCCTGCTCCAGTTCTGATGTTGCTTTCAACAGATGGTGTACTTTGTCCATTTTATATGATCAATCAAAATCCTGGCCTCAGGTCTCTGATCAAGACCCCAGAACAACTTACTCTAGAAGGAGAACGACAACCCAAATCAACAGGTACATACCCTCAAATTTCTTTTATAGACAAGAAATTTGTAGTCAGCTTGTTGAATAATTTTTTTTCTCAGAAAGGAAGGAGCCAAGGAAGTACAAATTGTTGTTATTCAGTTAGAGTTTAACACATTTATTAAGTACCTTCTCAGTGCAAGGCACAATGCTTATCCATTATATCACAACTCCCCCTCTTCATATGGGACAGGGGATTCTATACTTTCTTCCCTTCTGAACTCTTGCTTGTTAGTAGAAACTGGAAACTTGCTCAAAAACTTTGTCCTCAATCAAAATTTCCTATAATGGAGAGCCACCTTGAACTTTTGTCAAGGAAGGTTAGTTACTGTGCTGCCTAGAGGAACACATCCTAAGTTAGGCTCAGGCATTGTGCCACAAGCACAGCATCTTAAGTGCTACATATATTTATGTGTTAGAGCTGGATATAGAAGCTCTCAGGTTTGCTACCTTCATGTTCAGAGATATCGAGGAAAAGTACAGTGTTCAGTCGTTCATATTGGTAAGACTAACAGAAAGAAGAACTGAAGTTAGAGTGGGCAAGGCAGGAATTTCTTAGATTACTTTGGTACCGTGGTAAGAGCATTTAGGCCTGGAGTCAGGAGAGACCTATGTTCAAGTCCCACCTCTGACACATACTGATGGTATCAAGGGTGCTTAACCCTTTGGGCCTCTGTAAAATGGGAATAGTACCTGTAGTGCTTATCTCACAGGGCTGTTGTGAGGATCAGATGAGATAATGTACAGAAAAGCACTTTGCAAACCTTAAAGCACTATGTAAATGTCAGTTTTTATCAGGATGCCTTTTCTTATACCGTTTCCACTGGTACATCCCTAAATGGGACTATTAAGACACCTAAACTACTGATGAACAATACAAGTAACCTTTCAATGACCAAGGGACTAATGTCCTGGTTCACTTATTTTCATGGGACTTTGTGGATCAAGATATTCACTAGCAGGTGGTATGATGTAATGGCTAGAACAGTGGACTTGGCATCAGGAAGACTTGTACAGATCCTTCAGTGCACATTAGCTACAGGATCCTGAGCGAGTCATTTAACCACTTCCCAACCCATTTCCTCGTCTGTAAAGTGGAGATAATAATAGCACCTCCCTCACGGGGTTGTTGTGAGGATTATATGAGATAATCTATGGAAAGCAAGGCACTCTGAAAGCATGCACTAGTATGGACTGACTGGTGGCAGTGAGCTGTATGGACTCTTGCCTAATCCTCCTTAATGGGCGCCACACATTGTGAGAAGACAAGTTCCAGTGTAAGCCATGAGCCTTGCTCATACTTCCCTTCTCGATAGTATTTACTTTGTACATGATCACGGCGGGGAGCTCTTATCCAGTAGGTGTAAAATAGAAAAACCTGATGTAAATGCCAGTTTTTATTCTCCATCTTTCCCAGTGACTAGGGCTGCTCTTCCACAACTCCTGAAGTCACCCAGCTCTTTATTTTGGGCCAGCAAAGGAGAGGGTGCTTGTAAGCAGGAGAGAGAATTGAACAGATGCTAGGAATGTGCTCCCCACTCAAGCACTGCAAATGTGTCCTTAACTAAATCAGTGGTTCTTAAAGATTTCACCAGGCTTCCCCACCCTTACTGTTGTCAGAGTATGTATTTGTCTACGACGGGTACAAGAAAGAGGACAGTAGTCCATTTGAATAATGATATCTGCATCTGTATCTGTGTGTGTGTGTGTATACATGTACATGTGCATGCACATATATACATGCATATATGTGTACACACACATATGTAGTGTGGTTTTCAGGTTAAGATCCCATAAAAAGATATGACCGGCATGTGTGAGTGGGCTCTTCAGAAGTGTTAACTGTCACTGATTATCTAGGTACACATAGGGTAGCCCACAAGAAGTCTTTTGGTGCCAACAAGGATCTTTTAAAATTTCCTTTGTCATTGTTCCTCAAAGGAGATTATATTATAAGGGGTGGTGATAGAACGTGACGAGCCCTGGGTTCAAGTTCCCTCTTCAGCCACTTCCTCTTTTATCACTTCATTTGACTAAATCTCAGTTTTCTCATCCATAGAATGGGGCTGACAATACTTAAACTACTGAACATACCAGGTGGTTGTGAGGAAAGTATGTTGTAAATGGCACAGTACTAACTCAGAGATGGTGGCATTTTGAGATGTCTCTTTTTCTGGGTGCTCCTAGTTGAATTCTCGTGAGATCCTGTATTACAAAACTAACTTCTTTCAAGTCACAGGAGGAGAGTTGAAAATTTTTCATCAATATCCAGAAATGGAGATATAATCTAATTATCTAAGAAGACTGTCTCCTTAGAGTTAGCTAATATCACTTCTATTGTTAAATCTTTGATTTTCCTAATGTAATCTCTTTACTTTTTCTTGTACCCATGTATGGCTAGGTATACTTTCACTTCCTTTTGTTTTGTAGTGTTTGGTTTCCACCATGAGTATTAATTGTCTTCTTTCCCATTTCCAGGAAGTACTCCCACAACTCCAACTTCCACTCAGCCCCCTCTGAAGCTTGAAGCATCACCAGCTCTGGCTCCGGCTCCTGCTCCAACTCCAGCTCTAGCTTCAGCTCTGGCTCTGGCTCCAGCTTTGGCTCCGGCTCCGGCTCCAGCTCCAGCTCCTGGTTCTGCCCCACCCTTATCCCTTGCCACATCAACTACCGCTTTCAATCTGCCTACAGTCACTCTCCCTGCTGCCACCTTCCCATTTGGCTCTTCATCCTTGAAATCATCCAATTTGATGTCAGGAGATCCCCCTCCTTATCCCTTTTCCTCAGACAGTTCCAAACCAGCTCTAAGCTCTGCTGTAACTAGTGCGCCAGCCTTCTCTTTTACACCTCCTTCTAAAGCCCCCCTGGCCTCATCCCCCTCCCTAGCCCCAGCAACTACCTCTGCATCTTCATTCTATTTTGGATCTCCTGCTTTTAAGCCTGCGGTGGAAAATAATCCAGTGGCTAGCATGTCTACTCCACACTTGGGGGCAAAGACATCTTTCCCACCTACATCCTCTGCAGCCAAAGTAAACCTGAATGAAAAGTAAGTAACACTTCTTTGAGAGAATTGGATTTTTCTTTGTGATACATAGAAGAAATATTTAGAGGTTTTGTTTTGGCCAGTGGATAGAGTCTAGAGAACTCATGTACAGATTTATATGGCACTCCCCATTAGACTGTCAATTCCTTTAGGAGGAGGGGCCATCTTTTGCCCTTCTCTCACTGCTCCTCCAGGATCCTGTACACTTAGCAAGTGCTTGCTGAGTAAGGAAGTGGTTAAGTGAGTGTTCTTTTGGCAAAAGGCAGAAGTAGGAATCCCCTTGGTTGGAAGGCTTTCCTTTGCCCCAAAGCTTGGTTGAACAGATGCTTTGAGAGACTTGGCTTCTTTCTATGCTATCATTGTATCTTTAAGCACTAAAAAGAGTTTCACCTAAATTAATTTACTTATTTAGTGCCATAACAATCAAACTACCAAAAATTATTTTACATAGCTAGACAAAATAATAACAAAATCAATCTGGAAGAGCAAGAGATCCAGAATATCAAGGGAATTAATGAAAGGAAATGCTAGGGAAGGAGGCCTAGCCATACCAAAAATTAAACTATTGTAAAGCAGCAATCATCAAAACTGCTTGGTACTGGCTAAGAAATAGAGTGGTGGATCAGTGGAATAGGTTAGGTATACAAGATGCAGTAGTGAATGAATATAGTAATCTACTCTTTGATAAACCCAAAGAATCCAGCTTCTGAAATAAGAACTTAATATTTCACAAAAACTGCTGGGCAAGCTGGAAAATAGTATGGCAGAAATTGGGTATAGACCAATATGTTACTCCATATATCAAAATAAAGTCAAAATGGGTTCACAATTTAGATATAAACGCTGATACTATAAGCAACTTGGAGGAGAAGGGAATAGTTTACCTGTCAGACTTATGGAGAAGGGAAGAATTTATGACTAAACAAGAGATAGAGAGCATTGCGAAATGCAAAATAGATAATTTTGATTACGTTAAATTGAAAAGTTTTTGTACAGACAAAGCCAATGCAACCAAGATTAGGAGGGAAGCAGAAAATTGGGAAAGAATTTTTACAACTAGTGTCTCTGACAAAGGCCTCATCTCTAAAATACACAGGGAACTGGGTCAAATTTATAAGAATACAAGTCATTCCCCAATTGATAAATGGTCAAAAGATACAAACAGGCAGTTTTCAGAGGAAGAAATGAAAGCTTATCTATAGTCATGAAAAAATGCTCTAAATCACTTTTGATTAGAGAAATGAAAATCAAAATAACTCTCAGGTACCACATCTCTCCTGTCAGATTGGCTAACATGTCAAAACAGGAAAATGACTAATGCTGGAGAAGATGTGGAAAAATTGGAACTCTATTACATTGTTGGTGGAGTTTGTGAACCGATCCAACGATTCTGGAGAGCAATTTGAAACTATGCCCAAAGATCTATAAAAATGTGCATACCCTTTGACTCAGCAATACCACTTCTAGGGCTGTCTCCCAAAGAGATCATACAAGGGAGGAAAGGACCCATATGCACAAAAATATTTATAGCAGCTCTTTTTGTGGTGGCAAAGAATTGGAAATCAAGGGAGTGCCCGTCAATTGGGGAATGGCTAAACAAATTGTGGTATATGAATGTAATGGAATACTATTGTGCCATAAGAAATGAGGAGTAGATGGACTTCATAAGAACCTGGTGAGTCCTATATGATCTGAAGATGAGTGAAGGGAGCAGAACCAGGAAAACATTGTACACAACCACAGACACATTGCTTCTGGGATGACTAACTTTGTTTGACTTGGCTCTTCTCAACAATGCAAGGTTCTAAGTCAGCTCCGAAAGACTCATGATGGAAAAGGCTGTGTACATCCAGAGAAAGAATTATGGAATCTGAATGCAGACTGAAGCAAACTATTTGCTCTCTCTTTTTCTTTTATATTATTTTTGGTTTTGTTACATCTTTCTTATGGTTCATTTCATTGGTTATGACTCCTCTTTACAAATTGATTATTGGGAAAATAAGTTTAACATGAAGGTATATATAGAACTTATATCAGATCACATGCCGTCAGGGGTAGGGGAAGGAGAGGGAGAGGGATAAAATTTAGAACTCAAAAACTTGTGAAACTGAATGTTGTAAACTAAAAAAAAAAAATTAGTTTAAAAAAAGGGGAAAAAAAATTTCATTTTCAGTAAGCCTACAGTGTCTCCTAGCTATGTCAAGTTGGTTTTACCAAATGGCAAATTTAGTAGTTCATATTCCTGTTAACTATTTATTTGATAAGAGGGTTGAATAATTTATTCTCAAATCAGCAGAATATCCAGTAAAGTACCATTCATATTTCCTTACAACCTGTACCCTTTGAAAGCAACATTCAAGACATTTGTATTGCATGAAGTTACAAGCATCTTTGTTGATAATAAATTACCTTTTGGAGGGTGTCACTTTTTACTGGCATGAGAAAGAAAAATTTGTGATAGGCTCTTTTGAAATGGTCTCCTTTTTTTTGCAGGTTTCTTGCTGGAGAGTCATCTGCTCTTGTCAGCAGTTCCCAGAGCAGCTCCTCAATGCTATCATTTTCCTCAGCCTCCAAATCGGCTTCTGCCGGCCCCATCAGTCACTCCACGCCTCTCTCATCTTCATCTAGCGCAGTATCAGCAAAGTCATCGGTATCTCCCTCTGCTTCAGGTATGCTTTCAAGCAGATGGCTTTAAAATTCTTAGATTCGCAATGAGGAAGGAGATGGAGACTGGACTCATAATTTCCTTCACCCAGTGCAGGTCAACATTTCTGCTTCTTAGAGAATTACTTAGAGTACTAAGAGGTTAAGGAATTTGCCCAAGTATGTATCAGATGTGGAACTTGACTCCAGGTCTTCTAGTCAATGCTTATTCTCTTATCACTACACCATGCCACCTCAAGTATGTTCAAAGAACTTTTTTTTTTCAGAGTTCTTAGAGGTACCAGTTAAGCAAATGGAAAAAATTATTTCTTTCTCCTCTCATGGTAGAATAAGTCACTATGGATTTTGTATTCTTTTATTTAGGAGAATCTGTAGATTGTGTGGTGCTATGGACCCAGTACTGTGATTGTCAGGTTTCCTTGTCTCCTTATCATTCCTCACAGAGCTGAGTGTACTTGGTGATTCAAATAATGGGTCTAGTGGCCATTCATCTGCATCTAGTGTCTGTCTCAGTCCTTTGTGGACTCTAAAATGATTCATTAAAGAACAGAGATTAGGATGGTCCTGCAGTGACTATTATACTTGTCACATAAGCCCAAAGCAGTCACAAGTGAATGACTTTTGTGGATGTCAAAACCATGAACAATCTGTCACATAGAGGGGTAGCAGTGGCAGCAGCAGGCAGCTGAGGAGGACCAAGCTGAAGGGCAGTGTCTAGTACATTTCCTTAGCCCATTCCTGTTTGGAATTTGGTATGATGGGTTATTTTCATGAATTAAAAAAATGGTTTAAATTTATATGACATTTTATATCTTACAGAACCCTTTCTTCAAAATAGCTCTGTGAGTTAGGTAGTGCAAGAAGTAGTATCCTTATTTTGTCAGTCAGTCAGTGAGCATTTATTAAGTACCTGCTCTGCCAGGCAGAATCCTGGGTACTGAGGATGTGTGTACAAATAATGAAACAATCCCCACTCACCTGGACCTTACATTTTTAATGGGGTGAGGAAATTCAGACTTGGAGAGGCTTGGCATCTTTCTGTGCTACCATTGTGTCTTTATGCACTAAAAAAAGTTTCATTTTCAATAAGCCTAATATCTCCTAGCTATATCAGGTTGGTTTTACCAAAGAAAAGTTATAGAATTATTGACATCTTAACTCCCAAGAATAGCCTGCTCTGAATTCACTCTTACCTAGTAGAGAGGAAGGCCTGGTGCTGCTTAACACGGTTAGCTTAGTCTTCTCTTAATGGATTCTTTTTACTTCCTCTTCCTATAGAAATATTTCTATACTGACTTTATTTCCCGCATTATATATTGTCTTCCCTCCCTCGTCCCCATAAGAAGGAACTAATCTTCTGTCTCTGAAGGCATAGGGAATGTGGGAATAGAGAGAAATAGCATTATGTGAGTCAATACTGTCATTGTCAGAAGTGCCAGCACATCTTCGATTCTCATCCTTGATTCTCACTCGGCTATTTTGGGACCATCCATGCTAGCAGTTTTGGTTAGCAGGATCTTGTCTGAATGTTTCCAGTAATGATAATCATGGCAGTCTTCCGTTTGTTGCCATGGCTGATAGCCACTTCGAGGAAGGATTATACATCTTTTTTCTTTCTCATATTTGGGGTTGAGGAAATTAGTAAATGTGGTATATCATGATTGAGTTATCTCATTGTCATTACAGGGCGCTCTTCCCAGAGCAGTCCAGTATCTTCAGTGGTGCAGAAATCGGCCAGGATCACTGCTCCAGTGGCAAAGTCAAGTACTACTCAGGTACTGAATGCTTGGATTCAAGCAAAATTATATATGCTTTTTGGTAAATTCATTTAAGTGTATATTTTTGAAACTATGATTCACATTTTTTTTGAACTAGCACTTTTGAAGAATTCCTTTGACATCCTATTTAGCTCTCCACAGTATAATAAAAAATATCAAAAAGTGTCAAGTTTTTTACTTAGTGCATGCACACTTTATCTTAAACTAAAGATTATAGGTTTATATTCTTTGTTGACTCACTCATACCTTTTTATATTATGGGACATCTGCTTTTCTTATTTCTAAATGCAAGATAGCATTTTAATTTCCCCCAAATAAGCAAGAAATAAATCTAACGGCTTTATTTTTCTGGTCCTCCACTATCAGTTTCTTTTTTATGGGACTTAAGCTAAAACCTTGGAGAACCTTGAGCAGTTGAGTCCCTCTTTAGCCAATCATGAGCTTATGCCTTTTAACTGAGTTTGCATTTCAGAACACCCTGTTAACCATTGTGTGTAATTAGAAGCGATTAAACCTTTCACAAGACTTATGACCTATATTAAATGTTTGGATATGTACACAGGCTGCTTTCAGTGGTCCCAGCATAGTAGGTTTTCAAAACTTCTCATTTTAGGCCAAATCACCACAGCCTGCTGTTGTGATAGAAAAGCAGCTGCATCAGTGGAAAGATTCAGACCCTGTGATGGCTGGAATCAGTGAGGAGGTAATGTCATATCCTACCAATTTTTTTTCTACTCTGACATAATGCAGCCACATCAGTGAAATTTGGTTCTGGTTAAGGCTTTTAGTCACTACCATCAGCCTGGTGGGTGGCCTCAGCCCATTTCCCTGGAAGCAGGTTCACAACTCTGCACTAGATTAGTCAGTTCTACAATAGCAGCCATCATTCAGATCTCATTGTCTCACTTTTGGATTGGCTTTTCTCACTGCTTGCTTGTGTAGATTGCCCACTTCCAAAAGGAGATGGAAGAGCTGAAAACCCGAACTTCCAAAGCCTGTTTCCAAGTTGGTACCGCTGAGGAGATGAAGATGCTGCGGACAGAATCAGAGGACTTACACACCTTTCTCCTGGAGATTAAAGAGACAACAGAGGTATTTATCTGTTCATCTTTTCCCTAGGCTGAACTGACTTGTTGGGCGTTAATGCTTCACCTCCTCAGAGACTAGCTGAACAAATGTCATTGTTTCTTACACTGCATATGCATTTGACTCCTTCCCTTTTGATTTGGATCAGCAGTTTTAGCCTTTGGGTTTGAAAATTCATTACTTTTCAAATGACCCTCCCTCTTCTCCCCTTTTTTCCTGTATTTTTACCAAATAATCTAATAACCCAGTTAATCTTTTTGTTGACATTACTCTGCTCATTCCAAAAAAAGATTTTTCTATCTTGAAAATATTTTTTTTCTCCGTTATATTCCTTTGATTCTTTTTAGTCTCTTCATGGAGATATTAGTACCCTGAAGACCACCCTACTAGAGGGTTTTGCAGGGGTTGAAGAGGCAAGAGAACAGAATGAAAGAAATCATGACTCTGGATATCTTCATTTACTGTATAAAAGACCACTGGATCCTAAGAGTGAAGCTCAGCTTCAGGTAGGAAATACTTGGAGAAATGGGCCTTTTCAGTTGTTCTTGTGTGAAGTTTGCTATCACTACAGATAAAGACTAGCACTCGAATTGAGAAGTTAGCTTTATGTGGACTTGAACACCAACAAATCGGGACATTTCTTTATATAAAGGATAGAAAAAAGATGCTCTGTATCTTTATTACATGCAGCTTGGGGTTTATTTTTTTAAGTATATTATAAATTTATCACAATAATTCTAACACTGCTCTGCTGAGGTCAACACTCTGGATGCTATTTTCCTCCTCCTTAACTGGCCGTTAGGATACATGCCATCAGGCAGATGGGTTGCATTGGTTATAACCTCCTGATCCAAACACCTACATACTTATCTGAATCAGGAAGAAAAGTGTGTTTTCCCATCCAATCACATTTTTTCTATTAAAAAAAAACCTTGAAATTTTGTGTATATCTGTCCCCTTGGTAGACAATAAATTTTGTGGATGCAGAGAGTCTTCCTGATTTCAAATTTGTCACACTCTCAATGCTTAACACAGGCCAATTGCACTCAGTAGTCGTAGGTCATAGGATCAAGGGATCATAGATTTAGAACTAGAAGAAACCTTAGAGGCCATTGAATCTAGCCCCCTCATCTTATAGATGAGGAGGCAGGTCCAGAGAGGTTAAGTGATTTGCCCAGGGTCACATAGCTAGTAAGTGTCTGAGGCAGAATATGAATCCAGGTTTTCCTGACTAAAAGTCCAGTGCCTATTCATCATGCTGCCTCTAGTCACTCAATAAATGTTTTTTGAACTCTTTGCTCAAACGATTAAATGTAATTATACAGTATTGAGGACATATTTATAGATTTAGATATAATGGAATAATAATGGAATGAGGAGGTACTCTTAACTATTATCCATCACTGCTAAATCTGAGCTTTCTCTCTCAGGCTTTAGGATAGAATTCTTTAATTTCTCCCTAAATCTTTATATCTCTAGGTCTGAGACCTTTAGTCATTTCTTAGCTCTTCAATCTGGTGGTTGCCCTTCTGCTTGTGTCCACTTCCCTGCAAATTTGTCAAGATTTGGGGCAGGGACAGGAGCATTCACAGCAGGGGCAATCCCCTCCTTTATTCAGAACTTTTACTGTCAGCACCATCTCTCATCATCCCTTCCTTTGAAGAAATGAAAATTAACCTCTTATTAGAAAAAGATGGCAGACCTTTTTTTTGTGTGTGTGAGTTTATAAGATTTGGAGTTCCAAATTTTTCTTCCTCCCTCCCTCCTCTCCCCCATCCGCAAGATGGCAAACAATCTGATATAGGTTATACGTGTACAATTTTGAATTGTTTTATTATTTAATATTTTTTAGTTTTCAACATTGATTTCCATAAGATTTTGAATTACAAATTTCTCCCCATTTCTACCCTCCCTCCACCCCAAGATGGCATATATTCTGATTGCCCCTTTCCCCAGTCTGCCCTCCCTTCTGTTACCCCACTCCCCCCTGCCAATCCCCTTTCCCCTTACTTTCTTGTAGGGCAAGATAGATTTCTATACCCCATTGTTGTATTTCTTATTTCCCAATTGCATGTAAAAACAACTTTTTTTTTTCAGCATTTGTTTTTAGAACTTTGAGTTCCAAATTCTCTCCCTTCTTCCCTTCCCACCCACCTCCTTGAGAAGGCAAGCAATTCAACATAGGCCGTACGTGTATCATTATGCAAAGCACTTCCATAACAGTCATGTTGTAAAAGACTAACTATATTTCCCTCCAACCTGTACTGTTCCCCCTTTATTCAATTTTCTCCCTTGACCCTGTCCCTTTTCAAAAGTGTTTGCTTTTGATTACCTCCTTCCCCTATCTGCCCTCCTTTCTATCATCCCCCCCTTTTATCTCCTTCCTCCTTCTTTGATGTGGGGTAAGATACCCAATTGAGTGTGTATTCCCTCCTCAGGTCAAATCTGATTAGAGCAAGATTCACTCATTCCTCCTCACCTGCCCCCTCTTCCCTTCCAGCAGAACTGCTTTTTCTTGCCACTTTTATGTGAGACAATTTACCCCATTCTGTCTCTCCCTTTCTTCTCCCAATATATTCCTCTCTCACCCCTTAATTTTATTTATTTATTTGTCTGTTTGTTTGTTTGTTTTTAGATATCATCCCTTCACAATCAACTCACCCTGTGCCCTTTGTCTATACGTGTATACATTCTGTTCAACTACCCTAATACTGAGAAAGGTTTCATGAGTTACAAATATCATCTTTCCATGTAGGAATGTAAACAAAACATTCAACTTTAGTAAGTCCCTTATGATTTCTCTTTCCTGTTTATCTTTTCATGCTTCTCTTGATTCTTGTATTTGAAAGTCAATTTTCTATTCAGCTCTGGTCTTTTCATCGAGAAAGCTTGAAAGTTCTCTGTTTTATTGAAAGTCCGTGTTTTGCCTTGGAGCATGATACTCAGTTTTGCTGGGTAGGTGATTCTTGGTTTTAATCCTAGCTCCCTTGACCTCCAGAATATCATATTCCAAGCCCTTCGATCCCTTAATGTAGAAGCTGTTAGATCTTGTGTTATTGTGATTGTGTTTCCACAATACTCAAATTGTTTTCTTCTGGCTGCTTGCAGTATTTTCTCCTTGATCTGGGGGCTCTGGAATTTGGCAACAATGTTCCTGGGAGTTTTCTTTTTGGGATCTTTCTCAGTAGACAATCAGTGGATTCTTTCAATTTCTATTTTACCCTCTGGCTCTAGAATATCAGGGCAGTTTTCTTTGATAATTTCTTGAAAGATGATGTCTGGGCTCTTTTTTTGATCATGGCTTTCAGGTAGTCCAATAATTTTTAAGTTATCTCTCTTGGATCTGTTCTCCAGGTCAGTGGTTTTTCCACTGAGATATTTCACATTGTCTTCCATTTTTTCGTTCTTTTGGTTGTGTTTTATAATATCTTGATTTCTCATAAAGTCACTAGCTTCCACTTTCTCCATTCCAATTTTTAAGGTAGTATTTTCTTCAGTGGTCTTTTGGACCTCCTTTTCCATTTGGCTAATTCTGCCTTTTAAGGCATTCTTCTCTTCTTTCGCTTTTGCCATTTGAGTTAGTCTATTTTTTAAGGTGTTTTTCTGGTTCTGCTCACTTCACTCAGCATCAATTTGTGTAAATCTTTCCAGTTTTTTTTTTAAATCCACCTGTTCATCATTTCTTATAGCACAATAGTATTCCATTACATTCATATACCACAACTTGTTCAGCTGTTCTCCAATTGATGGGCATTCCCTCAATTTCCAATCCTTTGCCACCACAGAAAGAGCTACTTTTAATATTTTTGTATGTGTGAGTCCTTTTCCCTTTTTTATGATCACTTTGGGATACAGACCTAGAAGTGGTATACACATATTTTTATAGCCCTTTGGGCGTAGTTCCAAATTGCTCTCCAGAATGGTTGAATCAGTTCACAACTCCATGAACAATGCATTAGTGGGACTTTCTTTTATAGTGATAGCTTGTATGGGAACTCAGAGCATCTTGGAATCAGAAATTCCTTCAGTTTTTTCTAATATGGGTTTTAACTTCCTTAAGCAAGAGAGCAGTTGTCTCCTTGTAATTTATCAGAGGAAAGTACCCAGTGGGTTCCATCTGATTTTGTTGTTGTCAGTTTCTGTTTCCCTCAGTATGAGGTCATGTAGAGAAAGTTATGTAGCATTTCCTCTGATTACTGGTTTCCCAATCAAAAGGGAATAATTAATCTTTCTCAAAAGAAAAAGCCTCCACTCTTCCCCTGGGTATTTTCTTGAAATTCATATATTGTGCTTGTGCTTAAATACTAACTAAATATCGAACTTTCTTGTTTCCTTACAGTGTGACTTCTTTTAAAAAGACTTTGACTTTTTTGTTAAAAATTTAAGTGCATCATAACATTTTTCAAGCAGATTCAAATAGACAGAGAGTAGTTTATCCTCAGTGTACAAGCTTCTTTATTCTTCTTCAGTCTATATGCAGTTTTAACTTAAGGCTCCATTTTTTAGGTTGAAACTTTTATGACTCATTTTGTATAGATCTAGTAGTTTAACAGAAGACCAAGTAGAGAAGAAAAATAGTAGGGAAATGAGCATAAGTTTAACCCATAATGCTGCTATTTGTATATTGTTAGTCTACTAAGATTGCAGTCTCATAAATAAAAATATGGCTTTAAAAAAATCTAATAGAAATGAGAAACATTTTCCAGCTTTGACTAGTAGCTTCCAAAAATCTGCAAGGTTGCTTCAGCTTTGCTTTTTTTTTTTCTTGTAATGAACATTCAAAACTTTTTTTTTAGTTAGTGCTTGACCCAGTAATTTGATGGTTTATAATGGCTCACCGCATTGCCATTAATTTCATGAGTAGCAATGCATAAAACTAAATGGCTGTTCTGTCCAAGTGCCAGAATGTGATGGAAAATTCCCAAATTGCTGAGAACACTTTATAGAAACTGGAAAAGGAGAGCTAAGCAGAAACCTGTGATAGCAAAGCAAACAGACAGACATCTAATGAGAAAAGCAGTTTGATTAAATACATTTACACTAAGTTTTTTCAATGTTTTACCCTTTCTAGAGGTATTAGAATTTTAGAGAATACCACATAATCCAAAGAATTTAATTTCTACTGGAGGAATATTATGTAGCATAATATTGGAAAATGAAGAATTTTAGGTTGTGGTGCAAGTGGGGTTTTTTGATATAAATTTTATTTTTGATTTTGATTTTAAACACCCAAAAAAAGAGTATTTGCATATTCATGGCAGGGAACAAAAAGCAGATTGTATGTGAAATCAATCATGAATCTTCCATGATTGATACCACCTTTTTAAAAAATGTATATAATGAATTCCAAACATCAATTTCAAAACTATCCTGATTTTCTGAGCTTCCTTCTTTTCTGTGTTAAAAAAATGTTTCAGTGGCCCACTTTTTAAAAATATCAGTATTGATAAACCCTCTCCTCCCCAGATAAAAAACTGAGATAAAGGGGTGTTAAAAATATTCAGGCAAGAGGAATCTACACAGTGTCCACATACCAAAACAGATGTCTTTTTCTCTATTTTGAGTCCATCACCTTTGTCAGGAAGAGAGTGACATGTTTCCTCACGGGTCCTCTGGAGACACAGCTAGTCCTTGCACTGACAAGCATTCACGAGTTTTTGGAAGTTGTTTTTATTTATAGTGTCCTTGTATAGATTGTTCTGCTTCTGCTCCCTTTACTCTGCATCATACTACGCGGGATCCTCTACAGTAGTCTTTTGTCATTTCTCATGGTACAGTATGTACCATGGTTTGCTCAGGCTCTTCATTTGATGAGCACCCTCATAGATTCTAGTTCTTTTTTGTTCCCCTTCAGGATCAAGGAGATGTTTTGCTTATGACTCTTCTCTCCCCCTTATTATCCTCCCTCTTAATCCCCTATCTCTGTTTGTTCCCTGTTTTGAAAAAAAAAATGTATTTTGTACTTAAATACCAAAAAAAAGCATTTCTGTACATACAACAGAACACAAAACCAGGGTCTTTTTGAAACAGTAAATTTCCATTTCATAGTGCTTGCTTTAAAATATATGTGTATGTATATACATGTATATGTATGTATGTGTGTATAAATTCTACTCATTACTTTCAAAACTGTCCTGCTTGAATTGCATTCTTCTGAATTTCCTTATGTTCTCTTTTCTGCAATTAAAAGAAATGTTTCAGATTCTTTTTTTTTTTTAGTGGTGGAAGTGGGGGGTGTACATCACTTTTTTTAGTCTAAATTTCATTTTTATTTTTAGTTCCAAATTCTTTCCCTCCCTCCACCACTTCCTCACGCATTGAGAAAACAAGAAATACAATACCCATGATACATGTGAAGTCATACAAAACATATTTTCACATTAACCATGTTGCTAAAAAAAAACCCAACACTAAACCCAAGAAAAATTAAGTAAAAAAAAATATGTTTCAATCTGTATTCAAAGTTCATCAGTTTTCTGTCTGGAGGTAGATGACGTTTTTTCATCATGAACCCTTTGGAATTATCCTGGATCGTTGTCTTGATCAAAGTAGCTAAATCTTTCCACTTTTGATTATTGTTACAATATTGTTGTTACCATATACAGTATCTTCCTAGGTCTGCTCACATCACTTTGTATCAGTTCATATAGGTCTTCCCAGGATCCATTCCCCTCGTTATTTCTTGTAACACAGTAGTACTCCAGCATCATCATATACCACAACTTGTTCAACCATTCCCAATTGATTATCATCCCCTCAATTTTCAATTCTTTGTTACCACAGAAAGAGCTGCTATAAATATTTTTATACAGATAGGCCTTTGTTCCTTTTCCTTTGATCTCTTTGGGATATAGACTTAGTAGTGGTGTTGCTGGGTCAAAGGTTGTCCAAAATTTTATAGCACTTTGGGCATAGTTCTGATTGTTCTCCAGAATGGTTGGACCAGTTTACAACTCCACCAACAGAGTATTAGTGTCCATATTTTTGTACGTCCTTTCCAGCATTTGTCATTTTCTTTTTCTGTCATGTTAGCCAATCTCATAGGTGTAAGATGATATCTTGGAGTTTTTTTTTAAATTTGCATTTTTCTAATTGGTGATTTAGGTCATTTTTATCTAACTATTGATAGCTTAGATTTCTTCTTCTGAAAATTGTGAGGGGGCATCACTATTATTAACCTCTCCTTTTCCCTCTGTTTTTTAAAACTAGAAAGAAAGAAAAAATCTGTGTACTAAATAAGCCTAGATAAACAAAATGAATTCCCACAATGGCCATGTCAAAATTGTTTGTCTCTTTCTGTATTTTGTGTCCATCACTTCTCTGTCGTCAGGTGAGTGACATGCCTCATCATTGGTCCTCTGGAAACATGATTGGACTTGCATCAATTAGAGTTTTTTTACGTCTTTCAAAAAATTTTTTTAATGTTGTCTTTGTAGAAATTGTTTTTCTGTTCTATCTTTTATTCTCCATCACTTCCAAGGGTTCTCTGTAGCTGTCTCTTTTGTCATTTCTTCTGGCAAAATTGTATCACATTAAATTAGTATACTGTTATTTATTAAGCCATTCCCCAGTTTTGTTGGAGGCAATTTAAAGCAACTCCTTAGATTCTGGTTCTTTTTTTTTATTTTACTTCTCTCTTCAGATCAGAATATTTGTTTGCTTACAGCTATTTCCTCCCCCAATATTCTCATTAATCTTAACCCCTTTCTATCCGTGTTTTTTCCCCATGTTGAGTTTGATGTATTTCTACACTAAAATTTTGTTTGTGTATGTGTGTCTTCATGCCACTGTTGTCTGGGTCAGATAAGAGTGAAGTGCATCTGATGCCTGCTCACCCTTACTCTATACTCTTCTTCTCACCTACCCCAGTTATGAGAAATAGCAGGTTCTACTCCCTTTTCCTCTTTTCTACTCTATGTATTCCTTATATTCTGTTTTCTCTTTTTCACTTAAAATACTCAAAATGGAATCAGTCCTCCCCTCGGGCCTCTGTTTTTCTTAAACTTCCTCAATACCCTTTGAAGGTTCTAAAAGGACATTTTTCTTTTCCTATTAGAATGTTAATACTACATCATCATATAAACCCTTTCATTTGCTCAAAGAAATTTACCTTTCTAGATTTCTCTTGCCTCTTGTGTTTGGCTTTTATGTCAGAAATCCTTGAGAGTCCTCTATACTTTTGAAGGTCCATCTTTTCCTCTCAGTTTTGTAGGGTAAATTATTCTTCGTTGTAAGCCTATATCTTTTGTTTTTAGAATATTGTATTCTAAGATCCCTCTTGTCTGTAGTAGAAGCTACTAAGTCTTGTGTGATCCTAACTCTGGCTCTTTCAGTACATGAATTGCTTTTTTCTGTATCCTTGTTGAATTTTTTCTTTCATATGAGAATTTTGGATTTTGGCTATACATTCTTAGAGCTTTTCCTTTTGGGGGTTTTATTGAGGATCTGATTGGTGGATTTTTCTGTTTTCACTTTGCCCCCTGGTTCTAATAGATTGATTTTTACATATGATTTCTTGAAATATAGTGTCTAGGATTTTTTTCAAAAAACATAATTTTCAGGGAGTTCAGTGATTCTTAAATTATCTCCCTTTGACCTGTTTTCCAGACTAGCTTTTTTTTTATCAGCTCTTACATTTAAAATTTTTTTCAGTCTTTTAATTTTCTTTTAATATTTCTTTCTGATTCAAAGGGTCACTGATTTCTGTTTAGTTTATTCTAATTTTCAGAGTCCATTTCTTCAGTAGAGTTTACCATTTCCTAAGCTATTTTATTCACTTTCCACTTCTTCCCTCCCTTTTTTGTTTCATTTTTTTATCTTTTGCTTCATTTCTTCTAAGTATGTAGTCTATGTGGAAAATCCATTTTTTCCCATTGAGTCTTTGTAGTTGTTACAGAGTTATTTTCTCTTTTTAATGCTAGGTCTTTGAGGATCTCTAGATCAGTAGGTATTTTTTTTATATGGGTTGGTGTTTTGTGCTAGAGCCAGGCTCAGTTTTTGGTGGGGTGATTGGCTCTGATTCGTCTTACCCTGGGTCCAATGCATTCCTATGCTGACTTTCTCCTCTTGGGGCTTGGGGACTCCCCCAACCTGATCTTTGAGGTTCAGAATGCTGAATCTTCTGATTCTTCTGTGGCCTGTCATTCAGAGTGTTGAGTCCCAGATGTCCTAGTCTGTGTGGTGCTGTGCTGCTTTGTTCCCTGCCTCACCCACATTGGTTGCTGCTGCTACCCAAATGCCCTGCTGTGGGTTTCCAACTGCCTGAAGCTTTCTTTTGTAGCCTTCTACTCTTGCAGCATCCAGTGCAGCGCCCTCCAGGTTACACATATCTCTGATAGCCGTGGGAGGCTATGGGCTTGTTTGTTAGTCCTGGGCCAGCCCTCTTGTTGTCGTCTCTGTTGTTTGGTACAGTTCTGGGGTAGAAGAAACCACTCACTGTCATTTCTTATTAGATTTCTTGATCATTTGGTCTAACATGACTTTCAAGGTTTTCCTGTAGTAGGTGAGGGGGATCTGGGCAGCCTGCCTCCATTCAGCCAGGCATTTAGGCCAGAAGACCATATGTAAGTGTTTTTGACGAGGTCTTCCCATCACCTTTTAAATCATACCCCTTTATTTATTCCATATGGCTAGCCATATGGAATAGCTAGGTGGACTAGCTCTTTAATATATAATGCCTGATTGCTTTTCATTCTTCTTGTCTTTTGGGTCTTTTTATTCTTGAAACCTGTCACATCATCAGCTCCCTGCTTGTTAACTTGCTTCTACTTGCTCTCTTTTGGTGTTCTTTCCTTTTGTTTCTAAATATTTCTATCTGCATTTTTCTGTTCCATGTTAAAAGAAACAAATACAGAACCTTGTTTAGACTGTGGTATAACCTCCTTATTCATTCACCAAATATTAATTGTGCACTTACTCTGTAAAATTCACAGATGCTTACAACAGAGAGAAAGAACAGTGTCCCTGCCCTCGAAGAGTTTTCAGTTTAGTAGCTCATTATATTAGGTCACTGAATGGCTATAACTCATTTTTTTCAACATGAAGGTTGAAACCTTAGCTTTCTGTGTTATTCTTTAAAGAAACAGAACTCTCAAGTCACAACAGGGTTCCCAAGGGTGTTAAAAAGAAAAGGATTGTCCTGTGGATGAGAGATCAGACTTGTTCTTCTTGTCCTCTGTGGTCAGAACTAGGAGCTTCATTGAACAGAAAAGGCAGAGAAGTAGATTTAGATTTGATGCTGTGGGCTCCCTCCAGACAAGGAAAGCCCCCTTCACTGAGATTCTTTGAGCAGGGCTCAAAGGGATGTTTTCAAGGCCCTTGCTAGCTAAATTCCTTTCCAGTGCCATGAGTCTCTCCTTGGATGTATAGGGACAGATATCAATTTTATTTCCCTTCCTTTTGTACCATCCCATTCCCAAATGTCAAATGAAATGTTTTCCTAGGATTATTTTTTATATTAGCCATAAGGTTTCTTATGAATAGTCAAACTCTGGTAAAGGGTCCCCTACACTTTCTGCCTCTGTGTTTTTGTCTGTGAACATTGTATATCCCCCAGTAGAATGTATGCTCTTTGGGGGTGGGGCAGAACTTTGTCTTTGTATTTGTATCTTTAGCATCAGCATAGTGCTTTGCATGGATGCTTAATATTTTTAATTTAAATTGAATTAAGGCCCATTATGTATTGTTCCTTCCGTGTGATCTCAGAGGGCGGAAATAGAGGCCATGGGTAGAAGTTGCAGAAAGGGAGCTTTTACTTCAGTGTAAGGGGAAGCTGTTCAACAACAATAATTGTCCACAAGTGGGATGGACTGACTCAGGAGGAAGTAGATCCTCTGAGGTTTTCAAATGAAGGCTAGATGGCCGCTTGTCAGGAGGTTATTGAAAAGATTTTTGTTCAGGTGTGGGTTGGACTAGAGACCTTCTGAGATCTCTTGAGATTCTGGCATTTTTCTCTGTACAACACATTCAGACTCCTTTTAGAAACATTAGAGGTATTTTACTGTTCCTCTTTAAAATTGCCTTTAATTTGAGCTGTTGCTCAAGCTGAAAAATGAGTTATTTGTCTCTGTTTTAAGAATTTTTTTCTTGGTAGGAAATTCGGCGTCTTCATCAGTATGTTAAGTTTGCTGTCCAAGATGTGAATGATGTTCTAGACCTGGAGTGGGACAGACATCTGGAAGAGAAGAAGAAACAAAAGTACGTGTTGACAGAATGACAAGCCACTCTTTATTTCCTTTAGTGATGATGGCCCCTTCTCTATCTTCTATTACATCTTTCAGATATTCTAGATGGCGTTTCTGTTAGTCCCTTCTCCAGATGTTTCCTTGGCTTTGGAGTGCCCCACTGAAATATTCGACTGACCCATTGTTATCTAGGGAGGCATTCAGCCCGCTCTAGTCTATTTGAGGATAATTGGTTTGGGGGATCAGGGAGCAGTTTGGAGGAATGGGAGAGAAAGAAGACTTGGAAGTACAGTGCAACATGAAATCATTTAGTGTATGGTTGTTGTAGAGTAATTCAGGCATCCCTAAAATTTCAAAGATTTCTTATTACTGTCGCTAGGCGCCTGCTTGTTCCAGAGCGAGAGACACTATTTAACACTCTTGCCAACAACCGGGAAATAATCAACCAGCAGAGGAAGAGGTTGAACCACCTGGTGGACAGTTTACAGCAGCTCCGACTTTATAACCAAACCTCTCAGTGGAGCATACCCAATGAAAGCTCTTCTCAGAGCAGCACTCAGAGGTATGTGGGTAAACAGGACATGGAGTGGCATGAGTCTTTGAGGTGATCTTTCCAGAATTGTGTACTGAAGGAGTATATGAGACAGATAGCTAACAGGAAGAGGGTGCCTCCTCTGTAGGTGTTTTATCAAAGGCTTCAGCCTACATGTTCTGTATGACATTCATTTGTTCTGTAATTATTCTGCAATTTAAATAAACATGATTATGGGATAGGCTGATATCTTTCATTATAGAATTACCATCTGAAGCCCCCCAAATAGCACCTATTGATTCTTTTTTTTTTTTTACCAGATTTAAAGAATTCAGTGGAGGTTTTTTATGTGATAGATGAATTTGTTGTAATGATTTATTTTCATTCATTCAGTATACCATTCTTAACTCAGAGTAATAGTTTTGAACCTTTTCCAGGGAGTTTCTTTTAAATTAAAAAAAAACTGTGGATCACCTTCTCCATCCCACTTGATAGTGGTCATAATATTTGTATCTATTGATTATAAATGTGATTACAAAAAGCCACTCTGAATTCAGTAATGCTTTTAAATTGATTTGTATTTCATCATGTGTCTGATAGCTAACTTTGATAGTAAATAACATTTATATAGCACGTACTATGTACCAGGTACTGTTCTAAGTGCTTTACACTTATTATCTCATTTGATCTGCACAACAGCCTCGAGAGGTAGGTGCTATTATTATCTTCATTTTACAGACGAGGAAACTGAGGCAAATAGAGATTAAGTAACTTGCTCAGGGTCACACAGCTAATAGGTATATGATGCTAGATTTGAATTCAGGTCTTCCTGATTCCACATCCGGTGCTCTCTCCACTGCACCACCTTGCTACCCCATCTATTATATACTTAGAAAATAATATTTGCATGTGGAGAATAATGTTTTTATTTGTAGAATTTCTTATGAATATGGATTCCTGGGGCCCTTGAACTATGCAAACCACCACTATCCCTAAGCCCTCTGGACACACATGTTCCCCCCCCCCCGCCAAGGTTATGAACCCACAGATTGGAAACCGCTAACTTAGAATTTTGTCTGCTTCCCTGTTTGTTTTTTGGTTTTTTAATATAACCAGTTGCTCTTTATGTTAAAATTTTTTCAGTTAACAAAAATCTACCATATTTACCTCCTACCACCGGCTCCCAAATAAGAAGAAAAAGTAAACCCCTATTACAGACAAGGATAGTCAAGCAAAACATATTCCTTTTTTGAACAAAGAAATGTTTGATTCTATCCTCTGAATCCTTATCTCACCTCTTATCAAGGCATAGAGAGTAAGTTTCATTATGAGTCCTCTGGGATCATGGTTGATCATTATGCTGATGAGAGTTCTGAAGTTTTTCAAAGTTGCTTGCCTTTACAGTATTGTCATTGTAGAAATTGTTCTGGTTCTGCTCGCTTTACTCTGCACTAGTCCATACTAGTTTTCCCAGGTTTCTCTGAAACCACCACATTTATATACCATGACTTGTTTAGCCATTCCTTAACTGATAGGCACTACCTCAGTTTTCAATTCTTTGTCACTGCAAAAAGAGTTATAAATGTTTTTTGGACATCCTTAGTTAGAATTTGTTTTGCACAGGACTAAATCCCCCTTTTATCTAAACTCTCTTCTGTTCCTCCTTTCTTCCCTTTCCCTCCACTTTCCTTGTTGAGTAAAACGTACTTCTTTACCCAACTGTGCGTAAGTATTCTTCCCTCATTTTACTAGTTCAGATGAGAGTGAGGTTCAGATATCAGCCTCTCCTCCTATACCTTCCTCCTTGTTTATATATACTTCTTGTAACCCATTGAAGTGAGCCAGTTTTCCCTAACCTTAATCTTCTTCCCTCTTCCCATTCCTTTCCATTCTTTTTTAATATCAAAGTCCCATATAACCACTCCCAGGCCTTCTGTCTTATTAGGCTCCCTTTGTGACCCCTGATGTTCGTAGGGCTCTGTGGGGACTTAGGTATCATCTCTCCATATTAGAATATAAACAATTTATCCTTGTTTAGTTCATTCATGTTTACCTTTTTATCTTTCTCTTGAGTCCTTATTTGCACTCAGATTTTCTATGTAGCTCAGGTTTTTTATATCAGGAATTGTTGGGTTTCCTCTATTTCATTAAAGAGCCATTTTTTGCCCATCAGATTGGACTCAATCTGATTGTTTTGCTGGATAATTTATTCTGGATTATAACCCTATATTCTTTGTCTTCTGGAATATTATATTCTAAACTCTTGGCTTCTTTATAATATGGGCCACTAAACCATGTGTGATCCTGACTGTGGCTTCTTGAGTACTTGAATTCTTGCTTTCTGACTATTGCAATATTTTTTTCATTGCTATGGAAGCTCTGGATTTTAGCTATAATTCTCCTGCGAGTTTTCATTTGGGGGATACTGTCAGGAGGGATGACTAGTAGATTCTTTCTTTTTCTGCTTTGCCCTCTAGTTCTAAGAGATCTGGGCAACTTTCTTAAGATTTCATGAAATGTGATGTCTAAGCTCTTTTTTAGGGGGAGGGGAGGGTGCAGTTGTCACAGCTTTTAGGTGTTACAATGATTCTTAAATTCTTTATCTGTCTTCTGAGTTAGATTTTGGGGGGGTGCATATGTGTGTGTTTTGGGGGTGTTTTTTTTTTTTTTGCTATGAGATACCTTACATTTTTTTTCTATTTTTTCAGTCTTTAAATTTTGTTTTAATATTTCTTGTTGTCCGAGGGTTTCATTAGCTTCAATTTTGTTAGGTAGTTTGTTGCTTAGGCAAGGTTTTGTATCTCTTGTGCCAAACAGTTACTTCCGTTTCCCATTTCCTTTTTTTATGTGTGTCATCTAACACTCTTATTTCATTTAGAAAAAAACAATTTTAAACTCTTTTCTCAGGTATTCTAGTTGAATTTGTTTCTAAGCCATGTTTTCCTTTTAGCTTTACTTGTAGATGTTTTGAAGTCATTCTCTTCTTTGTGTTTTGAGTGTCCTTGACACCATAATAGCTTTTTATGGTGAGATTCTTTTTTGTTTGATGATTCTTCCAGCTTACTTCCTGGCTATGGAAAAACTTATTGTTAGGGCTGGGACTTTCTCCGTTCTGGAAGGAATGTCTTTGCTGGTCTTGCTGGTGTTTTCTTGGGATATTGAGTGTTGTGTTTTCAGTGCTTTCAGTGTTCTGATCCAGAGCAAAATCTGATTGCTGCCCCATCAGCCTGTTATACAATTTCCTGGCCTGGGTTTTGAATCTGAGCAACAAACTTGCTCCAATTGGAATTCCTATAGACTGCTGCTGGATTCAGCCACAAGCATCTAGCTGGAAAGCTCTGTTGGTTCAAAGTTAGAACAGTAGGCTTCCCTTTGGGCTGGGATATCTGCCCTGGTTATTCTTCTGTAGGCTTCAGACTGGACAAGAAGCTAAAACTGAGACTGCTGTCGTCTTGGGATCAGAACCACACAGTTACCACTTGCTTCTAAATTGATTTCTTGCTCAATCTGCCTCTCAATCTGAATGCCATTCCTAGGTTCAAATCTCCTTAGCCCATCCTCGATATGTAACCCAGAAGTCGGTCGTAAGTCAGAGCTACCAGCTGGCCCCTCTTTTGTACCGTACATAAGTTTAGGGTTCTCTCTGCTGGATGTAGGCCCTCTTCTGTTGTGTTTTCTAGATTTATTTGGAGAAGCTGGGTGGGGGGGAAGGAGAGCTCATTGTACGTCTGCTGTTTCACCTCTCTAGCTTCACTGTTGGAAGTGGCTGGGCCAGTGGTATGTAATAATTCTACATTTTTTGGTTCCCTTTATATCACATTCAGTTTCTTAATGGGAAAATATACTCATCGGCTCAAGAAGAATTGGTGGCTTTCTGTTATCTCTAGGGTAAAATTTTAACCCATTTATTTGTCACTTAAACCTCCTCACGTTCAGGCTACAGCCTCTTTCTAGGTGGTCAGTCCTCACTCTTCCTCATGCATTTTGAGTTCCAGGCCATGGGACCTTTTGCTGTGCTCCATATACATTGTATCCCCATCTGCCTTTGAAAAGCTGTCTCCTGTGCTTGGAACATTCTTGCTCCTCACCTCTGCTTCTTGATACCTCTAGATCTTTTCAAGATTTAGCTCAAGTAGCACCTCCTACATGAGGAGGCCTTTCCTGATTCTCCAATAGTTAGTCTTTTCCCCTCCAACCCAATTACTTAATATTTTATATGAATCTTGGATTTACTTTTCTTTGTACATGTTGTAACAACCCCTGCACCCATCTCTACATAAATTATTTGAGGGAAGATAACTGTTCTTGTCTTTATATCCCCAATGCCTGACAGAGATTAGGTGCCTAACATAAGCTGAATTGACTTCTCAATGCATAGTGTGATTCTGTACGATCTTCTGCCTTTTTTCAGCTTTGACAGTGACCTTGAAAGCCTGCGCAATGCTTTAATGAAAACTACCATTGAATCTCACACCAAGCCACTACCCAAAATACCTGGTGAGATAATTCCTCTTTCAACTTTTTCTTCTAATTCTATTTTATGTTCTGCATATATTTTTGGACTGACTCTAGAGCTTTACAGGTTTGTATGATTTCTTGCAGCTAAACTGTCCCCTGTGAAACAGGCACAGCTGAGGAATTTTTTGGCCAAAAGGAAGACCCCACCAATAAGATCCACTGCACCAGGTAGACACAACTTTTTATAAATTGGAAAACTAGAACTGCAAAATAGCATAGAAACCTTAAACATAGACCTTAATGAATGTCCTTTGAATTTCTTTGCGTAGGGGATGGGGAGAATGTTTTAGCTAGGAAGAAAATGTTTGTGTCAAGAATCTGTTGGGGGTGGGGAGGGAGGGTGTACAGCACAGAACTTACTTGTCTATCTGGATCTGAGACAAAGTAAGGAACAGAGTTTACATATGCTAAGTGATAGCCACTGAGAATTCTGTTTACCTAAAAAATGCAGATAATTGTATAAAAACTTTTCCTGCCTTTGAACTATGTGGATAATTTAACATTTCCACTTTGCTTTCTATATACGTGTACAACTTCATTCCATGTCTAAAATTAAAATTGACCATTTTCTTTGACAATCTTGTTTCTAGTCAGAGCTCCTATTTATAGTTTCAGGTGTTATTCAGTAATTGAAGAAAACTAAAGACAAATTAGTCTTGATTTTCTAAATTTGATTTTACTGTACTGGGTTAATTTTTTTTTTCAGTAGTAATCCAACTCAATAACCATGTACTTGCTATCCATAAAAAAAGTTAGTATACCTTGAGGTTTCCTTCTTTGTTTTTTGAAGTTGTAGAGCATAGCTATTTAAATTATTATATGTGTTGAATATCCATTTATAGTTTTAGTAAGAACTGGCATTTAGTACTGCCCTAGTAACTGTTTTCCATGTGTAAATACCAGCCTAGCTAAGTAAGGAGATAGATGCCCATCACCAGTAGTCTGGGCCACATGGCTATGAATTCTATTGTAATGGCAACCTGTGATGGAAAGAAAAATACAAACTAGTCTTCATTCATGTGCAGTCCTCTTCCATTTTTGTAGCAGTATGGCAGAGTGTTGAAAATGACAGCAGGGAGTGCTAAGAATCAAATACTTACAACCAGGTGCTCTTAAGCTTTTGTGTATCATGGATCATTTTGGTAGTCTGGTAACACCTATGGACTGACCCCTTCTCCAAATAATGTTTTTAAATGCATAAAATATGTAGGATTACAAAGGAAACCATTTATATTGAAATACAGTTAACAAAATCTTTTTAAAAAAACAGCTTCACAGATCTCAAGTTCATAATGCCTACTTTAGACTGTCTGTAAATAAGATCTTAGCTGTTGGTATTCTAAATGGTACTGGATCCTTATCCAAGGACTGAGTGAATGTACTGCTAGACGAATTGAATCCTATCAGTCTTGACATTCTCCACATAATGAAACTAGAAGACAAAAGGAAATCACAATTAAAGGAAGGGTGGTTCACAGGTTCATATCTGAGAGACAAATGACAAATGAAAGAGTTTGTAGAGTTGGTTTTATTGCACATCCACAGACAACATGAAATATTTCATGGGACATTTGGTCATTTCAGATTTCAGTACTCAGAATAAGTATTTGTTAAAAAAGGCCACTTTAAAGACAATTGGAGCCTATGCATAAGCATCATTTGTAAAGAATGAGGAGATGGACAAAACACCCTACATTAAATCAATAGAGTTTAATACTCTGTGACTTTATTGCAAAAGTGAACATAGAGAAGGAGAGTCAAAAAATATATTACAAAACATGGTTCAGGAGTAAAAAGTGAGAGGTCAAAGACTTACAGACTAGTCTCCTCTTACCTAGAAGTTATACAGTATTTCAGGAAGAGAGTCAGAAGGTGTCGGACATGACAAGCACTAAATAACCCCTCCAAAAATGAAATAGACTACATTCTGACAAATGAGGAATAATTGGTTATCAGCGTGGAAATGATTTTGAAATCAATTAGTGACATGCTAAAGGAAAGATTAGAATTAATACCAAATCACAAGAAAGAGTAAAATATGACAGTGGCCCTGCAATTGAGGCGGCTCTAACCTAACCTATTTAAACATTCTACTGACATGGAATAATGGGTAAAAGATGAGGGTCAATGTAGGTACACTATCACTGATTCCTAAGAAAGCCAGCCATGAAAAATTAGCCTTCATTAGAGGGAGACCTAAAGAACCTAGATATGGCAGTGAACAGTGACACCAGTTTAGAATATAAACTCCTTTGTAAATTATCATGGAGGAGGAAGACGGAAGGTAGTTAAGAGTATAATCCCAATAAAACAGCAAGAAAGTACAAGAAAACACAAGTTTATAGAAAGTTTAATTCAAATCATCCTGAAAACCTTTAGTGATGAAATAAGGACCAACAACAGAAAAGGTGAAAAAATAGAAAAGATCCTTGATAATAATGCTAACAAACTCTTCTTCATTGTTGACTGTGAAGCTACCACTTTCTGACTCAAATACCATAACCCCTTACTGTGCTACATAAAGAAGTAGAAATGACATTAAAGAAAACATAGGAAAAGCAGCTAGACTAGGCCAAATATACACAGAGGAGGTTTGTGCTCAAGGCAACTAATTTTGCTGGTGTTGCGGGATCAGTTCCCAAGATATGTTAAAGAAAGGAAGATATTAAGTACTTGGAAAAAACCACAGACCTTATTACTGGAAAAAAGTCACTTAAGGAAATAGCAGTAATTACCAACCCATTTTCCTACTTTCCCATCTCTACAAAATCTTTATAGGAATTATCTACACAAATGTTGGCTATACTCTTGATGGAGGTGTAGGAGGCGACAGGCAAACATTTATGTAGAAGACTGCAGCCTTACTGTTAACACAGTTGGCCGAAAGGGATAGAGAATACAAGACTCCATTGTATCTAATGTTCGTTGACTACAAAAATAATTTTATTTAATAGAGCAAAATACTGCCCTAAAGGCTGTCCTCCTCAATCAATCAATAAACCTTAAGCACCTACCATGTACTAGGCAGTGTGCTGAGTGTTAGAGATACAAAAGGGGCAAAAGACACTCCTTGCCCTCCTAGCTCACAGTCAATAATGGAGGCACCTTCCAAGTATATATCAAAATCATAAAAGATTGCTTTAAAAATACAACAATAGATTATTTGACCTTCTTAATATAAAGAATGAAATAGAAGGAAGTATACTTGCTAAAGTAGTCTACCACCGTCATGGAGACTCTCTTTGTCAGAATACAAATTGAGAGAGATTGATTCACCATAGATGATGGGCACTTCCAAATATTCCTGTCTGGGAAGATAGCATGGCATTAAGCCCTAGAACACAGCAGAGCCTCCAAAATGAGTGAAAGTCAGCAAGTAGTTGTTTAAGCACCTGCTAGGCACTGTTCTAAATGCTGTTGATATAAAGAAAGTTAAAAAAAAAATTCCCCCTTCTCACAGTCTGTTGAGAGCCATAATTACTTAAATGAGCTCAGCCTAATTATCCACGCAGGAAATCAAGTGGATGAAGGATGTCTATTTTCCAGACTATAATATGTAGCTTCATACAATTGTATATTATAGTCTGGTCCATCAGTACATATTTCTCAGGCAGACATGGTGGATATACAATGAACTGGCTCCAGAGAATTGAACAGAAGGAGAAGAGAGGACTAGGCCTTTGGAAAGTTAGGTAATAGTTTTAATGATTCCAAACTTCTCTCGGAAACAAAAACCAGTTTTTTAACGCCAGTATTATTACTGTGATACTTCAAGCCTTTGAACCATAGAATACCTCAGTATATGAAAAATTAAAGTAGTGGGTCACTAAAAGAAATGGATGGGCTCATGTTGGACATGAATAGGCTATTGCTTGTTACCAAAAAGAATTGCACAGGAGAAGCATGATATAAAGAATTGCTGAGAGATTTCTGACCAGAGGAGGTGGATCATTCATGTAATGAGAGCAAGGGATACCTTGTAGACAATTTCCGTGTTCCCTTGTAAGTGACACAATGTTAAAAGATGTAGTAGAGAGTCCCCGGCATGTTGTGTAGACCCCAAGTGGTGAAATGAAAAACTGCCCTGACTCTAGAACCAGAGGACCTGGGTTCAGATCCTCTTTTCTGTGCTTACTGTCTCTGTGACCATGGGCAAATCACTTAAGCTGCCTTAGTCTAAGTTTCCTCATTTATAAAATGAGGGAATTGAAATGGATGGCCTCTAAGGTGCAGTAGTCTCTGGATTGGTGATTCTGTGACATGGACAAGAGGCACACAGGATGAGAAGCCCTTTGTGAGTTGTGTGTGATCTGAAGCTTTGGAGGGAGTACCCATAAGATGAAATTAGAGATTCATCTAAGTATCATTCAGCTTTTTATTTAAGAAGTTCCTTCATTAAGGGCTGTTTATATGGCCATAGATCTAGAGCCAAAAGGGACCTCAGAGGCCATCTGGCCCATCCCCTTCATTTTACTGATGACACAACCACAGCTCAGGGAGGTTCAGCTGACTTGTCCAAGGTCACACCCATGTAGTAGCTGTCAGAAGTTGAATGTGCTAGATGTGTTGTACAAAGAAGCATTCATGACATGTCCTTAAAGGCATCTTCCCCTTGGAGTTTATAGTCAAATATATTGAAACATCGTGGCTTTTACTCATTCCGTGATTCTCTGCTGAGAGTGAAGTGTGTATTCTTTGTTGTCTTAAGAAAGAACTTTATCTAGAGTCAGCTTCATCTGCCCTCCAAAGGTGAGGCAGATTCTGAGAGAAGTCAGTTTTCTTGGATGGCGTGGTTCCCAGTTACCATAATATGATGCTAAACCTTTTCATATGTTTTATAGCGGATGAACTTGGGTAGATAGTCATTGCATGAAGTCTTTTGTCCACCCGAGTGTTGGGGAGCTGGCTGCAGCCTTGGCAATGGTGGCAGCAGAAGGGAGCAAGTCCATAGTCTCCATGAAGCAGCTGCCATTGCTTCTGCAGCAGACCCCTCCCTTGAGAAGCAGATGCTTCTGCCTTTTGGAATGTCCCTGTCTCCTCCCAGCGATCTGAAAGGGAAGACACCAGTTGAGGAGTAGACCTGTGTCATTGTGGACAAGCAGTCTTGGTGGCCCTTAGTCTGCTGAGGCTTGTGAAAGGTCATGAGTTCAGGTGATCAGCTGGCCTTACTGCCGCTTTCCTCGGCTTTAGGAATGTTGACTGGAAGCATTGTGGCCCGAGCCCTTGGCTGAGCCTCTCTCACTCAGGTAACGTCTCCAGCAGAAGAGTCTGCCGCTTCTCTTGATCTCCGTGAGCATTCACATCCTGTCCCTTCACCCTGGTGCTTAGATGTCATGCTATCTGTGCACATGCCAGGACAAATGAGGTTCTGAGAGTGGTGCTTCTGTGAAGCCAAAGCTCACCAGTGAATACTAAATAAATGCATGAAAAAGAAATCCGTAGTTAACCTGTTTCCCTGTTCAGCATCTCTATGTAGCTCTACTAGGTGTCACTCACTGGGTTTGAACTTCGTTGTTCAAGTGATGTAGCTTCCAGAGAGGGCCAACGTTGTTTGGTGTCTGCTTTGCAGATTGTCAGGGTTGGGGCAGAGCTTGAGGCTAGTGATTTTCGTTCGTTTCTCTGATTCAAAGGGTCCGTTTCCACAGAACCTTTTTTGTATGAGTCCAGTTTATCTGTAACTATTTGAGACAACCACAACTCAGGACACTGATTCCCACCTCTGCATGGTGCTGTTCTTAAGGAGCAACACTGCCAGATTACAGAAACAGCCTCTCCACATACCAGGGAAAGTGATCTCTTCCTTTTCTGGCTTATTACTGCCCTACCTGTTAAAAACTTTCCTCCAAAGCCCTTGTTTGCAGGCTTTTAGACCAACACTCACTCTGTCTCTCACTTGCTCTTTATTTGACAGTCAGAACGCGCTTCTCCCCCACAGCTGGGGGCTTTCATAGCAGAGCTAAGAGCTAAGATTGGCCTAATTTACAAATGACAATGGCAGCTGCTACAGCTTGAAATAGTCATTGAAGTGTTTTACACATCATAGTTCATATACTCCAGAACTGGAGGAGACTTTAGAGATTCCCTGGTTCATCCCAATCCCCTGTTGTGAAGATGGGGAAAGTGAGGCTCAGAGAGCCGATGTCACACATTGTAAGTAGGAGAAACAAATTTTGAACCCCAGTCTTTCGACTCCAGAATCAGATTTTTCACTCTCAGTAGTGCAGATTCCTTTTGGCATGATTTAATTACTTAAAATTGTTCCTTGTTTTGGCTTTTTTTTTTTTTTTAGCCAGTCTCTCCCGATCGGCCTTCCTATCTCAGAGATATTATGAAGATTTGGATGAAGTGAGCTCCACATCTTCCATTTCCCAATCTCTGGAGAATGATGATCCACAGATCGTATACAAAGATGACGATGTGATAGTCCAAGTCCCGCGACATGCCCCAGTGGTTCGCACACCTTCTATCCAGCCTACCCTCTTGCCTCAGGCTCCTCCTTTCACAAAAACTCATCAGCCACTCAGCTCTTCTCCTAGTCTGGTAGGAGGTTTAAGTAAGTGAACAAAGATCAAACTTACTTTTCTCCTATTAAGTTTTTGATGTCATGTCATCATATAGAGAGATTTTTAGTCATAGCCTGCCCCTGCTGATTTACTATTCCCAAATTCCTCAGACTAATGATACCAGTACCTTCCATTTGTGTCTCCTTTTATGAAGTGCTGTTGCATACTTGATCTCTGAACAACACTGGGAGGTAGGCGAGGCAGGCCTGATTATCCCCATTTTAAAGATGATGAGACTAAAGCTCATGGACATAAAGTGCATCACCCAGTGTTACACCACCAGTAAATAACAAAACGAAGCTTTACACCTGCTACTCTTTCAGTGATGTTATACTGCCTGTTTCTTGCCCCTCTGGTGTCAGCTCACCCTAAGGGCTTTTTAACCAACAAAGTAAACAGAACAGTCAACATTCAGGAAAAGAAAGTAGGCAAATTTCAGTGCATGAATACACTGTATTTGTAGCCTATGGATATGCCACTTGCTCTCTTGGGAGCAAGCCACAAAAGGGACTGTTCTTTCCTCTATAACAAAATTTTCAGATGCAGCTAGGAGTATCCTTACGGGTGACTTCTAATAGAAGTGGCTTTATCTGTAGGCTCCCATGGGTTAAAAAGGATATGCACACTAAAGCTCTCAGGGCAGACTGACACTGGAGCAGTCACGAAACAGACAGTGTAGCATCAAGGGAGGCCTAGAAGTTGGAAGACACAGGCAAGAACAAAGCCTCACTCTACCACTGACTAGTTGTATAACTCCAGGTAGACCATTTTATGACTCTGAGTCTCAGTTTCATCATTTCCAAAGAGGGCAATGTTAAAGATATTGGCTGAGTGGAATTTATGGGAAATACAGATTCAGAATTCCAGCCTCTGCCTCAGGGACCGTCTTCTACACAAGTTCCTAGAAATATATACATTTCTTGTGCTTCATTCTTTTCTTCTGCAGCCTGTAAGGGAACAGTTATCATTTTAGCTATCAGATTTTTCTCTGTCTTCACTAATATTCTTATTTAAGTCCAAATTTCTTTCTACTTTTTTTTAATCAGTGTCTACATCTACCAGCAAAATTGTTCCACAAGGGGCTGACAGCACAATGCTTGCAACCAAAACTGTGAAACATGGGGCACCAAGTCCCTCTGTCACCATCTCAGCCCCCCAAGCAGCTGCTGCTGCTGCCCTAAGACGACAAATGGCCATTCAGGTTCCAGGTAAGAGTGTGACCAACAGGTACTCAGTCTGATAATCAGCCAGCAGAATTATAACAAAGCACCTGGAATAATTATCTGTACCTGTTTCCTCTTCAGAGAGAAGACCCCACTCTCACAGTGTTTCAGTGTTTTAGGGGGAAGAGTTACTAGAAAGTAGGGATTTGATCTGTGAAGTTTTCTTTACACAGTGCCTAATGTGGGACATTATGCAATTAGATGGATAGTATATTCTCTTTGATAAGAGTCTTAACTGCCACAGTAATTTTTTTATCTGCTTTGGTTCCAAGAGTTTATCTGAAGGGTATTTATCATAACTGCAGTCTCTCTAGGTAGAAATGGTTCATTATTAGTACTTCATTGATGACCTAATTCTGTTTGAAATTCTGTGTAATGGAATCTCAAATTTTAAGTGATTGGTGTCTCGTACCTATTAATAGCTTATGTCCAAGTTGTAAGCTGAGTATTTCAGTTTTAGCTATTTGAAGTCATGTTCATATCTTCCTAGTCACTTTGGTGAGAACACCTAGCCCTTGCATGTATTCTTTAAAAAGTGTAGACACAAAAAGAAAGGTCTAATAACTTAATAAGGTAATAGGATCATTGGATTTAAAGCACAGGGACTTTAGAGGCCCATCTCATCAGCACCTTCATTTTACAGATAGATAAACGGAGGCCTAGATGGATGAAGTGACTTGTCAGCCCCAGGTTACACAGCTATTAAGTGCCAGAGCTGAGATGAATCTGGTTCCCCTGACCTCTACTCTTATTTTAATGAGAAAATTGAGACCATTCACCATGAACTCCCTCTTCCCCCCTTTTCTTCATCTCAGAACTCTTTGATATCATCCCTCATGCTCTCCTTCTTTCCTCCCATTTCTGATCATGAGATGATCCTTCTTGCCATGGCCAGCCCCTCTATGTGCTCTTGATCTCCTTCATTTCCATCTTTTCCCTCAGTCATGTCACCCTGTGTAATCTGCAGTCTCTCCCCATCTGTGGGTTCCTTCCCTTTTGTTTTCACACATGCCCAAATCTCCTTCATCCTAAAAAACCACAGTTAGACCCTACTATACTCTTAAGCTATCGTTTATATTTCTTCTTCTCAGCCAAACTCTTAGGAAAAGCATTCTACATTGGTTGTCCTCTCCTTTTGCCTACTTCCCAACCCTTTGCAGTGTGACTCCTGACCTTATCACAGTCTTCTTCCTTCTTGACCCTTCTGCTCCATTTGACATAGTTGACCACACTCATCTTATAATTCTTTCCTTTCTGGGTTTTTGTGACATTATTCTCTCCTGGTTCTCCTCCTGCCTGTCTGACTATTCTCTAGACTCCTTTGCTGGGTCAACTTCCTCATCACGTTCCCTCACTGTGGGTGTTCCCTAGAGTTCTATCTCCTGGGTTCATCTGTTCTCATTTGTGTTCTCTCTCTCTCTCTCTCTCTCTCTCTCTCTCTCTCTCACCCCCCTCCCCCTCTCCCCCCCTCCCCTCCCCCTTTCTCCCTCTCTCCCTCCCTCCCTCCTTCTCTCTCTCCCTTTTCCTTTCTCCTTGCCCTCTCCCCTCCCTCTCCTCCTCTTTCCCTCCCCCTCCTCCTCTTTCCCTCCCCCTCCTCCTCTTTCCCTCCCCCTCCTCCTCTTTCCCTCCCCCTCTTTCTTGATCTCTCTCTCCCTCCACAGATGCACCCATATTTAAAGTCTTAATCGCCTCTAGCTTAGATTATTGGAATGGCCTCAAGTCTTTCTCCACTCTGATCCATCCTCCACACAATTGTCAAAGTGATTTTCCTTAGGCGTAGACCTGACTTTGTTACTGTCCTGCTCACTAAACTCCAATGGCTCCCTACTATCACTAAGATCAAACATAAACTTTTTGTTACCTTTTAAAGGTGTCATGAGTGAAATTCAACAAATGTAGACTGAGACACATATTCTCTGAGTAAGATAACAGTTTATTAGCAGGGTATGAACCTCATAATAAATGGGGTCTGATGACTCCAGAAGACCCCTAGATTAAAATGCAGCACCTTTTTATAAAAATAGAACGAAGAACAGAGCAGGGTAGGCGAGGAAATAATACAATTGGTTACAGGATTGGCAGCATCATGGGGATGAGGACAACATGGTTGGTTACAAAGCAGAGGCTTGGGGAATGATATGATTGGTTGGAAGTTGAAAATGAGGGGCTAGCAACGACTCCCTCCTTCCCTCCTGTGACTAAAACATGTTCTTGGAGTCTGCCTGCAAGGTTAAAGTTAGTGGGCTAACCATCTTTGGAGAACGGACCGGACATTCTTGAAGGATAGCTTGGTGGTTTAAAGGTACTAGACCAGACTTCCTGGTGTCCACCTGCATCCCTCAAGGAAGAATAGAACAATGATTAGCAGGAGAGCTGGATTTCTGAACAAAAAACTGTGATTTAGGCAATAAGAGGACAAAATCAATTAATAAACAGGATCAATGAAAAATGATACAGAATCAATTAAATCTTTCCAAAGACCTTTACAAACTCACCCCAACCTATCTTTGTGGCCTTTTTACATATTGCTCTTCTTACACTGTATGATCCAATCCTCCTGGCCTCTATATTCCTCACACGTTTCCTGAGCCTGCCTCAACCTGTCGTTGCTGCGTAGGATATGCTCCTTCCCCACTGCTGCCTCCTAGAATCTCTTTTCTTCTAAGATCTAGCTAGGCACCACTTGTACTTGAAGATTTTCCTGATCTCCCAGACTGCTAAACCCTCATTCAGTTCACCAATCAATCAGCAAGCCTTTATTAAGCACATGTTACATGCCAGGCATTGTGTAAGCATTGGGGAGACAGAGAAAGGCAAGAACAATTTCTTCTCTCAAAAAGCTCACATTTGTAGAGACAGCCAGTGGCCCAGTGGACACAGCGCTGGGCCTGGAGTCAGGAGGACCTGAGTTCAAATGCAGCCTCAGACACCTTCTAGCCGTGTGACCCTGAACAAATCATTTAACATGTGTCTACCTCAGCTTCCTCAGCTGTAAAAGGGGAATAATAACAGCCCCTCCTTTCTGGGGTTGCTGTGAAGATCACATGACACAATGTCCGTAAAACACCCAGCACTTTACGTGGCACGTGGTGGTGCCTCTGTGAATATCCACTCACTTCCCTTTAATGACGTAGACAGCATGCTTATTTAAACTGGTATGTATGAGCAGACAGAGCACTTGAGCTGAGGGCAGCCAAGGAGTCTGAGAGGGGGAGGGGAGCACAGGGGCGCAGAGCCTCGAAGAGGCCCTTGTAGCCAGACCGTGGAGTGTGTGGAAGAGAATATATGTTAGATGGAAGGGGCCAGGTTGTGAAGAGCTTTAAATGCTAAACATGGGAGGTTATATGTGATCCAGGAGGTAGTAAGGGAACCGTTAGAGTTTATTGAGTAGGAGGAGGAATCATAGCTAACGTTTATGTAGCACTCCAGGGTTTGAAGTGTTTCACATAAATCATTTTACTTGACCCTGTGAGATGAGCATATACTACAGGTATTATTTGTACTTTATTGAGGAGGAAATTGAGGCTGTGAGAAGTTGAGTGATTTGTCTATGATCACACAATCTGGAACTATCAGAGGCAGGATTTGAACCCAGATCTCTTGACAGCAGATCCAAAGTTCTTAGCACTACACTGCTTCCTCCAGTCTTGTTGGTTTCAGTGTAATAGAGAACCCTTCCTAACTACCTTATATGTAACTGCCTTGCATTTATTCTGTATGTACTTATATTGTTTGGGGGCTTGGGTGGACATATGTACTTTTATTTGAATTTGTCTCAAGTCATTGTACAGGTAAAGGCCCTTTCCTCACCCCCAAGTAGTGGCACCAGCCTCATTGGATTCCTAGGGAGACTAAAAAGCCTTCATTCACCTCTATGTGAGGGGACAGAAAGGGAGAGAAGGAATAATATATTTGCATTTGTACGTGGAGACTTCTCTTGAATGACCTTTTTTTGTATCCCCAACGCCTAGTACACAATACCTGGCACAAAGCAGGCCCTTAATAAGTGATTGCTGATGAATCGATGGATCTAGTGCAGTCCTCTTTTCCCTGTACCACTTTATCTCCTAGCTAAGGAGTCCTAGAACTTCCAAGGGAAATAGAAATATTAACATTCCAATTAAGACATCTAAAAAGGTGAGAGAGCCAGAGTCATGGCCTAGTTGACATCTCAAGCTCCCTTCAGCCCTTTGATTTTAAGGTGCTTAAGATTACACCTGTCTGGAAGTGGAAGTGGAGGTCAGTTCTTCCTCCGTTCCCAAATGGGTTCACTGTTCACCCTCTTCAGCCTTTTGATTCTAGGATTCTTTGAAGTTTTATTTCAGTATTAGGCTGAACATAAGCAGAATAGCAACCTTGTGCCAGTGGCTTAGGCCAGACAGGTCTTCCCTTAAATAGTGTCTCTACTTCTTTCTTTCCTTGTCCCAAGCACTGCCTGGAACTGGTTTCTTTTATATCATAGATAGTCTATTAAGAAATTAATGTTCTGGTTACTAATTTATATATGAAAGAAGTTTTGATTCATTAATGAAATTAATATGTGTTTGTTTATTTAATAGCTGTGAACACCTCCTTGACGGAGTCAACTCTGAAGAATGTCCCTCAAGTGGTCAATGTGCAGGAATTGACAAACAGTTCCCCAATTCCTACTGCAGCATTAGGGTATGTAATTACTTCCCCTACCCCACCATTTCTTCTAAGTCTTACATTATTAAACTAACAAATAATTCTGTAGTAAGGATTAGCTGCCAGTAGAGTACAGTATTGCTGCTTTGTACAATTGGAACACTTCCCTGCAGAAACATTTGGCTTTTCTTGAGAACAGTAGCATACCCATGTTAACTGTGTCTGTGTGTGCATGCATGCACATGTGCTCACATTGTGTTTTCAAGAGTACTGCATCTTTTCTTCTGAAGACTCTTCAAGAGTGACTTAGACTTGTTCTTTTAATTTTGTCCCCAGTCATATTCTCATTTTGCCATGACCATGCCAAATGCTATGTAAATTGCAAGTTGTCATTTGGATTCTTAGCTGATGGGTTTCAGAAAATAGACTTCAGGATTGCAGACTGTTAATTCTGGTGAATATCAGCGTTAGAGTTAATGTTAATAACAGACCCTGCTTGCCCTCGATTCCTTCCTGTAGTCATTTGTGTTCTAGGTTCTCTGCTTTTTTGAGAAGGGAGAACAAGGTACTTTCCAAAAAAAAAAAAAAAAACCAACCATGTTGGTTTTGAGTCTTCCAGCTGCCCTTTTAATCCTTTATTTTCTATGCTCTCTGGTATTTTTAATAGGAATGGGTGCTGTGTTTTGTCAAAAGCTTTTTCAGAATATAGTGAGGTAATCTGTGATTTCTGTTGGTTTTGTTATTGATATGGTCAATTATATTGACGGTTTTCCTAATACTGAACCAAGCCTACATTCCTGGTATGAATCCCGCCTGGTCATAATTTATAATCCTTGTGATTTATTGATGTAATCACCTTGCTAGTATTTTGTTCAAAATTTTTGCATTGATATTCATTAGGGAAATTGGTCTATAATTTTCTTTCTCTATTTTAGCTCTTCCTGGTTTAGGTATCAGCACCATATTTGTGTCATAAAAGGAGTTTGGTAGAACTCCTTCTTTGACTATTTTTCCAAATAGACTATAAAGTATTGGAATTAATTGTTCTTTAAATGTTTGTGGAATTCACTCATGGATCTGTCTGGCCTTGGGAATTTTTTCCTAGGAAATTCATTAATGGCTTGTTCAATTTCTTTTTCTAAGTTGGGGTTATGTAGGCATTCTATTTCCTGATCTGTTAATCCAGGTAATTTATATTTTTGTAAATATTCATCAATTTCACTCAGATTGTCAGATTTATTGGCATATAATTGGGCAAAATGTTTCCTAATGATTCCTTTAATTTCTTCTTCATTGGTGGTGTTTAATCCTGTATTTTAGGTTTCCAACAGCTGTTTGGTGATCATTTTCTATAGTATACCTCTGTTCCTAGGACTTGGGTTTCTGCTTTTCTGTTATTCTGGACATTCCATTAGCAGTGTCTTGTTTTACTTTACTCAGAAGATTGTATAGGCATTATTTTGATAAGTCTAGGAAACATCCCTTCCAGCATAACTAGGGATTACATAATATTCTGCGTGTTTAGATGGAGATTTTGAAGCCTTGAGACGTGTAGAGCTTAGTGATAAGAAAAGAAGTGTATTTTAAACTTATGAGCCACAGACTGGGGATTTCCCCAGAATGCTAGCCTTTGGCTTAAAGAGTTGTAAAGTATCCTTAAGTTTGTACCTGTCTTGAACCAGAAATCAGTTCTTTCTAGATTTCCAGATGGGTTCACTGTTCTGTCTCTGGTTTATCAAATAGGTTTGTCCCATGTATCCTGCCATGTATCACTCAACTGCCAAAGTGATCTTCCTAAAGCACAGGTGTGACCATGACATCTCCTTAATCAATAAACTCCAGTGGCTCCCTAAATCCTCCTGCCCCCCACCTTTCTAGTCTTTTCATACCTTACACCACACACACACACACTCTCTCTCTCTCTCTCTCTCTATCTCTCTCTCTCTCTCTGAGATCCAGGGACACTGGGCTTGTTACTATTCCTCAAACAAAACACCCAGTCTCTTAATACCCTTTCCAAAGTTGAATGCTCCTTCTCCCACACCCGGTATCCTGTAGCCTTCTCTCTTTTCACCATCTAGCACTAAAGAACTCAGCTTGTTCTATCCATTTTTTTGTTATATCTCAAGGTCATTCCAACAATGAAAAGACAAGCTTTTCTGCTTTTTGGTTCTGCTCTTGACCTTGGTATGCAGTTATTTAGACCAAGATAACATTTCAGGCTACTCTGTACTTTCCAAGTGGAAGCATTATACATGGGAAGTATTGGAAATTTTACAGATTCTTAGTGTCAAGACAGAAAAATTTACTTTAAGTCAGAGTATTACATTAAGGAGTGAAAAACCCCTCCTGTCTGGAATTGCTGTTGCTCACACCTATTGACCATGCTCTTGAGAGGCACATATTGGAGTGCTTTCAATTTACCCATTGTCACGATTACTTTTCCTCAAGTGAATAGATAAATCGATTGATTCATAAAGGGTTTGGTGGAGGAACAATTCAGACTCTACTACTCTGTCCTGAAAATTGTAGCTCAATAAAAAATGCATCCTTTGGGAATATAATACTTGGGTTTTAGGAAGTGGTTTTCTCACCACGATAACCTTGTGAGGTGGGTTGTGCAAAGATTATTATTTCCCATTTTACAGATGAGAAAACAAGCTTAGAGAGGTCACAGTATCATATTTAGAGCTGGAAGAAACCTCAGAGGCCATCTTTTTTTCCAGCCCCTTATTTTACAGCTGAGGAGGCTGAGGTTTAGAGAGATTGAGTGACTTGCCAGGGAGACTCCCCTACTAAGTGTCGGAGGAAGGATTTGAACTCAGGTTTTTCTGACTTTCAGGTCCAACGTGTGTTCTACTATGCCATACTGCCTCACATGCTATCCCTCATAAATGACTTATCTGAAGTCACACATAAGTGTCAGAGAAAAGCCTTGAAAACAGGTTGTCTGACTCCATGACTACTATTCTTTGCATTATACTCTGATGTATTTCCCTTATACATTGGTATCTATTCCTGTGTCCTTAGAAAAGGTCCCTGGTACTGCATTTTACTCCAAGCAAACCTAATGTGTGAAATTTTATTTGGTCTACATTAATTTCTTATACCTTCCTCCCCACTGTGTGATACAGAGACGCCGGCATCCTGGGTGTTCCATGAACAAAATACTCTTATCTCTTGACTCCAAGTATTTTCTTTAGCTCTTCTCCATGCCTGGAATGCTCTCCCTCATCTCTACCTACTGGCTTTCTTGGCTTCTTTTAAGTCCCAACTTAAATCACCTTCTATAGGAAGCCTTTCTTGCCTTTCCCAATGTCTTTTAATTCTAGTGCCTTCCCTCTGTTCATTATTTCCTATTTATCCTTTATATAGCTTGATTGTATATATTTGCAGGTTTTCTCCCCAGTAGATTATTAGCTCCTTGAGGGCAGCGACTGTCTTGCTAATTTTTATATCCCTAGCACTTAGCACTTAGTTCCTGGCACATAGTAGGTGATTAGTAAATGTTTATTAATTAATTGATTAATTTAAGCACCTATATGGCAGCTAGGTGGTGTAGTAGATAGAATGCAGGGCTTGGAGTCAGGAAGACCTAAATTCACATCCTGATTCGTACTCTCACTAGCTGTGTGATCCTGAGTAAATCAGTTTACCTTTCGATATCTCAGTTTTTTCATCTGGAAAATGGAAGCCTCACAGGGTTGTTGTGAGGATCAAATGAATTTCCATATGTAAAGCACCCTGCTAACCTTAAAGTACTATATAAATACTAGCAATTATTAGTACTGTGTGCATACACTGTGCTAGGTCCTTGAGATGATACAAGATAATTAAGACCCAGTGCCTTTGGCAGATATGGTGAAATTTGGACTACCTTCCTCCTTGTGTCCCAGGTTCATAATCTCAGCATCATCCTGGACTCCTGACCCTCTTTCTCTGCTGATATCCAGTCATGTGGCAAATCTTGCTGTTTCTCCCTTTATAAAATCTCACATCCAACTCATTTTCTTTACTTAGCAGTTCCCATCTTGGTACAGGCCCTCATCACTTCTTTCCTAGATTGTCATAGTGTTCTCCTAATTGATTTCCCTCAGATCTCTCCCCGCTCCAGTCCAACCTACACTTTGGCTGCTGCCAAAGTTATTTTCCTTAAGCACAGATCTAACTACAGATAGTTCCACAGACCTCCAAGTAAAGCGATTTTTATGTGAATTTTAGTTTAGTGAATTTGCCTGCACATTTGGGGAAGAAAATCTTTGTGATTCCTTTATGAAAAAATGTTATTGTATTCAATTCATTAAACCATAGGCAGTTAGTCTTGGAAGCAACATAAGAGCAATAGGTGGAAAAGCATACTAAAATTTAGAACTCACCAGAAGTGGAATGTATTCCTCCTTACTAGAGGCAGCATCTTGAGGACCACCTTCTTCAGATGTGGGCTGGACTCAATGGCCTTTGAGGTCTTTTCCATTTCTTTGAGTCTGTGATCTCTTTTCATCTCTTCCTTTTACAAATAAGGAAGCAGGTCCACAGAGGTAAAATGATTTGTCCAAGGTTATGCATACATGTTGTGAGTAAATACATCTACAAAAGGGATTGGGGGTGATATTGCACATCAGACTCTGCTGGGTCAGGATTCAAGCTAGGTCCTTCCTCCATTTCTGAATTTCCCAAAGAAAACCCAAAGTGGATTTTTCTGTTATCCAGAGCAGTGAAGTTCCTCTAGTTTAGATTGAGAGCTTTCATATGCTTTGTACCCAGGGAGTTTGTGTAGTAGTTGCCTTGTTTTCCCTTGCTACTATTAGGGTTTCTTCTTTGATACTGAATCTAAGTGGCTAATTAGAACCTGCTTTAGGAAAAAAAAATATTGTTGGTCAGAATCCAGTGCTTTGATTAAGGAAATGTATGCCAAGCTGGCTACCAAAGCAACTTGCTACTCTCCTGGGACATTGACACTTAAATGAAGATGTGCATCTCTCCTCACTTGCATCTTGTTTCTGTCCTCCAGTTACCCCATAATGTAGGTTTATTTACTCAAAATAACATAGTTGATTTATATTGTTTGAAAATCATTTGGCACATAGAGTACAGAAAGAAAAAAATACTTGTAGGAACAGCAGGTAGTTTAACAAAGATCTCATACTTTTAAATAGTCTTCTGAATACTTAATTTTATTAACGCAGAGAGATCCATCAGCAGATTGTATACATATGATCTCGATGTTTCTAAGAAGCAGTTTTCTCCATTCTCCATTCTCCTGTCTTCACCCTATACTTTAAAATTGCTAGACCAAATCCTTGGTCATTATGTGTAAACACTTGTGTCAAGGTAGTTTTCATAGCCCATATCTTGTGTAATCACAGTATTTGAGGATCTTCTGCTTAACAAGGTAATATTTTAATTAAGTAGTACCACAAAGAGAACACATTGAATCCATATAGCCTTCAATTTTTAACAAATTACATTGCCTGGGTAAAATGTAAACAGCTGGACCTATTTTTTTCTTAAACTCAGCCTTTTAAATTTTCAGCATCATTCAACCAACATTTATTAAGCCCTTACTGTGTGCTGTCACTATGTTAAGTATTGGGGGTGCGAAGAAAGGCAAGAGCAGTTATGGACAAAAGAAGTAAATAAATCTTGACCTTTTCAGTCCATATGAATTTTTGGTCTTGGACTGGAACTGTATTCAGTCAGTCAACAAGCATCTGTTAAACACTTTGTGCTGGATAAACACTACAAAGAAAGGAAAAATATAGTCTCTGTCACATTCTAATGAGGGAGACACATGCCATTAACTCTGCCTGTAATATACATAGAGTGTAAATGAAAGGTAATTTCAGGGCAGGGAGTACTGTGGAGAGAGCGTGTGAAGTTCCTGAAGCAGTTGGGATGTGAGTTGAGTCTTCCTAGAAGGCAGAGATAGGGGGAGAGAACATTCTAGATAGAGGGGACAAACAGTAGAAAGGCATGAGGTTGGGAGATGAGGCATGTCCTGTGAAAACCAGCAGATAGGCCAGTATAACTAGCTCATAGAGTGCCTGAAGTGAGGTCAAGTGTAAAAAACTGGGAAGGTAGGAAGAGGTCAGGTTGTTAGGCTTTACATGCCAGATAGAGGATTTTATATTTTATCTGGGAGTTAGTAGGAAGCCATTGAAATTTATTGATTGGGCAGGGAGCTGTGGTGAACTAGTTAGCCCTGCCCTTGAGTAAAATCACTTCAGCAGCTGAGTGGAAGATAGATTGGAATGGGGAGAAACTTGAGGTAGGGAGGCCAATTAAAAGACTTCAGCAGTCCAGGTGTGAGGTATTATTACCCCACAGAATTTATAGGAATTATAGAATAGATGTTTTAGAAATTAAAATGGGTTGGATTTGTAGGATGACCGATGAATGATGGTGGTGCTCTCAACATTAATAGGAAAATTGAGAAGTGAGGAAATTTTGGGGGGAAAGATAATGAGTTTAATTGTGGACATGTTGAGTTTGAGATTCCTATGGAACCCTTCCAGGTTCATCATCCTCCTTCCAAGTATGGTCTTCTCCAGGATTCTGTACTGTTCCCTCTTCTTGCTCTGTGTACTCTCCCTTGGAACTGTCATCCATCCCCTTGGAATTAATTAATTATCTGTGCAGATGGTTTCCAAATCAATCTATCTAGTTTTAATTTCTCTCCTATGCCATAGTCCTACATCTCCAAATATCTGGGTTCCCTGTTGGCTTCCCATGTTAAATATATCCCAAATAACTCAAAATCGCACCTGCTTTCTCTCTTCCACATTCTGGTTGGAACTCTGAACATTATCTAGTGTAGGGGTTCTTAATCTTTTTTGTGTCATGGACTCCTATGGTAGTCTGGTGAAACCTATGGACCCCTTCTCTTAAATTAGTAAAATAAAATATATAAGATTATAAAGAAAATCCATTATACTGGTATAGTTGTCAAAAAATTTTTCTAAAATATTCACAGACCCCAGGTTATGAAATCTCATTTATTCCAACCCTCTCATTTTACATGGTGAAACTGAAACCTCTGGACAATTTTAGCTATTGATTGCTATTTTTTGATTCATGATCTTGCGGGCGTTGGGGCATCTTTATTGGAAATACTATGATCTCTGCTATTAAAGAAATTTGTTTTCTTAGGTCAGATTTTGTCATCCAGTTTGTGTCCATCTATATAGCTAATTTGTTTCCCTGCTGAGTTGTTACACTTGGGGTTTTAATAGGTTACAGTATACTACATCATAGTCTTAGATACTTTGAGATGCAGTACCCCAGAGATGGAATGTGGCATCAGAGCAAGTAAATAGAATAGTAATTATGCTTTGTCTTATTTGTCCATGGTTTCCTTTATTCATCAGATTAAAACTGTTTGGGATGACAGTGAATTTCTAGAAATTGGGTACTTGAGCTGCTTCTTTTGGTACTCTTGCTCTGTCTTCTATTGTTTGTCATTTAGAAAGAAGTAAGGGGGAAAAAATCTTCATTTGTCTTATGATTCATGTGAAGCCAAACCATTTCTATAAGTAATTTTTCCTGTCTGCACAGGTACTTCTTGTGCCGTAGGACTTGTTCGCACACATTCCTTTTCTCTCTGTTTTGTACGTTGATGCATCGTTCAGTATAAAGGAAGGAACTTTGCATCTTGAAGGCAGAATGATCCTCGAGAGGCCGTGAGCTTTGTCCCTCCAGAGGACAGTAGTGGGTCCAGCGCCACTGGAAAGTAAAGGGTTTGTTTGTCTTCTGTGACCATATAAGAAAGGGGAACTAATAAGATTTCTGCAAAAAGAAGCCCTAGTTTGCCTATAAGAATTGTTAGTGATTTATCTTATCAAAATGTCACCTAATACTTGTCCTTTACCTCCTCTATTTTTGAGGGGGAAAACTAGTAATCTCCCTTTCCCGAAAGCTAGGAAGAGTTATGAGAAGTGAAGCTAGATCTCTTAGCCTTTGCAGTCATACCTGTCAATCATCACAGTATCTGGTTCAGTGCTTTGGGCAGGTAAGTTAATTGAAATTACTGTCCCTGGGAACCAAAGTGGAAATTTTGCTTATGATTTTGAATTAGCAGATAAATTGGTTATGTTGCTGGTAAATTAACTCCAAGTGACTGTTGAATTGGCAACCCTGTGTATACAGTGTAGATCGTCTGGGTGAAACTTTGATATGCTTTGTTAACCAGACATGATGAGGATGCAACCTGCAAGTGTTGTGTATGCCTCCTATTCTATAATGATAGTTGTCAAAATCAGAAAGTTTGATGTATTTGGAAATACCTATCATTATATTAACTGAGCAGTAGGATTCAGACTTTATTCCTACTGACTTTGGGGAGCTCAGGATTTCTTTATTCACCTGCCTAGGCCTTTAGAAATAGCTGCCTCTAAGCACAGGGAGGTGCTCCTGCTATTTGAAGGGAAGCAGATGACATTTCTCCACATGGATGCTATTGCATTAATTCTCAGGATTGGAATGCATTAAAGAGAACATGGTACAGTCTGGAATTTAGATTAAAAAAGTCTCATCAGACAAGTAGTATGGTATGTACAAGATTGTAATAAAATGGTTCTGAGAATTAGAAAAGGGGAAAATAACATGAGATCATTGCATGTGGTTCCCTGCTAAAATCATAATTTTCATTTAAGAGATTTTTACATGTAGATGTTATATCAGAATAGTTGTGTTGTAATCCCAGACTCCTATTGCCTATTGTCCAATTTCTTGGACAGATAGATACAGGGGACTTAATAATAAACGTGATTGGGAGCAATTGGGAGCAGCCACTCAGCTGAACTCTCCCAACATTCCCCTCCAAACAACTTCAAAATAGTGCCTCAAATCAGATTTTGGAGCAACACAGCCAACAAAAGGTCAGGTTGAGACATTTTTCTGGCCTAAAAAAACTCAAGAGGTCAACAGGAAAAGTCTGTGACACCAGGGTGGAGCTCCATCCAGAGCCCACAGACAGCTATGGTGACAGCAGCAGCTTCAGGAACTCTTCAGTTCAGAGATTGTAAGGGGGTCAGACAACTGGTCAGAAAAAGATTGCAGGCACTGGGTACAGCTGGTGCTGATTCGCAACCATGTTCCCCATATGCAGTTCTGGGTTGCACTTCCAGGGCAGGGAGGAATGCTGGGGATTGATCATGAGGCAACAGGGTCCCTGGTCACAATTCCAAAGCAAAAAGGAGCACTAGCACTTGCAGCTGCAAGGGATCAGGGACCCTTCCTGGTTAAAGACCAGAACATAGACCAGGAGATCAGTGACCATACCTCTGCCAGGATCAAACCATCTTGGAAATATCAAAAACTTGCAAACCCCCAGAACTAGTGCTGAAAAACAACAGCACAAAAAAGCCTGCAGCTTGGAATGGTACCTTCCCCATCCTAAGTGAGCAGAACTCAACTTTAACAAAAAGTTCAAAGTTTAAAAACAGGCTAGAAAAACGAGCAAATAATAATGACAACAACAAAAAAGAATTTGACTATAAAAAGCTACTATGGTGGCAAGGAAGACCAAGACATAAATTCAGAAGACAACAATGCAAAACAACTTCCAAAAAAGCCTCAAGGAAAAATGCCAATTTGATCCAAACTCAACAAGAATTCCTGGAAGAGTTCAAGGAAGAGATGAGTGATACAGAAAAAACTGGAAAAGAAATAAGAGTGATGCAAGGAAATTATGAAAAGAGAATTAACAGCTTGGTAAAAGAGGCACCAAAAATGTTAAAGAAAATAACACCTTAAAAAACAGAATTGGCCTAATGGTAAAAGAGACACAAAATTTCACTAAAGAAAAGAACTCCTTAAAAAGCAGAATACACCAAATGGATAAAGATATGCAAAATCTCAAACTTAGAATTGGGCAAGTGGAAGCTAACGACTCCATAAGACATCAAGAAACAATAAAGCAAAGTCAAAAGGATGAAGAAATAGAAGAAAATGTGAAATATCTCACTGGAAAAACAACTGACCTGGGAAATAGATTGAAGAGAAATAATTTAAGGATTATTGGCGTACCTGAAAGCCATGATCAAAAAAAAAAAAGCCTCGGCATTATATTTTAAAGATGTCTTAGATTGAGAGGGTAAAATGGAAATTGAAAGAATCTACCAATCACTTCCTGAAAGACATCCCAAAATGAAAATATTATAGCCAAATTCCAGATCTCTCATATCAAGCAACCAGAAAGAAACAATTCAGATTGTGTTGTGGAATCACACAGTCAGGATCACATAAGATGTAGTGGCTTCCACATTAAAGGACTAGAGGGTTTGGAAGGCAAATAAACTAGGATTACAGCCAAGAATAACCTATCCAGCAAAACTAAGTGTAATCCTTCAGGAGGGAAAATAGAAATTTAATGAAATAGAGGCCTTTTAAGCATTCCTGATGGAAAAGGCCAGAACAAAATAGAAAAATTGACATTCAAATATAAGACTCAAGAGAAGTATAAAAAGGTAAACATGAAAGAGTAATCATAAGGGACTCAATAAAGTTAAATTGTTTACATTCCCATATGGGAAAATGATACATGTAACTCCCAAGAATTTTATCATTTTTAGGGCAGTCAAAGGGAATTTACATAGAAGGTATGGGTGTGAGTCAATTATGTTGGAATAATCTTCAAAAAAAAAAATGAAGGGATGAGAAAGAGGGGTATACCAGGAAATGGGAGAAGGGAGAGGTAGAATGGGGAAAATTTTCTCATATAAAAGAGGTGCACAAGCAAGAGCTTTTACAGTGGAGGGGGAAATGATGAGAGGGAGGGTGGCACAGCAATGCTTAAACTTCGCTTTCATTGGAGTTGGTTCAAAGAGGAAAGAATATACATATATACATACATACATACATACTTACATATATACATGCATACTCAGTTGTGTATAGAAATGTATCTTACCCAATAGGGAAATAGGAGGGGAATGAGATAAGAGAGGGGGAAGATCATAAAAGGGAGGTCAGATTTAGGGAGGCAGTGGTTAGAAACAGTATAGATTTTTGTGGAGGGACAGAATAAAAAAGGAAAGTAAAAAACAAGAAAATAGAATGGAGGGAAATACACAGTAATCATAACTGAATGTGAATGGGATGAGCTCACCCATAAAATGGAAGCAGATAGAAGAATGGATTAGAAACCAGAATCCAGCAATATGTTAGATGTACTTGACATACTTGAAACAGAAAGACATACAGAGTTATAATAAAAGGCTGGAGCAGAATCTAATATGTTTCAACTGAAGTAAAAAATGCAAGGTAGCACTCATGATCTCAAAGCAAAAGCAAAAATAGACGTAATTAAAAGAGATAATCAGGGAAACTACATTATGTTCAAAGGTACCATAGACAATGAAGTAATATACCGTTTTACAATAAGTTTCTCTGGTTAAGAGGCCTCATTTCTCAAATATATACTGAGTATAGAACTGAGTCAAATTTCTAAAAGTAAGAGCCAATATGCAGTTGCTCAAAAGATATGAACAGGCAGTTTTCAGGAGAAATAAAAGCTATGCATAGTCATTTGAAAAAATGTTCTTAATTAGTATTGATTAGAGAAAGTTAAATTAAAATAACTCTGAGGACCCACCTCACATCTAGCATAAATGACAAATGCTGGAGGGGGTAAGAGGAAAATAGGTACACTAATGAACTGCTGGTGAAGTAGTGAAATGGTCCAACCATTCTGGAGAACCATTGGGACCTATGCTTAAAGGGCTATAAAACTATGTGTAGTACTCTTTGACCCAACAATATTACTACTAGGTCAGTATCCCAAAGAGATCAAAGAAAAAGGAAAAGGACGTATATGTACAAAAAATGTTTATGTTGATTTTTTTCTGTGGTGGCAAAGAATTGGAAATTGAGGGGCTGCCCATCAGCTAAGGAATGGCTAAACAAATTGTAGCATATGATTATGATGGAATACTCTTGTGCTATAAGAAATAATGAGGGGAGTGGTTTCAGAAAAACATGAAAAGAACTATATGAACTGATGCAAAGGGAAGTGAGAATAACCAGGAGATCATTGTACACAGTAAGAGCGATGTTGTAATGATGATCAACTGTGAAAGATGTAGCTACTCCAATCAATACAATGACCCAAGACAGTTCCAAAGGACTCATGATGAAAAAATGCTATCCACCTCCAGCAAGGGAACTTACGAACTCAGAGGGCAAATGAAGTATAATTTTATCACTTTCTTTATTTTTCTTGCTTTTTTAAAAAAAATATGGCTGGGGGTGGAGCCAAGATGGCTTCTGGAAAGCAGGGACTTGCTTAAGCTCTCCCCCAGATCCCTCCAAACACCTGTAAAAAATGGCTCTGAACAAATTCTAGAGCTTTGGAACCCACAAAATAGCAGAGGGAAGCAGATCTCCAGCCCAAGACAGCCTGGATGGTTGCTGGGAAGGGTCTATCGCACTGTGCTGGAAGCAAAGCGTAGCCCAGCATGGGCAATGCTGGGACAGACCAGACAGGGAGTTAGCCCGGAGCAGCCCTTAGCGCCATGAATCAGTGAGTTATGGCAGTTACCAGACTTTTCAACCCACAAACGCCAAAGACCGCAGAGCAGGTTAGTGGGAAAACTGCTAGATCTGGTTAGAAAGCAGTCTGGCCCCAGCCCTGGGGGTGGCAGAGGTGGTGCTGTGATGGCTGCAACAGCAGCAGGAAACTCCTGTGGCTGCTTCCATAGCTCCAGCATCAGCTGCTTCCAGAGTCCCTGGCTCACACCGTGGGAGGAATCAACTGGCAGACCAGAGCAGGATTGCAGGGCTTGCAATCCCTGCTTGGATCTGGGTCGAAATCCTGGTTGATGGTTCTTGGAGGGGGCGGAGCACTGCTGTGGCAGAGCTTGTGGTGACAGTGGAGTAGAAGTAGCTAGGAAAACACCGCGGCCCCTAAAGCTTGGGACAAAGCACTCTCTACTCTACAAGCAATCATACCCTGACAAAAAGCTCAAAGGTCAAGTAGTTGGCTGGGAACATGGCCAGGCAGCGAAAAAAGATGCAGATTCAGACTCAGACTCAGACTCTAGAACCTTTTTTTGGTACAAAGAAGATCACAACATACAGCCAGAAGAAGTCAACAAAGTCGAAGAGCCTACATCAAAAGCCTCCAAGAAAAATATGAATTGGTCTCAGGCCGTGGAAGAGTTCAAGAAGGATTTGGAAAAGCAAGTAAGAGAAATAGAGGAAAAATTGGGAAGAGGAATGAGAGAGATGCAAGAAAACCATGAAAAACAAGTCAATGACTTGCTAAAGGAGACCCCAAAAAATACTGAAGAAAATAACACCTTAAAAAATAGACTAACCCAAATGGCAAGAGAGCTCCAAAAAGCCAATGAGGAGAAGAATACCTTGAAAGGCAGAATTAGCCAAATGGAAAAGGAGGTCCAAAAGACCACTGAAGAAAATACCACCTTAAAAATTAGATTGGAGCAAGTGGAAGCTAGTGACCTTATGAGAAATCAAGATATTATAAAACAGAACCAAAGGAATGAAAAAATGGAAGACAATGTGAAATATTTCATTGGAAAAATCACTGACCTCGAGAGTAGGTCCGGGAGAGATAATTTAAAAATTATTGGACTACCTGAAAGCCACGATCAAAAAAAGAGCCTAGACATCATCTTTCAGGAAATTATCAAGGAAAAGTGCCCTGATATTCTAGAGCCAGAGGATAAAATAGAAATTGAAAGAATCTACAGATCACCTCCCGAAAAAGATCCCAAAAGAAAAACTCCTAGGACTATTTTCACCAACTTCCAGAGCTCCCAGGTCAAGGAGAAAATACTGCAAGCAGCCAGAAAGAAACAATTTGAGTATTGTGGAAACACAATCAGGATAATACAAGATCTAGCAGCTTCTACATTAAGGGATTGAAGGGCTTGGAATATGACATTCCGGAGGTCAAAGGAGCTAGAATTAAAGCCAAGAATCACCTACCCAGCAAAACTGAGTATCATGCTCCAAGGCAAAGCATGGATTTTCAATAAAATAGAGAACTTTCAAGTTTTCTCAGTGAAAAGACCAGAGCTGAATAGAAAATTTGACTTTCAAACGCAAGAATCAAGAGAAGCATGAAAAGGTAAACAAGAAAGAGAAACCATAAGGGACTTACTAAAATTGAACTGTTTTGTTTACATTTCTACATGGAAAGATGATGTGTGTAATTCATGAGACCTTTCTCAGTATTAGGGTAGTTGAAGGTAATATACATACATGTATATAGACAAAGGGCACAGGGTGAGTTGAATATGAAGGTATGGTATCTAAAAAAAATTAAATTAAGGGATGAGAAAGGAATATATTGGGAGAGGGAGAAAGGGAGAAATAGAATGGGGTAAATTATCTCACTAAAAGTGGCAAGAAAAAGTTCTGTAGGAAGGGAAGAGGGGGCAGGTGAGGAGGAATGAGTGAATCTTGCTCTCATCGGATTTGTCTTGAGGAGGGGATAACATACACACTCAATTGGGTATCTTACCCCAAAGGAAAGTAGGGGGAAGAGGATAAAAAAGGGGAAGTGATAGAAGGGAGGGCAGATGGCGGGGGGGGGGGGGGAGGTAATCAAAAGCAAACACTTTTGAAAAGGGACAGGGTCAAGGGAGAAAATTGAATAAAGGGGGACAGGATAAGATGGAGGGAAATATAGTTAGTCTTTCACAACATGAGTATTGTGAAAGTGTTTTACATAATGATACATGTGTGGCCTATGTTGAATTGCTTGCCCTCTTAGGGAAGGTGGGTAGGGAGGGAAGAGGGGAAAGAATTTGGAACTCAAAGTCTTAAAATCAGATGCTCAAAAGAAAAAGTTGTTTTTGCATGCAACTGAGAAATAAGATATACAGGCAATGGGGCATAGATGTCTATCCTGCCCTACAAGAAAGTAAGGGGAAAGGGCGGGGGAAAGTGGAGTGACAGAAGGGAGGGCTGACTGGGGAACAAGGCAATCAGAATATATGCCATCTTGGAGTGGGGAGAAGGGTAGAAATGGGGAGAAAATTTGTAACTCAAAATCTTGTGGAAATCAATGTTTAAAACCAAAATATTAAATAAAAAATATGGCTAATACGGAAATTTGTTTTGCATGATTTCACATGTATAATTGATATATTACCCACTTCAGTGGCCATGAGAAATTAAAAAAAAGAATGTTTAAAATAATAAATTGTTTAGAAAAAAAGTAAACTTTTTTTTTCATTAAATCATGCCTTCTTATGTGGTTATACCCTTTCTTTTAAAAAATAGGTCACCAGCACCACAGTCAGCAGCCAAAACGTCCCTCCACTTGTTTGCTACAGTGGCTGCCAATCAGCCTAAGCAGGTACCTTATTGATTTTTATTCTTCTAGCATAATCATTTATCGTTTTTGCCTTAGCAACTGGTGGCGGCAATGCTTAAGTGCTGTTCATGTGCTTAATTGACCCATGGATGACCTAACTTGGTCAGTGACTGACATCTTTTGTTTGGGCTTGTCATTGGTTAGGGCTAGACTTTTCAGTCTCCAGAGATTTGTATTTTACTTCAGGTTATGCTGGGCACATGGTTCAGTGCCTTCTTTCTCTGTCCTTCTGGAATTGGATTATAGACCTAGAGCTGGAAGAGACTTCAGGGGCCATATATTCAGCCTCCTCATTTTATAAATGAGGGGCTGAAGTTCCCTTTTCTTTTGCTGTAAGCAGTTATTTTTATTATTTACCCTACATACTTTTTAGCCCTGTTTGTTATCCACCATCTAACACCAATTGATTGAGCTGGCTACACATTCACTCTGTCTAGCTTCAGTCTTTTGCATTGCCCCTCCTTTGGAAAGAACTACTCTGCGTCATGTGGCCAAGACATCATTTCTCAGGAAGATGAAAAAACAAAATGAATGGATTTAGCAGTATATCAGGAAGTTAAAGGAGACATGTGCAGAAACTAGGCAGTGAAAGCAAAGAGATTGCTTCAACTTTTCTCAAGAAGCTGGTATCAGCCTCTGAAGATGACTACAGATTTGAGTTTGAGATTGAATTATAGAACTCACACTTTCTTTCTTAAAAGTTACTGCTGTGGTCTCAAGCATGTAGCTTGGATTCTCTTATCCATAGTGTTCCTTATATATTTAAAATAAGGATAATTTTAGTAGCTTTTCAGTCTTTTAGAGCTCATTCATAGTAAACATTGAAGGCTCACAATGAAGGGCAACCTCTACGAAAGTCCTTTTCTAATCCCTCCTTACACCCTAGGGGTGACCTTTGGTACTGAAAGGCTAAGCCAGTATTCTGTGAGCCCCAGCCAGCCTTAGCACCTACAAAGGCTCTGAGTGTGACTGCTGTCTTAGTCTTTATTGTCTGAGAATCAGCCTAGCAAGCTAAATATAGAGAAAAGTCACCAAGCCCTGAAAATTTTTTGACCATGGCAACTGATGAAGTCCATCTAGTAACATATAAAAGGTTTTAATCTCTGTCAGAGGAGGGAATGTCCTCAGTTGTGAAATAACAGATGTTAATGGAAGCATTCAATTCTTTTTATTATTTATATTTTTGAAGTATTTGAACTAAGGTACAGGTTGTGGCTAGTCACATAGAATATATAGTTCAAGAAGTCACAAAGGCAAAACTTCAGAAACTTATTTTGTCACTTGCAGTTCCACTGGTAGAAATCAAGTATATTGGTAGAGTTATATAGGTCAATGGTTCCCAACCTATAGGAGTACCACAGAGTTACTGCTAAAGGGAAGGGAAGTCATATTAAATGATTCAATATAATTGTGTTACATGTAATATATTGCTATTTTTTCAGATATTTTCGATGCATTGTGACTAATAAAATAAAATTTCATTTAAAAGTATTACTAAATGAATAACACTTATATGTCATTGGGTATCAATCTACCATTGTGGTGGTCTGTGGAATTTTTGATGCTACAAAAAACATTCTAACTTTAGAGCTAGACAGAATCATAGATGTCATCCTGACTAGCTCCCTCATTTTACAGATGAGAACACAAGAAGCCCTAAAATGTTAGGGTATTTGTAAGATCATACGGTAGAGCCAGGATTCGAACACGTGTCCCTGACTCCAGATCTTTCTCCTACACCTTGTGGTTTCCCCCATACAAAGGAATACCTGGCAGCATTAATAATGTAAATAAGACAGCCTGTTTTCATTCCCTTATTTATGTAAATACATTCAAAACAAATGAACTTCTAAAGAGTGTGCGTGCCTTTTATTGTAATGTTTATCATTGTATATCCTTATGCAATTTCAATGATCATGTATTTAATCTGATAGATTTACTTATGCATTTTTGTGTTCTCTTATAGGGGTCTCTCATAAATTCCATCAAGTCACAGTCTCCACCTGGCCCTACACAAATACCAGCAATACTCACATCTGGCCAGCTGTCAGCCAGTGACAAAGTCTCAGGTCAGTTTGCTTTTCTGTTTTCGGTGAAAATAAACACAAAAGAAAGGCCACCTCATACAACTGACATAGCTAATATAGAGTTAATTGGTAATAATTTGGGGAGGTCAAGCGTGGGAGATTGGAAATGAAAGATCAAATCAGTGAAAAAAATCTATCCTTCATTTCCCCAAAAGTAACCTTCAGCAACAATGTGATTTCTGAAATTTTGTCTTCAATTTAATGAGGTGCCCTTTTTTGGGTTAATTTTTTTTTTTTTTGAACTTAAACGTGAAAAAATGAATATTTCCACATAGCACAACAGAACACAAAAAGAGGATTGTATATGAAACTGAGTTTATATTACCTGTCTCATTAAAAAGAATACAATAAATTCCACATATTAATTTTAAAACTATCTTGCTTTTCTGTGCTTCCTTCTTTCCTCTTCTGTTCATTTTTCAAAATGTTTCAATCTTTTTCTTGGAGGAGGGAGTGGTATCAATATTGTTAACCTTTTTTCGCTACCTCCCCACCCTCTACCCAGATAGACTGAGAGAAGAAAAAAAATCACTTGTAACAAATAAACACGGCCCTACAAAAGGAATCCACCCAAGGGCTATGTCCAAAAATTATGTGTCTCTTTCAGAATCTTGAGAGCATCACCTGTCAGTCAGGAGATACATAACCTTTTTCATCATGGATCCTCTGGAGATAGGGTTTATTATTCCATTGATCAGAGTTCTTAAGTCTTTAAAAGTTATTTTTCTTTAGAGTGTTTTTATCTGTATAAATTGATGTCCTGGTTCTGCTCACTTCACTCGGCATCATTTTATACTCCCCAGGATTCTTCAAAGTCATCTGTTTCATCATTTTTCATGGCAAAATATTACTTTATTACATTTAGATGCCACAGCTTTTTCATCCATTCTCCAGTTATTGAGCATCCCTTTAGATCCTAGTTTGTTTGTTTTTTTCCTCTTGAGGCAGTCAGGGTTAAGTGACCTGCCCAGGGTCACACAGCTAGTGTCAAGTGTATTTCTACCCCATACTCTGTGTATGTGTGTGTGCCTGTGTGCGCACATGTTCATTCAACCCTTTTTTGTCCATCTGAGGGTCATCTGATGCCCACTCCCTCCACCCCTTTGTCAGTGTTTGTATAATTTTCTTCTCAATATCCATTTAAGAGGAGTAGCAGTTCTACCCTGGATTTCCTTCATTTTGCCCAAGTACATTCCTTTTATTCTCTCCTTCCCCTCTTAAACCTCCAGAATAGAACCAGTCCACCACCCCCATTCCCTCTGTGCCCCCACCCCCCACTGGTTTTTCTCTTCTCCCCGCCCCCACTCTTTTATTTAATTCCCACAGTACCTCTTGAAGTTAAAGTTCTGAAGACATTAAGTTTCAAAATCAAGCTTAGCACAATGCCTGGCACATAGTAAGTGTTTAATAAATGCTTATTGTTTGATTGACTGATTGAAGGAACACTTGTTTTGTCTCCTGTTAGAATGCTAGCACTACATCATCGTGCAGACCCTTCTAATTGCTCAAATAAATTTACCTTTCTAGTTTCTTTTTAATTCTTCTGTTCATATTTCAGTGTTCCTACTTAGTTCTGATTTTTTTTAAATCAGAAATACTTGGAAGTTTTTATTTCATTAAATATCTGTTTTTTCCCATGTAAGAAACTTCTTTAATTTTTCAGGGTAAGTTATTCTTTCTTGTAAGCCTATCTATATCTTTTGCCTTTTGGATCATTGTATTCCAAGAACTCCTCTGCTTTATAGTAGAAGCTGCTATGATTTACATGATTTTAACTGTGGCTTCCTGGTGCTAGATATCATTCTTTCTGGATGCTTAAGATTTGTCATTTGTTTGGTTGCTGTTTTTACATGAGAGAGCTTTGGATTTTAGCTACAACATTCCTGGGATTTTTATTTGGGGGTTTCTTTCAGGAGGTGATTGATAGATTCTTTCCATCCTCATTTTACCCTCTGATTTGAATAGAGCTGAATATTTTTTGTTTATGATTCCTTGAAGTATTGTGTCCAAGCTTTTTCTTTTTTTTAATCATGGTTTTTAGGTAGCTCATTGATTCTTAAATTTTTCTCCTTGACCTATTTTCCATATATACATATATATATGTATATATATACACATATATATATCTCATATATTTATATATATATCAGACATTATATATAAAATATATTTTTATATATCAGACATTTTCATTTTTTCTTTTTTCTTAATTTTTAAAATCTTTTTATATTCTGATTTTTTTTGTTATGATATTTTTGCTTTTATGGAGGTAATGATTTCTGTTAGGTGTGTTATAGCTTTTAGGGAACCCATTTGCCTTCTTTTTTATCTCTTGCTTCCTTTTTTAGGTATTCATATCGTCTTTATGGAAAATCTATTTTCTTGCAGTTGTTTTGAAGATACTTTCTCCCTCTAGGCTGGAATTTGAGGCCTCTAGATCTATAGTAATTTTTAAATATTAATTGGTGTTATCTTTGGTTTACTTATATCTCTGGTTTTAGGTTCCACCCCCTTCTACTCTCTTGGGTGGAGTGTTTCACCTTCCTTGGTCTAGCCCTGGGTCTCCTGAATTCTGTCTCCTGGGGTTAGGTCCCCCTGGATCTTCAAAGGCTCTCTTTTCAATTTTGAAAGAGAATATGAAGAATCCTTAAGCCATTGAGTACCTGGGGTTATTCCTGTCATAACTGTGGTAACTGCCATTGTTGGTGGTTTCTAGGTTCATGGCTGTGGGTTTCCATTCACCCTAGAGCTTTCTTAGGGACCTCTCAGCTCTCAATGCCTCCTGCCTCTGGATATAGAACCCTACACACTATACATGTCTGATTGTCTATTATACTTGTGTCTGGCCCATCACTAGTTGGGTTGGGAGACTTGCAGCCTCTTTGCCTGTTCTGGTGTTGGCTTTGCCGATATCTTTTTTCCTATTGCCTGTAGGTTTCTGAGCGACTTTGTGCAGTTCTTGGGTGGAAGAAGTCACTTACCGTAGTTCTTCTTGGATTTTTTAATCACTGTTTGGTCTGATGTGAATTTCAGTTTTTTGTTGGAGTATGTAGGAGCTGGACTCTTTGCCTCTATTTGGGCTGCCATCTTGCCTGGAAGTCAGTTTGATGAAATCTCAAGTACTTTCCAAATACTTGAAAAAAGCCTACTTGGAAAACCTTCCTTCTAAAAGACTTATTATTAGTAGGATAGGAGTATATTCTTGTTCTAGTAATATTTCTCCAAACCTGAATAGAGTCTAAGCATCATAATATGAATACCAGTCCCATAAGGAAAAGGGAATCAGGAATCATCTCATTTCACAACAAGGTAGTGTCTAATACTGCTTGATTCTACCTGAAACTTTATAAGGAAATATTTTAGCAAGACTCCTGAATCATTTGGAACTCAAAAATTAAGAAGTAGACTTCCTTGTCCCATTGGTGTATTATTAAATAAAGCTGTAAGTCTTTATGCCTCAAATCTTTTTGATGGCTTTATTGAATAGCTTTTTTTGTCATTCTTCAGAATTGAGATACTTGCGAAACAAACTAGATAAATATGTGGAGACTTGTCTTCGTTCCGGTGTTACACACCTCTTAATCTGATTCTCAGGTGCACTTCTAGGTAGGAATCCATCATTCAGTGGTGATCATAAAATACTCTCTTTATTCTTCTTTATTCTCCTTTATTCTCCTTTCCTGGAAAGCAGAATGGCAATGTCATGTACTTAAGAAAGAACAAGGCTCATTCTACCTGGGGGAAAAAATGATTTAAATATTTGAAAAGTGTATTTTTCTTCTTTCTCTTTCGATTCATGAAAAGCCACCTTTTACAAAACCTTCCCTATGAAGATGCTTTTTAAACTCAGTGCACAAACTAATGAGACGAGTATGCCTATCATCTATTCTGAACAGTAATAGTGTGATCTCATTTATAAACAAATTGTGTGTGTATGTGTGTGTTTAAATCACTCTTAGTATTGTTAAATGAGCAAGAACAAATTTAGAGTTGAATAGAAGTTATTGAGACTCTGCAGTTTCTGGGACCACTGACACAAAGTGAATTGGGGGGGGCAATATCTGTATATCTGTATTGATAGCTATAGATTGATAGATGTTTAGTATGTGCAGCTACAGTGGTAGATATAAGTAGTAATGTGGAATGGGGGATGAGGGGAGAAGAAAAGCATACTAGGAGTTGTACCTAAGTTGACTTCATGGAATGGGCTTGTCTATGTCACTTTAGCGCCAGGGACAACCAAGATGGAAACAACTGTGACTTCGACTTCATCAGCAGCTGGACAGTTCAACAAGCCATTTTCATTCTCTTCATCAGGGTCAGTATTGAAATTAAATTATATGGCAAAGTTATATGTTCTTATCAACTTTATAGATGGCCTTCCTGAATTTTATAACTTGGAATCATTTTTACAAGTTTGAAAAACGTTAGCCCTTCTCTAGCTGATGACAGTGACTGTTAGTGTTTAATGTATTAGCATGGATATTTTCTCCATTTTAACTTAAATTTCTGCATGCAGTATCATATGGTTTCATCCAAAAAGGTTCCAAATTATTTTAAGAGAGCCTGTGCTAAATTTTTAAGTTGATTTGCATTGTCAGTCTGTTTACTCTTCATTTCAGCAACTGTTGCAGAGTGGACTAGACAGCTGAATTAGCTTTTCTTGATTGCAAGTCCAGCATCTTACAGCTTCTTAGTGAAGATGACAAAAGGCATGGGGGTATTTTGAAGCATTAGTTTTTATATGCAAGTGGAGGAATCTATTTCAGTTAAATTTTTAAATTGTCTCATTATAAAAATTCACATTAGTTGAAAAGAGTTGGTTTCCTTGACTTCCTATCCCACTCAATATGAGCTTTTCCAACCCTTGAAACAAGAGTGTTTATTTTTTCTGAAGATTGGCTTCTGTAAATGCTAAAACAAATTGTTGCAAGAATTCGTGTTGAAACCTATGAAATCTCTTCAAGTGTTTAGTTCCCCACAGAGGTGGGATTATGATGGATGCCACTGATATAAAAACCAGCCAGAAATTTTGGTCTTGGGCATTCAGTTGTATCTAAGAAGCCTCTTATGACTTTTTTGTTTGGCTGTATTTCCTGTTTCAGGTTTTGCTTTAGGGATGGGGCTTTTAATTTTGTTCTTGAAATCATATTAACCAAACTCTGTTTTCATGATTTTAGTATGTTTCTTGAGTAGGCTTTAAAGTTAACCTGTTAAAGTGAACTCTGAGAGAGAGATTTTTAGATTAGGGCCATAGGGAAGATTACATATTAAATGTAGTATGTGACGGATCCTCAGTTTGTCTTTTACACTTTGTAGAGGTAATTTTAAGCAATTCTAAAGTTAAAACAGTTTTCAGAATATTGAAGTGCTTTACGAATGCTGGTTAAGTTTTCCAATCAGGAAATAAATAATCATCAGTATTCCTACCCCCCACCCCCAAGCTAATAATAAAAGGTAGATTGGTTTCCAAGTAGTGTCAGTAGTATGGCCATCAGGTTAATATTCCTTCCACTAAATAAAACTGCCTTAGTGAAGACATTTATAAAAACTCTAAATGCCTACTGACTGGACAAAGCAACTCTTTCTGTGGATTTATCCTAACAATATGGTATGACATACCTAGTTCATAGTGAAGATAGTGTAGTGTTACAAAGTATATGGAAAAATCCAGATCCTCACTACAGCACATGGCCACCTGATTTGAATATTGTTCCTTCCCATTGAATTCACCATTTTAACTTCCTCCACCACTTTTTACAGCATTCTTTTGTGCTAAATTGCTTTTTGTCTCTGGCAGCTTTGCTAATAGTGAAAAGAAAATGTATGGCAGAAGAAGAAGAAGGAAAGGGAAGGTTAAAAGGAATCAGATGTGTCTCTGAACCAGACTTTCCGACCTGTAACCCAGGGGTTCTGCCAAATAAATAAGACTGTCTCTTATATTTTATGCATACACTTCACAGGTAGCAGAAGAACCTTTCACTTGTGGTCAGGATCTTAATGACATGCTTAAAAACTGTATTTGGGTCCTGTGTTCCTGGGGTGGTTGATAAAAAGTCCTTCACCCTTTCACCCTTAATTACTTTTCCATCATGATTTTTTCCTACTGCTGGCATCCATGAACCATTCACTCAGCCCAGACTGATGGCTTTGCTTACTCCAAGGGCATCTGAGGTTTTCATGCTTCTGCACCCTCACTTGTATCATTTTCCTTTGCCAGGAATGCCTTGCTACCCACCCACCTAGTCCAGTCCTACCTAACTTTCAAATTCCAGCTCAGATGCTAACACTGTGAAGCCTTGCTCAGTAGCCTCAGCTGTCAGTGTATCTCACCTACCATTGAACCCTTCTAGCCCTCACTGTTTTTTCCTACTAAATTGTGAGCTTCTTGGAGATTGAGACTATGTCTTACATCTCTTTGTATCCTTCATAGCACCTAGAACCCAGAGCCTTTTATATAATAGATTGAAAGTGCTTAATAAATATTTGATGGCTAAATTAGCAAAAATGTTTAGATGGAGAAAAAGGCATATTAAGTTGTTTCACCTGTTTTTTGCTTCTTTCCTTCTCTAGGACTGGCTTTAATTTTGGAGCAATAACATCAACACCACCTTCTAACTTCACTGTCTCACAAGGTAAAGTTCTGCAAATTATGCAAGTTTTATTTTTGCGTCTCCTCCTAAACAAACAGTGATTCCTTCTCTTCTTTACATGTTCTATATCTCTCTATGTGCTGCCAACTCTCTGTTGTTAAAATACCCGTAACAAGACAATTGTTGTTATTAATGCCATCATTATTAATATAATAGCACTTTGATATTCTAAAAAGTCTGGCTTTAAATATTAGTACTCAGTCCACCAAATAGCAAATTACACATAGCAGCCCTTCCTCAGAATCATGAGTTTCTAGGGCCAAAAACATCATCTCCTGGTAGTCTCCTATTGGAGCCTCTCCACACTTAATGGAAGTGATGGACATAGTCTATTTCTAGGCCCTTGATATTCAAAGTCTTCTTTGATTGGTAAAACTTCCTATTGTTGTGTTCTACTTGTCTAGACTTTGAAAGCCATGATTGACTTCTGTGGCATCTTGAGGAATTGGAGGAGAGTTTGTGATTTTGTTTTGTTTTTTAATAATAATTTTGAGAAAATGCTGAACTTAATGTGAAAGATCATAAGAGAATGGAATGAGGTCTACTCACTAAATGTGAACATACAGGAGGAAAACTGAATGAGAATGGATGTGGTTAAGAATCCTGATAGGGATTTAGAGTGAATGACAGAAAAGTTAGGATACTTTATGCAGTGAATCAATTTAAATGTAAACATTAAACAAGCAAGTTAGTTGGTTGTGATGATGTTCAGTATTAAGTTTCTAATAAGATATTTAATAATAAAAAAGAAAATGCTTGATTTATACTGAATGATGCAGAGGATTTCTGGCTGCCTAGTTTCTTAATATAAAGTAACTAAATTACTTGCTTCCGGAACATCAAGTCATTGTATTAACATAAAAGCCATACATTTGGAAATTTCTTTATTCCGTTCATCTTTTCCTTCTGTACATCTAAAACTGAACTTTGTATATGAAGATTTTACACTCTGTAATGAACACAGTACCATGAAAAGAAAAGGCCTCTTTTTTTCTTAATATCTTAATAATTCCATTGGGTGCCAAATGCATTTACACCAATCATTTTTTCTAAAGACTTATTTGATCAGAATCTGGTTACCTGAAAATAATCTCAAGGCGCTTTTCCATTTATCTTTTAATTCTTTATATTGAGCACATTTCCTGTTGACAAAATGTCTGCCATTCTTTCAGTGATAACTCTTATAAAATAGAAGTTCTATTTCCAGTTCTAGCAGCTCTTAGGAGCAGTGTTGTCTGTTGTTGCAGTTGCAGTTGTTTGCCCTTTCTGTTAGTTGTTAAACTAAGGTCCTGATCTTTTTCTTGATGTTGGTCTTTGGCCTATCAATTGTGCCTTTAAAAGTGGCCTTTAAGCTATTATTTAAATGATAACATCTTATACCTAGTAATTAGGATGGACTGAGTCCTCTGAATTAAGAACTGAAGGTAATAGCAATGTACATTTTCCCAAAACAGCAAGATGACCTTAAAAATGGTGCTGACAAAAGGTCGATGAATATTTTTCTAGTCAGTGATAAAAATTTTTTTTATAATTTACAATAAGAAAAAAACATAATGAAAGACAAGGGATATTATTACTGAAAATCATGTACCCTTTGGGGATAAAGTCTTACTCTACACAAGGTAAATATCCTGTTTGCATTATATTTAACAGTTATAAAATGGATACTCACATTGACTATACCAGAGACACATTAGTGCTCCTTTATAGTGGCAACCAGTGGGTAAAAATTAGCTAGAATTAAGTTTATGAGGGCATAAATTCATTCATCCTGCTCTAGAACAAAACTGCCTTGGAAAATAAAACCATCCATTTCATTTTGAAGGGAAGGTAGAGAAAAGGATTCAGAGGATGTTTCAATGGAGATGTGACAGCTTTACCTACTGTATAATTTGTTTTCTAATTGTCTTTTATCTCAATGTAGTGACAGCAGCCACAACTAAAGAGTCAAACCTGTATGATACGTTCTCATTTAATTCGGGGATCTTACAAACAGCCAGCACCACTGGAGCAGCATTCAGCCCTTCTGGAGATGTGACCCCATCTAATAAACCAGCAGTACCGGTGGCTGCTGTGGCAGCCACTTCTGCAGCATCTAGCAAGCCCGATGCACCTCCCCTGAAGCTGGGTGAACATCTGTTTCCAAATTCCTTGGCTGGAGAAACACTAGGGAGTTTCTCAGGATTGAGGGTTGGCCAGGCAGATGATAATGCAAAAACCTCTAGTAAGACTTCATCCTTAAACTTACCTGGTGTACAGCCTGCCAAGATATCAACCATAACTTCGGAATTTAGCTTCAGCAGCTCTCCCCTCTTAGGGAAACCCACAGATGCTCCTGTTACCTCAACCATGACCACCACCACGACAGTAACAACATCAGCCAGCACAGGCCTGAGTAGCTCCTCTGGTAGTTTATTTGGTGGCCTGCAGCTCACCAGCTCAGGAGCCTCAGGGGCTCTGAATCTCGGTGGGACCTCTTTGGGTGGCAGCAAGTCTACCTTTTCATTTGGGCAGACTGGCAGTGCAATGCCTCTGTCTTCGGCAACACCTGCGCCAACTACTGCCCCCACTGCTGCCCTCTCTGTGTCAGCATCCCCATTGTCATTCAGTAATCTCTTGAGTCCACCCTCTGCTCCCGTCCTTCCTGGGTCCCCTGGCAAAAGCACAGGAGATACCAAGTCATTGGCATCTTTGTCAGAGAAGCCAGGGGACAGTGAGGTGCCAGCCTCCTCCATCCCTGCTCTTGCAGACCAGCAACAGCAGCCACCTGATCAGCCTCCAGCCCCAGGGCCACCTCTGGAGATGGTTAAAAAGGAACCCGCCCTCTTGCCGCCTGTGATAGGGGACTCCAGTGTCCCTGCAGCCAGCGCAGCTAGTGCAGCTAGTCCTGGTCCAGCGGCACCTCCCACGGAAGCCAGTGGGGCAACTGCAGATGTTCCTGAGGCAAAAGAGAAGGCGGAGGCCTCTTCTGTGTCCACCTTGTCAGTACCTGAGCAAAATGCAGTGACAGCAGCTTCTGCCCCAAGTGTGACCCAGGGAGCTGTGGGACCTCCCAGCGCTCCACCCCCCTCTAGCAGTGTGGCTTCTCTGACCCCTAGCCCAGCCGGGTTTGGGGCTGCCACTGCAGGAGCGCCTGTGTTCCCACCAACTCCTACCACCAGCTCCACAGGTTCTGCTTTCAGCCAACCAGCCAGTGATGCCACTCCTGCCCCTTCTGCTGCCTCTGTGTTTGGACAGTTGGCAGCCACCTCAGCACCTTCCCTGTTTGGGCAGCAGACAGGCAGTACTGCCACTACGACAACGGCCACACCGCAGGTTTCCACTCCAGGGTTTGGGAGTCCAGCTTTCGGCACCCCTCCCACTGGGGGCTTTGGGCAAGCGGCCTTTGGACAGGCACCTGCCTTTGGACAGGCTGCAAGCAGCTCTACAAGTGGGTTTTCATTCAATCAGACCAGTTTTGGCTCAGTACCTGCCTTTGGGCAATCTGCCTCGTCTACTACAGCAGTAAGCAGTGGGAATGTCTTTGGTGCTTCCTCCAGCACCAATAGTGCTAGTTCCTTCTCTTTTGGGCAGTCTTCTGCCGGCACTGGCAGCAGTCTTTTTGGGCAGAGCAACCCTCCGACCTTTGGGCAGAACACAGGCTTTGGCCAAGGAGGCTCTGTGTTTGGTGGTGCTGCAGCTGCCACAACGGCCTCATCATCCTCTGGCTTCAGCTTTTGCCAGGCTTCAGGTAAGAGTCTGCCGAGAGAACAGAAGCAAGTGGGCCCCTATGGAACTGCAATTTTCAATTATCTCCCTGGTTTAACAAGGATGACCCTGTCCCTCTCTGTAGTCATTCCCAACTGCAGCATTATTAATTCAGTAATTTCCCATTCCATTGACTATCAGAGTGCCATAAGCAACAGCAAGGGTTGTTTCATGAAAGTTATTGCAGCAACTTAATGACCTTTTAGAATTTTGGAGCTGGAAGGAACCTTGTGATGAGAACCCTAACACCCTGGAAGATTTTCATAGACTCTAGAGAGAAGAGACCTTAGATCTAGTCCAACCCCTTTATTTTATTAAGGTAAAAATAATTCTGCAAGGTCACAGAGATGGTTTTGTGCCTTAGAAGCTGTTAGAAAGCTAGGACTCAGACCCAAGCACCTTAACTCTTGATGCAAGGATCTTTTCATTAAGCTATGCTGCTTCTTGGCAAAGTTGTCTGTTTTTGGTGTTATTCAGGTATGTGGAGGTTTTTGTTGTTTTTAATTGACTAGCTTTTAAAAATTTACTTATACCATAACCAATTATAGCATATTTTTACATTTTGAGAGGCATCAAGACCTTGAAAATATTTACCCAGTTTTGTGTTCTTTTGACTCCAGTGATCATAGGATCATGGATCATAGATCTTAAGTTGAAAGGTAACTCAGAGGCCATTTAATTGCACACACCCTTGTTTTTTCAGATGAGGAAACTGAGGCCCAAGGACACACCAGTAGTCAGTATCCAAGTCAGAGAACCCAGGTCCTCTAACTCTTGTGAACAATGGTTTGTCTATCATTAGACCATGTCAATGCTTTCCACCTGGGTTTTTTTTTTTTTGGTAGATAAATTCATTAATGCATATTTACTCCCTCATTTATATTCTTTTAATATAAGGCCTGAATGGGTGTGGCACGGTAGAGTGGAAAGAGTCCTGCACTTAGAAGGCCTCAAATCAAAGTCTCTGTCTTTCATTTATTCTCAGTGACAGCACGTAAGTCACTGGGCCTCTGTTTCCTCATGTGAGAAATCGAAAATTTGAGCTGAATGACCTCTTTATGTTCCCCTCCATTCCTGGCATTCTGTGGGTCTAAGGGATAATACTCTGTCCTGAGAGTGTCTGCTCCTATTCTCTGAGGAGGCTCCTTCTTGCCTGTTTGTTTGATTTGAAGTATGACAAGAAAGCCGAATGTCCGGGCCAAGAGAAAGGAGAAGGGAGAGGCTTTAGAAGATTCTTCAAAGAATTAAACATTCATTCTCTCTTCTCCTCTCCAGAGACATTTCTGAAGTCTCTCTTTTACTCAACCCAAAAACCCCAAAGAAAGATCTTCTTTCTCTGCCTCTGGCCTTCTCCCTCTTCCCTCCTTCTTTTCTTCCCTTCTTTCTTCCTTCTCTCCTTCCTTTCTCTTTCTCCCTTCCTCCTCTTCTTGCTTCTTTTCCCCTTCCTTCTCTCCTACTTTCCTTTCCTTCTTCTTTCCTTATCTCCCCACTTCTTCCCGTCTTCTTGCCTTCTTCCTTTCCTTCCAGTGTCAGAGCTCCTGGATGGCACAAATTAGACCACTAGAGAAAAAGCCATCTTTAAGTAGTGATCACAGGCCTTAAGAAGAATACTGATAATGCTTTTGTTTTACAGGCTTTGGCTCCAGCAATACAGGTTCTGTGTTTGGTCAAGCAACAGGGACTGGAGGCACAGTCTTTGGCCAGGTAGCGTAACAGTGGGGTTGTTGGTGTTGGGGTGTGTGGGTGTGTATTAGAGTATTTTAGTAGTGTTCAGATATTATCATCTTACATAGGACTCCCCCACGCCCCCTAAAACTTCCCAAATGCCCTCAGTTTATCCTGCAAATACAAATGCTACTAAATGATTCCTAGTTTCTTCTCACATTCTTACAGCATTTGAAGACTACAGACTCTTTCCCCACGTGAGCCCTGTGATACACAAATATAAGTATTATTTTCCCCATTTTATAGATAAATAAGCTGAAGGTCAGACAAGTAAAACAACAATGTTGGCCAGGAAATGGCAGAACTCAGGTCTCTGGACTCAAGTCCTGCCTTCTTTCTGCTACTCCATGTTGCCTTGTCAGTAAGTAAACATTTATTAAGCACCTACTCTGTGCCAGGCACTGTGCTAAGCTGTGGGGATACAAATACAAATGAAAACAAAGACAGTCCTTGCCCTCAGGGAACTTAGAATCTAAAGACAGTACTCAAAAAGGCTGAAAAGAGGAGAAGGAGTTAGGGTACTTGTTTTGGGATATGATGAAAAGCTCCAAAAGAGTCCAAAAGCAGTTGGGGGAGGGGGTGATGGCCCATGGCCCTGCCCTCCAGTCAGAGGATCTGCTCAGAAGGACAGAGGCTACTGATGAGATGTGAGGACTAAGCAGATTCAGTCTTACAGCAGAACTAGATTTTTCAAGGATGAAGAAAGGCATGATGGAGAGGTCCAGAGAAGTCCAAATGCAGTGGAGTTGTTTGGGAATGGGGAATCCAGACCATCTCTGCATCACCTATGGAACTCCCCCAAGAATCTTTGGAGTGGATCCCAAATTACAGTTTATTTCGCTCCTTCACTGCTCCCAGGCTCCTTTTGGAGAAGGCAACTTCTCCTGATTTATGCCTCATCCCATGCTGCCTGTTGTAAGAGACTAATTCATGGTTGTCGAGCTGGGCTTCCTTCCCAAAGACTCCCTAGCCTGTCTAAATGTGATCTTGGCCCTTTAAATAGTGGGATAGGGAGAGAAGAGTGTAAGTAGAAGGGAAGGTAAGAAATTGTAGCCATCTTGTGAGTTTCTTGCTTATTTTCAGAAGGAAGTACTATGTGCTATGCTACATCCCAGACTGTGTTCACCTAAGAGCTTGTTAAAGGTGTGAAATTAAGCAGCCCACCATGATAGGTGTCTTCCACTGTAATGACCCTAGCGATGGAAGGGGGCATTTCACCTCCAGCAGTAAGAACACCATTAGGGAGCGTGCAGTACAGAAGCCACCTTTGGTTTACTTGGTGCGATTCCCCAGCAGCCTGATCGTATGTTCCCAAACAGATCAAAAGGCAGGATTTGCCTTTACTGAGCCAGAGAGCTTGGCAACATATCACACCAAGGCAGTCAGGCTTCCCTGAACTGTTGCTCCGGAGGCTCAGTTTCCATCACTAAGCAGGAAGACTACAACATCTGACTGCTGGGGTAGTGAAAAGTCAGGTAGGGTAATGAAAAAACATTCAGCCCAAAGCATGTTCTCATTTTACTGCCACTTTCTTGATAGGCCACAGGCCAACCAAGTATGTGTTTGTAGCTACCCTTCGAGTAGCTTGCCGTTCTGGCTACTCCCCACTGTATCACATAAAGGAAATAATCCTGATTGGTCCTTTAGCAATTTACTGCTTTGGGTATTATGGGATCATAGATTTAGATGTAGAACTGGATGGGAACTTAGAGGCTGTCTTGTCCAACCCCCTCATTTTATAGAGGAAACTGAAGGCCAGAGAAATGAGATGACTTATGGGATCAGCTCAGAGAAGTGAATGGAGTCATTCATTCCCCACCTCCATCTTTTTACAGACTAGGAAACAGACTGAAAGAGGTTAAGTGATCTGGGTCACATAGGGGGATGTCTGAGGCAGGATGTGAACTCAAGTCTTCTTGACTCTAAGCTCAGGGCCCTCTCCACTGCATGGTCGCCTCCCAGAGGGCCCACCTTGTGATTTGTCCTGGTCAAGCTTTTCCACTCTTACCTCAGATGAGACTAGTATTCATTCCTTCTTTCAGCATTTGAGGGGATCGGCAAACTTCTTCGCCTGCGGATAGGCAGGGGCTTTGATACTTGAGCTAAACCTATTTAATTTTGGCTAATGCAGCTCAGTCAGGAAATGGGCCTGTTACCTTTTCCAGCTGTCACAGTGGTTGAACCTTCGACTCTTATGCCTTTGATGAATAACGGAAAAAGCAGCTCATATTCATAGAGGACTTGAAAGTGTGCACAGGTCTCTCCATGTTTTTTCTCATCTGATTCACGCAACAGCCCTGAGCTCAGAGTGGCTACATGACTTGGCCAGGGTTGCACAGCTAGTAAGTGTCCGTAGCAGGACTGGAACCCAGGTCTTCCTGACTCCAGATCCTGTACTCTCCCCTATGCAATAACAAAGGAGACATGACACTTGAATGGTATTAACGACCCTTAGAGTTTGTCATTCATCTGCCTAGAAGAACTGATTTCCACTCCGGAAAATGAGGTCTCTGGTACAGCTTTGACTCAGCATGTGTTTCTAAGCGAATGGCAGCATCTGAAGACAGGATTTGAGAACTTGGACAGAATTCAGCTGTGGTCATCATTTCAACAGTGCAGCTAATTTAGGCTGATTTCTGCAGTACAGTGAAAGTCATTATCAAATAAAAGTCTAGAAAATGGGAGGGGAGGAGCAGCATAGATCACATACTGCCAGTAGCTGATTTGTTCAGTCTGGCATTATAAAGCCAGAAGTTGTAGGGTTCTACATGGTTTATAATAGTGTTTTCAAACTTTTTGAGATTGTAAAATTCTTGGATTTTATGTCCCTACCTTACTTAGTGTAGGACAGAGACCAGAGACAACAATATAAATACCAATTAAAAGCAACCCACATTTACAGATTGTTTCTCAGACTCTATTATAGAGTCCTAGACAAAGAACAATTTGAAAATCCGCTATCCTTTAGGAATGTTCCTATTCAAGCCCAGCTTCTTTTCAGATTTCTGGAGTATCCATTAACAAAGCAGTTTTTCCACTCCTATGGTACGTGAGGGCCTCCTGCCCGCGGATATGCCCTGCCATTTTTCAGTGACCTCTAATCGTATCATACTTCCTGTTCCTTTTGTTTCCCAGCAGTCATCTTCTTCCAGTGGAGGCTTGTTTGGGTCTGGAAGCACTGGAAGAGGCGGGGGTTTCTTCAGTGGCCTTGGAGGAAAACCTAGCCAGGATGCTGCCAACAAAAACCCATTCAGCTCAGCCAGCGGGGGATTTGGATCTGCAGCCACCCCAAGTAAGCAAGCCAGATGTTCAGAGAAAATAAGAAATTTCCCTATTCCTTAGTCTTTAAACAGCATCACCTCCTTCACAGTATTAACAGGAAGTTAGAATGGGGGGAAGGGAGAACAAATGCCCATTTAAAACAGATTTTCATAAATGCAGGTATGACTTTTTCTTTATATGGAACCTGTTTAATATGGAGTGTCCTGTATAATCTTGAAAAATCCACAAGGCAATATAAAAAAAAAAGTGTATAACTCTGCTAGGCATTTGTTTCCCAAGGTCCATGGCTTTGTCTTGTTTGTTGGGAGTGAAATGATATGATGCAAATACAAACAGACAAGCAGAAATCATCTTTAAGAAGACAAAAACCTATGTGAGGTTTGTCTTGGGGAAAAGCATTTTCATTGGTGTGATGGCCCTCTTTTAATCTGTCTCTAAAACTCAGCTTTTATAGGGAGATGTCACCCAGAAGATAGAAGCCTTAATTATTTCTCATCAGTTGCATTTTTGTTTGATTTTCCTCTGAAGCTGTATTCACTCCATTTCCTGACTCTTGTTTCTAAGGTTCTTTGTTGATCTGTCTGTTCATAGTTGGAAGTAATACAAAGTTTGTTTTTTAAATCATTAAAAAATATCATGCTGCTGATGGGAGGATTAGATCAGGAAACTGGAAGTCTGTCATGTTCACAGCCCAAGTCTTCTATTCTCTCATTTAATGTGTAACATAAAATGAATCAAGAGCTAGTGTTCAGCAGACTCAATAGACATGTGCCTCTAATATTGAGGCCCCATCTTGTTCAAAACAAAACTCTTCCCTTATTTTCCTCCCTTTTGAATCTGAAGACTCAGTGGCCATAATTATGATGTCGCTGACAACAGTAGAAATGAGAGAAAAGGAAGAAAAGCTAGGGATGTGCTTGCCGACAAGATTGTACATCCAGAATTTTTATTCAATCTTCAATATATTTGGATAGATGTATTTAACTACTTGAGAAGTTAAACTTGAAAATTTGAGTCTTCACATTAGAATTTTCTATTTACCAGCACCCAGGAGCTTAATTAGTGCTTGTTGGGTGATGATTCGTTCATCCTACCTTGTACTGTTATTCATATAAACAGTGTTTTGAAATATAGTCATTCTCCACTGGAGTGTAATATATTATTCAAGTAATAATATCAATGTGCTAGCTGGAGATTTGGGTTTAAAATAATAAGAGGTGGTCATTGACAAAATATAGATTTTTTTTATGAGTAATTCTTTTAGGAAACTAGGCAGCATCAGTAGCTCCTTTAAAAGTGAATTGGAGGGGTAGAAAGTCGGAAAATGTGTTGTTGGGTTTTGGGTTTTGTTTTGGATTTTTTAAAGTATTTAAAATGTGATTACATAGTACCAAGGACAGCAACCTTTTGAGCATTGATATGCAGCCTCTTCAGCTAAGAAATTACTGTGGTATTTGAATGGTAAGCCAAAGATATACAAAGGGGAAAGGGAAAAGGAAAGAAAAAAAATTAAATGAGACTAAAGAAAGAGGATAAAGTAGAAACAAAAACAAAAAATAATTTCACTTCTGCTGGAGAAAAATATTTTTGAGATTGAGGGGAAGACACACACACACACACACACTCTCACACTTGTGCAGGTGCCTTGCTGCTTATATGTTGTAGTACCCTCTTAACTGGTCTTTTTACATCCCATTCATTTTCAGACTGATCTTACCTAAACACTGATTTAATCAGTTTATCCCACTACTCAAAAACCTTTAGTTGATGCGGTAACTTTCCAGAAAAAGTTGAGGTGACTTAGTCTGACCTTGAAGACCTTCTACATTCTGCCTTTCTGACTTTACTTCCCGCTCCCCCCAAAACAAATTCTCTTTAATCAGGCTGATCTGTTCCATGTCATCATCCCCTGTTTATTTCTGCTTCTGCATCTTTACTGATTCTGTTCTTTTCCCTTGGATTGTAATCTTGAGAAACACCTGGAAATGTAATACTGAGGAGGAAAGAAAAGTAGCAAGAAATACTGTCCATTGTATTTGGCGTGTTCTCCATCCAGTGTAAGGGCTTCTCTCTTCACCTAGGACTCCTCCCAGTATGAATCACTCATCTCCAAAGTCATTTAGGAGTCAGCACGATTTGCCTTACAGAGCCGTTACCTTCTTTATATTTGTACCAGGAATGTTGCTTCCAAAGCTGGACACATTCATTCTGTTTGAGGATGTAAAAGGGATATGAGTGTCAACAGATGAAGAAGCGGTCTTTGGAAAGTCTGACAATTAACATTGGGTCTTAGGGTATCAATCCAAAAAGTGGAACAGAAGAAAATCTTCCTATCTCAGCTTCTGAAATTTGGCATTGGGTTCATATTTGTTTTTCTTAGTGGTATAAAGTGACCTAGAATGACCTTCCAGATCTAAAACTGGAAGATACCTTCAAAACTGGCTAGTCCAGCCTCTCCCTCTCCCCCAGGCCCAGTATAGTGACTTCTCCAAGATCACCCAGATTAGAATTCAGGTTTTGTGGCTCCGTGTCCATTGAAGATTTTTCTCCAACACCTTATTGCTTTTCTGTTGTTCTTTCCTTTAGTAACCATCCAAAGTGTGACCATGCCCAGGTGACTTCCTCTCAGGGACATCTTTGAACCATGTTAATGTCTGTCGTTTGTGAGGATTCCCCTCTCATTTTCTTGTAGTTTCATGTAGTCCAAATGAGAGCCTTCTGTTGTATTATGCTAGTGTTTTCACTATAAACAAAATTAAGAATCCATCCTGGGAAATAAAGCCTACTTACTCCCTTCTTCTTTGGCCAAAGTGGAAAACTGATGAAGTGGGTGACTGTTGTTTTTTTTTTTTATAAGTGGCTTCAGAAGCCTGTGTTTGTTGCCTCAGAAGCATAGGTTATGAAATGGTTGCCAAAGAGTACTGGGCATTTTTTCTTATTGGCTAATATATTTTACCAATGAAGAATCTCCTGAGACAATAATACTAGCCTTTGAAATAGAAATTTCCAGGAGCCATAAGGGCTAGGTGCCCCCTTTAAGGGAGAAGTCTGTGACAGAGAGTAAACCAAGAAATATTAAAGGAGGAAAATATAGTTTGGATTGTTTTTTTTTTTTAATAATGCCAATTATATAGTCTCTATCTCTGTTTCTGACCTATGTTAAGTTTAGGTCATGTCCTTAAGCTGAATTGGATTATGATTGAAGGAAGGAGAGGGGAAAATACTGATGACAGTCATGGATCTTGAACTCAAGGGGCTTTTCAAGAAACACTAGATTTAAAAGACTCGTAAATTTTCTATGGCTACCAAGCAATTAAAGGTGCTGACCATATTCCTCAGGAATTCACCTGACCTTGATTTTTATACAGTTACACCAAAGTTTATCTGACACAAGACCCAGGAAGTCTAACCTTGTATCTATGTTCCTGTTTGCTCTGTGGGGCTTACATTGCTAGCACCAGCAGAGAGGCAGGAAATGAGAGCTGTTTGTTCTTGAAATACCCAGTAGAAGTGACTTGCTGAGAGAAGTATGCACCTCTGTCTGTCTCCAGTATCAAATACACTGGCACTGAAAGCTCCAGAATGTAACTTCCAGCTTAGCACAGTAAGGGAAAGATCAGGCTGCTTAAAGGGACAGCTTTTATACAGATACAACTCAGAGCTCCATAAACAAACGATACTTTATTTCAGGCTAATAGAAATTGATTTTTCTCTACTCCAGAGCTTCCAGCTGCCACATCCCTGGCACGTTTAGTCCTGTGCCCTCAGCCAAGGGGTCAGAAATTGTCAAGGATGTTTTTGAAGAGAGGACACCCGTGTAGGGATCTGAATCAGACTTTACAAGGCCACTAACCAAGAATTGAGAGATGCTGTTATCTCGACAAACAGGCTTAAGCCAGAAACCCTGAGCAGGGTAAAAATAATGTCATAACTGAAAATACTGATGGCATTTCACTTTGTCCTTTCTGGGCTGTGAGAGGCATCCAAAGAAGTGGTCTGACTGCCTCTTCAGATAAATTGGCTATGGGACAGACTACTTTCCTTCTCTCTTCGAAGATCTGTGTACACTGGAAGTTTGGGAAAAGAAGAAGAATCTTAGGAGGCACATGTTTGCTTTCCCTTCAGTGACATGGACAAATCTATTCAGTCTGTGGTTTATTTGTGTGTCAGTTATCCATAAGGGGCTTTCTTTTTCATGCTCTCCTGGCTTTCCTACCACATTTCATAGAATCATGGAATTAGAGCTGAAAGAGGTGAGACTTTACAAGTCATCAGCAGTACAGGGGCCTCACCTCAAGGTAATCACAGTCATGCATCCTGTAGATCAGGAGTTAGAGGTAGAAGGGACTCCAGAGACTGTCTAGGGCAACAGCTTTTTATAGGTGAAGAAACTGAGGCCCAGGGAGGTGAGGGTGAGGTGCCCACGAATCCACAGGTAGTGTCCAAGGTAGGCTTTAAACCCAGGGCCTTTCCTATCATCCAGCTGGTATAAACTAATGAGAGCCATACAAGCAAAGCTCAATCAGAAAAGAGTAGCTCTGTAAAAGTTGAATACAATAACTTTTTTAGCTGTCTTAATGACTTCTCTCCACTAGTACAGATTTCATATGTGCATGAAAAACATGTTTATATGTTACATGTCATACTCTATTGGAATTGATTAATATAATCATTAGAACACTTAGACCTGAGTTTTTAGTAACTTCCTTTATTCCCCTTTGCTTGGCAGCAGTTATATAATTTGTAGTGAATAACTGACCTAGGAGAAAAATATAAAAAGGTCAAGGACTTAATTGGACCCCTTAATAAGAGGAAATCAAGCTTGAAGTCTCATATACTTTCTTTGACATTCTGCGGCACTTCCCTGGTTCCTGTCGAGATCAGAAATAGCAAGATGATGGTTTTCCTTATGCTTCTACTTCTACTTCCCATGAGGACCTCACCCTCTTTTGTCTGGACTGTTACAGTAGCCTCCTAATTGGTCTCCCTGCTTCCAGACTTCCCTTCTGTAGTCCTTCCATATACAGCTGTCAGAATAACCTTCCATAGACACAGGTCTGACTGGGTCACTCCCTTGCTTACAATTTTTCAGTACCTCCCTATTGCTTCTAGGTTAAAACGGGAGCTCCTTAGCCTGCTATTTAATACCCTTCTTAATCTGGGTCCGGCCTGCTTTTCAAGACTTATTTATATTATTAGCCATTCCCTGAACTCTGTATTCCATTTCCCTCCTCTCTGCATTTGCACAAACTGTCTTGCATGCCTGGAATGCGCTGTCTCCTCACCTCCTTTTATTGGAATCCTTAGCTTTTTTTCAGGGCTCAGCTCTAGTAGGTATCACCTCTTACGTGAAGCTTTCCATGATCCCCCAATTGTTTGTGCTCTGGCTTGTATTTGTGTATTTGTCTGTTTAGGTACTGTATTGCCCAATGAAATATGAGCTTCTTGAGGGTAAGGCCTGGTTTTGTCTAGCACAGTCCTTTGTAGCTAGCCAAAGTTTAATAATTTTTTGTTTAATTGAATTGAATTCTCCAAACCAGGCATCATCAAACATGTCAAACCAGATAGAAAAGAAAGAAGATGAACTCATGAGACCATTTTACTTAGTTCTGATTTGATTTAACCTTGCTTTCCTAAGTTCGTTAAAATTTTAAGTTGGCCTTCATTTGAAAGACCCCTAATTCTTTCAGAGAATTTCCCCTTCCCCCAATGACTGTTATACCTACAAATAAAAACAAAATGTTAAATTCCATGAAATACATGTAAGGACATGTAATATTATCTGTATTTATATGTAAAAGCCTTCATGTATCTTATGTTTAAGTTTGTATTCTATTAACGCTGTTGTTGTTGTGGGGCAAGTTTCCTTCAGGAACATAAACTGTGACCTATTTAAAAGGGGACCCACTTAATGGAATGCCACAGGGCCTCTTTTAAATGGACCACACTGTCCTTGTGTATTTGACTATAAAATCATGCCAGGAAAATCCTGACTTCTCTTGCCAGAGTTTATTAACCCATAATCATGGTCCAAGAAAGAAAACTACTGAGGAAATTGGTTTTTTATAAAAGTACAAGCCCATTCCCTGGCTTGGATCCTAGCCTTCTTTATCACATCCTCCACATATTCCAAAGAGATTTCCTCCTTCTCTTTTTTAGTGACCTAGATCTTGAGAAGTAAATAAGCAAGTTTTCACTGTAATCTTCACGAGTGTTGTTCATTTCTCCAGATACTTCTAACCTTTTTGGAAACAGTGGGGCCAAGACCTTCGGTGGATTCTCTAGCTCATCATTTGGAGATCAAAAGCCCGCAGGCACGTTCAGTTCTGGAGGAGGGAGTGTAGCAGCACAAGGTTTTGGATTCTCTAGTCCAACCAAAGCAGGTACTAATTATATCTAGTCTGTCACCTGTCTGCCTGTAAGATGCAGAGGAAGAAGTAGGGGCAGATCTGAGGGATTCCTGAAAGGGGGTGGAGGGTGGGGGATTCCAGCTTCTGTTATATGGAAAATATAAGGAATTGAAAGCAAACATCTCTGGTTAAAAAAAATTATTATTATATTGCCTAAAAAACAAAGTACTTATGGATGAGAGACAGAAATAGTCTTTAGAGATGTTTCTCTGGGATGCTCTGAGATGAAGTAAGTCTTCAGTGGGTAATCATGTTATCCCCATCGAGACTTTTCACCTTGATTATTTGGGCACGGGTTCAAAGGAGTGTTGTTGGGTTTTTTGTTTTTGTTTTTTTCTGAATGGACCTGATCATGGAATAGGCCACTCCAAACTTTTAAAGAGATCTTCTCTTTTTAAAACTTGAACTGAAACACTTTTCCAGTGCACCACACCCTATAGTCCAGACTTGTTCAGGTCTATGTTCTTGTTGTCAGATTTTAATTCTACTGCAATTTTAAATGAATGGACTAGTGTAATTTCTCTTCCTCATTCTATCCATATCCTCAGTAAATACTTTAAAAGAGCCAAGATATTTTTATTCTTAGTACTAGCAAGACTAAACTTAACTAAGAAAATTCTATTTTTGACATGTCAGATATTTTTAAAGAAAGTTACTTAACACTGTCATAACCAAGGGTCAGTTTTTACTCTTAACTGATTGGGCATGGACCTTCATCTTCAGATCAAGTCAGACTTTCCATATGACTTGACAGTCAGTCTCATTTAAATTTTTTTATCTTAAACAAAATATATTATTTCCATTTTTAGAATAGTTTTATCATTTGGTCGTTTGCTTCAAAGTGAAGCCACTTGGATTAGACACTGAGGCAGATGATGGTGTCTTGTGGGTGAATGAGAGGGGAATGAAATAGAGAATGAAGAAAGGACCCTTTCATTGTTTCATTTGGTACCCTAGTCACCTCAGAACTCTGCCCCCACCCCCCAGAGATTGTTTCGCTGTCCCTAGAATCCTTTTATCAGCTTCCCTTAAATACTTGGTACACCGGTCTGCTTCCTGTTTAGGAGTAATTTTAGGTGATTGGTGTCAGAACACAACAGTGGAAAGTACCACTTAGGTTCCTCCTCCCTCTCACTGGAGGAACCAAAGATCATTCTCAGGGGACTAGATGTGACATCACCAGCTTCAGTCAGTGTTTCACTAGGTTCTGTTTCCACCAGTGATGCAGCAAGCAGGCTCTGCACGCATCCTAATTGTGCTACTTTTCCTTATGCAATGGATTAGTAAGACATTTAGTATCTTATCTCTACTGTCCTGAGATTCACTCGTGTATTGGAGTTAGTGGATGCTGGAAATCCTTGCTCCAACTCTGGAAATGACACAACAGTGTGAGAAACCTTCTTTCCTCAGTAGTAGGAGTGAATTGTGAATCCCAGAACAACAGCAAGCTCCCTTTCTTTTTGTGGGATACAAACATGGAGATTGGTTTCACATTAGCATTGCATTTATTTTTGTCTGCCTAATTTACTTTCTATACCATCATGTCTGCTCACCATGTCCGAAAAACACTTGTGTACAAAGCGCTAGATAAAGCCCCATGTGTCTAGAAAGAAAGTGTAATTAGATCTGTGATCAGTCTTAAATAATTTAACTCAAAGGGTTTTTTAGCACTTTTCTTCCCACATATACTGTTATATTTGCAACCAAACTGTATCCATTATCGGGGTGGAGACTGGAATTTCACCCAGGGTATTAAAATGCAGAATGTTAATCCAAATGTGAGCTTTGGCAAAAAGTATCTTCAAAGTCCCTCTTTGACAACAAATTTTAAACAAGCAAATAATTGAATTATAAAGGAACTGTTTACTAATAATGTAACTAATGGCCCTTGGTGCACATTATGTGATTTTTCATGATTGCATAGTGATTTCTGCAAAAATAGTTTGGTTTTATTTTCTGAATAATATTTCCACATTCTAGTGTATGGAGTAGATTCAGTTTCCCTTGTCTCTGGTAGGCCTTCATCTCTTTATTTGCCTTTATGCTATTTTCATTAACTTAAAATTTGACCTAAATCAAGTCAGCAGGCATTTATTAAGTGCCTACTATGTGCCAGGTAAGTGCTGAAGATAAAAAGGCAAAAAAAACCAAAACCACATTTCTGCTTTCAAAGAACCCATAATCTGGTGTTCAATTTGCATGCTTCCATATGTAGGATAAATTGGAGATAATCAACAGAGGGAACACACTAGCATTAAGGGGGATTGGAAAAGGTTTCTTCTATCCAGGAAAGCAAAGAGATGAGGAAGGAGAGAATTCCAGGCTTGGGGGACAGTCATTGAAAATGCATGTAATCACAAATTAGGCTGTCTTATGTGAGGAATAGCAAGGAAACAAGCCTTAACCTTGTTGGGCCTCAGTGTCCTAAAATGGGGAGGTTAGACTAATTAATCTCTAAAGTCCTTTCCATCTCAAAAGCACTATGATTCTCATAAAAGAGGGGCAGCCAGTTGGTCAGTAGATAGAATACCAGACTTGGAGTCAAGAAGATCTGAATTCATATCTGGCCTCAGACACTTGCTGACTGTGTGACCCTGGGCAAGTCACTTAACCTTTGTTTACCTGTTTCCTCATCTGTAAAATGAGGATAATAGCACCAACCTTCCAGGGTTTTTGTGAGGATCGTATGAAGTAATAATTGTAAAGCATTTAGTGCAGTGTCTGGCACATAGTAAGCACTATCTAAATGTTAGCTATCATATTACTGCTGCTGCTACTACTGGAACTACTACAATTACTACTGTTTTGTAGCTCATCAGTTTCTTTCCACCAAAAGAATTGAGCACCTGCCTTCAATGGCCACTATTCGTACCCTATTTTAGAACCGTAGGATTGGCCACACAGAGCTCTTGTATGTTTGAAGGGAGTCAGCGAAGCTGAAGGGTTAGTCGTGGGTAGTAGGGGACTGCCTTGCCCTCCCTCAGTCAGTGTCTGTTCCTCTCTTGAGCCTTTTCTGGGTGAACACATGCATACATACCATTGTCTTTCTAGCCAGATGCAGAATAGAGATGAGATGAGAGGGAAGACTAAGAGTACATGCCGGACGACTTAGAATCACTTTGACAATGCATGTTCATTTTGTCCCTGAGCTTGTATAGTATCATTATTCCCAAGAAGACAGCCTCTGAGCTTCATGTTGAGGTGTAGATTTTTAAAACTGTAGGGCAATTCCCTGGCCATAATCAGAGAAGTATTTAGGGCCTTTCCCCACCCCCCACCACTGCCTCCTTTATGCAATAAGAGAGAGACACTGATGAGAGATGTGAGAGCCATTATGCTCTAAATAAATAAAAAGCATCTGGCTGTTCTCCAGTGCTATGCATCTCCTTTCATTTCCAATGTAACCTAGTTTGTGGATTCTCCCTGATAGGCAATTTTACCCTCTAATTTTATAACTTAAACTTTCACAGGACTCTGACTTGCCTGTATTCTAGTAGGTAATGAAATCTACATCCCTTTGGAAGCTGTAGATATTGAAGCTGCTATGAATGAATGGTTTTTTCAGTAGGCAGTTTCAGCAGCTCCAAGAATAAGCCAGGAAGGGATCTGAAATGTACCAAGTGTGCTCTCAGGTGATGAATCTGGTTTCACAAGATTGTTCATTATGAAACCTTTCTTGCCTTTGAGGGAATACGGAAATCTCTCAGACAAGCTTGGTGGGCTCTTACAGGCTTACACTTCTGATTTACATGAAATGAAGATATTAGTAGATCCCAGACCCCAATTGAAATGTTTTCTGTACTGAAGTGAGGAGATACAGGCCCTGTCTCAGGGCTTTGTAGTGTATTTGAAATCCTAATATCTCTTTCTTTCTCTTCTTCCCCCTTTGTTTCCTTTCATTTTAATGTTCCTACCCTTCCTTTATTTGTCCTTTCCTGCCGATCCAACCAACTCTTTTCTGTTGTTTTTATTTTTTGTTTTGGTTTTTTTTTTGCCTCTGTTTTGCTCAGGTGGCTTTGGTGCTGCTCCAGTGTTTGGCAGCCCTCCTACTTTTGGGGGATCCCCTGGGTTTGGAGGGGTGCCAGCATTCGGTTCAGCCCCAGCCTTTACAAGCCCTCTGGGCTCGACGGGAGGCAAAGTGTTCGGAGAGGGGACCGCAGCTGCCAGCGCTGGAGGATTTGGGTAAGCAAGCTCTTGGAAGTGGGAGGCAGGGAAACCAAAAAGTTCACACCAGGGAAAAAGGCCTATGGTTTGTCAACACTTTAAAAAAAAACCAACAACCCAGGAACCTCCTGAATTTTCCTAATTCTTGATATTAAGATGGAGGTCCCTTCTTCCCAAGGCTCCTTACAAGTGGTAAGGTGGTGCCTTCAAGCCCAAGCTTCCTGTTCCCCAACAGGAACAGACCTTGTTTTTTTTTCTTTTGTTGTGTTTTTTAAACTAGACTTCTTTGAATATGTGGTTGGACATCAATTGTTGTGCACTCTGTAACACAGAGAGTGGGGCCTGTTGTCCATATAAGGTTGGTGAAAACAGGAAAAATAATCCCTTTTCAGACATTAACAGTCTTTGTTGCCCCATGTTCACAAACTTCTATTATGAAGTCCTGACCAAATGACTCTCATCAGATCCATGTCTGTTGTGACTCCTCGGCATTTAATTTGTTGTCTCTGAGCAGAGAGCACTTTGTTGTCCCCTTTCCTACCCCACATTCCTAGAATGGATACACCATTCCATGATTCTCATGAGCCAACTACTACACTGAGCCATCTGGTGATCGCTCAGCTTTCAGAGAGCCCAAATTTCCTCATGCACAGGGGCAATGCCACAGTGGGGTTGGTTTTAGAAGCTCAGCAAATTTACCTTGACTGCAACCCCAGTGGAAAAATAGCCTTTCATTCCACAACAGCACCCAAGGAAAAATACCTTGTAAATGCTACATTTCCTCATTCTAAGTGAACATTAATTCCTAGAAGTAAACGTTTCATACTCCTCTATTTCAGAATTGTGCTTAGGGAAAGACACTGTAGGTATAAATCTCAAGATTTGGGGGAAGGAGGAAAGGCAAGAAAGGTTCAGTTTTCCAAGGCAACTTGCTTCAAAACAAGTCTAAGTAGGTTACATAATATGTGGCAACCATATCTCCTCCATCCTCCCTTAGCAGGTGTGGGGCTCTTGCCTTTGGCCTCCCTAAGATCCCGATGTGAAGACTTGAGACCTGAGATAATAGAGATTATCTGGGCTGAAAAAGATGAAATTCAAACAGAACATAGCTATGCTTGTGAAACTGGTTCAGTTCTCCTCTCACATGTTTGAGAGAGCAAGCAAGCTGCTGATTAAAAGGCAGACAGTGGTTTGAACAAAACTTGTTTTTCTTCTCTTAGAATGATTATATACTGCAGCACCTTTATGGTTAAGGCAGTTTAACCACAAGTTTCTGCATCACTAAATTAACCCATTTCCTTTCATGACTAGTATAGAAGTGATTCATTTGACAAGCCAAATGTCTGGTGAGTTTGTCTTATAGATCTGTTTTCCCCTTTCCCAGAAACCCCTTTGGGCCTAATACTTTACTTTTTTGGAGAGGAGATAAGAGCAGGGCTAGCTCTAGGCAGAACTGTGAAGAAAGTCTGTTTGGTTCCCCTGGCTGTCCCCTGTTCTCCACCTTCATATGTGTCAGGGTTTAGGTTTTGGCTGTATTTAAGCTGAAGTGAGGTTTTGTATTCATATTGCTTCTTAACCATAACACTAAGATTAATGTGCAGTTTGGCATGAATGCTATCTCCTTAGAGGATAAGCACAGGCATTGAGGTAGAGAAAAGCTTGCAAGGGAAAGGAAAGAAAGTTTGACAGAGGCTAGTATTTCTCAGAAAATCTTCACAAGCATTACTCCCTCCTAATGATTCTTTCACCCACCATAAATTAGTTTGGGAGGCCAGAATCAGGTGCTTTTGATTTGTTTTCTGTTTCTTTCATCATAGAAAGGTAGGGAGCTCACCTTGGTACAGTGCCTTTCCTGTGAATCCTCCTTGCAGTCGCATAGCTCAGTTGGTCAGAGCATTTTGCTAATGAAGCCAGGATCACGAGTTAAAAGCCCAAGTAAGGTAGTTGGCATCTCTACCACAGATTGTATCCCTGATCCTGACTAGTCCTCTCAAGGCATTATGAATGGACTTGTACAGATGTATCCCTGCTCCTGAAATAGAAGTCTTTTAAGCACAGTGTCTTTCCTACTAGTAATGGATCACTGGCATCATTTCTATATGAAAGATACCAAACCATCCCTCCAGCACTTCAGAGCTGAATTGTAGTTGTAGAGCAAGCCGAGTTTTAATGCAGAGAGAAATGAAGCTGGGTAGGTAAGGGGCAAACAATTTTTTAACTCAAAAAAAAATATTTAAATGAGAGGATCAAATGAAAATTGGAAAGAAAGCATACAAGCTTTGGAGATAATGTGTCCAATATTTAAATAACCGGCGACTATACTGTTTGGAACACAACCAAAACTGTGGGTGAGCTTTGCTTAAATTTTTTTGATTCTCCTTAAAGCCCAGAAAAATGATTAGTGCTATGCTAAAGGCTCGCTTCTTCAGGAGGCTGTTGGCTAACACATACGCTGGTTGGGGAGAGGCTAAGGAAGGGCCAGTGACACAGATGCTGAATTGATGGCCAATGTGCTTTGTCTTTGGAATCCAGGTTTGGCAGCAGTAGCAATACTACGTCGTTTGGCACCCTGGCAAGTCAGAATGCACCCACCTTTGGGTCACTGTCCCAACAGACTCCTGGTTTTGGGACACAAAGCAGTGGATTCTCTGGTTTTGGAGCAAGTGGAGGAGGTAGGAAACCAAGTCACTTTATCACACGAACACCATGGTCCTTGCCTTTTCCCTACGTGACCTTTGTTGTCCTGAAACATGCAAATAAATGCTTCCTGCCCCAAGGGAAATGAATGATTGGAACCTAAATCTTTCCCCATGGTTCTTCATTTAATATTTCAAAATTTTAAGATGGCAAATGAAGGGATGTCCTTTTTCCACCACCCCCACCGCAACTACCCACACATGCTTTAAATTAGAGGAGTTAAATGATGGCATTGGTATCACATAGATTTGCCTTTCCCTCAAAATTTAATACAGAATCCAGAAATTCAGAGCGAAATCAAAAAGAACCCAAAAAAGAGTTGGGTCTGATAAAGAGCTTGTGTTTGGCTCAGCACTCTACTTTCCAAAGCACTTTCTCACGTGTTGTATCATTTTTGTCTCACCATAAAACTATATGATAGATTAGATGGGTAAAATTATCCTTGTTTTACAGAGGAACACATGAAGGTCAGACTCATTAAGTGATGTGCCCCCATACTCATGGAAATTTAGTGGTACAGCCAGGACTAAAACTCAGTTCTTCTTATTCTGAGGCCAGTGCTCTCTATCTGATGTCCAAATCACAGATGATTAGAGGGAAGACCAAGGCGAGCATGTTAATGAGATGAAGAAGGCCACATTTCCCAGTAGGATGTCCTCTGTCTGTCCTAGTATAGCTAGAGCAGGCAACTTGGCAAAAGATGCTCTGTGTGAAAGCTTGAAACTATTGGACATTGAAGAGTGGACCAGTAAAGTGGGTTTGGATTTTTTTTTCTTAATGGATCTTGTCCTCTCTGGATAAGCTCAGAAAAGTACTGAATATAATGCAGTGGAAAGAGCACAGCATTTGGAGTCAGAGCACCTGCGTTCCGATCCTGGCTTTGCCACTTACTCCTCCCTAAGTGACACTGGGAGAGAGATTGAATCTCACTGAACTTCTGTTTCCTCATCTGTCAGATGAGAAAGTTGAACTAGATGATCTTGAGGCTCCCGCCTAGCTCTGTCTGATCTTAAACTCAAGTCAGTTTCTGAAAAGTTTCTCAATGTTAATAATGTATCTCATTGACAACTTTAAAGAGAAAAATTTTTTCAGAGAAAAAATAGAAAGGAAACAATTGTTGATGAAGGCTGATTGAAAAAACAAATAATTTTATTCTTTTAATTTCTATTTCAGGTTTTGGCTTTGGATCATCCAACACGTAAGTACCTATGTCTGGCCTTGTGTGATTTTAATTATAATTTTTTTTAAAAAGGAAATAGGATGAAAATGTAGCATGTAAAAGAAAACTCAGGAAAAGTATGTTGAATTTTATTTGAATTTTAATTTTAAAGCAGAAACTAAGGATCTAGACATTTATTTATTCTTTTTTCCTATTTAGTTTTCCATAGATTTTCTTAGAGGCCTCAAATTTAAATAGCAGTATTTAGGTTTTATGTCTCTTGTTGGTGGTCATGCTTTATGTTAATAAGTTGAGTTAGATAGTAGTCTGTCCTTTGCACATGTGACAGATAAAAGGGAAGGAAAACTGTTTCCTTCTCTTACAGCATAGAATTTGAAGGCAAGGACTTGAGGGGTCGGTTTTTCAATCCTACTTGTGTATATTTCTAAATGATCCTTGCTGTCCATTGGCAGCAGGGTAATGGCTGGCCAGTGGTGCTACATGCACTTCCCAAACAATGTGGTTTTCATGGAAGATCTCTAGTATACAGATTCCTGTATGGAATTGCAGGAACATTTCCAAATGTGAAGTCCTGCACCAGAAGCACAAGTCAGTGCTTTATAACCCTTCTGTGGGCCTCATAGGAGTCACTGCTCTGTTCTGCTGCATCCTTGCAGGTCGACCCCAGGCTTTGGTGGATGGAGAAGCTGAAGGGATCCTGTTGTTTCTTTCCGTCCCTGGAATTGACTGCATGCTCACCTCCTTCTCAGACGCAAATCTTGTACCAGCCTTGTAAAGAGCACATGCTGTCTCTTTTTTTAAACTGAAGATGCTGAACGCTTATTTTTTATTTTTTTTTTCTCGCTATTAAACTATTTGACCTCTTTCTGCATAGAATGCGTGAGGGTCCTTTTCAGTCTACAATCAGAAAAAAAGGTTTCTGCTGGTCTGTGGACTTGAGAAATTCAGTTAGCCTTAGGTCAACCTGAGGGGTGACCAGTGTGTAACCTTCCCAGTAGCAGTGAAAGTAAGAGAAATAGGACATTTACATATAAAGTCTTAGACAGAAGCTGTTTTTTGGCTTGTTTTTAATTAAACTTAATTTTTTAGAACATGTCTTGGTGTCTCCTCTCTGTGCCCTCCCGAGTAGAAAGAAGGAGAAACTCACTTTTAATTAAAAATAAACATCAGGACAGATGCAGCTGCAGCAGCACCTTTAAATAAAGTTAGGTGGGAGCAAACTTAGTTCATGTGCCTCTCCTTGGTGAAACACCATATGAATATGCCTAGTGCTGCTTCACTTCTTAGTTGGCTTATGTCTCTGAAATCATTGAAGAGAGTTCCGGAAAGGGTTGTAGCCCACACCTCCTTTTTCCTCTTATTCCAGCCTTATTAGATTTTTTTCTCCCACTTGGCTGTAGATGTCCCTAACAAACATGTAGTAGTTGGGTCCCATTCTCTGATGGTCAGTCATTCCTCAGAGATTTGGATCAAGTTAGATATCGGGGGAACATGGAGAATTAAAACTTGCTTCATTGAAAAATTAAGTGTTGCTTTTTGAAGAAAGGCTGTGGTCCATTTGTATTACACTGTTGACCTCCAGCAGTCTCCAGTGGACCCAGGCAGGAGCTGAGACACTGTGTGTTCCCATTCCTATCTCTTCCTCAACTTGGAGGAGCCAGTTGGTTGAAAGGCCAGTCTTTATCTCCGTGATTCGGTGACCTTGGTAGCTACTCCTAACAAACTCTAGACATTACTGTGCCAGATGGGCGTCCTTGGATAGATAAACTGGAATTGAGAATGCTAGGCAACCTCACATATAGTAACTCTCCATCTTCAGAACTGAAGCTGAGATGGACAAAAGTAGTAAGAGTAGCCCTTTCTTAGCACTTCCTCACAACAGCCCTTGGAGGAAGCCCAGTGCAAGCATGACTGATCTCCAAGTTCCCTTCCAGATCTGACAGTCATTCTGTGAACGGAGCCTGTTTGTGCTACAGGGTTGTATCTGATGGTGTCTTGGGTCATAATTTCATTTTTTTGAAGGGATTTGTTTCCCGCACTAGAATATCTTTCGGGCCTGGATATTTTCATTTCAGTTTCCCAGGCCCTTAAACGTGTGCTATTTTACCAGACTCCTCCAGGGTAGTTTGTAGGGAGGGGATAAGAGTGGCAAGAGATGCCAAAGGGGATGGGGTGAAGAAGCCTCCCTGTGGGCACTCAGTCTGAGAAGGTTGTGCCATTAGGTTAGAGAAAAAGAAGTCCCTTAGGGTTTTACATGTTGGTGGAAAACTGTTTTAAAGTGTGTAAATAAAAATTTTGTATGCCATTAAGTTGTCATCTTGAAGCCCGTGCTATCGTCTCAATTCTTTTGACTCAGTAGAGGATATGAAATGTCATGAAGTTTCAGACAAGAACAGTCTGACTTGATAAAGAGAGTAGGAGTCTTATGCACCCTAGCCTAGCATCCTTGAGTTTCAGAAGGCTTCCGTTCCCTTCCCTGCACCAGTTGTCACCAAAGCCGTACCCAAGTTAGAATTAGATCTGTGTTTGTAGTTATCTGTCATCCTTGATATCTTGTGGTTTAGGGCAGCAAAGGGGCTTGCCATACTTTTATTAGGAAGCTGGCTTCTTTTTAGGAATTTAGAATGTGAAGCCTGCCACCTACTTTCCCTTATTCTATTTTGAAGAATTACCCCATTTCTTTATACTCATATGTAAGTCCTCCAGCTCCCAACCCCAGAGGGGGTTGTTTATGGTATTGGCTAGAGGAACAGTTGGGTCAGCTTTAGGTATGGATCTGCCCCACCTTACAAAATCTATAAGAGCCCATGCCTCTTCACCTGTCTAGTGGAAAGGCCCTTCATTGTGCACTGTCTTTGTTGTGAACCCTAGGACTTCTCCAATGTCACGTGAGAATCAAAGTTAGTAGGGAACCTGATCTCAACAGAAGCAATAAAAAAAATGTAGAAAAGAAAAAGAACCAAGGGCTCTCCTTGCTTGTCATTTTTCCCACCAACATCCAGGCGGAGCCATGCCACTTACCCATTTGTTTCCCCACCACAAGGATCTTCTTTATAAATAGAAGCTGCTTTGGCCCAAACCCCTGACCTCACATTCTTTGCATTAATCCTCCACCTCAGTGGCATGTGACACCTCCTCGCCAGGCCCTATCATCTGTGCTCCCACAGATAATTCCTGATCCACTTGCTGCCAAGCTAGGCAGCACCAAAAGAATGTACCACCGGTATGTTTCTTTTTTGGGGATTGATAAGAATGATGAGATGGGGGTAGGAGGGGAATGGAGTGTCATGCCTCTGAGGGCATAACCTCACTCAGCTCCTACAACACAATCCTCAGCATGCCTGGGAATGTAGAGTCCTGAAAGAAAAAGAGCCAGCAATCAAGAAGACCAAGGTTCAAATCAAGCCTCAGACACTTACTAACTGTGTAACCCTAGGCAAGTCAGTTAACCTCAATTTGCCTCATCTGTAAAATGGAGATAATAATAGCACCCATCTCAAAGGGTGGTCGTGAGGACAAATGAGATAATTATAAAGTGCTTAGCACAGTGCCTGGCACACTGGAAGCACTATATCAATATTAGCTATAATTATTATCTGGGCCAGTAGCCCCTCTGAATGGTTAACTATTGTTACAGGTGGCCAGGAAGAGTCAGTGAGAACTAGCTTCCTACATAGGAAAAAGCCACTTCTCTAGCTCACTCTGACTTGAGGGAAAAAATGACCGGCTGTCTGGAATTCCACTTGCTGTTTGTGATTGAGGGTAGTTAGAAAGGTGATCGAATCCACATTTAATCGACCCTCACAGCCCTAATCCGATACATCTGACACAATTACAAGTTGTGGCTGGTAGTCATGAATGATCATTTGGTTTATTTTAACTGCGTAGTTTAAGGTGGATCTTGGGAGGGGGGGATGGTTTATAATCTGGGAAGTGCTGTGAACTACTTTGCCAGGATGATGTAAATGCTTGATTTTTTTAAAAAACTACTACTTAGAGTGGTTGTCTCAGATGGCAGCATAGTGATGGAAGAGGTGAGCTTGGCTCACTCTTCTTTCTCTGGGACAGGTGTCCATATAACAAAGAGACTCTTAATCTCTTGGCTCCCAGTCTGGGGAAGAGGAAGAATGCACTTGAATATTTGCTTGTTTTATGAGACTTCAAAATACTATAGCACCAGAGAGAGCGATGAGGTCCTGTCTAGTCTCAGTGCCTTGTAGGGGTAGCTGCTTTATTATATATCCAGTAGCACATTAATTCAGTCTGCATTTATTTATCTGCAATCCCCAGGAGACCCAGAGTAGTTCTCACCTTTCAGGAGTTTGTCCTGTTTCCAACCTCCATGCTTCCTTTTGGAATTTCCTCCTTCCCAAGAGTTTTGTGTTCTCAGTCAATCATATGTTTGTATGTGGTGGCCTACTCTGGCCAAGTGGTGCAGATACGGATACAAAGGATAAAATGGCCCATACTCTCAAGGAGCTTACATTCTAGTGGGAGAGACAAGAATATGTATAAGTGTACGCAGAATAAATATAAAGAGAGTAAATAGAAGCTTCTTGGTGAGAGAGGGCGGGTCCTGTCTGGATGTCCCTAATGACTGACACTTGTGTTGTCTATGGACCAACTTGACTAAGTTGGGGAAGCTCACCAATCAATCAACAAACATTTCTAAAGCTCCTACTTCATGCTAGGTACTGTGCTAAGGGATACAAGGGTCATTTCCAGAAGGTTGGCCACCAGGTGCTTTTTCTTTGGGTACCATCCCACAAAAGTCTAGTGGACTAATGGTCTACATCAGTGGGGAGGGGTAACTGCCCAGATAAAATTGCTGAACGTTGAACTGTTACAAGTTAGTCAATAAACATTTATTAAGCACCCTACTATGTGCCAGGTGCCATGCTAAGCTCTGTGGGTACAAAAAGAGGCAAAAGACAGTCCCAGCCCTCAAGAATCTCACAAATCTAATGGAGGGAGACAGTAAGTAAACAAATATGTACAAACAAGCCATCTATGTTATGTAGTAAATAGCAGGCATGTAGATGGGACTCATTTTCCACCGGGCAATCCCATCTCCTCCATGCCCACCCATGTATGGGGACCCAGTTACTGTGGATGTTTATTTTTTAAGTTAATCCTAGGCAGAGGGTCTTTTGTGAACTTTTTGCTTTGGGGAACACAGAATTTAAATCGACTATCTTTGCTCTAATCTATTCATGATCACCATGGCTATTGTTTATATGGCACCTTCAAATTTGTAGAGTACTTTATTGCACTCGTCTAATTTAGTCCTAACATCTTCATGAGAGGGATATGGTTAATTAACCCCATTTTATGGGTGAGGAAACTGAGGTTCAGTTAAGGGACTTGCCCAGGGTCACACAGAGCTAGTAAGTGTCTTGAGGAGGGAACTGAACTCAGGTCTTATGCCTCCAAATCCTGCACTTGATCCAGTATGCCATTCCACCTTGTAGAAAGCTGAGCCATCAACATTGCTCTAATGAGAGCAAGCTATGTGCATCTAAGGTGGTGTAATGGATCGAGAGCCAGCCCTGGAGTTTAAATCCGGCCTCCAACACTTACTGTGTGACCCTGGGCAAGTCACTTAACCCTGTTTGCCTTGGTTTCCTCATCTATGAAATGAGCCGGAGAAGGAAATGGCAAACCGCTCCAGTATGTTTGCCAAGAAAACCCCCAAATAGGGTCATGAAGAGTTGGACATGAGTGAGCAACCAAAAAAATCCTTATTCAAACAGCTCCTAAAAATTTACTGTGGCAAAACCTTCCCTCATTAACAGGAGGGACTACAGCAGATACCTTCATTAACCACCTTACTCTGTTTCTTCTTGGTCCAAGGCATGTATCTTTTGTCAGCTAACAAATAATAAACTCTTAGAAGGTAAGGATCAAGTGTGTTCACTTCTTAATAGCTTATATGCAAATATAGGTGCTCATTAAGTGCTTTTAGATGAAGACGTCCAAAGACTGGTGAAAGCCCCTGGCCCCAGTCCCTTAGATTGTCTGAATCTATTTCTTTCCTTTGTCACCCCCTCCTGCAATCTGGCTTTTGAGACTTTCCAGAGTTCCACAGGAGGTCAGGCTGTGGAGCCTCAGGGCCACTCAGGCCGCAGTTGCTGTATTGTTTGAGCCGATGTCTACTTATAAATAGAAACCCATCCACACCACAGCCCTGGCCGGAGATTCTCAGCATTGTTTTCGACCCTCACTGACCAGCTGCAAAGAGAGACTCTTTGGAAGGGAGACGGCAGCAGCCCAAACCAAAACTAATCTCTAGCTCCCAAGTCTCTCATTCTGTTTCGTTCTCTCCAAAATAGACATTTAAAACAGTTGCCTTACAGACTCTGTGGGTCCTCATCCTGTGACGATACCGACAGGCAGCTCTTTGATTTAGTCCTTTAAGTCTTGTTACTCATTTAGGCCTCACAGAATCTCACACGGTTATACTCAGAACTGCAACCCCAGCATTTTACAGATGAGGAGACTTAGGGATGGAGGTGAAGGGTAATGTGCCCCGAGTCACCCAGCAAATCAGAGCCAGATCTTAAAACTAGGCCTCCCTTGAAACTAGCTCCCAGGCTGGAGTTCTCAACCACCTCCTTGAATAACTTTCCAGCTGGAGACATTGCTAATGCATTAACTTGGCCACTAAAGCCAATGCAAAGCAGCAGGTATCTTTCCTAACCACTTTTCTGCTGCTGCTTTGTGGTTCTCTGTCGTTTTCTTGGCCCCTTTATTTTATCCTTATCTCACCATCCACAGACACAGCCTACACAGAACAGGAACTGTCCTGTTGACTCCTTATCCTCACTGGGAAAGAGCATGCATGCAGCAAACAGTTAGGGCTGGTCCCCACACTCATTTCTCTTGTGGCACAGCAACTTCCTCAATTCCTCCAATTGAGAAGCCAGCACAGCTGGCTTTTGCTCACTTTAACAATACTTCTGAGTGACTCATGAAGAAAAAGGCCACCCAGAGCCTCTTGCAAAGAGAAAACACTTTGCCCCTGTTCCCTACCTCCTCTCCCTGCTTTGAACCAAACTGAGGAAAGGTATGCGGCATCCCTGGGGATAGGACAACTTGCATCCCTCTGTCCTCGCCACTGAGATTTCAGACTATTAAGGGATGAGGATTATGCTTTTAGCTCAAGTCCCTGACCTTGCAGGAAGAGAACAGCTGAGTTCATAGTCTTCCTCTCCAAAAGCCTCTCCCCAGCCCCACCCTTACTAATATCTTCATCCAGGATCTCCAGCTGTTGGAGAGGGAAGGGGCAGGAAAGACTTGCATGCTGAATTTTCAGTTCTTTCCTAGGTAGGATCTGGTAGAAGGAAGTTAACTATGTTTTAAATTTTCATTTATTAATTTATTTTTAGTTTCTAACATTCACTTCTATAAGATTTAGAGTTCTAAATTCTCTCCCCTTCCCCAAGACGACATGCAATCTAATACAGGCTGTACATGTACAATAAAGCAATAATATTTCCACATTAGTCATGTTGTAAAAAAGAATTAGAACCAAAGGGGAAAACCATGAAAAAAAGAAATGAAAGAGATAAAATAGTATGCTTCGATCTGCATTCAGACTCCATAGTTCTTTCTCTGTGTGTGAATAACATTTTCCATCATGAGTCTTTTGGAATTGTCTTAGATGAAGGAAGTTAACTATTGCAGAGTTAGTAGCTTTGACTATCACCAACAGATTCCCAAGAGCCTTCACAATTTCTCTAGCTTGGGGGTTTTCCTTTTCTTTTGGGCTCTTGTAACGTACGCCATTTACTGCTCCCACAACCCCCTTTTTACAGGGAACAGAAACTGCTATAATCAGCCATGTCAAAAGGTTCTACATCTCTTTTCCCAGGGTAGCTTGATGCATCTGCCTTCTAGCTCAGCCAGGCGTACATTAAGGAAAGCCAAGTTCTTTTTCTAAACTCAAGTCAGTCACTCCAGAATGGATTTATCCCCTCCCTCCCACACCTGTGTTTTCATATGTCCCACTTGGTTTTAAGCATTCTGCTGACCAGTTCAGAGAGCCGTCTTTTTGTCAAGTTTGGCTGCTCTTGGCGGGGGGGGGGGGGCCGTTTATTAAACACTTGATCAGAAAAAAAAAAACAAGCCAACTTCTAGTTAGTGTTTGCTCTTTGGCTGTCAAGTCTGCAGAGAAAGGAATGGAACAAGCACTTTATAAGCACCTACTGTGTGCCAGACACTGTGATAAGCTCTGTGCAAACATCTCAATTTGATCCTTAACCCTGGAAGACTGAGGCAGACAGAGGTTAGTAGCTAGTAAATGAGACTGGATTTTAACTCAGGTCTCCCTGATTCTAGACCCAGTGCTCTATCTTCTGTGCCATCCCTCTGACATAGACACTACCATCCCGCTGTCAGGCCTGCAATATCGCTGAGCTCTCTCTCCCATAGGGTAGGTGCAGGGGTGTGTAATTCTGCATTGATATAATGATGTAGTGCTTCCCCAGAATTAGAAATACCTTTTGTGACTGTTGCATGGAGAGAGACCAAAGGACTAATAACAGGAGTTCTTGACCTGGGCTCTATGAACTTGGAAGTAGGGAGGGGGAAAAAAAACCAAACCTACATCATTTGTTTCACTCATTTTTGGTATCCTTAATAATTCTCTGTATTTTTTGTTAATGCATTTGAAACCATTACTCTGAAAGGCCTCCATAGACTTCAGCAGATTGTGAAGGGTCCAGAGCACAAAAAAAGGTAGAGAGTTGACAATCTGCAGGCAGATCAAAGAATCACAAAAGCTCAGAGCTGGAAAGAGACCTTAGTCACTTAGTTCTTAGTTCCTTTCTTTAACAGAAGAGAAGGTGGGCCCAGAGTGTGTTAAATGACTTGCCCAGAGTCACATAGCTTATTTGTGAAATGGCCAGGATTAGAACTGTCTTCTGGCTCTAACCAGTAGTTGTTTTTTTGTTGGTTTTTTTTTGGGGGGGGGAAGGGGTTGGGGTTTTTCTTTCCGTTTCTCAACCCCACACAAACCTATCCACCTCCGTTGCCTTTGACATTAATACCAGAGAGAGCCACAAGCTTCAAAGCACTTTTTTTTTCTTCTTTCTGATTAACTCACTCTGCATTTGAAAAGCAAGCGTTCATTCTCCTAGCCAAATTGGCCTAGAATGAGTGGGAGGAAGAGAACAAGGTGATGTCGTTTATGGCTACCCAGCACCCAGTTGAGTTTGTCAGAAAGTTGCAAAAGGGATGATATAAAACTTCTCTCAGCAGACAAGCTCATGATAACAGGCCTCTCATCTCTGATTCCTTTGGTATGGCACCTGTTTAATGGATGTATCTATCTTGATTGACTACTAAATACCTACCAAGAGTAGACGGACCTCTTAAGTACCTTTAGTTCAGCTGCCTATTCACGGGCAATCCATCTTCAGGCCCTATTGTGTTATGATGATCCATTTGTAACTTTGTTAGTCCCTCCAAAAGATAAGTGAATAAACCAGCATTTATTAAGTACTGACTACTTGCCAGGCACTGTGTAAAGTGCTAGGGCCATGAATCAAAAAGATGACTCCTATTTATTTCCTGTTGATACACATACCAGCTTTAAGAGAAACCCAGACTGAGATAAGGATTGGAGAGAAGACAAAACTTTGGACAGCTCATTCTACCTCTGCTTCCATCTACACCTGAACTCTAGGTCACAGAGACACTGCAGACTTTGAAGAGACCTTGAGCATCATTAATCCAGTCCCTTCCTTGTAGAGATGAGGAAACTCCTGTCTGTGAAATCGAAGTGACTTTCCCAACATCACACAGCTAGAGCCAGAAACTAGTATCATCACAGGATGAGTTACTAAAGCACCTGCCTATCTATTCCCAAAGACCAAGGGACAGTTCTCTACTTTGATACAGAAAGCACACTACACTGGAAAGAGCACCTGCTCCAGAGTCAGAAGCCCCAGGTTCAAATCCCACCTTTTATGTAACCACTTGTGTTGTCTCAACTTCCCGGGGTCTCAGTTTCCTTATCTGTAGTTTGAAGAGGTTGGACTGCATGACCTCTGAAGTTCCTTCCAACTTGAGGTCCATGATCCTATAAAGTCTTTGTAGCTCCCTCCATAATGGTTTCATACGGAAAGTAGAATCTGACTTTCTCTCCTCCTTCCTGTGGCATTTTGTCTTGAAAGTGACTGTAACAGTGTGGAGTGGCAACCTCGATGCTATCTCCCAACAAAGAACTGCAGCAACACCTCCTGCTCTTCTTTTCAGCTTTATAGAAAGTAATGGGCTTGTTGGCGGAATGTCTTTTTTTTCTCTCCCATATAATTACCCAGTTGGCATGTTAAATGCTCAGTCTACCACATGGAGATGGTGACAGGAGGTGAGGAAGGCAAACACAATTGCATGATGCTCACCTACCACCAACTAGTAAATCATTTCCTCCACAGCCAAGCTCAACAGAAAGCCTTGCTTATCAGAGCTGCCCTAAGATGTCTTGAAGAGGGCTCAAATTTCATTGCTAACAGCCAGACCTGGGGGCCAAATCCAAGATCACATCAAACATCTAGTGAGGATGCCTTCTCCGCTGACCTACCATGAGGCCTTCAGCCAGTGAATATCAGGGAGCAAGCTGATCCAACTGCTATCTGGACAGTTTATTTGCAATCTGAAGTCAAGGCTTAAAATACAATACAGTTGATAACAAAACCAAACTCTTTCCTTGAGTTAAAAAAAACACACACACAAGGGAAAAAAACCCAGTGAGATAGGAAGCACATTTGAATTTTAAAAAATTTTACTAGGTTAAAAACCAATGATATTTATGAATTAATCTCACCATCCAAACTGAAGTTAGGTGGACTGAACTTCATTCAGACAACTTCATTTAGTTCTATTCTGGATTTGACTTCATACAAACATAATTGAGGAAATGGCTCATTCTTTGAACCTTCTAAGCCTGCTCCTGGTATCATAGCATTTTAGAGCTTAAAGGGACCTTGAAGAGTATCTTAATTCAGTCCCTGAGAAAAGTGAAGGACTGAACCAAGGTCACACAGTTAGTCATTGTCTGAGCCTGGACTGGAATCCAAGTATCTCGGTTCCCAGTTCAGCGGGAGTTCCCATGGCCACATGCTGCCTGCCATAAGGGTCAGACATCTATAAACTGGACATCACCTCTGTATTGTGTCTGGGAGGGTGGCAGTTTACTACAGGATACTAGCCCGAATCCTTCAAGCTCTTTAGCCTATTAAAAAAAAAACAAAACGTTAAATCAGTGCAACATGTCCTGCAAACTAAGGGAGTGCTTCACATTCATGCAATGGTGGAATGTGGCTTTTGTGGTCTGGATGGTACTGTGGTCATTAAGAACAAAATCCTACGCACTAGAATGACTTAGCCTGTAAAGACCTTGAAGTTAAACTTTGAACATGTTAAGTTCTCCTCTTTCCACAAGCTTCTTTTTCTTTGTTGTTATTGTTGTTGGGTCATTTCGGTCACTTCCAACTCTTCATTGCCCCATTTGGGGTTTTCTTGGCAAAACTACTGGAGTGGTTTATCATCTCCTTCTCCAGCTCACTTTACAAATGAGGAAACTGAGGCAGTGTTAAGTGACTTGCCCAGAATCACACAGCTAGTAAGTTCTGAGACTGGATTTGAACTCAGGAAGATAAATCTTCCTCATTCCAAGCCCAGTACTCTATCCATTACATCTTTGTCTTACAAAACTTTTATTAAGCATGTGTTGTGTACCTTATTCTAGATGATAAGAAGGGATAATACTGTAGCACTTACTATAATGAACTTGCTTAATTAACACTTAGCATATGCTACCTCTTTAGGTAAAATAATGCCTCCTTGATGTAGTATCATTGGGGAATATGATATTCCACATAAGTAAGTGAATTTTCCACATAACTGAAATAACCTTTTGCATAAAAATGTTCTTTTTTATTATTTTGAATAATAATTCTGGTGGAAATCTTTCTAAAATCTGTCATCTACTTCCCTGCCTTCATTTCTCTGCATATCATGTCTCCTGGACATAATAGAAGCTTTTCTTAATGAATCAGGATCATGATTATGTCTTATAACAACACAGTGGTCAAATTGAGTCAGCAAGCATTTATTAAATGTCTATTATGTGCCAGGTACTGTGGCAAGTGCTTGAGACACAAAGAAAGGCAAAAGACAGTCTCCAAAGTGGTGCTATTAATTAGGGCCTATTGAAGTATACAGTTTGTCACTGAACAAAATGGCCCCATAACTGTTGTGGCTTTTTCATTTAAGTAGTCTTTTCTGTTTCTTCCCATCAGAGTATTTTCATGTCCCTCTACTCTCCTAATTCGGAGAAAAGAGCAATGGATGTAGGCAGGACTCTGGAAGGGCAAGGATGTGGGACTCGAATGAAACACTAATCTGAGCTTGGAAATGTGTTTGTTATGGCACACTTTTCAGGGTAGTTATGTTGTGCAGAAATTTGCTGGGTATTTAGGCTTCTTGTGCCGGGTCCCTGTTTGAATTGGTACCCAAGAAAGCCCAAGGAGTAAATGTTCAAGGAAGAGTAAGGCCAGTTTGACAGGGAAACTGGTACCTGCTGAGGCTACCAGCACCACCAGCACCACCAGCACCACTAGCACCCCCTGCATTGATCAGCTGAAGGACTTCATCTAGGATTCACCAGTGGCAGGAGGTTCCTCATACTAGGATCCTAATTAAATCCTTGACGCTGATTCAACCTTACAGCTTTTACGTCATTGGTTAGCCATCCATAGTTAGCCAATCCATACCTCTTGCCACCTAGTCCCTGGAATTCCGAGTTTTATCTGCCAAAACAAAAAACCTACTTTGTTGCTACTCAATATCCCTATGCAGTTCAGCTCTCTTCCTCCCTAGTCCCTGTCTTTGTCTACCCTCTGGAATACCGCATTCCCCCCACCCCCATTAAAATTCCCCTTCCTCCTGAATCTCTCTCTTTCACTCTTCTGGTGTTTGTGGAAACCTAGCCATCTTAGGTAGCATACCAGCTAAGAGGACTGAACTTGAGATCAGGGAGACTTGAGTTCAATTTACAGCTAAGACACCTATTAGCTGGCATTTAAACTCTGATTATCTCAGTTTCCTTATTTGTAGAACTGGGATAATAATGAAAGCATCTACTTCACAGGATTGTGAGGATTAAATGAGATTGTGTGTGTGTGTGTGTGTGTGTGTGTGTGTGTGTGTGTATGTGTGTGTATGGTGCTGTGCAAATCTTAACGCACAATATGAATGGTAGTTATCATCTCCTGCTTTGCCGCCTTTTCCAATGTTGACTATGTTTCTCAAACTTCCTAATACACAAGGACAGGAGGAAGAGTCAGTGTGCCCCTTGCTGCCCACTGATACTTTCAGATTTTCCCTTTGCCACCGTCACTCAGTGGCTAAACTCTTTGAATTCACTCCATCTTTCTACATTACCCTGTCTGGATCCTTATTGCTCTCTTCTACTGACCTCTGGGTTACTCTCCTCTCCTTTCTTGATGAGTTCAGTACCTGGCTCATGGTTTTTATCTCTATCCCAACCCCTGCCCTCATCCCTGGTAATGTCGCTGATATCTCTTGAAACACTCTGGCCTCTTGGTTCATCAGCCTCTTCAGTCCTGTTGTATCTGCCTCCATTGGCTTGAATGCTGCACTTTCCCTTTCTGATCATGTTTTCTGTCTTTCCAACCTGTCCTGCTGCCTCAATCCTCCTAAGCCTGCCATGTGTCCTCATTTCAACCTCTGGCCGCCCCAGTCCCTCCCTGCTTTCCTGATCTGTCATCCCTGTTCTGATCTCCTTTTCCTACCTTCCTAAGTCTTAACCTTGTAGCTAACCTGTTCAGCAAGGTATATTACCTTCCCCCCATTGAATCTCTTTTGTCCTTTGGCTCTTTTACAGCCTGCTAATCTTCAGTCCTGGGTCACTTCCACCATGTTGCCTTCTCACTGGCTCATATTCCTGAGCAATTTAATACTGGAGAAAGTAACGAAATTGAATTCACTACATCTGCAACAAATTCGGGTTCTCTAACTTCAACTGGGCCCTCACTGCTGCTCAGCAGTTTTTACTCACATCCAATTGATTTTCTGCCAGTCACATTCTATTATAAAGAATGTTCCAGAACTTCTCTGTCTACAAGACCCCAACACTATCCCCACTTCAGCCAATGACTTCGCTTCCTTCTTTACTGAGAAAATCATAGTGAACTCCTTTATCTTCTCCACACAACACCTCAAAACCTCACTTCATTTTCCCCAATTCTTTCCTCTTGTTCCAGTCTGAGGGCAAAAAGTGGCTGTTCTCCTAACTTCTCTCGTCTTGTGCCCTTGGATCCCACTCTCTTCGGCTTCCTCCAGGAGTTTGTCCTATTAATCATTGTTTCTTTCTAATCTTTACTCTTCTTATCTAATGATTCCTTCCCTGCTCTGGTCTCTCTTTGACCAGCCATCTCCTCAAGTTATTGGCCTGTATTTCTTTCCCCACTTTAACTGTCAAAATGGTAGAAAATGTTGTCTATGGAAGAATATCAATGGAATTAATGAAAAGAAATGCAAGGGAAAGTTGTCTAGCTGTACTAGATCTAAAATTGTGTTATAAAGCAGCAATCATCAAAACTACTTGGTACTGGCTAAGAAATAGAGGGGTAGATCAGTGAAATAGGTTAGGTACATAAGACACAGTAGTCCATGACTATAGTAATCTACTGTTTGAAAAACCCAAAGACTCCAGCTTCTGGGATAAGAACTCACTATTTGACAAAAACTGCTGGGGAAACTGGAAAATAGCATGGCAGAAACTAGTCATAGACCAACATCTTACACCTTATACCAAAATAAGGTCGAAATGGGTACATGAGTTAGACATAAAGGGTGTTACCATAAGCAAATTAGGAGAACAAGGAATAGTTTACCTGTCAGATCTATGGAGAAGGGAAGAATTTATGACCAAACAAGAGATGGAGAGCATTACAAAATGAAAAATGGATAATTTTGATCACATTAAATTAAAAAGGGTTTGCATAAACAAAGCCAATGCAACCAAGATTAGAAGGGAAGCAAAGAGCTGGGAAACAATTTTTACAACTAATGTCTTTGATAAAGGCCTCATTTCTAAAATACATAGAGAACTGAGTCAAGTTTATAAGAATACAACTCATTCCCCAATTGATAAATGGTCAAAGGATGTGAAGATGTGGCAGTTTTCAGATAAAGAAATTAAAGCTATCTAAAGGTATATGAAAAAATGCTCTGAATCACTATTGATTAGAGAAATGCAAATACTCTGAGGTACTCCACACCTATAAGACTGGCTAATATGACAAAAAAGAAAAATGATAAATGTTGGAGAAGGTGTGGGAAAATTGGAACATTAATGCATTGCTGGTGGGGTTGTGAACTGATGCAACCCTTCTGGAGAGCAAATTGAAGCTATGCCCAAAGGGCTGTAAAACTGTGCATTCCCTTTGATCCAACAATACCACTTCTAGGTCCCTATCCAAAAGAGATCATAAAAAGGGGGAGAGGACCCACATGCACAAAAATATCTATAGCAGCTCTTTTTGTGGTGTGCAAAGAATTGGAAACTGAGGGGATGCCCATCAATTGAAGAGTGGCTGAACAAGTTGTGGTATATGAATGTAATGGAATACCATTGTGCTATAAGAAATGATGAGCAGGTGGATTTCAGAAAAACTTGGAAAGACTTGCATGAACTGATGCTGAATGAAGTGAGCAGAACCAGGAGAACATAGTACACAGTAACAGCAACATTGTACAATGACCAGCTTTGATAGACTTCACTCTTCTTAACAATGCAACGATCTAAGAAAATTCTAAAAGACTTATGATGGAAAATGCTATCCACATCCAGAGAAAGAGCTGATGGAGTCTGAATGCAGATCCAAGCAGACTATTTTCTCTCTTTTTTTTATTTTGTTTTTTCCCCATTTATTCTGATTCTTCTTTCACAACATGACTAATGTGGACATATGTTTAATATTATTGTACATGGATAGCCTGTATCAGATTGCATGCCATCTTGGGGAGGGGGGAGGGAAGGGAGGCAGAAAAAAATTTGGAACTCCAAATCTTATGAAAGTGAATATTGAAAACTAAAAAAAGGAAAAAAAGAAGAAGAAAATGTCCTCCACACTGATTGCCTCTACTTCTTTGCCCCCTTCCACTCTACAAGTCTTTACGGTCTGACTTCCAACCCCAGCACTACAACTTACTGCTCAAAGGTTATGAGTGATCCCCTCCTTTCTGCACCCTCCACCAAGATAAAATGCTCTCTCCTTTTTCACATATTCCAGGAACGCTTTCTCTGAGTCTCCCTATCTGTGGACGCTATCATTTCCTATTCTGCATTATGCTTGTACATGTAGTGCCCATCACCCTAATCCCACCAAGTGGAATATAGGATCCTTGAGGGAAAGGACTTCTGTTTTTATCTTGGTATCTTCAGTGCTTAATCCAAATATTTGTTAAATCAATTGAGTTTAACTGAGCTGGGAAATCAGATGTTTAAGGTTTTCTCAGAACTGTGCCTGAAATAAGAGTCAATAGGCACTAAGAGCTTGCAGGGTTCTTCTGTATGAGCTTTTGCACACAAATGTTGGGAAATGTTTTATCTGCTCAGAGACCTTTCTCTTTCACTCATAACAATATCCCAGATAGTTGAATTTGCTCAGTGAGTGAAATACTATTACATGCTTTTGTCTTCCCCAAATAGATCATATACTCCTTGAAAGTAGACATCGGATCTTAGAACTCTATATTCCACACAAGGAAAGCACATGGTGGCCATCAGTCACTGTTTTTTGAGACTGATAAAAAACTTTTTTCTTCAAAGTACACGTGGTCCCTGCCTTTGAAGATATCAAGTTAACCTGAAGGAATCTCAACGGGTACATTAAAATCTCATTTTCCATTATCTTATTCTTGAGCAAGTTAAATAATGCTAGTAATTTTAAAATTCATGCCAAAGCTATGAGTAACTATGTGCCAGAGGGAGGAAGGAGATGGCTTTTCACATCTCTATTTAATATATTAAGAAACTGAGGCATGCAGAGCCTAAGTACTTTACCACTAAGACAAGTGGCCGAACCAGGAATAGGACACCAAGCTCCTCACTCTGAGTCTGGCATGCTATAAACACTCGACCATTCCACCTTTCATCTGGATGATTAAAAAGAGACCATAAAACATCGACTGTGGCAGCTGGACGTGAGCCTAAATCAGGCTCGTCCCAATGGAACAGTTTAATCGCTTCTATGAATACCATAAGAGAGGGAACTAACCCAGTGGTGAGATTTGGGAGGGGGAGGGGAAGAAATGATCCTTCGACAGTTATTGTCCTGGTTTAAGGTAGACCTGGGTAGCCATAATATGGGCTAGGGATTATTTTCTAGTTGCCTCCTGGATGGTGGAAAAAACTAACCTGATTTCCCCAAAACATCTTCCTCTATTCAGTAATCTCTGTGGTCTGGCATTCTGTGAAGCCAAGCTGCCGTGCTTTGCTGATACAGCGGTAATTAATGTCCACAATGATGGCGTTGGGCCACAAAAAAGACACTAAAGGGCGTCCTTGAAAAACCATAGCATATAGTGATGAGAAAGAGGGAGTCTCTGATTTTGTAGGCAACAAAACTTCTGAGATGTTTGGTGACTTGCTTAGGTCACACAAAGAATAAGCCACAGAGCCTGAATTCAATTTTGAGTCTAACAATAATAACAGAATGTATATAGTTAATATAATATAATATATATATATATAATATAGTATATTATTTCATTTGATTCTCACAACAACCCTGATAGGTAGGTGCTATTATTATCCCCATTTTAGAGATGGGGAAACTGAGGCAGACAGAAGTAAAGTGACTTGCCCAGGGTCACACAGCTAGTAAGTGTGTGAGGCCAGATTCAAACTCAGATCATCCTGAATCCAGACATAGGGCTCTACCCACTGCACCATCTAACTGCCCCTAAGTCTTCTGACTCCAAATCCAGTGTTCTTTTTGCTGAACCATGGTGCTTCATTAAGAGGCAGTTCAGCAATTGTTAGCATCATGTAACTTTTTTAAAATTGGTAATCCATGTCTTGTGACATGGCACTCACTTGTTAATATTTCATTTCCTAGAGGACCTCATTCCCCAACCATGTGAGATGATAGCGTTTCTATAGCAGATGTCCCCTAAAGGGCAATGAAGAAAGGTGTATGAATACAGGGGTATTTGAGCCATCAGAAGACTTAAGGGAATCTGACCAAGGGCAAGAAGCAACTGCCCTCCTGAAATTCTACATGAAACCTACTCCTCTTTGGATCTGAATATGAGACTTTTCCATCTAAGCTTGTAGTCTTCACCTATTGTGACTGATCATGCAAGGAGGAATTGGCACAATACACGAAGGACCACTTTTCAGGGCTGTTCTTGGAGGAATCCATGGTTTTAGACTAGATGGCCTCTGAAGTTCCAGTTTTGATTGTCTCCCATTCTAATTAAGGTGAATTTTCAATTTTCAGACATTATTTATCTGTAATGTACTAATTACCAAGTACCCCCAATCCTATGGTCAACCATTTAATGCTCAGTTTCTGTAATTGCAAGTTGACTTTTTTCATGTTTCTGAAATGAAAATGTTCTGAAGACATGTTTATTCTCTTTATTCCTCATTAAGTAGCCCCAGATTGGATGACCACTAGAGAAGCTGTTTTAAGAGACTGAAGTAGGGCTATGTTTGGAAGCCAAGTGCTGAATGAAGCTTTGACACTCTGGCTCCCCAGACATCTTGGAGAAATGTCAGGACTGCCCAGGGCAGACGGCAAGAGACCTAAGTCTTTCAGCTCCCTAAGTGTAACCTGGAACAGTTGTGCATAGCCCAGTGTCTGTGTCTCTCTCTCGTCCCTAAATTGGGACTTCTAAATTTAACCTGCTATCAGCCTAGGAGGCTGGAGTGCTTCCACCACAGTGCTGAATGCCACATGGAACACAATTTTCCCTACTTGCAACCTCTCTTAGTGCAAATGTCCCTCACAAAGTTGTGCCCCAGAAAACACCCTGTGCCTCTTTCTTGTCTCTTCTCAGCCTCATATCAGCTTATAGGCTCAACCTCCTAAGCATACGCATACCCTTCAACTGGGTTCCCTCCTTCACAGCCAATCTTGTACCAAGTTTTGTCATTTCTGGCTTCACAAAGTCTCTCATATACGTCCCCTTCTCTATGCTCACCCTGGGATAAGCCAATTACCTCCTGCTCAGACTATCGGCAGTCTCAAGTGTCACCCTCCTCCTCGCAGCCGCCAAAGTGATTCCCTAAAGTACAGGTCTGACCATGTTTTCCCTCTTAAAATAAACTCTAGTGGTTCCCTATGACCTCCGGGATCAAATATAAAATCATCTGTCTGGCTTTCAAAGCCCTTCACAACATGGCTCCTTTCTACCCCTCCCTCCAGGCTTCTTACTCCCCTTCCCATACACTGTGCTGCAGCTTGCTTACTGTTCCTCGGCCATGCCACTGCATCTCTGAACTCTGTGTCTTTTCCTTGGCTCTCCCTCCTCACCCCTGCCCGCTGGTTTCCCTGGCTTCCTTCAACCTCAGCTCAAATCCCATCTTCAGGGGGTTTTTCCTAGTGTGTGTTGCATTGCCCACCCCACCCCCAACTGCTAGAGCCGTCTTCCTAAGCATCCCCTCCATTTACATACTATATATCTAGTGCTTGTATGTATACAGTTATTTATGTATTGTCTTTCCCATTAGAATGTGAGCTACTCAAGAGCACAGACTATGTGTCAGGCTTTCTTTGTATCCTCAGCGCCTGGCACATAGTAAGCATTTAATAAAATGTCTGTTGACTGACTGACTTCCACTGGGGTAAGCCTACACCACTCTCTGAATTCCTGAGTGCACATATACCTGTGGCTGCCCATTTATGCAAGTTATGAGTTGATTGTACATTGAGAGTCCAAACAGCCACCCTGAAATAAGCCCTCTCTGATGCAGTTTCCTGCTTTAAAACCTTCCTCTGGCACAAAAGAAAGAAGACATCTAAAATGACTTCATTTTGTTTGTTGCAAAGACAACAAACCTGAGAAGTAATTGTCATTTATACCGAGTGGATGTGGGTCCTTAGTTTTCCAAAATGGAACCCAAAAACCTCTGCCCACTCAACAGGATGAGTATTGTCATCTGGAGGAAGCTGGAGCCGCCCATCTTCAAAGAGAATGAGATGAATATACTGTGGGTTAGGGGAAGACTTACTGAAAAAAAAAAAAACCAACTTTCCTTCCTGTGGGGGAGGGAAAGCATTTCCTCTCCTTACAATGGATTAAGGTACAATGGACACAACTTGGGGGTGTCTTAAGAAAACAAGAGAAAATCAAACTAAATTCTCCTTATGTTTTCTATCTTCCCCCAACTCTCCATTCACAGATGGGAACTGAAGGGATTTATTTCAGCCTTGGATCCATACACCAGTGTGGTAGAATTGTTTTTATAAAGCTGGTAGAAGGGAAAAGATGAACACCTATGCCATAAGCGAACTCGTGTTGGTGTTCACTGCAGCATCAGGTTTAAATGTCTATATGAGCAGTAGTAGAGCTCAATCCAGGGCATAATGATTTGTGTTATAATGGTATACCACTACCCAAGTCTGGCATCTCCCTAAACAAGGAGATTTCCCAGGTCAGGCCCTTGTGGGAAAGGGGGTTGTGAGTAGAAGACAGGGGGGAAGGGGAGGAGGGATCTGATCTATTTATAAAGCAACGTGTCTCATCGTCTCTCCTTCTATGGTGTCAGCTCTGAAAACCAACCCATGGTTTCTTGCCCCCAAAGCCCAAAGCCCCACTGCTGGGGTGAGAAGGAAGCCCATTTGTATCAAGACGAAGCCCCATTCCAACTGCTGCAGTCCTGCAGAAACATCCAGACCCTCACCAGGACTTCTTTAAAATTCCACTTTATTTTGCTTCGTTAGTTTTTTTAATAAAAGTTTTTTTTCGGTTTACATTTTCTTCAAGACTCTTATGTCTCAGTACATTTTTTTTCACAGTATCTCTATATAACCAAGGATGGTTCTTTATTGCTGGAAAGTGTCCAAGCAGGGAGGGTACAGGGAGGAGTCGGCAGCCTCAGACTAGTCTTATGCCCATGCTCCAGAGGTGCGTAAGAGGGTGCAGAGCAAAAAGTCAGCCCTGGTGTTGTCTTTGGGCACTGAACAGGGAGGTCTAGAGATGTGGAATAGAATTCTGTCTTTCCTACTGACTAGCTTTGTGACTTTGCTTGCATAGGTCTCAGTTTTCTCATCTGTAAAATGAGGTGGTTTGATGAGATGATTGCTAAAGTCTCTTCCAACTCGATATTCTATGTTCTAGTAGGCTCTTTCAGGGGTTCACAACATGAGGTCTGTGAATTTTTAAAAAAATATATTTTGACAATTATTTCAGTGTAAGTGGTTTCTTTTGTAATCCTATGGATTTATTTACTTTATTTGAGGCAACTGGAGTTAAGTGACTTGTCCAGGATCACACACAGCTAGTAAGTGCCTGAGGCCAGATTTGGCCTCGGGTCCTCCTAACTTTAGGGCTGGTGCTCTATCCACTGCACCACCTAGCTGCCCAAATCCTATGCATTTAAAAACATTCTCCTGAGGAGTCCATCTCACCAAAAAGGTTAAGAACCTCTGTGCTAAAGTTTCTTACACCTTCAACCTTCTGTGTTCTAAGGTCCCTTCCACTTCTGACTTTCTATGATTCCTCAGTCTTCACCACCTTGGCCTAACTTAAGCATACTTCATTATAAAAACTGGTAGTGACCTAGGTCACTTCAGGTCCTCTATCCTGTTACTCTGTTATCACAGGGAGAGGCAAGAAGTCCACATCAAAGGTTAAGAACTGAATAGGTAGAGAACGCTGGTCACTAGTTTGTGAGCTGGGATGGGGAGGGAGTTGGGGGTGGGGAGTAATGGGGCAGGTGGCTCTGATAAAGCTGCTGTCCAGCCGAGGTCCTGTTGTTTCCTGAGAAACTTTGGCATTTGCTCAAGAATGGGATCCTGGGGAACCAATGTAAGGAGTACCTCGGAGGAATCCTGACTTCTCCTGAAATGGGACCAATTTCTTTAAGAAACATGTACAGTCACCCTAAAAGCACTGGTTTGGAGGAAAGGTCCTTTGGTCTGAGAAACCTCAAGGCCTTAACCCCCAAGCCTCCCCTGTTCTGGCCCTTCCAAGTGCCTTTCTATCTGTTCTGCTTTTTGCCTATCTGGGCCTAGGGCCTGGAGTTATTGTAGACAAATAAGGCCCCTGAGGTTCACCAACTTGTCACTGTCAAGGTTCTTGGGAGCCTCAGACTATTGCAGGAGCCCAACCCTGCATCCTAATCCCAACTCTGATGCTTCTTCATGAGCTGTATCAGTCTGTCATTATCCCTGACTCCAAAGAATAGCTTTAGAAGGATTCCTCACATTGGAAGCACAGCACTTTTTCTTGAGAGACTTGGAAGGACCTAATGGAGATCATCGAATCCAATCCCCTTACTTTATGAGAGAGGTGAGCTGAGGGGAAGGGACTTCATAAGATTTAGAGCTGGAAGGGTGCTTAGAGATCATCTAGTCCAGCAATTCCCAAACTTTTCAGTCTCACAACCCAGTTTATACTCTTAAAAATTATTGACGACACCCCCAAAGAGCTTTCATTTCAGTATGTCTATTGATATTCATCATACTAGAAATTAAAACATCTTAGTATTGTTACAAAAGTAGTTTTGACCTTGCTGACCCCCTGAAAGGGTCTTGGGGACCCATCACACTTTGAGAACCACCAACCAATCTGATACCCTTATGTCAGTTAATAAGCATTGATTAAGCACCAACTGTGCACCAGGCACTTCGCTAAGCATTGTGACTGATGAGGAAACTAAAGTCCAGAGAAAGTAAGTAGCTGCCCAGTCAGGCAGGTAGGTGCTTGGGGCAGGACCTGAGTCTCAATTGCCTTTTGCCTGGAGGCAGCTGACCCACTTATAGCAAAATGACCTGGATCCACCAGGGTGATTTCTCACTGTGAGGCTAAATGTCCCCGGCAGCAGTTTTAACTCTACAGCCAAGATATTAGTATTATTCAACCATACTGTCTTGGCTATGGCTCTTGTCATTTTCTGCCATCTCTCTTTGGTGCATCGTCACTATGTCCTCAGAAGTAGGGTGAAGGCTTCCCTCTCTGATAGCTTGCTTACATAGCCTTAAAACAATAGCCTGAGAAACAACTGGGATGGAGTGGGAGGGAAAGCCTCCTAGATTGTGAGTCAGAAGATGAGGAATTCAGTCTTAGCTTTACTCTTTACTAGCTGTGTACCTTAGGTACATCACTTAGCCACTCTGAGCGTGTTTCCCTATTTATAAAACAGCTAATGACATCCTGGACCGCCAACCTCCAAGGGTTCTTCGGAGGGTCAAATGATAGCAAAGACACAGAGCTGGAAGGGACCCCAGAGGCCATGTTAGTCCTACAAATGAAGAAACTGAGACCCATGGAGGTTGTGACTTGCCCAAGGTCACTTAGGTAGTAAACATCAGGAGTGTGATTTGAAACCACATCCTCTTGACTCCTGAGTCACCATCCTTTCCACTACACTAGGCCTTATGGAGAGCACTTTGCAAACTTCGAAACGCCCATCAGCTATCATTATTATGTTTTATTTTCCTGTTTTGCTCCTCTGAGCATGCAGGAGAGCAGAAGTTTTCTGAGGAGTGGAGGCTATGGAGCTGTAACAAAGGGAATCCCTAAGCTTGGTACTAGCCAGAAAAAGCTAATAAGCTATTTCTAGCCCAATTTGTTTTCATATATAGCGATAAGTCTTTTTTCCCCAATATATGAGCTGGAGGAGGACACTCCATCTTGTGTTAAATATCCCTGAATACATGTAATAGTGCACAAGTAATGGCATATTCTAGCATGGGATTTGAATTCTTGCTTATAAACCTTAAATCTTAATTGAGACTATTATAGATGCCACGTCTCAAGCAGAAGTGTCTAGTGATATTCTGTTCTCAGTCAAGCACCCTGCTTTATGATTATTTGTGGGGCCGAGGGAGCTCTGGGGTGACTTAGCTACAAATTTTGAGGGCTCTCAGGAAGGACCACAGCCTCGGTAAAATGCTACAACAAAGTGGGATAAGTTTAAAGCTATAAGGAACCATCTCTACCCCTGTGGTTTCTGGGAGCAGCTATCCGACTAAGCATGACATTTGCTACGAAGCATTGGCATTTACTCAGGAAGAGGGGTAGAGGGACTGTCGTTCTTCTCAATTATGATTGGGACTACAGGGCGCCCCAGATAGAAGAGGGGAAAGTGTAAGACATGTTCCCTGAGTGCTCACTGGACAAGAGATACTCAGAATAAACCACCAAGGCCAGGCCTCCATGTGACTCTGAAATCATTGGTAAGGCTACTCGGGCTTCCCATCTTTGATTCATTTCCTAGAGTTGAGGAAGTACAGGGTCTCTGAGCTAATGTTTCCCCCGAACTTCCCAACAAGGAAAAGATCCAGAGTAAATTTTGTAGCCATCCTCCTCCTCCCCCCACCCCAACAAATTGAGTCTGGATTAATAACATTTGATGATTATAGAAGTCCCTGCCTAGAGAGCTTTATATGAAAACCCAAAAGAGGATTTTATTCTCACAACAGGCTTGTAGCCCCATACAACCCATTTTCAGAGAACACTGTGGGGCTGAGCGTGGGGGAGGGGGAGAGGTACACTCCTGTTTCCCATTTTCTATAGTTTTCAACTGCATGGAGGGAAATCTCCTTTTTTTACCTTTCACAAATAAAAATGGTTGTGTATTACTGGTGGTGATAGCTGGTGTTCCAGAAAGTTAGAAGTGGTACAGACCAGCAGGGAGAAACCACCCCCTTAGGGTCTACGTGATATTAGCTGATTGCATGGGCAGGGTGGATGCTCAGAGTTCGTGGGCACCTTCCAACAAGCTGAAGATCAAGTTGGTGTTCTGGAACGGTGGCTTCCTCTACACATGGCTCTTGACTTCTTCCTCCCCACCATTTAAGCCTACCCCTGAGCTGATGCTGTAGAGAAGAGAACAGAAAGTAAAGAGAGGCCACAGCATAGTGTGAGCTTGCCATGCAGTGGGGCCAGAACTTCTGCATGGGACCAAGATGGGAGGCAAGTTTGCTTGGGGCAGGGGGAGGGGGAAGGAGAGAACGAGAAGGACCTTTTAAAAGCCAAAATGGGGAAGGGGATAAAAAGTAGTTGGCATTAGGTCTGGGCTTTTCTCTTTGCCTCCTCTTTGGATCCCAAGAACAGATGGATTTGCATCACCTTCCCTTTCCTTCCTCCACAGATGGAAGGTGGTATTCCTTCACCCTCAATGCACTTGTTAAAATCCAGCAGGAAAGAGATTCTGCGCTTCTGTCCATCCCTCCCACCCCCCCAACCCCCGTCCCCACCCCCAGCACAGCTTAAGGCAAAATTTTGGCAAAGCAAAATCTATATAAGGCCGCATGATTGGGTAGGGGGAGGAGGTTGCAAATCTTTATCAATTGAAAAAAAATAGGTCATCAGTAAAATGAGGGTCAGTTGGATTGCTCCAAGATCTTGGGTTTCATTGATGAGGGGACTCCCCTCCCACTCCCTCCCCCTGAACCTCGAAGAGAAAAGAGGGAAAAAAGAAAAAGAAAAACTCAAAAGTTTTTTGTTTCATCAAGTCTGTTTCGAGTGAGTAACTGAAACTCAGATCATAACCAGAGAAGGGAAAAGAGAGAGGGGAAAACCAAAGACTGAAAGTGGAAATGAAAAGGGATTGTATGTTTTTGCTTTGTTCCTCCTCTCCCCACCGCCCTTCTCCTGCTCCTTAGAAAGCAGGTGATGAGGAAACCCCAGGTGAGGTCTTCCCTGGAACTTTAGCACAGTGAAATCCGTCCCACTGGAGAAGGTAGAATGGTTGCATTTTTGTTGAATGACTAAAAAGTGCATTTTGACTTTGTTTGATCATTATTATTATTATTATTTTGTCTTAAACTAGCAGATCAGAGCGTGTTCTCCTCCCATTCAGTGCCAGGACCCCTGCTCGTTACCGGTGTTTGGGAGGTATCACCACAAGAGGCTGCCCATCCCTCGGCCTCCACATGAGTACTTGAGCATCATTGGCATTTGGTTTGACAAGGGCACTGGGTGGTATTGGCTCATTCTTACTCAGAATCTGGGGCTGCTCTTGGGCAGTTGGCCCCCGGAGCTTGGCACGTTGTCCCAAGGGCCTGTTGGGATTCACCTCGATGTTCAGCTGCATCCTCCAGTGGAGTGTCTGAAGAATGACCATATCATTGGTTGCTGTGTTGGTGGCCACCAGCCAGGTGGTGAAGCTCTGATCTCGGTAGATGCTGGTCAGTTTGGCCACATTGCTCTCACTGACCGGCACTGCCCACGTGACACTGGGGTAGAAATTGTCATTCATGCTGATGATAAACTTGGAGTCTCTTTTGGTGGGGCCCACAATGGTGCAGGTCTCTGTGGTGTTACCATACCAGGGGTAGTTCACCCCATCTGAGTCACTGATGGCCTGGATCTTCCCTGTCTGAAGGTCTGGGAGCTCCCAGCTGGACCTAGAAATAAGGATGTTCATTTAATTACATCTCAAATAATTCACTGTTCTTAGGATTTCACACCACTGGGCTCCTATCCATGAGAACTTTTATTCCCCCCATTGAGATTTAGGCTTCCAGCCCCTACCTCTCTGCACCTCCCCTCCTCCTCCGGATCAGCCCCAAGATCAGGCTAATGGTGTGTCATTATCATAATGTCAAATCCAAGAAGCTTTGGGGTCTATTGTTGTCTCAGCCACTGTCTTGGTTACATCGCTTAATCACCCCCCACCCCTAGCCAGAAGATGGGGTTTAGTAACACTGACCCATATCCCAGACTGGGGGGAGAAGAATCTCCCCACAATTAGAAAATAACTTTGCAGTGAGAGGGCAAGCGCCTTGGGAATGTGCTACAACCTGGGCCTGAAGTAGATGGGCAAATGGAATAGGAATGGTTCCCCTTCCCTCTCTGCTGTTTGTTCCTCATCAAGAAAGGCATCATGGCATAGAACAGGATTTGGAAGCAGAGGACCTGGGCTCCTGGTCCTGCATGACCTTGCTCTGGGCTCTGCATGATCTCAGGTGAGTGATATTACCCCTCAGTCTGTTTGCCTTTAAAATGACACGGTTGGACTCAATTTTATAAGATCCCCTTTCCAGCTCTAAATCTATATTCTTAGATCACAGGTGAATGGGGAAGGTGAGGAAACAAAGCATCATCAAGTCAATAGCCAATAAAATTTATTAAATGCCTACTATGTGCTAGGTACTGTGCTAAATGCTAAGGAGGCAAAAGACAGTCACTACCTTCACAGAACTCACAATTTAAATGCCCCAAATTGGTTTTCCCCTCCTCGGAGAGTATTAGAATGAAGTTTACTGTTATTGTTCAGTTGTTTCGGTCACGTCTGACTCTTCCTGACCCCATTTGGGGTTTTCTTGGTAGAGATACTAGAGTGGTTTGCCATTTCCTTCTCCAGCTCATGTTACAGATGAGGAAACTGAGGCAAACAGGGTTAAGTGACTTGCCCAGGGCACACTGCTAATAAGTATCTGAGGCTGGATTTGAACTCAGGAAGATGAGTCTTCCTGACTTCAGACCCAGCGCTCTATCTGCTGTGCCACCTGGCTGCCCTGGAATTGAGTTAATGTCCTTCAAAAGACGGAACCATATCAAATCAATACTACTACCACTGTTTCTGAAAGGAGCGTGTCAGTCAACTCCTCTACAACTGCACTCATCCTTATGTCTTCCCATACCAAGACACCCCTTGGTAGGCACAGTGCCCCTCTATAGGTTATGTTTTCATATTAGAATATAAGCTACTTGAGGGCAGGAACTGTCTCACTTTTGTATTTGTATACCACCTACCCCTCCCCCATGCTTGGCACATAGTAAGTGCTTGATAGATGATTTTCATTTATATTGTCATTCATAGGAGTGAGATTCTCTTGTTTTCCCTCCTACCTAGAGCCAGTTATACCTATGATTAATCCCATAGCGTTCTGTCCAGCTTTTACAATAGCCTCCCTGTGCCAGATCTGAGATTGCTTTGACTTGATGCTTCATAGTATGACAAACCCACACTACTGCTGCTAGCTACCCCAGTTCCCTCTCTAAAAAGAGAAGTTTCTCTTGGCTCAGCACGAGTTTAACTTGTGATCTGCACCAAGCAGCTGGGGAGCCCTTCAGAACGGAGCCAAAAGGGGTCAATTTCCCTGGAGGAGCTGAGAAAGCTGATTAGGCCAGGTCCCGTCTCTCCTGGGCTCCCATCAGCATGACTGGTCATATCCCATACACAAGGATTCGAAGGTAGGGCGCCTTTTACAACAGAATCAGAGTTGCTTTTGGTCCTCTGATTACAAAGACACCATCCTAGAAGTAATTAAAAGCCAGAATCAGGGATATGCTGGTAAATGTTTTACAATCAGCTCTCCAAGGGGAATAATGTCTTCACAACAAACATTTAAATATAATTTTGCATTATTAATATTTTTCTCCATCACTTTCTTAAGGACCAGACAATCAACAAAACAATAAATCAAGCCTTGATTTGTAGCATTTGCCAAGGTGTAAATGCTTCCACTGAAAATTTAACAATTAGTTCTCAGGCCCGGAAGAGCTAATTACAGTACACCCCTGGAGAGGAATTCTCAAGAGCATCTGTTTTTTACAGATGAGGAAACAAAGGCCTCCAATAGGAGAAGTAATTTACCCAAATCAGATGGCTGGGTGGGTAGCAGATTCAGAACCAGGACCCAGGTCATCTGATTTCCAATCTAATTCACTTTCCACCATATCACACCTCCTTCCTGACATAAATTCAGGTCTCTAAAGCTGGACAAGGAGCATCCTGGAGAATTCCCTGCAAACCTCTTGTATGAATCAGCATAGCTTCAGATATGTTCCCTCTTTCAGTTTTTGTCATTCCGGCCTAATTCTGGTGTTAGTAAACGGGAACCAGGGTAACATGAAAAATCAGGGCAGTCATGTTGCCAGGCCGCTTGTTTTTATTCAAATGCTCCCTGATAACTCAAGGGCCTTCCTAGAAGCCTATCTCATTAGTGACCTTGCTGGGCTAGATTTTAAGCCACTGTATCTCCCCTGTGCATGTCAGACAGGAAAGCAGCTGGCCAACCTGACCTCATTTTTGCAAAACCCCCACCCTAACATCTGGGGACTGTTGTCTAAGCACACCACAGCTACCACCTGACACAGTGAGTCCTGGCCAGCAGCAGCACTAGGAGCAGGTGAAATTATACCAGTTTGCTGGGTCATCCAACTCCCCTCCCTCAATGTGGGCACGTGCCCTGAACCCAAAGGTTTCCTCCTGGGTCTGTGCTACATATTTCAAGTAAGCATTTTGCATTTTAATAGCCTGCAAAAAATACCTTTTTGGTTGGTTGTTTAAAAAAAAAAAACAACCAACCCTATACAACGTCATTGACCCCTCCTGGTGCCTTTTACCTTTATTTTAAATGAAGAGATTCTAACCTGGGGTCTCTTGAACTTCTTTTGTAAACATTTTAACAACTGTATTTCAATATAATTGGTTTCTTGGGTAATTTTATACATTTTATTATACGCATTTAAAAACAATACTCTGAGAAGGGGCCCATAGGTTTCATCAGACAAAAGGTCCATGAATCGAAAAGATGAAGAATCTTTGTTTTAAAGGAACAAGAGAATAAACAGAAGGAAAAGTTTTAAAATAGCTTGTTTTTTCTGGTTTTGACCTCAGTTTGACTTCAAGAAAGCTGAGGAGGAACTTGTTTCTAAGGTGTTGAGCTGGGAAACTAAGACAGAACTTTAGCAGACCCCTTAAATTTACTTTTGCCAATATGGGTCTTTGGGGTTTTCCTTCATGTCGACCTGGAAATATGTCAGATTCAGTTGCAGTATTCTAGCACCCAGTAAAAGCCCAGGAAAGAGGAGCTGCAGCTGCCAGGAAAACAGTGTGTCTCTTGTACAATACTATTTAGGATTCAACTGTCAAAATGACTTGGGAAATAGCCCTCCTTGCCCACTCTCCCAGAGTGAGTCATATTTTAAGAACATCAGAAATGTCACCCTGGATCAGCCCATCCAAATGGCCCATCCAACCGAGAACTCTCTCTGTTGGGAGCCCCGAGGGACTGTTTGAAGGAGGGTATGGTGCCATCCTATGATGTCAGTGTCTGAAGTTAGAAGTTAGAGGTCAGAGGTAGCATGGGGCAGTGAGGAGAGCCTCAGATTTGGCACCAGAACACCCAAGTTTGAATTTCAGTTCTGCCGCCTACTATAATGACTTTGGACGAGTCATTTAATTTTTCATTTTCCTCCACTGCAAAATGGGGGGCTGGGGGCACATGATGTCTAAGGGCCTTTTCCTACATTTCTTTAAAGACCTTTTTAATCTTTTCCTATTTGCAGCCTCTATGACTTTTTGAGGTAATAGGTTCCCAAGATTCCTGGCTCCTACCTACAGTAGGATGGCTTTTTCCTGTCCTTAAACTATCTCTTTGAAGCTTCAAGGGGCATCCCCAGTTTGGTCTGTGATTCTGGAATTTGGCGAACCTCATATTCATGTCTTTAAGTCCTTCCTGATTGGATAGACTTTGATCCTCTCTCTTTCTCCCACATCCTTCATCTTTCCATCCTGAAGAGCCAACCCTTTTAGTCTTTCCACTATAACCCAGACAAGCCAAAAAAGAACATTAATTTTCCTTCTCTTACCACCCTTTTATCCTCTACCTGGGGGGCAGAGCCTAGATGAACTTCAGTGGATCTCAGACAGAAGCTGCCTAAAAAAGATGCTTCCCCAACCTCTCCTATCCCATTTGCTATCCCCCCGCCCCCATCCTGGGAGCCCTGAAGACTGGAACAAATGCTAATGGAAGAAACCCACAGCTAGTGGAGGAAACACAAGTTCTAGAGTTCTTTCCCATCATAATATGAACTGTTACTATAGAGTCACCAAAGGTCACAGGGATCCCAAACCCTCACATTCCATTTGAGACCTTTCTCCATCCCATCAGCATAAGCTTTAGCTTTCAGAGTTGGAAGAGGTAACCTTAGAGGGCACTGAATTCAACCCTTCTTCATGCAGTTCGACATATCTGACACCCTTGGTTGAACCAGGAACCTCCATAAAGAGTGACTAGAATCACAGACACCCTGTATTACACCTCGAGGAAAAGGCACTTTAGAAAGACTTTTGGACATGTACTCCCCTGAATGGGTGTTGCCAATTGAGTTTCCACTTCTGATCCTAGAGCCCAGAACTTTTCTCATGTTTATTTCCTACCTTAAATAGCAATAGCTCCAACCTAAACAACCCATCCGTGGGATGTTTTTAGCTGAACCCCTGGAAAAGCCTCTAAGCCATATGACTCAGGAGGGTTACAGATAATGAGGTAACCAAAAGCCTATTTTCCTATGAGTCTAGAGATTGTAGGATCATAGATTTAAAGCCAGAAGGGACCCTAGAGGTCATCGAGTCCAGGCTCCTGATTTTACTAAGAAGGAAACTGAAGTTGAAAGAGGTTAAGTGATTTGTCCGGAGTCATACAGCTTATACATGTCTGAGGCAGAATTTGAACCCAGGTTTTCTTGACTCCCAAGGTCCAGCCCTCTATCCACTATACCATACTGCCTCAGTGATGTAGGCTGTGGGCTGGGCAGTGGGTACAAACACCATGATGATTTACCACCCCCACCCCCTCATTCCCCAAAGACTAGCTAGGAATAGATAAGACAGGCACTTACTAGAGAAGCTAAGGGTCTCTTCATCTGATTACTATTAGGAACTGGCCCCTTTCTAAGGGTCGTTTCTCTAAACTATGGGAATTGAGAGAACTGGGGAATCTTTGGCACTGAAAGGGGCTCCAAGGTAAGCTAGGTAACCCCCCCTAATTTTATGGCCAAAAGAGCACCATGCTTTTCTTTACAGCTATCTCCCATACCCTCTCAGTGAGTGACTCTTGCACTGAGAAGGAAAGCTTGGAACCTTCCTTTCAGAGTTGATTTGGAATCTCTACAGAACCTTCCAGCTCAGTGCTATGATCCTACAATCCCAGGAAAGGCTAAGGCCCATTCTGATTGACAGAATTTGAGTCTGCCTACACTGGGAAGGGCACTGGATTTGGACCTGTAGGACTCCAGTTGAAATCCTGGCACTGCTATTATACGACTATATGACCTTGAGGAAATCACTTAAAACTCTTAGTTTCCTCGACTATAAAATGAGGGGCTCGGATGAGACAGCCTCAAAGATCCCTTCCAATGCTAAAATCTATGATCCCATGATCTTTGACCAGACTTTACAAAGAGAACACCAAATGTGAATTATCTCAAGCTCTTGTCTTCTTCTTTATCCTATCTTCTGGGATCAGAGCTGGTAGGTAAACCCTAGACAGGATCTGGGCCTTGATTCCACTTGACAATTAGCAGAGTCTCCCAACTAGAGGCTCTATTCTGTACCTTAGAGAAGAAGCCCAAGGGCAAAAAAAAGTTTATTTGAAAGTTTCTTCAATCAACAATTCAAATTCCCTTCTATACCAGGCTGGACAGCTTCCCCAAATCAGGCCAGGCAGCCTGCCATGAGAGCAGCATTCCCTGGAACAGGCTCCTTCTAATCCCAGTTCTGCTACTACCTAGCTGGGTGACCATGGGCCCGTCATCTCACTTCTCTGGACTTCATATTCTACATCAGTAAAATGGTCTTAAAGTCCCATCCAGTTCAAAAGTTCTGTGATCACTCACCCAGCTAACCCTAAAGATGCAAAAACTAGAGGGTACCCCAAAGCCTAAAGTCCAAGTGCCTTCCTAGATATTCTGACCCTGGTCTGTAAATCCCTTTTCATTCTACTTTTTCTAGTTTCACCTGAAAAAGCATTTCTTTGGGAAAAAGAAATGTCTCAATGAGGAAGTTTGAGCCTGAGTTATTCTGTGCACAGCCTTCTGATCAGTTCTTTCTCCCTATCAACGCTTGCCCCACCCCATATTCCTGGACCTTTGGGGTCTGAAACATATGGCCCAGGGCTGATATCCTTCCTGGGTGAGAACCAGTTATATCACCAGGCAACTTTTCCCCACCTTCTGCAGCTGGGAATAGAAGATAGGGGTTGTTGACATCCTGGCTGGGGTCAGACCTATTGGGATTTCTCATTGGGCCCTACTGTTTCCAACATTCTCTCAGCATTTCCTCAAACCCAGGAGGTTTGAAACTGGGGCTCCCTAGTATACACATTCTACCGCAGCTGGGGCCTTGCGTATGTGGGGCCTGTCTTCCTCTGTTAGAGAGGAAGTCTGAGCCTGAATTGTTCTCTGCACGGGCACACACTTCAGGAAGAGACCGCACGGTCAGTGTGGAACTTCCCTCCCCTTGGCCATTCCTGGTGAACAGCTGTACATCACCAAGCTTCATCTGTCAACATAGCAGCAGGAAAGGACAAATCCCAGTGTATCTATCTCTGGCCTCCTCCCTGACCCTCCCCTTGACCAGAAATTCCCCTTTTGCTCTACATACACACATAAACAACAAGCACAACATGCCTCTTTAACAGCATAGAATGTCAGAGCTAGAAGAAACCTTAAAGAGAATTTACAGGTGAAGAAATTGGGCACTGGAGGGAGTAAGAGGTTTTCTCAAGGTTATACTGCTTTGCTTGATGACACTAACAATTTAAAGAACCTCCACCCCAAACATCCTCCTTCTCCCTAATCCTCACTGTTAGGCCTGTGACCTCAAGCCCAGGTTTAGGGAAACGGGCTAGCAGCAGCCAATGTCACTGTGTCTCCCACACAGGGAAGAACTTGTGACTTATCATTTAAAAGGCTTCTCCGTGGAGATGACAGGTGGCGGGTGAGGAATTGCGGAGGCTGGGGTTGTGGAGGCAGGTGTCTTGAAAGTGAACAGTTGATGGGGGCTCCAAGCTTTTAAAAGTAATGTGGGCTGGACCCAAAATTCTATAGCATCCATTTAATCCAGCATCAAGAGATTTACTCTCCATTTCACAGATCTCCATATCCACAAATTTGATTTGCTGTTATCAGTTATCAGTATGCCTATTGCAGAGTTCTAGAACACAGACTGTAAGATGTGCAAGAAACTTTAGAATATCCCATATCGGATCTAGAAGGGACCTTAGAACATCCCATGTCAGAACTGGAAGGGGTCTCAGGACATAGGATGTCAGAACTAGATGACAACAGAGAACATGGAAGGCCACAGAGGGGACCTTGGTGATCATTAGTCCAACTCTCTCACTGGGGACACTAGCTCAAGGTCAGTGAAGTGATAGAGCCTGGGAATCAGCCAGAGCCCAGGCTTCTACTGATTCCCAGTATATCTCTTCTTTCTGTTAAATATTGGCTTATGTTGAGACAGGACAGCTAAGTGGTGGAGCGGATGGAGCCTTAAGCCTAAAGCCAGGAAGAGTCATCTTTTTGAATTCAAATCCAGTCTCAGACATTTACTAGTTGTGTGACTTAAGTGTGGGTCTCTTAACCCTGTTTGCCTCAGTTTCACTCATCTGTAAAATGAGCTGGAGAAGGAAATGGCAAACCACTCCAGTGTCTGCCAAAAAAAACTCCACACAAACAAACACAAAATGGGGTCATAGAGAGTCAGACACACTGAACAACAACTAATATTGAGTCAGAGATTAATTTCCTACAGGGGGTAGCTTTATTTAGGCACCGTGAATGGCAGTGGTCAATGGAATTGTTATTTTTAACAAGGTACACTTACAAAGGCCAAATATTCCACTCCAGGTATAAAAAAGCCTGATCACTACAGTTCACTGAATGCAGTTTAATTTTTCCAAGATGCACTGTTTATTTGTCTCTTTATAAAACTCCCACTAAACTGGTTCTTCTTGACTAGATTTCCAGTCAGTTTCATAACCTGACTAGCTGGAGAACATGGGACCTAGAATCAACAAGACTTGACTTCCAATCTTTGCTCTGCTACTCACTACCTAGGGAGGGGGTCCTACCATAAGTCACTGAACCTCTGTGGGTCTCAGTTTGCTTATCTGTAAAATCAAGGACTTGGACAGTTTCTAAGGTCTCTGCCAGCTCTAAATCTTAGCATCCTCGGAAGTGTCCAGATATATTCCAAATGAACCGCTTGCTCTTTACGTGGAGATATTGATGAAATAACATATGTAAAATGCTTTGTAGATGTGCGTGTGCCGCAGTGGGATAGCATTGCATTATATAGGTCCACAAAGATTAATAGTGTCCATATGCATATATCTGCCTATTTACATGTGTGCATATGCATGATTATGTGTTTAGATATGTAAATAAACACACATCCACAAATCCAGCCTCAGACACTTACTGGCTGTCTGACTAGGGCACGGTCACTCAACCTCTGGTTGCCTCAAGTTTTCTCATCCGTAAAATGGGGAAAGTAACAGCCCCAGGGTTATTGCAAGGATCAAAAGAGATGATAGTTGTAAAATGCTTAGCCCAGGACCTGGCACATAATAAGCGCTATATAAATGTTATTATTATTATTTCTACAAATGTGTATTGCAAACGTGTATGCACATGAACGCAGATGCACATGGATGTTGCACTCATGAGATAGGTATTGTCCAGACATGCACGTGTGTGTAACATGTGCACGAATGTGCACAATCTGTAGGTGCATTGTGCAATACAAATATAGACATACATACACATGCACAAACACAAATATATGTAAGTTATCCCAATACATGCACATTTGCAAAACATTTTAAACATATTACCTCACTTAATATCCCCACATAAAGGGGAGTCCACTGGGTTGGAATAGATCTGAACATATCCTAGCATATTCATACACACATCTGTAAATGTAAGCTATTTATTTGTTCAGTCTTTTTTCAGTCGTGCCAACTCTTCAGGACTCCATTTGGGGTTTTCTTGTCAAAGATACTGGAGTGGTTTGCCATTTATTTCTCCAACTCATTTTACAGATAACTGAGGCAAACAAGGTTGAGTGACTTGCCCAGGGTCACACTGCTAGTAAGTGTCTGAGTCAGATTTGATTACCCACTTAACTGAATTGTGTGCCTTGCAAAGGGTCTCAGACTCTCCTCTGTTCTCCTATCCACATGACTGCTCCCCACCTCCAATCAGGAAAAAGGAAACCGAGACCCAAAGAAAGTCAGATTTTTCTGGATGACAGACTTTAATTAAACATTATGACAAGCACAATGGTTTTGTGCTACGGCCAGCTCTGAAAGTCAGTGTAAGGATAGAGGACTGGGAAAGAAGGGAAATGTCTGGGGGAGATAGGGGAAGAAGGAAAGAAAGAACCATTAAAAATCTAAAACTCACCGCAATGGGCTTGGTGTGGAAGAGTGAGCCTGCCCTACTAGGGAGAAAACTCAGGGAGTATCAGCAATTTCCAAGTTCATAGTACTCTCCCTTTTGAACCAAGCCTTCCAAAGGGCTTTCACAACAGTTAGGGATACACCCACCCTCCACACACTATATCCTCTCACTCCTAAACCTGGAAAGTGAACGTAGGGGCTAAAGTATCTGCCCGAACTCAAGCAAGACTTTAGTTTACAGCTTCCGACCCCCGAGCTCTGACTCCAGTCCCACACAACACTTTGATTTAATTCAGAATCATCTCATTTGAAATTTAAAAAGAACCTTAGCATCATTTAGTCTAATCTTTTGTTTTTAGAAGTAAGGAAGCTGAGGCCCAGAAATGGAGTAGCTAACTAGCCCAAGGTATCCTAGGCTAACCACTTAGCCTCAGAGTCGGAATTAGAACCCTGATCTCCTGACTAGTCTAGGAAGTTTTCCATAATAAGACTACTTTGTACATCTTACTGAAAAACCAAGCCACTCTACAAACAATCTTCCCAACATTTTCCCACCATATTTCAGTATCCTTCAGAATTCAGAAGTCCCTTCTGGCATCCCAATGAATTCCTCTAGGCCTGAGGAAGGAGGAAAATTTGGTCCTAAACCCCTTGGAAAACCTTCATTTATTGACAATTGCCTGGGAGGCCTCAAAAAGTACAACAAATCCTTCTGGCTTTAACTTTTCATAGGAAAATTCCACAAAGACTAAAATTCTATAGAATTCATTCTTTCCTTCCTAGAATGGGGTTGGGGTAGGGTGGGGAGGGGAGAGGCTGGCCACAAGAACCTGAAGTGAATTAATCATTGCTTTTGCTAGTTGAGAGGTTTCAGGCTTGATTTGAAAACTGCATTTAAGTCCCAACAAATTCCTTCTTTACTTAGGTAAGAATTATACTCTCTTCACTTTGTCTTAGCGTGATCAGTTCCTGCTCTCTTTTAACTTCAAAATCTTTAAGTGAAGATGGTAAAGGATTTGTTTTTCCAAGTCTCTCTTCCCTAACGAACCCTTCTTTATTTACAGCTTCTCTGTTGTATATTAAAACTGGTGAAAAGTTCCAACTTCGGGGGAAATCCTGTTTTCTTTTCAGGTTTCCATCTCTGCACCTTAGGAAAGGGGCTCTGAAATAGGAATGAGATAACAAGGGAAGCAAAAGTCCCCCCTGGAACGATGGCTAACTTCAATTTGTGTCTGTCAGGGCTAGGGCCCTCTGCACCCCAGTACAGCTGTACCTCTTTTCCTCTGGAGGCTGCCTGGCTCTCTCAAAAGGCCGTCACACTTGGAGAAGGTTATTTTAGGCTACTGGGTAGAAGTGCCCACATAGTTGTGAGTTTCCACCAATCACATGGCCTCTGAAGTTCCTTCTAGCTTTCAGATCCTATGATTCTATCATATTCATATTCCTGGGGATTTGTCCCTCAGGCTTGAACCCCTCTCCTTCCTTATTGTAACAGAAACAACCAGCATTTGTAATAGCCCTTTAAGGTTGACTAGGCATTTTACTTAAATTATGTCATTTGACCTTCAAAAAAACTTTGTGAGGTAGGCACTACATTGTTATCCTCATTCTGCAGATGAGGGAAATGAAGGTAGGAGAATTTGAGTGGCTTGCCCATGATTACACAGTAAGAGGATGTGAAAGATTCCATGGATTCAAATCCAAGTATCTCCCAATTCTTAAGTCTAGCACACAATACCACATTTCCTCCCTTCCTTCTGTCGTGGTCATTTGGGTCTTCCCCAGGGTCAGGGAGAACTTTCTCTTTGGCAAGTATAGACCAGAAGGAAGACAACTTCAGTCAGCTCCAGGATCCACGTTGCCTGGTTCTGCCAATATACCCAGAAAGGAAGGCTTAGGTCTGAGCCCCTACACTCTACTCTTTCCTCATGCCTAGCAGGAGAAATTCTGGCAGGACAAAATTTCGGATATCAGAGTGGGAACCAGGAAGCCAGTGGGCTCCTATGAAACAGCTGGTGTTCTAAACTCTGAGTCAACTTGAGCCTTTCTGGCACAGAGGGAGTGTTCTCAGGTTAAAGTGGCCTTCCTCCTCCAGGGAGGAAAGCTATAAGTGCAGTAGAAATTGAGTTCCTAAATACTACTTGTAAAAAGCAAAGGGGTAAGTAAACCGAGACCACTTAAGTGGGTTTGGATGTCTTGAATAGTCTGCATTTCCCTAGACTCCAATAGGGATTTAAATACAATAGAAAGTCAAGGTGTATCGGGCCAAGTAGATAAACTTTTGAAAAGGGCTCTGGGAGATCCAGTAATCCCCCCAAAGTGACTACATTGCTTCTCAGATACAGAGAGTGGGCTCCTCCTCCCATCTTTTGGAGAAGGGACCCCCTAATAAATGCCCATGTGTCCAACTTGTTATTACCCCTGACCCTTCTGCAGCAAGGCAGCTTGTTTGCAGTGGTTAGAATGTTCTTTTGCTTTCCCAGCATCTTGCTAGAGAGGACCGGAAAGCGACCTATAGGACAATGGAAGTTCCTAAAGGGGAGGTGAAGCCCAAGCCTCAAAAGGATAAAAATTTGGGATTCATAGGTCAAGACATTCCTGAGGCTCTGGAAATTCTCATTTGGGTTTTAGGATCTTTAAGGTCACCAGGCTCCCCTGAGGAGATGACAGCCTTCTATGACATATTGGATACTCTCTGGCCCTTACATAAGGAGATGAAACCCAGTTTCTCTCCCCCTCAGGCTCCCTAAGCCACAGGATAGATAGGTCACCTAGCAGGCCAGGTTCTAAAGCCTGATCTCCCAAATGTTCCTTCCAGCTCCTCTCTCCATTCTCACTTCCAGGGTACCCACCCAGAAGCCCTTGAGAACTTAGGTGTTCAGAAGTACTCACATGCCCTGCTCCCCATAGTGGTTGTAAAACTCCATGTGGCTGCACGCTTGAATCCAGCCCACAATCCAGGTCTCCTTCTTAGGTATCGGGGGAACGACCACCTGGGCCGAGGCGCGGAAGTGTGGTGTCCTGTAGCGGAGAACCACGCTGGACGACTCATCGATGCTGGTGGGGATGGGGTCAATAGAGGCTTTCACGTCAATCACCGTAATACTTTCTCGGAAAATTTTGGATTTGCTGCTGATGCTCTGAATACAGCCCATGGCATACAGTACCAGTTTAATTTCTAGGAAATGCCAACAGTCCCAGGGAAGACTAGGCATTGAAATGACAGTTGCTGCTAGATCCAATACAGATCTTCCTATTTCGAAATCTCAAGACTGATATCCATAGGATAGAAAATTCGAGTAGAGGGGCCTTTTCATATCAGTGTCTTTAGCCCGTTTATAAATAAGTATTTTGCTACATTTCAGGAGCAGTGGGGCCTCTCTTCTTCCTTGAACAGTGGGTGAAATCTCAGATATTCTTTGGGTTTTTTTTTAAGTTTTGAAGTTCAATAAATAATCATGATGCTTTGATATCTCCAGTCCTTCCTTGTGCTTCACTCACCGGGAAACACAGGTTGGATACCTTCCCTTGATTCTTTGGATGAAGGAGAATGCTGACAGACACATAAATAAGGAAGGCTATGTACCGTCCACGCTGCTGCCACCCTTTCTGCAGAAAATCTACTTCCTGCCCCTTCTCTCTTTACACTCTCTCTCTCTCCCTCTCTCTCCCTCTCTCTCTCTCTCTCTCTCTCTCTCTCTCTCTCTCTCTTTCTCTGTCACACACACACACACACACACACACACACACAGTGACAGTAATAAATTAAATAGCAGTTTCTGTTAAATCAGGAAAGAAAAACAAGACACCTCCAGTTTAGCGATGATTTGAGGCTTCCCGAAGCCCAAAGATGGGCTTAGGGCTGTTCCCAAGCCTGCAATAAATATCCCAAGAAAAAGACTCCGAAGGAAGAGCAGCAGTAGTTCCCAAGTGGCTCTTTGGTGGCTCTGGTTAAGTTTAAGCAGAAGAGGGAGGGGTGGGGGGTGAAAGAAAGCACCACCTCACAAGAAAAAAAAAGCTATTTCCGATCTTCGGAGCGGGGATCTAACAGTTTCCTACATTGCACCACGATGTTGATCGCTTTGCAACTCGCTCTCTTCCCCCCTAGGGCTGGTGGATTCAGGCAGCACTCCTCCCTCAGTGATCTGAATCTCCCCGTCTCGTCTCCCGTGGCTCTCAGCCGCTGTCCTACTCGGGTGTCTCGCTTCGTCCCCCTGTTCGCTGGTGCGAGGACCTGACTGAGATGAAGGGAGGGATAAGGCTTAAAGGCCTTTCTTGAAGTTAGGCTGAACTTTTGGGTGGGGGTGGGGAGGGAGCGTAGGTAGGCAATATGTGTTGGGGGCGTCGGGGGGGTGTTGAGCGGCTCCGCTGGTTCCCTGGCTGCTGAGCTGAAACTGCAGCTCTGGTCAATTTCACCATTCACCAACCCCCTCCCCGCCTCCACTCCCCCCTCCCCTCCCCCCACCCCTACCCCCACCCAGTCAAAATCAGCCTTGGGCTCTCGGACACCAGCGAATAATCGCCAACCGTGACATCTTTGCTGACACCCACCTGGCCTGGGGAGGGGGCGGGGGAGCGGGCGCTGCCGTCCAGTTCGCTGCCTCCCGGAGCCCAGAGGGTGCTCAGCCCTCCCAGGTGGTCCTCCTCCGGGGCCAGGGCGCTCGCTGCTCAGGCTGACACTGCTGCAGTCGGCAGCGTGTCACTTCCCCCCGCCGGCCCTGGCGCTCGCTGGCTGGCAGGCTGAGATCTAGCCTTCACCGGCGGCTCCTCCTTCCTCCGCCTCCTCTTCGTCTTCAGCAGCCCGGTCCGCGGTTCATCCGTAGGGGATCTCCTCTGCCGGCCTCCACCCGGGCGCAGAAAGAGGCGCCCGGCATAGATTGCCCCACGCTTGGTTTTTATTCTCGTTGGCTCCCCCTCCACTCAAGCCCCCCTACCACCACCACACACACCCCCTACTCCTGCGGGCTCAGGTTCACTGTCCTATTTGTGTGCCAGTTTGCCTCTGGTTTAGCCTCTGTGAGGGAACTTGGGCGCACGCACAGCCACCGGAGAATCGCTGCCGACTCACCTGCCCCCTCTAGCCGGTTCCAAATTTTGGCACCCCAGCGGCTTTTTTGCCTTCCGATGCCCCTTCCCCCTGCAGCTGGCGGGCGAGCTGCTCCTCGTTCATAGCATTTGCCCTCCCGTGCCACCACTCCCCCCACCCCTCCCTGCCCCAAGCTGGGCTCGGACACTGGCCGCAGGGTCAGCGTCCTCTTGCAAGACAAACGCGGGGCAGCGAAGCTTGAGGAGCCCTGCCTCTATAGCTTGCAGGGTGCTTCTTGGGGTGGGCTCCGTTGGGGGCGGCGGGGGGGTTAATTTGGCTTCATTTCCCCCACCCCCCGAATCTCCTCGTTTATTTTATAATCATTGTGTAAAGTATGTGCTGTCAGCTTCGTGGCGGCTACCGCCGCCTTCTAGCTCAGAGAAACCGCCTTGCCTGCCTCAGTTTCTGCTGCGGCATCCGAAAGACAACCAGGTCAAACTTTGCAGAAACTCATCCCCCCAGCGCCCGTCTGGCCCTGGCATTCTCCCGCAGCCCAGCTGTTCCTGCAGGCTCCCCCCATAGGCAGCTCTCCCTATGACCGCCTCTCTAGCCAGCCCCAACCCAATTGCTGCATTCCGGGCTCCCTACCTCTCTTCCCTCCCCCCTTATAATTCTCCCTTTCCCTTTTCCTCTCCCTCTCTTTCTCCCTCTCTCAAGCTGCAGCTGATAGAGCTAAAACCTCTCCTGGTAAAAAACGACATTTCCTTTTCACCAACCCCAGGAATTCTGGGTAGTGTAGTTTGTTTTTTTTTTCTTTTTTCTTTTGGTAGGGAGGAGGGTGGGTGGGCTCCTCTCCCACTCCCCTTGCCATCTGGAGGAGAGAAGTGTTTCTTTTCGGAGCTGTGGGCTTCTTACACCTTATCCGCTCTGACCCTGAGAATACCTTTAACAGGGAGCGGGATGGGGGGGGGGGGATGAGAACACACGTGACAACATCACTGATTCGCCAGGTCTGTTTTGTTGGGCCGTGGGACGGATTGGGATGGGGACAGATGTCTCAACGCAAACAGTGCACTGTATCCGCAGGACCAAGAAGGGGGCCTCCTTTAAGCTGGGAATAAAAATGGGATGGAGAGAACCTTTGGTTACTGAGACTGGTACAACAGGAGTATAGTGTCCCTGAAGGGAAAGGGTGGCTGGGGACAGATTATGTCTTTGAAGGAACACTTTTCAACCTAAAAACCTACTGAGACAGTGGAAGACTTTGTTTTAAGTCTCCAGCTCTAATCTAAGAGTTAAGGCACATTATGAATATTGGTAGTGAGTGAATCTAACTCCGTTTCAGGAGCCTGGAGAAAAAAGCCTGTATGCAGCTAAGGCTAACTGAATTTCCCAAGTGGAGTTTCATCTCAGCAGCCCTGGTGATAGCACAATGAACTGCCGGCAAAGCCCAGGTGGTTTGTGATGTCACCAGAATGAGGCGATGTAATTATAGCCTGGGGGCCATTTCCTGTGGTAGGAACCGCTCTGGTTGCTCCAGTCTGGTTACACGCATTGCAGTGAGTGTGGCAGGTCATTGCATAGTAAGGAACGAATCAAAAGGCAAATATGATATTGATGTTTTTGTAGGGGGAAAGGGGAGCTTGAGTAAACTCGTGTGACCTTGAGCTAGTCATTTCCCCTCTGTGAGCATATGAAGGGAATGATTTTGGATTATCCTGAAGTTCCCTTCCATTCCTAACATTCTATGTTCTCTGATTCTAGAAGTGAGGAGGAGTGGATGCTGGAATCATTGTCTTCTACTCTCTCAGAACTAGATTTATTTATAGACTGAAATCTCAGACCAGCCGCCTTTAAAACCACAGAGAAATGTCTTAAATATTGCTCCCTTACTCCCTCCACCAATCATCGTCGTCACCCCAATGTTCATTGAAGCACATCTCCTATGGTCAACATCATTGGCAAACCTTAGGCATCAGATTCCCCTTTGGAATTTTGGGAACCCCTCTGTGGCTAATTCATTCAAATGGGTTGCTTATCCTAACCATATTTTCCTGATAGAAGACAATTAACCAAAACACAAAAACAAAAAAAGGAGATGATACAAGATTTCAAAATTAGTTTTAGAAATAGGGTACTAGTACTTTGTTTCCCATTGGGTAAAATCTCAAAATGATGTGATTGAAAAGGGGTATCTGTCCCTTTTAAATCCCTGTGGTAGAATCAGAAACACATTGACTGCCTCAGTTTCTGTCTCATCAATTAGGCTGTTTTTGAGCACTACTGACCCTAGTCATCCCTCCCAGCCATAAGCATTTACTGTCCATACCACTGATTGAGTCCTTGACCACATTCTGCCTTGTGATATCTCTTGTATTGTTACCTAACTCTTGTGTACTTTAACTTTTTAACTCAAGTTTCTGGAGGATAGGGATAGTGTCCCAGTTGCCTTTGTATCCTGTCAAGCATGCCTTGCACATAGAAGTTATTCAGTGAATATTTGCAGAATGAATGAATGTATCCATGCTCCCTCACTATGCTGGGAATTTCTCTAGAATATGATCTTCTCAGGATCATATTAAAATTCTGCATGTATGCCTCCCAAATCACTGAATTGTGCATACACTTTGACCTTGCAATAACACTCTGAGGCCCACCCCCAAAGAGATCAAATAAAAAAGAAAAAATATTAATATGTTTAAAAATATTTACAGCACTCCCTTTTGGTGGTATCATAGAGCTGGAAATCAAGGGATTCCTTTCAGTTGGGGAATGGCTGAACAAAGTATGGTATATTAGTGTAACAGAATACTCTTCTACCATAAGAAATGATAACATGGATGGATTTAGAGAAATTTAGGACATATAAATTGATTTGAATTAAATTGAATTGAAGTGGGCAAAACCAGGAGAATAATTTATACAATAACAACATTGTAAGGGCAAACAACTTTAATAAACTTAAGAACCTGACCAATGTAATAACTAGCTAGGATTTCAGAGGATTGATAAACTTTGCTACCTGTGTTTTGACAGAAGATGGATTCAAAGTGAAAAATGGGATATATTTTTGAAGATGAACAATTTGGGAATTTGTTTTGCTTGACAATACATATTTTTTTGCCTTTCTATTTTTTTAATTTTTATTTTTTTTTATTTTTAGTTTACAACACCCGGTTCTACATAATTTTGAGTTCCAGATTTTCTCCCCTCCCTCCCCCCTTCCTCCCCAAGATGGCATGGAATCTCATATAACTACCACGTATAACTTCACATTAAATTAATTTATACACTAGTCAGGTTGTGGAGAAGAATTATGACCAATGGAATGAGTCATGAAAAACAATACATATTTTTTAAAAGAATGTTTTAAATTGGGAAGTGGAAGGAAAGAAAATGAATGCATGTTAATTTTAAAATAAAGTGAAAGAAAAATGTGTGTGTGTGTGTGTGTGTGTGTGTGTGTGTGTGTGTGTAATTTAGCCTACTGGGCCAGAGCCAAGGCCAGAGCCAGAGCCTTCCCCTAAAATTTTAGCATCTGTGTTTAATTAATAGATACTCCTTTTGAGAGATGCAGCCTGACCCAGTGAATTGTCCTGGAATTGGAATCATAAAGATTTGAATTCAAATCTTACCTCTGAAATTCACTAGCTATTTGACCACATGAAAGTAAGCAAAGAACAAGATTTATTAAGTACTTGCCATGTGCCAGGCACTGTGCCAGATCCTGGGAATAAAAAGGCAAAAATGAAACAGTCTTTGCCCTAGATGAGCCTACAATCTATCCAGGTCAAACTCTGTGTGTGTGTGTGTGTGTGTGTGTGTGTGTGTGTGTGTGTTGGGTGTGTATTATGTTGGGGAAGAATATATCAAAGACTACAGGCAAAATGCTTCCAGAGTCAGCTAGGTAGTGCAGTGGATGGAGCACTGGGCCTGGATTCAGGAGAGACCTGAGTTCAAATCTAACCTCAGACACTAGCTATGTGACCCTAGGCAAGTCAGTTAACCTCTCTTTAACTCAACAGTAAAATAAAGGTAATAATAGCCTCTACCCCCTAGGGTGGTGGTAGTGGTTGTCAATATTTGTCAAGTGTTCACCATAGTGCCTGGCACATAGCAAGTACTTAATAAATACTTGCTTCGTTCCATCCTGACCTCGCAAAAGGAGGAGATTGGACTGGACAATTCTACAGACGATCTCTTTCTGTCTCTGACATTCCGTAACAATCCCTACCTCTCAGCTTTGGGTCCAGATCCCCTTCATCTTTCTAATGTGGCTCTTAGGAGCTTTACAAATGGCCCACCACCTACTCACCCAGGATGAGTCCTAGATTATACCAGGTAAGCGACAAAGTAGATTTGTTTTTCAAAGCTGCTTTTACCGAACAGAGTGGAAAAGGCTTCTTAGAAAGCCCACCAAAAATCTAATGCCAGCATCCTAAGCAGTTTCCAGGGGTGCAGGTCGCTCGCTCCTGTTTCTTTCCTCTGGCCACAAAGGTGCAAAAATTCTTGAATCCCAGGCCAATAGGCAAATGCCCAATTAGCCTTTGTGTGGTATGTGCGTGCATATGTGTGTGTGTGTGTGTGTGTGTGTGTGTGTGTGTGTGTGTGTGTGTAGAGGGGGGGGGGTGTTCTACCTAGCTCCTGAGCATGCTCAGTGTGGGCCCTACCGATCTTCCCCCATCCTTCAGCACACAGCGTTCTCTGTGTTCCGTGGGTGTTGGGCATGCAGCAGGCGTTGTCTTGAGCATATGTGTAAACCGCAGTTGCAATTTCATGCTAAGTGTGAATTACCCGCTGCTTTGAGAGTAAGAGGAAGGAGGACATCTGTGTGAACTTCTCTCGGTTACATGCTAAACCCACAGCAATATTTGAACAGCTCCAGAGTCCCATCTCTGGTCTCCACCCTTCCCAGACATTCCACACAAGCAGCATCACACTCCCACACCACAGTCTTCAGTCTCTCAGGATCCAGAAACTGAGACCCTTTCAGACTCCTACAAGAGCTTTCTAATAAAATAGTCGCCAGCCTACAGAAAGGAATGTAGAAAGAACCGTGAGTCACATGGGCAGACACAGCACTGAAGAGCCCACACCAGAGACTTGGGTGAATGACTTCAAGCTGAAAGCTGCTTCCTATGAAGCATGTCACATCTTACTGTGGGGAAGCAGGAGATGGCATCTGTACTTACCAACTTAAAGACTCTCTAAACCCAGAGAACGTCACAGGACAAGTCAGAACATAGTAGAACAAGCCTAGAACCCACATCTTCAGGTCCCCAAGACCATGTTTTTTTTTTTTTGGTAGCACCCATTCTTTAATCTATTTCATGGAGGAGTGAAATTCAAAAGTTCCTCCCCTTTGTACCAAGCTCTCCATGCTTCCCTAACCTACTCCTTAAATGGCTGTTGGGGTCAGTTACCAGAACCATGTTCAAAGTCTTTCAGCTTGAAGGTGCATTTTCTCCCCCCATCAAGGAAAAAAAGTGAGCAAGAAAAGCATCATGGCCACTTTTCTGCTATGAAACTAGTCCATAAAAGCAGAGGGGTATTCCTAATGAAAATATGAGAAAGGAACCAGCAGACATGATTTTCTACAGCTAACCACACCTTCACAGTCCCAAAATTGACTTAGAGGTACAAAAAGATAATAATCTCATTCTACTGACTGGTTGTTGGTTTAAAAATGGGCTTATTTTTTGAAAAATGTCATCTTAAAGACAGTAATAATATTTGACATTTTTATAGTACTAATAAGCTTAGCCAAAGTGCTATATGTCTATTATGTCACTCAAGCCTTACAACAACCTCATGAGCATAGGTATCACCACCCTATTTTGCAGATGAGGAAACTGAGGCTCAGAAAGCTTAAGTGACTAGCCTAACTAATCACCTAAGTGAGTATCAGCGGTGGAATTTAAACCCAGGTCTTCCTGATTCCAAGCCCAGTAACATTCAGTGACCTAGTCAGTATAGATTTCAAACAAGGCATCAAACAGGGAGGTATCCACATGTTTAACAAAGATATCCATGGCCACAGAAGATGTGCTGTGCTAAGGGCAAACAGAAGAGGGACTCTCTATTGATGGAGAGGTTCTACAGTGCTGCTGTTTGAAGATGACTTTGGGCTAAGTGCTTTGAATCCTGGAACAGGATTGGCCTTTCAAATAAGATCTATGTCATTCAAAAGAGATCAACGTAGCCATCCACACAGAAAAAGCAAAGTGGATGAGGAATATATATTGCACAGATAATAAAGCAGCCTGTTCAGTTCATGAATACGTAATTAATAATAACTATTTGTTGTTCAGTCTTTCAGTCACGTCCAACTCTTCAGACATAACGTAGCCTGCCGGGCCCATCTATCCTCCACTCTCTCTCAAAGTGTGGCCAAGTTCATGTATCCTTCTTATCCTCTGCCTCTGGCATCCCCTTTTCTTTTTGCCTTGAATCTTTCCCAGCATCCGGATATTTTTTGATGAGTTCCACTTTCTTATTATGTGGCCAAAGTATTTAAGTTGAAGCTTAAATGTTATGTATGATAATATCATATATAATAGAATATTACACATAATATATAAATAAAATAATAAAAGGTAACATTTATATAGTGCTTACTATGTGCCAGGAACTATACTAAACACGTTACAATTATCGTCTGCTTTGATCTTCATAACAACCCTGGGAGGTAGGTGCCATTATTATTTCCATTTTACAGATGAGGAAACTGAGGCAAATAGAGGTTAAGTGACTTTCCCAGGGTCATACAGCCAGTAAGTGTCTGAGGCCAGATATAAATGCAAATCTTCCTGACTCCAGATATGGTATTCTATCTACTGAGCCAACTAGCTGCCCTATAACTTGGACAATCGTTGAAGGTGGGCAATGAGCTGGAAGGAAGTGAATTGAATCAGATTTGAGAAACTATGTGATGATTTAAGTGACCCCAGGCTTTTCATTGTGGTGAAAGGCGATCTTCTGAACCCTAGGAATCTCCCAGTGATACTACAAGACAGCACATCATAGAACACCATGGAACACCATGGAACACCATGGAATGCCAGGATTTCAGAAGAATTGCAGGTGACCCAAAGAGCAGGTGAATGGCAGGTGCAAGCAGCCTGCTGCATACTAATGTGCACACAGGAATCTGTATGAAAGACCTCTAAAGGAAGGACCAGAAAGGAGGTGATTCATTCTTGTAGCAAGAGTAAGGGAGAATAGCAGAGAAGCATGGGAAGTCTTCCACCAACTGATGTGAAGTAAAGTAAGCAGAAACAGGAAAGCAATCTACATAATGATTGCAACAATGTAAATAGAAAGAAAGAAAAAACCAAAGTTATGTAATTATGATGTTCAAGCTTGACCCCCAGGAAAAGAGGGGAAAATATATCTTTCTCCTTTGTTTGCAGGGGTAAAGAACTATAGGTGTAGAACATTGGATATGTTGTCAGACTTGGTTGATATGCTGGCTAACTTTGCAAAACTATTTATTTTTCTCTATTTAATTCTTGGTTACAATGAGTGACTGTGAAGAGGCAGAGATATATCTCTATCTGAAAATAAAGGCAAATTAAAAACAAAAAATAGTAATACACATCTTTTTATTTTAAGAGCAAGGATAACAACACGGATAGCCCAAGCATTGCACTGAGATCCCTTAAATGTTAAAAGAACCAAAGAAAGTCCTTCAGTTCATTAGATGGATCTCCTATGAGGATTGATAAAAAGGTGTGAACAAGAGTCCCACAAGAGAGTTGAGGTTTAATATGAAGGTATCTTTTTCCATTCTTTGTACAGGAAAACATTTATGTTTGTTTATACTTTTCAAGTACATAATAATAAAAGAGGAATTTTATTTTTTCAATACAATGCAGGATGAGGAGAAATAGGGGTAGTTTCTGATTTAATGTGCAGAGGTGGCAAGGGTACCTATTCTAATGAAATAAATCTTTTGAAGTAATGAGGTACTCTCCCTCTCCAAAGCCCCAGTCTCTGCAAAGCCTTTTGAGATATCTGGTGAAAGGTCCTAGCAAAACCTTCCTTGGGCATATGGAATGAAGCTTTAGGGCTAGGATAGTCATTGAGACTTTTTGGTTTCATGAAATTACTTCCAGATTTCTGAGGAGATCACTTCAACTTGATGCTAAATCAGTCTTACTGACCAACCTGGAGTGAAGCCTTAGTTCTAGATGGAGAAATATGCAGGAGCATCTGCCGTGACCCACTAAGTCCTTCCCCAAAGAGAGAATGCCCACTTCAACAGACAGGGTTATTATGAGTCATGAATTTTTTTTGTTAAAGGACAGAAAAACAGAGTCAATTACTTTTTTTCCAGAGTGAAAAGTTAAAAGCTGAAATGCTGTTGCCCTAGGAAACAGAATTCTGTTTATACCCTGTTCCCTTCCCCAGTTACTGACCAGAGGGGAAGCCAATAGAAAATTATAGACTGTCCTTGCATCTCTGGATAATGCGGGAGTTGTCCTCAGGGATGAAGAAGAAAAGGGTGGCTTCACAGGAGGATCCTGAGTATGGTGAGGAAGGATAGAGTGAGGGGAGGAGGAAGAGTTGAAGGTGGTAGTGTAAATGTGATTCACATGTGTGGGACTGTCTCTGAATACTTATCATAGTTTACCTCTACCAGAAAGAGGGAGACAAGGAGAGAAGGGGAGGGAGGAGGAAGGGGAGAGAGAGAGAGAGAGAGAGAGAGAGAGAGAGAGAGAGAAATAGCATGGCACAGAGGATAGAAGAGTTAACCTCAAAGGACCTGAATTCAGGTCTTGCTTCTGACACAAGCTGACTGTGTGATCTTAAGCAAGTCACTTAATTTCTCAAAGCAACAGGTATCTCTCTAAGACTAGCAATTGCAGAGAAGATGCCAACCTGAAGCGATAGAGAGAATTTGTTTACTAAGAGATCCCCACGCTAATGAAAACCTAAGCCCAGTCTCTATTCCTGTGTTTGTGAGTGCAGAATGGAGATGATTTTGGATATATGTGGAAGGCTTGGGGTTGTTCTTGCTGAGAGCAGCCTGTGCTATTCTTTCCCTCAACTCCGTAAGAGGAGAGGGGGAAAGGAATAAGCATTTTCATAGTACCTACTATGTGACAGGCACTGTGCCAAGCACTTTTACAAGTATTGTCTCATTCGATCCTCACGACAACCCTGTGAGATAGGTGCTGTCATCGTCTCCATATTACAGTTGAGGAAACTGAGGCAAACGGGTTAAGTGACTTGCCCAGGTCATGCAGTTAGTAAACATCTGAAGCCAGATTTGAATTTAGTCCTTCCTGACCCAGGCCCAGCATTCTGTCTGTGGCTGCACTAGCCACCTCTGAGGTCATAGATTTAGAGCTTTAGAGCTGAAAGAAATTTAAAAGTCACCTATCCAATCCCCTCATTTTACAGAAAAGGAAACTGAGGCCTTACTTCACAGTAATGTCTTATATTACTAGGACTCCTCATTCTTTCGTAAAGCATTTTTCACATAGGTAATCTCTTTTGAGCTACATAACAGCCATGTGAGGTTGTTAGAACACATAGTTTTGTACTCATTTTATATCTGGAGAAACTGAGGCACAAATACACAAGGTCAATGAAGCAAATCAGAGGTGGAGCTGAATCTCTTGACTTGGAGTTCTGGACTCTCGCCACTGTAGGGTGATAACTCGCTCATCCCCACCCCCGCACACTCTCTCTCTTTATACCTTCTTCCTCATCTCAAATTCAAATCAGCAACATGAAACAGCTATCTCCACAATGGAAAGAGGGCTGGATGCAAGTGTCTCGCTGCTCCCTGGAAGTCTTACTTATGGCTGGGCAGTGATCTTGGTGCAGACAAAAAGGAGAAAGGCTGCTGGTGTTTCCAGAGTTTTTTGGAGCTGTGCCAAGGGACGGACAGGTTCTGCAGTCTTGGTAGCGCTCTGCTAGCAATCACGATCTCCTTCCCCACCCACGTCAAGAAAAGGAAATAGAAGGAAGCTGGCCATCCTTTATGGGGGGGGGGGGAGAAGGGAAAGAGAGAGGGAGAGAGGGAGGGAGGGAGAGAGAGAGAGACAGAGAGACAGAGAGAGACAGACAGACAGACAGAGAGACAGAAAGACAGAGACAGAGATAGAGACAGAGACAGAGAGAGTGAGAAACAGAGATGGAGACAGAGACAGAGACAGGGAGACAGAGATAGAGACAGAAAGACAGAGACAGAGACATACACAGAGACATATACAGAGAGAGACAGGGGAAGAGACAGACAGAAACAGAGAGAGACAGAGACAGAGAGACAGAGACAGACAGAGACACAGAGTCAGAGAGACAGACAGAGAGAGAGAGAGAAATGTACACAGAGAGAGAGGAAGAGAGACAGAGAGAGAGGAGAGAGAAGGGGGAGAGAGAGAGACAGAGAGAGAGAGAGAGGAAGAGAGACAGAGAGAGAGGAGACAGAAGGGGGAGAGAGAGAGAGAGAGAAAGCCCAGATCCAGAGGTCCGTGGCAGCACTGGGAGTTCTCCAAGGTGCTAAAATAAACCTAGGGAAGGATCAGATTTCTCGACTGAAATAACCCAATAGCAGCAGCCTTAGAAATCTGAACTGAGAAAACAACACCCGGATGAGAAGGGACTGGGATAAGGAAAGACAGTTATTAATAATACTTTAATATAGATTCCTTTTTCATTTTTGTTTGTTTGCTGCACAGTTGTATGGCTTCCACCCTGGATTGAAGGCAAACTCAGTCTCTCCCCTTCCCTTCCTTTTCCCATAAACTTCATTTGCCTCCCTGTGGTTTATTTCCAGTTCAGCCTATGAACTGCTATTGAATGAAACTGGAATTCAGCACGAGTTCAGCATCATTGCTCCCCTCCCTTCTGCCCTCCCTACCTCTTCCTTCATTTCTGCAGTACCCATTACCAGAGTCCAGGAAGTTCCTTTCCATCTCTAACATTCTATGATTCTGTTGGGTTTTGTTAGTGATGGGTTGTTCCGGTCCCCTCCCCCCGCCCCCCACCAGTGTCTAAGAATTGCAGCTAGGTGGTTAGAGTGCTTGGACTAGAGTCAGGAAAACTCATCTTCCTGAGTTCAAATCTGGCTTCGGACACTTACTAGCTGTGTGACTCTGAGCAAGTCACTTAACCCTGTTTGCCTCGATTTGCTCATCTGTAAAATGAGCCAAAGAAGGACATGGCAGACCATTCCAGTACCCTTGCCAAGAAAACCCCAAATGGGATCAGGAAGAGTCAGACATGACTGAAAATGACTGAATTCAAGAATTTCAGGATAAGATTTTGCCAATCCCATCTGGTCTCAGTGTACCAATACTTATTATCTTTGTGGCCACAGGTCTCTTCACTTTTTTCATTCTCAGTTTTCTCACTTACAAAATGGAAAATATAACATTTGCACTTTCTACATCATGGGATTTTTGTGAAGAAAACACTTTGTAACCCTTAAACTATTAGTTAAATTGAGTTGTTAAGGTGACTTATTTTTATGGATCCAAGAGAACGATCTTAGTTTATAGATTTAGGGCTCACCTAGTCTAGCACTTCATTTTGCAGATGAGGGAAATTAAGTAAGGCCCAGAGAGATTGAGTAACTTGTCCAAATCACACAGGTAGTAACTGGCAAGACTGGAATTCAATCCTAGTTCCTCTGACATATTCAAAGCTTTTTTCACTGTATTCTTATACCCCACTGTACCCTTCTGCCTCTGATAAATTGATCCTACTTAACATTAATAATCTGTACCACACTGTCCAGCATTTATTCACACAAACTTGTATTATTTTTGTCTCACATGTTTGAGTTTTGTTCTGGAAACTGGGACCATATCTCAAACACATTCCGTCTCCCTCACCGTTCCTAGCACCTAGTGGGCACTCAGTAAAGAACTGTCAATTAATTGATTACATATGTGCAATCAGCCCAGCAAGAAGTAGCTCAAGATTAACATTTCCATTTTCAGCAGCACACAGGGCAGTCCATTTCTTGAGGTCAGTCAACCCCTGAGTCCATGGCAGAGCTGGCTCTCTGCACCCCAGTTGTTCATCTCCCTGAGGCCTGAGACAACTGTTGTCTCCACACCCTGTCTAGAGCAGCATCCAGTCATCCCTGAGATGCTGACACACACTGTCAGGATATTAATAGCAACAGCCCAAAAGGGCTAGGTTTCTCAGTCTTCTTTTGAGACCCAGCAGGGTCATATGGTCCTTGGTGGCTATGATTACATCTGGGTGGCTAGGGAGGACAGAGTGAGGTGCCACCCCATGGAAGAGCTGGGCTTTGCAGCCGAGTCCTGAGAAGAGGCTGCCATGGGGCATCTCTGGCACCTGAGAAAGTCTGATTAGCTACACATTATCCATTGTTATCAACTGAAAAGGGTGGGGAAATTGCTAGATAAGAATCCACACTTGTGTCACCAGGAAGCCCATTTCTCACATAGTTTGAAGTATATTTGAAACTCCAATGTCCAACGAGGGGAAAGAAAGGTGTCTATAGGCCCGGCTCTCTTAATCAGGCCAGGCAGATGACTAAAGACTTGTTCACAGCTCCAGGCCAGTCTGAACTGGAATGATCAAAGGCTGGAGGGACCCTTTTCTTCTATGCTCTTTGGATTAGGTCATTTACTCCAAAGCCACAAAGAGTATCTGAGGCATTGCCAAAGATGGCAATAGGCCACCTCCTCACTCCCCCAATCACCACATGATGCTTCCCTCTTCCTTCTTCCCAAGGATAGTGGATGGTGTTCCTGGGAGGCCACAGGCAGCATTCGGGAGAAGCTGGTAGGTAAGAGATTTCCTTAACCTGTCCAGCTGTCAAGGCAGCTATCTCCCTGACAAATGAACAGTCAGGTCCCTGGACCCTGAGCCAGGAGGCCCGAGTAATCTTTGCCACTCATTTCACTCATCCCAAATAAGCCAGCTTTCATCTTTCAGTCACCCCTAAATTGGGACAAAAAGCCACAATATTATGAAAGAAAAAATACTTTAAGCTCCTCTGACTTCACGGCTGGGAGGGGAGAGGGAAGAATGGATCTGAGTTGGACCCTCCTCCAGAAGCAGATTCAGGATCCCCAGATGAGTGTTACTGAGCTGGTGGCCAGGCTTCTGCACTTTTGCAAAGTTCTGATGCTCTTGCAGGAATCTCCTGGGAGTAGATCCATTACCCAGACCATTTTATCACACCTCTCTCTAATGGAAATCAAATCCTACAAATTTCAATTAGATTGGGCTGTGTTGTACAGAAGCCAAATCTAGTACCAGGGGGAAAAATTGACTGCCAGTCTAATGAAATGCTGTCAGAGTGGGTGTGGCAGAATTGACATAGGCCAGGGCTGGGGGCCAGGAAGACTTGAGTGGTAATGCTTTCTCTTCCATTAACTCCATCTAGTGCCAGGCATGAGGCTCTTAGTCTCAGCTCCACCGTCTATTATATGGGGCTAGGACAGCCCCCTTAGAGCAAGCGAGGAGGCTGGACTGGCTTATTGAAGGTCTGCTGAGGAAATCATGAATAACCTGGGTTATCTGTAATTCTCAGCTCTCAAAGAAAATGCTGATTTAAAGCACCATCAGGGCTGGCCTGTAAAAAAAGACTTCAGTTGGCATAAGAAGCAACAAAATTAAAAACCAGAAATCAAAAACTACATTTCCCAGAGTTCCTTAAAAGACTGGAAGCAATTGGAAGATTTAAATAGCCCAGGCCCAAAGCAGTCAGACTTCAGCTGGGAGAATCACCCTCCTCTTCTGCACATCCATTGGACATAATCCCTGCTTTTCAGAGCCGGATTGGCTACCGAAGCTGGCATTAATTTTTCCTTCAAGCTTGGTAGCAGCAATGAAGTAAACAGCCATGTGCATTCCTCTACTCTATATTTAACTACAGCGGTTTGTGCAGGAGAGGTCTGCAAGAGGAGGGAATTGTGGTTCTTTACAGAAGCTCCTGGCTTGGGGGAGAGAGTGCAGCTATCTGAGTGGGGTATCCCTGGCTCATCTTGGGCAGAGGGCCTTTCTCTTTGTGAGCCAATCCAAGGCTGTCATGCCAGCCTCTCAAAGCAGGTCCCGGGCACGGGACCGAAATAATGTTCTAAACAGGGCTGAGTTCCTGTCACTGAACCAGCCTTTAAAGGGGGCTCAGGAAAATAGGAGCTCAAGCAGGAAGACAACAGGCCCATCTGTGCAGGCCCCGCCACTGAATGAGGGGTCCAAGGAGCGGAGGCAGTCCCAGCAGCTGCCCGAAGAGGACTGCATGCAGCTAAACCCATCCTTCAAGGGAATCGCGTTCAACTCCTTGCTGGCTATTGACATCTGTATGTCCAAGAGACTGGGCGTTTGTGCCAACCGAGCTGCCTCCTGGGGCAGTGCCCGATCTATGGTCAAACTCATTGGGATCACAGGGCATGGGATCCCTTGGATTGGGGGCACCATTATCTGCCTGGTGAAGAGCAGCACTCTTGCAGGACAAGAGGTCCTAATGAATCTGCTGCTGGGTAAGTGAGACCCTCTCCTTACAGTCCTGCCAGAGAGAAATCCATTTTTGCCACTCCTGTCCCCACCCCCAAACCTGGAACCTTACACCCTGAGTTTCCATCCAGGGAAACCAGATAGAACAATTTAATGAGGTTAATCAAGAAAGCATTTTCATACCGGAGCCAGAGATGCCCTAGAAATGGAAAAGTATCTAGACATATGGAAGGGGGGATCAGAAATGGACTTTAAATAAGGACCCTTGCAAAGATAGAATAGAAAGTGCTGTCAGAGGTGAGGCTGAAAGTTTAAGGAAAAAACCCTGCAACAAAGCATTGGCCTTTCTTTCCAGGGCCTCAGAGCAAGATGAGACCTAGAAAAAACTATTTGAAATTTTAATATGCTCAAATGTTCCCTAAAATACTTCTTTGGAGAGAGATCTGGGGAGTCTGATGGTGACTAACTACAGACTAGCTGGTGGAAGGACATTAGCTCTTCTGTTGGAAGGCTCAAACTCCTTTCATGTGGGTCAGACTTCGATGACTTTGGACTAATTCCTTGTCAACATAAAACTTTGCTCAGTAGTTCCTTCCCACTACAAGGAGCTCAGTGTTGCCCCTGGTCTCCATCCTCCCCTCTAGAGAGCATCATTCTAGAGTCTGTGTGAATCGGTCCCTTGTTTTGGCCCTGAAAGTAGACCCACCTCTCTCTATACTGATACCATTTTTGTGTGTGGGGAGGATATATACTGTGCTTAGGGCTTTGTTCCCAAGGGATCAGAATGTGTCAGGTCTGAGGACCCCACCCATAACTTCTGCCAGGACTAATGTCCTCATCTGCCCCTTTTCCAAGGTAAGACACTAGAGAAGAGGGCCCTTTTGTCTAGTTGACTTGTTTTTCTTGGCCACCAGTAAATATCCATTTAGGGCTCACCCTGTGCCAAGCATGGGGCAGAAAGCATACAGAAGTCCCTCCCTCTGGAACTGTGACTCCCAGGCCTGGCTTTGTGCCACCCTAGAGTGTCAGTGGGTAAGCTGTGAACTTCTGCCTACATTCCCAAAATAAAACTAATTTTGATCCACTCTGATATGGAAATTAATGTATGTGTCTCATTCAGAAGGTGTGGAAGGATAAAATATCAAAGAACGAAAAGCAAAGAAGGCCATAAGCAGCTAGGTGATGCGGTGGATAGAGTGCTGGGCCTGAAGGCCGGAGGACCTGAGTGCAAATCTAGCATTAGACTCCTAACTAGCAAATCATTCAAGCTCTGCCTCAGTTTCTGCAGCTATAAAACGGGAATGATAACAGGACCTCCCTTGCAGGGTGGCTGTAAGGATCAAATGAGATAATCTTTGTAAAAAGCTCTTAGCCACAGCGCTTGCTCCTTGCAGTTGCTAAACAAATCCTTATTCCTTTCCTTTCCCACAACTCTAGAGAAGTTGGGGGTCATAGCTCTTGGAACTAAGATTCTCAAGGTGGCAATGTGGGTAGCTGTGTCTTTCCTTTCAATGTCTTCCTTGCCTCTCTCTCCCTTTGGCCCTTCTCCTTCATGGAACTCAAAGGTCTCGGTTGGTTAGCGGTGGTTTGTTTGGTTGGTGGGGTACAAAGTAGGAGCAGCTGATCCATGCACCCATTTATTTGGAGAAGCTTTCCCGGAGAGAGTTAAGTTATGGAGAACAGCCTTGGGAGGGAGGGAGAGAAGCTAGTTGAATGAGGAACATGAAGTTGTTCTCAGGATCTTGGGGTTGAACAGTGGGAAAACCAGATGTATATGAACATCAGAAGTCTGGAACAAATGACTCAGCTACTCGTTCTTAGCCCATGTTCCCTAGAAAGTGACCAGGTTAGCTTACTTCTCTGACCCTTAGAATATAGTGTGTTGTTAAAACCAGAAGATACTTTAGACAGTGTGACACAGTGGAAAGAGCAGCGGCTCATGGGAGATAGAAGAATCCTAGCTCTGCTCCTTGTCATTTGTGAGTTTGAACCCTGGACGGTACTATTTAGTAGCTGCAAAGGATCAAAAAGCACTTATTTAGTGTTTCCTATGTGTAAGAAGCAAAGAGGATATGAAGACAAAGCAAAAAATACTCCCCTCAAGGAGCTCACATTCTACCGGGAGAGACAACATACAAATAAATAGGTGTATACAAGATACATGCACAATAGATTGAAGATTACCTTAGAGCGGAAGGTATATTAGCAGCTGGGGGGAACAGGGAATGGCCTACTGTACAAAGTGGCATTTGAGTCAAGTCTTTTTTGAGATTGGTTCTCCCCATCTTGCACAGGTGAGAAGTTCAGCAGTCGCTCATGGGCCAGATTCCACTGGTGATGATCACAGAAGCTTTCAGTTGTTCCACTACCAACCTGAACTGGCCTGTTCTTCCTCAGGCAGCCTGATGCCCCTTCCTGCCCGCTTCCCGCCCCAAAGGGGGCTCACTATGTTACTGCTGGACTTAGTGTAGATGCCTGATCAGCTTTAGACTTACCACAGCTCAAAACTCCTGAGCTGAAAAGATCCATTAGCTTCCCTGGTCTCAGCCTCCCTGGTAGTTGAGATTAAAGGCTTGTACTACCATGCCAGGTTTGAGCTAAATCTTGAAGGAGGCTTGGGATCCTAAAAGATGGATACGAAGAGGGAGACCATTCCAGATATGCAAAGGCCCTCACTGCACCTGTTTCCTTTTCTGTAGAGTAAGGGGGTTAGACTAAATGACCTCTAAGGTCTTTTCCAGCTCTATGAATTTTTTTTTTTAGTTTTTTTTTTTGGCAGGGCAATTGGGATTAAGTGACTTGCCCAAGGTCACACAGCTAGTGTAATACATGTGTCAAGTGTCTGAGGCTGGATTTGAACTCAGGTCCTCCTGCCTCCAGGGCCGGTGCTCTACTCACTGTGCCACCTAGCTGCCCCCAGCTCTATGAATTTGATTCACTGTGTATTTGTGTCATCTTTTAGGGTTCTTTTATTTATCTTACCAAGTCAACAAGCACCTACTATGTGCCGGGCTAAGTGCTAGAGATGCAAAGAAAGTAAAAAACCATCCCTGCTCTCAAGGAGCTCACAATCTAATGAGAGAGAGAGAGAGAGAAAGAGAGAGAGAGAGAGAGAGAGAGAGAGAGAGAGAGAGAGAGCATGTGAACACTTACAAGCAAGATATGAACAGAATAAATTGGAGATGATCTCAGAGGGAAGGCATTAACATTAAGAAGCACCAGAGCTATGTTCTTTCTTATGAACTGCTGTATGAACTTTCAAAAAATATTTGGTTTTCTTTGTAATTTTATGTATTTTATGCATTTAAACACATTATTCTCAGAGGTACCCATAGGCTTTACCACGAAACCAAACCAGTTAAGCACCCTTGCCCTATAGGATACCACTCATTCCACCCTGTGGGATACTAAATCCCATCGTGTGGGAGTAGTTGGATCTCTTTTTCTTGTCTGAATTGATGTGAGCTCTAGGAAACAGATAGAATATATAGAAACTATATAGAACACCAACTTGGCCATCCATATGGAAATTAACCAAATTGTGGACAGATAGTTATATGTGCAATCCCAGTCTGATTTCCCCTGCCCCAACAAGTCTCTGGGGACCACTTCCCTCTCAGTAAGATCAGTAAGATTGAGCTCAGGTAAGCAAACCTATTTTAATCTTAGCCTGAACCAGGCGGCAAGAAGGAAAATTAGTACTCTTCTTAAAAATGTGCATTATGGAGCTAAATGAAAATTATTTTGGCATTATCTACTTTATGGGTTTATCCACATGGTAGGAACCTTTTCCTGTAATTGGTCAGTCAACCACATTTATTAAGTGACTATTATGTGCCAATCCCTGTGCTAAATGCTGGGGATGTGAAGAAAGGTAACAGACCCTGCTCTCAAGGAGCTCACAGTCTGTTAGTTGAGACAACATGCAGACAACTATGTACATGCAAGATAAGATAAATTGGAAATAATCAACAGATGGCAAAAATTAGCATTAAAGGGAATATTGAAAGCCAGCAGAGTTGATTGAGTTGATTGAGTGTGTGTGTGTGTGTGTGTGTATGTGAGAGAGAGAGAAAAGGGGAGGAGAGAGAGAGAGAGAGAGAGAGAGAGAGAGAGAGAGAGAGAGACAGAGACAGAGACAGACAGAGAGACAGAGAGACAGAGAGAGAGGGTCAAACTTGCACTTTATGAAGATCAGTTTGGAAGCTGGATGGAGGATGGACTGGAGTGTTTAGAGACTTGTGGCAAGGAGACCACCCAGAAGACTATTGCTATAATCTGGGAGTGAGGTGGTGAGACTCTGGACCAGGGTGGTGATAGTATGAGAGGACAGAAAGGAGCACATATAAGAGATGTCGTGAAGGTAGAAATGATTGGATATGGAGTTAAGAGAGTGAAGAATCAAGGATGACACCTCCGTTTTGAGCCCAAGTGGGCGAGGAGATAGTGAGTACCCTCTACAGTAATAGGGAAGCTAGGAAGAGGGTAAGATTTGGCTTGGGGTGGGGAGAGAATAATGAAATCAGTTTTGGACATGTTGAATTTAAGATGTCTATAAGACATCCAGTTCAAAACATCCAATAGGCAATTGGAAATCTGAGACTGGTGGTCAGCAGGGAGGTTAGAGCTGGACAAATGTAAGCGATCAGAATAGGAATATGTCTTCCCCTCCTGGGATTGGCTGGTTGTGGTTCACGCTTAAATGAAAGAATGGAATCAGCTCTGTCTCCAGCAGTACTCATTTTTTGTTTGCTACCAAAAGAGGAAGTCTTTCAGATATATTCTCGTCTTTATAGATGCTGACAATATATTGTAAGATATTTTCATTTCTCAGCCCCACCTTTAATTAAGATTCGATAGCAGTGGGTACAATGACCTTGAATCAATTCATCAACATCCAGGCACTACTGGGTATTGGGGATACACAGATAAAAATTAAGCAGTCACTGTATTCAAGAAACTTATGTTCTGCCAGAGAAAACATTATGCATACATTGAAGAACATGCAAAAAATACACAAAGCTAAAACCAAGTAATTTGGGGCAGCACAGGTGCATTAGGGCCGGGGTCGGGGGAGTGGGGATAAGGGGGAATCAGTCTAGGTCTGAGATAGGAGGTAGTGCTTTAGCTGAGCTTTGAAGGAGGCTAGAGCTCTGGAGATGAGGAGAGAGGCTATTATAAGCATTAGGGACAACATGTGTAAAGGCACAGGTGAGATGTGGACAACAAAGAACCCAGCCTGAGTGGACTGAAGAATGTGTGAAGGAGACTAATGGGTAATTAAAAATGTAGGCCAGGGCCAGATTGTGAAGGACCGAATGCCAAAACACAGGAATTTGCATCTGATCCTAGAGGGAATAAGGAGCCACAGTGCTTGAATAAGCACATAACATGATCAGACCTGTTTTTTTGTTTTTTTGGATTCTCACTTTAGTAACTATGTGAAGTATAGATAGGTGAGGGGAGGCAATGGAGGAAAAGACCAATGGAGGTTACTGCAACAGAACAAGCAAGAGATGATGAGGGTAATAACTAGAGTGGTGGCCCTGTGAAGAGAAAGAGACATTCAGGATATATCATAGAGGCAAGGAAAATTAGCAAGCATTTATTAAGCACCTACATTTATTAAGGACAGTGCCAGCGCTGTGATAAACACTGGGGATACAAAAAAAAAAGGCAAAACAGTCTGTTCTTGAGGCACTCACAATCTAATGGGGTAGACAGCAAGCAAACAAATATGTACAAATAAGCTAAACACAGGATAAGTAGGAAATAATTAACCTAGAGGGAAAGCACTAAGGTTAAGTAGGGCTGAGAAAGGCAAGATTTGACAACCGATCAGAATGAGAGCTACAGAATCAAGTGTGATTCTGAGGTTGTGAACTTGGGTGACCAGAAGTATCATGGTACCTTTGACTGAAATAGCGAAGTTCAGAAAAAGGGTGAATTAGAGAGAAAAATGAGTTCCATTTTGGACATCTAGGGTGATGGGTAAGAGATTAGACTTGTTCTATTTGACCACAGAAGGCAGAAATAGGATCAGTGGGTGAATTTTGTTGGAGATGCAAATTTCAGCCAAACAGAAAAAAGCTTCCTAACAATTTGATTTTACCAAAAAAGCATAAAGGGAAGCCTAGGAAAATGGTGCACTCCCTGCCTCTGAAGATCTTCAAACAGGAGCCTCCTTGCTGGGAACAATGTAGGGGAAGGTTCTTGCTGAAATGTGGATTGATCCAAAAACCCCTTCCAATTCTGAGATATGATTCTATGATTGGACCCTGACTTTAAGGAAGGGATACTTAGAACAACTAAGCTCCTTATGCTTCCTTTTAACAACTTCCCTTATCCAAGGTCCACCAGCACTCTTCACCATCCAATTTACGTCCAGCAGAGTTTCTCTTTCAGACCTTTGAGCAGGAAGCCAAGTCATCCATCCTCCAGAGCACCCCTAACATTGGCATGTTAAAGAGAAGTCAGTTGTAAATGGACCAGGCACCGGAAGTAGGAGAATCAGACCTGGATCCCTATAGCTATCTCATCAGTCTTCTGGAACCATGGTTGGTCATGGCATTGCCCAGAGTTCCTAAGTCTTTCAATTTTTTTTTGCCTTTACAATGTTGTTGTTATTATAGAAATTGTTCTCCTGGCTCTGTTCACTTTGTTCAGAATCATTTCATATAAGTCTTCTCAGGTTTCTTTGGAACCTTTCATTTCATCATTTCTTGTGGCATAATAGCATTATATTGTTAGTATTACTATGTTCATACACCATAATTTGTTCAGCCATCCCCAAAGTAATGGGCATCCCCTTAGCTTTCAGTTCTTTGCCACTACAAAAAGATCTGCTTTACATATTTGTGGTATATATGAGTCTTTTTCCTCTTTCTTTGATCTCTTTGTGGCAAAGGTCCAGTAGTAGCACTGCTGGGTCAAAGGGTATGCACACTTTAGTGACTTTGGGGCACAGCACCAAACTGCTTTCTAGAATGGCTTGATAAACTCCTGGTGATATACTCAGATATATCTCTGTGTTGGTAAACAAAATGGGCTCTTAGCACTCAGTTCAACCAAGTGCCCTTGAAGAGTTTGGCCTTTGTTTCCTTGATTAGATTTGGGTGTCCTTGGTGCCTCCTTCCCTCAGGGGAGGGCCTAGTTTACACATGAGTTTGAGTGACATGCTTGGGACATCAGAGGCTTTTAGACCACATGGGTTCAAGTCACCTCTTTGTGACGATTCTAGGTCATGTGGGTGAGTCGCATGTGTGACTCACCCTTGACCCTGAAAAAGATATAAAACCAGGGGTTGGCTTTCTCTTTTTCGGAGCTCTTACCCACAGCCATGGTGGAGTGCATGACTCTGGGCCAGCCCTTGTTATGAGCTCCTGGGCTGAACCTAGATTTTGGTAACTGAATTATATTTGGTCTGTCTGTTGATGTTTGTAATCTGTTTGTATTTGCTCCGAAGTTCAGGGTGCTGGTTCTTTCCCCTGAACTAAGTGAATGGTATTCGTATGCTGAACTAAAGTAAGCTTGTCAACCCCTTAACGTTGCTTTCCTTACTAAAGCAGACCAAAAGAACCTGGGCTTTGGCAGCATGCTTGTTGTTGGGCTTGTGTTGGTTTTTCACCCCCACAACGGCTGCTAGCTGGATTGTTGAAACAGTCTCTCTGGGCCTATTCTCTAGTAGGCACTGTTCTCTGCTGGGGCTATACCTATCTAGGTGTGGCATCTTATCTCTACTATTTCTTATCTCTCTCTCCTGGCCTTTAACTGGAATCCTTGGCTGACTTACTACCTCTTCCTCAGAAGAGGAGAAATGGGCCCCCTCAGCTCACTTTTACATCAATACAAAAGCCTATGCTTTATCTCTTTTAAAAGATTAGATTTCTCTCATACCCAGTCATCAAACAAATAAAGAAAACTTCAGCTGCTTTCTCTCCATAAGGAAGGAGATCTGTCACTCTCAGAATCTTCACCTCCAAGGACCAGGATCTTTCTTGGAACACAGAACAGAAATCTGGCTAATGAGAGCCTGAGGGCATTTGGTCAGTCTCTGAATCCCTTCCTCCTACTTGCAGGCTCAACATCTCTCTAACTTACGGTAAAATATAAGTTCCCTTGGATGCCCATCAATTTCTAATTGCCAGAGGGCAATCCTCTCAAGTAATTTCAGGAGCTGCCTTCCAACGAACCTTTCTCTGGGTCTGGGCCCCAGAATTTTCTGTAGGCTTTCTAGATCCTTTGGGTATCTCCATGCACAGGAATCTGAGCAAGCACAAAAATTCAGAGGGCAAAGTCATTGTTTTCCTCCTGGTCCATATTGCGTGGTATAATGAAAGACTGTCGTCTAAATTCCAAATCTGAAACCACTCTCTCGACACTGGCAACCTTTCTGAACCTCAGTATTCTCACCTGTAAAAGTAGGAACTCATAATTCTAGTAGTTACCTCACAGCACCATTGTGAGGCTCACATGAGATCATGAAGCTGAAGGACCTCACGAATTTTAAAGCACTATATCAATGTCCATTTTTGTCATTCCTGCATTTATTATGTGTGTGAGACCAACAGCAGGCTCCCAGGTTTTGAATGATACTACCTAGATAGAAGAATCCTGTACCAGAACTCACGACTCCAGTCCTAGTTTGGGTCTGAGGCAAGTCATTTAACTTTCATGAGACTTTGTTGCTTTGTCTATAACACCAGGCAGCTCGATTTCTAGTTCTTTTTGAGGTGTTGAAGGTTACTTTTGTGTGGGGTTCCTCCTAGGTGGATTTGAATTTTAAGAGTCAGGAAAGGGTAGTGTTTAACCCAAACAATTGATTTAAGTGTAGGCATCAATGGTGGAGAGACTTGAGTGAAGGTTTTCCCACCTTTTTAATCATATCATCAAGCGTAAGATCAATCTCTCCAAAAATCAATGAATATTTATTATGTACCTACTATATATCAGGCACTGGGGTTACAAATATATATAATGAAAGCCCCAACCTCAAGATGCTTAAAAAATATATTTCTTTCTTCCCTTTCTTTCTCTGTTTCTCTTTCTCTTACTCCCTCCCTTCTTTCTTTCCTTCCTTTCCTCCTTCCTCTTTTTTCTCTCCTTCTTTTCTCCCTCCCTCTTTTTATCTTTTTTGTTCTCTTTTGTTCTGTCTCTCTCTCTCTCTCTCTCTCTCTCTCTCTCTCCCTCTTCCTCATCCTCCCCTTTTCTGCTCTTCCTTCCTGTCCAGCTATCTATCTATCTATATATCTATCTGTCTGTCTGTCTATCTATCTATCTATCTATCTAATCTGGGAAAATGTCTTCCATTAGTAGAATATAAGCTCCTTGCGGGCATGGGATCATATTTGGTATTAGCATCTATTTTGCATTTTAGGGGGTGGGTTCTAACAACAGAAAGAATAGGGATAGCTAGTAAGTGTCTGAGGCTGGATTTGAATTCAGACCATCCTGAGTCTAGACCCAATACTCTCACCACTACATCACACTTTCTTTTAGGATCTGCTCTATTAACATGCCAGTCTCATCCCAGCCTGTGGCCCCAGGGTAGAGGTGGGATTAGGGTACCACTAAAAGTGATGTTCACCTAGAGAACAAACTTTGGGTTGTCTTTACTTTTTAGTAGTTAGCCAATGCAAATGTAGGGGTTTAGAGATCTGAATTTCCCCCTTAGATCTTCTGGCAAAGATCCCTGGTTAGATACTATTGTCTTGGAAGGGGTGAGGGGAGAATGGCTAGGCTAAAGCCACAGGGCAAAGAACAAGCAACCAACACATTATAAATTATGCCCAGGTGCAATCAGTCAACAAACCTTTGTTGAACACATTCTATGTCCATAGATGTAGCATTCTATACAGGCTGAGTACTCTGAGTCATCAAGATCTAAATGCAAAACTTTAGTCTACTGAGTGTGACCCTGGGCAAGTCATTTAATCTTTGGATACCTCAGGCAGCTCCCTAAGACATATATATCTACTAGATGGTGGTATTGGTCAAGGGAGTTCCCACATGAGCACGTACGAAATCATAGATCCTTGTACTATGTCCATAATATTGTGATGAGTATTCTGTTGTTGGTCAGTTGTTTTCTCAGCCATGTCTGACTCTTCATGACCCCACTTGTGGTTTTCTCATCAAAGATACCGGAGTGGTTCGCTATTTCCTTCTCCAACTCATTTTATAGATCAGGAAACTGAGATAAACAGGGTTAAGTGACTTATCTAGGGTCACACAGCTAGTAAATGTCTGAGATCATATTTGAACTCAGGAAGATGAGTACTTTAAAGGAAGACTAAGAAGTCATGTCAATCAGCATTTATTAGGCATCTACTATGTGCCAAGCACTGTGCTAAGTGCTGAGAATACAAAGAAGGGAAAAAAAAACCCCACAACCCAGTCTCTGCTCTCTAGAAGCTCAAAGTCCATTGGGGGAGATAACATGCAAACAACTATATGCAAACAAGAGAAATTTGACATAATCAGCAGCAGAAAGGGCCTAGTATTAAGGGATCATGAGAGGCTGCTTGGAGAAGGTGGGACTTTAGCTGGCACCTGAGAAGAGCCTTAAAGGATTCCAAGCTGCTACAGAGATATGAGCATCTCTCTCTTTCTCTCCCTCCCTACCTCCACCTCTCTCTCTCTCTCTCTCTCTCTCTCTCTCTCTCTCTCTCTCTCTCTCTCTCTCTCTCTTTTTTCTCTCTTTCTCTGTTTCTCTGTCTGTCTCCCTGCCCTTGCCTAGTAAGCATTTGACATCTTGTACCTGACTGACACCAGGTGAAATATAGCACCTCAGCACCTCAGGTGCTTCCCTCTCCACCAGTGGCAATGGAGCGATATCTGGAAGTCTGTCCCTGGAAGTAGCCTTGGGAGAGAATTTAGCATGGTCCATGCTAGAGTCTTTGATACAAGCATAAGACATTTTTGCTTATAATCCATCCATCGATCAATAAGCATTTGTTAAGTGCCAACTCTTTGCTAGACATTGTGTTATGCATCGCACATACAAAGACAAAAATGAAGCAGTCCTCTTAAGGAGTTTGTGTTCAACGTGTAGGTGTATACAAAATATAGATGAGAAAAATACAACATAATTTGGGTGGGAGGAAACACTAGCAGCCAGGAGATAGCAGGAAAGGCTTCTTGCAGAAGGTGGCCCTTTAGCTGGGTGCTGAAGGAAACTAGGGATTCTAAATGGCAGGGGGAAGGAAGGAAGGAATCCTAGGCATCAGGAACAGCACATGCATTGGCATGGAAATAGGAGATGGTGTGTCATGGGCAAAGAACAGCAAAAAAAAGGCAATATGGAAGGAATGTAAAGTATGTGAGGGGGAGTAATATATAATAAGACTGGAAAGGTAAGTTGGGGCCAGGTTATGAAGGGCTTTAAATGCCAAATTATAATCCATTAGAAGATAGAGGGCTTGCACAGGAACATATAACTAATACCAGATGATAGGTAGTTAAGGCCCAAGGAGAAGTATAGCCAGGAATGGTTCTGAATCATGAAGTGGGAGAGATCTCTCTAGGCTCCAGTGGTCAGAGAAGGTTTTCCAGAGTAGGTAGGGCTTGACCAGAAGTTTCTGGAATGAGTAGGATTTAGTAGATTGTGAAGGGAAGGGCTGCCAGATAATTTGAATGCACTTCCCCAAGGAGAGGTTATTTGTGTGGAATATAGCAGGGTTACACCGGCTGTCAGATACAGCTGATGTGTTGATTGCTTTTGCCTTTCCTCCTTTTAAAATCATTGTTACAAGGGATGGCTTTCTTGGTAGAGCAGGGATGGATCTGGAAATGAATTCTGGTGACGTAAAAACAAAGTATATCAATAAATATATGATTACAAACAGTTGATTTTTTAAAAAAGGTATCTCCTGGGTGGATAGTGAGTAGACCAGCATGGCTGAAATCTCAGAGGATTCCTGGGGAAAGGGAAATGGGGGATGAGGACAGAGTCAAATTTTAACAGGCCTTTGAAAGCCGGGCTATGGAACCAAGAGGAGTTTCAAAGATTTCAGAAACTGGGGACAGAAAACCAAGGAGTTTTTATTTTACTAATTAAACTTAAAGTATTTTTTGAAAGTTAAGTGAAAAAAGAACCAGCTCTAAAGATGGAAAATTTTCTCCCTTTTTCTGAGCTTAACATGCTCCTCTTATAATCTCTTTGATTTTTTCAGGAGTTTATATCTGTGATTTCAAATTTCCTGACATACCTGGTAGGTGGGCAGATCACTACCCCATTTTTTCTAAGTAATTTATTAGGAAATTAAAGCTAACTAAACCTAAATTTGTAACTAATTTCATATTTTTAAAGTTTTTCAACATACTTATAATTTTACATTTTACTCTTAAGGAAAGTGAGGTCAAGAGAGATCCATTGACTTAGTCAAGGTCACCCAGCTAGTAAGTGATGAAGTTGAGACTAGAATCCAGGTTTCCTGCTTTCTATTTGGTGCCTCCTCAGGAATCCCACTGTATTGGTTTAGGTCAAAATCAATTTGAGAGATATTTATTTAATCCCACAAACAGGACGGTGGAGTGGAAAGAGTACCGAACTTGGAGTCATGAAAGATGGGTCCACATCCCATCTCTGGCACTTATTAGCGATATGACCATGGGCAAGTCATTTAACCAGAGTCTCAGTTTCCTCATCTGTAAAAAGGGAATAATAACAGCTGTAGTCCCAACCTCACTCACATGGTTGTTTTAGCGGTCAATTTGCAAACTCTAAGGGCCTATATAAATAAATGTCAACTATTATTAAACCCAATGCTAAGTGCTAGGAGTACAAAGACTACAAAACACTATGCAGTTGCTGCCTTCAAGAAGCTTACATTCAACTCGGGGTATTCTCTGAATAGATGTAGAAAAGATATGTATGATGTATGTAAACAGATGAGCATAATATGTGCAAAAACTGTGTGAAACATGTAAACAGATAAGTATGATACATGTAAACAGATAAGCATACTACAAGTATAGGGCACGTATGTGTGTGCTGCATATGTCCACATGGGTTGTCTAGATGCGGCTCATGCAGAGGATTGAATCTTTGGAATCTTTGCCCACCTCTCTCCAAAGAACCTTTGATTCCTACCTGGAGGAATGTCAGAGAAGGAGCCATAAAGCTGGCTGCTCTGCCCTCCTCAGAGGGGGTATGAGACCAGAATTATATCTGCCCCCCTCCAAATATTGCTGGTTTAGGGAAATTACTTTTTCTTAGGTTCAAGATGCTTTTCTGGTTGCTGTCTCTGAAAAGGGAGTAGGTATTGGACTTTTCTAAACAGACTTGGTTGTTTCCTGGCACCCAGGTCTGCCATGGCATCCTCTTGCTAGGAATCTTGGGATCATAGATTTACAGCTAGAAGGGACCTCAGAGGCCATTGAGTCCATGATTCTCCACCCCCCCATTTTACAGATAAGGAAACTGAGGCATAGAGATGATTTGTACAATGGCTAGTGTCTGAGGAGGGACGTGAACCCAGGTCTTTCTAACTGCGCATCTAGTGCTGTGTCCACCATACCATGCTGTCTCTCTTCATTGGCTACTCCTTGCCTTCAATACTTCAATGGATCCATGATCTCATTAATGTGGTCACAATGCTGCAGATCACAACTGATGCATAGCCCCTCTCATCCTTCACAATTCTTGTTCAAGTTGTCCCATAAATCCTTTGTAAAGGATCTGCCCAGCTCCTGCCTCTGGGCCTTTTAACATTGTGCGGATATGTGAACAGATGTAATAAAGTGAGCAGAACCAGGAAAATGATATACACCATAACTAAAGCAGTGTCAATGGGAAAAAAAAACCCACCACAAACAAAAATCAGAACTGAATACCATGTAATTATAATTACCAAGCTTGGCCCAAAAGAAGAGATATGAGAATATACCTCCCTCCCTCTTTTACAGAGGTGGAGACCTTTAGGTATGGAACCCTGCATCTAATGTACTCAGTTGATATGTAGGTTAGGTAGTTAGATGGCTCAGTGTGGATAGAGTGTTGGCCCTGGAGTTAGGAAGACCTGAGTTCAAATTCAGCCTCAGACGTTTATCAGTTATGTGACTCTGGGCAAGTCATTTAACCCTTGTCTATCTCAGTTTCCTGATCTGAAAATAGGAAATAAAAATAGCACCTACCTCCCGGAATTGTTGTGAAGATCAAATGAGATAATACTGTAAAGCACTTTGCAAACCTTAAAGTGCTATATAAATAGCTATTACAATTATTTTTTCTGAAGTGTTCTTTTCTTTGTTATAAAAGATGGCTCTCTAGAAAGGCAAGGAGGAAATATATATATATATATATATATACACACACACACATATATATATACATATATATATATATATGAAATGAAGACAATGTACAAACCAAAGATATCAATAATATTTTCTTTAAAAGCCATTACATGGGGATAATGGGGCTAATACAGCACTTGGGCTGTCTATCTCTAATCTCATACTCTTCTTTAAGTGATCAGCCCAACTCATTTTTCCAATCATCCATCTCCTGAAAATCCTTTATGCTACTTCTTGCCCACAAGTCATCACTGGGGATAGGCTGCAGCCAATTTTAGACTCCCCAGGCATCTCTCTATTGCTCTCCAAGTCACATGCAATTTTGATTCTCCAGTAATTTTGGTATTCTAGGATTAACAGCCATGCAGCATCATCTGGAAACTTGCTGTTTAAAAGATGGCTTTTGGTGGCAAGGGGCACCTTAGGATCCTTGAAAGCACTGGGCAGTTTCCCAAATGAAATCTAAGCTTGCTCTGTTCCTCTGTGGCTCCTCCGGGGTACCTCTGCAGTGATTGTCTGAGATCCGTACACTGATGGACTTGGGCAATGAACGGGCTGCCTGCTCAACCACGTGGCACAGTCTGGACAATAGGCCTTCTTTATTCATTTGATTTATCCTGAGTGAGTTACTAAGCCAATCTCTTTTGAACGATTTCAAATATCATTGAAAAGGCCCTATAGTATCCTGTAGTTGAATGCAATCAGCCAAGTGTTATTTGTGACCAGTAGCACCTGGAGGACCTTACTCTCTCCAGGGATTGCTCTTGTACTTGGGCTCTGTACAGGGCACCTTCAGTGGCAGTGGGGAATGGCTCAGGCAAACACATAGCTCACTATTTTATGCCTTGTTTGATATTGACAGTAAGAGAATCTTTTAATAACATTGCCTCTTGTGATAGCAAATAGCTGGAAATGAACTATGTGCCCACTAATTGGGGAACAAATTGTGGTCTATGAATATAATAAAATATTATTGCACAGTTTCTATTTTCTAATTTAATTTTATTTTAGACTCAAGGGTCAGAACACAAATACAGAATAGAGAAAAGGAACAAAACATGTCATAAACTTAAATATTGAAACTTAAATATGAAGAAAGAAAAAAAGCATGTCGTGTGCATAGCAGAACATAAGAGAGGATTCAAAATGTGTAACAATAGATTTTCATTTCAAGAAAGCCTATATGATAAATAGTATAGGTTGTGTTGAGAATTATCCATCTTTTCTTTGCTTCCTTGTGAGTTTTCTTTTGTTCTCTGCTGTGCACTTTTTTACTTTGTTCTTTTTTTCCCCTCCTCCCACCCCCCCAGGCTACAATGAAGTTTAGATATGTTTCTCTATAGCTATAGATATATACATACACATATACATATATGCATACATATATAGACATACATATATAAATATATTCTCCTCTTTATCTTTGTTTTTATATTTGTGCATATCCTTTGTTTCCTCTCCCTCCTGATTCTTCTACTTTACTTCTACCCGCTACCTTGCCCTCCTATTACTTGCCTACCCACTCCAAAGATCTGTCCCCTGTCCTCCCATTCCCATAAATCTAAACACCCTTCTATACTCCCCTTTTACCTATTCCCTCACCTTCCCCTCTAAAAATCCCTCCCTTGTCCTCTCCCCCCTCACTAAACCCCTGCCATTTTATTTCTTCTGAATTTAGAAGATGTTTATACTCTTCTAAATATATATGTATTGTTCCCTCTTAAACCCATTCCCAATGAAAGTAGGTTACCAGAACTATCAGCCCTCCTCCCCCATCTAATTCCTCTGTATCCTTTCTTCCTCTTGCACCTCATTTGTATAAAATAGTTACTCTTTTTTGGCTGTTTCTAAATGGTTTTACTTTTTAAATTCATATCATAGTCAGGTTTACCCCCCTTCTATCTTATGAGTTTGCCAATTATTAATAAGAATCTTAGACATACATTTTAGATTTTATGTTATATAAAAGGTAAACAGTCTGTCCTTACGAATCCCTTATAGTCAGTCTTTGGTATGAACTTTATGTTTCTCTTGGTTCTTGTATGTCAAATCTTCTATTAAGTTCTGGATTTTTTTAACAAAGTTTTGAAAGTCTGAGTTTATCAAATGTCCATTTTTTTCCATTAAAGATAATACTTAAATTCTCAGGGTATGTTATTTTTGGCCGGAGTCCCCATGGTGTCTATTTTTAGGGAATGTGCCTTAAAGAGGCGGGGGTTGTCTGGGTGTTTGGGGAGCTATGTTGACTCTTTCAAAAAGACCAACAAATGCCAACAATCACATGGAATTTAAACATGTCTTGTTACTGTGGATAGAGTATTGGACCTGGACTCAGGAAAACCTTTGTTCAGTTCTGAAATCTAACACTTACTTAGCTATGGAAACATAGATGAGTTACTGAGCCTCAGTTCCCTCATTGTAAGAGGATCACAATGGGAGGGGGGAAGGTGAAGGAACAAGCTTTTATTAAGTACCCAGGACCTGTTCTAAGCACTTTATAAATAGCTCATTTGATCCTCATAACAATCTTGTCATGTAGATTCTATTATTATCCTCATTTTACCATTGAGAAAATTGAGGCAGACAGGTTAAGTGACTTGCTCAAAGTCACACAGCTTGAAAGTGTCTGGGGCTATATTTGAACTCAAATCTTCCTGTCTTCAGGTCCAGTACTCTATCCTCTGGGCTACCTGGTATCTACCTCAGAGTTGTTATGAAGCTCAAATATTATATCAGTTAGTCAAAAAAACATTCATTAAGTGCCTGCTATATATTAGGCAGTGTACTAAACCCTGGGAATAGGAAGAAAGGCTCTCAAGGAACTCCTCCTAATGGAGGAGCCAACAAAGAAACAACTATGTGCGAACAAGATCTATACAAGATGAATTAGGCGTGATCTCAGAGAGAAGGCACTAAGATTAAGAGAAGTGGGAAAGGCTTCTTGTAGAAGGTGGGTTTTCCCTTGGAATTGAAGGAAGCCAAGAAATCTAGAAGACAGAGATGAGGAGGGTTGAAGAATTTCGAGTGTGAGAAAAAGTTAGTGGAAATGCCTAGAGTCAGAAGTATTTTTGTGTGAAGAACAGAAGAAGACCAGTGTCACTGAATCAAAGAGTACATGGTAAAGTATGACATGTAAGAAGCCTGGAAAGTTAGGGGAGGCAGTGCAGGCTATGAAGGCCTTCGATACCATGCAGAGGATTTTATAGTTGACCTTGGAGGTGACAGAGAGCCGCTGGAGCTTATTGAGTAGAGGGTAACAAGATCAGATCTTTGTCTTAATAAAACCATTTTGATAGATGAACAGAAGATGGGGAGATGCTTGAGACAAGAAGACTGGATAGAGGGAGTAGAGAATTGGTCTTGAAGTCAAGAAGCCATATATATTGGTTGTGCAATCTTAGGTAAATCACTAACCCCTTCAGTGGTCTGGGTGACTTCCTAAGACTAAAAGTTATACAAAAGGTGCTATAAAATGCATTAGTAGAGGAAGTATCCTCAACTTGGAGTGTCCTGTGCTATTAGATAATAATATTAGATTTGGCCCAACATTCTGGGTGTTGTGATCCGTTTTGGATTCTCCACTCTGTTATCCAGTATTAGTCATCTCTCCTAGCTTTGCATCATCTGCAAACTTGGTAAGCATGCCATGTAGGCCCCCTTTGAGTGTTTGACAAAAAAATTCAATGCTATGGAAGCACTCCACAAGAGATCTCTTTCTGAGATGATATTGAACTATTAATTAGATCTTTGGGGGTCTTCTAGTTCCAAATCCATATAACTATCAGGATATGTTTTTCCATCTTTTTTGTAAGAATGACAGAGAGACCTTGTCAAATGTTTTGTTAAAATCTAGGTTTTAAAAAAGTGCTTTCCATTAGGGAATGGCTGAAAATACTATAGTATCTGAAGTGTTTGTATGTATTCAAATTAACACTATTTGAAGTCATAATTATGTAAAATTTGGTGATTGGTTCTAGCGAAATGGAAATGAATAATGTGACCCCTTAAGGGGATTCCTTATCTGCACTAATCAGGACCTGGCCGTAGTAGGACAGTACTGGATAGCACTGATGCTTACCTCTGTATACACCAAAATATTGATAGCATACTTTTTGTGACAGCAAAAAAAATTGGAAACAAAGTAGATGCCCATAGATTGGAGAATGGCAAAACAAATTATGATACATGAATGTAATGGAATATTACTGTGTTGTAAGGATTAGCAAACATGATGAATCCAGGAAAGAATGAAAAGATTTACATGAATTAATGCAGAGTGAAGTAAGCAGAGCCAAGAAAACAATATGCACAATGACTACAACAATGTATATGGAAAAGCAATCACAAAAAAATAAGCAAATGCTGCAAAATTATAAAAAAAAACAAGGATTGCTCTAAAGAAGAGACATGAGACACTCCTCATTTGTTTGTAAAAGTGATGGGTCCACGAGCGTGGTGCGTTGCACATATTTTCAGACTTTTTCAACAGACTGATCAGTTTTTCTGATTTTTTTCCTTTTTCTTTTCTCTAAAAATACTATTTGTTATAGGATGGCTCTCTGAGAAGAGGAACAGGAGAGAGTCTGGAGAAAATATTGGTGATATAATAAAATCTGTTTAAATTTAAAAAGAAATGATTACAAAGAATTCAGAGAAATATGGGCAAATGTGTATGAACTGATATAAGCATGAAATAAATAGAACCAAAATAACAATATATAATATTTTCTTTTTATATTGATCATTTCCCAATATATCCCTTTTCCTACCCTTCCCAGGGCCTTGCATTATAACAAAGAATTAAAAAAAGAGAAAGAAAAAAAGTTGTTCAGCAAAGCTAACCAAAATATCAACCAGGTACAATATTATACGTGATATTCTTCACCCATAGACCCACTTCTGATAAATGGGGAAGGAAATGCATTTTCATATATTTTTTCTTTAGGTCCAAACTTGTTCATTATAATCACAGAACATTCAGGTATGTGGTTTTATTGGTTGGAAAAACCAATTTACATTATTGTAAATAATTGTATAAATTATTATCCTGGTTTTGCTTACTTTACTTTGTATCAGTTCACATATCTTGGCATACTTTCCTATATTCTTTATGTTAATAATTTCTTACAGCATAATAAGTCCATTACAATCACATGCCACAATTTTTTATCCATTCCCAATTGATTGGCATCTACTTTGGTTGCACTTCTTTGCTACTATAAAAAAGAATGCTACAAATATTATGGCCCATTTCACGTCATAGTCATCAGATTGCCAAAGTTGACGAAAAAAGGAAAATAACAAATGCTGGAGAAATTGTGAGAAAACTAGCACATCGATTAGTTGGTTGTTGTCTTTTATCCTCAAAGAGAACTAAAATGATATCACTATGTTGGAGTCAAGTTACAGAGTGTCCAACTGTGGCTGATCAGACCAACATGAGCTCGGAATGCTCTACATAGGTCAAGCACAAATAGTCCATGTGAACATTTGGGGTGGATTCTCCAAATTTGCACATCTCGAATTTATTTTCGAGCTACTTCAATTCTACTTTGCTCATAGAGCATAGCACCTTCTCTGATGTGGGCATGCCACACTGGACAGTCTTGTGCCAGTGTCTCCCATGTCACATAATCAACTCCACAGTTCTTCAGAGAAACCTTGAGAGTATCTTTGTATTGCTTCTTCTGACCACCGCATGAACTCCTGCCCTGTGTGAGTTCTCAATAAAATAGTCTTTTTAGCAAGCATATGTTTGGCATTTGAACAATGTGGCCAGCCCACTGGAGTTATGCTTTCTGCAGTAGAGTTTGAATGATTGGCAGTTTAGTTCAAGAAAGGACCTCAGTGTCTGGTATCTCATCCTGCCAGATGATCTTCAGAATCTTCCTAAGACAATTCAAATGAAAGAGATTCAGTTTCCTGCCGTGGCACTGGTATACCATCCAGGTTTCATGGGCTTACAACAATGAGGTCAGCACAACAGCTCTGTAGACCTTCAGTATTTAGTCTAATACCTCTTCTCTTCCACACTTTCCTTTGGAGCCTCCCAAACACTGAGCTATGTCTGGCAATGCGTGTGCCAACCTCATTATCAATGTGTACATCCCTGGAAAGTACACTGCCAAGGTAAGTGAACTTATCCACAGTATTCAAAACTTCTCCATTTGCTCTAACTGATGGTTCCACATATGGATGGCATGGTGGTGGCTGATGGAGCACCTGTGTTTTCTTGGTGTTAATTGTTAGGCGAAAGTTAGCACAAGCAGATCCACACTTTCTTTCATCTCAGCTTTAGAGGCTGCATTGAGTGCCCAGTCATCTGCAAACAAAAAATCCTACACTAATACTCTGTCCACTTTAGTCTTGGCTTGTAGCCTTTGCTGTGTTCATCCTCACTGAAGGTGTTTGACAGTATGGCTGAAAACACCGTGTTAAGAAATATGGGGAAAATAAATAAATAAATAAGAAATAATAAAAAAAGAAGTATGGGAGCAAGCACAGAGCCTTGTTTCACTTCATTTGTGATTGGGAAAGCACTAGAGCTTCGTCCATTATCCATTACCTGGACAAGCACACCGTTGTGAAATTGACACAACAATAATGATGAACTTCTCTGGGCAACCAAATTTTGACATAATTTCCCATAAAGGGGGCAGCTTGGTGGTGCAGTGAGTAGAGTACTGGCCCTGGAGTCAGGAAGACCTGAGTTCAAATCTAGCCTCAGACACTTGACATACTTACTAGCTGTGTGACCTTGGGGAAGTCATTTAACCCCAATTGCCCTGCCTTCCCCCCTCCAAAAATAATAATAATTTCCTGTAAACCTTAGCCACTGACAGTATCAAAAGCCTTGGTTAAATCTACATTGTATACAGACCTCTGTTCTGTTCCTGGCATTTCTCCTGGAGCTGTCAGGGAGCAAACACCATATCAACCATTCCTCAACCCTTTCTGAAGCCACATTGGCTCTCAGATAGATGATCATCTTCCAGGTGAAGGATCAGCCTATTAAGGAGGACTCACGCAAGAATCTTGCCAGCAATGACTAAGAAAGAGACACCCCCCTCCCCACTGTGATTGTCTCAGGACAATCTATTTCCTTAACCTTTATAGAGATGGACAATGGAGGCATCCTGAGGGATAACCTCCTCTTGCTATATAGCCCAGAAAATTTCAGTCAGCTTTTATATGAACAATGAACCCCCCCCCACCTTGTAAATCCCAGCTGGAATAGAATCAGCACCAGGTGCTTTGCCACATGAAAGGAGCCTAATAGCATTCAAAACCTCTTCTTCAATTGGAACTTCAGCTAGGAAGGGATTGACTTCAACCTGAGGTAAATGGCCAGTGGCTTCAGCATTAATTGATGATGGTCTGTTTACAACACTATGGAAATGTTCAGCCCATATCTCTAGGATCATATCATATTACTAATAAGTGTGGCTCCATCAGCACTGAGTAGTTGAGATGCACTATAGCTCTTTGACTGATAAATAGCTGTCAGGTCATCATAAAAGTGCTTTGGATTGTTACTATCAGCATAAAACTGAGTTTAATCTGCCTTTTTAATGAGCCAAGCTGCATCTCTCTAAGTTTTGCTTGTACTTTACTTTTGATGGAATGAAATGCTGTCTTCTTAGAGATGAATGAACTATTCTGCTGGTAAACCCTGTGGAGTTCTCATTTTTCATTTAGCAGCTTCTGAATTTCCCCATCATTTTCATCAAACCAGTCTTGATGTTTGTGAGTGTTCTGACAGATGAGCAAATGCAGGGCTGTACACCAAATCTCTGAAAGCTGCCCACTTCTTTTCTGCTCCACTATTACCAACTGTGTGTTGGCTCAACTTTCCCTCCAAGTTAGCAGCAAACTGTTTCTGCTGCTCAGAAAAGTATTCTCATCTGTTGACATTAACTCTTCTGGTAGTCATTTTGCCTTAGGGTCACCACTTTTTTGAATATGAATATTTAGCTTGGAGAGGATAAGTCTATAATTAGTCCAGCACTCTGCACCACACATTGCTTTTGTCACTCTCACATCCTACTGTTTCAACAATCCGGCTAGCAGATTCTGTGGGGGTGTAAGATTCACCCACAGCCAGCACCCAGAAAGCTGCTGGCATGCCGGGAAAGCACAGGTTCTTTTGATCTGCCTTAATAAGGAAAGCAAGGTGAAGGGGTTGACAAGCTTACTTTAATCCAGCATACAGACAGCATTCACTTAGTTCAGGGGAAAAAGCCAGCACCCTGAACTTCAGAATAAAAGACAAACAAATTACAAATATCAACAGACAGACCCAATACAATTCATAGTTACCAACATCTAGCTTCAGCCCGGGAGCTCAGAACAAGGGCTGGCCCAGAGTCACACGCCACCACTGCTGCAGCAAAGAGCTCCAACAGAAAGGATCTTCAAGCTGTCTTCTCTCCTCTTATAGAGTTTTTGACATCATCAAGCGCGTCTGAATGACCAGAGCCCAGGCTCTGGTGATTGGTTCTTGAGTTGGCCCCTCCCCTTAGGACCCTGGGAGGTTCACATCGACATAGATTAGGTTAACACCCAATAGGGCATGGCTCTGGAGGTAACACCTCCCCTTAGCCAGCCCCATTTTGGGCCCCACCCCAGTCACCAATCCACACCCACACAGGCTCCACACCCAATAGGGTTCTGGGCCTGGGGCCCAGCACCCAGCAAGGCTCAATGAAATACACTGAGCTACTCAAAGAAAACAAAGGCCATTTTGCTTACCAACACACCTATCTGTCTCTTCTCCTTACAATCACTTAGTCTATTAAATGCCAGTGTTTGGAGTTTTATTATATTTAGGTAATTGAAAGAAAGTGTTGCTGATGAGAAGGTCATGAGATACACAAGTCTTCAGTAGTAAGTGGCCATTGCTGTTGCTGTTCCCAACTTCACTCCTCCCAAGGCCTCCTTGCCTTGTCTGGTAGTCTGATACTACTCTAGCATTAAAGCCCCCAGAATTATAAGCTTGTCCTCTTTTGGCACATTGATGATAAGAGTTTCTAGGTTCATAAAATTTTTCTTTGACCTCATCAGGGTCAAAGGCATAGGCACTGGTGATGGTGGTGTGGCACTTTCCTACAAGTGGCAAATGCATTGTCATGGGCCTGTTGTTCATTCTTTTTGGTAGGCATATAAGCTTGTTGACTAGAATAGTTTTGATTGCAAAATTTATACCAGTTTCACTGTGCTCCCCTTCACTGCAGCCACTCCAGAAAAAAGTGTATCCAGCTCCCAAGCTCCCACTTCAGAAAGCTGGCCTTCATTTGCCAGCCTTTTTCACTCAGGGCTGCTATTTGGATGTGATGCCTACTGAGTTCTTTCTCAACAAGAGCTATTTATCTTTCAGGATTTTGTGTTGTCTATAAATGTGCACACACTCCATGTACCGGTAGTGAGTGGAATCATCTTTGCAGAAATTCTTGTACATTTTTTTGTGTTTCAACTGCAGGGTGGGATCCACGCCCTGCCATGGTAATCAGGCCAGGGTTGAGTAAGCAGACAATTTTTTAGGGAACCTTTTCTAGACCCTTCCTCACACTAGGAGGTGAGCAATGCAATCCTTAAAAGACTGCTCAGACATCCAGAGGGCTGCTGTATTCCACTGCTGCTTCCCACCTATGTGCAGGGTTGTGAGTACAGCACCCAATGTATTCACATCTGCTACTTTGTCACTTGCCTGTCACCACAGGACTTTAGTACAATGTAGGTAAAGCTATGAACTGATCTTTCCATTTGGGAAACAATTTCGAATTATGCCCAAAAAACTACTAAACTGTATATACCCTTGACCCAGCGATACCACCATGAGGTAGATATCTCCCCCAAAGAAATAGCAAAAGAACTCATATGTACAAAGATATTTTAACAGCTTTTTTGTGGTAGCAAAGAATTAGATATTGAAGGGGTGCCCATAAATTGGGGGATGGCTTAATAAATTGCAGTATATGAATGTGATGAAATACTATTGTGCTGTAAGAAGTGATGATGAGAATGGTTTCAGAGAAACCTGGGAAGACTTATATCAACTGATGCAGAGTGAAGTGAGCAAAACCAGAAGAACAATTTATACTGAAACAGCAATACTGCAAACAACTTTGAAAGTCTTAGAACTCTGATCAACACAATGAGCAACTACAATTCCAGAAAACTTGTGATGAAACATGTCTTTCACCTTCTGATAGAGAGATAATGGACTCAGAGTGCAGCCTGAGATATGACTTTTTTTGACGTGGCCATATAGAAATTTGTTTTGCTTGGCCATACCTGTTTGTAATAAGGGTTTTGTTTTTCGTGCTTTCTTAGTAGGGGTGGGGGCAGGGAGAGCAGAGGAAGAGAAGGTGGGTTTTTATTTTTAAAAATAAAATTCAATTTAAAAAAATAAATAAAAATAAACATTATGGTATATATATAATATCTTTCTTTTTCTATGATCTCCTTAGGATATATACAATGGAATCTCTAGGTCAATGGTTACAGATATTTTAAGTACATTCTAAGTCTAATTACAAATTACTTTCCAGAAAGGTTAGACCAATTCACAGCTCTAGCAACAGTGTATTACTGTGCCTGTCTTTTCACAGCCCCTCCAACATTGACTATTCCCTTCTTTTAGCATTTCTGCCAATTTGCTTAGTATGAGATTAGACATCAGAGCTGCTTTCATTTGCATTTCTCTTATTATTTACTGGTTTGGAGCAATCCTTGATATGGCTCTTAATAATTTGCTATTCTTCTCTTAGGAGCTGTTCATATCCTTTGATCATTTGTCCACTAGGGAATGCTTTTTGGTCTTATAAATATATGTTAAATATATTTAAAATAATTGGAGGGATACTTATTGTTCATATTAAAGCTAAGCCAATATTTTTTAAAGTGCATTACTGCCTAAATATGTTAGTTCTCCATGTGTCTTAGATATCAGTCTCTCATCAGAAATATTTGATGCAAAGATTTTTTTTTTCCATTTGATGGCTTCTCTACTTATTCTAATTGAGCTGATATTGTTCAGGTCTTCAATTTCATGTAATTGAGGTTACCCATTTTATCATTTTTGATGGTTTCTATCCCTTGTTTGGTTAAGAATTATCCCCATGGCCTTCTCCGTAAAATGTACCATGTGAAGTTCTCTTCTGATTTTTTAAATAATGTGACCTTTAATATATACTGTAATTTTTAAAAATTTTGAACTTAAACACCAAAAAAAGCATTCCACCTATTGTAGAGAAGAAAACATTCAAACTCCTTTTATCATTCAAATATGATCCTAATATTTAAACCAGGGAGGAATAAAGCAGAGAAAGAGAAGTATAGATCAATTTTACTAATAAATATTAGTTTAAATATTTTAAATAAAATATTAGCAAAGAAAATACAGAAATGTATCTAAAATGTTAATTATTCCTTATGACCAAGTGTATATATGCCAGCTATGCAAGGACAGTTCAACATTTCAAAAGCAATTATTTTAATTAATCATGTAAATAACAAAAACACACAATTATCTTAAAAAATGCTTTTCCCCAAAGTATCTTTTAAAAAACCTTTCCCCAAAATACAGCCCTCATTTCTGTTAAAAACTAACAGAGAATAGCCTTTATTTAATGTGAATAGAAATATATTCCTAAAACTAAGAAATAACACTATTTTTGAGGGAAAACAACACTAGAAACTTTTCCAATTAGATTGTCCCCTCTCCTCACTATTATTTGACACAGCATTAGTAAGGCTAGCAGTTAAACAAAAAACTGAGAAATTAAAGACACAAACATCATCAAAGAGGAGATAAAATTATTCCTTTTGGCGAAGAGTATACTTGTTTATTTAGAAAACCCCAGAGAATCAGCTAAGAAACTAATGAAGACAATGAATAGCTTCAGTAAAGTAACATGATACAAAATTAAGTCCATAGCAATCAACAGTATTTCTGTGCAGTACTGACAAAAACTAGGAGAAAATGATAGAGAAATCTATTCAAACTAACTGCAAAATATCTGGGAGTTAATCTAACAAGACACCCTCAAGATTTACATATGTGCAAGTACAAAATGCTTTATAGAAATAAATGAAGACAAATAATTGAAGGGATACTCATTGCTCATATTAAAGCTAAGCCAATATTTTTTAAATTGCATTACTGCCTAAATTAGTTTACAGAGTTTAGGGCTATACCGATGAAAATGATAATGAAAAAAAGAGAAATGAAGGAGCCTAGTATTACCGGACCTCAAATTATATTATAAAACATTAATCATCAAAACTATTTGGTACCCAACCACAATTCCAGAAGATTCATGATGAAACATGCTACCAATCTCATGACAGAGAGGTGATGGAGTCAAAACACAGAATGAGACATACTTTTTTTTGGATATTGCCAATGTGGGAATTTGTTACTTGACTGTACATGTTTGTAATAAGGGGTTTGCTTTTCTTGCTTTCTCTGTGTGGGGTGGGGAAAAGTTGAGCGGAAGAGAAAACAGATCTTCATTTGAAAAAAGTTGTACTGGTTTTAAAAAAATAATCAGTGGAACAGACCATACAAGCCAAGGCATAAAAGCAGATGAACATACTAGTATACTGTTCAATAACTCCCTCAAAAAAAAATTAGGAGAATTCCTTACTTAATAAGAAACTGCTGGAAAAATTAAAAATCAGTTTGACATAAAGTACAATTAATTTTGTACCATGTACTATATTATAATAATAAAACATAATACACTTATCCAAGTGATCCATATGTAAAAAGTTATACTATTTTTTTAAAAATAGAGCTTAGAGGGCAGCTAGGTGGTGCAGTGAGTAGAGCACTGGCCCTGGAGTCAGGAGGACCTGAGGTCAAATCTGGCCTCAGACACTTGACACACTTACTAGCTATGTGACCTTGGGCAAGTCACTTAACCCCAATTGCCCTGCCTCCCCCCTCTAAAAAATAAACAAAAATAGAGTTTAACAAAAGGAGGTACCTTTCAGAACTGTAGTTAGAAGTAGGATTCATAAACAAAGGATAGAGGAGATCACAAAATATAAAGTTGACAATTTTTATTATCTCAAATGTAAAAGGTTTTACACAAACAAAATCAATGCAATTAGCATAAAAAGAGACTCTGCCAAATGGGAAAATAATCTTAGCAGCAAACATCTCTGGTAAAAATCTGTTATCCATGATATATGGAGAACTGATGCATATATAAAATTGTTAAGTCATCCTCCAAAGGAGATTTTCAAAATAAGAAATCTACTTTGGAAAAAATCCTCCAGATCACTATAGAAATGCAAGTTAAAGCAACTCCAAAGTACCACCCACCTCACATCCATCAAACTGGAGAAGATGATAAAATATGGAAACAGTCTATGTTGGAGAAGCTGTGGGAAGACAGACACACTAGTTCACCTCTGATTTTATCCAATAAGTCTGGTAAAAACAATTTTGAATTATGTGCAAAAATCCTACAAAGTATATTCATTTAGTGATCTCACTACGAGCATGTACCCTAAGGACATCAGTGACAGACAGAAAGGTCCCATATATGCCAAAATATTGATAACAGCACTTTTTGTTGAAATAAAAAATTGGAAACAAAGTGGGTGCCCAGTGATTAGGGAAATGTCTGGACTAATTGTGATATGTGAATAATAGAGTACTGTGACTCAAGGAAATATGGCTATAAGATATTCTGAGCCTCATTTTTCTCATCTGAAAAACGAGAGAAGGTGGAGAAGATAATCTTTAAGGTCCCTTGTAGCTCTAAATCTGTAACCTCATGATCTCGTGACTTACGTGAATTGATACCAAGTGAACAAAGCAAAACCAGGAGAACAATGTACCCATTAGCTACAATAATATAAATGAAAATAACAATAAAAGACATCAGAACTCAGACTAACAAATTTTTATCCCAGAGACTCTTTGACAAAAATTATTTCCTTTTTCTCGGTAGACATGGTGGACTACAAGTGCAGGATTTGGCTTGCTTGTCAGTTGGTTTTGCTTGACTGTTCTTTGTTGTAAGGGAAGGTTTGTGGGGGAAGAGTGTGGAGGAAAGGAATAAGTATTTCTCTTTTTTTTTGGAGGGAGGAAGGCAGGGCAGTTGGGGTTAAGTGACTTGACCAAGGTCACACAGCTAATAAGTATGTCAAGTGTCTGAGGCCGGATTTGAACTCAGGTCCTCCTGACGCCAGGGCCGGTGCTCTACTTACTGTGCCACCTAGCTGCCCTGGGAATAAGTATTTCTAAAGTGCCTACTATGTGCCAGGGACTGTGCTAAGCACTTTTTACAAATATCTTATTTGATCCTCACAACAACCCTTCAAGTTAGATACTATTAGTATTCCCATTTCACAGTTGAGGAAACTGAGGTAAACATAGGTTAAATGACTTTCTCAAGGTCACCTCAGTTCTTCCTGGCTCCAAATCCAGTTTTCTATCCACTCTGTTACCAGCTGTTGTCAGGTTTATTGGGAAGTGACTATAGTATCAAAAACAAAAAGACAATAAAACATTTTTTAAAAATTTTCACTTTATAAGATTTTCTTTTTTAAATTATTAGTAGTAGAGGAAATAAAATAGAAAGAAAATAAATGTCAATTTTTTAAAAACACTGTAAAAAAGCTTTTAAAAATATTCTCCTGTATGCAGCTCATTCTCAGAAATACTTTTAAAGACAAAAAATAAATGATGATAATTGGAAGTAATGATCTTATTTATTTCCCTTTTGGGTTATCAACGGTTTGTTTGAAAAGGTCAGGTTGGGTCTGATGTGACTGTCTTCAATATCTTCTTGTTCTTACACTTCTAATTTGGTATCAATTTAAGCTTTTTCTAATTAGTCGATAGTCTGAGTGTGCCCTGTTGATTCTAAAGTGATTTCCACAGAGACAACCAATCCCTCATTTCTTGTCTGCTAAAATATAGTCAATTTCACTCTCTGGGAGTGATATTGTTCAGTGGTCACCATATCCATCACCTTCTGACTCATTTCTTAAAGAAAGCATTCGTGATGGATGGGCAGGAGGTTTCCACTGTCAGTAAGCTTTCGTCCTTCTCCATTTCTTAATCCTAAACCACATTTCTCAATATCATTTTCATTGTTTTCATCTATGCCCACCCTTGTACTGAAGTCACCAAGGTACATGTTGACGTGGCTTGGAAGATTTGTCAAGTTCGTTGGAATAAGACTTTTGTGGAACTTCTATTGATTAGGGGCTGAAATACAAATATCTTAAACTGATGCTGAAAGTCCTCCCCAATCTGACTCCATGTTAGATCTCCAGCTTTATTGCACCTGGTTCCAATTATGCACATTCTGTGTCAGCCATATTGGATTATCAGCTATTTCTCAGTCTCATTCTGAACTTTGTTCCTGAGGAAAAACAATTATAGGATCAGGGTTCTATGGCTGGAAGCTCCTCCCTTCTTTACAGAGGTGGGGGACTGTGGCCATAGACTACTGCATACACTGTCAGATCCTGTTGATGTGTTAGTTGGTTTCAACAAACTGTTCTCACTTAACCCCAATTACCTTGCCTTCCCCCCTCAAGAAAATAAAAACAAAAAACTGTTCTCTATCTCATTCTTTTTTAATTCTTTGTTACACAGAATGACTCTCCCAATAGGGAGAAAGGAGAAAAATATTCAGAAACAAAGGTAAAGTAAAAACAAATCCCAAACTATATATAGTCGAACCTCGTCATTTTACAGAAGAGGAAATTAAGGCCAGGGAGGTTAATTGATTTTCCCCAGGTCACGCAGCTTGTAAGTGTCAGAGGTAGGATTTAAAACTAAATGAGTGGTCTTAGACCCAATGTTCTTTCCACACTACCTCACCTTAGAGTTGTATACTAGAATGTGTGAAACCTCACTTCAAGTTCTAGCTTTGTGGTACTAATTAGCTGTGTGACCTTAGGCAAGTCACTTCTCCCTGTGATTGGTTTCCTCTTTTGTTAAAACAAAGGGGTTGGGCTAAAGAATCTCCAAGATCCCTCTTAGCTCCAACATGCTATGATTTTGCTCTGCCTGTTGAAAGTCTTCTCTTTCTTCTAGCTTAGGTGCCACTCCACCAGGAAGTCTCTTTTCATTCTCTCCCTCTAACCACCTCTTCAATCTAAAATTTATCTTTCTCTCCAAAAATTCTCCTATGCAGTATCTTACATTTTCTTCATTTTTTTTGGTCTTTTGACTTTGTTTTAATATTTCTTGGTATCTCCTAAAGTCATCAGATTCTATCCAGTCCCTTCTAATTTTCTGGGAGTTTTTATTTTTACGTTGGAAAAGATTTTATATTTCTTGTTGCAAGCTATTAATTCTCTTTCCAAATCTTTCTCATATAGCTCTCATTTCTTTCCCATTTTCCCCTCTAACACGCTAATTTAATTTTCTAAAATGATTTTTAGCTCTTTTAAAAAAAACTCTTGCTTCATCTCTTCCAGGACTTATTAGACATGTGCTCAAGCTGTGTTATTCTTTGAAGCTTTGGTTGTAGATATTTGGGAGTTATTCTCTTTTTCTAGGTTTGTGTCTTGAATTCCCTGTCACTATAATAACTCCCAGTCCCCTGGGAAATCTACTGCATCTAGGGGGAATTTTTCTGTTTTGCAAACAACCAAACCTTTGAGGCCGCTCTTCCTATCAGTAGAAGCCCTGCCTACTCAGAGATACCAGTGAGCCTTTATTAACCAGCACACCATAGCCAGTGTAAAACCTATCTTGAAAAGGAACACAGCTAGAAGGGAAAGTGAGAGGTCTTCATTTCCATCTCCCTACCTCTGGGGAAAACCATGCCTGGACTTTGCTAGCAATGAGAGGCATTATTATTTTTATAAACCCTTGAAGATTCCAAATTCTCCATCTCTCTCCATGTCTCCATGTCTTCATCTCTCTCTCTCTGTCTCTCTCTGTCTCTCTCTCTCTGTCTCTCTCTCTCTGTCTCTGTCTCTCTCTCTCTCTCTCTCTCTCTATATATATATATATATATGCACACACATATATATGTGTATATATGTATGTACATATGTATGTATATACATATACATATATACATGTGTATATATGTGTGTATGCATATATACATATACATGTATATAAAATTCCCTCCCTCACTTCTCTCCCCCTTCATTACCATGGGTTCAACTAATAATATGTTTCTATGTATACATATTATATTAGGGCAGCTAGGTGGCACAGTGGATAGAGTGTTGGGCCTGGAGTCAGGAAGACTCATCTTCCTGAGTTCATATCTGGCCTCAGACACTAACTAGCTATGTGACCCTGGGCAAGTTGTTTAACCTTGTTTGCCTCAGTTTCTTCATCTGTAAAATGAGCTAAATAAGAAAATGGCAAACTACTTCAGTATTATTACCAAGAAAATCCCAAATGGAGAAACAAAGAGTTGGGCATGATTGAAACAATTGAAAAATAATAAAATGTTACATATATTCTAAATTTAATCATCAACAAAAACGTTCAGAAAAAACAAAAAATCCAAAAAGCCACAAATTCCAACTGTGTGTATTTATATTATTTTTAATAAATAAAAATACATTGTTTTCTTACCCTTCTGATCCCTCACTTCTGCTTATTTTTGCAAATTCTACTCCTGTAATTTTTATGTAGCACAGTATCAGCATGTATATTTTTGTTCTGATTCTGATATCTACAATACATATTGCTTTGTATAGATTTTCCTATATTATGATATTCTGAATTTATACCTGGTTACATTCTGATTTTTTTTGTCATTTCTTATGGCACAGTTCCAGTTCTAATTCAATAACCATTATCAAGGTCCTACTATGTTCAAGTTACAGTGCTAAGTGCCGGGGATATAAAATCAAAATAGTCTCTGCCTTCAATGAGTTTACATTCTATTAGGAGAACTTATAACATGTACACAAATAGTAATTTCAGGAGAGAGCTCTAAGAACTGGGAATGGTGGGCAGGAGACTGGCGGAACTGATAAAGGCTTAATACAGAAGACAAAAGCTGTGCCTTGAAGAAAGATTGGGATTCTGAAGGGCAGAGATGAAGAGGGAGTGCATTCTAGGCGTGGGGATGGAGTGACATTTAGAGAAAAACTAAGAAAGTTTGGCTCAAACACAATGGGTGTGAAGAGGGAATAACATGAAATAAGGCTAGAAAATTGTATTAGAACCAGGCTGTAGAGAACTGTAAATGCCAGGTTAATGAATTTATATCCTACAGAAGAATTTCTTAATCTGGAGTCCAGGGACTGTGCGGGTCCAATTTAATGGGTCCTTGAACTTAGATGGGAAAAAAATCACATCTTTATTTTGCTAATTTCTTACAGAAAATTAGCATTTCCTTCGGTTATGAATATAGGCAAAAAAAAACCCCACATTATTCTGAGAAGAAGTCCATGAGCTTCATCAGATTGCAGAAGGGGTTCACTACAGAAAAAAAAAAAAGATGAAGTACTCTTGTTCTAGAAACATTTAAGAACTACTGAAGGATTTTGAGTAGAGGAATAATATGATCAGAACTGTGCTTTAGGAAAATTGTTTTGGTGGCTGTGTGAAAAAGATTAGAAAAAAGAAATACTGAATTAAAAGACTATTACCATAGTCCAGTTGAAAGGTGATCAGGGCCAGGAATAGTATGAGGAAGAAGAGATGTATTCTTGAGATGTTCTGGAGGTGGAATCAGCAGGATTTGGCAATGCATAGGATATCAGTAATGGAAGAGAAAGAATCAACCTTGAGGTTATAAAACCTGTTGACTGTGAGCAAAGTGGTTCCCTCAATGGAAATAGGGAAGTTTGAAGGAGGGTCAGGTTTAAAAAGGAAGATGAATAATTGGACATGTTGAGTTTGAGGTGATGTTAGAACATCCTTCTGGAAATATCTAGCAGGCAGTTGGAGATGTTAGGAGAAAGATTTGAGCTAGATATATAGATTTGGGAGTCTGTTGAATAGAGCTGATACTTGAATCCACAAGAGTGGATGGAGAATATAGGGGAAAAAATGAAAAAATGGACCCAGAACACAGACTTGAGGCACTTAATGGGAGGAGGTGGGTGATGCCCAACCAAAAGAGACTGAGAAGGAGCCAATAGATAAGAGAGGGAGAGGAGAGCCAGGTGTGATAGAATTGAGAGGAAGAGAGAGTGTCCAAGAGGAGGTCAGATATAAGTAGAGTTGATGGGCAACACAATAAAAAGTTCCAGAAAGGCCAAAGAATATTATATTTATATGTCACAGTTTATTTAGCTATTTCCCTTCCATTAGCATATGGGCTGTTTAAAAGGAGTTTTTTGGGGTGTGTGTGTGTGGGGGTGGTAGTATTTGTTTTTTACAGAAACTAAATGCTTCTTCTAGGCTTCCATCCTCTGCAACTAAGTACACTAGTTTGTTGGGAGACAATATAGCATTGCAGCTAAGAATGATGGTTCATGAAAGGTCCATGCATCCCTCTGATCAACAGAAATTTCTCTGGGACTCCAACACTTCTTAATTGATTGTGTTTCATGTGACTTTCAAGTAACCAGGCCCTAGTTAAATGCTTGCAGGGCTTTTCAATTCTAACACTAAAATTTTGGGGCCACTGAATTGGAGCTACGTTGTTGGTAGAGCTATGAATTGGTCCAATCATTCTGGAAAGCAATTTAGAATCATGGTGAAAAAGTGACTAACGTCCACACCCTTTGACTCAGAGATGCCATTGCTAGGGATATACCCTGGGGAGGTCAATGATAAAAAGAAAGGCCGAATGTACACCAAATATTTTGTTCTTTATATGATGGCAAAAAATTCAAAACAAAGCATATAACCATAGTTTGGTGATTGACCTAATACATTGTAGTACGTTAATGTTACAGAATATTGTTGCATCATAAGACAAGTAAGAAGAATTCAGAGACATACGGGAAGACTCTCAAGAACAAAGTAAAAACAAAACAAAACAAAAACCTGATACATAGCAAAGGGAACCAGGAAAACAGAGTGCACAATGACTACCACGAGAAACTAAACTATGATTAAAACAATAAGATCTATGTTGACCACTGTGTAATTACAAGGGCCGGGGGGCAGAGCCAAGATGGAGGCTGGAAAGTAAGTATAAGGGCCAAGCTTGACCCAAGAGAAGCTGAGAACATGTATCTCTGTCTCTTTGTGGTAGAAGGGAAATGCTATGATGATGAAACCTTTCATATGTTGTCAGACTCTTGATGTCTTGGTCGATTTTACTGGATTCTTCTCTTTCTCGTTCTTTCTTAGTCTCTTTTACAAGGGATGGCTCTCTGGGGAGAGGAGAGAAATACATTTGGTTATGAAAGTGATACAGAAATGATACCTATAAAAACTAAGAAAAATAAAAATCTTAGAGCTAAAAGGGGCTATAAGTAGTGAGTTCTCTATCACCGTGGGTATGCCAATAGAGATTGAATGGTGAGTTGTTTGAGATGTTGTAGAGGGGATACAGATACAGATTGGATTAAATCACAAGCAGTTAAGTGCCTCCTATAGTCCAGGCCCTGTTCTGGGTTCTGGGGGTAGAAATATAATAGTGAGAAAATTTTTACCTTTTTAAGTTCTCAGGGAGCCCTTCCAGCTCTGAAATTCTGAGGTTATTGGTGAATCTAGTTTGCTTCATTTTACAGATCATAGAATCATAGGATATACAGCTGGAAGGAACTTTAGATCTTCTCTCATCTAGCCCCTTACTGTACAGCCGAAGGAACTGAGGACCAAATAAGGAAAATGCCTTGCCAAAAGTAATATAGATTAGTGGCAGAGCCTGAAGCATAGAATGATTAACATAGAAGACTCTGGAGAGGATTTAGGCCAACTCGTTTTATAGAGGAAGAAACTGAGGCAGCTAGGTGGCATAGTGGATAGAGTGCTGGGCCCTGAGCTCCAAGGTGACCTCAAAAACTTGTCAGCTGTATAACTCTGTCTTTTAACCTCTGCCTCAGTTTCCTCCACTGTGAAATGAGGATAATAAAAGCACCCATCTCCCAGAGTTGCTATGAGGATTCAATGAGCTAATATTTGAAAAGCGTTTGGCACAGCACCTGGCACATAGAAGGCCCTTAATAAATAATGATTCCCTTTCCATCCCCCTTCCCCAGTCCACTCACCACCATGCTTCCTTCTACACGACACAGTAATGCTTCTCAGACAGACACTGCAAGGAAACCTTTTCTCCTCACCTAAATCTAAATAGATTTGTGGGTGAGGGGAGGGGAGGAGCATCAGAGCTGCATTTAGTGAGCCTTGAGTGACAGTAGCATTTGCTTCTATTGCTGACAGGCCAAGAATCAGTCATACTGCATACTGGCTTACACGAGGGTAGCATTGCTCCCATGGAAAACTTCCTGTAGAAGCAGAGGGGGAGGAGGCCACAGTTGCGGGAAGGAGAAGTGGTTGGCAGTGGTTTGGGAGACTCTAAACTAGTTATTTGGAAGATATGCTACTGTTCAGATTCCCACCAGCATCTCCTCCTCCAGGTCCCTGCATAGAGCTGGAACAGCCTTCCAGACCCCAGACTACCCATGAGATCTAATGTTTCAATTCATTCTATCCCTGCCCCCACCCCACACCCTTTTGCTGAAGGCCTTTCTCTGCTCCTAAATTTCCCTACATCCTCTATCTCCAATCCCCAAGCATGCTACTCCTGTAGAATCTTGCCTTCCGTAGAACCTGGTGATTCTTGCCCCAACGTGCAAGGATCCAGGCCAGCCACAGGCCTTGGATTTTGTGTTGTGTGGATCTGATCACAGCCCCTGGCTATGAGTTTGTAGGGGAACTGAAGGCCTTCTGTAGATGGAGGATTCTCCCACCTCCTCTTCCCTAAATCCTGGCAAGCATTCTTGACTGTCTTCCAATCCCCATCTAAAACTCAGACCTATTGACAGACACTCCCCAGCTGGGCAGTTAGTCTACTACATGGCCTCATTCCCCGGGTGGCCACACCCAGCCTGCCCTGGGGGAGGTGCTGAAAAGGAACTCACTAATTAGCAAGAGGAGAGTAAGAAAGATGAGGGGCTTCAAACCACAAGCCAACAGTCGAGTACTGAACCCACCGCCTTGGTCTGCCAGGAGAAAAAAAAAAACGAAGGAAAACTAGGGGAAGGCTCCATTAGAAATTATTTCTAGGCAGGAACACGAGGAATGAACAAGTAAGGAATGTTGATGGAAATTTTTCCAGGCAAGTTTGAAAAGCCAGAGTGCCTTTTGGCCTCTGCTGTAGCCTACAGATGGGTTGGCTTGTGTTGTGGCCCAGCCTGCTGCTTCAGGCTGAAGGCCCAAGTTAAAGCAGGGGGAAGTTCCTGAGACACAGAATTTCAGGAGATACACCTGGTGCCCTTCCTCCCTCTCAACCCATCCCACTTCTCCCTTCCTGGCTGTGCTCCCGGTGGGTGATTGTTCTGGGGATTAGCCCAAGTACATAAACAAGCAGTCATCCTTCCAGTCTGTGAATGATGCTCCCAACTCAATTCCATTCCATTAGGATACATAGACAATAATTAGGCTCTGCCCTCAAGAAGCTTGCACTCTACCGAGACTACTAAGTGACTTTTCAACAGCATGTTTTATGTCCATAATCTCTTTTGATCTTCATAACCCTCTGAGTTAAGTCCTCCAGCCTTTATCGTCTTCATGTTACAGCCCTTCTTCATGAGGCTCGGAGAGTTGATGTGATTGGCCCATAATCACAGTTAAGAAATGTCAGAGCTCCTTCTCCTCCTCCACCTCCTCCTCCTTTTTCTTCTCCTCCACTTCCTCATCATCATCACCTTCATCTTCCTCCTCCTCCTGCTCCTGCCGTTGCTGCTTCCCCCCCCCCCACCCCCACCCGGTTCCCTTGGAGCGGACCATCCTGGTGCTTCTTTTGTGAAGCGGCGGCTGAGGCGACCCCCAGACTCGCCATGGCCGACGAAAAACCGAAAGGAGTCAAAACTGAAAACAACAACCACGTTAATTTGAAGGTGGCTGGGCAAGATGGTTCAGTGGTGCAATTTAAGGTTAAGAGGCACACACCAGTTAGCAAACTAATGAAAGCCTATTGTGAACTACAAGGTTTGTCAATGAGGCAGATCAGACCCCGATTTGATGGGGCAACCAATCAGTGAAACAGACACACCTGCACAGATGGAAATGGAGAATGAAGATACAATTGATGTATTCCAGCAGCAAACAGGGGGCACTTACTAAAAAGAATCTACAACTCTTCTCCAGAACTGTGCTCCCAAGGAAAACAATACATTCACAATTAGAAAACCAAGATTTGGTTCATCCACATCCTGACTACTGCAGTACAGTTTTCTCTCTTCTTGGATTCCCTTCCCCCATTCCTTTGTTGTACATAACTGGTGTATGTGCACAGGCATAATGCATATTTTTTAAACTAAATGGCCGATGATATGTTTTGATCAACATCAAATGGAGATGGAGAGGGGGAAAAAAACTGGTTCTGTGAAAATATCCCTTTTTTCCATTAGTGGCATTCTCATTCAACTTTTATCTTTATATTCCAGTAAGTTATTTTGCTCTCACTGTTTAACAAAAAAAAAAAAACATCAAAAATCCTTGCATACCCTGTTTGATTGGATAATTTCAATGTTTTTCTTTTATCATTGTAAAACCAAAGATGATTTTATAACTTTTTTGTGTGTAGCTGTTACATGTAGGGCAATCTCTGTCTCTCGGTATGGATAAATTACTATAAAGAAATTGATCCTAGATAGTTTTCCCTTCAAGTCAAATATCTTGCTTAAATAAACTCCTTATTTAAAATTTAAAAAAAAAAAGAAATGTCAGAGATAGAATCAAACCCAGGTATTCCTGACTCCAGGTTAAACACTCTAAAAAGTAAACCATGCTGCCTAACAACATGAGGGCATGTTCTTTGAGTTGCTTTTCTAACAGTAGCTATGGATTTACCCTGAGCCATATTTACTCTCTTGGCTCCCTCTTATCATGAACGGTTTAGATTCAGGAATACTGGAACTGAAAAGGACCCTGAAACATAGAATTTTAGAGCTGGAATTATGTTAGAGCTAGAGATCATAGGATTATGGGATTTAGAAATGGAATTAACCCCATTTAGTCCACCCTCCCTCCATGTTACAGAAAGGGGAAACTGAGGCAGTTTACCATTGAAAGAGCTGGATTTGGTAGCAGAGGACCTGGGTTCAAATCCCACCTCATACAAATGCCAACTGTGTGACTGGCAAATCACCTAATCTCCTTGAGCCACAGTTTCTTCATGTATAATATGAGGGTTGAAATGATTTGGAAAAGTGACTAATCTGCCATCTTTACGATCACATGACCCTAAAATCATTATCTGTAAAATAAAAGGAATGGATTATATGGCCCCTGAGAGTCTTTCCAGCTCTAGGTCTATGATGCTATTATCCTATGATTATAGAAAAGACAAGGTCTGGAGTCATTCAAGAAAATTTAATAGGTGCCTGCAACGTACCAGGTACTATGCTAAGCACTGGGGCCATGGGGGAGAAAAGGGCAAAAGATAGTCTCTGCCCTCAAAGAACTCACAATCAAGCAAACAAATATGTACAAACAAGCTATACACCAGAAAAATAGGAAATAATTTTAAAAGGAAAGAAGCTAGAATTAAGAGGGTTTGGAAAAGACTTCCTCCTATAGAAGGTGGGGTTTTAGTTTGGACTTGAAGGAAGCTGGGAAAGCCAGTAGGCAGAGATGAGGAGCGAGAGCATTCCAGGCCAGAGAAAAGCCTTCAACTCAAATCTGGCCTCAGACACTATTAGCGGCATGACCCTGGGCAAGTTATTTAACCTCTATTTGCTTCAGTTTCCTCCTCTATCAAATGGGGATAACAGTAGCACCTGCCTCACAGGGTTGCTATGAGGATCAAATGAGAAAGTATTTGTAAAGTGCTTAGTACAGTGCCTGGCACCCCCCACACCCCCTACCCCACCCTCCTATAAGGCTCAGAGAACAGAGTAATTTGCCCATAGTTACGCAGTTTATTAAAGGTAGAATAGGATCTAGGACCTCTGTCTCCTTCATGGATGTCTAGACTTAGGGGGTAGAGTCTGTGACCAGAGAACAGTGTAGAGCTAACTGGTCCAATGTGGGGATCCCATTCATTGGCATGGTGCCCTACCCAGTTGAACGAAGCAACAGCAGCTATACACTTCTCTGATGATGTCATTTCTTTTCCTGTGCAGCTCTGCTCTTGGATATCATGACCGTGGCTGGAGTGCAGAAGCTCATCAAACGACGAGGCCCTTATGACATGAGCCCAGGCCTCCTAGACTACCTCACCATGGACATCTATGCCTTCCCAGCTGGCCATGCCAGTCGAGCCGCCATGATATCCAAGTTCTTCCTCAACCACCTTGTGCTGGCCGTCCCCTTGAGGATCCTTTTGGTGCTCTGGGCCTTCTGTGTGGGTTTGTCAAGGGTTATGATTGGGCGGCATCACATCACTGATGTTGTCTCTGGCTTCGTTATTGGCTACTTCCAATTCAAACTGGTGGAGCTGGTCTGGATGTCCTCCAACACCTGCCAGATGTTGATATCCATCTGGTGAACAGCACTGTTGCAGCTTGATCTGTTCAAGAGAGGGGAGATGAAGAATAAAAAAACCACCCTTCAGTGGAAGGAAGTTGGAGCCATTCCCACTTGAATATGTTATTAGACCCCCATTTTATTTCCCTATCATGTTTGGTGGCCAGTATCCATAGGTTATCCCAGTCATAATATGGGGGGCCGTGGTTCTTGAAAAACACCAATTTCCCCATCCTTCCCCCAAACACCTAGAGTTACTTTGGCTTTCCCTCATTATCTCAAACCCAGTGGAGTTTCAGCATTTCAGAATAAATATTGCTAAGCTCCTGCTTATAGAGATGTCAGAGTAAAAGTCAAGCTGGGAAAAGTGGGTGGTTTTTGGTATTCACCTTTTGTTGTTACTGTTGTCAAGTTTTTTTTGGCAGGTGCTTGTAAATCCCAGGCCCCATTCCTCCAAGAAATGCCCCATCATCCCCTTTTGATGTGTGGGCCTGTCAGCACTCACCGTAGGATACTCAAGTCAGCATCGGAGCTCAGGCATTGGGTGAGCCAGCTAGAGAAGCTCTTTTCTGCAGGTCTTGTCTCCAGCTGGCTTTTCCCAGGGCGCTCCTACATCCTGGCATTTGGGAAGGCCAGTGCTAGCCCATCCTGCTGCACTCAGAAAGTTAGACTAGACAAAGCACTGGCGAGCATCCAGTAGCATCCAGCGCTGCTTTGGCCCCCAGGGGCCGGACTCTGTGTGACCTAATAGGTCCTTTCCAAGTCAAACTTGTATAGTTCTCTATTTCATGTGATAATATATACAATATGCCAATGAGCCATTTGGGGTGGTTTTTGTCCCCCAGTGAAAGAATCACTTTTCATGACTCAGCACTTTTGTTGCCGGCTTGTTAAAACACAGCGACTCCATGGAGAAACAGAAATTGCTTTCAGAATAGGGGCTGGAAAACTCGGGGGATTCAGGAAGGTCACTAAAGTCTTCTGCCTTCTTCAGGCAGACCAATTTTCAAACCCGCCTTGGTCAGGCATGTGTTTACCAGAAGATGACTTGCAAAATGTAGTAGAACTCACGGTATTTTCAGTTCTCTGTTTCACAAACTCCCACACAGTTAGCGTCCTATGCTGGAACTCACTCCAGCCCAGTGGTGTGTAGTGACCTCATTAGGCTGGTTCCATCAAAAGACTTGGGCCGCAAATGGTCCCGGAAAACCTCACGTCTTTTTGTGGCCTGCTGGATTTGTGGCATTACCCATGATCTACTGACTCCAGGCTAGACTTTTTTGCCTGCCCTACCCCAGACTCCCTGGAATTGAAAAGGGAGGGAGTCATAGTAGCAAGAGATGGAAAGGGAATTCATTTAATCAATTTGTCCCCTATAATCGTAGAAACTTTATTTTGCAGCCTCCTACCCAGGGGTGTTGTGAGACTGAAATGAGAGAGTGGATGTAAAGCACTTTGTAAATCTCAAAGAGCTATTTCAATGCCAGTCATTGTAATTATTAGCCTATAGTCATCAGGCCTCCAATCTGGGAATGATTTCAGCCCCTGACCCTTCTACCGCATTCCTGCCGTAGAGCAATATAGAAGTATGCTGGTAAATGTTTGGGCTTGGGGGGGGCGGGGGGGGAATGGATGCAAACACTTTAAAATTTAATCTACATTATTAATACTTTCTTAAGCCCAGACAACCAATAAAACAATCAATCAACCCAGGATTTGTATAGATTATTTCTGAGGTGTTGATACGATGAAAATTTAATAATTTTGTCTCCTTGACAAGTGGTCATTCCAGTCTCTACTTAAACACTTCCAGTGACAGGGCACTCACTACCTTACGAAGTGACCAATTCCATGATTGGACAATTGTTAGCTGTTTAAAAAGTTTTTCCTTAGGTTGACCTGAAATATACCTCCCTATAATTTCCACCTACTGGTCCTAGTGCTGCCTTCTGAAGCTACACAGAATAAATAAGTTGAATCATTCTTCCACTCAACCGCCTGTCAGATATCTGAAAATAGCAATCCTGCTTCCCCTTCCCCTTCAACATTTCCTCATTTGACAGGGTTTCCAGACCCCTCCTTATGCCAGTCACCCTTCTTGTGTCACTGCCAAATTTGTCAATGTTCCTATAAATAGAATAGCAATGAAATCCCTGATGGCTGCTGGCCTGAGACCCCAGGACCCAGGTCAATCAGTCAAACACTGGGACAACTCAATCGATGAGGGATACTTTGGTCTCAAGTTGCTTATAAGCCCCAGATCACTCACTTCTCCTGGCTTGGAAAATCCTCTCTCTTCCCTCTGTTATCCATCTTTAAAACTGGATCGTTTGGAAGCATTATAAATACATTCTACATATGCTATGAGATGTTTCCATTTAAAGTGCCCCAGGCAGAAGAGATCTATGGCAAAGCTTCTTCCCCTTCCCACCCCTTCCATCTGGCTCTAACAAGGAATCTGTTCCTTCCATACAAATCTAAATTTCAGGTTTCCTGTTTGGGCTGGTGCATGCTGATGGCTCATCTCAGACTACCTGCTGCAGGCTGGGGCCTGTAGAAGAGAACAGGAGCATCTGTATTCTGGTCCTTTGTCCCTAACCTCCAATCTCTCCTGCTCAGAGACTCCTTGGAGGATCCTGGGAAGGAGGTGGCCTGGACAGAACAGAGGCCTTGTGGCAGCTGTTCTATGACAGGTGGTGACCTTCAAGAATTTGAATCCTCTGACTTGTCAAATATATTTAAGAGATCCAGTGACTCCTACATAGTGGCATTGCTCATGGCAGTGGTCACCAGCCCTGGAGTCAGGCTTTTATCCCCATTGTATCATTAACAACCTTGTGACTGAACTAAAAAATCTCCAAAGTCCGTTCCAGCTCCAATCATCTCTATTCTAAGGTCCCTTTGGGCTCCTGTATATTCCCGGATCCCTTTTATCTCAGACATTCTATATCACTTAACCTCTCTGGGCCTCAATTTCTTCATCTATAAAATGTGGAGATTGGATTCCATGAGGTGTAAGCTTCTCTCCTAGCTCTAGATCCATGATCTCATGTCGGCTTTGACATCTTGTGACCTTTCTAAGGTTCTTTCCAACTCAGTCTATATTTTAAAGTTCCTTACAGCTCCAACATTCAGGGTTCTAAGGTCCCTTCCAGTTTTGACATTCTGTGATTCAAAGTCACTAACAACCCTTCTAAAATACACTGATTCCATAGTATCTCCAATGAGATTGTGACAGGTAGGTGAGAGGAGGGAGGGGAGAGGAAGGGCTTGATTCATGACTGCATCGAAGGAAAATTCTTCATCTTCACCTCCTTTGGAGTGAATCCCACAGATGCTTAAGCTTTTAAACCTCCTTTGGGCAAAGACTGAGAGTAAAGTTGGGGGTGGGGTGCTGAACTGTGTATGATAGGGATGGGCAAACAAGAGGGAGGCAAGATTGACAGTTCCTCTAGAAAAGCCACACTCCCTATTCAGGGAGAAAACCCAGGAAGGAGGGAGTAGGACTGAATTGGGCTCAGCAACAGCTGTAGAAGAGGTGTGTGCTTGTATGCTTGGATGGGTACACAAATAAACATTCATCTCTATGATCAGGTCTGATTGACAGAAAGTAGTGGGGGTAGGATTGGACTGTTTCATGGGAAGAGAACAGTCATAATTATAGTATTTTAAAGCCAAAGGGGACTTTGGTGACCATCAAGTCCAGTCTCTCCATTTTACGGATGGGGAAACCAAGGCATACAATATAACTTGCCCAAAGTCACACAGAAAGTCAGTGACAGATTCAGTCCTATAATTGTGGTCTCCTGATTCTAGTCAATGGTATTTTCCACTGCACTGTGCTGTTCAACTCCTCTCAGAAGTAAAAGAAACGTGGCTATGGGCCTAACCTCTCATATTGCTTAAAGGGGAAAATTCAAATGTTGGTTAGCTTGAGAAGCAAGAGGTCAGGAGTCACCAAAGGATTCCATCCCAGGATCAAAAAACTTCAATCTTCCAATCCTGAACTTTCACGGAAAATCAAACAGCTAGTGGGGGCTTCCTGAGGTGACTAGGCCCTTTGCTTCTAAGCTGGTGAGTGCCTAACACCATGATTCTCATTGGTAATTCTGGTGTTGGATGTCTCCCCACCCCAACCCCTGAAAATAAAAATATAAAAAACAAAACACCCAAACTATTCCCTGGCCCTATCAAATTTCTTTAAGAAATGATTGCAAAATTTTCCCACCCCCCCCCAAAAGGAGTACCTCCCCTCAACTCCCAGACAAAATTACTCCAAATTCGTTTTTGAAAATGAAATTGTCTTAAAAATAAACACAGGTTCCATGATACTTTTTGGCTATGGAAAGAAAAGTATCACAAAAATCAGATGGAAGAGCAATCATAAGGTGGCTGTAATCTAAACTTGATGGGAACTACTGACCTTCATGAGCCAAAGTGGATGGCTAGGAATCCTATTTTCAAATACGTACCAGGTATAGAGACTCCACTGTCTTCTTCAGTCTCCTGATACAGCATTTGGTCACTCTGGCAGTTAAAATGTTCACACGCATCACAGACCATCAAAGAAATCAGAACACAGAATATCAAAACTGGAAGGGACTTTAGAATATAGAATATCAGAGATGGAAGGGACTGTTCTTAACTTGGGGTCCTCAAACGCCCCCAAGAAAGTCCATGAACTTGGATCAGGAAAAAAAATATGTCTTTTCTTTATTTTCACTAACCTCTCATTGAAATTTCACATTTCTTTCAATTATTTAAAAACATTATTCTGAGAAGGGATCCATAGGCTTCATCAAACTCTCCAAAATTACTAATGATCTCTTAATTGCCAAATCTGATCTAATTAGTTGCCTTTTCTCAAACCTTATCCTTCTTAACCTTGCTGCAGCCTTTGACACTGTCAATCACTCTCTTCTCCTAGATATTCTCTTCCCTCTAGGTTTTCATGACATTCTTCTCACCTGATTCTCCTCCTTCCTGTCTGACCATTCCTCTTTCTCCTTTGCTGGATCTTCATCCAGTTTACAATCACTTCATCCATTTACTTAATCAACTGTGGATGACCTTGAAAGCTCTTCATTGGGCCTCTTCTCTTCTCCCTCTATACTATTTGGTGATCTCATCAGCTCCCATGCATATCACTTCCATGCTGATTCCCAGATCTCTTTACCTAGCCCTAACCTCTCTCCTGACCTCTGTCTAGCCTTACAGCTCCAAATTCCTACTGGATATCTCAAACTTTTTGTCCTGTAGACATCTTAAACTCAATATGTTCAAAATTGAACTTATTATCTTTTCCCCACCGAGCCCTCCCTTCTTCCTAATTTTCCTACTACTGTGGAGGATACCACCATCTTCCCAGTCACTCAGGCTTATAACTTCAATGTCATCCTCAACTCCTCACTCTCTCCGACCACCACCACCCCCTTTTCCAATCTGCTGCCATATCCTATCAATTCTATATTCATTACATCTCTCCTATATGCCCCCTTCTCTCCTCTAATACTGCCAGTACCTTGGTCCAGAACCCCATCACCTCACACCTGCAATAGCCTTCTGGTTGGTCTCTCTGCCTCAAGTCTCTCCCCTCTCCAAACTCTTCTCCACTCAGCTGTCAAACCGATTTTTTTAAAGCACAGATCTGACCATGCCACCTCCCTGCCCCCATTCAACAAACTCCAGTGGCTCCTGATCACCCCAGGATAAAACACAAAATGCTTTGTTTGATGGTCAAAGCCCTTTCCTACCTCTCCAGTTTTCTTAAACCTTATTTCCCTCCACATACTCTTCAATCCAGTGACACTGGCCTCCTTGCTGCTCCTCAAACAAGTCACTCCATCTCCTGACTCCAGGAATTTTCAATGACTATCTCCCATGCCTAGAATTATTTTCCTTCTCATCTCTTTCTCCTCAACTGCCTGGCTGAATCCCACCTGCCACAAGAAGGCTTTCCCAATCCCCATTATTGCTAGTGTCTTCCCTCTCTTCATATCTCCAATTTACCCTGTATATACCTTGTTTCTATGTGGTTATTTGCATGTGGTAGATTATTAGATTGTGAGCTCCTTGAGAGCAAGGACTGTCTTTTGCCTTTCTTTGTATCTCTGGTCCTTAACACAGTGCCTGATGCAGAGTTGGTGCTTAATAAATGCTTGTTAACTGACTACCCAACCCCCAATCCAGTCCAGTCCCTTATTTTATAGTTGAAACTGATGCCCAGTGTGACAAAGATGTAAGAGTTAGACACCTCTTTTTTTCTTTTTTGAGCAAAGAGGGAATAATAGACCTCCTCCCCCATTCATTTCTCCATTCTACTCAAACAAACCTGCACCTATCTCTTTCCACCCCATGCAGCAGTCTCCTACCTTTACATCACTCCAGCATGACATAAAGAGTACAGTAAGTAATGGAAATAGCCCTAGAGCAGGTCCTGGAGACCTGTTTCCCAGGCCAAGCTCTGCATCTCACTTGCTTTTAATCTGAGCATCAGTCTTCTCATCTGTAAAATGGAGATAATGATAATAATTCTCATTGTATGTCCCTTACAGGGGTAATGTAATGATTAAATTGGATAATCATGTGAAAAGACTTCAAAAAATAGAAGGAGCTGTGTAGGTGTTAGGGATTATTACTAATTCATGGCTCATCCTTCCTTCCATACCCCACTCAAAACTCACTTCTGCAGAAAGCCTTCCCTGATTACAGAATCACAGAACGCCAGCACTGCAAAGGACCTTAGCTCTCATCTAATCTAACCTTTTTTACAAAAGAAGAACCTGAGGCCAATGCTTTCACCAAGTCACAACAGTACTGTCAGAGATAGGGTTTGCTTCTGGTCCAAGCTCTTCCAATCGCATGCCATATTGCTGTTAAATAAGCCTGGTTTCTGGTTTGGGGGGTGGGGGTGGGGGTGGGGAGGAGTTGTCTTTTTAAGTGTGTAATTGGACACTCTTTTGCTTCAATTTAAGTTTATCATTGGCTGGGCTTGTGACTCTATCTCTGAAGGCAATCTCATGTGCCTCAGTCCAGTGGATCAGGGAGCTACCTAATTTCCCTTGCCCCTTTTGATTTTGGCCAGAGTCCTCAGAAGAATACTTCACTGAGGTGAAGACTTATTACCATCCCAACTCCTTTCACTTTTTCTCAAAGAACTTCTCTCATTCCACTGGTACCCTTTTCTTTTTCTGTAAATAGTAACTGTTTCTCTTTTACCCAGCAACCCCAAAGGGTCTTCCATTCTCAATTTGATTTTTTTTGGATTAAAGGGGCCATCCCTTGATTCCTTTCTTAGAGGGGCCTATTCACTGAATGGCCTCGCTCAAAGTGAGAACCTGGAAAAACTTTAGCCCAAAAGGGCCAGGGTCTCCCATTGCATCCTGAGCTATCTCTAGTCATCCTGATAAATATCAGGCCACTGGACCCAGATGACTCTAGAGGAGAAACTGAGGCTGGTGACCTTGCACAGCCTGCCCTTACTCGAATCAAAGTCAACTGCAAGTCATGTCATCATTTCCCTGATGTCAAGGTCTGCTTCGAGAAGAAGGAAAAACACAACAATCTTTCTTTACCATCATCCAGGCGCTCCACCTCTAACATTAAATGATCCTGGGTTTTGGGGGCGTTATCCTTCCTACCCCAAAATAGAATACTTCTAAGGCAGAGATCCCATCCGCCCAAAGGATGCCTAACTTCCTGTCTCTGTCACTGGCTACCTGTGTGACCTTAGAGAAGTCACTTAACCTCCTTGGGCTTCAATTTCTTCATCTGTTAAGTAAGAGGTTGGATTAGATGACCTCTAAGGTATCTTCCACTTCTAAATCTGGTACTATATATGATCCTATGTAGGTCAGTGTATGTATCTATACATGTTTGTATCTATATATATGTTTTAGTATAGATAGTTTGTGTGGGCATGTGTATATCTCTGTGCGTATATGACTTCTAAGGTCTCTTCTATCTCTGAATCCATGATCTTATGATATTTGTTTAGAGGTAACATGGAATAGTGGGTAGGGCACTAAATTTGGAATAACCTGGGTTCCAATTCTGCTTCAGTTGCTACTACCTTTAGGACCCTGGGGACAAGTTATTTAGCTTACCAAGGACAGAGTCACAGAGCCTCAGAATCTGAGAGTTGGAAAGTAACTCAGTAGACAGTCCACCCCATACTCCAAAAGAGAGGTCACTATAATGTATTGACAGCAAATCATCCAGCCTCTGCTTGAAGACCTCCAAGGAGAAAGAAGCTGTCACTTCTGGAGGCAGAGCATTCCACTTTGAACAGATCTACTTAGGCAATTTTTCTTAAGCCTCAATTCACCTCTTTTCGGTGTCCACCCATTGGTTACTCTCTGGATTTCTCTGCTGCCTCACTAGCCACCTTTCTTTCTACTCTGGAGGAACCTCTATCTTAAGCCCCACTCTCCAGACTGTTGTCTCCCTCACCTGGTCACCACTTTTTGAGGGGCTCCAGCCAGGTTCACTTTGGTCCCAGTTCAACTCACTCTCTGAATTTCCCTGAATCCTCACCAGCCACCTCACCCCAGTGCAGGTACCCTTCCCCCAGCTTTGGAGCTCCTCTTTCTGTGTGTTCTTCCTCCATTAGAATGTAAGCTCCTTGAGGGGAGTGACTATCTTGTTTGCTTGTACTTGTGTTCTCTCTCCCCCTCCTTCCCTTCCCTTTTCTCTTTCTCCTTCCCTCTCCATTCTGTTCCTCCCCCTCTTCTTTTTCCTCCTCTCTTCTCCTTCTCCTCCTCCTCCTTTTCTTCCTCCTCCTTCTTTCTCTCTTCTCTCTCTCTCTCTCTCTGTTCTGGTCCTCTGGGGCCAGTCAGACTAAGTCTAATCTTTCCTCCATATGATATTTCTCCAAATGTCTGAAAATAGTTCTCCCTGAGTGTTCTTTTGTCCAAATAACACATGCCTCATTCCTTCATTGAATCCTTATATGTCTTGTACTCAGGCACCTTCACACTCCTCGTTGCCCTCCTCTAGGCACTCTCCAGTTTGTTAATGTCCTTCTTAAACAATAGTGAATAGAACTGAACAGAATACTCTGAATGAGGTTGAAAGAGGACAGAGTACAGTGGGGTTGTCATTTCCTTATTTCCTAGAAGCTCTGCCCCTCTTACTGAAGCCTAAGATTTGGTTTTTTGTCTACCACATTGCACTTGTGACTCAAGTTGAGCTTGTGGTCCACTAAAACCCCCAGATCCTTTTTAAAACAACTACAGTCTAACCATTCTTCCTCTATCTTGTGAAATTGATTTTTTTCTCCCCTAGTGAAAGACTTTGCATTTATCTCTATTGAATTTCATCTTATTAGACTTAGCCAAATGCTCTAACCTGTCAAGATCTGTTTGGTCCTGACTCTGCAATCCAATGTGTTAGTAACCACTCCAAGCTTAGTATCATCGGCAGATATGATTAATATACTATCTGTGCCCTTATCCAACTCATTGATAAAAATAACATACATCATAAAGCCAAGGACAGATCTCTGGGGTACTTCTACTGGAGACCTCCTGCCACATTGACATTGAACTATTAACAATGACCCTTTGAGTCTGGCCATCCAACCAATTCTAAATCCCTCTGATTGCATCATTATCGAATCTGTGTCTCTCCACCTTCTCCACAAGAATTGTGCGAAATACTTTATCAAGAACTTTATTAAAATCCAGATGAGCTAGATTCTATAAAGTGATGGGGCAGTGGGGGGCGCATTGGCCTCGTTGGCCTCTAAAATCTCTTCCATCTCTAAATCTAGAATCCTATAGTTCTATGCACCTAGGGAGAAGTCCTCTCCAGGGAACAGAACATTGCCCCAGGAACTGGAACCCATACTGTGAAAGACTACTTCTCAGTATGTGGTGAATCTATTTATTTCATCAAGAAAACAGAGCATTTTTCATAAGGCTCTGAGACAGGTTGGAGCAATATGCTAAGAAAAAATATTGCACAGTCTTCAATGTTCAAGCATGGTATTGCATCATGCTATGTGGCACAACTTGGGGCAGCCAGTCTGGCATCCACCAGAATGCCACCCTAGCTGCCTCCCTGTGCAAGCCTGCCCCATTCAATCGTTCAACAAATGGAGAGCACAGAGGAAAGAGCACAGACAAATGCTAAGTCACTTCCCCTCTCTGGGCCATGGTTCCTTCATTTGTCAAGTGAGAGGGTTGGCCTAGATAACCACTAAGGTCCCTTACATCTATATCTACACATGTTACATATATGTGTTTGTGAGTATATGTATGTGTATACCATGTATGTTTGGACCTGACCTTGTATAGGGAATTTCTCTCTACCAATGCTAATCAGCACCTGCTCTGTCACTTACATTATTAAAGAGTTGCCTGGGGCATTGAGAAGTTAAGGTAAACCCAGGGTCACACAGCTAGTTAGCTCAGCAGCAGTATTTGAACCCCGGTGTTCCTGATGCCATATCTGGCACTCTAGCTGCTATAACATGATGGCACATACTGTAATGTGAATACTAGTATTTTTGTAGGAAAAATTTATCTTCTCACCCCCATCTCCCTCAGCTCCCACCTTTGCCCTCCTAACCAGGCTTTTCGTAGAGCCCCTAAGTGTGCTCTAGGCTGTAAATGCAGTGGTTTGTACTCAGCTGCTTTCTAGCAGAGATGCATATTCCAATCCTACCTGCCTCTTCTAAATGAGAGAAAACTGCCTCTGTCTCCATTGTAACCCTGAGGGGCTGGAAGGAGGCCTTTGGTCATCATGGTTCAACTCTCAGGGGAGATCTTTTCAGCTTGCCTTCTCTCTGCCTCCCTGCTTTCATCTTTCAGTCTCTGAGAGGGATGCCCACTTCGGGAATAGGCCCTTCTGTGGTCTTTTACATCTGGGTCCCTAACCTTCCCCTGTTGCTGCTGAGTACCGGCTAAGGAAAGAATGATGGATGTGGTCTTTATAGGGCTACAAACAGCTTTGCTGTTTTAATAGTAGCTACTACTGGAAACTTTGAGGAGTGAGGAGAAGAAAGGGCACAAGAGTCCCATGGATTCTGGCCTAACCTCCTGGTGAACTGTCTCAAAAGAAGCTTCCCAGAGTCAAGTCTGCCTACCCTTTCCTTTCCATACCACTCAAGGTATATAGAGGACATGACTCCTGAGGAAGGAAGCCTTGTAGAGAGCTGGAGTTAACCATGCCTTGACTGGTACTAGGTCATCAGTCTTCAAGTTAAGGTTATGATAACTTCCTGGTCTCCCATTTCCCCCAAGAGTCTTTCACCCACTCTCTTCTTTCACTAAGTTACTGTGAATAACCTCTCTTCTGGGCTCAGGAGAAATGGGGGGTGGGGGGAACGACATTCTAAAGCCAAAAGCTACAGGGAGTGGAGGGTAAAGAAATGCTCTATGGTCTTAGAACCAGTCTTATATGTAGTAAAAGAAGTAGCCACCTCTGTGGTGACATTTAAGGTTTACCAGGAAGACCCTGCCCCCTTGCTTTCTTCCCCAGTGGCTCTTTGAAGATGCCTGAAATTCTGCCATGAAAGCTTTATTCAAGTCAAGGAACTGTCTCCTCTATCAAAATGCAAAAGTCCCCATCTTTTGTTTTATGTCACCTTCATTTTCATGTTTTTAAGTCCCCATCACGGAGGAGGTGGGGCTTGGACATGAATAGGATTTGAAGAAGTGAGAAAAGCATTCCTGTAAAAAAAGTAAGCAAAGGCTTAGACAGGAATGTACCTAATATATTTTAAAATTTTTCATTGATATCCTTTGTTTTTATGTCACCTTCATTTCCAAACATATTTCTTTCCTTCCTCTTCTACACAAAGAACCATCCTTTAAACAAAGAATTTTTAGGGGCAAACAGGATGGGGAGAGGTAGAGGGAGAGAAAGAGATAGAGGGAAAGACAGAGCTGAGGGGAAATGAGAGGGAGGGAGGGGAAACTAGAGAGAGAGAGGGAATGTGTGTGTGTGTGTATGTGAGAGAGACAGATAGACAGACAGACAGACAGAGACAAAGACAGAGACAGAGACAGACAGACAGAGAGAGAGAGAGAGAGAGAGAGAGAGAGAGAAATCAGTTCAGCAAATTTAACTAAAACATCAACAGAGTGTAGTATTAAATGCAGTGTTTCATGCCCATCATTCCCTTCCTCTATGACTCTATGAAGAAGGGGGAAGGGGTGTGTTTTCTCATCTCTTCTCTGGATTAAAAGTGGGTAATTGTAAATATATAGCAGATTTAAAATTTTTAATTAAATTAGATCAATTTTTAATTTAAATTTTTTTTAAAATTTACTTTGTTATTGTCCTTGCGTAGATTATTCTTCTGCTTCTATTTACTTCCAGCAATTCACGTAGGTCTTCCCATGCCTCTCCAAATTCTTTTCATTCATTATTTCTTATGGTACAGTAATATTCCATTACATTTATGCACCACAATTTGTTTAACTATTCCCCAATCAATAGGCCTCTATAGACTCATAGATCTGAGCTGGATGGGGCCTTAGAGACCAACTAATCCAACCTCATTTACTTTGTTTCTAATTTTTTCCTACCATAAAAATATATCTAACCTATTTTAGGCACAATGAGGAGACTCATCTGGTGGGAAGGTTATAAGGAAATAAACCAGGCAGAATGAGAAGGGTCTTGTAGCTATCCATGGGCTCTTCTACCCGGGCCTTCTTCCATTCCTACATTGTGGTGCCCAGCAGCAAGACTGAGCCTGGGAGGCTGAGCCACAAATGGGCCTGATACTGAGACTCAATTGAGATCGATGAAGAAGAAATATGTTCCAAAGAGCCCTTAGGTCATCCTGATGAGGATGTGGCTGAAGGAGCAAAGCCAAGAGAGGATGGAGCCCAGAGACAGAGGGACCACTTAGAGGAGCTAGCCAGAGGGACAAATACTGTTTAAATAGGTAAGAAACCTGGGATTTCAGCTTGGACAGACTTTACGGATGAAGAAATTGTTGCTCAAAGAAAACTAAAAGAAAGTTAGAAGGAGAGCCTGCTCTAGGACTTGGTTCTCCCTCGATTTAATCCATGTCATTTCTCTCCTCACACTCCCACCCCTCTCACACCCCACACCCCCACCTTTTGATCTTGATTTGTGATTTCAATAGTTTAGGTAGTTCTCTATGAGGAGAACCTCTTCTACCAAGGCAGATCTGTCACTGCTCCACAATTTATAGTGTACAATTTATAGAGAGTTGTCTGGGGGCCATGAGAGGTTAAGTGACTTGCCAATATGTGACAGAGATGAGGCTTGAACCTACATCTTTCTGGTTTCAAGGCCAGCTCTCTGTGCACTATATCTAGCTGCCCCTAATTTGCAGCTGAAAAATATTGGAATGCCTAAGGTAGGGGTGGGGAACCTGTGGCCTTGAGACCACATGTGGCCCTCTAGGTCCTCAAGTGGGGCCCTTTGACTGAATCCAAGTGGATTCCCCCCTTGAGGACCTAGAGGGCCACATGTGGCCTCGAGGCTGCAGGTTCCCCATTCCTATTCTAAGGAAATGGCAACTGACAGAGGATGGACTAGCCCAGAGTGGGGCTTCAGCCCCAATATGACTGGTAGAATTTGTTCTCCTCCAGCCTGGATTTTTTTTTGTTTGTTATTTCCCTTACCCAGGTCCCCAAACCTTTCCCCCCAACTCACAAAACAATTAACTTAAATAGATCCTAGATCGTGTGATGGGTCCACTCTGGCTCACTCTCCCAGAGCTGGGATTGCTACACCTTCCCTTCAGTGTTTTAGGGTATCCTGTGGGGTTGGGGTAGCTTTTTCTCTAATGCTACTATTCTAAGCCCCCACTGACTCTTGGTCCTCATTGTTAGAGGGACAAGTGACTGGCACCTCATTTTCATTTAACCACTGAACATCAATATTTACTTCAAAGATATAGCAAGAACAAATGTACAAACATCCTTCCCCCAGCACCTCAGGGGTAAACTTTCTCTACACTACCTCAGTCTTTGGGGTAGGAAAGACTGGGTTTATATATAATTTAAGTCAGTTCCTACATATCGTCAGTCCCACCAAAGCCTCCATTTTGGGAGGGCACCCAGGCCAGCCATCTTTTCATCTCGCTGGACATCTCCATTATGTTATCATGCCCCCACACTAGGTACCTCGTCTCTCCCTTACCTCCTGCTTCTCAGCTTCCTTTTGGGTGCTTTCTTCCTCCTCCCCTTTAAATTGTGAGCTCCTTGAGGGCAGGGATCCTCTTTCTTTTTTGTACTTACATCCTTAGCACTTAGCATAGTGCCTGGCATGTAGTAGGGCCCTAATACATGTTTATTGGCTAACTGCTAAGCTCATATCCAGATGTACCATGACGGCCTGATGAGTTCTCAACTGAACTCCTTGCTGGCCTGAGGTCCTAAAAGGCACTCCCAAAGACCACTCCTTGTTTCTTGGAACTTAAGTGATAGATTAGCTTCAAAACCTGGCCTGGACTCTGACTCCCGGGTTCCTGCGGCTCATTCTCCCAACATTTCAAAACCCCTAGCATTAGTATGATCTCTCATCACGCCCCACGAGCCGCTGAATAAAGCTAAAAGATGAGGCAAGAAGGGAAATAAGTGAAATTGACAGACTTTTTTCATGTCTCCACAGCCAATCAAAGGGCCCTCTCTTGAACGCATGATTAGCCAATCAGAGCCACTTATAACATGCTCCAGCCTCTACAAGGCACAATTCTCCCAGAAGCAGGCTTCCCAGGTTCTCCACATGGAGAGATGCCATCTCAGGTGCTTCGTATATATGCCAGACACTCATTATGACAGGGGAGCCTTTTGCCTGTTCCTGGTACAGTGAACAGGCCAGACATCCCTCTGCTCCGGGTCAGCAAGATGAGCTCTTTGGCGCGAGAAAAATCCTGTGATCTCTCAATCTGATGTCTTAGAGAAATCATAGGACCATATGGTAGAATGCTAGAGACGGACGACAGCTCAGAACCCAGACAGATGGAGGTGGAAAGGAGCTTAGGTGAGAGAATGTTAGAGATGCTAGGGACCTTAGTGATCACCTAGTCCAAATGCCTTGTTTTTTTAAAACAAGGAAAGTAAGGTCTTTGGGTAAAGAGGCAGAGGGTAGAGGGCAGAAGGCAAAGAACTGCTTTGTGCAGCATGAAAGACTTAAAGAGGATGCAGAGAAACCATGAAAGCTCCCGTTACATCCACAAGCTGCTTTGGCAGCCTCACTTGTCATCCACTTGGGCCTGCTGCTCCTGTGGAGGTGATGATATACAAACCCAAGGCATAAAGGAAACTGGTACTTCATACTTTAGGTTTGTTTGGCTGGGGTTTGGGTTGAGTCGGAGTGGGAGGGGTAGTGAATTAGGGTTTAGGGAGTGACTGGGAGTCACCTCCATGACCTAGAGAAAGCTCTGGGCTTTCATGATGATTAAATTTGGCCACCAGAGAGAAGTTTTCATTTGCAAAAACAACAAAGGGCAGCCAGGAAGCAGCAAATCTGGATTACAGCCTCAAGCAGATGGGGCAGATGGGGTTTAGGGATCGTCCCCCTCTGCCATAGCCCCTCCTTTGCTGGCTCAGGTTTTATGGGAACAAGCTGTTTCTGTTGGGCTTTTGGAAGGGCTCCGATCATCGCTGAGCAAAGATGGCAAAGGGCCAATCCCTTTCTGGGCTGGAATCCCCCAGTCCTCTCCTGTTCCTCCCTGTCACTCTGGCTTGCTCAGTTAGACATGGATCAAGTGGGGACTTAGAGTAGGGAGAAAGATGGGTTCAAATCTTGATTGAATATAACTTGGGTCCCACTCTGAATATATAAATTAAGAAGATCAAAAACAGAAAGAAGAGTCTCGTATATACCAATGTATTCATACCAGCCCTCCTTACGTAAGCAAAAATTAGAAACAAAGCAAACACCAACTGATTGAGGAATGGCTACACAAACTTTCAAACATCGATGTACTAGAAAACTATTGTACTTGGGAAAACTTGATGCAAAGTGAAGTGCGCAGAACCAAGAAAACCCGTATAAGATGACTACAATAATGTAATGGAAAGAATCGCAATGATAGCTAAAGCTAAACTAAATATTATGGTCAAACTTGGTCCCAAAGGGGAGATATGAGAATATAATCTACTTCCTTTCTTTTCAAAGGAGGGAGATTATAGGTGTTGAACATTGCATATGTTGGACTCCATTGATGTATTAGTTTTGCAGAACTCATTTTTTTTCTTTTTTATTCGTTCATATGTTACCCATGTTGACTGTAGGGTCCTAATTTGAATTTTCACTCTCATTGGCAAATCAAGTCCCCAAAGAGTGACAATGTCTCCCCCTCGGGGTTCTAGGGCTACCTCCTGAGGAACTGGGGCATCTTTCTAATGTGAACAGCTCAAGTTCCCATTCTGGTGTGTTCTCTCCAGTATCAATTAACCAGTGCCAGTTAATAGTTTCTCAATATCATCAATATAAGTGATTAGTGCCCCGTTAACAATTTAACCAGTTAAATGTTCCTCAATGTCAGTTAACCAATTAACATCAATTACCTTTTACAAAGGAATGCTTACTGAACGGATATAGCGTGAACAATAGTGTGAAAACTTCCCCCACCCCAGAGCAAGGAAACACTTTCACCTTTTACTACCTTGGAACCTGGGGAAAGTGAGTTCAAACTTCAAGAGGGTGCTACAAAAAGCATTTGATTCCCCAAGTTCATGTCTAAATTCCAGTCGCCCTTGCACTGCACAGCGTCTCCACTGCTGAGTCCATTCACTGCTGCAGGTCACCCCTCAAGCCTGCTCTGACACCTCACCCTGCTCAACTATGCAGCCACAGCGGTCTCTTCCATGGATTCATATTACTTGAAGTCTGTTGGCTCCTCTGACCTTTCATTTCTCTAATACTTCTTGATGTTAGAGCAGGAAAGGGACAGAAGCCATGTGGCAGTATTTCTTCCTCTTCTCTCCAACTGCTAGGCTGAGAGACAGATAATTTGTTGGGTTAGTGATTTCTATATGCACACTCAGTTCTGTCTCAGCAGCCAATTAAAAGGCTTGTCTTTAATCAGATAGGAAACAATTACAGAAAGTTTGCAAGTGTTCCAAAGTGGAGAATTGGGCTGCTCCAAGCAGGGTCACCAAACTTCCACTTGGATCCCATGCACGTGCCCCTTCTTTGATCAATCCCCCATTACTGTTCCAAGGGATGACTCTTTAGGAGAGGAAGAGAAAGGGACACATGGAAAAATGAAGGGATATTAGAAGAAAAGATATCAGTAAATGTTTAAAGTTTAGAAAAAGAATACTAGTGCATGTTATGGACTGACACAGTGAAGTAAAGAAAACAAGGAGAATGACATGCATAACTACAATAATGTCGACAAAACCACTCTCTGAGGGAGCCAACAAAGAAGTAATTGTGAAAACAACAACAAACAACAACAAAAACCCAACTAATCTTGGACCCAGAAAACAGATGATGGAACATACCTCCCTCCTGTTTGTAGAGTGATGGAGGACTATGGGAGCAGAGTGGTTTGCACTAGATCATTCAATATTCCTTCTGCTTTAAGTTCTATAATTTCAATTTATATGTTTCACTAGAACATCAAAATCAACCTGTCTAAAACTGCACTCCACATCTTCTCCCCTAACCTGTTCATTCTCCAAACATTGCTAATGATAGCGCCACCAACCTCACATTCACTCAAGTTTTAAACCTTGGAATCATCTTTGACACATTACTGTCCTTCATGTCCCACATGCAGTCAGCCACCAAGTCCTCTTGAGTCTCTCTCCACATCTTTCAGGTCTACCCCTTTCTCACCATTCTGAGTCACAGAGCTTCAGAGTTAGATAGGACTTTAGAAGTCTGTAGTCTGACCTGAGACAATTCATTCCACTTTGGCATCTCTCTAATGGTTAGAAGTTTTTCCTTACATGGAGCTGAAATTTGCCTCTCTACAGTTTCCACCAATTGCTCTGAATCTAAGTGGCAAAAATCAAATCCCTTTTCCATGTTATTATCTTTTAGATACTTGAAGACAACTCTCGTACCCTGTCCCCACCCTGACCCTGCCAAGCTTCTATTCTCCAGGCTAACCACCCTCAGTCACTCCAACTCACTTTTGGATATAGCATGGTCCTTCAGCATCCTGGTCAACTTCCTCTAGAAGCTCTCCAGCTTATCAATACAGCTCTTATGTTTCCCAGTTATAACACCATAACATATTCTAGAATTTTGCTAGGAACTGATCTCAAACTCGCCATAGTTTACAGACTCTGTTCTCTTCCCTTTTTTCATAGCTAGAGCTATGAATTTGTATAATTCTGGAAGACAATTTGGAATTATGTAAATAAAATAACCAAAATGTCCATCAGATCCAGAGATCCCACTACTAAACATATATACCCCAAGGAGGTCATTGACAAAAAAGGCTCTATACACACCAAAATATTTGCAGCACCAGTTTTTGGGGGTCCATTAACTGGAGAATGGCTAAACAAATTGTGGTGCATAAATGTTATAGAGTATCGCTGCTCCCTAAGAAAAGACAAGTATGATATATACAGAGAAGTGTGGAAAGCCTTGTGAACTGATACAAAAAGAAGTAAGCAAAGCCAGGAACACTACACTCACTCAGAATGACTGAAACAATGTAAGTGGAAAGAACAGCAACCACAAAGAAATAAAAGCTGAATGTCGCAAAATTAGGAAGACCAAACTGGGCCTCAAAGAAGAAATGTAAGAAGACACTTTCTCCTGCTTTTTTGCAGAGGTCAGGGTCCAGGAACATTTGATGTAATGTCAGGCCTTTTGGATGCATCAATGTTTTGATTGAGGTTTGTTCCTTTTTCTTTCTTAAAAAAAAAATCCTTGTTATAAAGAATGACTTTCTGGGAGGAAAAGGAGGCAAATAGGAAATTCTAGGAAGTGTAAAAACATAAAATATCATTAAAAATCTATTTTAAAAAGAAAATTAGGATAATCTGTCCTTTTCCAATTCTGCGGCACCTTTCCTGACCTTCCCGATCTTTCAGAGATCCTTGGTAGTGGCTTGCAATCATATCTTCCAGTTATTTCCCTATCCCCAATGGAATTCAAGTGGGCCTGGTGACTTGAAATCATCAAGGCCAACCACAGCAATGCCCAATATGTAAGGGTGAGAGTGTCATTCTTTTGGACTTCGGTAAACGTGTAGACCAGGGGTGGGGAGTCTGCAGCCTCGAGGCCATGTGTAGCCCTCTATGTCCTCAAGTGCAGCCCTTTGACTGAATCCAGACTTCACAGGACAAATCCTTTAGACCATAAGGGGCAAGGACAGAGGTGATGAAATATAAGGGAGGACCTTTCAGATATGGTTGAGTCATTTCACACCTTGCGGCTTTGAGTGACTCTCATATGAAAAGACCAACCCAGACAATGAACAAATCTCCAGAGCATAGACTGCTTCCTACCTCATTCCTAGCCATTGATTTCCATAGACCAATCAAAGGACATTAGATTAAAAATATTGGGGAACCCTGAACCCCAGCCAAGGTATCTGGAATACAAGTGCTTAATCAATGCCTGTTGACTGACCACCTGACTGGTGATGGTCATTGACCTGGTTATGGTCTAGTCTGCAGAAATGAAGATTTGGGAAATGTCCTGAATGGTCACTATAATTTAAGGCAAAGTCTCACATGGAGCCCCAGCCTTGAATTCAGAAGAGTTGTCAAAAGGAGAAGCCACCACCTCTTCTCCCACTTCCTACCTGGAAGATGGCAAGTCTCAGAGCAAAGGCCTTGAGGGGGGTAGACCCAGAGAGGCTTCTGTCCACTCTAGGCTAAGGGTATTTGCCCTTTCTTTTTTTTTTTTGGTTTTTTTTGTTGTTGTTGTTTTTTGGCAGGGCAATTGGGGTTAAGTGACTTGCCCAAGGTCACATAGCTAGTACATGTGTCAAGTGTCTGAGGCCGGATTTGTATTTGCCCTTTCTTAAAGAACACAACAACCCCCCACCCACCCAGCCACCCAGAGGTAGTGGGACCTACAACCGCCCATCAAAGAACAAGCCCTGGAAGATTAGCAGATTGCCTTATCCAGCAAAGATTCCATATGCCTAGCAGTGAATTTCACAAAGGCTGTACAAAGACAGAAAGAACTTTTGGGTCCTTAAGGTAAAGGAGTTTGTGATTTACCTTTTGTGGCATATTTATACTAAAGATATCCCTCACCACCACTGTACTCCAATGTATATTCTTCCTGTGGATGCTGTTTGTATTTTCAAGTGTGTGCTCCAGGATTTGGGGAGGAGCATGTTTTATGCCAACTGATCTTACTACACACAGGGTTACCCCTATTACTTGAAGCAGCACTTACCCTTCTGAGGATCCAACATGCCCATGTGAAGGCAAATTGGGAGAGTAGCCCAGAGTGGGTATAACTCTAAAACACCAACCGGCAAACCAATTTTCCCCCACTTAGGATTCCTTAACACCCTCAGCCCTTACCAATTGTACACTGCTCTAACAGAACTATCCAATGCTTTTTTATGGATGCTCCATTACTTGTCTTCATTTCCTTCTAAAATGGTCATTAAGCTCCTTGGACATCCATATCAATCTCTTTAGGCAAGTCTCCTATGTCCTCTACACAGGAATTATTTTTCCTTCATGTCTTCAGAGCTTTATTATTAAGAACTTGCCATCCTTGCTGCTAGAATTTTGTGGTGTCCTATCTATTCCATTTTTGAACCTTTTGAAAATGGTGCCTCCAAAATCTTTTGTGCATGACAAACTATGTGTGGATTTCCTTTTCTTCTGCACCACAAATTCTGTCTCTATCTCTGTCAAAGTTCTTCTGATTTCTTCTACAAATCATGCCTCCTTGTTAATCATAATCAGTTCTTGAATAGATATCTTCCTCCCCACCCTATTGCTTCCTACACCCTTGAAAGTAGGAGTTCTTAACCTTATTTGTGTTATGGACCCAGTCAGCAGTCTAGTGAAGTCTACGGATCCCTTCTCAGAATAATATTTTAAATGCATAAAATAAGATAAAAGGATTACAAAGAAAATCAATTATATTGAAGTAAAGTTATCAAAATATTTTAAAATAATAATAGCTAGCATTTACATATAGCTTTAAAGTTTCCAAAGGACTTTCTATATATATTCTTGTTTCATCTTCTCAGTAATCATAGAAGGTAGGTGCTATTATGATCCCCATTTTATAGATGAGGAAACTAAGGCAGATAGATTAAGTGATTTTCCCAGAGTTAAACTAATTAGTGTCTGAGAAAAGATTTTAATTCATGTGTTCTGACTCCAAGCCCAGCACTCTATCTAGTATGACACCTAGTTGTCTAGTTAAGAATTGTGAAACAGCTCCAAATCACTATTGATTAGAGAAATGCAAATCAAAACAACTCTAAGGTACCACATCATGCCTATTAGGTTGGCTAACATGGCAAAACAGGAAAATGATAAATGTTGGAGAAGATGTGGGAAAATTGGAACACTAATGCATTATTGGTGGAGTTGTGAATTGATCCAACCATTCTGGAGAGCAATTTGGAACTATGACCAAAGGGCTATAAAACTGTGCATTCCCTTTGACTCAGCAATATGTAATAGCAATTTTGATTTGAAGATCTTTTCCACCCATTAATGGGCCACATGACCTGCTTATGTCACAGGAAGCCTGGGTCACATGTGGTGGGAGGAGCTTAATGACAGGAAAAGGAAGTTATGTCACAGAAAATGCTGAGAGAGAGCGCGAGAGAGCAGTTATGGCTGCTAATGGCTGTCGTGAGAGCTAGAGCTGAACGGACTATGACTTAGCTGTACTGTGAGTTTGTTTTTGGGAAGACCCCAGCAGTGGGTCAGAGAGATTTTGGGATGGCGAGGCTCCGTGTTGTGATATTATGTATTGAATGTTTTACTGCTCAGATAGATTGGGTAAATGGCTTGTGGGATGTGGTTCTCCTGCGTCTGAATAAATGGTTTACTTCTTCAACCTTCTATGTGGAGGGTCATATACTTCGTGATACAGAACTACATAGGCATTTTGACAATTATCATCTGTGTTGTTATTATTGCCTTACTGATACACCATACCACTTCTAGGTCTGTATCCCAAAGAAATCATAAAAATGGGAAAAGGACCCACTTGTACAAAAATATTTATAGCAGCTCTTTCTGTGGTGACAAAGGATTAGAAATCCCCCATCAACTGGAGAATGGCTGGAAGAATGTAGTGGAATACTATTACACTATAAGAAATGATGGTCAGGCAGACTTCAGAAACACCTGGAAAGACTTCTATGAACTGATGCTGAGTGAACTGAGGAGAACCAAGAGAATATTGTACACAGTAACAGCCACACTGTGTGATGACTGACTTTGATAAATTAGCTCTTCTCAGCAATGCAAGGATCTAAAACAACTCCAAAAGACTCACAATGACGGAAAATACTATCCACATCCAGGGAAAGTCTCGATGGAGTCTCAAGGCAGATGGAAGCAGACTATTTGCTCTGTTTTTCTTTTTTCGCTTTGCTTTGTTTCTTCTTTCTTGTGGTTCCTCCCATTAGTTCTGATTCTTCTTCACATCATGACTAATGTGAAAGTACGTTTAATATGAATGTATAAGTATAGCCTACATCAGATTGCAAGCTGTCTTGGGGAGGAGAGAGGAGAGGGAGGGGGAGAAATTTTAAAACTCAAAATCTTATGAAGTAAATATTGAAAACTAAAGATTAATTAATTAATTTAAAAATAAATAAACTAAAAAAAGAGAATCCCAAAACAGGTCCATGGACCCTAAGTTAAGAACCTCTGCTCTAAAGGATGAAATTATCATTAATGCAAGCCTAGAAATTATTAGCTTCTCTTCTTTGGCAGAGAGAAAGCTAATATAATTTAAGTCTCCCATCACTGTCACATCAAGCTTCAATTCAGCCTTACTATCTGGTTCCAATAACTCTGGACTCTAGACTCTTCATCCATTTCCTCATTCTGTACAGATGGTCTGTGTGATACTTCTGTGACAATATCCCTTGCTTCTTCCCCCATTAATCATCATGCAAATGCTCCATACCACACTTTCTGAATTTTCTCATATGAAAATACCTTCTCAGTATACAATGCCACTCCACCTCTCTTTTTACCTGTTCTCTTCCTTTTGAAAGGGTATACCCTTCTAGAACCATGTTCTGGCTCTGGGTCCCATGATACCTATTGGGTCAAACTCACACTATTGTGTTAGGCTCTCTTTGCTTATTGCCTATACTTTGTACATTTGTGTATAAAGACATTTGAAGCCATGGTTTTTAATCTTGGACCCTTCTCAGATGTTGTCTTTTGTGACTTACTGGGCATCATTCCTGTTCTTATTCCTCCTACAATAAAACCACTCTCTGTTATCAATCTTAGTAGATGAACATATGCAGTTTTCTCCCTCTTTCTTTCTTTGTAGTCTAAAATCCTCACTTTTTTTCTGTCCCTCAATAAATGTACTCCATCCCTGCTGTAACAGCAAGCACCCTGCACACCCAGGATGGCCTGTTAGCACAGGTTCTTTAATCTGCTTTTCTAGGAAAAACTGCTCAAAAGGGGGTTATCAAGGGAAAAAATCGGCACCCTGAACATCAGAGAAAATATAAGCACAGAGATCAACAGACAGGGCTCTAACTGCCTGAATCAAAGCAATATTGCTGTATACTTTACATACATCACTGGATTGAGAGAACCTTTACAGCTGAGCAGTCAGGGAGCTCTGAACATGTGTCCACTCAGAGTATCAACCAGGAAATCAAAAGATCCTTCTCATAAGTAAGCCCCCAAAGCAAAATACCAACTCAAAGTATATATGCACTTCTCAGAGCCAGAAGGCATCACAACTTCCATGACTTAGTACCTAATTAAAAGGTGTGAAAGCCTTCCTACAAGCGGGCCTCCCCTAAGCAAGCTTCCCTTAATGGGCTCCACCATGAGGCCTATTAATGGGTGGGGAAGATCTTCATATCCTGTTAACATTACATCTGCCCAAGAGTCCATCATCCTTACATTTTAAGCTGTAATTCAGAAATTCAGATGCCATCTTTAGACCCTGTCTTCACAAATGCCAGGCCCTCAATACCTCTCACTTCTCACAGCCTCATAACTGGTCTCACTTACAGTCCCTCCCTTTTCTAATATCTCTTCCACACCACTGCCAAGATAATATTCATGATGCAGATTGAAGCATACTTTTCCTTAAACTTTCTTTATTATTCTTTTTTTAATCTGTGTTTTCTTTTGCAACACAGCTAATATTAAAAATGTTTTGCATGACTACACATGTATAAGATACATTAAATTGCTTGCCTTCCCAAGGGACGGGAAAGGGAGGGAGGGAAAATTTGGAACTCAAAATTTTAAAAAGTGAATGTTAAAATTTTTTGTTTGCACATAATAAAAAAAATTAAATATAAAGGTAATATTCATGAGTCACAAATCTGAGCATGCATTCTTAGTCAAAATCTTTTAGTGGCTCTCTATTGCCTCTAGGATAAAAAATCTCAAGAGCCTGAGATTTAAGGGCTTCCACTGTCTAATTTCAACCTCCCTTTCCAGGCCTATTTCTCATTATTCCCTTTTATTCACTCTATGTCCCAATCAAACTAGTCTGCTGGATGGTTCCTGAATTTATTATTCCATTTTTTACCTCTGGCTATCACCTCATGCCTGTAATGCACTCCATGCTCATTTCCACCTTTCATAATCATAATCTTTCTTTAGGACTCAAATCAGGTACCACCTCCTACTACTAACCCCCTAAGTTTCCTCAGACAATTTAACTGGATATCTTCTTTCCCCTGTCATTCTCTATATTATAATTAGCTAAATACATGTGCCAGTAGAATGTAAGCTCCTTGGGGTAGGGGTCCATTTTTTTCTTTTTATTCCCCACCACTGAGGAACGGTCCTTAAACATAGTTGGGACATGACAAAAAGTACTTTCTGTTCAAAACATACAATGCTCCATCTCCTATCTTTATGTGTCTGGATACCATTGGCTATGTGCTATGCCTGGAATCTACCCCCTCCTCAGCTCTGCCTCTTGGAATCTCTGGTTTCCTTCAAGACTCAGCTTAAGAGCCACCTTGGGGGTGGGATGAGGAGGAAGAGAAGAAGGTGGGAAGGAGAAAAGGTATATTTTTGTTGATTAAAATTTTTTTAAAAAAGAAAGTCATATGCTACCTTGTACATGAAGCCTTTTCTGAGCCTTCTGGCAACTAGTGCCCTCCTTCCCAAAATTACCTTGCATTCACTTTGGGGTTTTTTTAATTTATTACTTGTAAAGACAATTTTTAACATTCATTTAAAAAATTTTTTGAGTTCCAATTTTTCTCCCTTCCCTCCCCTCCCTAAGACAGTAAGCAATCTGATATAGGTTATATATGTATAGTCATGTAAAACATATTTCCATATTAGTCATATTTTGAAAGAAGAAACAGACCAAAAGAAAAAATAAAATTTATTACTTATTTATTTTTAGCATTCTTTTTTTTTAATTTTGAGTTCCAAATTCTCTTGCTACTGCCTGCCCCTCCCCCACCCATTGAGAAAGTAAGCAATATGATTTCAATTACACATGCAAAATATATTGCCATATTAGCCATGTTACCAAAAAAAAGCAAGAAAAATAAAGAAAGTGTAAGAAATTATACTTCAATTTGCACTCAGCGTTCATCAGTTCTCTTGCTAGAGGTGAACAACATCTTTCATCGTGAGTCCTTTGGAATAGTTGAGATTATTGTAGTGATCAGAGTACCTAAGTCTTTCACAGCTGACCATCATCACCATATGGCTGTGACTGTGTGCAGTTATCTCCTGGTCCTGTTCATTTCACTCATATGGGTCTTCCTCAGGTTTTTCTGAAATCATCCCCCTCATTATTTCTTATAGCATAATAGTATTCCATCACAATCACATGCCACAACTTGTTCAACCATTCCCCAACTGAGGGGCATCCCCTGGATTTCTAATTCTTTCCCACCACAGAAAGAACTGGCATAAATATTTTTGTACATATATTTTGTACATTCATTTTTCTTTGACCTCTTTGGGATACAGGCCTAGTAGTGGTATTGCTCAGTCAAAGAGTATCTTAAATTCATTTTGTATATACTCTGTATGTACTAATATATGTAAATCCTATTTCTCCTGTAAGATTGTGTGCCAAGAACTATTTCACTTTTGTCTTTATATTTCTAAACCTTAGTACAGCACCTGGCACATAGTAGACAATAAATAAATGTTCGTCAATTGATTGATTTGTTGAAATTCTTTACTATTAGAGAAATGCAAGGGCATTCCAATGGGCATTCCTCTGAACCTTTCACAGATGGCAGAACTATCTGATTTCAGACTTGGAAGTGTTTGTTAAATGTGAATTCATTTCCCCTGAAGTCAAAGCAGAGTAGAGAGGTCCATTCACCGATTTTATTTATGTCATTGCCTACATGGAATCCTTGAATCCTTCCCTAAACCTTCTCACCTTTTACGATAAATACTGAGCAGGAAGCAAGGAAATGAATAATCTGGTCGCATTTAAAACATGAACAAAGATCTCTTTCTGAAGTCTTTCTTGGACACCTCAACCTGTCCTGGAGGTGACCCTGGACTCTCTCAGGTTATATACTACAAGTGCACAAGCTCTGGTAAACATGACCAATTACAAAGGATTTGAGTATTCGCTGATCAATGGACCATCATCCAAATGGGCCTAGCTAAGCCTGGTTGAATATGAACAGGCTCACTACCTGTAGATCATCCACCAGGTGAAATATGTTTGGTTCACAGTAACCCATCTATCAAAATATGAAAGGTTAGTGATTGACATTGGTCCTGGCAGTATCCATGTTGATAAAATCCCAAATCTTTTGAAGTACTAGAATAATGAAAAAGTTAATCTGCCACACTGATACACTGTTGGGAGCTGTGAATTGGCTCAACCACTATGGATAGCAATTTGGAATTATGTTCAAAAAGTGATGGAGAGTATCCCCCACTCCCCACCCCAGGTATTGGAAAGAGGGGATGTTTGTACTTCTATTCTTGCTATATCTTTGAAGTAAACATCCCTTTGTAAAAACTTTTTTTTAAGTGATGAATATTTCCATACCCTCTGAACCAAAGATTCCATTATGAGCCATATACCCCAAAGACAGAAAGGTTTTGTATCTACCAACATATTCATGCAGCAATCTTTGGGGTTGCAAAGATCTGGAAACAAAGTCAATGCCCATCATTTGCAGAATGGCTAAACATGTAATAGATTATTATAGTGGAATTTTACTATGCTATGAAAAATTATATAAAAAATTCAGAAAAACATGGGAAGGTTTATATGAACTAATAATGAGTGAAGGAAGCAGAATGAGGAAAACAGTAAGTGCAATGCCTGTAACAACGTAAATGAAAAGAACAAGAAAGTTAAACTGCGTATTAGGTAATTATAATGACCAAACTTGACTCCAGCTGAGAAGATGCACCACTGTACCCTTCTTTTTACAGAAATAGGGGATGATGAGTGTATACTACTATCTACAGTTGATGCATTTGGTTGGTTTTGCTAAACCTTTTTTTCTCTTTTTTTTAATCTTTGCTATAAGGGATGGCTTGCTGGGTAGGGGAGATGGAATTTGTTTGTTATGGAGGTAACATAAAAATAAAACATGTCCTATGCACACGTATGTACACGTTTAGCTTTAAGATATGATTCTATGACACCCGTAAATGACAGACGGTCTCTTAAGATCCTTTAGAATTTTATGAGCTTACTTACTTATCTATCCATTTGGCAAATATTAATCATATTGTTAATAACAGTAGCAGCTAGCCTTTGTGTAGCGCTTTATAGGTTAGCTCATCTGGTCTTCACAACAACCCTGGGAAGTAGGCTCTATTATTATGCCTATTTTATAGATAGGGAAACTGAGGCTAAGAAAGAATAAGTGACTTGCCCAGGTGTCACACAGCCTACCTGGTAAGTGTCCGAGGAAGGATTTGAACTCAAGTCTTCCTGACTCTAAGGCCAAACATGGTTGCTTATCTTAATTAACTATTTATCTTAATTCATGCTCATACATAAAGATGCATATGGAAACATAGGATACATTCAGACAGATATAATAACAGATGACATTTATACCATACTTTAAGGTTCATAAAGTTCTTTACCTACACTATTTCATTTGCATCAAAGCTACCCTATAAGCTAATTAATAAAAGTATTATTACGTCCATTTTGCAGATAAAGAAATGGAAACTTAGCCTGGTAAAAAATGATTTGCCTGTGGTCGTATTGGCCGGCAAGTAGGAAGACCTGGATTAAGCCAGTGGAATGAAGCAAACCGAACCAAAAGGGAGAGATCCACAATGCCTATAATAATGTGAGTGAAAACAATTCTGAGAGGCAGCTGAACTCTAATTACTTGTGATGATTATTCCTGGCTCCAGATGAGGAAACACATTTTCCTCACTTCAGTACTCTGCTCTCTGCAAGGTCATTCTTCAGTTCTTTACTGCTAAATCTGTCCTTCTTGAAGTCCCTGCAGTGTCTGCCACTGTTAACCATTTCCTTCATCTGGATACCCTTTCCTCCCTAGCTTTTCATGGCTTCATTCCTTCACAGTTTTCTTCCCACCTCTTGGGTGGATCCTTCTCAGTCTTTGGAGTTCCACTATATATGTCCTGTCCCCTATAGATAGGTGCATCCCAATGTTCTCTCCCCACTCTCTCTGCTCTCTTTGAATTGTCTCTTGGTGATTTTTATCAGCTCCCATGGATTCAATTTTCATATTTATGCAGCTGACTCCCCAGATTACATATCTAGACCTCATATCTCTCCTGGATTGCATCTACAGACGCCTGCAGGACATCTTCATTTCAATGTACCATAACCATCTCAAACTCATTTCCAAAGCAGAAACTCACCCCTCCATCTCACTTCCCCTTTACTGTAGAGGGCACCATCATTCTTCCAGTTGCCCAGATTTACAACCTCAGAATCCTTCTTAACTTTTCACTATTCCTCATCCTTTTGATCCAATCAACTGACCAGTTATGTTGGTAAACAAAATGGGATCTTAGCACTCAGTTCAACCAAATCATTGGCTTTCATTTCCTTTGAGTAATTCAGTGTATTTCATTGAGTCTTACTAAGTGCTAAGCCCCAGGCTCTAACCCCTATTAGGTGTTAAACCTATGTAGGTGTGAACCTCCCAGGGCCCTAAGGGGAGGTGCTAACTCCAGAGCCAATCATAGGAGCCTAAGTTCTGGTCATTCAGATGATGTTTGATGACGTCTAAAATGCTATAAGAAGAGAAGACAGAGCCATTTGCCCAGGGCTCTCACTCGTGGTGGTGAGGTGAGGAGACTCTGGGCAGCTGTAGCTGAGAGCTCTCCAGTTCATAACCCGGATGTTGGAACTTTGTTAAACTCTGGTAACTATGTATTGGGATTTGAATCAGACAAGGTCTGCCTGTCAATGTTTGTAATTTGTTTGAATTTGCTCCAAAGTTCAGGGTGCTGGCTTTTCCCCCTGAACTAAGTGAATGGTATTTGTATGCTGAATTAAAGTAAGCTTGTCAACCCCTTAACGTTGTTTTCCTTACTAAAGCAGATCAAAAGAACCTGCGCTTTTGAAGGGTGCTGGTAGCGAGCTTGTTGTTGGGCTTGTGTTGGTCTTTCACCCCCACAACAGCTGCTAGCCGGATTGTTGAAACATCAGTTCCACTTCTTCCCTATCTTTCATGTCTGTCCCAGTTTCTCCACTCACACCACACTACCCAGGTCCAGGTGCTCATCTCCTTTCACCAGGAATGTTGCCATGGCTTCCCCATTGATTACTCTGCATATCCAGCCTCTCCCTTCTACAATTCATCTTCCACATAGCTACGAAATTGATATTTTTAAAGCATAGTTCTGACCATGTCTCTACTCTCTCCTCAGAAACGAAGCTTCAGTAGCTCCCAATAGCTCTGTTTGTCATCTAGAGCCCTCCACAATCTGGCTCCAGCTTCTCTTTCCAATATGATTACAGATTGCTTTTCTTCATGCAGTCTATGCTCCAGCCAACTCAGAGTACAATATTCTCTCCATCGTCATCCCCTGCCTCTTGGAATTCCTAACTGTTCGAGGCTTAGCTCAGATGCCTGGACCAGGAGGCTACTGCAATATCCTTTTCTTAGTTTTCCTAGCTGTTAGTGCCTATTGCTTTGTAATTTTCTGTATAGATCCTATAATGATTTATCTGCAAATACTGTTTCCTGGAATGTAAACACCTTGAGGTCAGGGTTAATCTCCCTTTTGTATTTTTATCTAGTACCTGGCACCTAGTAGGAGTTAATTAGATGCTTGTTGATTCATTGATGTGGTCCTTGTGTTATTTTGTTTTGCTGAGCTGTCTTTTTAATATAACAAAGGCAAACTCAAGTAGCTGGGAAACAGAATGATAATAGTAATGATAAAATAGCTTTATATATTTATATATAGTTTTATATATTTATATAAATTTACATTTATATAGCACTTACTATATGCACTGTTAAGTGCTTTACAATTAATAATAATAATGGCTAAATATAGTACCTACATGCCAGATATTATGCTAGACATCTTACAATTATTATCTCATTTGATTCTCACGACAACTGTGAGAGGCAGGTGCTATGATTGTCTCCATTTTACAGATGAGGAAACCTCAGGCAAACAGAGGTTAAGTGACTTGGCCAGGGTCACACAACTAGTAAGTATCTAAAGCCAGATTTGAATTCCGGTCTTCCTGACTCTAAGCTTAGCACTCTATTGACTGCACTACCTAGGTTCCACAAAGCTATCAGTAGAGCAGCAACAGTAACATTCTTTTGACCTTAAGTCTAGGGCTCTTACTCCTATACTAGAACAGGAATGTTGAATAAGAGATTGGTACTTCTGCCAGGGGTTACCCAGAAGGAATGCTAAGGTACCTTCCAAGGCAGAGATTGGGGAAAAGGCATCATATTCCGTAAACTCCTTGAGGAGTTGATAAATTTAATGGAATAAATTTTTATTAAATTTTAAATTTTATTATTTAAATTTATTAAATTTAAAATTTTTATGCCATAAACTCCTTGATGGCAGGGATCATTTCATTTTTGTTTTTGTATTCTCAGTTCCCAGAACAGTGCCTGGTACATGATCCATGCTGAAGAAATGTGTATTTGATGAATGAATGAATTAATTAATTAATTCTTGGCATGTTTATATCATGTTGAATTCTCCCAACCCATCTTAAAATAAAAATATAATTATTAAATATTCCATGTGGTCTTATTTAAACAGCCTCTGCGCACGTGCGCGCGCCCCTGCCCTCTTTTCATATCTCTTTTTTTTTGTATTATCTTCCCTCACTAGAACGTAAGCTCCTTGAGGGCATGGACCCTTCCTTTCTACTATTATTTGTATTCCAGCATTTAGCACAGTGCCTGACACAAGAGCTTAATAAATGCTTGTTGATTTTTTTTTTGCCTTGACTTGACTAGAGATATAAGGGACTTTTATAGATAAAGGAAATAGACTCTGGCAAGGTCATTTAGCCAGCATATACATGAACTCACACATACGCAAACATCAACACTTTCATACAGTCATACTAATACACACACATCTATGAAAAGCTCACATAGGTACAGCCAGCAGGGTTCCCAGGTCTAGCCTAAAACCTGGATCAGAGCCAGTGATGAAACACTCCTGGGATTGCTCAGAATTACTTTCCCCTTGCTAATTAAACCAGAAGATATTTCCATGCCTTCTAGAAGTTTCAGACTTCTAACTGTTGCATTTCATAACAAGGCCTGAACAATATGATAGTGGGAAAGAGTGGAACTTCTAGCCCTGAAAGCCTAGGGCCTTGCTGGGAGCCCTGGGAAAGCTCTCTCTGCCAATAGTCCAGATGTGTTCTTATGGGAGCAGCCTCAGTCCTGGGGATTGGGCCTCTTTTGTAGAGGTCATCCAGCTGTGGGTCACAGATGACAATTAATAATGGTTTTCCTGAATTGTTTTTTTGGGTTGTTGCTACCAGGGTTTTTTTTCTCCCTATTCCCTCTTCTGAGGCAAAGGAAGAAGCAAAATTCCAATTCCTCTGTTTAACTTAAGCAATCAACAAACACTTCACTTGAAAACCTACTAAGTGACAGCCAATGTGTGGATTTGTTTTGATTGACTATACTTGTTACAAGAGAGCTTTATTTTGGGGAGAGGAAACTCCCCAGTGGAGGGGGGGTGTTAAGAATTGTGATACTCTCCCAAAACAAAGAAAAAAGCAGCAATGAAACATTTTAAAATGCACAGAAAATACACAGAAGAGAGGAGAAGGAATTATAAAAAGTAACACAGAAGCAGTATTAACACTGACTTGTTAAATTTAATAATTTGTTCTTGTTATTCAGTTGTTTCAGTCTTATCCGACTCTTCGAGACCCCATCTGGGGTTTTCTTGGCAAAGATACTAGAGTGGTTTGACATTTCCTTCTCCAGCTCTTTTTACAAATGAGGAAACTGAGGCAAATAGGGTTAAGTAACTTAAGCTAGTAAGTGTCTGAGGCCAGATTTGAACTCAGGAAGATGAGTCCCAGCACTCTATCCACTGTGCCACCTAGCAGCCCAATGATAATAGTGGCTAACTTCTTTCCCGTAACACTTTAAGGTTTGTGACACACTTTACAAATATTAACTCATTTTCTCCTTACAATTTCTAGGAAATAGGTGGTATTATTTTCCCTGTTTTCTAGAAAAGGAACTGAGGTAGAATGAGGTTAAATGATTTGCCCAGGGTCACATTGCTAATAGGTGTCTGAAGCTGGATTTGAACTCAGGTCTCTCCTGAATCTAGGTCCAGTGCTCTATCCAATTGTACCACCTAGAAATCACACAATGAGACTTGCAGTTTTTTATATAATGCTCTTTTTCTATGCTTCTTTTTATATACAAGTATCAATGTGTGTTGATGTTTGTCAAGTTCATAATTTTTTTTTAAAGAAAGCCTACTATATGCTAAACATTGAGAAGAATAGAAACAGGTATGGGATTTAGTCACTAGCCCCTGGGAGTCTACAATGTAGATAAAGAGGCAAAATAATACTGTTTGAATCCAAGGATTCACCATTCGAGCTAGACCAAGTTGTCTTCTCCCTGCCTCATCTGGTCCCCCTGAAAAAAGAGAATTCTATTCCTGAGCCTTTAGAAATGTTTTCAGATCCTCAACAACAGTTCTCCCAAGCAGATTCAAGATGGGACTCAGAGGCTGTGGAAGGGCAGATATTAGGGTACATCATATATCATTACAGGGGAATGATACCGTACATCAGATTTAAAATGCCCTCATGGAGACAGTCAGATGGAACTAGGAGTTTGCTGGGTAAAGAAGGTGGCATTTCCCTATTATCTCATGAGTATGTGAGGTGCCAGCTAAGTCCCTGAACAGGGCCCAGAGTCCTCATAGGGCAGCTCTGAAGCCAGAATAAGAGCTAGCTCCTTTCTCCTTTAGCATGGGGCACGTCCCAAGATACAGCATTATCACTCTCTTCAGCTCATTGGAGAAAGACCTTGGGATCTGAAATTCCAACTCTTCTTTTCCAGGTGGGATGGAGGCAGGGGTGTGCTGGTAAATGTTTGACAACCAGTTGGTGGGGGGAAGGGAAGGGGGTAGTGCATGTATGACAATCTTAAGTTTAATTTGTATCATCTACATTTTTCCATCACTTTGTTAAGTCTAGACAATAAACAAAACAATAAATCAAGCCCTGACTAGTAGCAGTTAGACTTTTTGTGGTATAAATTCTGACACTAAAAATTTAACAACTGGCTCTCAAGAGTCTGTACAAACTGGCTCCAACAGAACCCTGGATGGGGGAAGGGATCCTGGGGTAAAAGGAAGATCTGATGAAGCTCACGCTGCTGAGCTGCTTGTTACTTTCTTTCTTTTTTAAAAAAAAAGGAGGAGACAGAAGATACAAAATATGGAGCCATCAACATATGGGATAGCTTAAAAATGTGATTAAAATAAAATTTCTCCAAAGGCACCAGCCAGTCTTTTATGGCTTCCTGCTACTTCTGGGACACTTGGAACAATTGGCTCCTGCCAGGAATGGAAATCAGGCTCACAACACAGGCTGACACAAATGGAAAGAGCTTCCCTTCCATGTCTCAAGAAGATGGCTCCCTTAGACCTGAAACTGTTTTGGGGGGAAAGAGGGAAATTGCTGGAGAAGCCAGAAGGCTGTTTTTCCCTTAGAGTAGGACACCTGCTCCCCAGCTATCTGAGCATGTTCTCAGGTGGCCAGGCCGTTTGGCAATGTCTTTGCTGTGAACTCTCTCCCTCCCCACGGCCCCACCCTCGAAAAGGGCAAACATGACGAGTATTGCCCAGGTCCCTGGGTCATTGATCTAGAATCGTAAGGGACCTCAGAAGCCATCCTCCTCATTTTACAGATGAGGAAACTGAGATCCAGGTATATTAAGTGATTCACCCAAGATCTTTGTTCAGTCATTTTCCAATCATGTCCAACAATTCATGACTCCATTTGGGATTTTCTTGGCAGAGATACTGGAGTGGTTTGCTATTTCCTTCTCCAGTTCATTTTACAGATGAGGAAACTGAGGCAAACAGGGTTAAGTGACTTGCCGGGGATCACATAGCTAGGAAGTGTCTAAAGCTGATTTGAACTCAGGAAGACGAGCTTTCCAGATTCCAAACCCAGTGCTCTATCTACTACACTATCTAGCTATCCCCACCCAAGATCATACAGGTAGTAATCAGAGGCAAGATTTGAACCCAGGTTCTCCGACTTCTGAGCTAGTCCACTATATCACACTTTGAAAACAGACATATTTAGTATCTCAAATTTATTTATAGGGCACTAAGCTAATTGGAATGGGAATTAGAGGTATTTAGCAATATTTCCCCATTTGGGGATATTCAGGGCCCCCACTGTTAGTTATAATTTTTATGATAGTCTTTCTAAAATGTATTACATGTTCCACTGCCTTCTTCCATGGAATATCTCAAATTATTTCATACTTGGTTTTTTTTCTTAGCAACTCCAGATCATCATTGCAAAGTTATATTTTTACCCTATGTTATAATGCTTTGAAGCCCTTAGGGCCAACTACGGTTTGCTCCTAAACTGAATGAACCCATACCTCTTCTCAGTTTTTACATTAATTTTCATGGATTTTCTGTTAAGTTGCCCACTGCCACTTTTTGTGGGAAACAAATACAAAAGTCCCTGCTCTCAAGCTACTAGGGGGAGACAATATATAAAGGGGAGTAGTGGCCAAGGATTTGGTCTCTTGACCGTGAGTGGAGTCAAAAGGCACTTACCCTTTTCAGCAGCAAAGCCAGTCTTTATTTGATTCATAGATCGCAGAGCAAAACACGAAAAGTGGGGGGGGGGTGAGGGAAGAGAAGGGGGGTAACATAGAAAGAGAGGAGCATGGGGTGAGTATACATGCAGTAAAAGGGCAGATGGCAAGATATGTGGGTGGGGATGGCTGGCTGGAAGGAATGTGGAGCATAGCTTTAAGCTGGCTACATGTAATCATGGATTTCATGAATCTTCAGTCCCTTTGAGTCATTTCTGAATAAAGTGGATGGATTTTGTGATCTCTCATTTAACTGAGGGCCTCTTTTTTGCTTATCACCTGTTTCTGTGTTGTGTTTCATAAAATAAGTTCTGAGATGAAAAGAACATTAGAAATCATTTATCCATGTGCTGGAGCCAGCTCACACAGTCTTGAGAAAAGCTGATGGTTAAATTTTCAGTGTGAGCACTCATACTTCAGAAATCCCACTCTCTGCAAATCAGGGCTTGATTTAATTATTTTATTGATTGTCTAGACTTTAAAAAGTGACTGAGAGACAATTCCAAAAGATTCTTGATAGAAAATGCTATCCACCTCCAGGTAGAGAATTGATGAACTGCAGATTGAAGCATACTTTTTTACTTTCTCTATTTTTCTTGCCTTTTTTTACTTTTTTTGCAACATGGCTAATATGGAAATACATTTTGCATGATTTCACATGCCTTTTCAGTGGGTGGGGGAGGGGCAGAAGGGAGAAAATTTAGAACTCAAAAATTTTTTTAAATGAATGTTAAAAATAAACAATAGTTTTATTTTAAATATTTTTTAAAAAGAAAGTGATAGGAAAATGTGAATAGTGAAGATTAAACTTAAAAGTATGCCCTGGGTATGTTTTTTGGGAGAACTGATTAATTAATTAATTTTTATTTATGGCACAATCTTGGCATCTAGTACAACTCCCTCACTTTCCAGATGACAAAAGTGAGTCTCCGCATACCCTCCATGAAAGGCAAAAACAAAAAGAAAGGTCATATGTGTAACAAAATATTCAGTGCAGCACTCTGGTAACAAAAAAACTGGAAGCAGGATGGGTGTCTATTGATCGATGGGGGGCGGAACAGGTTTTTATTATTGTTGTGATAATAAGGGGTTCTAAGGAAAGGGACTGATAAGAGGAAATAGAGTGTGAAAGACAAAAGTCAATAATAAAACCTGTAAATAATCACTGAAGCCCAGAGAAGTGAAGGGGTTTGCTCTCAATCCTGGCCATCTTTCACTATGCTTCCCTGCTCACCTTCTGTTTCAGATGGGTGAAGACAGTAAAGATGGGACCTTCAGGATCTTAGGCTTCCTCAAAGAGAGGCAGAGTATGCAGGACGAGTGAGGTGATGGCATGCTGGTCACACCACATTTCAAGTCTTCTGTTCAGCTCTGGGTCCCTCGTCTCAGGGAAGATACTGACAAAGTAAAGTGAATTCAGAGGAAGGCAACCAAGAAGACTCTTGTCTATCAGTGCCATAACAGGAACAGGCAAAGAAACTGGGGGTGTTTAGCTTGGAGAAAACTGAGAGGGAACTGGGATGGGGAATGTGGCAAGAGTCTTCTAGTACTTGGCGGGGACTTAGCTACTACTTAATTAGAAAAGGCAATCTTAGTTCTCCCCCACTCTCCCATCACACCCTCTACCCCCATCAGCATCCAAAGTAATTGAGGTTCAATTATAGTATTAAACTCTTTGACCCATGTGTCCCAAAAGAGACCTACAGAGTCATATTTCTCCCCAGACCCAAAGAGGGACCCTTTGTTCCAATCCTACCCATTCCTCCCCAGTCCCACCAACTTTGAATTTGAGAGAAGTGAGAGGCATTCTGTTTCCTAGGGAGTCATGTCTTGAGAAGTGTCAAGACTGGGGTGAGGGAGAGGTGAGAGATGGAGGGGAAATGAGTTTTTTTCTGTTGTTCCTGCCCCATCCGTCTGGTGGTTTCTCATGGCTGGCTGAAGCAACAAGAGCAGCTCCCAATCTTCCTTTTTAGATAACCCCCTTCCTGTTACCCAATGTGCTCAAACTTATGCCAACAAACTGGGAAGAGGGACCGGAAAGCCAAAAGTTTTATTTCTCCTTCCCCAAGTGAAAAATAAGCCAAACCCAGAATGCCTAGCAATGATAAATGGTTCTATAATGGGTGCTCTTGCTGAAACTGGGCCCTTGTTGAAACACCATCTACCATCTTTATGGGCTGCCTTGGGGAATGAATTCAAACTGTTCTCTAATGTTCCAGAAACATTGCATTCAAGATAGAGCTAGTTTATCCTGAATTTTATGCTATGATAGTCAATCAAAAAACATTTAATGACCCTGTGCTGGGGCTGGGAAGGATACAAGGATGGAAAAGATACAGTCTTTGCCTTCAAGGGTCTCTGAGTTATAGTCTAGTCCTGGTTCTAGAACACTATAAAATCTTTAAGGGCAGGGATCATGTCATTTTTCATGTTTGTATTATAAACTGGATCGGAGAAACAGGACATACATTAAAAGATAACTAACAGTACAAAGATGAATATGCAACATAAAGGTATAGACAGTTATAAAAATTCAGAAGAAGATGAAGTCCCCGTGGACTGGAGTTGTCAAGGAACAATGAAGGGTTTGAGACTTGACCTGGGCTTTGAAGGATGGGTAATACTTAGAAAAGGTGAGAAGCTGGAGTCAGGAGGACCTGAGTTCAAATTCAGCCTCAAATACTTGACACACTTACTACCTGTGTGACCTTGGGCAAGTCACTGAACCTCAATTGCCTTGCCTTCCCCCTTTCAAAAAAAAAACAGAAAAGGAAACAGGAGAACATTTTGGGTTGAGAAGTAGCATGACACAGGGGCCAGAGCCTGGATCTGGTTCAGACCTTCCCCTGAGATTACTAGCTGTGTGGTCTTGGCAAGCCATTTAAATTGTCTCCTTATCTGTAAAACAGCGATAGTCATACCTTTTGTTCTCCTTAAAAGTTAGTTATGATAGTCAAATTATTGAATTAGATTATAATGATGAGGCAATCATTCATTCAATCAAACATTTATTATTAAGTGGATAAGTGATGATAAGGGTTAAGTGGCTAAGTGATGTAGTGGATAAGGCACTAGGCTTGGAGTCCAGAAGACCTGGGTTCAAATCCAGCTTCAGACAATAGGATAAAGGAATCTTTCTTTGCCTCAGTTTCCTCATCTGTAAAATAAGGAGGTTGGTCTCTTAGTCCTTCTAACATCCCTTCCTACTCAAAATCTATGATTCTTTGCACAGAACACTGCATTCAGTGCCGAGGAACGCTGAAAGCTTAAATAAGAGAGATCGCTGCCCTCATGTTCTAGTACCAGTGAGTACTGAGATGAAACAAAAACACAAAACTACATTAAACGAGAAGTACTTTAGAGAAATGCAAACACAGTGCTAGGGGAGAGAAAGCCATCTCCTACCTGAGATAAAGGAAGGTTTCTTGGAAGAGGTTAAATTGGAGTTAGTCTTTAAAGATGGATGATCGAGGGCCAGCAGCCAGGTGGTGCAGTGGATAGAGCACTTGGCTTGGAATCTGAAAGACTCCTCTTCCTGAGTTCAAATACGGCCTCAGACACTTACTAGCTGTGTGACCCTGGACAAGTCACTTAACCCTGTTTGCCTCAGTTTCCTCATCTGTAAAATTATCTGGAGAAGGAAATGACAAACCACTCCAGTATCTTTGCTAAGAAAACCCCAAAACCACTCCAGTATCTTTGCTAAGAAAACCCCAAATGGAGAGTCAGACATGACTGAACAAGAACATTCCACATTCCAACCATAAAGAATATGATGAGAGTGAACATGTATTGTGCCCCTGCTTCTAAGGAGATTATAAATTCCTCGAAGTTAGATAACCCATACACACCCCAACTCCCACCTCTTGCTCACAACACAATCATCAAATCTTTACCACCATTATTACTAAAATAAGAGTGTGAACACAGTACCTGACACCACCAGTAGGTGCTTAATAAATGCTTGGTGAATGTTTCTCTTTGCCTCAGCCTAGGGTCCTGGGATCATAGATTTGGAGCTGCCATGGATCTCTTAGGCCATCTAGTCTACCCCCTCACTTTACAGATAAGGAAATTAAGGCCCAGAGAGGTTGTGACTTGCCTAAAGTCGTAGTTGATAAATAACAGAGCCTAGATTGGAACCTAGTTGTAAAGGACCTTAGAGATAATCTAGTACAGAGGTTAAGTGACTTAGCCAAGGTCATACAGGTAGTAGATGACTAAGCTAGGGTTTGAACCAAGGTCTTTTGGCTCCAAATCAGATATTTCTTTGCTTTTGTTTTTTTTTTTCAACTATACCATACTGGTTAGTTCTACCAAAATGGAGAGGCATAGAGTATGCCCACAGTGATAGACTGATTACAGTCTCAACCCAAGGACCATCCTACCTAAATTCAAAGGGGTGGCCTGATCACCTAAATGTTGGCCCTAGGGTGATGAATTTTTCAGCCCCAGCAGCTAATGGAGCTATGATCTATGTGTTAGGGTAGGAAGCACTCATATTAACAAAGTCATGGATCACTGGAAGTTCAGAGCCTAGCAAAACACTGCCTGTCTAAGCACATATTAGGTGTTAAATGAATAAACTCAGTGAATTAGCTGGCAATGGTAATGGTCACTTTGCAAGAACTATTGATATCACTTCTTCCCTATCAGTTCTGGAGGGATTCCAGCATTCTTGCTCTGTGTGTGTGTGTGTGTGTGTGTGTGTGTGTGTGTGTGTGTGTGTGTAAACTTCCTACAGGAAAAAGAAGGGGCCCCTTATTCTAGTTTGCTTGAGCAAGGAGACTCCTGGCCTGCTGTGCTTATCAGTTAACCTCAGCAGGAGGAAGGGGGGGGTCAGGGAGACGGGAGGGGAGTCAAGAATATCCCCAACCTGCTCAGCCCCAACGTCTTGTGACATTGAAACCCTAGAACCTCCTGACTCAGCACCGTTATTAATAACCCCTTGGCCAGCCTCCCAGGGCCACCAATCTGCCAGGGCTGAAGGAAGAACAGAGAATGCCACTCATACCCCCAGGGCAAGGTGAAAGTCTCTTGCCCTCCAGGCCCGGAGCCAACCATCAACCAACTGGCCCTGCTATTAATCACTCCCTCCTCTATCTATGCCTTGTGGCTCCTCTCAGAGTTGGCTGGCTCCTTCTTCTGGCTGCCTTCTGGCTGAGAGGGACCTCTTCCTGACAACCTTGTGTTTCAATGGCCCCATCCTTGGTGAAATGATAAAGACCAGAAAATTTAGCGTTGGAAGGGACCTTAGAGATTAGTGAGGCTAACTCTATTCACTTTTCTGAGGGCTAAGTTGAGGCTCTTTTGAGACTCCCTTGGATAGTAAGGAGATCAAATCAGTCAATACTTAAAGAAATTAACTCTGTTCATTGCAAAGGGGCAGGTAAGTGGCACAGTGGAAGGAGTCCCAGCCCTGGAGTCCAGAAGACCTGAGTTCAAATGTGACCTGGAAATGAAAATAGCAAACCATTCCATTATCTTTGGCAAGAAAGCACCATGGACAGCATTGGCGTGCTATGGCCCACGGGGTCACAAAGAATCACACACAACTGAAAGACTTAACAACAACAATATATAATAAGAAGTAATATATTATAATAAGAGGCACACTGTGAAGAGTTTTAAACACCTGGAAGCAATAAAGAGACAAGGAAGTTTATGGGGCAGAGGAGAAGCATGGTCAGATGTACTGTAGGAACATCACTGTGGCAACTGCATGGAGGGTGGATTGGAGAGGAGAGAGGCTACATACAAGAAAACCTATCATGAATCTACTGCAATCCAGGAGAGAAGTGGTAAGAGCCCAAACTACAGTGGTGGCCCTGAGAATAGAAAAAGGGAATGCATTCAAGAGACATTGTGGAGATAGAATCACAGCTTGGAGAAGGATGCTGTGAAAAAGATGTTAGACTTGGAGTCAAAGGTTCTGGGTTTGAATCCTGACCCTGATACCTGTGTGACCTTAGGCAAAAACTTCACTCTTCTGGGCCTCCGTTTCTTTCACTACAAAAGGAGGGCTTTGGACTTGCAAGACCCCTTCTGGCTTTAAACCTTGATGATCCTGGATATTCTGACATTTAATTCAATCTAAATCATGTTTGAATCTCTTTCCACATTTATCGTATTTATGCTATTTCTTTCCTAGAGCATTTTCTGATGTAGAGCAAGAACTAAGCTCAGACCAAAGCTTTTCCCGAATTTATCACATTCAGGGTTTTTCTTCCTAGTGAAAATTTTTTTTGTGTCACTTGCTTCAAATACCCTTCCTAGATTCTTTGCTGCTGCATTACTCAGCCTTCTTCTGGAGCCCAGGGAAGAGCATTCACTAGCCTTGAAGTGAAAAGACCCATGTTCAAAAGCTATGTGACCTTGAACAAGTCACAACTTCTCCAGGACTTGGTTCCCTCAACTGTAAAAAGAAGGGGTCAGATTAAATGGTTCCTAAGTCATTTTTATGCTCCTATATCTCAGACTCTGACCTCTTATAATTAGGGTCCTGAGGATCAGCTCTTGTGTGTGTATATATTTTGGAATGTTCCCCCTACCTTCACTTCCCCAGGAATGACTGAAGGAGCTCAGAATGCTTAGCCAGGTGAAGATACTGAACAGAATACTAAATCTTCATCTGTTTGAAGAGATGGCATGTTAAAGAGGGGGCAGATGGTCTGATCAGCCACAGAGGTCAAACTAGCGGCAAGGATTAGAAGTTACAGAGGTTTAGGGATCTAGGCTCTATAGAAGGAAAAACCTCTCCACAGTGAGAGCTTCTCCAAAAATGGAACAGGTTGCCTTGGGAGCTGGTGGCTTCCCCTCACTGGAGATCTTGAAGAGGTTGGATGACCACTCATCAGGGATGCTATTAGGGAGATTCTTGTTCAGATGTGGGTTAAACTGAAGGCCTTCTGAGTTTCCTTCTCATTCTGAGATTCCATAATTCTACCCATTAGATTTTGGAGCTGATTCCATGATTTCAGGCCTATGGTTGAAGGATGAGGGGAGGAAGAGGGAGGAGAAGTCATTTTGCCTCAGACCCCAAGGCTATCACTTGTACTTAAGTGACATCTGGTTAAAATAACCACTTAAGGGAGCCTTGGAGAAGACAGAAGAGGAAGAGATGTCACAAAAGGAAAACATGGAGGTGTGTGTGGAAAGGGGGCAGGGTTACTGTTGCCAGGCAGCCAGCCCCAGGCTTTGGTTGCCTTGGTGATGCTATGTGTATCAGGGGGAGCTCTGTGTGTGTATCCCTGCTGGAAGCAGAGGGAGTTAGGATTATGGGCTGGGAGCCTCAGATCTTTTTCATCCTCCCCTCCCCCCAAAGACAGAGGCTTGGTTCTGAGGTTCCTATAGCAACCCCAGGAGGGTGACAGGAGACAGATTTACCATGCCTTAGGGATACCTCTGCCCAGATCGGCCTGGAAGCCGGAATCCCCATGGTCCAGAGCCAGCCAGCCAGCCCTCTGGCCAAAGGAGGCCTGACCATTGCAATGCTCCCTGGTCCGCCTCTTCTGAGTCAGGAATTCACTGGGACATGGCCCAGTGGTTGTACCTGGGGAGTAATAAAGTGCACTAGAAGTCCCATTTGCCAAGGTTCTCATTATTAACCTCCTACCAATCATTCTAGCACTCAGGGACATGCCTTGGGTGAAAGCATTCTCCTCTGGGCAGTCCCAGTTGAAGCAATTACCTTTTCCTTCAACCAAATACTGTTGTGGCCCTGTGGTTTCTGGCCCACAGTGCCCTCTAGTGGAAAAAGATTTTTCGGGGGAGTGCAATTATTTGGCCTAACCATCATTGCAAAAACCCAAAATACCCTCAAAAAGTAATGATTCAAAAATTACATATTTTACTGCCTACTATGTGAGAGCAAAAGTGATAGGTAATGAAGTGTGATGATCCAGAGCAACCTAGCACAACACTCTGCACACAGTAGGTGCTTCATACTTGTTTTTGGAATGAAATGGAAAGGCATTGAACAATGGGAAGAGATGCCATAGTTCCTACCCTCAGGGAATTTACAAAAGAGAAGCACGAAATTTAAATTCTAAACGTTGTATCTCCCATAATACCCATGCTAATATTTTGTACACAGCAGGTGCTCTTAGCAATTTTTTTTTAATTTACTTGAAAGTAGTATCTATGTGTCAGATGAATAATGAATGTTAAAAGAGTTCAGAAGAAAGAGAAATAACGATAGCTCCCATTTCTGTAGTGCCATCAGGATTAGAAAATGCTTTCTTCACAATAACCATTCCAATAGGTATTTGTTAAGCACCCACTTGATTTAGCACCTAAGCAGCTGCTGAGCCTACAAAGACAAATTGAAAATTCCTGCCCTCAGGGAGCTCACTCTTTTTAAAATTTTTTAAAATTTCTTTTTCATTCTTAGTTTATAACACTCAGTTCCACAAGTTTTTGAGTTCCAAATTTTCTCCCCCTCTTTCTCCTCCCTCTTACCCCGCCCCGCCCCACGGCATGTAATTCAATATAGGTTCTACATATACCTTCACATTAAACTTATTTACATAATAGTCAAGTTGTAAAGAAGAATTATAACCAATGGAATGAATTATGAGAAAGAAGAAACAAAACCAAAAACCAAAAAAAAAGAAAAAAAAGAGAGAGCAAATAGTTTGCTTCAACCTGCTTACAGACTCCATAATTCTTTCTCTGGATGTGCATAGCTTTTTCCATCATGAGTCTTTTGGAGCTGTCTTTGAACCTGGCATTGAAGAGAGGAGCCAAGTATCAAAGTTAGTCCTTACAGATACCGTGTGTCTGTGATCATGTATAATGTTCTCCTGATTCTGCTCCCCTCACTCAGCATCAGATCATGTAAGTCTTAGGGAGCTCACTCTTGACTGGCCAGGTTACAGGTAAGTATACTCCTTTCTTACTGTAGAAAAGATACAACATATAAATACATGTATAGACATATATGTCTGTATGTAGGTATATATACGTGTGTATGTGTATATGTACATATATTCCAACTCCCATTTCCACTCCGTTGCATGAGCTGTTCCTTGTGCTTGGATTCATCTTCATCTCTTCGAATTCCTACCATCATCAAAGTCTCAGTTCATGCAATGCCTCTGTCTTGCACTTAGAGCAGATTTAAAACTGCACCAAGTCTTTTGGAACACCCTGTAATTTGAGGAAGGAGAAGGCAATAACAGTTGGAAGATCAGGAAACACCCCCTGCAGGAGGTAACATGTGAACTGAGCCCTGGCTTCAAAGCTAAGGATTCAGAGAGGTTCCAGCAAAGGAGTGAAGCATTCTAAGCATGTGCAAAGTGGGAGAAATGGGAGATGGAATCAGTCATTGAAAAGAGTGCAGGGGCAGCTAGGTGGCGCAGTGAGTAGAGCACCAGCCCTGGAGTCAGGAGGACCAGAGTTCAAATCCGGACTCACTTGACACATACTTACTAGCTGTGTGACCTTGGGGAAGTCACTTAACCCCAATTGCCCTGGCCTCCTCCCTCCAAAAAGGGAAAAGAGCACAACTATTATTATCCCCATTTTACAAATGGACAAACTGAGGTCCACAGAGGCAGAGTGACTTGCTCAGAGTCACGCAAGTTATTAAATGTCAGACCTGGGTCTCAAATTCAGGCCTTTTGTCTCTAAAACTAGGACCAAATGTCCTATACTCCATACTACACCATGCTGCTTCTCTGTCTGAAAAATGTATAAGACACACCCTTTTTCAAAAAATTTGGGGTCTAAAAACTGGGTGCTTCTTATATAGTGGTTGTAGATTTTTTTACTTGCATTTCCCACTTTTTCATGCTTGCTGTCTTTGCCCTCATTGTTTTACATTTGTTACTGGTATATTAGGTTATGTTTTGCCATGTTCTGCCCAGAAATGGCTCAGAAAAGATTTTCGTACAGTGCTGAATTCAAGTTAAAAGTGATCCAGTTTGCAAAAGTGAATGGAAATCATGCTGCTGAATGTAAGTTTGGTCCTCCTCCAACTGAGAAAACAATCTGAGACTGGCCATGGGAAGAAGAAACCCTACTGAAAACACCACAGCAGGAGAAGGCCATGAGAGGCAAGTCAGCAAAAGGGCCTGATTTAGAGAGGGAATTGAAGATATGGAATGAAGAGCAAAGGGCAATTGGAATTCCTGTGTCCATAAAGATGGCTCAGCATGAGGCAAGAAGACTTGCTGATGAAAAAGAAGTTACTGATTTCAAAGGAGGACACAATTGGTGCCTCAGTTTCATGAAACAGAATGGACTAAGCATGCATACATGCACCAGACTTACCCAAAAGATGCCTGAAAGCTATGAGCAGATGAATAAAACTTGAGTTCAATAATTTTATGTAACACATTTTTTTTCAAATTTTGGGCCCCAAAATTAAGGTGCGTCTAATCCATGGGGAAATACAGTATTTTGGAGGAATTCCTTGAGGTTGAGGTGATTGGGAAGACGTAGAAGAGGCAAGATCATATAGTTGAAAAGGCATTAGACTAGGAATCTTCTTGTTGTTCAGTTGTTTCAATCATGTCCTTCTCTTTATGACCCCATTTGAGGTTTTCTTGGCAGAGATACTGGAGTGGTTCACCATTTCCTTCTCCAGCTCATTTTACAGACGAGAAAACTGAGGCAAACAGAGTTAAGTAACTTGCCCAGGGTCACACAGCTGGTAAATGTCTGAGGCCAGATTTTAATTGAAGTGGTCCTGACTCTAACCCCTGTGCTCTCTCCACTACACCACCTAGCTACCCTAGAGTGGGAGTCAGGAGGCATGAATTCTGGTCCTAATTCAGGCACTAATTAGCCGTGTGACCTTTGGCAAATCACTTCTCTCAAAGCTTCGGTGTCCTGCATACATTAAAATTAGGTGGCTGGAATAGTTGGTCTCAGAAATCCTTTCTAGATCTGATATTTTTATTATCCAAGCTGCCTGAAAACCTTGTCCAGAGAGTCTCAATTCAGGTTTTGATTGTTTTGAAGAGTTTTATGTTTCCTAGATGCTTGTAACAATATTATGCTACATTTAGCAAAGGGTATATCACTAAATCCCTTGGGCTTCTGTTAGGGACTTTTAGTTTTATTGGATTTATAAGTAGTGGGGAAAGAATGGTAGGCCCAATATCTTCCAGGTATTACTGAATTCCCAAGATTACCGACAGGGACTTTCTTTTATGTTGGATCAAGTGGTGAAGAAAGATGGCAGGTGTAGTCTCCACCCTCTGTTCATCATTGGCTGGCTGAACTGTCTGTCACCCAGCATCAGGCTAATTAGCAAGTAATAGCAACCAATGAAAACCATCAAAAGGCTGCCCAGATAGCAAGTGAAGTTCAGCCAGCTACTGATATTAGTGAATTATTAAACTGGAATGATTTCCAGCTATGTTTTATATCCACAGGATCATAGAATCGAAAGCTAGGAAGGATCTCATAATCTAGTTCAACCAACTCCCTAATTTACAGATGAAACTCCTGAGGCACAGAGAGATTAAGTACCCTAAAGTCACACAGCTAATAGGTCACCACACTGGGGTTTGAACTCAAGTAAGAAGACTTCAAATCCAAAGCTCTTGCCACTACACATGCTGCTTCCTTTGTGTCCATTACTTTTAAGTTTTTTGTTGATATCTTTTGTTTTTATATCAATCATCTACATCTTTCAATGTATTTCCCTTCTGCAGAGAGCTATCCTTCATAATAAAGAACAAAAAAAAATTAAGCAAAACTAACAAAAATATTAACTAACTCTGATGTTACACACTGAGATTTCTATCTCCCCTTCCAAGACTGGAGGGAGGTGTTGTTGTTCAGTCTTGACTCTTCTTTGTAACCCCATTTGGAGTTTTCTTGGCAGAGATACTAGAGTGGTTTGCCATTTCCTTCTCTAGCTCATTTTACAGATGAGGAAACTGAGGCAAATGGGCTTAAGTGACTTACCCAGGATCACACAGCCAGTAAGTATCTAAGGCTGATTTGAATTCAGGTCTTCCTGACTCCAGCCCCATCCACTTTGCCACTTAGGAGGGAGGTACTTTCCCTTAGCTTTTCTTTTGGGCCAAGCTTGATCATTAAAATTTCGTAGCATTCCCTTACATTTGCTTTGTTGTTGTTATCACTGTTACTACTGTTCTTTCCATTTACATTATTATAGTCATTGTCTACATCAGAGGTGTCAAACACTCTGCCCTCCTGTGGACTCTCATATGGGCCTGAATGTGGGTGAGTACTGCTGAGCCAGATTAAAATATAAGTGGAAAAATAAATAAATAAATAAGTAGATGAAATATAAATAAATAAATAAAGATGTAAAACATGCATAGATAATATTACATTTTCAAAGAAAGTCAATATGTAGCTCAAAGATATCCTTAAGTATGAATTTCTATTTTAATTTGGCATCACCAGTATACATTGTTTCTCTGTTTCTACTTAATTTACTTCTTTGTATTCATCATATTCATAATTTCTTACAGGACAGTAAACTTCCATTCCATTCACATTTTACAATCTGTTTAGTCATTGCCCAATTGATGTGTGTCCTAGAACTTTTTACTAGGCCAAAGTAGTGCAAAATCCCTGCATAAGAGTGTCTCATTCTAGCTCCTGGACAGCTCCCCCAAGAACCTGGCTAGCTCTAAGTCTCAGAGCATGTTTGACATCTCTTTCTAATCATGTCACCTCTGTCCTGCATGCCTGCAGTGGGGACTTAAAAGCCACACTCTACTCTAGCCCTTCCCAAGGAAACACAGACTGCCCCTGTTCCAAGGGTGAGCTGAGGCCCTGGGAATCCTTTGGATGGCTGACCTAGTACTGGACTTCCCCAGGAAATGTGAGCTGTGAGACTAAATTCTAAGGCTGAGAGTGGATGAGGACAACTGGAGAGCTGGAGACTTCTAGGAATGACAGGGGCAGAAATGAGCTTTGATTCAGCAATTCAATAAACATTTATTGAGTACTTGTTATATACATAGAGTGCTGCACTATGTGTTGGGGAGGGGGCAAGAAGGGGAAAGGTATCCCTGCCTTCATAGAGCTCACAGTTTAGTAGGGGAACAAGGAATGACAAAGATAATAATGCATAGTAACATATGACACATTGTTAGGAACAATTGATTCCTAAGACATGAGAACAGAGAGTTTGAAAGAGTAATAATTTTATAATACAGTAAAACCTTATCCTCACAACAATCCTATAAGATAGGGGCTGTTATTGTCCCTGTCTCGTAGATGTGGAAACCAACGTAAACAGAAGTTGAAGGACTTGCCCAACACCACATAGCTAGTCATCCTGACTTCAAAATCCAGCCCTCTAACCACTGTACCTCCTAGTTATATACATCAATGTTCTTTAAAGTGTCCTTGGTTCTACCTCCACCATATCTCTTGGATCCTTTCCCTTCTCTCCACTCACACTGACACTACCCTAGTTCAGGTCCTTATCACCTCTCACTTGGACTTTATAATAGCCTCCAGAATAGAATCCCACCTTCCAGCCTCTGCATATTTCCATTTTAATTCATTGAGCCTAATTTCTTTCCACTGGGAAACTAATTAATCTGACTTGTTAGAAATGTGTCTAAAATAAGAGTCAATAGGCTTCAGATGAGGTTCTAATAGTTTGAAATGAGTTAACTATGTAAAGTGCTTCACAAACCATAAAGCACTATATAAATGCTATCAATGTGAGTATGAATAAAATATATGATCGTTACTCCAGACCAGAAGTCGGGAAGACTTAAGGTCATTTACTAGCTGGATTATTCTGGGCAAGTCATTTAACCTCTGCCTGCCTCAGTTTCCTAAACTGTAAAATGAGAATTAAAATAGTACCTATCTCCTAGGGTCAAATAAAATAACATTTGTAAAGCACTTAACATAGTGCCTGGCACATAGTAGGTGTTATATAAATGCTACTATTATCACTACTATTATTATGTGTAAGCTGTGACCTCTATTTTGACTATTCAGAAGACTTGGTAATTGATTGGACATGAGGAATGAGAAAATGGAAAGAGCCAAGGATGGCTCCTGAGTTGTACCTGGGTGACTGGAAGAATGTGGTGCCCTTGACAAGAGCATAGAAATGAAGAGGACAGGTAGATTTAGAAAGAAGGATAATGAGTTATGTTTTGAATATGTTGAATTTGAGATGCCCAATGGGACATCCAGGTGATGATCATCCAGAGCTGACCAGACCAATCTAGTGACTCAAGTCTGAGACTGAAACAAAATAAGATAACTGCAATCCATCCAGCAATCTATCAGACTGGAAATCTATACAGCTATTATGCTGACCTCATTGTTTTATGCCTGTGAAACCTAGACAGTACACCAGCTCCATGACAGAAAGTTGAACCACTTCCATTTGAATTGTCTCAGGAAAATTTTGAAGATCACCTGGCCAGATGAGATACTGGACCCTGAAGTCCTTTCTGGAGCTGAACTGCCACGCATTCAAACTCTAATGCAAAGATTGTAATACTGATGGGCTGGCCATGTCTATTTTACAGAACACTCACACAAGGCAGAAGCTCATATGGTAGTTATATGTATATAAGGATACTCTCAAGGTCTCTCTGAAAAAGTCTGTTATTGATTATGAGACATGGGAGACACTGGTACAGGATCATCCAGCATGATATGCTTCATCGAAGAAAGTGCCGTGCTTTATGAATAAAGTAGAATTGTGGTAGCTCAAAAGAAACACAAGATGTGCAAATTTAGAGACAACTTCCCCCCAAATGTTCATACAGACTATTTGTACCCGAACTGTGGTAGAGCCTCCCAAGCTTGTATTGGGCTAATCAGCCACAGTTGGACACACTGTACCTTGACCCCAACATAGTGATGTCATTTTGGTCCTCTCTGAGCACAAAGGACAAACAGTAACAACTAAAGGATGCAGTCCACCTAGCAGGGAAAGGACATTTAGAGAAAGGAAAGGATATTTATTGAGGATCCAGCCTTGAGCTCCTTGAGAGTAGGAATTGTCTTTTGCCTTCCTTTATATCCCTAGCAGGACATCTGGTGGCTCAGTGGATAGATTGCTGGGACTGGAGTCAGGAAGACCTGAGTTCAAATCCAGCCTCAGACACTTCCTTTTGCTGTGTAACCCTGGGCAAGTCACATAACCTCTGTTTACTTGACAAAAGGATCCACTGGAGAAGAAAATGGCAAACCACTCTATTATCTTTGCCAAGAAAACCCCATAGACAATTATGGTTTGTGGCATCACAAAGAGTAAGAAACAACTGAAACTCTGAACAACAACAATGTCCCCAGCACTTAGCACAGTGCCTGGCACATAGTAGGTGCTTAATAAATGCTTACTGACTGACTCATTTAGCACAGGAATGCTCCCCTGGGCTGTCCTTCATGCTGCTACTCTATGGTCAGAAACATTGTGTCCTCCCTGTACTCAGGCCACCAGGAAGCTAAGCCTTAAAAGCCAATTAAAGGCCTGGACAATTTCAATGCCTTTTAAGGAAAAACTAATCTTACCTACAAGAGGTGAGACCTTATGATCTTTTTACAACGACATAAGTGAGGATGTCTAGAAGATGGTTCTTTCAGTCATTTTTCAGTTGTGTCCAACTCTTTGTGACCCCATTTGGGGTTTTCTTAGCAAAGACACTGGAATGTTTGCCATTTCCTTCTCTAGCTCATTTTATAGATGGGAAATTGAGGCTAACAGAGGTTAAGTGACTTGCCCAGGGCCACACAGCTAGTAAGGATCTGAGGCTGGATTTGAACTCAGGTCTTCCTAACTCCAGGCCTGGCACTCTGGGCCACCTCAACTGCTGATGGTTACTTAGAAATTAATAACCACAGCTCAGAAGAGAGATAAAGACTAGATATGTAGATTTGTAAGTCATCTGTATAGAAATGAAATTGGACCCATGGAAGCTGATAAGATCACCAACAGTAAAGACAGAGAAGAGAGCTGGGGGTATAGACATAATAAGGGGAACAGGGGAGAAATTTGGATGATGATACTGCAAAGGAAACTTAGAAGTGTCAAACAACTGAGAGAAGAACCATGTCAGAACAGGAAGAAATTATCAATCAATGTTCATATCTACAGAGAAGTTAAGAAGGATAAGGGCTGAGAAAAGGCCATTGGACTGAAGGTAAGTAAGGTGCCATAGTAATTATCCTCCCATTCATTCAAGAAACATTTATCAAGCCTCTGCTAGGTCCAAGGCAAAGGACTACACCACCATCACCACCATCACCACCACCACTACCACTACTACTACTACTACTGCTGCTGCTGCTGCTGCTGCTGCTACCACTACTACTACACTACCAGTTGACATTTATATAGTGCTTACTATGTGCCAGCATTATGCTAAATGCTTTACAATTATCTTATCTTATTTAGGTCTCACAAAAATCCCAGAAGGAAGGTGTTAATATTACCTCTATTTTACACATGAGGAAAGCAAGGCCAGAAGAGATTAAGTGACTTGCCTAGGGTCACACAGCTAGTAAGTGTCTGAGGGTCAAATTTGAGCTCAAGTCTTCCTGACTCCAGGCCCAGACCTCTATCCCCTGTGCCATCTAGGGGCCTCTAGATGCTGTGTGAGAAACAAAACATCCTAAACAGAGAGTAATTACCATAAACTTGGCCAAAGACAGGTAAAGGTAAATGTAAATTAGGGGAGAATAGTATCAGATTAGTATAGGAAAAGGGATCTGTTAATCCCTTCAGCCAGAAGAGATACCAGTTTGGCAAAGCAATAGTCTGGCAGGTCTAGATAAGGGGTAAGAGGAAGGGGATGCAGAATAGGAACAGAGAGGAAGAGAAGAGGAAGGTACAGGACCAGAGTAGAAACAAAAGAGTAAGAAAGGGATGCATGGTGGTGGAGTCTCCCATTGCCTTCCCTTTTCTGTTCTTGCTATAAGGACATTCCCCTGAAGGGGTCAGCCCAGGATCTTGAACTCAAGAGCCCTGGGAATAATGACATTAAATAAGGACTCTAAAGTAGAGGCATTCACTTCTGGCTTTGCCCTTGCACATCAAGGACAACGGGACTTTTCCATTTAATTTGCAGCTGAAATATTCCTATGTGTTGTCTCCTCTATTAGAAGGTGAGTTTCTAGAGAACTAGGTGCGATCTGACTTTTCCCTTTGTATCCTCTGAGGTTAGCACAGTGTATCATAGCATTTGTGTATCATTGGTGCTTAATAAATGCTTTATTCATTTGTTCATTCATCTATAGGGGAAAGTTTTTGGTCTTTTCACTTCCAGATTTCAGTGTAATGAGGAGGCTACTCCCCCAAGTCCTAAAGGGTCTGAGGCTAGAGGGAAAATGAATTATAATGAATATGTAGATGTATTGAATGGTGGTTGTAGTGATTGAGTTCTTTAACATGCTAATCTTCTTTTTTAATTTAGAAGAGAGATATGTTTGTAATATCTACTTTTGCTGAAGGGAAAGACAAACTGTAGGATATCAGATACCCATCTCTAACTCTACTCAGTTACCCACAGTACTAAACCCTTCACCAGGCTATACCCAGAGCCTGCTTCTTCCCAAGCCAGTGGATATGTGCTGTGGATGATCTCTTTAATGCTGGTTTGGGGAACAGCATAGGATTGGGAGGTTAGAGTGGCGGAATAACCCCCTGTGCTTGGGGTGACCAGTAGAGATCAACATTTGCCAGGTCCTGTGCTAGGCTGTGAGGGATGTGAGAAGGTAAACGACACAGTCCCTACCCTCTAGTAAGGGAAAAAATACACTCACAGACAGACAAGACTATAATGCAATGTGTGACTAAGAACAACAGCTAACATTTATACAGTATACCTCATTTTATTGTTTCACTTTATTATGCATTGCCGATATTGCTTTTTTTTTTTAAACAAATTGAAGGTTTCTGGAAACCCTTCATCAAGCGAGTCTATCAGTGCCATTTTTCCAACAGCATGTGCTCACATCATGTCTCTGTGTCACATTTTGGTAATTCTTTCAATATTTCAAACTTGGCTGATCCCATCTCTCCCTCTCCTCAGGCCTCCCTCTTCCCTCAGACACAACAATATTGAAATTAGGCCAATGAGTAACCCTACAATGGCCTCTAAGTGTTTAAATGAAAGGAAGAGTCAATCACTGAGGCAAACTTCATTGTCTTGTTTTAAGAAATTGCCAGGGCCATTTTGCTTACATTCCTTCATGGAAAAATGATGTGTGTAATTCATGAGACCTTTCTCAGTATTAGCGTAGTTGATAGGAATATATATATATACAGAGAGAGGGCACAGGGTGAATTGAATATGAAGGGATGATATCTAAAAAAATAAAATTAAATTAAGGGGTGAGAGAGGAATATATTGAGAGAGGGAGAAAAGGAGAGATAGAATGGGGTAAATTATCTCACATAAAAATGGCAAGAAAAAGCAGTTCTGTTGGAAGGGAAGAGGGGGCAGGCGAGGGGGAATGAGTGACATACTCTCATTGGATCCAACTTGAGGAGGGAATAACATACACACTCAATTGGGTATCTTACTCCACAGGAAAGTAAGGGGAAGGGGATAAAAAAAGGCGGGATGATAGAAGGGAGGGCAGATGGGGGAGGAGGTAATCAAAAGCAAACACTTTTGAAAAGGGATAGGGTCAAGGGAGAAAACTGAATAAAGGGAGACAGGATAGGATGGAAAGAAATATAGTTAGCCTTTCACAACATGAGTATTGTGGAACTGTTTTACATAATGACACATGTGTGACCTATGTTGAATTGCTCACCTTCCTAGGGAGGGTGGGTGGGAAGAGAGGAGGAGAGAGAATTTGGAACTCAAAATTTTAAAAGCAGATGCTCAAAAAAAAAAAGCAAGATATATAGGAAATGGGGCGTAGAAATCTATCCTGCCCTACAAGAAAGTAAGGGGAAAGGGTTTGGGGGGAAGTGGGGTGACAGAAAGGAGGGCTGACTGGGGAACGAAGCAATCAGAATACATGCCATCTTGGAAAGGGGGGAGGGCAGAAATGGGGAGAAAATTTGTAATTCAAACTCTTGTGAAAATCAATGTTGAAAACTAAAATACTAAATAAAAATGATAACATTTTTTAAAAAAGAAATTTCCAGGGCCATCCTAACCTTCAGTAACCACCATCCTGATCAGTCAGCAGCCATCAACATTGAGGCAAGACCCTCCACCACAAAAAGATTAAAACTCACTGAAGGCTCAGATAATGGTTAGCATTTTTTAGCAATAAAGTATTTTTTAATTAAGGCATGCACATTTTTTAGACATAATGCTATTGCACACTTAATAGACTACAGTATAGTGTAAACATAACTTTTATATGCACTGGGAAACCGAAAAACTCATGTGACCCATTTTATTGCGATATTAGCTTTATTGCAGTGGTCAGGAACTGAACTAGCAGTATCTCCAAGGTATGCCTGTATAGAGTTTTAAGGTTTGCAAAGACTGTCAAGTGAATGCTAGAGACAGGAGTGGGAAAGAGTGTTGGAATTTGGAGTCAGGGGCCTTGGGTTTGAGTCCCAGCTCCATCGCTTGTTACAGGTGGGACCTTCAGCAGGTGATGCTGCCCTTCTAGGCCTCAGCTTCCCCATCTGTTAAATGAAGAAAGACTTGGATTTGATCAAGGATTCATAATGCAGGGTCAGTGACAAATATATATTTGATAAATATATTTCAATATAATTAGTTTCCTTTGTAACCTTTGTGTGTTCTATGTATAATGAACCAGGGCCCTGACTCATCCAACAAAGTGTATGTGTGGGAGTTTGGTGATTGCAGAAGGGCTGTTTCAGGCCAGTGATTATAATATGAGGGAGCTCATGAGGCCTGGAAGCGACCAAGAAAGGACCATAAGAAAGGGTGAGAGATATGCAGGAAACATATGGAAGTGTTTGAAATTGTTTGTTTGTTTTCTACTTTTCTCTTCATCTGGTACAAAAGGCATCTTAGCCAGTCAAACCAGCTATTTTCCAAAGCTCTCCCTGGGAGCTGTCCCCGGAAAGAAAGGGCTAAGGTGGCCTCAGGCAAGGCTATTTATTTATAGAATTTGAATATAAACCTTTTTCTTTATAGCTCTTAACATAGTCTACTCGGTATTATGGTTATTTGTGTGTAGTTGTTTCCCACCCTCCTCTCCAGGAGAGGCCCCAAGGCTGGACCTTGAATCTGGAAGACCTGGGTGAAAATCCTACCTAGGACACTAAATTAACACTCATTGAACCTTTCTTGAGCCTCAAGCAACTATTTAAGATTATGTACTAAATTTGAGACCAGTTGGGATTGAGGCAGGACTTCCTTTACTGATTAAATCATTCACTGATCCTGAATGTATTTCAGTCGTTTCAGTCATGTCGGGACTTTTTGGTGATCCCATTTGGGGTTTTCTTGGCAAAGATACTGGAATTATTTATCATTTCCATCTCCAGATCACTTTACAGATGGGGAAACTGAGGCAAACGAGGTCAACTGACTTGCCCAGGATCACACAGCTAGTTAATGTCTAAGGCCAGATTTCTACTCAGGAAGATGAGTCTTCCTGACTCCAGGCCCAGCACTCTATCCACTCTCCTCTACTAGACTCTAAGGCCCATGAGGGCCTGTATTTTCTATCCACTGTAGTGTCTTGACTTAGCAGCTTTCCAGGAAAATGTGTAAATTGAATGAATGTTGTCAATAGGGAAGATCTCACAGAGGTCAATGGGTTCAGAATGAAGAACTAGAGACTGAGGAACTGCAAGAGGTTTTGGGGGGGGATGGGGAGGTATAGTCTGGATAAGAAATACAGGGGTATATAAATTACAGAGCATTATAATACATAATGGTGAGCTATACCTAGTGATGTAATTTCACTAAAAGAGCCCTGTACTGGGTGTTCAACTCCTAGACAGGTCACTAGCATTGAGATGCTGCAACATTAAGACCTATTATTACTGGTTGTCTCCCATAGTTTCTCATGGGGGAGTATTCTTTTGCACTTAGTAGCACCTGCCTCAAAAACTAAACTAGCCATTCCTATTTGTGGTTAAAAAAAAATTTACAGTATTGTGTATTTCCTTCCCTCTGTCTTGCTGTATCTTATTATAGTATTCTTTGTCCATAGATATTACTTGCTTTGTTGTGTGACTCTTGAAGTGTCTTCATTCTCTAGCCACAATTTTTCTCATCTGTACAATGGAAATAACACCGTTTGCACCATCTCACATGGGTTTTGCAAAAGAGAACATTTTGACTGTGAGGTATTGTATCCACATGAGCTGGGTTTTCTTGTCATTGTTGCATTAAAATATGTTATATGTTTGTAATCAATCCATGTATACATGTTGCATACATATATGCTGTTTTTGAATCTATCCACCAACAAATACTGAGGCCCATGTTAATCATGTGGGATACAGAAGTACATGCTAATGAGGCATACAGCATCAACAGAATTAAAAGCCCAATGATCTTTCGGTGTCAGTGCCTTTAGAGCTGGAGGGAACCTTAGAGATCACCTAATTCCAACCCTCTCATTTTATAAATGAGGAAACTGAGGCTTATAGAGGTAAGCAACAGAGTCAAAACTTGGACCAATGTTTTCTGACTCCAAATCTACAATGCTTTCCACTAGACAAGACGGTCTCATGTGAAAACACTGAGCCTCAGATTCAAAATCGAGAGCCACAGTTCTGGGCCTGGGACCTTTCTTAATTGCCACTGAAACAGAGTATGTCTCAGGCGTAGAATGCAGGAGGTTTGTAACAGCTGCATAGCAACCAACAAAAGAAAGGTTGAATGGTTTCCATGCACTAAGTATTTGCTTAGAACCATCTTACTTGGTGTCCTGTGACCTGAGGCAAGGCCAGTCCCTTTTTATGGTGCCCTAACTTACTTATCTGCAAAATGGGACTGACAACTCCTGGAATTCACATGAACATATCTAACAAGAAAAAAATAAAGAGTAAACCATTCAGCCAATAAGAGGTGGTTTCTTAAGGGTCATGTTACTTGGTTCAGGAAGAAAAAAAAAGAAGTCTATTCTTATACTACATTAAAACGATTGAAAAGTTAAAAACTGACTAGCCAGTGAGTTGTTGTTTTATATGATATTCCAAATCCAGTTTCTTTTTTAATTATATTTTATTTTTTTTCGATGAACAAAAACTGTTTTTCTTTCCTTACCAACATCATCCCCACTGGGAGAAGAAAAAAAATCCTTAGCAACAAATATGCATAGTCAAGCAAAAATATTCTTCCGTTAGCTGTGCCCAAAAATATATATTTCATTCCAAACCCTGAGTCCATCATCTCTTTGTTCAGGAGGTGGGCCACAGGTTTCATCATTGATCCTTTAGAATCATGGCTGGCCATTGCATTGATTAGAGTTATTCCAGCTTTCAAACTTGCCAAACCTATCCTCACTGACCTGTATTTCTCAAGTAATGTGGTATAGTGCAAAGAGTATTGAATTTTTTAGACTCAGAGATCTTGGGTTTGAATTCTGGCTCTGCTCCTGCCTTATCTGTGTGATTCGGGAAAAAGTTACTTAATTTCTCGGGGTCTCTGTTTCCTCCTCTCTAAATTAATTGGATTGGACTAAATGGTTTCCAAGATTCCCTTCTAACTATAAAGACTATAATTCCTAGAAAAATCATAGTTGTTTTTTTTTTAATTTGGACAGAAGGAGGAAAAGCCTTCTTTGACTTCCAAAGGAATGAAAGTCTAAGAGTGGAAATTAATTACTAGGTGCAGAGAGTTGCCAGGCAAGGTCTACCTCTCAAATCAAGCCATTCTCGTGACCGTCTTGTTCCATCTCTCAGTGGTGAAGCTAGCCTTGGATAGGACACATGTTTTGCTTAGAAAAGGGAATCTGCTCCTAGCTTATCATTAACTTCCCTTCACATACAGCCAAACTGAGCTTCTTGCTGTTCCTCACACGTGACACTTCATCTCTCATCTCCATGCTCTTGCACGATGCCTGGAATGCATGCCTGCCTCACCTTTTTCTCTCTGAATCACCAGTTTTCTTTAAAGTTCAGTTTCTGCCAGCTTTTAAAAGAGACTTTTTCTTATCACCCCTGCTACAAGTGCCTCCCCCACCCCCTAATTAACTTGTATATATTTTTATATCTCCCCTGTTAGAAGAGTAAGCTCTTTGAGGGGAGGGGCTTTTCATTCTGTCTTTGTATCCCTTGTACCTAGCACATTGCCTGGCACACAGTAGGTGCTTAATAAATGCTTATAGATTGATTGTGTGAGTTTGCTAGAGATGACTAACCCCATCTGACTTTAACCTCTCTGTCCTGCACCACGGATCCCTGTAGCATTTTAGATTCAGTTTACACTACTAGTTGTTTTTAAAAGGAACTGTTTGGGGTTTTGTTTTGTTTTGTTTTTTCACTTAAAGACAACTGTGGTGGGTTTTTTTTTATGGGCATATGGGGTTTCCTCAAATAGACTATAAGCTTCTTCAGAACTGAGACTGCCTTCCCCTTTGCATTAAAGAGCCTTCCCCTGCAGTCTTGCATGCAGCTAGCCCTCAATGCATGCTTGAAGAACAAATCAATGCATAAGAAAGTTTAAACATTCATTTTTATGAACCATGGAGGTAAAGAGGACCTCTGCCAGTTTAATTGAGGTCCTTTCCATTCTTCAGTTGTCGGTGAACTCACAGGTACTGTTTGACACAATAGTGACAAATCACTTCAAATTTCCCTGAATGAAAGAAAATGCACACACACACACACACACACACACACACATACGTGCACACATCTTCATCATCATCATCATCATCACCACCACCACCCAACTCAACTCAGCTGCTTAGGTCCAACTGATACAGAATAAGCTATGTTAGTGGGAAGGAGCTCACTGGAAAACACCACTGCTCATTCCCCTGACATAGCTGTGCTTGGATTTGTTGTGACATGGCTGAAATTTCCACTCATTAGAGGACTAATAGTTTCATTATTTCGGATATGATTTTAATTCCTCATCCAGGTACTGTCATTACTTACCTCGTTGGGTCCTGTTATTGATCGATACTTACCCTGCCCCGCTGAGATGATACTGGTTTCTAACATCGAGTTATTTAGCCTTTATTATAGTTGGTACAGGATTCTTATTGTGTCTCCACTTAATTCATCTTTGCAATTAGCCACTTACCTTCTTGCCCAGGTAAATAGGACAGACTACCTATTTCATTTACTATTTTAGGGGGTATCTCCTAGGAGGGAAGAGGGACTAGTTGTTGTCCATCTTTCTTTCTTGAAGAGGACCAATGCCATCAGGCAGGTGATGTTTTGACTTGCAAGTGAACTGGATTTAAGTGAGGCATCAGCCTCACTCTCTCCTCCAGAGTCATCTGAGTCCAGTGGCAAGGCATAGGTCAGGATGATTGGTGATGACCCCAGATGCAGCAGGAACCCTTGGTTTTTTTAAACTAATGTCTTTCCCAGGTCTCAGTTTGTCTGAGGTAATGTTCATTCAGTAGTTAAAGGCTAGGTAAGAATTGAGGCAAAAGATGGCCTAGTTTGCCTTCATAAAAAAATCAGTCTGGGAGGGGAAGATCTTCAGAGTTTCAGAGGGGAGCTAGTGAGAAATATTTATAGGATGATAAGTTTTGTTAATTTATTTTCAATTTGACAAACATTTATAAAGCACCTACTAAGTACACAGCACCAGAGGAGACTCTGAGGATACAAAAGACAAAGGAAATAGCCTGAGTTCTCAAGGAAATTCTACTGACTGATATATGGGTAAGTAAATTCCAGGCAATTTCAAAGGCAGAGAAGGAGAGAAACACAGTCTAGTAAAACCCTGGGTGTGTGTATGGGTGGAATCAGGAAGATTTCAGGAAGGTAGAGACACCTAAGCTGAATCTTAAAGAAGTGTTAAAGACTTGAGAGGTCAAGATGAGGAGGAAATATATTCTAGGCATCAGGTTTGGTCTGTACAAATGAACAGAGGTAGGAGATGGGATGTAGAGTTCTGGGAATAACTAGTAGACTAGACACTTACTAGTTATATGACCCTGGGCAAGTCACTTAACCCTGTTTGCCTCAGTTCCTCATCTGTAAAATGAGCTGGAGAAGCAAATGGCAAACTACTCCAGTATCTTTGCCAAGAAAACCCCAAATGGCTTCAGGACTGAAGACAACTGAACAACCAAAGTTTTGTTGGAAGACAGAAAGTGTGAAGGGGACCAATATGAAATGATTCTGGAAAGGAATGTTGGAGCTAGAGAGGAGTAGGCTTTAAATGCTAGGCTGAGGATCTCAAATTTTCTTTTGGAGACATCAAGAACAATTGGAGATTTTTGAACAGAAGGCTGAAGTGGTCAAAGGAAGAGTGTTAGCAAGATTATTTTGACTGCCAGGTGGAGGATGGTTTGGAGAGGGGAGAGACAGAAGGGAGTTAGACCAATTAGAAGCTATTTTCAATAGTTCCTGTAAAAGACAGTGAGGGTCTGACCTCAGACTGTGTTAGTGGCAATAAAAATAATACTAATGTTTCTATATTTCTATAGTATTTAAGTTAATATTGTCTTATTTCATCCTCACAACGTGCCTGAGAGGTAGGTACTGTTATTATCCTCATTTTACAAATAAGGAAACTGAGGCACAAAGCAGTGAAGTGGCTTGCTCAGGGGTCGCAGAGCTAGTAAATGTCAGAGGTTGAATTTGAATGCAGGTTTTCTTGACTCCAAGTCTAGCACTCTATCCATTGAGACAACTTTGAGAAAGGCAGTGGAGGTAAAATTGAAGAAATTTAGAAAGTGCTTGAATATGAGGCATATGAAAGAGGGAAGGTTCAAGGGTGACTGTGTGGTCATGAACCTGGGAGACTAGCTAGGTCATAGTACCCTCAACAGAAATAGGGAAGTGTGGAAGAGGAATGGTTTAGAAGGGTGGAGACAAAGGATACTGGACCTTCCTGGTTTTTATTTTTATTTGTTTTTCTTTCAGCTAATCCCTAGGTTGATGTTACTGGAGTCGAATATTAGTAAGCATTTCATGCTGATTTTCGTATTGATTTAGCCATCTGGCTTTTTAAATAGCCATTTATGAAAACTTAAAAACATTTTCTATAGAATGTAGAAAGAAAATCTATTCTGTGAACAATAATATCTGTCATTTACATAGCGCTGTACAACCATTATCTCATTTCATCCTCTAAACAACCCAATAATGGAGGTGCTATTATCATCCACATCTTACAGATGAAGAAACTGAGGGAGACAGAGGTTAAATAACTTCAGCAATGTTACTCAGCTAGTAGAGGTCTGAGGCAATGTTTGAATTCAGGTCTTCCTGACTCTCAGGTCCAGTGTTCTATCCCCTGAACCACCTAGCTACCTTCAAAATAAGCCTCAATGTCAAGGACTATATATCTACATAAATACATAATTTCTTTTGATTTTTATAAGTATCCTCTGGGAAGATGGAACCCAGACCAATGCATCGCAGGAACGATGATGGAATTAAATTTACTGGATCTAAATCCCGATAAGAAAATGAGATTAAATCATTTCAGGTTCAAAAATTGGAGAGTTTTTTGGTAGCACTCTCACCTTTTTATTCCACTGAAGGGCCACATTTGATTCAATTCAATTCAGGAAGGCTTTATAAAAAATGCAAATGAAAACAAGCCTTGTCTTCAAAGAACCCTATATACACAGATAGATAAATATACAAGCATACAAAGTGAAAACAAAGTAACATGGAGTTGGAAAGCACCAATAGCTGGAATTCTGAAAAGGTCCAGAGTGAGAGATGCCACAGGAGCTGAATCCTGAACCCAGCTAAGCATGGCAGGAGGTGGAGGTGAGGAGGGGGAACCTTCCAGGCTCAGAAAATAGCTTGGGCAAAGGTACAGAGGCAGGAGATAAAACTGTAGATGAACAACAGATGGGCCAGTTTGGCTGGAACATGGACAGTACAGAAAGGAATATGAAATCAGCAAAGAGAGGCTGGAGCCAGAATAGTGAAGGCCAAATACCTTCAAGTGCCAAATGAGGGACTTAGCATTTTATCCTGCATTCATGCCACAAGTTCTTATTAAGTGTGTACTATGTGCCCAGTGTTGAAGTAGGTGCTGGAGAATCAAAGAAAAAAAAGAAAATAATTTCTGCCTTCAAGGAGTTTACATTCTTTGGGGGTAGTGAAGGAGAAAGAGAGTAAGTACGTACAAAATAGAAAGCATCGTTAAGGTATCTACTAAAATGCTGCCCTCAATAGGAAGCCTTCCCCAACTTCCTTAATTCCAGTGCCTTCCCTCTGTTAATTATTTCCTATTAATCCTATGTAAAGCTTACTTTGTATATATTTATTTGAAGGTTGTCTCCATTAGACTGTAAGCCCCTTGAGGGCAGGGACTGTCTTCTGCCTCTTTATATCCCCTGAGCTAAGCATAGTGCCTGGCTGTTAGATAATACACAGGAGGCACTGGAGGTTTGGACTCCAGCCTCCAACAGGTTCGCTCTTGATTTGGTCAGGCAGGAAAGACAGCTTCAAAGGGGTTAATAATAAGCTTTATTCTAGTCTAGTTTTCTCTAACAGTATTGCTGATAATGGAAGCACTACAAACTCCTACAGTATTCCCTAATCACCCTTCTCCCAGGAGCTGGCAAGGCTGGGGGTGGGGGGTGGGGGATGAGGGCAACTATCCCTAAGTCTCTATGGAGACAATCAAGACAGGCATAACTTGTGCATTCAACCCTACAGGGTTCCCCTAAATCCCCTCAAGCCTCAATGGGGGCCAGTTGAGGCAAACACAGACTCCCCCCTCCTGATCCTTGATGGGGGCCGATCAAGGCGCACAGCATCCCAGTTTGTGCATTCAACCATGAAGGTTTCCCAACTCACTGACCACCTATTTTATAGGGTATCAGACAAAGTAGGCATATTGTCAGCAACAGCCTAACAAGTTTACATCACTTCATCCCTATGTCTTACTGCACAGTCGCAGTGGATGTTTATAGTTTCAGCACACATGTTTATATTATTTATCCTTATATAATGCTGCGCAAACATGGTGGAGATGTTTTGAACCATGGCCCTGGGAACTCATATCTAATACCTGGGAAACAGAGATTGTTATGGCCACGGATCCTGGGAAACTGAGGTTGTTATGGCCATAGATCCTGGGAAACTGAACTCTAAGAAATAATAACAAAAATCTACTTTACACACACTAAAATCTACCTTACACTAAAATTCACCTTATTTACACTGGCACATGGAAGGCACTTAATAAATGTTTATTGAATGATTGGATCAAAAATCAAAATAAGCCTCTTGGGGGTTAATCTCTACAAAGGCATTGAGGCTGGGAGATAGGGTAATTTATGTGGGGAACAGTCAATAGGCCAGTTTGACTGGAACATAGTGTACATAAAGGGAAGTAATGGTGAGTAAATCTGGAAAGGCAGGTGAGATCCAGATAGTGAAAGGCCTATTTTATCTTGAAAGCAATAGGGTGGAACGAAAGATGTGGGCAGATCTATGCTTTTGAAATATCCATTTGGGATTTGGAATGGAGTTGAGAAAAGAAGGACACAAGGCTGTGAGGCTAATTAAACAAACCAGGTGAGAGATGATGAGGAAGGCCTGAACAAGTGTACTGGTCATATTTTAGAGGCCAAAGAGAGCCACACTGAAACTTCTCAGTGGGGGTAAGTGATCTGGTTAGGCTGGTGTCAAAAGATGATGGTTCCTCCCCGGCCCCCAGAAGAAGGTCCTCAAGCTGAGGATGAATGACCACTGGTTCTGGACGTGGTAGAGGGCCAGGGATTTTTCTTCAGACATACAAATTAAACTAGATGGTCTCTTGCATCCCTTTTGGTAAAGAAAAAGATCAATTTCCAAATTTTGGAGTTAGGGATTAGGGATTCCCTCTGCCATCTGGGCTCCATTTCATAAATCCTCTAATGGGTAGGCATCTCCCATCTTGCTGCACAAGTAGCTATATTTGATTTAAATCTCAAAATAACCATCCCTTTTCTTCTCCATCTTCTTCCAGCTCTCCCTCTCCAAATTACCCATTTTACTTGATCTTTCTCTTTCCCCCTTCTATTGTCTAGAAAACTCTTTTACCCTCAGATTCTCTCATTTTTCTTTTCCCTCAGAATAGTACAACTAATCTTTACTCTTGTGTTTCATTTCAGCCTCACCAGAACTGCCCACTTTCTTTTCCCTGGATAACATCTTCTCCCCTCTAGCAACTTCTCCAGGCCAACCTTATTCAGATTTAGAGAGGAGACACAAAATATAGGGGCCACAAGTCAGCCAGTATTCCTTTCCCTTACTGTAAAGGATCTAGGAATTTGAATAACAGCAAATATTGGTCAAAGAAACCTACCTGGGGTCAAATATAAAACTACCTTTTATAAATAGAAGGTCTGGGGGCTGGGAAAACCCTTTAACCTCAAAACAAAACAAAAATCTTCCCATTTCTGGTTGAGACCTGAAATTACAGAGCTACAAAGTGAAAAGCTTAGATGTTAAAATGCAAACCTTCCCCAGAATGTAGGAACTCAGGTTATCAGTCCTTTACATCTTTAGTGGAAGGATTTGTTGTTGTTTGTCCTTTGTTCTTGAAAAAAGAGGTGACATCAGGAAGGTGATGCCTCCACTAGCAAGTGTATTGGACATAAGTGAGGGAGAGGTATGCAAAGTCACCAGCCTCACCTATTCCTCCAGAGCCATCTGGGGCCAGTGGCAAGATAGAGATCAGGACCACTGGAGATGGCCCCCAGATACAGGGAGCAGAAGAAAAAATAATGGTCAGGAAGGGGTTCTCCAGATTTTTAGAGCTGAAAGGGATATCTGAGGTCATCTAATCCAACCTCTTCACTTTAAGAGTGAGTTAATTAAGGCCCAGAGAGGTGAAGGGACTTGCTCAAAGTCTCAAAGATAGTAGCTGAATCAGAATTCAAGCCCATCTCCTCATACTCCAAATTCAGCACTTTTCTGCCTCACCATCTTATTTCTGGGCTGTTAAAAGTAGTGCCAGAGGGTTGGAGAAGGGCCAGGGGTGGAGGAGAGACAATAGCCTACTTTATTTTTTTTCACCTTATTTTTTTCTGAGACCAAATGGCTGATAAATTCTATGGTTGGTGGCTGGCACCCCTGTAGAGTGGGCAACAATAGCTGAAGAAGGTCATACTTGGTCAATCCCTTAGAGAAGGTTTGAGATCCATGCTGTAGGAAGAGTCAGTATCAAAGACAAGTGGAAGAAGGTCTCTGGAAACCTTAGGTGCTAAAGTCTGAGCCTTGTCACCCCACAGCACCCCCCCCAGTTAATTCACTTATTTTTGGAGCTCCCACCCTAGGATCCAACCCAGATGATTGGTGACTGAGTGTATGCAAATCTAGAAACAGGAACAAGTTTCAGCTTCTTATCCCATTAGTCTTCCAGCCATCCCTATAAGTCATCTCATCAACTGCCTATCAGCACATGAGCTCCTCCCCAACTTTTCCACTTCTTCGAACAAATTCCTTTCCCTGGTCATCATTCACCTAGTTTTCTTCCTATGTTAGAAAGTAAGTTCCTTGAGAATAGGGACTTTTTTTTTTAAGGCATATCCACAGGACTTAGCTTTTAAAACCCTTCATAACCTGGCTTCTTCCTACCTTTTCCATCTTAAACTTTACTTCCCACTCCACATACTCTGAGATTCACTGGATTTCATTGGAACATGTGATACTCCATCTCCCGATTCAGTTTAGTCTCATGGGCTATGCCCCTGAAATGCTCTCTCTTCTTATTGGCCTCCTTGACTTCCTTCAAGTTGCAGGTCCAATCTCACCTTCTACAGGAAATTTCTCCCCTCCCAATTTCTCCCAATCTCCCAATCCCCTTAGGGCCTTCTCTCTGACATTACTTCTAATTTATTTGTATTTAGTGGTTTGCAAGTTGTCATTCTCACTAAATTGTGAACTCCTGGAGAGCAGAGACTGCCATTGTTTGTATCCCCAGTGCGTAGCATGGCGCCTGGCATATGGTAAATGCTCAATAAATGCTTTTAACTTAATTAATTTATTTGGGAAGGAATAGTTTCAAGACCGTTTCATTAAAAACCTGTTTTGTGCCTGTATTGCCTGGGCAATGCCACTCATCAACACTTTTCCCAAATATAACCTACATTCTTGAAAAGTTCCTAGCTTCTACAAGGCTTAGTGGGCTTAGCCTGACCTCTGCTCTCTGAGGGGAAGTATTTCTGGGGTTAATCCATTGCCCCTAAACCTTGACTTACTAACATGCTCAAGGAATGGGAGTGATTGGAGTGAAGGGAGGAGTATTACCGTTAATTAATTTTCTTCTTTAAGTAGAAAGCCCATATTGGTTCAACACTTATTGAAAATCTTTCCAAAATGTATGATCTAATCTTAATTAGTAATAGGCAGAATGGCTGGCTACCTGCTTGCATTTGAAGGATGCTAAGAAGATTTTCCTGTTCCCTCTATCCATCATAAACCTGAAATTCCACATTAGAGATTCATTTTTTTTTTTGCATTCTTAAAGCTTCTAGGGCTTCTCGGGTGCCCCTGTTCCAGAATCAATGGTCTTTTCCCCTCAACTACTACAAAAGTTCCTTGAAAGCATTATACACCCTAATTTCTAGGAGAGAATTCACTGACATTTGAGCAGTAGCTGAGGGGCAGAGACTGGCATCTCAGGGATAGGCAGCTGCTTCAGGGCATAACACAGCAGGAAATGGTGGAAAGGCCAGGAGGGACACTTTTAAATGATCATCTCTGTGCATCTAACACTCAAATCTATATCATATAATCCTCATTTCTTTCCTGAATTCCAGTACCCAATCATCTACTGTCTGCTGGACATCTCAACACAGATGTCCCATAGGCATCCCTACAACACAATTCATTATATCTTCCTCCTTCCAAAAACAAAAAAGCTCAAAAAAACCCCAAAACAAAAAAAAGTCTAACAAACCATTCCTCTTTATAACTTTCTGATTTCTGTTGAAGGTACCACCATCCTTCTAGTCACCCAAGTTCCCAATGAGTCATCCTTGACTCTTCACTATTAAACTTAAAAGTATATCACAACAGCTGATTGTTAAACATGTACTAGCACATCCCTGACTGCATGTATATTCTGTGCTTCAGAGTATGTGACTAGACCTGCAGTTAGGTGGCAAAGTGGATAGAGGGCCTGGCCTGGAGTCAAGAAGATCTCGGTTTAAATCCTACTTCAGTACCTCAGACACTTACTAGCTGTGTGAAACTGGACAAGTCATTTAACCGTTGCCTCAGTTTCTCCATCTGTAAAATGAGCTGGAGAAGGAAATGGCAAACCACTCTAGTATCTTTGCCAGGAAAACCCCAAATGGGGTCATTAAGAGTCAGGCACAACTAAAAAATGATGAAATAACAATAACAAATATCCAGGTCTATCTAATAATGAGCCATATTATAACAGCATTCCACCATGTCTTTACCTGTATAAATATACACACACACACACACACACTGGCATGCAGGCACATGTGTGCATGTATACACACACAGAATGTTTATAGCACAGTGATGAAGTAGGCATTGTCACAACTCTCATTTCATATATGGAACTCAAGAAGAGTTAGGATTGTAAGAAAAGATAGTATGGTATCTGGTTTTGCTCCCACAGAAGCTATCCATATAGATGAGTTAACACTTATTTGTCAAGTCAATGGCCATCCTGGTGTCAGGGAAACTAGAGAGGCCAAACCAGTTGAACCAGTTCAAGCTTATCATGTCAGTTCAAGGGTCTGGTCTTGGCCAAGGGTCCAGGCCTAATGATTTGCATAATTTGCAAATGTTAAAGAGGGAAGGTAGGGGAAATAAAGAATGTAGATTAATCCTAACTCAGACAAGGAAGATCTAATTAACTTCACTTCTGCTTCTGTATCCTTATTATCCTACCTATATAAACTGTATAACCTAGGAAAACTATGTAAAAAGTAAAGAATGTAAACTAACCATAACTCAAGCAGGAGTGGAGGTGATGGTTACCCCCACTCCTGCTGCTGTATCGGGGTGAGTGTTCCCAGTGAGCACTGCACCCGCTCTATCGAGGAGTGTAATAAATACCTTCCTCTGCCCGCTCTGGTCCTGAGTTCTTTGGGTGAGGATGGGCAAATCACATGGATCTTCCTAAGGTTATGCTACCAGGAAAGTAATGAGCTGCGGAAGCATGTCTCGGGCTAACTTCCTGACCCTGCCTTGGGGAGTCCTGTGATCCCCACTGTGGTGTTAAGAGGGCTACCACTTGGGATTTCCCTGGGGAACCCTATGGTCTGCACAGCCTTCTTAAGGGGCCATCACTTGGGTCTTCTGGCCCTGTCTTGGAAGCCTTGTGATCTTACCGCCATTCTAAGGGGCCATCACTTGGGTTCTCCTTAGGGTCTGACCCTAGGAAGCCCTGTGATCCCCACAGATGAAGGGTCGCTACCACTTGGGATTTCCCTGGGGAACCCTGTGGTCTGTACAGCCTTCTTAAGGGGCCATCACTTGGGTCTTCTGGTCCTGTCTCGGGAGCCTTGTGATCTCACAGTATGTTACATAATGTTAGCTGTACAGTAAGTAGAAACAGAACTACAGGTGTGACCCAATATGTTTGACTACCAGTTAGAAGAACTGGGTTCCAATCTTTACCCTTGCTCTGTGACACCTTGGGCCAAACACCTTATCTCTCTGGGATTTAGTTTCCTCACCTCTAGGATGATAGTGCTGGATTTAGTTAATCTCTGGGGTCCCTTCCAACTTTAAATCCCATCTATGGTCCTTGCATTGGGGAACTCTCTTGCAAAATCTATTGGAGTCTGCTACCTAACAGATGCAGCAGACATGCCAGCTCAAGGCAGGGAGGCTAAAGTTGGTCCTATCCCAAGCCTAATTGGGACCTTTGCTCTATTGAGATAGGAGGAAATAAGGGACTTGGGGGTAGGATTGCTCCATTCAATTCAATTGTCTTATTCTATTCAATTCAGCCAGTTTTGAGCAAGGAGGATCTCTTGGGAGACATGCAAAGGTAAAGTAAAATAGGCTCTGTTCTTAAGGAGTTTTATGTTTTAGCAATCTGGGGATATTTGGAGGAACTGCTCCATTTGGGGATGTCAGGTACCTTAAATGTTAGTATTTTAAAACTTCGGCAATATGGTAGAAAGGGGTTGGAGGTGGGGTTGGGGATGGGGTGGGAGAGAATAAATGATACCTCTGTCAAATCATAGCCCTGGAATCATAGCTGATTACTGCATTGATCAGAATTCTTAAGTCTTCCAAAATTATTTTTACTATGTTAATGTTATGGTATACATTTTTCTCCTAGTTCTGTTCACTTTACTCTGTATCAATTCATGCAAGGCTTCCTAGGTTGCTCGAAATTATCCCCCTCATCATTTCTTACAATTCAATAGTATTCCATCACCCTCATATGCCATAACTGTTCGGCCATCCCCCAATCTCTAGGCCTCCCCTCAGTTTCCAATCTTTGCCACAAAAAGATTTGCTATAAATATTTTTGTACTTGTAGGACCTTTGGAGAAAGCATTTTTGAATTTTAAGTTCAAATACAAATATATAAATGCATATATAAAATATATATAAATGTAACTCAAATGATTTCCTATTAATTTAAACAATATATAACATAATATATACTTCAATGAAGTCCTAATTTCTGGACACCACAAATGACAACCACCTTTCTATACATTCTGTCTTCCTGAGGCACTTAGGCTAACATTTCAGCAATCTGCCGTGATAAACTTCTCTGAATTAGGTTGGCCCTTAAATGCCAGACACAGCCTACACTAGGCCTTAATGAATAAATTTTTTGGTTTGGACCTTGTAACTTTATTGGTGTGGGCAGCTCCCATTGTAGAAACACAGTAGCTGGTTTCTAAAGAGCAGATCTCACCATGTTATCCCCTGTACCCCAACTCTAATGGTTCTCTTATCTCTAGAATAAAATACAAATTCCTCTGATTGCCATACAAAGGTCTTCACAACCTACTTTTTTCCAGTTTTTTCACCTTCCTTCTCTTTCGTTTCAGATGAGGGTTTGGTTTTTGGTTCAGCCCCTGGTTTACAAGCTGGTCTTCATACGTGAAGCTCCAACTCCCAGCTCTGTGTACTGACTCCCATGCCTGGAATCATCTTTTCTTACCTCTTCTTCTTGGAACCCTTGATACTCAGCTAAAGTGAAACCTTCTGCAGAAAACCTTTCTGATCCCCTAGACGCTAGAGCCGTTATCTTGTATCTACTTTGTATGTACCAGATTTTGATGAACAGATACAAATGTGTTATTTCCTTCCATATAGGCAAGGTTCTTGAGGTCAGACACTATTTTGCCTCTGTCTTTATATACCCAGAGCTTAGCACAGTGCCTGGTCTACAAGAGGTGCTTAAGAAATAATTGTTGTTTATTAGATGATGCAGATTGGCAACTAGTCGGTAATTTGGTAATTGGGGCTGGGGTACTGAAATATTAATTTGCCCATGGCCACATAGTAAGAGGCAACATTTGAACCTAGGTCTTCCTGATTCTAAGGCCTCCAGGCTCCACACTGTTGCTATAGTGCTATCTTAGATAATATTTATTATAGACTTTACATGTAACATCATACTATTGGGTGTGTGTGTATGTATGTGTGTGAAATTTGCATTTAAGAGGCAGCCTGGTAGAGTGGGGAGAAGATGAGGCTTGGAGTCAAGATGAGATGAGACTTGGAATTCCGTCTTCCTGAGTGACCTTGGCTGGATAAGTCCCTCCAGATTTCTGGGTCTGTTTCCTCAGGCGTAAAATGAGAGGGTTGGATTAGACGGCCTTCGAGGTTCCTTCCAGCTCTAAACCTGAGATCCTATCTATATGGGCAACTTTCATTTTTGTACATGTACCCATCTCCCTTATAGCAGGTAAATTTCTTCGAGGTAGGGAGTATTTAAGTCTCCCCTTAGCAGCGTCTTTTAGGTGTTTAATAAATACCTGTTGATTACTAATTTAGCTGCGGGGGTGGGGAAAAGGGAGGCAGGGGGGAGACACTGAGAGTAGACACTTACACCCACATCTCTGTGACTTCCCAGCCAGGCCCCCAACCCCTGGACCATGCACCTCTCCTAAAACCACCCTACACAGAGTATCCAGTTTGTATCACCACTACCATCCCAAACTGTACCCGTGATATATTGGATAATGGAGACCACACAGCCGCATCACATTCCACAACGCGGCATATCACTGAGCGCGCAGGTTACGTGCGACATGTAACAACACAAAACATTATTAATAACCGCAAACACAAAGATAGAATTTTCTGGGGAGAGCTACGCCTGCACGGGAAACGCGCTGGCGGAACGTAGCCGCCGTGCTCCTCCTGGCCAGCGGCCTGCCTATGCACCCCGAGGCCGGGCGGGGGCGGGGGCGAGGCGAAGAGGCTGCCACTCTCCGCCCCCCCCCCCCCTTTTCTTTCTCCTCCTTTCTTGGGCTCAGACTGGAGTGAAAGGGGCGGGGCGGGCGAGCGCGCTGGCTCGGGTCTCCCAGGAGGCCCTGCAGGGGGCGCTGTCCAGGTTTCGAGGCCAGTGGCTGCGGGACTAGCGGCTCCATCCAGACAGACACACCAGACAGAAGGGCGGGCAGGCAGGCAGGCAGGCAGTCAGACAGGCAGACAGACAGACAGACAGGCAGACTGGGATTGACAGGCCGGGCAGTGGGGGGGCAGGAGGAGGAGGTGGAGGAGAAGGAGGAGGGCAGGGGCGGGGGGCGGGGAGGAGGAGAGAGCGATAGAAGGAGGCGAGCGAGGGAGGAGGGAGGCAGACACAGACACAGACCCGGGGACCGAGTTGGAGGAGGAGGAGGTGGAGGAGGAGGAGGAGGAGGCTCGGGAGGCTCCGCCAGCGCCGCCGCCTCTCAATCCGCCGCCATCCTGCTGCCTGAACGCCCCTCTCGCCGCCGGATTGGGATTTCTCGGTACTGTCGGACCCCCGGAACCAGACCAGGTGGCTATTTTGGGGCGCGGGGGGAGACGCGGCCGGATTCTGGGGGGGCGGGGGAGAGGGGCCGAGGAGCGCTAAGATGGAGCCCGAGCCTTGGAGCCGCCGCCGCCGCTGCTGCTGCAGCCGTCCTGCTCCCGGCCCCGGCCCCGGCCCCGGCCCCGGCGCCGGGCCGGGCCTCGGCCTCCTCTCTGGGCTTTTGTCTCTTCCCCGCCCTCACGCCAGGGGGAGGGGGCGCCGGGGGCGGGGTGACAGGGAGAATAAGCGCGCCCCCCCCCTTCCCTTTGCAGAGTGGGGGCAGGGAAGCAAGGACCCCCTCCCCCTCAATCCTTGCTGGCAGGGTGGGAGAGACTGGGTCGAGCCTTGGCTCTTCTGCTCATTGTTTACACCGCCGTGACACCCCTCCAATTCCCGATCCAGTCGGAGTCTGAAGAGGCCAGGTTGGATTTGAACGCCTCCCCCCGCCCGGTTCTCTCTGGCCTTCCTAACCCCCTCCCCCCCACCGTTCTCCCCAATTCTCTTTGCCTCCCCCGCAAAATTGTTAACCCTTCTCTCCTTACTAGCTAATTATCTCTCTCTTCTCCCTCAATTCTCCGATCTCATTCCCCCCCGTTTACTTTTCCTCTTCGCCCTTAAATTGTTTCTGCTCCCCTTCTCTTTCGCCCCCCAAATTCTCTTTGCTCACCCTTCCATTTCTTCTCCAATTTTATTTCCCCCTCTTCTCCCCTCCCTCCCACCTCAATTCTTCTGTCCCCAGGAATGCTCGAGTCTAGGATTTCTGGGGAAGGGTGTGTGAATGCCCCCCTCCTCCAAATTCTTCCCAAAGGGCTGGGGACGGGGCCGGGCATAGTCTGAATCTTTTGCCTGAACACCCCTCCCCCAGTTTGCAATGGTGGTGGCTGTTTTTCCAACCAGATTTGTGAATCTGCGAGCTGCAGGGCCTCGGTCCCTCCCCCAACCTGCCCCTTTTCTCTCTGGCTCCCTGGTTGTAAGGCCGCAGGGGATGGGGATGTGTGTGTTTCTCTCTGTGTCTGTGTATGTGGGTGGCTCTTTTCTTTTTCTGCGGGAGGAGGGGGCAGAGGTACTTTCCCCCACACCTCTTTTCCTAGCGGGTGTCTAGGGCTGGGCTTTTTTTTTTTTAATGTCTTTTCACCCCATTGTTTTGGACCTGCGTCCTGCGCTCTAGAGGGCTCAGTATATGTGTGTATATTATTTTTAAAGCACTGTCAGGCTTACGCTGGATAGGATGATTTTATGATTTCCTGCAAACCGTATATCTCTGATCCATTCACCTTCTTCCTTGCTTACCTCCCTCTCCAGTTTCCCAAGTTAAAATGTCAGAAGGATGTAGACGACAAAACATTGCTGTTGAACAGTCAAAGGGCATATTTTTGCATATTTTTGAGGTAGCCTTCCATTTTTATGCCAGTTTTTTTCCTATGTCTGTTCCAGAATTTGAATCATTGTTTTTTTTATTAAATCGCTTATATTTTTGGTAACTTGCTTGTTGTGAAGAGAGAACACCTTATAGTGCAAGAAACAAGCTTTTTGCTCTCTTTGGTTTAGGTGTTTGGGGATATGACTGGAGAAGGGACAGTCTTTAGTTTCCAGGTTCTTAGGTCCTGAAAAGGTGGGAGAAGTATTTTTTCTTTCTAATTTTTTGAGGCACCGTTGAAATGGAATTTAATAGTCACCATTTCACTATCTCAGACCTCAGCTTCTATGGTATTTGGAGGCAGAAAGAGAGAATATTAAATTCCATGAGTTCCCTAGGATGGTGGCTAGGTTTCACTGTGTGTTTTAAATGGAGTTGCTGGATAAGCTGTGATTATTGGTTTGTGCTGAAGGAGCAGGAGAGACTCAATATCCCCCAAAGATGAGTCTGTGTTGGAGTGCCAAGAACAAGGGGGTTATTTGGAAAAACAATTTTAAAGCACTATTGCTAAAAAGATTTAATAATAAACAGGATGTAACTGTTCAGGGGCCTGCCAGATGGCTTCCCTTCCCCCCCTCCAAATAAGAAACAGTACTGTTGGAAATGCTGGCTGGATTTGCCTTATAAAGTAGGAAGGTGCTGTTTTATATGCCAAGTGGTGAAAACCTACCTTTTAATATATGGAAGAAAAAGATGATTTTTAAGATAGAGATGAGCAGCTATATAATGGCAGAAGAGAGATATTTAAGAACTTTGAATCTGTTATTTGCTAAATATATGGCTACCTAGGGCAAAGCCTTCACCAGGTGTCCATTTGTTTACAGAATTGTTGAAACTGCCCCGTGAGAAATTTACTGTCATCCAGATTTCTTTTCTTGTATTGGTTCAATTAACACATTGCCATCAATTTAGCTTGGGTTGTGTAACCTTCTACTTTTAATGATTTGGGAAAGAATTTACTACATAACCAAATAAAAATGCAGGTTTCAGCAATATATAGGGTACAAGGAAGTGTTCTTTGTTACTCTCAAGACTTGGTCTAGTAACTTCTGTAGCCCTGAATGCCACCTGTGTGGTCTAGCAGCGCCTGTAGCTGTGCCTGGGAACCCTAGGACAAAGAGGGAAGAGAAGGAAAAAAGGTATGGGAGAGTAGAAAACGGTTGAGGTTGCAAAGAGAAAGAGAAAAACAACCAAAGGTGTGTATGTTGTGCCATTAATGCTCCTCTTTCAGTGAACAGAGGCTAAGGTTTCAAAATAATTGCCTCTTTGAACCCAAGAGCAGCATTTTGGAACTGTAGGGAACCTACATCAGGCCAGTCACTACTTTAATAATTAGAGAGGTACTATGGGTTGTTTCAGGAAGTACTGGTACTGAGTTTCCCACCAATAGAGTGGTCTTCTAATTGAGGCATTAAGGTACTGTGGAAGCAGTGCTGGATTTGGAGTCAGAAAGCCTGGGTTCACATCTTTGCTCAGCTACTTGTGTGACTATGGGTCAAGCCCTCAGTTTCCTTATCTGTAAAATGAGGAGGTGGTTGCATTAGATAGCATTTTAAGATCCCTTCTAGCTCTAAATCTGTGAGTATTTGTTAGGGATGTCCTGTTCAGCTACAGGTTAGACTAAATTATTTCCGAGGTTCTGGGTAATTCTGAGATTTTATGACTGTTATCTTTATTCTTTGTATTTATGACAGAACTGAAGTTGTTCAGCATGTAAACCCCCAGGGACTCAGCCTTTTGGGTTTAGTGTACTTGGGGAGCCTTCACTAATTAATCCATTTTGTTTTTTTCTCTGCTTCTCCCTTTTGTATTTACTCCTCCTAGGGTAGAATATTTTCTCCTGCCAATCTTCTTGGTTGTTGGGTCTGGCTAGAGCTCCTCACTAATTTATTTCCCCAGTTTATTTTTAATTTGAACTGTATCATCTAAATGTCAATTGACGACATAGCAAGGAGGATGGCTGCGTGATGTAATGGAAAATGAATTCAGCGGGCATTTATTAAGTGCCTACTATGAATCAAGCACTATGCTAAGCTCTAGGGGTACAAAGAAAAGCCAAAACAAAACAGAAACAGTCCCTGCCCTCAAGGAGCTCACAATGTAATGGGGGGGGGGGGCAGGAGACAAGATGTGAACAGCTATGTGCAAACAAGATATATCCAGGCTAAAATGGTGATATTCTCAGAGGGAAGGCACTCACATTAAGAAGACTCGGGAAAAGCTTCTTGTAGAAGGCGGGCTTTTAGATGAGATTTGCTGGAAGCCAAGAAGGAAGGAGAGAATACCACACATAGGCCACAGCTGACCAGGAGATGGAATGTCTTGTGAGAAGAAGACAAAAGGAGGCCAGAGTCACTGGATCTCAGAATAAGTGAAGGGAGTATGGTGGAAGAAGCCTAGGAAGGTGGGAAGAAGTCAGGTTAAAAGGGCTTCAAAAGCCAAACCAAAGATTTTCTTTTTGATCCTGAAGGCAACAGGAAGCCATTAGAGTTTGTTGAATGGTGACGTGACCAGACTTGCACTTGAAGGTTAGTTGAACAGATGAGGATGGACTGGATTGGGGAGAGGCTAGAGTTATAGGAAGGCAAAAGTGGAGGCAGGAGACCAGGATTCCAGTTACAGATCTACTATTAGTAGTTGTGTGAATTAGAGGAAATCCCTTCCTCTTTCTGGGCCTTAGTTTCTTCATCTGTAAAATGTTTGACTAATGGACTCCAAGGTACCTTCCACCTCTGAAGTGCTGTGTCTGGAGTCAAAAACAGTATTGTTCTGGCTTACTAGCCATACTTTGGCACCCAAATGAGGGTGAAATTTCCTTCCCAAAATTCCAAACCTTTCCAGCTATTTATCAGGAACCCTATTAGATAGCACTCTAGTCCTCTGCAGAAAAGGGGGCAGGGGAAAAGAGAGAGGGACCCAATTCTGAGACAAAAGACTGAGACAGTATGCCTCTTGCCCAGACACTAAGTGACTTGCCAAATAAGCCATGTAAATTGTTATTGGAAATAGTCAAGAGAATGATAGAAACTTCTTTTGTTACTTTGTGTTTTCTCTGTGCTTCAGTAACATCATCTGTGAAAGGAGAAGCTTGGACTAGATGAAGTCTAGGGACCCTTCAGCTCTTGTGCTTTCCATTTACTAAGTTTATACTTAATTGTTAACATTTTTCACACTTTCTTAGTTTGTGTCCATAGAATCTAGCTCTCTTTGTCCGTGGGATATGGCAGTCTTTGCAGGTTAATGTCATCCTTTCATTTATCTGATGCCTATCTTATAGTCTTTTTCACTTTTCCTTTTATCTTTGAGAGTTAGAGTTTCCAATCACTTTTAGTTAGCCATTTTGGTGGTTGCTGGCTACTTCCTAAAGTTATTATTATTTATGAAGAGGACAGTGGAAATGATGAGAAGAAAAAAATCAACTTGTCAGTTTTGCTAGTTGGTTCTTTGAAGAGGGAGGTTGAAACTGGGGACAAAATCCCAACGTTTTGAATACCAGTTGAATTCATTTATCAATACTGTCACTTATTCTGCTTCCCATGGATAATTGAGAACTGAAGATTTTCTGAGTAGTTTCTGTTTGTGCTCTCACAAGTGGAGAGTTGTTGTTCCTGTGATACAAAGATGGTGAGGCTTGCCTTCTGTCATCCTACTTCTTATTCAGGTCCAAGGGAGTAAAAATAAAGTGGAATGGAGAGTCTGAAAATGCTGGGAGAGTGGAATGTCAGGAATGGCATGTCAGAACTAGTTTGAGAATGGGACTGGTTGCCTTTTGCTTTGCATTTTTTTATGGCTTTTAGTTTGGTTATTGGTCAGTTAATATTGTGCATTTCCTCCTAGACTTTGACTCCTCTTTTTCACTGAAAGGTTATTTTATTATTCATTTTAAGAATATTAATAGCAGTAGGTTGTGATAAGACTTTTCATTATTCCACCATTTAAGATTGATCATTCCTGTTTGATTTCTTTCCATTTCTGATACTCTTCTTTTGCTAGTCATGTGTATGTATTTCTGAATTGGCAGTGATTCTTATTAACTATGAAGAATGCTTTATTTTGATTCACTGAATTAGATTGTCTTGATTGTATTTGAAAACAACACAAGTTGCCTTTAAAACTATAATGTCTATTGGACTTCGTACTTGCATGTAACTGAATCTTGTATTTAAAAATTTTTTTCAAAAAAAATTTCCCTGTAAAAGTACAGAATAATTATATTATCTTTTATGATATCTTGAATTTTGACTTGATTTCTTTATTCGAATTTCTGTGTGGACTTTCCTGTGCAGCTTTTAGGAGTCTTATGCCTTTAAGGAAGAGTAAAAAATGAGAATTAGTGAGCTGTACTGCTTGAAATAAAATTATTTTTTAAAGAAGCTGTTAGACGCTATATAAAACTGTAGTTTTTCTTGGTATTGCACACCATTGGGAACTTGCAGGCCTGGGCTTTTGCTACCAATGATATCACTGTTTATTACTGTGGATAGCACTTGGGAGTTCTTGACCCACTAAGGTACATAGAGATTTACCCTAGTGACTTGAGCCAGGGATTGTGAGTCTTAAGATTTGGATTCTGTCCAGTTCTTAAGCTGTATCTTAAGCTTTCGATGTGTCCTGAGAAACATCACCTAACTGAGGCTTTGGGGCTCTGTGTCCTTGTGTGCAAAAAAAAAAAAATGCTAGTAGAGACATTGGTTTATGAAGCATTGGTTTTATACGTAGGAGGACATTTATAAGCCAGAATACGGTTTATCTAGAGTTGTTTGTAATAATTTTTTTTTCCCTGTCAGGGCCCTACTTGGCAGTCGAATGAAGTTTGTTGGTATTCTTTTTTGTTGTTGTTGTTTGTTTTAAATTAAATGTTGTATTCTGTTTACTGACTTTTTAAAAAATCATCATGATAACCATAGTCTTTGCTGTCTTTTCTTTTCACAGTTTTTTTTTTGTTGTTGTTCATTTGTCTTTGTAATATGGGGCAGTTCTCTTACTTATGCTGCCATTTTTCCTTCAGTCCTGAACTTTCCCCTCTAGTCCAAATACCATACTATATGACGTCTTAGACTAGGGACTCATAGTTTTACTTCAAAGACCTTAAACAGTGAGATGCAAATTGGAACTGAGCAATTATTAGAAATTAGAGTCCAAATTCTGAAATATTAAAAATGTTTCTCACCAAAAATTAGAAATTTGTTTACCTCTGTAAAAGAACCAGCCCACAGATTTTCATGCTTACCAGAGAGCACTGAGTTACTTTAAGGGTGAATGCTATCTATATGTTATGGCCAGCAGCAGTCCAAGGATTTGAGTAGGGAGTTGGCTGGGTAATTAATTGCTTTGGCCTCTGAAAGCCATAGCTGGAACTCTTCACATGCTGCTGACCCATCTCTTTGTGCAGAACATTTGCAATTATCTATGCTGGCCCAACTGGAAAGAGGATTATAGTTTTTTTATGTAGTGCATACATTTTCTGGGCAAGTTCTGTTTTGACACAGAATGTAGAGAAGTGCTTTGTTCTACATAAGAACAAAGTCCAGCCTGAGAAGTTGATTCTGTATTCCAGCCATAGAACCTGTCCAACCTGGGAAGTTAATTCTGTATTCCAACCATAGAACGCGTCCAACCTGGGAAGTTAATTCTGTATTCCTGCTTTGTGGTAGTGGGTGTAACCTGTTGGTTGATTAAATAGAATGTGTATTTTGAAACAGTTTGGAAGAGTGAAACATCTTAATTTGTATAGCCTGCCTGTGGACTTTAAAACTGAGGAGCATTTTGGATTATTTGGATTCATGTAGTTGTCCAGATGAAAATAATTGTTAGAGGAGTATAGGTTGTCATGGTCATTCTCCTGTATTTTACCTTAATCCTTGATTATTTTGGTGTGAATGTTGTGTAGAAGTGTTACAGCAATAATTAGCACTTGTGGTTTCCTGCTGCAGAAATTGAAATAGGAGTTGCTCTCAGTGTCTCATTAGATGAGGACTAGAGATGAAATTATAGAGAGATTTGTCAGATATGCATTTTTAAGAGTTGAATTTCTTATTCTTACGTAAAATGATGGTTCTTGAGATAGATGTTTTCTTCATGGCTTTCAGAAACCAAAGCCTGGCAGAGGAAATTCAGATACCTCCCCTGTTCTGAGATTTCATGCAGTCCCTGTGGAAATGGCTGTCAGGCTCTTGTGTTGCACTAGTGTGTTGTTTTGTTACTGTTAATGTTTCTTATTATTGGAGTGGAATTTATTTGGTAACTGATCTCTTGTTTATATCTCCCAAGTTAATGAATGGTACAATCCTTTAAGCCATTTGTTTTTTGTGTTATATAATAGATCACTACTTCATCATTTTATCTCTGCTAATGCTTGCTTATCTTCCCCCCCCCCCACCCCCCTCCCAATTCTTCAAGATCACAAATAAGTTGACTTCTTTAAAGTGGCTTCAGAAATTAAGTTTTTGGCAATGCCTGGGTGGTATTTTAATTAGGTTAAGTCAGTAAGGATTTGAGCTCCTAAAAGATGAGGGGTATAGGAGGTACAAATTGTTATTATGATACTATGGTGCTGGTGTGGGGAAGGGCCTTTGTTAGTGTCTGCCTAAAGAGAGTTCTTTTTAATGGTTTGTCGAGGCTCTGTTTTAATTTGATTTTGTACCGTGTGAATGGCTATATGTTATAGTCAAAAGATCATTCCCAGAATATAAATGGTAAAATGGTTTCTTAAATCTTTTTGGTTGTTGTTGATTTGATGCCAGAGAGTTGAGACCTTAGTTGGTAGAAACAGACAAACTTGAACTCCAGGTTTGGTGTGGTTAATGTTGGTGCTACCTTTCTTTTTGGATAGGTGGAATGGGATGGAGGGCACTGATTTTAAGTTGAAGGTACAATTTTGCTTTTCCTTTTTCTGCTTAATCTCTCCAAATGTAAGCAAGGGCTAGATCTACCCTTCCTTATGAAATTTTTGTTCACACCCTTTTAGCTAGAGGATTTATCATCAATGTATATGGAAGAATAGAGATGGTGCTGCAGTTAGTTCTTAGGTTAAGCCCAGGCCAGAACATGAGAAGGAAAGGACCTATTACAGACAAGCAAGCATCTGCTCTTCTTAACACTGGTCCCTATTGGTGCAATGCTCTCTTTCCTCTTCATCTGCTGCATTACTACCCATACCTCTAAGCTCTACTGAAATGCCATCTCCTCCATGAAGTCCAGACTTCCTCTGCTCCTAATAAGATTGATAAGGACCTTTCCCCCTCGTGCTTCACATAGCACTTTGGTAGCTCTCGTTTGTACTTATCATGTAATAAATACCATGTATTAAAACTATGTTACTAATATCTTAATATTCTCATATACTGGAACACCCCTAGCATAGTCCCTTAAACACAGAAGGTATGTTAAAAATGTTTGTATTTTATTGTAGGAAGGAAGGATAAGAATAGGGAGGACTGGACCTGTGATGTCTTTGATAGAAGGACCTCCTGAGTGAGAAAATTCCCTCTACCAGTACAAGTTGACATTGTCCATTCATCTTAGCCTTAGGGTTGCCTCGAGTGGTGAGAAGATAAGTGAATTAATTACCTAGGGTCACTGTGATGTCAGTGGCAGGACTTGGACTAAAGTCTATTGTGCAGCTTTCTAACCAAATCAATGACATCATCAATGCAATGATACTTCTTGTAGTAAGGTTTCAATGAGAATCGCTGAACTTGTTGAGACTGTTTTTAAGGATGGATATGTTGTTGATTGCTGTCCCCAGTCTAAGTTTCATTGTAGCCTTGATTCCAGATTCCTTTCTGAGTGTAATTTTGTCTCCAGTGAAATTGTCTTGTATTTCGTCTGATAAAAATCTCCTGGTTGTGTCTGGAAGTCTAAACTTGAACAAAAAACTACCTACCTAAATCCAAATAACCCCAAAGGCTTTTCAGTTATTAAAGACCACAAAAACTATGGCTGTCTGTAATTGTTGCCAGGTAATTTTATGTATGAAAGCTCCTAATGTTGGACTATTTATTTATGGTTTCTTGGTAGTGCCGGTAATGCTCTTTTTGATCTTTGGGGAAAAAAAAATACTTTGCGATTCTTTTTAGACAGGTTGGCTTTTAATATGTTATTATGGTAGGATAACATAAGAGGGGTACTGAATATAGCTGATTAAATAGCTCTATTATCCAGTACCCTGAAAGTCTGACTGTAGGGAGGCAGCGTGGTATATTGAACTCAGAATCTGAATACCTATGTTTTTAGCCTTAGCTTTGCCATAAAATTGTGCCATCTTAGGGAAGTTACCTTCTCATCCCTTCCCCTTGTCCCACACACCTTAGTTTTCTCTTCTATTTTAAAATGAAAGGTTCCAACTAGACTATTCTGAGGTCTTTTCACACTATAAAAGTCTGATAATCTATGGGTTCCAACAATTTTTTTTTGCACAGTTTTTAAGTACAAGGTTTTATTGGTGGGGCAAGAGGATTTGTAGGTGATTGATACTTACACACACACAGAGACATACACAATATACATATACATGCATACATATACATATATACTTACATACACATATATACATACACATATATATGACTATAAAAGAATGTTAGTACCACGTGTTGTATTTTTTTGGTCTTAGCAACTCATGAAGACTATTTACCAAAGGAAGAGATAGAGGGGAGTGAATATGACTTGTGTTGGTAGGGAGAGTACAAATACTGGTGAAATTAGTGATTTTGGAAGTATGTATAATTTTGGGTCAGGTTTTTTATTTCATTGATATAAGGAACCCAAGGTGAGGGAACTCACTTGAGTTCAGATCACCACCTCCTTATAATTTGTGGTCTTAGACCTTTGATTGAGGCACTGAGAGGTTCAAGAACTTTGAAACAGGGGCTTTCTGGTTCTACTTAAATCCAAATCTGAGGTCTGTTTTTTTAGCCACTCCTTCATATTGTCTTTCACATATACGTATATAATGCTGGCAAAACTTCCATGTTTCCCTTGGTGCGCCGCCCCCCCCCCCCCCCCCATCAGTCCTTATAATGATCTCAGCAAGCTTGTGGTCTAGAAATGCAGCCATTGCGATAGAGATTGGAGGACATTTGGTCCTTTTCATTTTATTCTCTCCATTACACAAAACATGGTATTATCTGTTTGGTGGCTCTTGTGACTGTGATTATGCAAACTAGACCAGGTTTCCTATTGCAACCTTGTGTGGGGGCAGGGATAGTGTAGCTGAGAGTAAATATTTAGCTTCACTTATAGTCTTTTGACTTACGGAGAGTAATTCAAATTCAACATATTACATAGTAGCAATGGTAGCTAACATTTTTATAGTGTTTTCAAGTTGGCAAAGCACTTTACATATGTTTTGTCATTTGACCCTCACAACAATCCTGTGAGGCTTAGTGACTTGCCCAGGGTTGATCACACAGCTATTGAGTGTCTGTGTTGAGAATCAACCTAAATCTTCCTGACTTCAAGTGAGGTGTTTTAATCATGATGCCAAGCTGTCTCTACTATGTGTAACCTACTGAATTAGGAATAGAGGATAAAAATGACTCAGTCACTTTCCTCGTGAAGCTTACATTCCTCTAGGCAGCTGGGGTGGGAATAAATTTAATTTCTGGTTTCCTTATACTTTGTTTTCTCCCTTCTCCTTTTTTTGCCCTAAAGGAGAATAATAACAATGGTTGACATTCACCTACTTGATTCCCACAGTGGCTAGGTAGATGTGCATACGTAGTGGATCCCTGTTTTGTCAACGTGGAAAGGAAGGCTTGGAGAGATGACTTGTCCATAATAATATAGAGAGTAAACATCAGAGGCAAGATTTAGCCAAGGTCTCTCTTGACTCCAAATTCAGCATTCATTCTACTAAACCAGCTGCTTCATATGATCAAAGAGTCAGATCTGAAGAGAGTGTAGATCAGCTAAGTGGCTCAGTGGATAGAGTGATGGGCTTCAAGTCAGGAAGACTTGAGTTCAAATGCAGCCTTAGCCACTTATTAGCCCTCTGACTCTGGGCAAGTCACTTATCTACTTTGTGCCTCAGTTTCCTTATTTGTAAAATGGAGATAATGATAGCTCCCAGGGTTAAGCTTGTGAGGACCAATGGAGATAATAATTGTGAAGTGCTTAGCACAGTGCCCAGCAACATAGTGCTATACAAATGGTAGTTGTTATTATTTTTTTTATTAGTTGAAAGGGAACCACAGAGGTCTTCCTAAACTCTTTTATTTAACTGAGTATTTAATCTGAGTCCCAGAAAGGTGAATTCTCCAAGGTCAAACAGGAAGCAAGTAATATAGATCTAAGACTCAATTCTAGGTCCTTATCCCCAGATGCTAAATATGTAAATCTATAGCTAGATAATATGTAGATAGATGTTCAGATGGCAGTTGGTGATCTGGGATTGCAGCTCAGGAGACTAGTACTCTTCAGCTGCTTTTTGAACATCATTAACTGTAGTTTCTATAGGCATCTAAAACTCAGCATGTCCAAAAGAGATCTCATTCTCTTGCTTCACAAACCCTTCCCTCTTCCAAGTTTCCTTCTCATTGCCAACGATACAGCTGTCATTCTAGTCCCAGAGGCTCCAACCTCACTCTCATCTCATGTGTCCAATACGTTACCAAACTTGTCATTTCTACCTTTTCAACATCTCTGTCCCCACCCTCCACCTCCCGCCCTTCCCCCCAGCCATTCATACAACTACCACCAGAGTTGGGCCCTCGCCATCTTTTATCAGTATTGTTGCAGTAGTCTCTTGGTCTTCCTACCTCTTGTCTCCCATTACTCCAATCCATTTTCCATTCAGTTGTCAAAGTGATACTCCTAAATTGAGGATCTGATGGTGTCACTGTCTTTACTCAGTAAACTACAGTGGCTCCCTACTGCCTCCAGGATGCCTCTGTTTGACATTGAAAACTCTTTAAAAAAAACTTGTCTTCTTCCCAGCCTTTCTAGTCTTACACTTGATTCTCCTTCAAGCACTCTGATCCAGCCATACCAGACTACTTGCTGTTCTTCAGTCTAGACACTCCACCTTTTGTCTCTGTGCCTTTGCCTTGATTATCCCGCAGGCCTCTGAGACTTCTTAGTTTCCCTTAGTTTTCCTCTAAGACCCAGTTCAACTCTCACCTACTGGAGGCTTTCCCCTCTGATATTTTTTACTCTCCTCTCTACATATCTTATGTGTACTTAATTATTTTCATCTTTAGCTCCCCTATTAAACAGTGACTTCCTTTAAGACAAGTGTGTCTGATCCAGTATTATTTGTACTCCCCCAAAGCTGCTTCTGCTTTTTTGCTTTTCTTTTATTATGAATGTGGAGTTTACTTATGTAATACATTTAAATTCCATCCCAAAGTTATTTAAATTTGAGTGGGGTTTCTTAGCCTACCTAGGGAATGGAAATTAAAGCCTGATGAATTCTTTCTTTACTATAGTCCTTTTTCTAAGTTAATGGAAGAAGTTAATTCTAGGTTGTAGTGGCCTAGGAATTTTCTTGGGGGCTTTTGTGAAGCTCTGCTGTTCCAAGTTTGCTAGTTTCCTGGATTTCAACTTTACTAGCTCGACCCATGGAGGAGTTGCTGTACTTGGGGGGTGGGGCGTGGAATGAAATGCCTTTTCAAGAAGCTTGTAGGGAAAGGGATGTGTCCTGTGTCCCTCTCTAGGCATTAGCTGCTGAAGTCCTTTGACTCCCTGGATAATTCATTTAATTAGAGATTAGTGGTTCTATTCCACTTAGGCATTTATAAATGTATGGGATTATAAGGCTAATTTTTTTCATTCTCTATTTTAGAGCTACTTTACAAAGGACTTCCATATCTTAGTCTGCTTCCCACCCCCCATGCCCCATTCCTTTATATTAAAAAAAACCAAAAACTTAGGCCCTGGTTAGTCTTCAGTATTTGTGCAAATCCAGAATTCCTGAGCTCCTTGTTTCTTCTTTAATATGAAGCTAGCAGATCTGAAATCCCAGATTTCATCTGAATTTTGTGTTGGTCCCACATTAATGGCTCACTGTTACAGTGCATTGTTGATCTGGTTACAAGGAATAGTCCAGTAGAAATGTTATATATGTTATATCCAACTTTTCTTCCAATCCTTGTCTTGTTCATGTATTGGACTCTTATAATAAAGAGCACCAAGTTATCTGGTCTTTACACAGAGCCATTCTCACTTGCTAATTCATTATACAAGTTAAAATATTCAGGCGAAGAAGAAGACTGAAATATAACTTAGGCCTTGGTGTGTCTTTATTTTATGGTTACCTTTCAAATAGCCAGTATCCAAAGTAACCCATCAGAGCAGAATAACACAAAGATCCAAGATAAAGTAGTGGCAGTGGAGGTGTTTACCACACCTCTCTTCACATTTGTGTTTAGCATACTCTACTTGCACTTGCTTCCCAGTCAGTCAGTTCTCCTTCCAATCCATAATCCACACAGCTGCTAAAATAATCTTCTGGTCATCAATCAGTTGAGCATTTATTAAGTGCTTAATACATGCCAGGCACAGTTAAGTGTTAGAGATACAAAGAAAGGCAGGAACAGTCAAGAAGTCAAGCCTCAAGAAGCTTACATTTTAACAGGTCAGACAACATGTATATAAAGATGTAGTTAGTTCTGCTATAATGCTTGTTTTGAAAAGGAGAATTTTTTCAGGGAGGATTCTGGGAAGATGGCAGAGTAGGTCAGAACATTTTCCACTCTCCAAATTTCCTACACAAAAAAGACAGAACATTACCTCAGAGTAGCAGAAATAACTACAGGATAAAGCAGTTGTTCTCCTAAGACAATTTGAGAAGACCCTAGGAAAGACCTGATGGAGGAGGCCAACTCTGCGGAAATCAACAAACAACAAGGCCTGAGGACAGCCTCAGCCTTAGAAACTTTTGTCTCATAGACAGTGTGTGTGTGGAGGGGAGGAGTCTGACCACTGAGTAGGAAAAGATTGAAGAACTATCTACTGTTGAGGGACCAAGCACAGCTGTGCTGACCAGATAGGTTTTGGGCTGTGGCTGCAGGGAGAAGGAGCTAGCACACACCTGGTGAGTGCAGTAGTGACAGGTGGAGATCCTGTGGGTACTTGTAGGAGAGCAGAGTCTCTGGTTTCAGTTCCAGGGCAGAGAGGACAGATGTAGTTTGTAGCCATTGGAGGGATTGTAAGGAGCAAGATCATTTGTGGGAGAGTGTGACTGGAGGACCTAGCCGAGGTTTAGGAGTGGAGAGGAGAGCTCAAGGTTGGGTCCAGAGACAAACCTCAGAGAATAACAGTAAGAAGGACTTGAGGGAGGAAAAAAGGACCTGAGGTTTAGGGCATCATTTCCCCATACTTAAGGACTACAACTTCACACTAATAGCTGCTAAAACAAAATAAAACAAAACAAACAAAAGTGAGTTAGCAAAGGAGAAAGAACCCAACCATAGATAGTTACTATGGGAATAGAGCTGATCTGGGTTCATATTCAGAGGAAGATAATGGAGGTAAAAAAAGCAACTCCTTTTTCAGCGAGAAACATCAAATTGTCCCAAGTACAAAAGTAGTTCTTGGGAGAACTTAAAAAGAACTTTAGAAATCAAATAAGAGAGATCAAGGAAAAATTAGAAAATAAAATAAGAGAAATCCAAGAAAATCATGAAAACAAAATCAACCAACTGGAAATAGAGAATCAAAAACTTAAGGAAGAAAATAATTCCTTGAAAACTAGAATTGGGTAAGGGGAAACTAACGACATTCCAAGACACCAAGAAATCATAAAACAAAATCAAAAGAATGAAAAAAATAGAAGACAAAGTAAAACATCTCATCAGAAAACAACTGATCTGGAGAACAGATTGAGGAGAAATTATATAAGAATAGTCAGACTACCTGAAAAGTGCCGTAAAAAAAGAATCTTGATACAATATTAAAAGAAATTATCAAGGAAAATTGCCCTGAAGTTCTAGAACAGGAAAGTAAAGCAAAAATAGAAAAAACCCACTGATCATCACCTGAAAGGAAAATTTACAGGAATATCATAGTCAAGTTTCAAAGCTCCCAGGTTAGGGAGAAAATATTGGAAGCAACAAGAAAAAAACAATTTAAATACCATAGATCTACAATAAGGATTACACAGGACCTTGCAGCTAATAAGTTGAAGGACCGTAGGTCTTGGAATACTATATTCCATAGAACAAAAGAACTGGGGTTACAACCAAGGGTAACTTACCCAGATGGAAAAAAAGATGTTTAATGAACTCAAAGACTTTCAGGTTTTTGTGACAAAAACCCAGAACTTAAGGGAAAATTCAACATATAACATCCAAGAGAAATATATGGTAAACATTAAAGACTAATTAGAAGGGACTCAATAAGGTCAAATTGTTTACTTTGTATATGTGGAAATATTAGTAGTACTCTTATGATTGTCATCATTTAGATAGAAAGAAAGGCATGGGCTGATCTGAGTATGATGATGTGATTCTAAAACAAAATTGTGTAGAGAGAGATAAAAAGGAATAATTATACAAATGAAGCATAAAAGGAAAAAATTGATAAGAAGAGTCTAGTGGGGGGGAAGAGCAGGTAGTGCTGGAACTTTACTCTCACTGGGAATGGGTTAAGGAGGGAACAATATATACGTCTAAAAGGGTATAAAAGTCTTCTAAATTCAGAAAGAAATAAGAGGGCAAGGGGTTAGGGTTAGAGGAGAGGATAAGGGAGGGACACTTAGAGGGGTGGGTAGGTTAAGGAATAGGAAGGCAAGGTAGCAGGGAGAAGTAAAGCAGAGGAGTGAGAAGGAGTAGGGTAAATAGGGTGAGAATAGTGTGAGAAAATACACAACAAGTAATTGTAGCTTAGAATGAGAATGGGATGAATTTACCAATAAAATGAAAATGGATAGCAGATTAAAATTTGAATTCAACAATATGTTGCTTTCAGGAAACACCATAAAAATGAGAGATATACACAAAGATAAAATAAAAGGCTGGAGTAGAATTTAGTATGTAATAAAAAAACAGGAATAATAATTATGATCTCATACAAAGTTAAAGTTAAATTAGATTTAACCAAAAGTGAAAAAGGGAGAAACTGTACCAAATGTCAGCAATATTATTCAGTATTGTTTTAGAGCATTTAAAATACCTAACAGTATAAAATATCTGAGCATATACCTGCCAAAACAAACATGGGAACTATATAAATGTAAACATAAAACATAAGATACTTTATTTTACAAATAAACTCAGATCCATATAATTGAAATACTATTTTTTATTCATGAGTTGATAAAGCCAATATAATTTTTAACATGAAAATTTTGCCTTACTAATCAACTTATTCAATGTCATCCCAATTAAATTACTAAGAAATTATTTTACTGAGTTAGGAAAAAAATAACAAAGTTCATTCGAAAGAACAAAAAGTCAGGAACTTCAAAGAAACCAGGGAAGAAAGATGTAAAGGAAATAGATTCAGCAGTATCAAACCTTAAACTATATTATAAGACGAGAGCATTGTTGAAGTGTAAAAAGGATAATTTTTATTATTTTAAATTAAAATTTTCTTGTATAAATAAAACCTATGTAACCAAGAATAGAAACAATGCAGAAAATTGGGGGAAAAAAACTTTAACAGACAGTCTCTCAGATAAGATATGATTGGGTTGGAATATTTCTGTATTGTAGGAAATGATGAGCTGGTTGATTTAGAAAAACATGGAAAGACTTGGATTTATGAAGGAAGATGCTGTCCACCTTCAGGGAAACAGATGATAGGAAGAAATAAGCATAGTACGGTCTTACATATACGTGTATGAGTGTATATGTGTATGTTTATAGATCTCTATATGTACATATATATCCATGCTTAATTGTAGCCTTCTTTGAGCGGTTCTTGCATGGTCTTACATATGTATGTATGAGTGTATATGTGTATGTTTATAGATATCTATATGTATATATCCATGCTTAATTGTAGCCTTCTTTGAGTGGAGGGAGGGGAAAAAACAAAGTAATAAGTGTACAGCAGAGAACAAAAGAAAACCACCAAGGAAGCAAAGAAAAGCTGGGCAGCTTTGAAAACAATGTATAGTATTTATTACATAGGTTTTCTTAAAATGAAAATTTGTTGTTTCATGTTGAATCCTCTCTTATGGTCTGCTGTGTACATGGCAATGTTTCTTATTTTGTTTTTAAGTTTGAAATTTAAAAATTTACCAAAAGAGAATTTGTTCTAATGCAGCTGCAGAATAATTTGAGCAGGCAAACCAAATTTCTTGTTTGTTTATGTGTGATTTCCTCCTGAGAACTTAGAAAACTACACCTAGTTGAACCAAGCCTCATAGGAATACTGCTTAAGCATCTACCAGCTACTTGGTTCACTATGTATATTATCTTACAGGGTTGTATAACACTATTTTGAAATAACTACAACTTACAACTCTTCTGTTACCCACTTCCGCAAGTAAATTTCAAGTCTTTTTGGAGATATAAATTAACATATATATATTTTCAGGTCCTGTTGGAGTTATGGGTGGTAGGGCTGGTCTGCAACCTTGTGGGCCTCCCCTCCTCCCTCCATTTTCTCCATCCTCCCTTCTGATCCTGTCATGCAAGGTTGCCCTCTGTAACCTGGGACTTTATCAGCATGGGAACCAGAGCACAAGTGAAGCCAGCAGCCTTCCTTACAGTGACTATTTATTGTAATATTTTAAAATTTCTTAACCATTTATTAAGACTGTGCTGCCATTTTTATTGGGTTGCCACCTTTTTTTTTAATGTGTCATTGATGAAGTTTTGACTGTTGTGCCCCCAATCTCATTTTTCCCATGAGCCCTGTGATTTCTGTTGTACAATTTTACGTAGTACAATAATTTTTAGGAAAGAATCTTTTCATTACAGCAGAACTAACTATAGTTACAAGAAGATAACCTTAGAGAAGAAGGCCCTAGCAGCTGGGAGAAATGGGAAAGGCCTCTTGCAGAAGGTGGGGTCTGAGCTGAGTTTTGAAGGAAGCCAAAGATTCTAAGGGGTGGAGGTGAGAATATGTGGCTTAGTGCAAACGCACAGAGATGAGATGTGAGTGTTGAGTCATTTCCGTGTTTGTCGGTGGTTCTCTGTTGCCTCCTGGATAAAATATGAATTTTTCAACTTAGCATTCAAAGCCCTTCACAAGGTGGTTACATCTTACCTTTCCAGGTTTTACATTACTTCTCTTGCTATACTCCATGTTGCAATTGAATTGCTGTCTTTATTATTCCCTGAACTTGGTATTCCATCAGCCACCTTTGTGCTTTTCATAGTCTGTGCTTTTCTGTCTGTCCAAAGCCTGGCATGTGTTCCCTTCTCACTTTTCTTATTGCCCTTAGCAGAACCCTTAGCTTTCTTCAAGGCTTAGCTCAAGTGATACCTTTAGGAAGCCTTTTCTGTATCGAAGTTGTTAATGTTCTCTTTCCTTTCGTGAGCTGACATCCACTTATCTCTTCCACTTCGTATCTTCTAGTAGTTGTTGTTTGTCCTTTGTTCTCGAAGAGGATCATGACATCAGGGAAGTGATGCCATGAACTGCAAGAGAATTGGATTTAAGTCAGGGAGGGCTGTGCAGTCACTAGCCTCACTCTGTCCTCCTGAGCCAGATATGGATCAGGATGACTAGAGATGGCCCAGAATGCAGTGGGGGACCTTGGCCTTTTCTAGCTAAGGTCTTTACCAGATCTCATTTTGACTGAGGCAGTGCCCATTTCGTGATTAAGGTTTAATAAAATGAGGCAAAGAATGGCCTCTTTAAAAAAAATAAGTCTGTGAGGGGAAGACTATCAGGGTTTTTGGCCAAAACAGAAAAAATTGTTATTTACATTCATTCTGAGCGCCAGTCAGGGTCCAAACAGTAGCCAATTAGGGCTTGGTTGGGGATCTGAGTGATTTGGGGTTAAGGCTGGTCTTTAAGAGGAAAAACAAAAACAAAAAAAAATTTCAGAGATTAAAACTTACATTTCCTGCGAGCAGAGCACCAGCAGGTTAGTAGTAGGATATAACTACTTGAAGGCAAAAACCATTTAGTTTTTGTAGCCTCTGAGGTAAACATCCATCTTAACTTTCTGGGAGTGTGTTATTGTTACTATTCATTGATTTGTGTCTGATTCTTTGTAACCATGCTGTCCATGGGGTTTTCTTAGCAAGGATACTGGAGTGCTTTGCCATTTCCTTCTCCAGTGAATCGAGGCAAATAGAGGTGAAGTGACTTGCCCTGGATCACATAGCTCCTAAATATGTGAGGCTGGATTTAAACCTGAGTCTTCTTGACTCCAGGCCCAGTGCTCTGCACTGAGCAACCTTGCTGCCACTGAGTAGCCCTTAATAAATGCCTTTTGGATTAAATCACTAAATTAACTGCCTGTTCATAGAAAAGAGAAGCTAAGCCAGCAGTTCTTAACAGACTGAGAGTGTATTTCCTATCAATAAAATATTCTTATTAAGTGCATTCTGTTATAATGCCTTGTACCTAGTAAATCTTCAGTAGTTGTTGAATTATTGAATTAGAACAAGTCCGTTTGAATATCCATGTGCTGTGCAGTATGCGCCTGTCTAAGGGATAAGTAGGTACAGTAAGGACAGATGGTGAGTCCTCCTATAACCAAAGTCGTAACCGTACACCCATTAGTGGGTATAAATTGGTGAGGAGAGAGGTTGTATTTTTTAGCAGTGAGATTTAGAACTGTATGAGATCTTGGAGACCTCCAGTCCAAATTGCTTATTTTGTATTCGAGGAAACTGAGGGCTAGAGAGGCTGAATAGACTTGTCCAAAATTACACAGGTTGTGGTAGAGGCAGGTTTGAAACTTAAATCCTTTGGCTCCAAGTTCAAAGTTGCACAGTGAGGTTGTTATATGTATTGGTGCTAGAACCTGGGTCTTCTGACTCCCTATCTATTGTGTTTTCTAGGGAAGTCACATTCAGGCTTAAATCTTACACAAAAAATTTAGCAAGCATCTACTCTAACCCCCCCCCCCCCAAAAAAAAACCCAACAAGAAATAACATAGTCAAGTAAACAAATTACACATTGAACATGGCCAAAAATGTGTCTCTCACTCTGTATATTTAGTCTGTTATCTGTCAGGAGATGAGCAACATTCTCAATCATCAGTCTTCTGGAATGATGGTTGATCAGCATTCTTCAAGTCTTTCAAAATCGTTCGTTTTTACAATGTTGTTATAATATAAATTATTCTCCTGGGTCTGCTCATTTCACTTTGCATCAGTTCAAAGAGAGATTGAGGTGACCACCCCCCACATTTACATGCTCACATTATATGAGTTGTTAAGTCTATCCCCAGTTCATCACCTTTTTTTCTTCAGTCTTACTCTTTTTGGCCTTCCAGTTTGTTTTCTTTTAAAATAATCAAAACATAGTAAAGGTTTCTTAGGGTCCTCCATCTTACTTGACTCTTTTTGTGACCCTCACCTAACATTACAGTTCTTAGGGTATGCTTATATAATCTCTCCATCCCCATAAAATGCAGATACTTCATCCTTATTGTCTTTTCCTTATCTTTTTATGTTTCTGTTAAGTTCCATGTGTATCTTTCAAAGTTTCTTCTATTCATTTCTGTTGTTTTCATCAAGAATGCTTGGAATTCCTATATTTCATTAAAGGTACATTTCTAGGTTATTTGGGTTTTTTGTTTTTTTGGGGGGGGCAGGGCAATTGGGGTTAAGTGACTTGCCCAAGTGACTCACACAGCTAGTACATGTGTCAAGTGTCTGAGGTCGGATTTGAACTCAGGTCCTCCTGACTCCAAGGCCAAGTGCTCTACTCACCTTGCCACCTAGCTGCCCTGGTTACTTGTTCTTGATATGAGGTACTTTACTTTCTTTTCTATTTTCTCCATGTTTTGTCTTTGTTTTAATATTTGTTGTTTTTGTTTCATGGAGTCATTAACTTCTATTTGGTCCTTTGTAATTTCCAGGAACTCTTGTTACTTGGGTTGCGTTTGTATCCTGTTCTTTTATTCTCTTTCCAAGTTTCTCTCATCTATAGCTCTTATTTCTAATTTTTCTATTGGTTTTATTTTGTTTATAATATTAAAACTTTTTTTTAACTTGCATAATTTCTTCTAGGAATTCTAATTAATCTTGTTGGCAAATTGTATGTGTACCTTGCTATGCTCATTTTGTTTGGTTTGAGGATTTGCTTGTAGATGTTTTGGAGTGAATCTTTTGACTTTGTGTCTTGGCTATCTCTGGCTTTGTAATGGTTTTTTGTAATAGTCATTAATCTTTGTTTAGTAATTCTTTCAGAGATCTGCTCTAGGCAGCCAAACCTTGATAGCCTAGCTGGAAATTCCAGGGGGCTCAATTTGTAATCGCAGCTCTTCTGGGAGATAGCTTAATTGGATACCCCTTTGCTACTTTTCTTGGGCAGGGGACTGAGGCCACAATGAACTGTGGCTAAGTAGGACTTGGGGCTCTGGGTGCTAAGTCTACATTTTTGGGTCCCTCTGAAAGACCCCATGTTGATGGCCTGATCAGCTATCAAAGACTTTGCACTGCTGGCTTGGGCCAAGGCTGAGTCCTAGATCAACTGGTTATCCCTGTGCTGCTGGTGTGCCTCTGACCTCAGAGTCCAAGCTCTCAATCCCTGTGGGAAACCTCTCTATTCTGTCTTGAGCCAAGGGTTGAGTCAGAGATCAGCACTGGGTGTCCCTATGCTGCAGGCCTAGCTCAGGGCTCATTTCCATGTAGGTCAAATTAGTGATCTTGGACTGAAAACACAAGCTACTTTAGTTTGTCCTTTTGTTTTTCCAATTACTCCTTGGTCAAGATTCTTAGATAATTTTTATTGTTGTTGGAGGGAGCTGGGATGTACTGCTTCCTCCTATTCTGCCATATTGGCTGGTCTCTCCTCTTCCATGGTTTCTGATAAATTCTATGTGAACTGGAGTATAGACTCTTTGGGGAAGGATTATAAAAGCTAGGACAAGCCTGTGGGGGGCGGGGCGTGGAGGGAAATTTTGATGAAACTGTGATAGTTGTGGCTATTATACCATGAGGGATTTGGCAAGGGGTCTCTCGTCAGTATCCATTGCTGTGCTAGAAGAGTATCATTTATGCATACATGAATCACCGAAAGTGGGTAATAGCTTATCTACTATGACAAGTTTTAGAGGTTCTGTGTTATGGTTTGAATATGGATATGTGCCCCCAGGAAGATGACAGATCTTTCTGTTACTTTTAGCAGGCCAGTAAATCAATTGTTGCTTCACTACCTCCATAGCAGGGAGTCACCATCCACCATTAGCTCATCTCTTCTTTTTTTGATCCATATTGGTTAGATGAGCTCTCATGTTATTTTATCACCTGTGGATGGATCCACATCATTGTTCTTTGGAGCACACCCAGCTATTTCTTCTTCAGAGATTTCAACTCTCTCCTCTTTGGGAAGAGCCTGTTTTCATAAAAGGGAATAGAGTCTACAAGTTATAATGTAGTATGTTTAACTTTGGTTCCTGAAAAAATTTTAGGAAGTATTAAAGAGATGACTTATCATTAACAAAGGGTAGCAGTGATAGTCTAAGAGCTAACCAGATTGTTCTCATCAAACATAATTATGTCAGTCTAACCTCAAATTTTTTTATACTAAACTCAACAGGGAAAAGCTAGAGACAACACTCCCAAGTACCCAAGTAAAGCCCAAACAGATTAAAATGTATTTGGGAAATATTTAATAATATAATATAATAATAAAATAAGTTCAGGAAACTTTTGAAAAAGATTTCTCAGGACCCTGAAAGAGATAGGGAAACAAATGCAAATAGACTTTCCTTTCTTTGGAGGGATGAGGGCCTGTAGGTTGGTCATAGGGTTAGTTGGTTTTGATTAATCTGCTTTTCTTTTTGAGAGAGGGGAGAATCAATGTGTTGTGTTGGAGGTAGGGAGTGGTCATACATGGACCATGACTTGAGATGGAAAAACAAAAGTGATAATAAATTTTTTTTAAGAACTATTTTTTGTTCTCCTTGTGAATAAGATGTAGAAATGCAGACTAAATCAGGGGTGTCAAATTAAAATGGAAACAGGGTCCACTAAAACAGCACATAAAGATCCTTGTGGGCAGCATATTGCCCACATTAGAAAACCACACATTAACATTATCTGTATTCTGTTCTATTTTTATTTATATTGTTAAATATTTCCCAGTTACATTTTAATTTGTTCAAGTGGTGCTTGGGCACTTGGGAGTGTTGTGGGAAGCTATGGATGTTTGACACTTCTAGCCTGAATGATCATAAAAGTATTAATTTCAGAATTGGAAGGCACCTTTGTAGTTATCTATTCCATTATATAGCAGAAAAAAAATCAATCCCTTCTACAATGTACCTGACAAGTGGCCATCCAGCCTTTGATTTGAACGCAGTTACTGAGGCTGTCACCACCTTACCCTGGGAAGCTATGCTTCTCTTAATTCTAACCCAGATCTCATTAGCTTTTTAGACTGTCATATATCACTTTTAACCATTGTGCTCATGAAGTCTGTCAAAACCCCTGGACCATTTTTTCTTTTATCCATTTTAATTTTCAAAATAAAAGGTCTTTTACTCATGCTTGATGCTTTTTTAAAAAAAAATGCTATGATTGCTTTTCTCCCTGATATTTACATATCATTTTATGGTTTTACATATATAGGACAATGTTACATTTCCATAGCACTTTAAAATTTGAATGTTCTTCAAAAGTTTTTTTATTGTAATCTTTTGTTTCTATGTAATCTACATTCTCACTGTATTCTTCCTCCTTCCTCCAACCATTCCTTAGAGTAAAGAAGAAAGAAATAAGGAAAAATATTTAGCAAAACCAATGTATCCAACATGCTCAGTGTTTTACGCCTGTGCTCCCCGACCTCGGAAAAAAATGGGGGGAGGCATCTGCCGTATCTCTTCTTCAGAGCTATTTTTGGTCATTATAATTTCACAGCATTTAGTTTCAGTTTTGTTATTGTTGTTCTTCCATTTACATTGTTGTAGTCATTTTTTACATTATTTTCTTGGTTCTACTTATCTTTGTATCAGTTCATGTAAATCATTCCACCATCTCTGTAATCATCCTAGTCATCGTTTGTTATGGCATAGTAAAACTCCATTACATTCGTGTATCAAATTTTGTTTAGCCATTTCCCAGTCAGCGGGTACCTATTTTGTTTCCAGGTTATTGCTACCATTGAAAGTGATGCTACAAATATTTTAATTTATATGAGACCTTTCTTTTTGTCATTGACCTCCTTGGGGCATATGTACCTATTAGTGAAAATTTGGGGTCAAAGAGTATGGACAGGTAAATCTCTTTCTTTGCATAATTCCAAATTGCTTTCCAGAATGGTTGGATCAATTCACAATTCCACCAATAATGCATTAGTGTGCCTGTCTTTCCATAAGCCCTTCAACATTGACTCTTCTTTTTTTTTCCTCAACTGCCAATTTGCCCACAGATCTTTTAGAAACTATTGCCTAATTGTTTCTTGTAGGAAGATCATAGGATTGTAAATTTGAAGCTGGAATGAATCAGAGAGGTCATAAAAGAACATAACTTCTCAAAGAAACAAATTCAGAGAGGTGACATGACCTGCCTATAATTACAGGGGTGGCATATGGCAGAGCCAGGTCCTCTAGAGCTCTCATCCCAGGACTTTTTTTTTTTTTTACCTATTCTATACTTGTGAAGTTAATTTTTAAAACTTAAATGTAAGGCTTTACTTGTGTCTCTATTACATTTCATCTTCACTAGATTTAGTCCAATGTTTGTCAGCATCTTTTGGATCCTAACTGTCAAGTATACTAGCTCTTCTTTCTGAAAACAACAGCTTTGTCTGTCAGTACCATGGTATTACAATTAGGCAAATTTGGAACTAGTTGACAATGACTATATCCAAAGAGGACCAATGTCTCTAGTGGATTGCCCTAGTCTCTTGTCCTTGGCCTTGTGATGCTTAATATTTTTATCACTGGCTTGGATTAAAACATAGATGACATATTTATCAAATTTGCAGAAGACAATAAACCTTAAAGGGAGCGCTAGTACACCAGATGACAGAATTAGGATCCAAAAGATGACTAGAATATTGGGCCAAATCCAAGAAGATGAAATTTAATAAGAATAAATGTAAAACCTTAGATTTCAGTTTAAAAAAATCAATTTCAGTTTACGTGAAAAAGATTTTGAAATTTTAGTGTACTAAAAACTCAGTAGTATGAGTCATCAGTGTAAAATGGCAGCCAAAATAGTTATGGATCTTTTGATGAATTAATAGAAAGATAATAGGGTATAAAAATGATGAAGGTGATAGTCCTTTTGTATTTTACCCTCATCAAACCATATCTTTAGTGTGTTTAGTTCTAGGTAAAACATTTTAGGAATGGTGCATTCACAGCTGGAGCATAAATAGCGAGCAATGAAGAAAATAGAGATCATGACAAGCATTGGCTTGTAATGCCAATTACTTCATTGGCTGAAGGAACGGGAGATGTTCAGTTTGGAGAAGAGGCGAGTTTGGGGGAGCATGATAACTGTTTTTCAGAATTTTAAGGGCTGTCACCTGGAAGAGAGAACATGATATAATGGAAGGGGATACTGGATACGGATCCAAGAGGACTAGGTTCAAATCCCCCAGTAGCACTTATTACCTATATGACCTCAGGTGAGTTGTTCTTGCTGGACCTCTGTTTCCTCATCTGTAAAATGAGGGACATATTGAACTAGATGACCTCCAAGGTCTCTTCCGGCTCCAGTTTATATATGTGTAAGCCCTTTCCAGTAGACTTCTTGAATACCTGAGACACTACCAGTGGTCATCTTTGTCTGCTCTATTACCTGATACTGGTCAGAAGACTGCCCTACTTTTAAAAAAAGTACACTCCTACCCTTTTAAAAAAAAAGTATACTCTTTTCCATTTATTTAATAATTACTAAGTGCTGGATATGTGCCTTACACTGTGTGGGCTCTAGTGATACAAAGACAAATGTAAAATAGGCCCTGTCATGACAGGGGCTTACATTATGCTAGGAAACAACACAAATGAAGATAAGTGAACACAAGATATATACAAAGGGGATACAGTGTTACTTCCTGGGGGAAGACCAACAACAACTAGTGGGACATCAGAACAGGCACACAATAGTACAGATTTAGAACTAGAAGACATAAAAATATTCATCTCAGTATCCTCATTTTACAGATGTAGAAATTGAAGTCAGATAGGAAGGTGACTCGTTCAAGGGAACATAGGTAGTAAGCATCAGGGGAAAGATTCAAATGCAGGTCCTCTGGCTCCAGAGTTAAAATTTTTTCCACTGTATTACACTGCCTCCTATAGGAAGGAGCACTTGAGCTGGACCTCAGTGCGTAGAGTTCTGCAAGGCTGAGATGAGAAGAGAGTACATTCTAGGCATGGGGGGGCGGCGGGGAAGAGCTATGCAAAAGGCATGGAGTGGGAAGTTACAAGATGGACCATGGCATGTAAAAAATAGCAGATTGACCAGTTTGATCATAAAGTGGGTGAAAGAGAATTGCCACTGTGCAGAAAGGTGGGCTGGCAAATTGTAAAATACTTTAAATGCTAAAAAGAAGAGTTCCTTTGTTATCCTAGAGAAAATCGCAAGCCTTTGGATTTCTTAAGTTGAAGAATGATGTGGTGATGTGAACTGCTTTAGAAATATTAGTATGACAGCTATGTAGAGGATAGACTGGAGAGTGGAGAGACTGGAAGCAGGAAGACAAACTAGGAGACTGTGGTTTGGACAGTGGTCCAAACTAGATATGAGGGGAGGGGGCAGAGCCAAGGTGGCTGCATGAAAACAGTGTCTTACCGGATCTCTCTCACAAGTTCTGTCAGATACCTGTAAAAAAGTGAATCTGAGCAGATTTGAGAGAGTTAGAAGCCACTAGTAAACAGAGTGGGGCAAATTTCCAAGCCAGGAGAGTCTGCAGGGTTGACAGGATGGATCTGTAGGCTGGGAGAGCACCCGGCGCGTGGACCTGCACCAAAGTGGAAGCAGCTGTGGAAACCAGCCAGTGATCCAGGCTGGGAGAAAGTTACCGGGTGCCTGAAACCGGCAGAGATCCCCAGGCCTCCCAGCACAAGATGGGAGTCTGTGGAAGCAACAGGAGACACAAGACAGCGCCTGTGGCCATGAGACATCTACTCCTGAGGCTTGCAGCTCAAAGGTTTGAAACTCACCTTCTTGAACTTCTGGGAGTCCTTCTGGGAGGCCAGGTAAATGGCTCTTATCCCTCCCTCCCTCCCTGACCCAGAGAATACCTCAGGAAAAACCCTGGAATAGAGGAGCCAGAAGTGGGGCTTCAGTAGCCAAACAGCGGGAATTCCTGAGTCCCAGAAAGGTAGAGCCAGCAAGGGTCAACACCAGGAACCCAGACATGCCTTTGTACAGCCAGGGGAAATGGCAGATACCAGCACAGACAATGACTGAGACCACCAATGCTAGAGAGCAGCCCCAGGGGAAAAGAGGACTTCCCGGAACCAGACAACCAACCCCTCCCCCACACCTCAGGAAACCAGAGGCCATAACACACAAAGCCAGTAACTAGGCTCACAATTCCCAGAACAAGAAACCTGGGACAGAGCTCCCTGAGCCCCAAAAGCAGAAATCCACATTAAAGCCAGGAAAAAGCTAACCAACATGAAGAAGAACATGAAAAAACCAAGGACGATTTATTCTTACTATGGAGACAGAGAAGATCAAAATACCAATTCGAAAGAGGACTCCATTGACAGTGTACCCACATCTGGGTCTCAAGCCCAAAAAGCATTCCTGGAAGAGCTAAAGGAGGATTTTAAAAACCAAATTAGGGAGGTAAAAGAAAAAATGGAAAAAAAAATCACTGATGAGAACAAATTTTTAAAAAGTAAAATCGGTGAAATGGCTAAGGAGATTCAGAATCTAATTAGAGAAAATGACACCCTGAAAGGTAAAATCAACCAACTGGAAAAGGAGACTCAAAAGTAAAATTAAGACAGCAATTCATTAAAAATTAGAATTGGAAGCTAATAACTATGAGGCATCAAGAAATAGTCAAACAAAATGTAAAGGATGAAAAAATAGAAGAAAACATGAAATATCTGATTAGAAAAACAATTGACCTGGAAAATAGATCCAGGAGAGACAATTTAAGAATTATTGGTCTACTGGAAAGCCACAATGAAAAAAAGCCTGGACAGTATCTTCCAAGAAATCATCAAGGAAAACTTCTGAGATCCCAGAACCAGAGGGGAAAATAGTCATCGAGAGAATCCACCGATCGCCCCCAGAGATTCCAAATTGAAAACTCCAAGAAGTATTATAGCCAAATTTCAGAATTATCAAGTCAAGGAGAAAATGCTGCAAGCAGCCAAAAAGAAACAATTCAAATATTGAGGAACCACAGTCAGGATCACACAGGATCTTTCAGCTTCTACATTAAATGACAGGAGAAATTGGAATATGATATTCTGAAAGGCAAAGGAGCCTGGACTACAACCAAGGATTAACTACCCAGCAAAATTGAGCATAATTGTTCAGGCAAGGAGATGGACATTCAATGAAATAAGGGAATTCCAGACCTTCCTGATGAAAAGGCCAGAGCTCAATGGAAAATTTGATCTTCAAATACAAAACTCGAGAGACATAAAAAGGTAAACAAGGGGAAAAAACCCCACAAACCTTGTTAATCAATAAGGTCAAATTGTTTACATCCTTATACAGGGTTATGTTGTTTTACATGTGTATATATATATATATATATATATATATATATATGTATGTATGTATATATGTCAACCTTGAGAGTAATACAGTTATTATGACAATTGAAAGGGATACACATAGACTGTGGATGTCAGTATAAAATAACTGATATAATGATAAAAAACATAAGAGATGATAAAAAGCATAAGAGATGTAAAGGGAGGGTTCTGGGAGAAGAGGTAAGGAGGTAGTAGAAAAGTGTAAATTACATCACATGAAGAGGCACAAAAACAAATTATGGTAGAGGGAAAGAAGGGAGAAAGAAGAGTAGTATATGAGCTTTACTCTCATCGGATTTAGTTCAAGAAAATAACATACTCTGATAAGTATAGAAATCAAACTTGTCCTACAGGCAGTAGGAGGGAAAAGGGGAAAGAAAGGGGGAGGGTGGTTAGAAGGGAGGGAAGAAGTAGCAAGGGAAAAGGGTAAGATAAGTGAGGGGAATCAAGAGGGAGGGTAAACTGAGGAAGGCGGTGATCAAAAACAAAACTCTTGAGGAGTGGAAGGGAAAAATAAAAGCATAAATGGGTGGGGGGGACAAGATGGAGAAAAAGACACAGCTTGTAATCATAACTGTGAATGTGAATGGGATGAACTCTCCCATAAAACAGAGGCGGATAGCAGAATGGTGGATTAAAAACCATAATCCTACAATAAGTTGTTGGAGAGAAACACATTTGAAACGGGGATATACACAAGGTAAAAGTAAAAGGCTGGAGCAGAATATATTGTGCTTCAGCTAAAGTTAAAAAAGCAAGAGTAGCAATCCTAATCTCAGACAAAGCAAAAGCAAAGATAGATCTAATTAAAAGAGATAAGGGAGGACACTATATCCTGCTAAAAGGCACCATAAACAATGAAGCAATATCATTATTTAACATATATGCACATTCTTAGAGGAGGAGTTAAAGGGAGTTACAGGAATAAATAGACAGCAAAACCATACTAGTGGGGGACCTCAACCTCCCCCTCTCAGAACTTGATAAATCTAACCTCAAAATAAACAAGAAAGAAGTCAAAGAGGTGAATAGAATTTTAGAAAAGGTAGACATGACAGACGTCTGGAGAAAACTGAATGGAGATAAAAAGGAACGTATTTTTTCTCAGTGATATATGGCACATACTCAAAAATTGATCATGTACTTGGGCACAAAAACCTCACAATCCAGTGGCAAAAGGCAGAAATAGTCAATGCATCCTTCTTAGATCATGATGCAATAAAAATTATTTGTCATAAAGGACCATGGAAAGATAAACTAAAAATTAATTGGAAACTAAATGACCTAAAAAATGAGTGGGCCAAAGAACACATCATAGAAACAATTAATAACTTCAAACTAGATATGAGGAAACTGAGTCAGACAGTGATTAAATGATTTGCCCACTGACTGTGAAGCATTTGAGGCATGATGTGAACCCAGATCTACCTGATTCCAAGCCCAGCACTTTCTCCCCATCACGTTGCCTGGTACTGGTGTGCAGAAGAGAGGAAAACCAGATTTAGAGAACTGGGAAGCATCTGCATAATGATGGTAATTAAACCTATGGGTGTCATATGATCACCAAGAATGGGAGAACAAGTTTTGTTCAACAACATGGAGAGTTGAACCAGAATAATGATCCAGCTACAGAAATTGGGGTGTGACCAAGATAAATAGGAGAACCAGGAGAACAGTGTCACAGAAACCAAGGAAAAGAGAATCACTAGATGGAGGAGCTAGTTAAAAGTGACAAATGAGCTACAGACTGGTCAAGAAGGAGAAAATTTAAGTCATTGTATTTGGCAATTAAAAGTTTGGTAACCTTAAAGGAGACCAGTTTCAGTTAAATGATGAGTTTGTAAGTTAGATTGCAAAAGGTTGGAAAGTGAGTGAAAAGAGTGGAAATGGAAGCAGTGCGTATAGACGGCTTTTCCTGGGAGTTTGTGAAAGAGGAGAAAAATAATGCACAATAGCTTGAGTAGGTAGTATGGTGAAGGGGGTGAGAGATCTGGGATCTGTTTGTAGGCAACTGGGAAGGAGCCTACACTTGAGGAGAGGTGGAAAATTGGGAGTGGGACAATGGTAAGGGGGTTGTACAACTGGTCAGAAAAAAATTACAGGGAACCTTTAGATGACACTGGGTGTAGCTGGCTCTGATTGGCACCTTTATTGCCCATAAGCAGTTTTGGGTCATAGTTCCAGGGTGGAGAAGAGCACTTGTGCTCCATCACAAGGGAGCAGGGGCCCTGGTCACAGTTCCAAGGCAGAGAGGAGCAATAGAGCTTGCGGATGCAGGGGACCAGGGACCCTTCCTGGGTAAAAACCATAGCATAGACCAGGAGAGCAGTAACCACACCACCCTGGAAGCACTGAAAATGTGCAGACCCCCAAAGCTAGCTCTGGAAACAGCAGCATGAAAAAAATCTAAAGCGTGGAGGCAGAGCTAAAATGGTGGCTGGAAAGCAGGGACTTGCATGAGCTTCACCCCAGGTCCCTCCAAACACCTCTAAAAAATGGCTCTGAACAAATTCTAGAACTGCAGAATCCATGGAACAGCAGAGGGAAGCAGGGCTCCAGCCCAGGACAGCCTGGATGGTCGCGGGGTAAGGTCTATTGTCCAGAACTGGGAGCGGAGTGGAGCAGAGCCCAGCATGAGCTGTGCCTCAACCAACCAGACTGGGAGCTGGGCAGAACAGGCCCTAGAGTCCTGAATCAGTGGGCTATGGCAGTTACCAGACTTCTCAACCCACAGACACCAAAGACAACAGAGAAGGTTAGAAGAAAAAGCTGCTGAGACAGAGTGAAAGGAGTTTGCGGTTTGGCCACCACCCTGGGTGCAGCGGAGGTGATGCAGCTCTGAGGCTGCTTCCAGAGCTAGAGGTGCAGTTGCTGCCAGCCCCAGGCCCACCTGGTGGGAGGAATTAAGTGGTGGATCAGAGCAGGAGTGCAGAGCCTGCTTAGATCTGAGTCACGGTCCAGGTTGGTGGTTCTTGGGGGAGGAGTAGTGCTGGTGTGGCAGAGCTTGCTGTGTAGAAATTGCTCTGAAAACAACAGCGCAACCCCTCAAGCTTGGGACAAAGTTCTCTATACTCTACAAGCAGTCATACCCTGACAGAAAACTCAAGGGTCAAGTAAGTTGGCTGGGAACATGTGAACAGGGAGCGAAAATGGACTCAGATTCAGACTCAGACTTTGGAATCTTTCTTTGGTGACAAAGAAGACCAAAACATATAGCCAGAAGAGGTCAACAAAGTCAAAGAGCCTACATCAAAAGCCTCCAAGAAAAACATGAACTGGTCTCAGGCCATGGAAGAGCTCGAAAAGGATTTGGAAAAAGCAAGTTAGAGAATTAGAGGAAAAATTGGGAAGTGAAATGAAAAGGATGCGAGAAAACCATGAAAAACAAGTCAATGACTAGGTAAAGGAGACCCAAAAAAATATTGAAGAAAACAACACCTTAAAAAATAGACTAACTCAAATGGCAAAAGAGCTCCAAAAAGCCAATGAGGAGAAGAATGCCTTGAAAGGCAGAATTAGCCAAATGGAAAAGGAGGTCCAAAAGACCACTGAAGAAAATACTACCTTAAAAATTAGATTGGAGCAAGTGGAAGCTAGTGACTTTATGAAAAATCAAGATATTATAAAATAGAACCAAAAGAATGAAAAAATGGAAGACAATGTGAAATATCTCATTGGAAAAACCACTGACCTGGAGAATAGATCCAGGAGAGATAACTTAAAAATTATTGGACTACCTAAAAGCCATGATCAAAAAAAGAGCCTAGATATCATCTTTCAAGAAATTATCAAGGAGAGCTGCCCTGATATTCTAGAGCCAGAAGGTAAAATAGAAATTGAAAGAATCCACCAATTGCTTCCTTAGAAAGATCCCAAAAATAAAACTAGGAATATTGTCACCAATTTCCAGCGCTCCCAGATCAAGGAGAAAATACTGCAAGCAGCCAGAAAGAAACAATTTGAGTATTGTGGAAACAAAATCAGGATAACACAAGATCTAGCAGCTTCTACATTAAGGGATAGAAGGGCTTGGAATATGATATTCTGGAGGTGAGTGGAGCTGGGATTGAAACCAAGAATCACCTACCCAGCAAAACTGAGTATCATGCTCCAAGGCAAAATATGGATTTTCAATAAAATAGAGGACTTTCAAGCTTTCTCAGTGGAAAGACCAGAGTTGAATAGAAAATTTGACTTTCAAACACAAGAATCAAGAGAAGCATGAAAAGGTAAACAGGAAATAGAAATCATAAAGGACTTACTAAAGTTGAACTGTTTTGTTTACATTCCTACATGGAAAGATGATGTGTATAATTCATGAGACCTCAGTATTAGGGCAGATGAAGGGAATATACATATACATACATACATACATATATATTATACGTGTGTGTGTATATATATATATATATATTTTATATATATATATATATATAGAGAGAGAGAGAGAGAGAGAGACAGAGGGCACAGGGTGAGTTGAATATGAAGGGATGATATCTAAAAAAATAAAATCAAATTAAGGGATGACAGAGGAATATATTGAGTGAGGGAGGGAGAAAGGGAGAGATAGAATGGGGTAAAGTGTCTCACATGAAAGTGGCAAGAAAAAGCAGTTCATTGGAAGGGAAGAGGGGGCAGGTGAGGGGGAATGAGTGGATCTTGCTCTCATCGGATTTGATCTGAGGAGGGAATAACATACACACTCAATTGGGTATCTTACCCCACAGGAAAGAAGGAGGAAGGAGATAAAAAAGGGGGGATGATAGAAGGGAGGGCAGATAGGGGAGGAGGTAATCAAAAGCAAACATTTTCGAAAAGGGACAGGGTCAAGGGAGAAAATTGAATAAAGGAGGATAGGAAGGAGCAAAACATACTTAGTCTTTCACAACATGAGTATTATGGAACTGTTTTACATAATGATACACATGTGGCCTATGTTGAATTGCTTGCCTTCTTAGGGTGGGTGGGGAGGGATGAGGGGAGAGAAGTTAGAACTCAAAGTTTTAAAAACAGATGTTCAAAAAAAAAGTTTTTGCATGCAACTAGGAAATAAGATATATAGGCAATGGGGCATAGAAATTTATCTTGCCTTACAAGAAAGTAAGGGAAAAATGGAAGGGGGGAGTGGGGTGACAGAAGGGAGGGTGGATTGGGGAATGAGGCAACCAGAATATATGCCATCTTGGAGTGGGGGGAGGTTAGAAATGGGGAGAAAATTTGTAATTCAAACTCTTGTGAAAATCAACATTGAAAACTAAAAATATTAAATAAAATGTAGAAATGAAAAAAAAAATCTAAAGCTTGGGACAGTGCCTCTCCCATCCCCAGGTGAGCAGATCCCAACTTTAATAAAAAGTTCAAAGTCAAGAAATAGGCTGGTTTCTTACTTTTTATTTAATTTAAGTTTCAATATTTAAATTTGTAATTTTTTTTTCTTTTCTCTTGTTCTGTATTTGTATTCTGGTATTTGAGTCTAAAATAAAAAAAAATTTTAAATATTTTGAAAACCATATGGTATATTAGAAAAGTCAACTATTATGGTAAAGAAAAAGACAACTTGACAATTAAAAAAAAAGATAAAAGGAAACCTGGAAAAAATCAGCAAACAGGGAAAAAGAAAACTTGACCACAAAAAAAGCTACTATGGTGACAGGGAAGACCAAGGCATAAACTCAAAAGAAAACTGAAAACAGCTACAGCCAAAGCCTCAAAGCAAAATGGTAATTGGATTCAATCCCAACAAGAATTACTGGAAGGGTTCAAGAAAGAGAAGAGTGGTAGAGGAAAAATTGGGAAAAGGAATGAGTGTTACAAGAAAATTATGAAAAGAGAATTAGCAGCTTGGTAAAAGTTGCACAAAAATTCACTGAACAAAATAATACCTTAAAAAACAGAATTGGCCTATTGGTAAAAGAGGCACAAAATTTCATTGAAGAAAACTCCTTATAGAGCAGAATCGGCCAATGGAAAAGGAGGTGTACAAATCACTGAAGAAAAGAACTTAAAAAGCAGAATTGACCAAATGGAAAAAGAGGTACAAAAGCTCACTGAAGAAAATTATTTCTTAAAGTTTAGAATTGGGCAAGTAGAAGCTAATGGCTCCATGAGATATCAAGAAACAATAAAACAAAGCCAAAACAATGAAAAGGAAAAAAAAAGAAAATGTAAAATAAGTCATTGGAAAAATAACTGACCCGGAAAATAGATTGAGGGGAGACGCTTTAAGAATTATCCAATTACCAGAAAGCCATGATTAAAAAAAAAAATAGCCTGAAACCATATTTCAAGAAATTATACGGGAAATTTGCCCTGACCTCTTAGAACCAGGGGGTAAAAGAGGAATTGAGTGAATCCACCAATCACTTCCTGAAAGAGGTTCCAAAATGAAAACTTCCAGGAATAGTGTAGCCAAATTCCAGATGATGTTGATGATTTTGTGTGTGTGTGTGTGTGTGTGTGTGTGTGTGTGCGCGCGCGATCATATATGATATGTGAAAAATGTTTTGTAAGTGTGTTCATATAGTAATTGGATTTGTATTATCAGGTAGAGTCCCAAGTATTTTATATTGTCTGCAGTTGTTTTAAAAGGAATTTCTCTTTCCATCTCTTTCTGTGGGACTTTGTTGATAATTTACAGAAATGCTGCTGATTTCTGTGGGTTTATTTTATATCCTGATACTTGGCTGAAGTTGTTAATTACTTCAACTAGTTTGTTGATTCTTTAAGATTCTATAAGTATATCATCATGTCATCTGCAAATTGTGATAATTTTGTTTCCTCATTGCCTATTGTCGTTCCTTCAATTTCTTATTGGTTTAGTGAACATTTCTAGTGAAATATTGAATAATATTGGTGATAATGGGCATCCTTGCTTCACCCCTGATCTTGTTGGGAAGACTTCTAGCTTATCTCCATTACAGATAATGCTTGCCAATGGTTTTGGATAGATACTACTTATTTTAAGGAAAGCTCCATTTATTCTTATGTTCTCTAGTGTTTTTAATAGAAGCGGATATTGTATTTTGTCAAAAGCTTTTTCTGCATCTATTGAGATAATCATATGATTTCTGTTGGTTTTGTTATTGATATGATCAACTTTGCTGATGATTTTCTAAATATCGAACCAGCCCTGCATTCCTGATTGGTCTATAGTTTTCTGTCTCTTGTTTTTGCTCTTCCTGGCTTAGGTATGAGCACCATATTTGTATTAGAAAAGGAATTTGGTAGGACTCTTCACCTGTTTTTCCAAATAGTTTATATTGTATTGGAATTAATTGTTCTCTAAATATTTGGTAGAATTCACTCGTGAATCCATCTGGCCCTGGGGTTTTTTTCTTATGGAGTTCATTGACAGCTTGTTTAATTTCTTTTTCTAAGATGGGGTTATTTAAGTATTCTACTTCCTCTTCTGTTAATTTTGGGCAATTTATATTTTCATAAATATTCATCTATTTCATTTAGATTGTTACATATGTATGATATATTGATTGCCTTCTTAAGGGGTAGGAGAAAGTGTGGGAGTGAGAGAACTTGGAACTCAAAATTTAAAAAGAAAAGAATTCTAAAAATAAATAGTAAAATTTAAAAATATGGCCAAAAAATGGGAGTGGGGATGCAAGATTATTGGGGTTTGTTCAGAGGAGATGGAATCCAGGGCACAAGTTAACTTTTGCAAGAAAGGCTACTTCTTCATCAGAGACTGGAACAAAAGAGAATATAGGGTATGATGTTCAGAGGTTTTGAGATATAGAATAGGGAAGAAAAGAAGAGCTGGGGTAAGTGACCTCTTTTGCCACCGAATATGAGATGAAGCCCTCCTCTACGAGGTGGGGATGAAATATCTGGGAGCTTTAGGAGTTGAGAAAAGGTTTGGAATAGCCTCTGGGGAGAATGTAATAGCAAATTAGAGAAAAGGGAAAGGATTGCCCTGCAAGAGTGAGGACCTAGTTGAGATTAGATAACAGATTTGTAACTGACCTAGTTTGAAGTCTTCTTCCATTACTATTCAGCAGCATGTGAATAGGAAGAATAGGCTTAAGAACAATAAGACTCTGGGAGAGATGGAGGGATTTCCTATTCCTTGATCCTGGAAGTGGAATGTTTATGGATAATAAGGAGGATTAAAGGTATGACTTTCTTTGTATAGCTGATGTGTAGTGGAAGACTTGTAAGTTGGTCAGCAAGCATTTATTAGGTGCTTACTATGTGCCAGGCGCTGTGCTATGTGCTGGAGTGAGAAGAAAGATAAAAATTCAGTTCCTGCTCTGAAGGATCTAACATTCTAATGGGGGAAACAGATTGAAAAAAAAAAAACTGTTCTTACAAGATATATCAGTATAATTGGAAGGTAATTACAGAGGGATGGCACTAGCACTGGGTAAGATTGGGAAAGTCTTCGTACTGAAAGGTGGATTTAGATTGTCTTAGTGGAAACAAGAAAGCCAGGAAACAGAAATAAGGAAGGAAAGAATTACTGACATAAAGGAAAGCCTGTGAAAAGGCACACAATCAGGAGTTGGAGAGTCATGTTCTAGGAACAGCAAGAAGGACAGTGTTGCTGGCTAATTAGATATTCAGAGGGGAGTAAAACATAAGAAGACTAGGAAGGTAGGAAGGGGCCAGGATTAAAAAGGCTTTAAATGCCAAGCAGGATTTTATATTTGATCCTGGAGGAAATAGGGTTAGACAGTTGAGCAGTAAGACCAATCAGAAGGTGATTATAAAAGTCCAGGCAAGAGAAAGGGGGTAAGTGGGAGAGAGATTGTGAATGTAAAAGCCACAGGACTTAATAGATTAGATATATAGGGCAAGTGCAAGTGAGAAGTTGAGGATGGCACTGAGGTTGCTAACCTAAATGATTGGGAAGATAGTGGTATCCTCAGTAGTTTTGGGGAAATCTGAAAGGGGAAAGTTTTTGGCAGAAAAATGTGCTTTTTGGGGGAAATGTTGAACATAAGATTAGTCAGTCGAAGCATTATTAAGTGCCTACTAGAATGGGGATCATAAAGAGGGGCACTCTACTAGAGATGGATGAGATTGAATCAAGGGTGCATGTAGATGGGGTTGCCTTGGCAAGGACAAGAGCCACCTTATCCTGTGAAATTAGTGAAGGTCAGGAGATTTGAAGAGGCTGATGAACTGGGAGATCATTTAAGGAGATCTCTCTCTCTCTCTCTCTCTGTTTGTCTCTGTCTCTGTCTCTCTCTCTCTCTTTCCTTCCCTCCCTCCCTCTCTCCCTCCTTCCCCCCCCCCACACATACACATATACATATATAGAGACTTGGATATATCTCATACTTTGGGACTACGTTATATATGATGATCTCTGTGTGTGTATTTGTGTATCTCATCATATCATCATATATAATGCAGTCTCAAAGTATAAGAAAAGGGATGAGGGTAGAAAGGAATACTTAGCCAGGTACTGAACTACTTCAGAAAGAAGAGAGAATGACCCTGTGGGCTTTTGGAGAGCCGTCATCAGAGTCTGCATAGTGGGATATATCTATATGGAGTGAAGTTCGCAGGAGAGGTTGCTGACTGAGTAGATGTGTTGGGATCTTGCAAAGGCAGTAGGAATTAAGGAGTATGTCTGCTCCTCCTTCTGGTCCATGGTGTCAGGGGCCACAAGAGAAGGTATATCCAGTACTGGAAGGGATGGTCAGGGAGGCTGTGTCTTCTGGAGAAAACCAGATTTCTTTGAGTGCCAGAAGATGAAAGGGTGTGTAGGAGTGGAAAGACCTAGGATGAAGGGAAATTTGTTGACAATAGAATGGAGATTCCAAAGGGCACAGTGAATTAGGATTTCAGGTACTTCTTTCTTAATTTCTGTCTATATTTGCACTTCAAATTAGTTTTTTGGAAGTAACCCACCCCTCACTCCCTTGTATTCACAACAGGACATAGTTCCTGGCACTTTGGATCAGGAATGATTGCCCTTTCTGAATTAGGAGAGCAGCTCTTTTTCCTTGTTTAGGGGACTTGCCCTTTTCTTATCAGGAATTGTTTCTGCTATGTATTTTGTGTAACATGTATGTAGCTCAGTGAAGGTTCTCAATAGAAACTAATTAATAAAAATGTGTCATGCAAGTTTTAGCCTGTGCTACAATGTCTTTTAGTCAGATGGTATCTGCTTATACATGAGAGAGTTTCTTGAGGGATGTTTCTCATCATCTATACCAGAAAAGAGTCTCCAGAGGGAATATTGGCTCCAACCATAGGTAGCTTGCATATTATATGAGGTGGTTTGGAATGATAGTTGTCTGGTGAGATTGGCTAGTCTTTGGTTAGTGACGGGGGTTCTGACTCAGATCAGCTTGTCAAACATTAGTTTGTCTTACTATATATACAAGTCTTCCTAACATTGAAAATCCGTAAAAAAGCATAGTACTTGGGAGAAGAGGAGAGATTCTTCTGGTAAATGACTTGTAGGCTGGGAGATAAGTCCTACCCTTATCCAAAATTAGGACAATCCTGATTATTTGTTTTGCTTAGGTTCTAGCTGGCTGTCGGATTCTTTATGTAAACAGACCTTGCTTGGTTGCTCTGTCCCAGCAACAGCTGCAGTCAGCTGGAACTTCCTGATGGTATATTTTAATTAGATATGGAAGACTTATATTTTGCAAGCATTCTTTTTAAAAAAATTTTTAAAACTATTTTTCTATTCAGTTCCAAATTTTCTCCCTCCAGTTTCTCCGCTCCCCATTGAAAAAGCAAGCAATATGATACCCATTATACATGTGAATTTATGCAAAACATATTTCCGTATTAGCCATGTTGCAAAAAATAAAGTAAAAAAATGTTTCAATCTGAATTCGGAGTTTATCAGTTCTTTCTGTGGAGGTGGATAGCATTTTTCATAATGAATCCTTTGGAATTGTCTTGGATCCGCAACTATTCTTTTAATCCTGTGTATGTTTTTTACAACCAGTAGTATTTATAATAACACATGATTTAAAATATTGCAATCTTTATTAGCTATTCTGCTCTTGCAAAAACCCACAAAACCCATGAGGATTTAGATGAGGGAGATTGAGGCACACAGAATTTATGTCTTTCTTTTAAAATATAAAATTTAACAAAGTGGCATCTATGTTGCTACTGCCTTGCTTGTCTTTCTCCCCTTCTAAAAACATTCTGCTCTTTTCTTTGTATTTTTAAAATATTTCACTGATGCTCTTTTTGGACATCACTATCATTACTTTGCCTATCCTATCCCCCGTCCTCTGTACAAACTTAACTTTGTAACAAATAAGTATAGCCAAGCAAACTAATTTTGTGTGATGATGGTTATATCTGGAAATGTATGCTTCATTTTGCATTTTGATCATTTCCATCACCCTTCTATCAATAAGTGGGAAGTATGTTTTATTATCAGTCTTCAGAAGTCCAAATTGATAAAAGTTTTAAATTTTTTCAAAGTTGTTTTTCTGCATAATATTGTACTCATTTATATGACTTGTTCTTCTGGCTCTGCTCTCTTCGCTTTGTTGTTATTGTTGAGTCATGTCTGACTCTTCATGACCCCATTTGGGGTTTTCTTGTTAAAGATACTGGAGTGGTTTGCCGTTTCCTTCTCCAGATCATTTTACAGATGAGAAAACTGAGGCAAAGAGGGGTAAGTGACTTGCCCAGGGTCACACAGCAAGTGTCTGAGGTCAGAGTTTAAACTCATATCTTCCTGACTCCAGGCCCAGCACTCAATCCACTGTGTCACCTCGCTGCTATAAATATTTCTGTACATGTGGGTCCTTTCCTTCTGTCTTTGCTCTTTTTGTGACATGTGCCTAGTAGCTGGTAGTAGTAGTATGCACAATTGAATGACTTATGGAGCATAGTTCCAAATTGCATTCAAGAATAGCTGGACCAGTTGAGCTCTACCAGTTAGTGTTAGTAAGTAGTTTAACAACTGTCATTTTCTGTCATCTTTGCTAATCTGATGGTTGTGAGCATTTTACAATTGTTTAAATTTTCATTTCTCTTATTAATGATTTTGGAGCATTTTTTCATAGTTGTTGATAGCTTTGATTTCTTTTTAGAATTGCCTGTTTTTAATTTTTGATCATTTCCTGATTGGAGAGTAACTCTTGTTTTTATTATTTGTTTCGTATATTGTATACCAGACCATTATCAGAGAAATTGCTGCAAATATTTTTCCCACTTAACTTCTCAAATTCTAATTGTGTTGATTTTATTTGTGCAAAAAATTTATGTAATCATGATTGTCCCTTTTTTTCTTTTATGATAATCTCTACCCCTTGTTTGGTCAAGAATTCCTGTATCCATAATTGTGAAAAGTATCTCCTTTCCTTTTTTGATTATTTGTTTATCATAGCCTTCTATATCTAGATCATCTCTCCATTTGGAGCTTATTGTGGGTGCAATATATAATAGGAGATGTTGATTTAAGTCTTTCTCCTAGATTTTTTTGTTTTTGCCAAGTACTGAGGCTCTTATGTTAGTAGTTGATGTTCTTGGGCTTATTGAACATTGCTACTATGATTAATTGCTTCTAGTTTTTATGTACCTAATTTGTCCTGGTAGTTCCTTTCTCCCCTCTCCCCCCACCTACTCTCCAGTGTCAAATACTTTTGATGATTACTGTTTCGTAGTATACTATAGTTGGAGATAGAGATCCTTGACCTTTTGTTCCTCCAGGTGAATTTAGTTATTATTTTGTCTAGTTCAGTTAAGTAACTTTTTGGTAGTTTGTTATGGTGGTGAATCTGTAAGTTAATTTAGTTGGTAGACATTTGGATAATATATGGACTGGACCTGTGATTTCATAGGAACTCCTGGTTGAGAAAAAAATCTCTTTAGCAATGCAAGTTGGAACCTTCTCTGTTACTTAAGAGGCTTAGAGAGTTACCTGGGCACTGAGAGGTTAATTGACTTGCCCAGGTTCACACAGCCTCTTAGCTTCTTGACTTTCTTTATGATCCATCTCTAATTTCACCATCTGCAAAGAGACCTTTCTTGGCATCTTCCTCCCCATCCCCCCCCCTTTTCCTCTGAGATTACTATGTTCCATCTATTCCACACATTGCTGCTTAGTACCTAGTTATTTAAATGTTGTATTCCCCAGTAGAATGAGAGAGAGCTCCCTTAGGGCAGGGCTCTGTTTTTTGCCTTTCTTGGATGTCTCTCCAGGGCTTAGCACATAGTAAGCACCTAATAAATGTTTGTTAACTGACTGACAACCCATGTATGTCAGGAGTGGTACTTGAACTCCAGGTTTCTGGTTCTCTTATTCCACATTGCCTGTTTAATTTAGGTGGTATTGTCGTTATTATATTAGCACGAGAAGTTATTTTAAGTCCTTTATTTCTGTAAAGAGTATTTATAGTTATGTTCTTATAACTCCTTTGTTTTTGTAAATAGACTAACAGATATTTTACATATACTGTAATTATTCTGAATGGAATTTTTTCTGTCTTTTTCTGCTGGGTATTTTTGATAATAAATGAAAACTCTGATAGATTAAAAAAAAGCAACCTGTTGCTTTATAGAAGTTATTTCACTCTTATTTGAATCTCTTAGATAATGAAAAGTATATCAAACAGTACCACTGCTAGGTCTATATCCCAAAGGCATCTGAAAAAGGGGGAAATGATCTATTTGTACAAAAATATTTATAGCAGCTCTTTTTGTGGTGGCTAAGAATTGGAAATGAAGGAGGGATATCCATCAATTGGGGAGTGGCTAAACAAGCTGTGGCATATGATTGTAATGGAATATTATTGTAGAAATGGACAAGAAATGACAAGCAAGATGGTTTCAGAAAAACCTGGGAAGATTTACATGAACTGATGCATAGTGAAGTGAACAAAACCAAGAGAATGTTGTACACAGTAACAGCAATATTGTTCAATGAAGAACTGTGAATGACTAAGTTATTCTCAGCAATACAATGATCCAAGACAATCTCAAAGGACTAATGATGAAGCATACTATCTGCCTCCAGAGAAAAAACTGATATTGATGGAATACAGACTGAAGCATGCTATTTTTCACTTTCTTTCTTTCATTTTTTTCTTTTATTCAAGTCTTCTTGTACAAAATGACTAATATGGAAATATAATACCAAACTGCACATGCATAACCTATATCTGACTTTTGGGGGCAAGAGTGGGGGTGGGATGGCAGTTTCTTTGTGCCAAAAGATGAGAAGGCTAGTTTACTATGATGATTCGTTGTTTTCACCTTGTGTCTGTATGGCGAAGATCTCTGATTTTTATTGTTGTGACTACAGATTTCTGCCACAATTTTAACCTGTCTTTAGTCTTAAAAGTGAGAGAAACTGATAGCATTATGTTTATTGCATGTGAGAATTTATTTGGCTCTCAATTTAAAAAGCCTCAGGATGGGCAGTTAGCAGTCCTCTACAGTGTCTGAATGAGACAAAGTGGGTAAATGCCATGGATCTTGACTAACTCTTTCTGTTACCATTGCAGTGTTGCACTGACTACTTACTTTACAATCAAGCTAAGGGGATAAAATAAAGTAAGTACTTAGAGCTCCCCCTTGATTGATTCTACAGTGCTAATCAGGTATTCATGCTTTGATATTTTTTGATCAAGCCCTAGAAAAGTATGGGAAAAATGAAGGGCAAGTGTTTGAGGAAGCACTTTGATCTCAAATGACCACTCTAAAGAATTTCTTCATCCACTGTGTGTGTAACCCTGTTGGAACTAATCATAAGAAGGAAGTTCATAGTATTTAGAGCTTCCAGGGACCTTAGAAATGATTTGGTATGTCTCTTTGGTTTTATAGACAAGGAAACTGTAAGTTCGGGGGAGGTTAATTAATTGACCTGGCTAATATCACACAGGGATAGTAAGCAGCAGTGTTTTTTAGGCTAGAATTAAAACAACTTCTGGTCTGCTTAGCCCAGCTTTATAGTGAAATAGAAATGGGTAGTGGATTTGGGGTGGAAGGACTTGGGGTCAAATCCTAGCTCTGTTGCTTACTACCTGTGTGACTGTGGGCAGTCTTTGAACTGTAATTCATTCCCTCATCTGAAAAATGAGGAGCTTAGACTAGATGTCCTTTAAAGGTCTCTTTTTGCTCTGTAAGAGCCTTTGAGCCTATAGGTACTTGTTAACTAGTACGTTATTTCTAGATCATTCTAAAAGACAATGAGTACAAAAAGATTTATAGTAGCTTTTTTTTTTGAAGTGACAAAGAACCAGAAACTAAAGAGGTGTGTCTGTCAGGTAGAGAATGGCCAAACAAATTACAGTATTTAAATGTAATGAATGGAGTACTTGTTGTGGTGCTATAAGAAATAAGGAAAGGAATGTTCAAGGAAACTTGGAAAGACTTGTGTGAGCTGAGGCATAGGGAAATGAGCAGAATCAGAACAATTTATACAGTAACAACAACTTTGGAAAGACAAACAGCTCTGAAAGACAGATCAATGAAATAACCAGTCATGATACAGAGAATTGATAATAACAGATAAATGACCTCTCCAGATAGAGACATGATGGATTCAAGATACAGAATGAGACATAGGCTTTTAGACGTGAGCAATATAGAAATTTGCTCTTCTTTACTAGGCATATTTGTTGCAAGAATTTCCTTCTTTGTTTAAATTGTGGGGAGGGAGGAGTGGAAGGGAAAGAAAATATTCTTGTCAATTGAAAAAACAAAAAAAAGAAACCGATTAGATAGTCAGGACAATTATTTCTTACTAATTGCCCTGGTTGTCTCCTGTCATCTAGAAGACTATCGCTGTTTAAAGATAGGATGAGATAATTTTGACCAGACCTCACCAAATAATGGAGGAAAGTTTGGGACAGGAAGATTTTGACAAGAAGCCCGGGGTTATAATAAATAAATGCCCACAGACTGAGTTCGAGGGTGTTTACTTTGGCCTTAATGCTTTGTCCTCAAGACTTTCAACTGTGAGAACCATCAACCTAGCTAGCCAAAAAAGCAGCAGTCAAGTAGAGAATTGAGGAACATATTTCTGGCAGATCTTTTCCCTCACATTTTTCCATAAGCCATGCTGCAAAGTACCCTGGAATTTTTCTGTATTCCTACTGGATTAGTCAGTTAACAAGCATTTATCAAATGTTTACTACATGCTAGTAACTGTGTTAAGTGCTGGGGATTCAAAGAAAGGTAAAAAAACAGTGCTTGTCCTCAAGGAACTTACATTGTAATAGGGCAAAACAGACCACATGTAAATAACTAGGTTACATACAAGATAGAAATAATAAATAAATATGTGTGTTTATATACATATACACATATATATTGGGGGAGGGGAGAGTGAGAGTAGATGGCAGGTAATTTGAAACAGGAAGGCACTAGCAGCTTTGGGAGGGGCTGGGGGTTCCCTGGATTTCTGCAGAAGGTGAGATTGAGCTGAGTCTAGCAAGAAGCCAGGGAAACTAAGATGCAGTGGTGGTGTGTGTATGGGAGGGTATCTCTAAAATGTATGGGTTAGATGTGTGCAGATACATTACAATTATTTACTGCAGTAGAAATTCATGGAGTACAGATACTTCTTAGATTGGCAGATCCAGAATAAGCACTGGCTGTAAGGATTTTTGTATAAAATCTGTAGGTAATTGAATACTTTTAGTTGAAAATTACCTTTGTTAAGGCATTATATACAGAAGTTTTTCGAAGCATTAAAAGATGGAAATTGTACAATATCAATTTAGATTTACAGTTTGTTGAACTGAAGTGACTACGATATTAAATTTATGTATTTTTCCCCCTTTACCTGAATTTCTGTCCTGAAGTGTAGCCCCATACTATTTAGGGAGGACTGCTTGGGGAAAATTTCTTGTATCATTCTCTAAAATCCTATAAAAGTCCAGTGTTCATTTTTATATTTAACTTTCTTATTCCCACATTTTAAAACACCATTTTCCTAGGAATTCTAGACCCCATTTTTTTTTCCTGCTTACCCAATGATAACTTCTAAACAGTAATAGCTTCTGACAGTAAGACTTAACTTCTGTTTCCTGGCATTTTGGGTCCTTGCCCCAAAACTGGCTTTTTAAACTCTTCTCTGGTTTAATGAAGTTCCTGTTTTCTTCCTTTTGGCTACAGCCTTCATCTAAACTGGGAGACAGTAGAGTGGAAAGAGTCCTAAGTTTGAGACTCAGCACCCACCTTTATTGTGTTACTTCAGGCAAGTGGCTTTACCACTCTAAGTCAGTTTTCTTACCGGTGAAAGGGGATAATAATGCTATCATTAGCTGGCTCATAGGATTGGAGTAAAGAAAGTACTTTGTAAACCTTCAAGTAGGAGAGGTGTTTGATATGTGTACATTATTAAGAGAGTTGTTTATTGGCAGATGGGATGCTAATTAAATTACTAAAAGCAGCAATGTTTTATTAAGGCTGGAGAAGGAGCCTCTGGGTAAGAGCAAATTTCAGTGGAATTATGTATAGCTGGAGAATTGATTGTGTTTTCATTTGGAATTTGTGCTTAATAGGTTTTGATTAAACAAAAGAACCCCTAAATATATGCTAAAGAAAATTAATTGCTAGGAAAATCTTGAGTGATTCGATTCAGTCTCATGGTTGAATATTTCACTGAGTCAGTATCAGGATATTGGTAGTATACCTTTGAGTTAGCCCCGTTGCTTATTAGGGTTGCAGATTTGATAGAGGAATCCAAAATGCCATGTGTATATAGAATGAGATGGGAATTGAGTTTCAGTTTGCGCATTTGTAGTTTGAAATTTAATGATGGGTTTAACATATTCAGGGATATCAAAACCTCCCATTAGCTGAATTTTTCCCCCCATGCCCCACTTTTTGGAAAGAAGACAAATTGCAACAAAACAAGTCAGGATATTTTTTAAAAATTTTCCAGGGTGTGGTTCAAGATTGGTACACTTTAAACCTGATCTCTTATACTCTTTATGTTACCCATCTACTGATTCTTCCTATATTACTGGGTGGTTATTAATGATATTCATAAGCATGATTCTGAGGCACTGGAGCATTCTGTTAACTTAAAACATTGTCATTTACAAGATAATACATAATAATTCAGCAAAGTAAATGAATATATTTTAGGAACATGCTGAACAATAAAGATGTTTTAAGTTATCTGGCTTAATGGCCTTAACTTAAATATGAAATGGAGTTGGCTGTAACCACCTCTTTAATACATAAGCAGGACAGTAAATTGAAATTTTACAGTATTATATTAAAATACTAACTTTACTTTTTAAATTGAATACTGAAAAGTTGCCCTCAAAATACTCAGGATAGTTTTGCCTTTACTCATTTAGCTTTCTAATTTGTGGGTCATTTAAGTTTAACTTAACCAATAACTATGTAGTAATACTCTATTCATATGTAGTAAAAAAGGAGGTGTAGGTCTTGGATAGTGAGGTGAGATACTATATAAGGCTGAGTTGGAGAGAGAAGTGAAATCAGAAGTACCCATGGCAGCATGATCTATACTGTATGCTTTCCTTTTTTAGGCTTGTACCAGTTTCATGAGAGTGGGCTCCTTGATTCTCTTTGCACTTCATGTTCTTTCATGTTCTTCATTATTTAGGATATTGATACCTGAATCTCACAGGACAGTTTCTAGGTTGAATTATCTGATGCTGGTAAAGTTCCGGGGAGAGTCTCTCATTCAATAAGTTTTAACCGTTTTCTACCAGGCACTATGCTCCGCCATGCTACTATAGATGCAAAGATAAAACCAAAACAATCATAGCCTCTAAGGACTTAGAATCTTTTTGTTTGGTTTCCAGTTTTTTATAGAATAATATTTTATTTAAAGATACTTAAGTACAATAAGTGTTTTTCAAACAATATAAGATTTTTTTCTACTCTCTTGCTTTTTTCTTCAGTTAGTTTGTTGATTCAGATTCATTATAAGACACATTTAACCTTATCCTAATGAGGGGGAAAATAGTCCTACAAATAAAACAAAGCCTATATTATTCCTATAGAAATTGGACATCAGAAGAAAAGGATGGCATGGGGTCTAATAATGATCTTGATTTGGAGTGTCAGATACACGAATGAAACTTCTTAGGCTTGGCTTTTTTCTCTCAGACCACCTTCAAAGGTCATTATGCATCTGCGTTGTGAAGGCAAAGATAGAAGTATGTAGGAATGTAGGTAGGACAGGCAGGACTAGACATTTGTCCGTAACGTAATGTTAATCTGTTAAGACTTTCTGGTTTATATATATACTTAATCTTCCCTGTTTACCTTCAGAAATTTATGTTTTTGTTGACTAACCAGATGTGTTAATGCTTTCTTTCCTATTTGTATTCTTTTCTCCATTGGTGTTTTGATTTTTGCCTGAAATGAATAGCACTAGAGAGTAAATGGATTGTGAAGTCTCTATTTTTTGTTTGACTTTTGTCTGTTTTCTTTGATTAGTTAAATTGATGTATACAAGTATTTAGTCAATTTTCTGCAATCTTGAAGCTTGACATGGATGTAGATTACCAAAAGTGCTAAAATGTTGCATTTATTGTGGCTTTCTAATAGATGCTAGTTTTTCATATCTTAGCCAGATTTTCTTAGTTTAGCGTTTGATCAGAGGGTGTGAGCTAACTGCAGTTTCTTTTCTTTCTTCTTTTAAAGGCAAATCGGGAGTGGTGCCGAGAAAAATTTCCTTACTAGATGACATTTCATCGCAATGTCAGATCGTTTGGGGCAAATAACCAAGGGAAAGGATGGGAAAAGCAAGTACTCGACTCTCAGCCTATTTGATAAGTATAAAGGAAAGTCAGTAGAAGCTATCAGAAGCACAGGTAAGGAGGCAGGGAAACCGGTTACTCTCCTTAAATAAGAATGTTTAGATTAAAAGCCATAAGAACACAGTAATTACTATCATGCTGGCTCAAACCACTGTGATCCATGAAGTCCATCATTCAGCCTTAACAGTGGCAACAGAAGCATTTTGTGGGAAGTCATGATTGCTCCCATGATGAAAGGCCCTAAAAGTTAGGGAGACATTCAGAATGTTCCTAATTTACCATTCTGGAAAGCCTTGATGAAAGCCATTTGTATTTATAGCCTGTACAGCTTCTTGAAGTATTGAGCTCTGTAAGTACAGTGACTTCTCTGTCAAATAACACTTGTTATTTGTCCTGAAACCAACTCAAGTCTGAGGTTCAAGGTGACAGCCTATCCTCCCAACCCTTCTTTTGTTATCTCGATTCCTGCCACTATCATTTTCTTCTGCAAAATAGCTGTGTGATGCTGAGCAAGTCATTTCACCCCTCTTCCTGTCAGTTTCCCCATCTGTGAAATGGGGGTCATAATAGCACTTACCCTATAGTAAGAGTAAAATGAGATAGATATATAAGGTGCTATCTAAATCTTAGCTGTAATTATTATTATGTAGTGAACAAATCCATATTGAACTTTTCATACCCATCATGATTTTTTATAAAATTCAATAATTTGCCTTCATAGTTTGGCCTTCTGTAGACGAGAGTCCAGTTGTCTTAGCCTATCAGGGAATTTCCTCTTTTAAATTAAGATTATAGAGTGATTCCTAACTAAAATGAGCCATTAGGGTGTGAGACCAGGAAATAAGGTTTCTAATTCTTGCTAGGCTCTTAAGATAAAAAGATGAAAACTAAAACTTATAACTCTCAAGGAGCTTATAATCTGATAAGGAAATAGGACTCTTGTCTCTCCTGTGTTATTACAATTATTTACAGAGAGGGACACTTCTTATTTTTGTCACTCTATGGTGTAGTGGATAGAGTTCAAATCTGGCTTCAGATACTTAGCTGTGTGACCACGGGCAAGTCACTTAACCTGTTTTCCTCAGTTTCCTCATCTATAAAATGAGCTGGAGAAGAAAGTGGAAAACCACTCCAGCATCTTTGCCGTGAAAACCTCAAATGGAATCAAGAAAAGTTGGACATGGCTGAAACGACTCAACAATAAACGCTGTAGTTTGTACTTGTGGCTGTATTCTTTGTGTTTGTTGTTTTAAATCATTGTCATTCAGGATTTGAAACTGAAACTTCATTGATATGGTCTAGCTCCTTTGGTGGCTTTTAATATTTATTACCATCCTTTCCTATTTTGTAGTTATTCCTAGACATGGCTTACAGAGTCTCGGGAAAGTTGCCACTGCCCGGCGAATGCCACCTCCTGCAAACCTGCCAAGCTTGAAGTCTGAAAACAAAGGAAACGACCCTAACATCATTATAGTGCCCAAAGACGGTACAGGATGGGCAAACAAGCAGGACCAGCCAGACCAAAAGAGGTAAGGGAGATTGCTTGTGGATGTTATCATAGACTTAGTCAGATAGGAAATGTTTGTTATCTTGTCAGCTCAAGCTACAGCGTTTCCCAGGGTCTACCTTTTGTAGCATTTCCAATTTTGAAATTGAGAATTAGGGGAAATCAGATTGAAGAGTATCTTCTCTTTAGCTTCCCTTTGCTATGGATGATTCTTGCTTCCTATCTTTGTTTTGCCTAAATGTTAGAGTTGATGGTACTATGTAATAAATGGAAGAAATTCTTATGACTAATATGGTCTTTAAAGTATCTTTTGTTTGCAAAAGCAGGCACACTTGGTCTCGTTAGAAAAGGCCTGTTACATCAAAGAGTTTCTGTAATGGCTTGCTCTATACTGCTTCTGGGTAACATATTGCAGAGTTACTTGGGAAGTTGAGAACTAATATATGACATTCCCTGTTTCCTGAGCACAAGGGTCAAAGAAAACCATGTACTTTAGCAAATTTGAGGTCTTCTGGCTAATCACATGCAACTTTTTAAGAGAATCCCTATATGGTCGTTTACATTTCATTTGACTAGACAGACTTTGGTGTTAACATTTTCTAGTCATAGTGCTTTCTGTAATCTGTAATCTCAGAGTGTTGACTCTAAGAGGGTCAATTTTAGGATGAAGGAATTGGGGCATGAGAGGAAAGAGTTTCTTCATAATTGCCTACCACAGAACTACTTGTCAGAGCTACTTGCTGGACAAGAAGACCATCAGTATGTTTTGTCCTCTTAGAACAAGAAGGTAAAAGTAGCTCAGAACATGGTTTTCTCTGATCACTGGAAGTGATAGTGATATAGTCTATTAAAAACCCATGCGGGGATAGCTTGTAAGGTAGGTGGGCAGATGGAGGGAGCATGGTGAGCTGATCCATTAATAATAATATTTTCACATTCCTAGAGTTTTTTAGTTTTACAGAGTGCTTTTCTCACATCAGCCCTATGAGGTAGGTAGAGTGTAGTTATCCCTACTTTATATAGAGGGTAACTAAGATTTGGAGAGCCAGGAAGGATCTTATAAATCACTTGGTCCAGTCTTTTAATTTTTTCTTTTTTTACAATTGAAAATTGAGGCCCCAAGAGATTGTGAGCTCTCTGAGATTCAAGATCCGATCCTCTGATTCTAAAGCCAGTGTTCTTTGCATTGTAGCATGTTGCCTGTAGTGAGCCAGTGTATGCAGGTTTAGAAAGTAAACCCAAAATATAATCGGATGAAAAGGTGTTAAGACTAGCTAAAATGAAAACATAACATTTTTATCCTTTGAAATACACACACACACACACACACACACACACACACACACACACACATCTCTTAAGAATCATTCCACACAAGTTCCAAAATCTTGTGTGCTTTGTCTTGAAAATAAGTATTATACATGATATATGAATAGTGAAATTTAGGCTCTCCTTGTGGTTCAGAGAAAATGATTGGATGCCATTTGAGATTGTCCAATAATAAATGTTTGACAGCCTTAATGAGGAATATTCATGCTAGAGCAGATCCACAGGGGGTGAGGTGAAAGAGGAAATTTATTTAGAAGAAATCGTGCTTGCTCAGTCATTCTCTATATTCCTTCTACTGCTTTTTCAGGTGTTCATGCTGGAATGGGTGATTATTTCCTTTCTACTCCAGCTATTTCTTTCCTATAATGATGAAAGATAATTAGAACTAGGGCTGATTGCATCCTAGTGTTTGGGGGTAGGAGGCCCAAAAGTGACATCTCTGGACTTGACTGAGCAGAGACAGTGAAATGTAGGAAAGCCCCAAAGGCCTCTCCACAGCAGCCCTCTTTTTGATGTGGAGTAGTGACTAAAAAGAAGGCTTAGATTGTAGCAGGAATGGAGGAGGAATGAAGAACTTCGGTTGACAAATGAACTCCTAACATAGGGCAAACTATTGCATTTTCCCCTAACTCCCACCCCCAAAGCTGGAAAAGCAGTGACTAGGTTGAGCTACTAAATCAGAATACTGGGCTTTCTCATTAAAAAATGTTTTTTTTTTTTTGTTTCTCTGTTGTTAAAAAAAAAAAAACTTACCTGTGTTTCAAGGAGGCGAAACTTCTGACAATTTCCTCTTCTGTAAAATGAAGAGGTCTGACTAGATATATCCTATGATCCCTGAAAACATGAAGATCTTAGACTAGAGAATTCAGTGCATCACACTGAGCATTTAAAGTTAGTTTCTTTTTCTGTGGTTCAGTCATCCCCTCTATAGAGTTCTCTTCATTTTTATCTTTTGTAAAAAAAAAAATTGAGCTTTTGTAGACAAATGCCCCATAGAAGGGCAGAGGGCTGTTCTGTTCTCATGTAAAAGGCTTAATTTCCCATTTCTTGCCAGAATGTTGAGGAAAGAATTGGTTTTTTTTTTTTTAAAAGGGAGTAATAAAGTAGTAGATTTTACCTCCATCAAACAGTTGAGCAGTTGTAGCCTCTGGGGTTTTGTCACCGTGCAATATCTTATCTAATAATGCTGGTCGTTGTGCTGATTTTATCTAGTTCCAGTGTGACGGCCGCACAGCCGCAGGAGTCGCTGCTGCAGCCGGGTTTGCAGAAATCTGTCTCCAATTTACAGAAGCCGACACAATCAATCAGTCAGGAGGTAGGTGCTAGTGTCCATGTCCTAAATGCTCCCTAAGCTCTGTAGCCTTCACATTTTTGTTGGGAACAAGTGGGAGCTGTGCATGACCTCTGTTATTTTTCGAGAAGTCTGGCGTGTGAATAAGACTTTGGAAAATCTTTCTGTGATATCAAATATTTTATATTTAACAGATATTGTTTTAAAGAATGACCACAGAATAACAAATGGATCAGATTTGGTGTCCTTTCTTCTCCCTCTTGTCTTTTCCTTCCCTCTGTTTCTCTTACCTTTCTTCAGCCCTTCCTCTGAGGGCCATCCCTTATGAAAAAGAAGGGGAAAAAAAAACCCACTTCAGCACAATTAACCAATGTGTCAACCAATGTTACATGCAGTTTTCTACACCTATAATCTCCTGCCTCTACAAAGAAGGGAGGGTGGTGCTTTTTTTTCCTTTTGTGGAGCCAAGCTTGATCATTGTAGTTAAGTGTGATTTCATTTTAATTGATGATTTTGTTCTTTTCCTATATATTATTGTAGTGTTTGCATATGTATATGTTGTTTTCATGGTTCTGCCTACTCGACTTTGTATCAGTTTGTATGTATCCCCATGTTTCTCTGTATTCTTCATAGTTTGTTTTATTGAACAGTTTTACATTGACATACTGCATTTTGTTTAGCTGTTCCCCAATTGATGGTGATCTACTTTATTTCTAATTCTTTGCTACTACAAAAATGCCATCAAATGCCATTTTGTGTGTGTATACGCATGTTTGTGTGTGTGCACACACGTGTGTGTGTGCATGCATGCATGTATGCTCATCTGTGTGTATGTATACCTTTTGTTTTTTATCTTTGAACTCCTTTAGGTAAATGCTTAGCAGTGGAATCTTTGGATCAGGGTCTAAATACTTTAGTCACTTTCTTAACATAATTCTTGATTGCTTTCCAGAATGGTTGCATTGGAGATCCAATTTGATTGCTGTTGAGTGATCTTCTGCTTATAGAAACACCAGCCTACACAGAATTATAGCAAAGCACTTTTTGCTTGATCGTTTTTCCATTTCCACATTGGTAAAGTGGGATTTATAAAGGAGGTGGTAAACAGAATGTTCTTTTAAGTTATTGAATTAACCCTCCTAACTTTCCCCTTCCCTCCATCACGGCCTGTCCGTTGGGCTTGATTGATATCAGTAGGAATATAGATTTACCTGGTGGCTAGAAAATTATAATGTGGTGAAGTACATTCAGTGCTAAGGTTGTTAATGCACATTAAAAGACAATAGATCCAGACCTAGATATCAGAGAATCAGTGAATATCTTGAAAGGCAGATAGATGCCACAGAGATAGAGTGCTGGACTTGGAGTTAGGAAGACCTGAGTTCAAATCCTGTATCAGATACTTGTGTGACCCTGGGCAAGTAAATAACTTAATCTTTCTCTGTCTCAGTTTCCTCAGCTGTGAAATGAGCATAGCACTTACTTCCCAGGACTGTTGTGAAGATCAAATAAAATAACGTTTAAAGGGCTTTGTAATCCTTAAAGTACATAAATGCTTGCAACATAAATTACATTTAGATTATATTGTTATCTGATCAGGGGATGGCTTTTCAGAACTTTTCTCCTCTTTTGAAATTTTTAATTGAAATGTGGGTAAGTATGTGGCAGTGCCAAAAGCTTTTTGTCTCGCACTAGCCTTTTAAAAAACCCCACAAACTTAAAAACCACACCAGCCTGAGATGCAAGATTGACTGTTCCAAATGAATTGAGCCCTGCTGTCACCCATTAAAGAACACACAAGGTTGAGTTCAAATCTAATTTCCCAGAGTTTGAAGCTTAATTTTTTTTTTAGTCACTCCTAGAGCTCTTTAAATGCTGTGCATGTTGTTCAGTGCTTCTTCTTAGGCTGGGAAAATAAGATAGTGAAGTTGGAATTCTTTCGTACTTTTTGCTTTTCAAAAGAGACACGATTTGGCAATTTTTGTACTAAGGACAAAACTAAGTCTAACTGACTGGTCAGTTAATGCTTTCTTCCATTGTCACATTGGCATTTGCTCCCAGTGCAATGGGATGCTTGTGACTGGCATGAAAGGTACACATTCCTGGCTGCAGATAGACTTGGAGCAAGTGCAGGATGGGGTAGACAAGGCAGTAGCTGAAACTTTTCTTCAATGCTTGCACAATTTCTTCCCCATCAAGTTTGATGGAGGGTCATATCCCTACTTGCTCAGTCCAATGACTTCTTTTTTTTTTTTAATTTAAGCCTTTTGGGGTTTTTTTTTAAATGTCAGAGTAATTTCTTTGTATTTCTCTATCCCCCATTAAATTCTCCCTTGTAACAAAGAAAAAGAGCTAAACAAAATTGAATGATGGAACAGCTCTGCCTTGTTCTCTATGCAAAAACATTTTCCATCACCACTCTACTAAGAGTGATATGTATGTCCTTCGTTCTCGGGAATCAAGATTGTTCATTGCTTCAGTTCATTTGTCTTTTAGTGTTGTTTCTTTTACATTATTGTAGTCATTGTATACTATTGTTCTCTTGGTCCTACTTTCTTCATTCTGCAACACTTCATTTCTCTGAATTTCTCATATTCGTCATTTTTATGTTGTAATAATATTCCATTACTTTCATTTATCACATACAGTCTGTTTAGTCATTCCTCTATCAATTGGCACCTACTTTGCTTCCATTTTTTTGATTCTACATAGAATGCTACTATTAATATTTTGGTACTATGTGGTATTTCCTTTTGTCTTTCACTTTCTATGGGTATATTGTATCCAACCCAGTAGTTGCATTATTAGGTCAAAGGGCATGAACAGCTTAGTGACTTTCCAAATTATTTTCCAGTATACTTAAACCAGTTCACAATTCTACCATAGTTTTTTCCCTGCCATTTTACAGCCTTTCCAGTGTTAATTTTTTTCATCTTTTACCTGAAAAGTATCATGTGAAACTTAAGAGTTTCTTTAATTTGAATTTTTTCTTATTAGTGATTTGGAACATTTTGTCATATATTTACTGATAGTTTGTGTTTCCTCTGAAAACTATTCATAGCTTTTGACTTTTTGTCTATTATGGAATGACTCTTGGTCTCATATTTATGTTAGTTCCCTTTGTATCTTTGATATAAAAATTTTATCAGAAATACTGAAAGCCATAATTTCCCCTCCGATTGACAGCTTCTTTTCTCATTCTAACTGCATTGATTTTGTTTCCAGTGACTTATTCTAGTCTTCACCTTTGTCCACTCAGTGCTGGTTAACTCATTTATATTTCATATGAAAAATCACAGGAGATCTACTCTGTTCGTTAGACATGTGCAGTTTTTTTTTTTAAAGCATCTGTTTCATGCCAGGTCTTAGGGATACAGAAGTGAGACAGTTAATGCCCTTGAGGAATTTCTTTTTGGGGGGAGGTGGGGGAAGGGAAAAGAACTTATACACAAGTAAGGAAATACAAAACTGATGCAGAGTAATTTGGGGGAGGAGGAAAGTATTAGCAACTGGGAGGATTAAGAATTGCCTCAGGAGGGGGCAGCTAGGTGGTGCATTTGAGTAGAGCATTGGCCATGGAGTCAGGAGGACCTGAGTTCAAATCCAGCCTCAGACACTTGATACACTTACTAGTTGTGTGACCTTGGACAAGTCCCTTAATTCCAATTGCCCTGCCTTCCCCCCTCCAAAAAAAAAAAAAAAAAGAATTGCCTCAGGAAGCAGCACCTGAGCTAATAGAAGATATAATTAGGAATATAGATTTACTACAAAGGCCTGAAGATGGGACATGGAATGCTATGTATGGGGAGTTGCTGATATAAGGGGAATGATGCCATCTAGATGAACCATTTAGGGCAATATTATTCTATATTCTATATTGATTGTTATACAGGTTTAAGCAATATTAATATTTACCTATATTGATATTAATTTATTTACTATTTAAATATGATATTTAAAATATGTCTTTATTGCCTACTTTTTTCTAGACTAAAAATGTAGAGGTAGCCAGAGGGTCCCTAATTGTTGTAGCTCCCAGAATGGGAGTGTAAAAGCAACTCTTCTGTGCTTGGGAGAAGCTGGTGTGCTCTCTTTACCATTTTGACATGAACTCCTCGAAGGCAGAGAGTATTTTTTGCTTTTCTTTGTATTTTAGCACTTAGCACTATACCTGGCTCTAGGCACTGTTTCCTTTTTTTGGTTGACTGTTGAAGGGATAGGTTGGGGAAGAGTCTTCAGATGGTTAGGGCATCTCTGTCAGTCACCCAAATCATTTAAGTTGTTATTGTTGTTTTTTTTAACTATCTCCCTTTTTAATTGGAAGAGGAAAGCAGTTAATAATGACCCTAGTGAAGGTTACAGCAAGGAATAATAGCTCCATGAGGAAAACTGGATTAATTTTGAGACCCAGCAAATTTAGATTAAGAGGGAGGATGTATTTCTAGAGTGTTGTGCCATGCAGAGTAAGAATAACCATAACTATTTTATTCTTTGTGTTTGTTTTTCACTGATCTATTGGTACTCAGACTAATTCCCTTTATGACTGACATACAGTTTAAACTAATATTTAAAAAGTCATAAATTTAGTAGCTATGAACCAAAAAAGGGGTCAAAATTTTATTAACAGTCTCTAAGCTTTAACAAGAAAATCAAATGAACTAACAACCAAGCAAAGAAAATGCTTTTCTTTCATGTGTCTTGTTCCACACTTAGTTGAAGTTCTACTTTAGCTCTATTTTTCTTCCTTCTCTTCCAGAGAAAAGATAAATAGTTGCAGACACTATGTATGTGTGTGTATAGTTCTAGTTCTGCTGATTCTGCCCTGCAACATCTCACAAGGTCTTATACTGTGCAGTTTTAAAATGGCTGGAAGACTGGAGGTGTATGTAGTTGGTGGGCACCAGAGAACATAGAATGGACTCAGTAGAGGGATTGAAATAAAAATTTTGGCTTCATTTAAACTGTACTCTAACCAAAACTAACCAGCCATAGCCTCATTTTTGTTTTCTTCCTTCCTTTTTATAGAATACAAATTCAGTGCCAGGTGGACCAAAGTCATGGGCACAGCTGAATGGAAAGCCAGTAGGACACGAAGGTGGTGAGTGTGGGTAGAGGGAGATATATAGTGAACCACTGAGGTGGGCCTAGTTAGCCTTAACTTGGTCTGGCATTGTACAAGATGATTCTGAATAGCTTAATTCCAAAGCCTTTGAATATTATGTTACTGCTGCTGTGCTGTGTATGTAGCTGGTTTGTTTTGCAGTGTGTTGGCTCTTTGAAATCATTGTATTCTGAAAGAAATATTCATGTCAAAGGGTATATAGGAGAGCTGACAGGAGACCCTGTCAGTCTGTAATTTGTACTACGAATAGCTTTGTTTGGTAGGATTGTATATTTCTTTGCCAGAACCCCCAAAGAAATGTTGCATTACCTTGCACTGTCTTTGGATATTGGGCTATAAATAATACCCCCTTAGGGAATTTGTTGCTTGGTTATTGGCAATTATGTATGTTAAACCTGTAGAGGAAAAGGGGGCAGATGCAGGTATCAAGGGAGATTTTTCTGTAATTTCACAAATAAATGATTGACAACTGTCCAGAATGAGGGATAATATTGAATTTGAGTAGAGGTTATCTCAAAACCATAAATTCATACAAGTCTAAAATTCCTATTGGTTCTATAAATGCTTGAGGTTCTTTGGTCAAACTTGAACTGGAAGGAATACAGGCCAAAGGAATGACTACAACATAAATTTCAAAGTAAGAACAAAACTAGCTTCCCTGCAGGTAGTAAGGACACCTCTAGCCATCATGGTGGTGATCGATCTATTCACTTTGGGAAGACTAATAAACAAGGGGGAAATTTGCCCTAACTCCTTAGGAGAGCCCTGTCTACAGGTGAGAAGCCTTAACATTTTAGAATGGGGAAAGGGGATGAGAAAGGATTTGGTTTGTGAGAAAGTTTTATTACTTACTCTAAAACAAGCACTCTTTCTTCCATAGAATTTTAATACCCTAGCCTTTGTCAGGCAAATTATATAGTTTTATAGCAGGCAATGTAAGAACTTTCTGTGAATACATTTGGTTCATAGTGCTGGTTGGTGCTAGAATTAGGCTACTTACTTCTATTTCTTGGTCCCTACTTTGGATATTAACAAGATGTTTCAGATAAAAAGTGAGGGGTGTGATGGTTTTATTAAATATGTATACGGAATTATTAAGTAGTTTTCATAGCTTGGTGGAAAGACTGGTGTTAGGAAATTACAAACATTTTGGATTAACATACATACAGACCATGGTTATGAAATACTTAAGAAAAAAATAGTTGTAATAATCACATTTCAAATCTTGGCTCTAATGCTTGGAGAGGCAGTATGGTACAGTGAAAGAAATTGTGACGTTGGGATCAGAGGCCAAACGTTCAAATCCTACCTCTGCCACATGCTACCTATGTGATCTTCGGCAAGTCATTTAACTTCTGTGGAAGGTTAATCTGTAAAATGAGAGAGTGAAACTAGGATCATATCTATTAGAGATGGGAGCTTAGAGGTCATCTGGTCCAATCCCCTTATTATATGGATGAAGAACTGAATCTCAGAGAATTTAAGTGTCTTGTAATTTAAGTGACTTAAGTGACTTGACCAAGGTCACACAGGTTGTAAGCAGCAGTGCCAGGATTTGATTCTTGAAACCAATTCCAGTAAAATCTCATTGTATCACATTGCCTCAGCCTTTGAGGTCCTTTCTGGTTGTTAGATCTATGATCCTATGATATGATCATGTGATTTGAAGAGTGGTTTTTCAGGACTCCTTGGTTTTTTTCCTAGCATTAGTACTTTTTTGACCCTAGAAGCCAATTTTCAATTAACTTGCCCAACATTTATTATGTTCCTACCATATATATGCATAGTACTCCTAGTTAGTTGTTGGTGGAAATACAAAGTTTAGCTAATACCTTATGCCCCTGTTAGAATGTAAACTCCATTAAGGTGTAAACTGAGGAAGGACCTCAGGGGGATTACGTTTTAATGGAGGATAAGCCACAAACACATATAACCATAATGAAAAGCATTCACGTTAAGTGCATTAGAGAGTTTCAAAGCAAAGTGCTGTATGAGGTCAGATCCCAAGCAGAGGCCACAGAGAAATAGGAGGTGGGTATGGGAAAGGGATACTTAAGTAAGATGTCATAGAGGAGGTCACTTTTTTGAGTTGAACTTTAAAGGCTACACTGGAGTTCAAGCCCTATACAAACTTGAGCAAGGGTATGAAGACAAGATAAGCATATGGTGTATTAAGGGGACAGTGAATAGGCCAACCAGTTTGGCCATAGCGTGTGGAGTAGATAATCCCAGAGAAGACTGAAATGGTGGGCTGTTAACAGACTGCGGAAGACCTTGAATTTGCCTGCAATACCTCCATTTCTCAATTCCTATGGGGCTGGGAAATCCCCATCTGAGACTAGTGACTGAATTTTTTTAAGTTAGTGGCTTTGCAGTTAACTAGGTTTGTGCACTATTGATAGAAGTTGAAAGAAATCTTAATAGGAGCCGTGTTAAATGGTGAAAGGCAGTGTGGTTCAGTGGGGAGAGCACTGGATTTGAAGTCGAGAGGAGTGGGGTTTACATGCTGGCTCTGCAGTCTGTTAGCTATCGGAGGTGGTGTTCATAAAAGATCCCAGGCTGATGGTACTGGATACTGAAGTATTAATTGTCCACAAACCAGGCTATATCCTTCTCCCTTGAGGTAACTGATGAGAAAGAAGGGCTGGGTTTCAGTCGTGCCCCAACCCTCGGCTGAGAGGCCTGGCGTTTGGCCTTTGAGATGCTGCTTTTATAAAGATGATTGTAGCCCAGCGATTTATTTATATTTGATCTACTATTTTGCCAGCCATTTCTACAGGGGGGCGATCTGTAGCAGATTCACGTGTGTGTTAGGGAGGTGAGGGTGAGTTAGCATCCGGTACGATGTGTACGTGTGTATTTGGCTAGTGTGTGTCATTGGCAGTGTCACTGTTACAAGTTCAGGTGAATGACGAGTGAGTGACCTGTAAAGTGAGAAGTTACAGTATTTTTAACTTAGCAATATTTATCTTTTTGTGTTTTCTATAGATTGTAGACTGAGAAGCAATGGAAAGAGCAGTATATTTGGAGTCAGAGGACAGGTGCTTACATCCCACTTATCATTATTTATATTAACTTTCTGGACTTCAGTCTCCTCGTTTGTAAAAATGAACAGGCTAGTCTAGATGACCTCCAGGATCCTTTCCTCCGGCTGGACCCTTAATCTGTGATTATTTGTCTTTTGGCATCTACATCTCAGTTACCTAATATGTAAAATGCAAGAATTAGACTAGAGAATCTAAGGACTTGTCCAGTTTAAAGATTTTCTATGAATAATGATAACTTGGATTTATATAGTGCCTTTCTTCCTAAGATACTATAGAAATCAGGTATATGCTTAATGCTTATAATTATGCTACCATGGCCATCTGAGCAAAGGAAAATGCAAAAAAAAAAAAAAGCTATATTGAACACTGGCTTTTTTAGATCCAGTAATCTCTCATTTTAAAAAATAAACCTCTTTATATTTTATGCTTGCCAATGACCTTTTATACCATGAAACAATTGCAAGCTAGACACATCTTTTACAGCAGTTGCTCCTTTGTAACACTTATAAATGGACTCTGATGTGTACAGTTATTACCATGGCAGGCTTATTTGGCTTTGGAACTTCCTTACTAGCTGTAGCAGAGAATGAGTTGCTGCCTTCTGCGTCTGCAGTAATTCCAGCAGCATCTGCCTTAGTTAAGCAGGACCATGAATCACTAGTGTTAATTATACTTCAGGGAAGCTTGTACTTAAACTGCACAGGGAACAGTACCTGCCACAGTCAGGCATTTGGTGTGTGATTCTTATTATTATTGTTGTTATTGGCTTCACCAAATTTATGGCATGCAAGAGGTCTGTTCGTCTTTCAGAAAATTTCACTAAATCCCGCTGTGAGTTCTTGAATGCTTCACTCGTCCCCGAGGGCTAACTGTTTGAGGTTAGGGGACTTGAAGAGATGTAAACAAAAATGAGCAGAAAAAGATAGACTAAACATCTATCTAGGGTAGGAACAGTTTGGGAACACCTGGTGATATAGGTGCCGTCTGAAAATGCTGCCAGATACACTTCAGTTGAATTTCCCGAAGACAGTGTCTGCAGCTTCATTGTAGTCATGTGTGTGTAGTCAGGCTCATCATCAGGAAGGCATGAAATTTACATTTTATTTTTTTCCAAGAGTGGTGGTGAAGTTGTGCTTATCCATCAGCCCCATCAGCCGCATCTCGTCACCTGTTCCCTTATAACCAACTGTATTCGTTTGCAAGACGGTTTGTAGTGGTAGGGGTATGGTGGTGTATGGTCTTCGGGCAGAAAGATGTTTACTTGCCTACTTTCAGGATGGAACACATGACCTTTGCCCCTCACTACTATTGTTCTCTAATCAACCTAGGGTGGCCTATTTAAAAACAATTCTGTTTTAGTATATCCTGGCTTTAAATGAGCCATGGATTCAGATTTAAAATTTTTTAGTTATGCAAAGTTTTCCTAGTTCTTAACTCATTTTTTCTACTAAGTCTTCCTGGTTTATTTGACAGGTTCAAGGGGCTCAAGCCGACTATTATCCTTCTCTCCCGAGGAATTTCCGACGCTGAAAGCAGCTGGCGAGCAGGACAAGGTTGGCAAAGAAAAGGGCGTCTTAGATCTGTCGTATGGGCCAGGACCAAGCCTCCGCCCGCAGAGTAAGTCATTAGGATTCCCTGTATCTGACCACTCATTGAAGCAGCAGTGGTTTTTCTTCATTCTGTCTTTCCATCCTGTCTGAAATTCTGTCCAGTGACCAAAATCGCAAGGGGCCCCGAGGTACCAGTGGAGAAACTGGCATTTACCAGATTCTGTCATCCCTGGGCTGTTCTTGCCTGTTACTTCTCCTGTCATCTTAGTGACAGAGGAGGAAGATTAGTTCAAGAAAGCTAATGGAAAATCTAGAATTACGTGCCCTTTCTGGCATACAGTTGTTAGTTTCTTTGCAGTCGTGGTTTTGATAGGCAAAAGGTTAGTTGATTGGGTCACTGATCCTAGTAATGATCCGTGCCACTATGTCCCTTCCACTTATAGTTAGACTTCTGTCAGTTTTGATTTATTTGTGTTCTCTCCAGGGAGTTGGGAAAGATATGACAGAGGGCCACATTTAAGGATGTGTGACATATCATTCCCTTCCTATTTTAGTCAGAGCACCCAAAAAGAAGCACCTGCTTATTAGGATTTGATTCAAACATTTGGAAGTGGTTTATTCATTTGTCAATTAAAGTGATTAAGCTGCTTTTATTCTCATGTGCCAAATAACCCCCAAACCCTACTCCTTCTCTATCCTCTCATTGAGGTATGGTAGAACTGCTTTCACTTTGAATCAAATGTTTGAACAGTGTAATTAAGTTTGTTTTAAACTGGGGAATTTCTGGACTGGATAACTGGAGGCTTGGATTCCAGTCTCAACTCTGCCATTTAACTACTTTTATAACCTTGGGTACTCAAGCCTCTTTTCTCATTTGTAAAATGAGTGTTGGATTAGAAGAACTGTGAGGTCCTTTCCAGTTCTCACATTTCTCTGATTCCTTGGATTTTCTTACTAACTCAATAGAGGATAAATTGCTGCTATCTCTATCTGCAGTAATCTCAACTACATCTTTCTGGCAAACTCTGTCAGCAGGACCATGAATCAGTGATGGTAACTATACCTATGGTAAATTTGTGCTTAACCTGTACAGGGAGCAATGCATGCCATGACAAGTGGGTTGTGTGGTTATTAGTATTACTGTTACGGGTTTTCTACACACCAGGGTGGAATTCAGGTAGTACTGGCTTAGCAGTGGTTAATGATTGATTAAGACTCAGTAGGAATCAGCAACGTGGTCTGGCTGCCAAAAATATGTTATGTAGTTTTATGATGCATTAATATAAAGGTTTTAAAATTTGTTTTGTTGACTTTTTTTACACGTCGCTGTCACTTCCTAATTACCCTCCCCATACCCTCTACTGTCTTAACAAAGACACACACAGTTAATTCTGCACTTGTGGACTCTTGCCTTTATCCATAGGAAGGAAATCTATTTCTAGTCCCCTGGAAACAAGACCAGTCATTATCCTAATTTGAATTCTTTTCTCTTTTAGTGTTACTTTTATTTCTCTCTTTTTTAAGTTGTGACCAATAATATGCTGTTCTTTTAGTTCTCTTCAACTCTAGATCCTGCCCTAATTCTCTCTTGAGCTCTAACCCTACATCACCAATTAATGACCTATTGGACATTTCAAATTAAATATACCAGAGACATCTCAAACGCACCATGGTCAAAACAGAACTCACCTTTTGCCTAAACCCCTGCCTCTTCTGAACTTCCCTAGTATTGTTGACCCGGGGCATTGTTGAGGTTACCACCATCCTTTTTACTTGGATTTGCAACCAAAGCATTATGCTTGACTCCTTATTCTCCTTTACCCCCATATCAAAGCAGTTGCAATTGTCTCAATATTTCTTTTAATTTAACAACTCTCCTGTGAATCCTCTTCTCTCCTCTCACCTAGCCACCACTTTAGCTTAGGCCCTCATTGTCTCTTGCCTGCACTGTTGCTGTAGCTTCCTGATTGGTGTCCCTTGCCCCATCCCTCTTCCTGTTCTAATCCATCTACCACATGGCTGCCAAAGCGATTTTCCTAAAGTATTCTGACCATGTCATCTCCTCATTCGGTAACTCCAGTGCCGGGGCTTAGCATAGTTCCTGGCAGATAGTAAGTGCTTAATAAATACTTAATGATTGATCAGCCTCCTGTTACCTTTATGATGAAATAGAAACTATCATTTAAAGCTCTTCACAACCTAACCCAATCCTGCCTATTGCTTCTGCCCCCCCGGGTTCCAGCCATATTAGCCTTTGTGCTAATCACCACACAGGACGCTCTCTTTGCCATCTCCATGCCTTTATGGATTAGCCCCTAAGACTGGACTCCTGACTTCTACCTTTTGGGACCCTTGGCTTTGAGACTCAGCTCAAGCATCCCTCCTGACATGAGGCCTTTCTTTGTCTTTGGAGCTCATATGGTGCCTTTCCCTTCATGATTACCTAGTATCTGCCTTTGTATGTTTTATAGTTACCTATATATGCATAAGGTATCTCCTGTTAGGAGTTTGGGATGGAAAAGGCCTGTTTCACTTTTCTGTTTGTCACCCCAATGCCTGATACAGTGCTTGGAACATATTGGCACACAATAAAGGCTCATTGATTCTGCTTTCTTCATTCTGCATAGTTCATTAAAAAATCTTCTTGTCTTTCTCTTAATTTCTCAAGGTCATCATATCTTAAGGTACAATAAACCATTATTTTCATATACCGTGCTTTATTCAGCCATTTCCAAATTGATTAGCAACACCTTTGGTTCTAGTTTTCCCCTACCACAAGGAGTCTTTTATGCATATTTTGGTATTTGTAGGACCTTTCTCTTTGTTTTTGATATTCTTAGAGTATAATGCCCAGCATAGGTACCCTGGATCAGAGGGCATGAACAATTTTGTAACTTTTTATGTAATTTCAATTTATTTTCCAGAATGGTTGAAACAGTTCATAATTTCCCTAACAGTACATTAAATATGACTATCTTTCTACAGTACCAACATTGATATCCTGTCTTTTATCATTTTTGCCAATTTGAAGGGTATGAAACAAAACCTCAGGATTGTTTTAATTTATATTTCTCTTATTAGTAGTGATTAGACCATTTTTTTTTGGCAAATGGCTGTTGATAATTTACATTTCTTCTTTTGAAATGTGTTCTTATTATTTAACTACAAATCAATTAGAGAATGGCTTTTGGTCTTCTATATTTATGTTAGTTCCTGGTGTGTTTTGGATGTTAGACTTTCATCTGATTTCATTTTCATATCTGATATGAAGGCTTTCCTCCATTCAGTAGTTTCTTTTATTCTAGTTACATTGATCTTTGTTAGTACAAAAGCTTTTTAATTTTACAGATTCAAAATTAACCTTTTAGAAAATGTTTACTTTTATTCCTTGTTTGGTTAAGAATTCTCCCCCTAGCCATTGTTATGAAAGGCATTTAGTGAGAACATGATAGCCAGTTTTAAATGGCAGAATTGTTATTTGGAAAAGCAATTAGATTATAACTCAAAAGGACAGAACAAGAACCAATGAGGGTGATATTATAGGGAGGCAGATTGTGGCTTTAATGGAAATTTCTGAAGGGTTACTTTGTGAGGTTGCAAGTTTACTGATCACTGAAATTCAAAAACTAAGTGAATAATTGACTGATGTGTATATTGTAAGCTCCTTAAGGACAGGATTTATTTCATTTTTGTATTTTTATCTCTAGCACCTACCACAGTGCCTGGGATATAGCAAGGGTTTTTTTAATTGATTGGTTTGCTGTTATAAAATAGAGAAGGGGGTATGGAAGGGAATAAGCATTTACGTGACCCCTCCTATGTGCCAGGAATTGTGCTAAACAAATTTACAAATATTATCTCATTTGATCCTCACAACCATCATGAGAGGTAGGTGTTATTAATATTCCCATTTTACAGCTGAGGAAACTAAAGCAGACAGAGGCTAAGTGACTTGCCCAGGGTCTCACAGTTAGTAAGTGTCTGAGGCCAGATTTGAATTCAGGTCTTCCTGACCCCAGGCCTGGTGCCTTATCCATTGCACCACCAGCTGTCTCAAGCTGCCAGTAAAGTAAACTCCTATGACTTAGAAATTTGGATGAGATGTTCAAGTCTTAGATTTTTTCCAGAGATTGATTTTATGACTCTTCTCAGAGATACACAGACATTAGCGCTTCTGTCTCAGACCAAGTGTTTAATGTGGTGTAATGGGAAAGAGTTATATATTTCGAATCAGAGGATCTGAGTTTGAATCCTGTCTTTGCTACCACCTGTAGTCCTTGGACAAGTAACTTATATTTTCTTAAGTCTCAGATTCTTATAAAATATGAGAGTGAGACTGGATGACGACCCCCAAAGTCCGTTCTAGCTCTAAATCCCATGACCTTTACGGGATTGGTTAAGATATGGGAAACCCTATATTTCTGGGACATACATTTCAGTAAACTTTTATGTTGTGGTGCTCTTGACTAGGAGTTATTTAAGAAGAGTCTTTTAGCTCAATTAAATTGTTTTTTGGCCTGTAACTGTATTTCCCAGTAGCTCTCAATGCAAAATTAAATGATGCTATTTGGTGATATTGTGTAACCAAAATATTATAGTAAAATGTTATAGGTTACTGCTTTTTAAAAATTTCAATTACTATTGACCAGAGATTAATTTGTTTTTATACCTGCTTTAACTTATTTGGAGGCTTAGTTCTGTGGGCTTGTGCTGATCTATATGTTTGGACCAGGACCCTGACATTGGGCCATATTTCTCATTTTCTCTTGTCAGATGAAATGCCTTTTAGAGAGGCCCATTTATTCTTGGAGTTCATACTCACGTGATAGATTTCTGCTTGACCACATTCAACTTGATTCCTCAATTTAGATACCTTTTTTTTATGAAAGAGGGGGTCCCTTTGACCTTCATAACCTCATACCGCTCCTTCCCCCTCCCTCCTTTTTGCCCCCTTTTAATTTCCAGATGTGACGAGCTGGAGGGAGGGCGGTGGGCGGAACATAACCTCTGCCACATCTCTGACCGCCTCCCCGACTGAGCCGGGCAGCAAGAACTCAAGTACAGGAGATGGAGCCCCCTCCTCGACATGTACCAGCGATTCTAAGGAGCCTTCTCTCCGCCCGGCTCAGCCTGTCCGAAAAGGGGCTTCACAGTTCATGGGAAATGTATACCACCCACCTACATACCATGACATGCTTCCTGCTTTTGTAAGTCCTAAGCGTGTAAAATTTTTCTTGAAGTTGGATTGTGTCCAGCAGACCTTAGCTCAGATGGCTGAGTCTTTTTCATATTATCCAAAGCCTTTTACCCAGATGTGTAATTTTAGAGGTTTCCACCCTTTTGCATTTTCTTATTATTTTATTATTTCAGCATTGGTTTTTCAGTATAAAAAAAAAAAGTTGGTGTTCCCCAAGACAGAGTCATTCCTATTTTTTAACTTGCAGCAGGAAAGAAATGAAGGGTGGGGGTTAGTACAGTTTTGGGATGATTAATTAGGAAAGCTAAGGGTGCCCTACTATTCTCTTCCTCAGCTGTTCTTTTCTAGGCAAGTCAGATTTGACAAGAATCATCTATTTTGTATAATTATTTGAAAAAGTATTTATCAATATTGTGTTTCAGATGTGTTCACAACAGTCACCAGAGACCCAGGGTACAATGGAACGAGGGTCTTTTCCTCTCCCTCAACTACGCCTAGAACCTCGAGTTCCTTTTAGACAGTACCAGATGAATGACCAAGATGGGTAAGTAAGATTACTGTATTTGATGTGTGGAGACACAAGGCACATGTAATTTTTATTTAAGAGTATAATGAAAAAGATTGTAAGCCAAGTGGGTTATCTTGGGTTTCGATATACTAGTTCTATAATGGACAAGGGACACTGGGTTTTAATTTTAAGTCTTTGGGGAAGTTGTAACAGCATTACGTGTTTTCTCAGGGTGCCAGGAACAATGAATGATGGCCGTTATACTCACACAATGAAATAAAGGGCCTTCTTGCTCTCATATGAAAATAGGTTGAAAGGAGGGCTGCAGGAAATGATTTTAAGCATCACATATACCCTTGAAACTTTAATCATGAGGAATTAAGACAGGAGGAAGAAAACTGTTTATTTTCCTGAAGTCTATGTGACTGGCATATACAGTATCATTATTCATTTTCCCCCTTCCGACAGGAAAGAAAACAGAATAGGAATGTCCCGCCCAACACGCCCCATAAGGCAGCTAGGGGAACGGGCTCCACGACCCACCATTATCAATGCTGAGAATCTCAAAGGGCTTGATGAACTTGATACTGATGCAGATGATGGCTGGGCAGGTATGAACTTCTATTGCTTGGTTGGTTTTCAAATGACTGTTTGGAAAGGTAGGAATAATAGTAATTCACTTGTGTTCCTGGCTTCTTGACGGGGCTACTAAATTTTTGTATCCCTTTTGGCATAAGTTTCCCCTTGGTTTGGAAGTGAGGGGGAAAGGTATAGAGGAGCTTAGAGGGTTTACATTTTATGGCAACAGAACTGGGGTTTCTTATTGGCCATCATACATGAGCAGTTGCCTTTCATGATAGCTCTTGCAGTTGGGTGGGCTTCTTTTCTCTGTGTGAGACGGACTGGGTATTGCATTTCAGAGTAATGGGAAATTTCAGAACATGACTTTATCTGTAGCACTGGTGGTGTTTTGTATTCTTTGTCTTAGCAACTGATTTGAGAGGCCAGCCTTGAGTTCCCTCACCACATTGGAAAGATGTTAAATTTCTCTTCTCGTGTTATTTCCTCCTTGGCCCTCCTGTTGTTATAGGCCTTCATGATGAAGTGGATTACTCAGAGAAACTGAAATTCAGTGAAGATGAGGAAGAGGAGGAGGCTCTTAAGGATGGAAGACAGAAGTGGTAAGAAGTCTCTGCTTGGTCTGGTTTCTCTAATAGCAGCTGTCTAGACTTGAGGATATTTAAAATAAACTTTAGGTGCTACTATAATGCCTCATCATGTCACTAAACCATAAACTCTGACAAGTTCTTTTATTTTGGAAAGACTTCCACAGGTCTAGCAATACTCCATGTTTTGTTTTTTGAGAACCAACCTGTATGGTAAAGTATGGTGAAAAGACCTGGTGAAAAGTATGGTGCATCACCATTGGAATTGAATTCTTTGACTGCCACAGCCAGTGAAGCAGAAAAATTCAAAATGGCTGATCTTGACATTTTCACAGGAAACAGAATCAGAAGGAAAAAGGAAGATGCCGCTAAATGTAGGTTCTTCTTAGGAAATCTATAGAGGAAAGATATCAGTAAAAAGACCAAAAGATCTTGAAACTTCCTCATCCAGAAAACACTCAATGTCCTTGCCGTATAGAGGGATGCTGGCCAAGTGCAACATTGTATTAGAATATAGAAACTCACCCATAAGAGCCTAAAGAGAAGGATGGCAGAAGATAATGAGTAGTATTGACTCATAAAACAGTGAGAAAAGCTTAATGCAAAACACACCCCAAGGTCACTTAAGAATAAAATTGTGCAAGTATGGTGACAGAGATGAAACACAGATGTCCTATAAATATCTTAAAACTGAATTTACTCTCTTTCTCTCCAGTCCTTGTCTTCATAACTCTCCTCTCACTGTTGAAGTCACCACCATCCCTTCACTCCTACAGGCTAGAAACCTTAGGGGTCATCTTCGATGCCTCATTCTCACCCCACCCCAATCGTTGTCAATGCCTGTCAACATTATATTCGCAACATTTCTAGTATGTGTCTCCTTCTCTCCTCTAACACTGCTATCACTCTAGTGCAGGCCCTCATTACCTCACATCTGAACTATCACAATAGCTTGTTCATTGTTCTCCTTCCCTCAAGTCTCTCCCCACAGCAATCCATCCTTCACTCAGCCATGAGAGATTGATCTTCTTTAAGTATAGGTCTGACTATGTCGCACATTTCCTGGTCTATAGGTCTGACCATGTTGCAAATTTCCCTGTCCACCATTCCATAAACTCTCATGGATCCCTATCACTTCTAGGATTAGGTTTAAAATCCTTGGAGTTCAAAGCCCTTTCTGTCTCTTCAGTCTTCTTCCACCTCACTCCCCTCTACATAGTCTACTGTGTAGCGACACTGGGCCCCTTGTTATACTACATACTCCATCTCCCAACTTTGGGCATTTACGTTTGCTGCCCCCTACTCACTCTCCCTCATCTCCCTCTAGAGACTTCTGGCTTCCTTCAGGTATCAGTTAAAGTCCCACCTTCTGCAAGAAGCCATTCTTGATCCCCCCCTTAATGCTAGTGCCTTCCCTATGTTGATATTTCCTCCAGTTTATCCTACATGTATTTTATTAGTACATAATTGTGTTCATGTTGTCTTCCCATTAGCAGCTGAGCTCCTTAAGAACAGGGATTGTCTCTTGCCTTTCTTTGTATCCCCAGTACTTAGCACAGCCTGTGGCATATAGTAGGTGCTTAATAAGTGCTTAGTGACAGAATGACATAGAAAAGATCCATATCTTTGTAACTTCACTGTCAAGTATGGTGGAGCCATCTGTCTCTCCTGAACTTGCTCATTCATGCTCACGTACCAGAACCTTTCTGTTTACCCAGATTCTCAATCTCTTTGTCTCTTTTCCTCTTTTCTCAACCCTCTTTCTCAGTCATCAGTCAGCATATCTTGTTGCTTTACCTTCACAAATACTACTTTTGTTCATCCTAAATCTCCCTAGTTCTATAGCCCTAACGCTCGTTCAGGGTCTTCTGGCCTCTTTTCTGGATAGTTGTTGCTGTAGCCTCCTAATTGTTCCTTATGCTTTCAGTCTCCCTTTCCCAATCCATCCTTCACAGATGCCAGATAGGAATTCCTAAAACGAAAGATCTGACAGCATCAATTCTTACTCCAAAACTCTTATATTTATTCACTGTTGTTCAGTCATGTCTGAGTCTTTGTTGACCCCATTTGGAGTTTTCTTGGTAAAGATACTGGAGTGGTTTGCCATTCCTTCTCCAACTCGTTTTACAGACGAGGAAACTAAGGCAAACAGTGTTAAATGACTGAGGAAATATCTGAGGCTGGATTTGAATTCAGATCTTCCTGATTTCTCTGTCCACCGCACTGCCTTGCTGAGTAGATCCCTATTGCCCCTAGAATAAAATATAAAATCGTCAGCCTGGCATTGAAAGCTCTCCAAAATCAGGTTCCCACCTACCTTTCCAGTTTTATTTTATTAATCTTCTTCATCCCATCTTTTTTTAGTCTAACTAGCCTCCTACATAGTATAGTTCCCATGCATCACACCTTTTTCCATGCTTTGGCACTAGTATAATTCTCTCTGCACCCCCAGTTAATTATTAGTGTTCTCTCTTCCTTTCTTATTTTCTCTTCTCTCTCTAAATTTCTTAGTATTTTCTTTATATTGATTTAGTTGTATGCATGTTGGTTTCCCTCAGTAGAATAGAAGGTCTTTTAGGGCAGGGTTTTTGTATCCTAAGTACTTTCACATTTAGTAGGCTTTTAATAAATGTTGGTTGACTTAAATAAAAATTTAGTCTTAGATCAGCTACTGGAGGAACTGGAAATGACATTGCAGAAAACAAAAAAGAGATACAGTTCATATACATGGGTTGTTCATGCTGGAGGTAACTCAATTGGAGGGCATGTGGGTGTGGGAGGGAGGGGAGGATATTTAAGATTTTCTTTTTTTTTTTTAAGATTTTCTTGTTACTAAAGAAAACGAGCCATGAGAATTTCAATAACTAGACTCATCTGTCTACTTTCTATGCAAAATTTTTAATAGAATAGGCCATACATATTTCAAAGGTACTGACTGAAAGGTGTAGAGAACACAAGATACCACTGTACTTACTGTTAATTGACTGTAAAAAGTATGTGATTCGATAGAGTAAAACCACTACCTTAAAGACTAGTTTTCAACAAAGTGTCTCCCATTTATGTCAGAATCATACAAAATGTTAACATGAAAAATGTCAAACTCTCTCAATTGTTAATGTCAATTGAGGCATAAAACTGAGAGATGGAATACCCAACAGAGGTGAACACTACTGTCATGGAGATGGTCCAGCTCAGAGTCTAGGTTGAAGGATTCCCTCCCTGAAGAGTGTCAAGTCTCCTAAGGTGATTCTGTTTAGGAATGACACCATATTGATTGCATCAAAGCCAGAACATGCAGAAATTCCTAAACAAAACCCGAGATTTTGGCCTAACTACACACATAAGAATTTCTAAGTGGATTTAGAGTGTTCATTGTCCACTGTGCAACCTGTGGTGTCCCTCACACAGTACTGGTATGGGATACAGGCACTGCAGAGGGAGGGTGAACTGGGTCCATGGTCGGAGAGGAGAAACATGATGAGGGAGAAGGAGCAGAAGTGTGGGCTGGATTGTCAGGTAGCAGTTTCTACCTGTCACATCTTCTTTGGGGAATTTCCCAGTTTTTTAAAGAATTTCAAACCTGTCCTAGAAACAAAGGCCTCCCTTTTTAATGTCAGTTTTCTTCTAGCTCCCTCAGTTCCCAATTTTCATACACACCCCTCTCTCTAGCCCTTTCCCCACCCATTGTGGATTGAAGATATATAATACATATGAAATCCTGCAAAACATTTCCACATTAGATATGTCATAGGGGGAAGAAAGCAAGAAAACTAAAGAAGAAAATACTCTTTAGTTTGTACTCAGAGTCCATAGTTCTCTCTCTAGAATACTTTGGAACTCTCATGGATCTTTGTATTGATCACAGTTAGCTCCTTGTTTTGTAAAGACTTAGGTGAATCACGTACTGAGGTTGGGAATCAGGATCCTATGGCTCTGATGTCAGACTCAAATAGAAATGCAGCCCTCAAGGCTGCATAGTGACTTAGAAAATCACACATTAACATTAGCTAGGTTGGTATTTTTTTTAATTTGTTAAACATTTCCTAATTGCTTTTTAATATAATTTGACTACACCAGAGTTTTCATCCTCTGCCCTATAGCAACTTGATGTCCCATTCTATTACTCTTTTGTTTTTATCTTAAAATCTGTGGAAGAAAATAATTACCTATTTGTAAATATTTAGACTGATTTCTAGATCTAAAGCAAACTGTCTTCAACTAGGAAATACTCTGTTATAATCGAAAGAATCGTAGATTAGTAGATTTAGAATCAGAGGACCTTGTTTGAATCATAGCTCTTCCGTTTGCTACCTTTATCATTTTAGATAAGTCAGTTAACCTCTCCAAACACGTTTGCTCATCTTTAAAATAAAAGATGTTGGATTTGATCTCTAAAGTCCTTTCTACCTTTAAATTCTATGATATGATTTCTGTGGCTTTTAAATAGAAGTCTAATTACATGTGAGTAATCTTCTTTATTCATACTAGACTTTAGCTTTTCTCCTTCATTATGGCCTGGTGATGTTAATGACTTTGTAGGGGGTTGTTGGACTTCTCAGATGAAGCTGGTTAGAAGGACCAGAATTTCTTTAAAATGGTCTTAAAAGGAATTTTGTTATAGGAACAATTGGGATCCAAGAAGACAGCGACAGTTGTCCCTGAGTTCTGCAGACAGTGCTGATGTCAAGCATACCCTGGATGAAGGAAAGAACTGGGGTGAATCTATGGGCATATCTCGGGCCATCCGTAAGGTGCTAGAGCCTCAACCACCTTCTAGGAAGCTGAATAGTTGGACCCCAACCCCTGATTATCAGGTATGTTGGATGTATGTGAGGTCTATGCCTTAGCATTCAGGTGGAAAAATATAAAGTTCCATTGATTAGGACAAGAATCATAGTTTACCACATTGGTAGTCCCAAGACAATAACTAAACAGGGCATTTAACTAATCATAGGGTATAGTATTTCCACTGAATTCTATATGTATGTCCCTAAAAAGTATATAAATTGTATCATTTTTTTATGTCCCTGGGAAATGGCTATTTAAAAGAATCCTGTTGTAAATATTTTTATAAAATGGATAATTGTGGCTTATTTTATCCTATGTTTAAGTCTAGATTTGATTATATTTTATTAGCTTCAAATGAGTGGCTCATTAACAATTTGAATATAAGGCATATAAGAGAAGGTTTATATTTAACCTGCAGTATTCTGTGAATCATAATAACTACTGTTGCTTTAACATTTTCAGTATGGCTTTACATGTATCCTTGGAGCTTTATAAAAACCCTCGGAGTTAGGTATTGTCCTCATTTTATAGATTAAATGGAATAGGTATCTTTTAGGTAATTAATATGACCATTCAAGTAATACTTCTTTTTTTTCCCACTAGAATAGGGACTGGGCCTGTGATTTCATGTATAGTGAACTTCTGAGGAAGGAAATTCCTTCTTTTTTTTTTGGAGGGAGGACAAGGCAGGGCAATTGGGGTTGAGTAATTTGTCCAAGATCACACAGTTAATAAGTGTGCCAAGTGTGTCTGAGGTCGGATATGACCTCAGGTCCTCCTGACTCCAGGGCCGGTGCCCTACTCACTGTACCACCTAGCTGCCCCTCAAGTAATACTTCTTGCCAAATCTGTGATGTGGTGAATATCTCAGTCCAGGTATTGTCAGAATATGCAAAATAATAACCATTTTTTCTTTGTATTGTGAGCCCTGATGGGTCAGTAAATTGCCCTTCACCGACTAAACTTTGTAACCCATTTGCAATCCAGCATCTTCAAAGGGAAATCTTCAGGTTTTCCTATTTTATCTTCAGTACTCAAAGTAATTATCATAGTTTGGTGAGGGTTGCAGTTTCTTTTGATAAATTAGGTAGGAATCACTTTAATTTTTGTATGAATGAAAATGAATTTTATCATTTCACTATGGAGTTGTATACTTGGAGGATTATCCATTTTTTAAAGGGCTGGAGGAATTGAGTAGTTACTTAAAGAGTGGTGAAGGTGTGGAACCATGGCCCTGTGCTCTAGTAGTCTAAGCCTACTGATGTCTGGATTTGTGACCTGTGGCTCTTTTTGCCTTGGAAAGTGACTTGGGAAGCATAGGGCACAACCTTTGTTGGGCTAAGACTTGTGATTTCTGTTGTCTTTTGAAGTGGTATCTCATCATAGGTTCTCTTGTTTTGGTAGAAGCCTTCAATAAATAACATGCTTCGGCAACAGTCTGTGGAAGACAAAGAGGACAAGCTGCCCCCACGGCAGAAGTTTGTACCCTCGGAAATCTCTGAGGCTGTGGAGAGAGCCCGAAGACGCCGGGAGGAAGAGGAGCGTCGAGCTCGGGAGGAGAGATTGGCTGCCTGTGCTGCCAAGCTCAAACAGTTAGATCAGAAGTGCAAGCAAGCCCAAAAGGCCAGTGAAGCACAGAAACACCCAGACAGTGAAGCCCCCCGATCCCCAGCCACGGAGAAAAGTCCCCCGCAGGAGAATGGCCAGGCTTTCCACAAAGGTACGAACTGTTGTTCCTCAGGTATGTAACTCCAAACAGCCTCATCACTCATCGGGTAAATCCATGGGGTTGGCAAATGATATAATACTTTTATAATTACATAGCAACATTCTGTGACAACCCTGGAGTGTATTATAAGCACTACCTTTGTGTCATAACATTGTTTCAACAAAGTTTGGGTGAAGTTTAGCTAAGGCTTATTTTCTGGTGGCTTTTTTTTAAATTGGAAAAACCATTGGCCTGAGAATTAAACTTGCTTAGAGTTGCGTGGCTTATTAGTAGAGATAGGCAAAATTGAGACTTGCTCTTTGATTTGATGCCGCTGCTCTGACCAGGCTGGGAATTTTCTCTGTGTGTCCTTTGGCTCTGAAGGTAGCTGCTTTGTTTTTGGAAGAGGATTGTTCCTTAGCAATCACTGTCTATAGCTGGAGCAAAGGGAAAGGCATTTTAGGGGCCAAATGAGTGTTGTTTAGTCCTGAACCTAAAAGCTGAAAGATTATGTGAGTACTCTTGTGCAGTTAAGTTCTTCCTAATTTATTAAAGTCATGTGTCATAAAATTTCTTTCTTCCCTTAATGACCTCAGCTAAAAAGAGGGAACAATGTATGAGGACAACACAATGTGAATGTTGAAGGATGATGCCTGGTGTCCCATTTTCAGTGCTTTTGTGAAGTGATGGTATATATTCCTTCTATGTTTTGCTCTACAGCAACACCTGAGTTACATGCCCAGGAATCTCCTGCTACTTATAATGAAGAAGAGTCAGCTATCCCTCATGCTGTGACCCAGAGCAGCAGTGATGAGGAGCTCAGAGAATCTGCATCTCCTGCACAAGAATTCAACAAATACCAAAAATCACTTCCCCCTAGATTTCAACGCCAACAACAACAGCAACAGGTAAAGACAGTAAATGTTTAAAAGGATCCTCCAAAACAAAACAAAGTGGTGATTTAACTTTATCCTTGCCAATCAGTAATTTTAAGAGTTGGGCAATTAAAATGGGGACATTGGTAGCTCATTCTATAGCTATTACTTATTAAAAACAAGGAAGACTTTTTTTTTTAAGTTTTTCCACACTTTTATTTTTTTTTGTTTTTTTTTTTTTTGTTTTTTTTTTTTGCAGTAATGTTGTCCTTGTATAAATTATTCTCCTGATCCTGCTCACTTTGCTTTTTGGCAGATCATTTTTATTATTATTATTTATTTCTTTAATATTTTAATTTTCTGCATTGATTTCCACAGGAGTTTCTGACCCCCACTCCAAGATGGCATATATTCTGTTTGCCCCATTCCCCAATCCTCCCTTCCTTCTGTCACCCCACTCCCCCCATCCCCTTTTCCCTTACTTTCTTGTAGGGCAAGATAGATTTCTATGCCCCATTGCCTGTATATCTTATTTTTTAGTTGCATGCAAAACAACTTTTTATTTTTGAACATTTGCTTTTAAAACTTTGAGTTACAAATTCTTTCCCCTCTTCCCTCCCCCACCCACCCTCCCTAAGAAGGCAAGCAATTCAACATAGGCCGCATGTGTATCATTATGCAAAACCCTTCCACAATACTCAAGTATTATGAAAGACTGACTATATTTTACTCCTTCCTATCCTATCCCCCTTTATTCAATTTTCAACCTTGACCCTGTCCCTTTTCAAAAATGTGTGCTTTTGATTACCTCCTTCCCCTATCTGCCCTCCCTTCTGTTGTCCCCTCTTTTTTATCTCCTTCCTCCTTCTTTTCTGGATCTGTTTTCCAGGTCAGTGTTTTTTCCAATGAGGTATTTCACATTGTCTTCCATTTTTCATTCCTTTGGTTCTGTTTTATCATATCTTGATTTCTCATAGTCATTAGCTTCCACTTGCTCCAATCTAATTTTTAAGGTAGTATTTTCTTCAGTGGTCTTTTGGACCTCCTTTTCCATTTGGGTAAGTCTGCGTTTCAAGGCAGAATTTTCTCCTCTTTGGATTTTTGGAGCTCTTTTGCCATTTGAGTTAGTCTGTTTTTTAAGGTGTTATTTTCTTCAGTATGTTTTTGGGTCTCCTTTAGCAAGTCATTGACTTGTTTTTCATGGTTTTCTTGCATCACTCTCATTTCTCTTCCCAGTTTTTCCTCTACTTCCCTAACTTGCTTTTCCAAATCCTTTTTGAGCTCTTCCATGGCCTGAGACCAGTTCATGTTTTTCTTGGAGGCTTTTGATGTAGGCTCTTTGACTTTGTTGACCTCTTCTGGCTGTATGTTTTGGTCTTCTTTGTCACCAAAGAAAGATTCTAAAGTCTGAGTCTGAATCTGAGACCATTTTAGCTGCCTGTTCATGTTCCCAGCCAACTACTTGACCCTTGAGCTTTTTGTTGGGGTATGACTGCTTATAGAGTATAGAGGCTTGAGGGGCTGCGCTGTTGTTTTCAGAGCTATTTCTACACAGCAAGCTCTGCCATAGCAGCACTACTCCTCCCCCAAGAACCACCAACCTGGACCGTGACTCAGATCTAAGCAGGCTCTGCACTCCTGCTCTGATCCACCACTTAATTCCTCCCACCAGGTGGGCCTGGGACTGGAAGCAACTACACCTGTAACTCTGGAAGCAGCCTCAGAGCTGCACCACCTCTGCTGCCCCTGGGTGGTGGCTGACCAGGAACTCCTTTCACTCCGACCCTGCAGCTTTTCCCACTAACCTTCTCTGTTGTCTTTGGTGTTTGTGGGTTGAGAAGTCTGGTAACTGCCATACCCACTGATTCAGGGTGCTACGGCCTGTTCCGCCTGGCTCCCAGTCTGGTTGGTCCAGGCGCGGCCTAGGCTGGGCTCTGCTCCGCTCCACTTCCAGCACGGTGAGATAGACCTTACCCAGCAACTTTCCAGGCTGTCCTGGGCTGGAGCCCTGCTTCCCTCTGCTATTTTGTGGGTTCTACAGTTCTAGAATTTGTTGAGAGCTATTTTTATAGGTGTTTGGAGGGTTCTGGGGGAGAGCTTTAGGCAAGTCCCTTCTTTCTAGCTGCCATCTTGGCTCCACCCCCAGGAAGACTCTTTGTTTCTAGAAAGAAACTCTTGGTCTTTCTTTTGTTTTCCTGGTAGTTACAAGGCAATGTACTTGGCTAGCAGTATATAAATCAGTGTACTTTAGGCCCTGAAGAACACTTCTTGTGTCAAAGTAGCATCCTTTGGGTGACTAAAGCTCCATGTTAGGAATGCCTTGGATCTTTTGGTCATCACTGTCTCCACTTCCCTTTAGTGTCCACACCCCAAACTATACTCCATTCTGCTTGGAAGTTTTTAGGACTCTTGGAGTAACCATAGAACTTTAAACCCAAAGGCTTCGGGAGCTTCCAGATGAACCCTATGCTTTCTACAGGAACAGTTAACTTCTTGGGCTTTTTTTTTTTTTTGTGCTTTTCTTAGACTGGGAATTTAGTAAGGCACATTCATGAAGTAAGGTGTCTCAGTACTGATGGAAGTATTTTGGATAACTTCATTTAAATAGCACATTAGTAACAGTGACTGAAGTTAACTCTTAACTGAGAGGTGGAATGGACCAGCACCAGGCTGAAAGTGCTAAACAGGCAAACTAGAAGAAACCAGTAGACAAGCTGTGTGCTCGGCTCCTCCGCTGACAGTTGAGGTTTGAACATGAGGACCTCTGCTGAGTTCTCATGTCTTGCTTCTATTTTTGAAAGAAGGAAAATAGCCATCATGTTTCTCCTACAGATATTTCATTAACCAGTTGCCAAATTGCCCTAGAGAGTAGATTTTGCTAGAGCATCCAGGATCTTTTGATATGCTACATTTATTGAGTATTTGCAGGATACACTATTTATGCATATTGACCCTCAGCCAGCTTCTTTTCCATATGGAATCTACTGTACCCTCACAGAATATTAGCAGGCAGATTAGATGGCCTTTTCTGTTTTTACTTGAGGAGGTTTATGTTGAATAATGTTGCATTAACATGTGTCCTACTAGCAAGGATATGTGTGTTGAATTGATTTTTTTCAACAAAACCATTAAACTGTTGGGCTTATGGAACAAAGTAGGGTAAGGGAGAAGTAAGCTCTCTCTAGGGTAAATTCCTTGATTTTTCACTTTACATTGATTTTGTAGAAAGGATGGATAGTGATCAGTTCCAGACATTAGATTGCATTGAATAGAAACTACCTGTGTTGTACTGCAGCAAAATGTCTATTTCGATGGTTTGATGACATAAAGTAATTTTCACTTTGGGAAGTTTTTATGTCCAAATAAATTGTGACCAGATACAAGAGCCTGAGGCCAAGTCCATAAAGGCTAGCGCTCCTGGGTTTCGGTTCTCCAGTAGTTATTTCCTGCTTTTATTTTCCTGTTCCATATGAGATGCTGCTTTGTTTAGTTCTTAATCTCTCAAAACTGTGGCATCTGTTTGATCAAAGCTGGAAGAACATGCCTGTGGGTGGGTGCTTCCAGTTTCTGATGTCTTGTACCTTACCAAATCCATTCTCCATCTTGATTAGGAACAGCTGTACAAGTTGCAGCACTGGCAGCAGCAGCAGCAGGTCTATCCTCCACCTTCCCATTCCCACCCTCAGCGTACCTTTTACCCACATCACCCTCAGATGTTGGGATTTGATCCTCGTTGGATGATGATGCCCCCTTACATGGATCCACGAATACCTCCAGCTCGAACCCCTGTTGACTTTTATCCTTCAGCTCTACATCCTTCAGGTAAGAGCTTTCCAATTGTGAGCTAACCCAGTATTATTCAACTGGCCAGATTCTTTTAGCATTTTAAAAAAGTAACATTCTCCCCTTGTTCACCTGTAGGTTTTAAGTGTGGGGCAGGAGGGGGTAGGAGTGGGACACAAGTTTATATTCCTAGAACTTCTTTTTACATATGTTCTTAGAACTAAAAGACCTTTGAAGGTTGTCTTGTCTGACCCAAATCTGACTAATGAGGAACTTCAGCTCCCACAAAGTTAAATGATATAACCAAAATTGATCAGTGTATTTCATCTTAATCCATGATTTTATCTTAATTTACTTAGGTAGAGTAACAAAAAAATCTCATCTTTTCTTTCTCCCTGCTAATTTCCTGAAGCTATGGAAGCCTTGTGACTAATTGAAGCTCCTGCAAGTTTCTAGAACCTTTTACCTTTGTGACAAACAATGGCTAGATATAGAGCCTGTGAAATATCAAAATGGCATATAGTTTACCCTGGGCAGGCTTCTGAGACCTTAATTCATTTTCCTTAGCTTTATAGTAGCAAAAGACCCCTAATATGGGACTTTACTATAGTTCTCCATCATAAAGCCATCTCATTTCTTTAAAAGTTATTTCTGATGTATTACAGATATAAGCTTTGTAGATTGGTAACTGATGAGTGGCAACATTCCAGTTCATTTTCCCATTTTTCTGTTTCTTGAATGTTCTCTCCAGTCAGCTCATAGGTTTCCATATCCACCTCCTTTTTCTGCTTTAGGGAAAAGATTGCACTGTTCCCCACTGTGCAGCTGGATTCTTAATAAGATTATAGTTATCAGTTCTTTGCTATCTTTAGGAATGATGAAACCAATGATGCCACAGGACTCCATCAGTGGGACTGGCTGTCACTCTGAGGAACAGAACTGTCCACCCCCAGTCCAAGAAAGGAAATCGACTTCAATGGAGCCTGCTCCTGTGTGGAGCCAAGAGAGCTATGTGACAATTCAAAACAAAGGGTACTCTCTCCCAAACCCAAAGCAAAATGACCCAGCTTTGACAGTTGAAGGAGTACATGCCAGGTGAGAGGACATGTGATGCTACTGACCTATGACTGATTAATTGAGGAGGAGTCTACAAGTCCCTGCTTACAAGATGAAAGTGAGGGTTCAGTGAAAGAGATGCTAGTTAGGTGAAGGGGTACATTAGACCTCTTTATGTGCACTTAGGAGAAAAAGGGTGAGACAGGGCTTTTGGACATGTGCATTTTTCTTTGGATGCTTCTTTGTGAGAAAGTTCAAACTGCTGGCAGAATTGAAAGCCAATAAAGAATTCTTGATAACTAAAGTGAAGCAGTAATAGGTACTGCCTTATTCTCATGCAATAGAACGTCAAGACCTTCTTTTCACAGTGGGTGGGTCAAGGCTGCTAGTTGTTAAAGTAGAGGAAATTAATGCTGATTACCTAGTGGACTCAGAATTCAGCATACCATTGCTTTCCCCCAAGTTCATTCTGTTTCCAGGATGATATATTGTGTATCCCAGGGTTATGAATTCCTCAGTGTTGTGTACTCTAAAGACAGTGACAGACAAATTAGTCAGACAGTCTGACTTGTGGGTTTGTGATTGCTTTTTTTAAAGATAGAGAATTATCTTGATGCTTGAAATTTAAAACACCCAACTTTTTCCCTCCTGAAGCCAGATTCGAATCACATTTACTTTTTTTTTTTTCTGGTTCCTTTTCAGGAATGAAAGCTCTTACTCTCCCTCAGCTGGAAGGTCAGGAGGTATAAGTGCCCAGCACGATCTCTTTGAGGAGAGAGGGGATGAGTACTTGAATGCTTTCGACAAGAAGGCCCAAACAGACTTTGACAGCTGTCTCTCATCACAAAGAATAAGCCAGGAGCTTTTATTTTCACCCCAGGAAAATGTGCAGGAGGTAGTTGCTTCTGGGGTTCACCACACAAACCTCAGGTGCTCCCCCTTAGAGTCTGACTTTGTCCCAGGTGATAAAAAACCAGAATATAGCAACTGGGATGTTGGACATCAGCAGAAGCCCCATGACACAGCTAACAATCTAGAAGAAGAGGCTCCTAAGGAGGAGCAGTCCTTCAGCTCTGACCCATGGAAAAAGGAGGGGAGTGTCTGCAAACAGCCTGCCTCAGAGACAGAATGGGTCCCTGAGAACCGAAACACTAACAACCAGCAACAGGAACAAATCGGGAGGACCCGGAGATCTGGTCCTATTAAGAAACCGGTCTTGAAGGCTCTCAAGGTTGAAGAAAAGGAAAAGGAACTGGAAAAAATTAAGCAGGAAGTGGGGGAAGATAAATTCCATCTAGCCAAAGAGAAGGAGCCACTCAAAGCTGAGAATGATGGGACTGATGAGGGAAACCCTACATCGGTCAACTCTTCACATTCCCTGCTGGCTCAGAAGGGCTCCTCCCAAACTAGCACCGGCCATGAGACTGAGAAGTTGGAGGAAGAAGAGAAACCTGATAAGGCCTGGGAGACCAAGGTGTCAAGGGAGTCCAATGATCTTCCTCCAACAAAGAGGAATAATTGGATTTTTATAGATGAAGAACAAGCCTTTGGAGGCCGAGGTCAGAATAGAGGCCGTGGCAGAGGTTTCAGAGAATTCACTTTCCGAGGTCGGGGTACTGGTGGAAGTAGTGGCAGTGTTTGTGGTAGTGGTGGTATCATTGGTGGGAGAGGAATATATAATAACCAAAGAAGTACCCGAGGGAGGAGTCTCCGTGAGTTCAATCAATCTGAAGACTTCCCTAGAGGCAAACCCCGACGCAGAATTGCCAGTGAGACTCACAGTGAGGGCTCTGAATATGAAGAACTTCCTAAACGGCGCCGTCAGAGGGGATCAGATAATGGGAATGAAGGCTCCCATCTGGAAAGAGAGGAGAGTGAGCTGAAGAAAGGTGATTACAAAGATTCCTGGCGATCTAACAAGATCTATTCAGATGACCACGGTAGTCTGGATGCTAAGAACAGAGCCCCTCGAGCTTTTGGCCGAGCGCTACCCCCAAGGCTGAGTAACTCTGGGTATGGAAGGAGAAGCTTTGTGCCAAAGGAATCATCCCATTGGCAGGGCAAAAATACTGGAGGCTCTTGGCAAGAATACAACAATGGTATGTCTTCAGATACTTTTGGGGCTCGACGACAAACAGATCGAGACTATATCCAAGATAATTACAAACATTCTGATTCATTCAGTGGAAGAGGCTTTGAAGACAGTCGCCTGGATGATAAGAGATCCTTTTTCCAGGATGATTATGCAGATTCTGAAAATGTGGAAAACCGGCCCTTCCGGAGACGGCGGCCCCCCAGGCAAGACAAACCTCCTCGATTTAGGCGCCTCCGACAAGAACGAGAGTCCTTAGGCCAGTGGGGTACAGATGAGGGATCAAACTTACTTTCTTCTGGTCAATGGCCAGGAAGACCAAAGTTGGTTCTGGCAGAGAAAAGCAACCTATCCGGCCGGAGAACCCCTGAACTCTCCTACCAGAATTCTTCTGATCATGCCAACGAAGAGTGGGAGACAGCATCTGAGAGCAGTGACTTCAGTGAAAGGCGTGAGCGGCGGGAAGGTGGAACAACTGAGGCTGATCCCCAGCTGGATAGTAGCTTGTCTGGGACCAGTTTGGGTGAAAAGAGAGAGTTGGCCAAACGGAGCTTCTCTAGCCAGAGACCCCTAGTGGACAGGCAGAGCCGCAAGATGGAACCTGGAGGGTTTGGAGAGAAATCTGTAAGACAAGGAAGCAACGGATCTGCTACCCGCTATGAGACCCAACAGAATGGGACACCTTTGAAAGCCAAAAGGTAACGACACAAAATCCCTGTTTGTTTTTTCATTTTTTTAAAATACAAAGAAACACGTAGAGCTTCATACATAAAGGTAGATATATATCTCTCTCTGTCACATATCTGACACATGTGTCAGATGCTCCCTCAGTCTAAAGTTGCATACCAGAAAGGTTAACTGCTGAGATCACTGTTAATGGTGTTTTTTTCTCCATCAACCATAAGCAATGATGTTTTCTGTTGTTATTGTTGTGACTTTAAAGCACACACACACACACACACACACACACACACACACACACACACACACGTATCTTCTTGTGGCTCTGAAGATAAAAGTAAAGGACTGCCTTACATCTGGCCTGTATACTAGAAAGTCTAGCATCCTTCATGGTTTCATAAGCCCTGCCCAGGGGATCACTGCAAGGAAAGCAATTTTTCTTTGCAACAAGATAATAAACAATAACTCGTTTACCAGATTACTCTACTCAAAGCTTCTCTGGTCAGCAACCCTGTCCGGGGAGATTTGTAGCATTCTGGCTACACTGAGTCAGCTTTTCTAGGAGTCCTGCATCCCAACAGTAGGAAGGCAGGCAATTCTCCTTCTGGAATGTTAACTCGGTGCAGCAAGGGACAAGCGATGATGGAAATAATTGTCAGAATTTGTCTCCACTGTTGCTTGATAGCGTGGACTGCCTAAAGCTGTACACGCATATCTCTGATAGAAACTTTGAAGTGGATATTCTCTTCTCAGTCACTACTGTTCCCTTGGGAGAACCTACAGGCTACTCTTGGCTTGGAAAGATATGGACTGCTTGATTGTTGGTTTCCCTTAAGTCCTCTGTCTTCATAGGACTGAAGAAATGAATACTCTTGAGGTCTGGGCAGTAACAATTAATTTAGATGCTAGAGCGGAGTTTATGTTCTCAAATATTGGTCTTTTCTAGCTTTAAATGCCCTCAGCTAATGATGTTTAGAAGAACTTGTGCTCTCTGCGCCTTTCCTGTTATTTCCATATGGTTCTACTCGAGGGAAGAGCCAAAAATAGATTATGGGTAGAATTGTAAAATGTGTTTAGGAAGGGCATTTAGCCATGTTGCAAAAGAACACAGACCGAAAAAAAAACAGTAAAAAAAGTCTGCTTCAATCTGCATTCAGACCACTCCATCAGTTAGCTCATAAAATCTGTAAATGAAACTACAAGGAAAAGCAAGAACATGGCCTGCATTGATTAGAAAGAGCTCTGATATGGCTGTGTGTGTGTGTGTGTGTGTGTGTGTGTGTGTACTGAGAGTGCGCATACATGCACGTACACTAAGGTTATTTGTTTTCTCTGTTGGCATATGGCTTATCTGAGTTTAATCATACTTGCTTCCTTTTTCAGGTCTCCAGAAGAGGCTTTACCTGGAGGTGTTGGCAACTCTAACAGTGGGAGCAGTCATTCCACGTACAGTCTGGAGCGAGTTGCCCACACCAACTCTGACATCACTGAATCACCAGTGAAGAAGCCAGAGAAAGAATCCAAGTTGGCTGTTCAAAGGGCAGGAGAGAAAGGAGAGGCCCTTCCACAGTTTGACTTAAGTTATGGAAGTGAGTTTCTGATAAGTCTTTGGAAATTAGGGAGTACAGAGAAGATGCAGCAAAAAGGAAGCAAGAACCAGGAACTTTTTTATCATTAATTTGCTAGTCTATCCCTTCACCTAATGGAAGACTTCATTTTTCAGTTAGTATTGGATGTGGGAGATGAGTAGGGTGTTATCTCTTTGATATAGCAAGGATAAATGTCAGGTGGTCTCTGCCTAGATAGTAAAAGGACTGCTCTTTGATACAGTTGGGTTAGTACCTGTACTACAGACAAAGTGAGCTCTTAGCAACCTAAAGAGAGTAACCTAATGTTCTGAGATTAGGGTATTCTCATAAATCATGATACTTATTGACTTTAATGGAAAAAAAATTTTTCTCCTTCTTATAAAACCGCCACTCAGATACTATCATAGACAATCGGGTTTCAAACCCTGGAGAAGAAAATGAAGTGGGTTCCATGGTGAGTGAAGGCTTCATTGAGGTTTTAACTAAAAAGCAACGTCGTCTGATGGAGGAAGAGCGGAGGAAGAAAGAGCAAGCTGTCCAGGTGAGTAGAGCTAGGAAGGTAGGAAGAGGGAAGACAAGTAGTTTGATACTAAAGAGAGCAGGGAGTAAACGGTAAGATTGCTTCCCTACTCCAGGGGCTACAAAACCATCTTGCTTCACTCAGTTTCCAAAAACAAACGTGTAAGAAAGCACAGGTAATACTAATAGGTATATGCAAAAATGCCGGGGAGTTTTGTGTGTATACTCAGTTTCTTTAACTTGTCTAAGATTTTTCCTTTCTTACCTAGATAGAGAGTCTGATAGCATGAATGCAGTTGTTTTTTCATAGTTTTATGTTTTTTAATCTTTAAAAAATGATTTAATATTTTATTTCCCCCCAATTACACACAAAAATAATCTTTAACATTTGCTGCTTTTTTCAAAATTTGAGTTCCAAATTCTCTCCCTCCTTCCCCTCTCCTCCTCCCCCCCATTGAGAAGGCAAGCAATTTGATATAGGTTATACATGTGCAGGCACACAAAACATATTTCCATGTTAGTCATGTTGTGAAAGAAAACACAAGACAAAAAAAAAGATAAAGCAAAGAAAAAGTATGCTTTAATCTGCATTCATATGCCATCAGTTCTTTCTCTGGAAATGGATAACACTTTTCATCATAAGTCCTCATGAATGCAGTTGTACTGCTTGTTTCCAGGTTAGACTTTTGATGAAGTCTTATGAAAAGGAGGGAAGCAGGACCAGAGTGAGGTACGTAGAGAGACAAAATCTGGAGCCTCTGAGCAATCTCAAAGTCCGAGTTGAGTGTCTGGTGATTGAATTGGCAGGAAGGTCTTGAATTTTGTATTTTGGGATAGTGTTTAGGCTAATTATCTTTTAACTCTTTCCTCAGGTGCCTACCAAAGGCCGTGCTCTATCATCACGAATTCCTCCTCGCTTTGCTAAGAAGCACAATAACCTATGCTTAGAGCAAGGGGATGGAGCAGTGCCCAGCAGCAGCCTGGGAACAGAAATCTGGGAGAGTAACACCCAAGGTGAGCTCAGGAGGTCACCCAGTTGGGCCATGTCTTACCTTTCCTCCTGCCTGCATGTGGGTAGAATTTGGACAGCTAGTGGTAACAGAGGAAGTCCTGATGAAGCCTAAGTTTAGAAATCTTTTTCTACATGGAAAGATGATGTGTATGATTCATGAGTCCTCAGTATTAGGATATCTGAAGGGAATATGCATATATATATGCATATGTTTGTGTATATATATGTATATATATGTGAGTGTGTATGTATGTATATGTGTGTGTGTGTGTGTATATATACACAAACAGAGAGAGAGGGCACAGGGTGAGGTGAAGATGAAGGGAAGATATCTAAAAGAAATAAAATCAAATTAAGGGATGAGAGAGGAATATATTGAGAGAGGGAGATAGGGAGAGATAGAATGGGGTAAATTATCTCGCATAAAAGTGGCAAGAAAAAGCAGTTCTGTAGGAAGGGAAGAGAAGTCAGATGACGGGGGAATGAGTGAATCTTGCTCTCATCAGATTTGACCTGAGGAGGGAATACCATACATACTCAATTGGGTAACTTACCCCACAGGAAAAAAGGAGGAAGAAGAAGATAAAAAAAGGGGGGGATGATAGAAGAGAGGGAAGATGGGGGTGGAGGTAATCAAAAACAAATACTTTCGAAAGGGGACAGGGTCAAGGGAGAAAATTCAATAAAGGGGGATAGGTTAGGAAGGAGCAAAATATAGTGAGTCTTTCACAACATGAGTATTGTGGAAGGGTTATACATAATGATATGCATGTGGCCTATGTTAAATTGCTTGACTTCTTAGGGAGAGTGGGTGGGAAGGGAAGAGGGGAAAGAATTTGGAACTCAAAGTTTTAAAAACAGATATTCAAAAACAAAAAAAAAAGTTTTTGCATGCAACTAGAAAATAAGATACACACGCAACGGGGCGTAGAAATTTATCTTGCCCTACAAGAAAGAAAGGGAAAAGGGGATGGAGGGGAGTGGGGTGACAGAAGGGAGGGCTGACTGGGGAACGGGGCAACCAGAATATATGCCATCTTGGAGTGGGGGGAGGGTAGAAATGGGGAGAAAATTTGTAATTCAAACTCTTGTGAAAATCAATGCTGAAAACTAAATATATTAAATAAATTAAAAAAAAAAAGAAATCCTGCTACATTGGCCATGTTTACAGGGGGCACATAAAAAAGCCAGGTGGAAGTGGGTTAAAAAAAACAACCACCACCTCTGCTTGGCTACTTTGGTTGAACAGTGGCTTATTAAGGACACTTTATTACCTAGAAAAACTCCTCACTGCCTTCAGCATAATGTGTTAGTGATCTTGACAGGATTTCAGCCAGTGACTTTCTCCACTTTCCTTATTTTTTGGGGGAAAATAACAAGGAAGGGAAATACACTACTGTTGTGTGTCAGAGATTCTTGCAGTCTTACACCTTCCAGTATGTCCTTTCCAGCCGTATTCCACTTATGGCAAGCAGTTTCATGTGAAGGCAAACATAAATTCTGCACCTTATTTTAGAAAACAGAGATGTCTAAGCCAATTGTATTTCTGCATATTACTGTTCTATGTTCCTGTTGTAAATCTGAATATCTTAGAATCATAGTTTTAAGCTGGAAAATAATGGATGTCCAAAAAGGCTCTAAGCCATAGGTGGGGAACCTGCAGCTTCGAGGCCACATATGGCCCTCTAGGTCCTCAAGTGCGGCCCTTTGACTGAATCCAAACTTCACAGAACATATCCTCTTAATAAAACTTGGACTCAGTCAAAAGGCTGCACCCGAGGCCACATGTGGCCTCGAGGCCACAGGTTCCCTACCCCTGCCCAACCCTTCATTTTATAGATGGAAGGACTGAGACATAGAGGCCACAAGTGGCAGGGGTAGGACTTGGACCCAAGGCCTTCTAACTCTAAATCCATTGCTCTTTACAATATTCTACACTGCTGCGTGTTGTATTGCTCTGGGGAAAATTCTGTTTCTGAGACATTGTAGAATAACTTTTGATAATGAAAAAAAATTTAAATCCCATTTTTATCCTCTGATACTCTAAATTTTAAAAATATCAATGCAGAGAAGCTAGGTTTATTTTTCTATTTAACATAATTGGTTAAGGGAAAACAATACCAGATTAACTGAATAGCATATACTTTCTATCAAACTTCCTATGCTTCTACAAAAACACATAGCTATATTTGCTTAGACTCTGTCTTGGTAAGGCTCTGAGGAGGTACAAAAACAATAGTTTAGAATGTAGGTGTAAGAACACATTGAGTAATGCACGTGACTGAGGGAAACTGAAAATCGTGTTCTATGGAGCACATCAGTCTCCTGGCTTATCCTTTTATATTTGGATTTCTGTTGAGTTTCTGTGTAATGGAATGTACTTGTGTTAACCTTCTTGAAAGCCTACAAACCCAAGTTCTTCTAGTCTGCTGGCTTATGTTCCCTTACTCCTTTTCCTCTTGCCTCTTAGCTCTTCCAGTTCAGCCTCCCAGCAGCGATTCCTGGAGTAAAGCTGTCAATGCCTTTACCAGTACGGAGTCCAGCTCTACAGAAGTGAGTGGTCCCTTCCTTCCTCATTGTTTGTCAGTGCACTTTTGCGCAGTTGGTATTATAGCTGATTGGGGCTGCTGCTTCTATTCTGCTTGGTAATTCCCCCTGAGCTCTACCACCTGTAAAACTTATGTCCCTTGAAACAGAGGCTGATTCTGGGTTGAATTGAGTTCTGGCAAACTAAAGTTCAGAATTGGCTTTGCAGTCTTAATTTGTGATGCTTCTCATATTAAAGAAGTATTTCCTTGTGGCTACTTATACTGGGAAAGAATAATTATATAAAATAACACGGGTGAGGAGATGAGATTACTGGACATAGCAGTTGCTATCCTTGAGGACACTGGAGTTTCTGGTTTGGGTCATAAGTGAAATGAGTTTGGCAGCCTCAGTTTAGGGACCATCTGGTTACGAAGCTATAGTGGGGTTAGCACATATGGTAATCTTTTTGGTGATGTTGGGTACTAATCGTAGGTCATTTAGAGATCTAGATGGGCAAGAGGTACAGTGAGGTGTTTAGGGTTAATTATAAAGATGTCTCTCCCTTCTGTCCTAATTACAAGTATATACCTTCCCCTTGCATTTTTGCTTTTTAAGTTTGATGGGGTATGAGAGTCTTAACCCATTTTGTGCTTTGTATAGCAGGGTTTTAAAAGCAGCCAGGGAGATAGTGGCATTGACTTGAGTGCAGAATCTCGGGAGTCTTCTGCGACCTCCTCTCAGAGAAGTTCCCCCTATGGCACTCTAAAACCAGAGGAGATGAATGGGCCTGGCTTGGCGGAACCCAAATCTGATTGCCAGAAGGAGCAGGCTCAGAAGCAATCTGAGAAAAAGGTAATCTGCATTTGATAGCCCAATCTGAGAACAAAATGGCCAGTTTGGACATTGGTTTTCCTCGGGGTTGTGTAAAAGCGAGAGTGTTGGCTTTCTTGGTTTTTGTGTCTTAGCCTCTCTGCTTTCCCCTTAAGGATTCAGAACAAGGTTCTGGACAGAACAAGGAGCACAAGCCTGGACCCATCGGCAATGAGCGCTCTCTGAAAAACAGAAAGGGTTCTGAGGGTGGCGAGCGCCTGGAAGGGAATGTCCCACCTGTTAATGGGGTGGAGATTCATGTGGATTCCGTGTTGCCTGTTCCACCCATTGAATTTGGAGTCAATCCTAAAGTGAGGATTTTATTTTTGCTTTTCATTTCTTATTTTGGGATGGGAGTTTGGTAGCTTTTAAACTTGGTACAAGGATAAAACTGGGGATGCTTCTGGAAATTAGAAGGACGGGGTAGTTCAAGATGGGAAGGAGAAAAGATTACAGTCAAGTTTAAATATTATGAATTCTAGGTAGATTTAAATTGCCTGATAGATTTCATTACTGACACAAACCAGGTTCTCAGGATGAATTTAGCACATATTGTGTTTACTGTCTCTATCAGGAAAGCAAATGGGAATGGGAACAGGTGAAAATTCCTAAACTCTATGCCTTCAAGTGTGCCTTTGGAAAACAGGTCATTTTGTTGAGCACAGGGTGAATGTTTGGCTGAATATGTGGCTCTTTGTTTAATGCTTCTTAGTGGATTTTTTGGGTTGCTGAGTTTGGAAATCAGTTATATTTTTAGTGCCCCTAAAGCATGGACCTGGAATGGTCTGAATGGGATGGATATTTCCTTCTTTCAGGACTCTGACTTCAGCTTGCCTCCTGGCTCTGCTTCCAGTACGTCAGCAAACCCAGTTGTCAAACTGCAGGATGCCTTAGCCAGTAACGTAAGTGTAACCTACCTCCTACCTTCTGTTTAGCCCACCTATCATTGTTTGGATGGTAGAAATACAGAAATATTAAAAGCATCTTCATTTTCTTGAGAATTAGCTGACGTGAATTTTCCAACTATTCTTTGTAACAACTGCTTTAGACTGCATCTGTCCTTTTATAAGGGGCCTCTTTAAGCAGTTCCTTTCATAGCAAATGGATTTGGACCACGGAGTAGAGGCAACCCAATTGCTTTGTCCATATTGCTTATTAGTAATTGGCACTTCCATAACTTAGTCATCTGTGAAATCTTCCATTCCTGCCCAAGGACCAGTCTCTGGGTAAATTTCATGTAGGCCAGGCAGTATTGTACTTGCATGTTGAACCCTTTGAGACACTACTCTTCCTTGGAAATTTGAGTCAAATCCAAGCCACTTAAGTCATGAAATGGAGCTTGCGCAGATCTAGAGTGTGGATTGATGAAGTATGCAATGTCATTCCCAAGATCTCCATGGTAGCAAAAGAAAACTTATTTTAACTTTGACTATCAAGGTATTCCATTAGCCACAAGCAGATCAGCTTCTGGGTGTATGTGCCAGAAAGTTAAGACTACTGTTTCACTCAAGCTTTCATCTAATTTCCTCATCTTTTGAGTTCTTTTTTTCCTTTACAGACTTTTTCTTCCATGCTGTACTCATGACTTTCCCTTTTTGCTCTCTCCAGGCAGGGTTAACACAGTCTATTCCCATTCTCCGACGAGATCATCACCTCCAGCGGGGCATCAGTCTGAACCCGATGTCTTTCCCTACAGCTGACCTCACTCTCAAGGTAAGGGCCCTGGTACTGTTTGAATGACTGAAACCTTATTTATTGTAAAGAGGTAGGGAAGACAAATTACCCTGAATAATTGGCCTTCATCCTGGTTTTCCTCTTACACTTGAACCCTCAGAATTTCCCTGAGTAGCTATATATATATGTATATATATATATGTAGCTGCTTTCACTATCTACTGCTATCACTACTAGTAATTTTTATCTCCCCCCCCCTTCCAAAGATGGAGTCTGCGCGCAAGGCTTGGGAGAACTCCCCCAGTTTGCCTGAGCAGAATTCTCCAGGAGGAGCTGGTTCAGGCATCCAGCCTCCTTCCAGTGTTGGAGCTTCCAGTGGGGTCAACTACAGCTCTTTTGGCGGAGTTTCCATGCCACCTATGCCTGTGGCATCTGTAGCACCTTCTTCTATTCCAGGTATCTTGTTCCCATCCCAACCAGGTTTCAAGTGCTCCTTCCAGGTTACCAAGAGAGACCTATGTTGTAGCAACCACCCTTCTTGCCTTCATTTTTTTTTTTGGAGTCTATGTAAATATGAGTTTCTTAAGTCCAGATGGCCATAGATACCTTTATTTTGTGATGAGGCTAACCATCACTTGCTTACTACTGCCTTTCCAAAGGCAATTTTGAGAAATGTGGTCCTAGGTCATTTGTGTTAAAGTTCTACATATTGGTGTCCCAGAAAAGCAGCTTTCTGTGAATACAGATTATAGGAGTTTTGAGTCCCCCAGCTCACCCTGCTCCCCACCAGCATTGAGTCTCTGTGATGTGTTCCAGTAGATCCTTCTGACCCTTCACTGTGTACTCAATAAAAGGGGAATGAAGAGACAGTACCTGAGAGACTTAAGGCTGCTTTTACTTCCATTCTACCGTCTTCACCTGACATTGTTTAGACTCCTAAAGTCTGATCAAAATGAGGACTAAGAAAGCAGGAAGGCTGTGGTTGAGTTCAGTCTTCTCTCCTCTGTGACATTTAGGTCTGCCACCTCAAGTCCTAGTGCCTTAGACCAAGTCTTCTTGTTATGCATATTAGCTCAAATAGCTCCTTGAAGCCTTCTTCAGATACCAGAATCTAAAATACAAATATCCACCTATAGTTGGCAAGTTGGCTTGTTGTGATGCCTGGCCTGGCCTGGCATCTTATCTGCAGCATGAATGTTTTCAAACCGATAATATTGGTGTAATGCTTTAGAGTATACAAAGTACTTTATATATATATATATGTGCATTAACTGACTTGAGAAAAAGGGTGATGAATTTTGTAGGTGCCCAGTCACCTTTTTGTTCCTACTTTGTAAGTGTCTAATTGGGATTGCCTAAAATGGGAAGACTGCAGAATTTTCTTTTTGATTTCTAATTTTAGGTAACCATATCCCACCTTTGTATCTGGATGGCCATGTGTTTGCAAGTCAGCCTCGTCTGGTCCCCCAAACGATACCTCAGCAGCAGAGTTACCAACAGGTAAGTGCAGCCTAGATGTCACCACAGTGTGAGAATGAAGGGATAATATCAAGTTAAATATATTTGAATTAATCCTTTCCTTCTGTTAAATTTTCTTCCAGTTGGGATTCCTGACATATTACTCCCTTTGAAATTAGCCTTCTTATTCCTTGATGTGATGACAGGAAAGAAGGCCTATTAGCCATTGTTAGGGTACCTTAGGATGAAATGGTTATAGAAGTGAACTTGCACTGATTTTGAAAAGAGGGCCTTTATCTCTGATGCCTAAGGATTCATTCTGGAGCTTTGCCTCATTGAGTTAGTGAGCCTTCCTCTCAGTTCCTATGGAACCATATGCAAGACTGCTACTGGGGGTAAATAAGGATACTGTTGTATGGTCTTATCCAGGTATCCTCTTAAAGAATTTGTTCTCTGAAGTTTGGATTCAGTCAGAGGGCCGAACTTGAGCACCTAGAGGGCTACGTGTGGCCTTGAGGCCGCAGGTTCCCCACGCCTGGTATCAGTTAGGAAGGATCCCTGGAGAATATGTAGTTAGGGTAACAAAAGGCTTGAGATATCTCTTGTTCCTGTTTCTCATCATCTTGCTTTTTTTTCTCCCTTCTCTTCCTCCCAGGCTGCAGCTGCCCAGCAGATTCCAATTTCTCTCCATACATCTCTACAGGCACAAGCTCAGCTTGGGTTGAGAGGTGGACTTCCTGTCTCCCAGTCTCAGGAGATCTATAGTTCCATACAGCCCTTTAGGTAACAGGCATATGTACTACAGCATCCCAAAAGTCTTAGGGACACCCTGTATTTCTTTCTGAAGTCAGTTTGTGAATAGGGCCTTGAATATATAATTTGACTTAAATTTCCTTGCCCTGCCTGACCATTGTTACTGATAGGCCTTTGTTGTTAATTACTGGAACATAGATTTCTTGGGCTCAGTTGATAGCTTTGTTAAAAGTTCGATGCTTTGTGTATATCAACATTTCAAGTGCTTTGCCAGCCTGGTAAAACTTGGGTGGAAGTGGTGGTTATCTAAGAATGAACTCATTCTGATAAAAAGATTCCTTCTTTAGATCTCAGGTGTACATGCACCCCAGCCTGTCCCAGCCCAACACCATGGTCCTAACTGGAGGAACTGCCTTGAAGCCTCCTTATTCTGCTTTTCCGGGCATGCAGCCCTTAGAGATGGTCAAGACTCAGTCTGGATCTCCTTATCAACCAATGAATGGAAGCCAGGCTCTGGTGTACGAGAGTCAGCTCAATCAGGCAGCTGGAATGGGGGCCTCCCAGATGATAGACTCCCAGCTAACACAGGTTAGAAATAAGCTGACATTGGGGAACATAATTTTATTTTGTTTTTTAATTTTCCTAGTTTGTGTTTAAAGCTTTGGTAACATCTCTATAGCTATGGTATTTTAGCTGACAGAGGATAAGAAGCATAGGGCCATTTTTCCCTTTGTATTCTTTTTGTCTGTTATGAGCCACAACTCTTTAGTACTAAGCTGTAACAGGTACAAGATAGAGAAAAGAAAGAATTAATTCCTACAATTATCATTCTCTACAACAGTCAATACTACAGGTACCCTTAGAGTTGAAAGGACCTGAGTTTAAGTTCTGTCTCTGACAAATACTGGTTGTGTGACCCTGGGGAAAGTCAATTAGTCACCCTCTCAGTATGGATAGACACTGATAGAGTGAGAGTTTCCTTGCCAAGAGTTTATTACACAGTGAAATCAGTGTTAAAAAAAAAAACCAAAACATTCCATAGAATAAATGTTCCCATTATAATACCCATGCCTGAGTTTCAGAATAATGCCTGGGTTAAACATTTTCACTATTAAAGATGTGAGCTCCATTTTATTGTATAGATTGGGGGGGTGGGGCATGATTTAACTTTCATTTGCATAACAGGGTACTTATTAATGAACAGGATTTTATATGGTACTTTATATACAAAGATGCTTCTTATTCATCCCACAGACTTCATTTAGTTCCTACCTGCTATAGACTCACCCCCACTATTTCTTGACATTACAGGATTTGATTCAACAAATATTTATTAAACATCTGTGTATGTGCATGGTGTTTTGTTAGGTGCTGGGGTTAAAGGCAAAAGATGACAGTCCCTGTGTTATTAAACATAATTTCAATTTTGATCTCAAGCACTGTATCTGGAAGATCAAAAATCGGGGTAAAATTCTTCATGTCTGCATAAGATTCAGGAAGTTATTGGTAAAAAGGAAACCTGGCATGTCATCAGGTTCATCTTCAGTGAACTGATTAATGTGGGACAGTGTAGCAACAGATAAAGAAGCTTTCTAGGACTTAATAATATATAGTATTTTCTGTTTGTAAAAGAAAAAAAACTAAAGCCTTCCAAAAACCTCAGCCCCTTACTCTGGGTATCTGCAGTCCCTAAGCCAGTGTCACAATGTGTTTCAGATCACCTTGTATCTCTGCAGTATCACTGTTATTATCATGGAGTCTCAGAGTCCATTTTCAACTCGGTTTTATGCCACTGAAACAAAATCCTGCTGAAGGCCCAGCACTGGCAGCTTTTATTGTCTCTGTCAAAACAGTTTACCCAGTGCAGATTGGTTAGTGGTACCAGGTTTGGTCTACACTAAGGAAAACAGAAATGAACTGGAGAAAGAAAACACATATGCATAGACATTTTCTATAGCTAGCTATCTCTATAAAGATACATATATCTATGTCTACCTGTCTTTTATAAAAATTTTCAAACATTGGGCGGGGACAGTAGGATTTTTAAACTGTCCATTTTGAGTGAATACCTGATGTTTTTCAGCAGTTAACGATGCCATTGCCTGGCTCTCAACTACCTTTGCCTCGCTATGGTTCTGGTCAGCAGCCATTGATTTTACCACAGTCCATTCAGCTGCCTCAGGGGCAGAATCTCTCCGTAGGAGCTCCCCGAAGAATCCTTCCACCTGGATCCCAGCCTTCTGTCCTTGCTACCAGCAGAGAGGTAAAGATTGACCCTAATCAGATTGTGGTCCAAGAGAAAGTCTTGGTGTTGGATTTTATTACCTTATTCTTTTTAAAGAACAGTTGAGTCCAGTTAGAGGAGAATCTAAGATTTGAGCCTTCTGGTCATTTCCTTGTTGTTATAAAACACTAGCCTCCCATTACCCTATCCTAAGTGTCCTGTTTCTAAGAAATCCTTTATTTTTAATCCCTAGAGTTTGAGTTTTGGTTTAATCCCAAAGATGTTGACCTATGTGGGAAGCCTAGTGTCTGTTGTATACAAGAAACCCCAGTCTGTCCCTGTTGGCATAGTACAGCAAAGGCTGAGCTATCTCCTGGTTTCACCACATGATGGATTCTTACCTCTTGGTCTCCTTTAGTCCTCTCAGATGGAGATGAAGGGGTTTCACTTCGCTGACGGTAAACAGAACATCCCTTCTGGAGGGTCTGTTCCATCACCACAGACCTACAGGTAAAGAAGCTATGGCTGTTAGATCCTGAACAGCCAAACACTCCATGTGATTAAACGTTAGCTTGTGGAAAACACTGGGTAGCCTAACTATTGTTTTTTGGGATGCCAGGAGAAGTCAAGTTAGAGCATTAATGCTGTACCTTTTATTAAATAACTTGTGTTTCACATGGCATTAGAAAGTCCTAAGTGGGCATGTGAAAAGTCTTAGTATAAGTTTGATCATCCTAAATAATATATAGAATTGAAGAATTTCCTGGGAAGTCAGGGTGGCAAATGCTTAAAATTTTGTTAGAAAGTGAGATTTTTCCCTCTTCCTCCAAAGGACCAAAGGGTCTTAATAGAGCAAGGAGTCTAGAGATGGAAGCCTCATTTTATTGAGAAGGGAATTACCTCTCAATTGGATCTTCTCACCATAAATGGCCAGTTATGCCTCGGGGAAAGGACTTTTTCCAGTACCTTGCATAGTTAGCCCCAAACTAGCAGGCTGGCTTTTTTACTCTTATCTGAACCTGTGGCAGCTCCCTAACTTGGGTGGGGGAGTGAGACATACAGAGATAACCATAATACAGTGTTGCAAATTTATTGCCTTCTGTAAGTGTTTGGGGATAGGGAAAGGAGCATCTGAAGCTGGACTTAGATATTTGTTTTGATTCAGTGTTGGAAATAGAGTGTTCTCCTACTTCCTTTGGAGTATTTGGGAAATTTTATTTCATTATCCATCTTTCTTTAGTTGCTTTAGGTAGAGTTAGAAGGTGGGTGTCTATTTCTATAACATTCCATTTTTAAAATTAAATTGTTGATATATTTTGTTTTTCAGTTGAAGGTTATATACACCAATATGTCACAGCTTAAATTCACTGTTAGGTTGCCAAACATTAGCTCAAGGAGCTGTTAATTTAGTAATCAGGTTAAACCAAAATACCAAGAAAACCTCATTTTACAATAGGTGTTTTCTGGTGTTTCAGTTTACATTGACCATTACACAAGTCATCAGAGGAATGTCAAGTTCATTAGTCCTGTTGTTGAGCATCACTGAAGTGTGTATGTATATCTCATAGTTTCTTGAGATCTGTTTCAGATACTAAGGTTGAAATTCTTAGTTGAGAATTAATGCCCATATGCTTCTGCCTTTTCTGTCCTTAGAACACCTCTCCTGGTTTTTAGCTCCATCCATTCTGTTGCCTTGGGCCTTAAATTTTTCATCTATGTGTTCTGCAGACTGCCCAGATGGGTCCAGATGCCCCTGGCCAAAGAGGACCTTTCTTCATGCTTCCTCCATATACTAGGTTTTTGTTCCATTTTTGTGGTGATACTTTGTGTATTCTCAACCACTCCCTTTGGTTTTTTCAGGCCTAGCTCTGCTAGCCCCAGTGGGAAGCCATCTGGACCAGCAGTTAACATGGGCTCTGTGCAGGGACACTACGTTCAACAGGTAGAAGATGGCTTTCCAGATCTTGTCCTGTACTCTTAGACATTTTTCCAAGTGTCCAAAGAGAGGGGAACATTTCATTCTGTTGAGAATACTCCTTTTTTAAAAGGAGGAATGTGCAGGAGGTTAGAGCATGGGATTGGTAGTCAGGCTGCCTGGCTTCTCTTCCCATCTCTGCCCCCAATCCTTTGGTTGAGCTAATTCTTTTTCTAGGCCTCAGACTCTCCTTTCCTTCTTAGAACAAGGGACGATGCTAAACCCTCTTCTAAGAGTGATGCTATGTAGGAATAATGTTAAAAATATGTAGAGATCTTTTGTATGAAGAGAGGCACTCTAGAAGACTATTAGGTTTCTGTGTTAGCTTTAATGGGGAGAGAGTGAGTGAGTGAGTGAGTGTGTGTGTGTGTGTGTGTGTGTGTGTGTGTGTGTGTGTGTGTGTGTGTGTTAGAAATGGAGATGGGCAAAGACAGGGACTTAAGTGTTGTGTGCTTTAGTTGGCCTTGCTGTAATACTTTGGTTGAGTGAAATCACTGATGGATGCTAAGTCTAGATGGAATTAAGTTTTCCTATTTTGCAAGAACAAGAACATTATTAGTATTATTTTCATCACTGTATTGGGCTGTTACTCTTAAAACATGTAGGACCCAAGAAAGTCCCAGAGAACTTAGCATATGTGGATTTTTATTGATCCCTATGTGGGCAATTCATATGGGCAGCTAGGAGGTGAAGTAGATAGAGCTCTGGACCAGGAGTCAGGAAGACTTACCTTCTTGAGTTCAAATCTGGCTTCAGACACTTACTCACATGTGACCCTGGGCAAGTCACTTTATCCTGTTTATCTGTTTCCTTATCTATAAAATGAGCTGGAGAAGGAAGTGGCAAATCACTCCAGTATCTTTGCTGAGAAAATCCCAAATAGGGACACAAAGAGTCAGAAATGATTGAAACAACAGTAACAAAACTTGGCACTTCACCAAATGTTTTGAAGTGACCTCTTGATTTGAATGGAATTCACTTTCAAAGCTTTTCCCCCAAATAATAACTGTTCTTTGGGAGCAAGGAGAAGACATGGTTGAGGTTAGCTACTATTATATAAGGTTGGCTACTATTTTTAATAGCACTATGTGTAGATATTTAGAATTGTGGAACATTTATTGTGAGGATTCATTGTCTGACCCTTGGCCTGCAGGGATACACTTTATAAACTAGACTGTCATTTCTTGGGTGTATAGCTTGAAGACTAATAGATGTGTTACTGAAAATATCTTAAATGTGACAGGCAGCATGTTAGAGTAAAGAGGGCTGCATTTGAAATCAGAGGATCTGTGTTCAAATCTCTATTCTGCCCATTGGAACACTGGACAAGCTGCTTAATCTTTCTGGGCCTCATTTCCTTCATCTGTAAAATGAGGAAACGTGACTAGATATCCTCTAAGGTCCCTTCCAACCCTCATGTGGATCCTGTGAGTAAGCCTGCTTTTGACAGTTGCTGGGCTATCTCTCGCCTTTCTTCCTCTCCCACCTTAATCAGGAGGTCTCCCTGAAGGTGTTTTGTCACATTTGAGATGCATGTCATGAATTGAAAAGAATCTGTTCAGCTTGGTAAAGCACCAGTTCACCAAGCCTCTTTATTACAGTATTTCTCTCACAAACATACTTAGGTCATCACTACATTCTCTCCCCAGATCACTCTGCTAAAAGTTTTTATAGTAATTGGCCAGTTTCATAAGAATTTTTAAAATTACCTTTGAGTCTAGCACTTCAGCTAAAATATGGATTACTTAGTTCTTTCTTTGCAGCCCTACATCAGGAAGGGGGATGGTGGGAGCTTTGTATCTGATCAGGAGTTCAGCTTTTTAAGCTTATTTTGTTCTCTGTTTGTCCAAAGGCAAAACGAGTGGATGAAAATAAACCCAGCCTGGGAGCTGTGAAATTGCAGGAATCAGCCTCTGCCACACAGATGAAGCGAACTGGAGCAATCAAACCTCAGGCGGTGAAAGTTGAGGAGAGCAAGGCCTAGGAGTGCCTGTTGATGCCTGCCATGCCAGCTCATACACAGCACCGCCGCTGTCCTTACAGAACTGGATGCTTGGAGATCTCGCCAGATCCATCATCCAGCTACTTGACTTTGACTTGACTCAAGTGACATCTTCAGATTTTCCTCCCTTCTTCCCCCTTTTTCTCCCCCCACCCCCTTCTGTTCCAACAACGGATATGACATTGACCTGCTTGCTCTAATAACAAAAGAGGCAAATGATCCCTTCAACCCTGCCCCCGCCCCATCCTTCATTCCCTACCATGACTGTTGAGTGGCTCAAATGGTTTGTGCAGTGCAGGTTCACCTCCCAGTCCCCCCTGCTGTTACACAGCTCATTAAGCAACAGCAGCCTTCTCTTCCCAAATCTTTCTCCAAGCAGAGTGATACCCAGGCACAGGAATATGGTAATAGCAGGGGCATTTTAGTTTGAGGCTTTTCATTTTAAAAGGCAGCTGAGGTTTTTAACGAAGGAAAAAACAAAAAAATAGGCTATATCTGCGTATAGCAAAACATTTATATGTTCCTTCTGCTCCTTCCCATCCATCACTTCTAACCAAAATAGTTTCCTTTAACCTCTCTCCTTCGTTTTATACGTTGCAATGCTACCTTAAGAACTGACTCTAAAACCATTGTTTTCCCCACTTATTTCCCTTGAGATTATTTCCAAAACAAAAAAAAAAGAAGCAGAAGAAAGAAAGAGAGACCTCTCAAGCTTTTGGTAATAAGGCATTCTTGATTCTCGCTAGAAGTGAACTTGTAACTAAGGCATAAGATAGATTGGTGTATTGATTGCATGTTGACTCCTGTCCTGGTTACTGTGGGAAGTTTGTTGCCCAGAGGAACAGGATGACGTTTTCAGCATGAGGGAAGATGCATAGGCCCATCTAAATCTAGTTGAGAGATTGCCTCCCAAGACAGCCAGGGATAAATCATGGATTTGCTAACTCACTGGTGTGTTCCAAACTTCTCTTGCATGAATGAGAAGAACTGACTCATGAGGTTCCTCTGGTAGCTCCATCTAGTTGTTTATCCATCTCGGTGTTGTGTAGGCCAATTCTCTCCATCATCCCTGCCCCTCTGGGCTGATGTATGTGTGCACTTGTTTTATTTTCTAAAGCTCCTTTCTGAACTTTGCCCTTCCCTAAGTGGCCTCTGGTCCTTCTGTTTTTTCCTATCTAATGCAGAATTCGTCACTAAAGAAACAGTGGAAATTGATCTGCATAGCAGTAATGGTGCACAATTTTTTTTTTTGTCTTTTAGCAAAAATGTATGGTCTGCAAGGCATTTTTAAGTCTTTTTCTTCCCTCAGCAAAGCAGACCTAGGCTACTCCTGGATCATATGAAACCTGGACTTTACAGCAGGCGTCTCAAAGATCATCACTATTTTCTCTGGAAAATGGACCATGTCTTAAGTCAACTGAACTCCTCCAGCTAAATGTCTGTGCGAGCTATATTCTTTACAAGGCAAACACAACAAAAAGTTGTGCTTCTGTCACTCACAGGTTAGGGGGAGGAAGTTTCAATCTTTCCCATGCTCTTCTGATAACCAGCCAGCCATCTGCTGATAGGAATGACTACAGCTTGCTATCTATCTACTGGTGGTTCCAAAGAAGACTTTTGTATGAGAAGGGCATTGTAGAGGCGACTGTCAGGTGATCTTGTAAGATTTGGGTCCTCCAAGGTTTCGTAGGGATGCATTAAAGTTATAAGCTAGGTATAACGGATGTTTGTACAGTAGGCACAGCTCTTCATGCTATTTCCCCACATAAGTAATGGCATCTCCTTCTTTGCCCCTCATAGAATGTGGGAAAACACAAATCCTTACAGAACTGTGTTAAATTCCTTGTTATTTTGATGATGGTTATAACTTTATAGTGGAGTGTCAGTATGTCTTGTACTGGGGCAGGGAAATTTGGTTAAGAATCCTTTCTTTTTTTCCACAGCCTTCACCAACCTGCCTCTCTCAGACCTTACTTACACCAGCTTGACTATTTTTCTCTCTCATTCCCAACAGCCTTATCCCAGGAGCCTGTTCTCCAAGGAATGCCCTATTGTTGGATCGACCCAGCATTGGCCTGCCCCATGCATACATCTACTTTTCCTTCTCCTCCCCTATGCCTTGGAGCTTGTGTGAGCATATGAATAGTCTTCTACCTTTATTACTTCTCCCTCTGCTCCCCCAGACCATGGTCATTGCTGAGCTGTCCTTATTCCAAGTCTGTCAGCTCAGGCCACACAAATTTAAGTCTCTACTTGTGTAGTTTAGAGACTCATTTAAATCTGTTCACACCAGATTTAGGTGCACACTACTACTTTTACTTATCAAAAGGGAAAAAAAATTATTCTTCCTTTCATTATCCTATTATACATGACAGTCCTAAATGCTGTTACAGAGATGACTCTGAAAATAAAACATCCCTCAGTTATACAATGCCATCAAAATGATAGTACTTCCTGTTTGAGAAAAGAAAAATCAAGACAACAAGGTCACCTGTTCCCCTATCCTTTTCTCTTTTACTTCCCCAAAACACTAGAATTTATTTATACGTATTTGATGTTGTAGGTCTAGGTGAAAAAAAAAGTAAATGTTTCACTGCTCTATTTATATATAATGTCTGAATTATTCTGTGCAGGAAAGGCCAAGAAATTGCATGTGAATTTCATTGCGTTCACTACCACTGTGTAACTGTTCAGCTGCGGTTTCTTTTCTCCTTTTAAGATACAGATTTAAAATCAGACTTTTTGAGGGACAGTGAGGAGCCTCAAGGCTCCTCTGTCCCTTTGTCTGATGGAAAGCAGTTTTTAGTGCAGAAACATTTTAAGGTGCAATATCCCTCTTCCTGTCGTGTGGTTTTAGAGCAAAAGCTCCAGGTAGTGTGACTTCCAGTCCTGGCAGTTTAAACCTCTGTTCTCCCAATGCGGATATATTCACAGGCTTCTGTGGGGGTTTTATCAGTTCCCTGGAGGGAACAGAGCAGATTACACATTAAAACAAGAGCAAAAAAACCCCTACAGTTCCTTTTAGGTAATAGTGGATTTTAACTTTTCTGGTACTGAGGTGAGGGTTCAGAATTAACTCACTGAATCTTTGCTTAAGAATTGCTTTGGTCTTGGATGCTCGTCAGCTTTGCCCCAGCTGTTGATACCAGTACAGTTTGCAAGAGGAGGAGAGGAAACTGGGTTGCTCCACAAGTGGTCTTAGAAAGCTGCCACTCTATTATCTACCTGAGTAAGCAAAGGTCCAGAGTATATCTATGTAATTGTAATATGTTGTTTATCGAGTGACTAATTGTTTATCAGATACATTAAGTCTAGTTCATTTCTTGTCAGGAATTTTTTTCAAAGTTCAGCATTACTAAACTCTGGCTTTAGGTTTCATCTTAAGGGAAAACACAAAAGATAAAGTTAGTATATGCGCAGATGTACAGACAGAAGGTGTGGTTTCTATTTTCAGAAACTAAAAAGTTTTTCCTCACAACCATTGCAGAGCCACATTTGGGGACATTAGGGTATCACTTAAAATCTGGATATCAATTATGCCCAGCTATGTGTTGGCCTTTCTACACTCCTAGATCTGCCTTCTAGATGTTTACTGCAAATCTTAGACTCTTACTGCAGCCGTGGGACTATATGTAATGAGGCAGTGTGTTACATGTTTGTGCACTTGGTTGTCATACAAATTACGTATGAATGCAGTCGTTGTGTGGCAAGTTTTCCCAGGCACACAACAGGTCCTTATGACCCAGCTACTCCTCACTGCTTGCTGGCTTCCTTCCTTAGTGAGCAGGGGAGCTGGTGCATGTTTGCTTCCCATTCCATACATCTCTTCCCGCCTTTTTTTTTTTTTTTCAACCACAGGGTAAGCTCGGAGACAACACTCTGAAAGCCAGTGGCACTGAAGTTTTCTTTTGTTACGTTTTCTGTTGGAGTGGGAAATGCAAATGTCAGGAAAATGAACCCCCCAACTCATTGGCGTGACCCAAGGACAAGTGGCTTAGTTTGGGATTGTAATAATTCCTTGTGATTCAGAACATTTAGATAAATCTGTGGCGTGTGTGAAAATCTGGCAGTCACCCAGTCAGCTGTCCCTACCGTTGTGGCCAGCGTAAATGGCTACGGTGATTTCCCTGGCTCATCAGAACATCTAACAGCTGCCTCGTTTCCCCTAATTCCCTCACCCATCCTATTATGGTGGCCCTGGAAATGGTAGTAGTGTCTTACGGCCACCTTAGCATGTGGAGGCAGCTGTTAGTGAAAACCCATTTAGGCTCTACGATGACATTCATTGTTTTCAATTGGGGATATTGTACTCCTTAAAGCTTTTAACCTCATGCCCTGTATAGTAAAAGATTTTGTTTGGGCTTTTTTTTTTTGGTTTTTTTTTTTTTTGGCCTTTCCTCTCTTTGTCTTTTCATGTAGACCAGATATTTGAAAGGGCAGACGATGGATAAAAGTGTAATGTGCAACCTGTTTATATATTATTTTTTGGAAACTATTTTAACTTGGATGGGAAACTAGAATCACGGAATCACCAGGCCAGTGGTGGCACTCTCTTGCCCTTTCCCTCCGTTTCAGTACCTATTGTTTCTCCTTTCAAATATGTGATTGTATTAGCTCTTTCCATATGAAAGAATTCTCCTTATTTAAATAAAAAAAATTTTAAAAATAAAGCATATTTGCTTTCTCAAATTTTGTGTAATTTGTTTTGGTACTTTTGCTTGGTGAGACAGATTGACTTGTGTATCTCCTGGATGGCTAATTTATAGATTGTGCATGTTAAGAAATGAGTTCAGGAATCTATTTAAAATCCCAAGAGAAAATCACTTATTTGTTGTTTGGCCAGCTTTTACTTTAAGTACAGTAAAAGAATTTGTACTGCACACTGGGAGGCTGACAGAGAACATGAAATCCTCACTGAGAAAAAAAAGTAGCATCAGGGATAAATTCCTTATCTCATAAATATCCCTAATATGAGAGATCTCACCCAATTTACTGAATTCATTCTGCATTGGTGATGATGTAAAAACATTAGAGCTTTTGATAAAATGTCTATTTCTTACTTTCCCGTCTTGCATGGCCTTTGAATCTGACTCTGGAGCTTTATAGATAAAGGGGGTCAAAATATAAAATCACTCCCCACTCTGTGAAGAGCTGCAATTGTCCTTTGGCTTGCACTCAATGCTCATATCTTGGTCAAACCTTAGTTAGGTAAAAGGTCACCGGGAAAGCAGGGAGGGGTATATACAGGAGAAAGCTCTCTGCAGAGGATGAACGAACAAGGCAGGGGCTACTCACTGAATGCATGCTATTATAAATCGTTAAGTCAGAAACTCGGCTTAAAATATGGATGACAAAAACTTAATACAGTGCCAAGTGCTGGCAAAGGTTCCAGGCAGAGATTCCAAGGTGAGATCAGGCCCCTGCCTACCTGCAAGCAGTTCTGTAAAACTGCCGAGAAAGATGACCGAAGGATGGTTGGAAAACAGATCCAGTAAGAGCAGTGTGAACCCCAAGGGTCTGTCGTCCAAACACTGCTTCCTCCTTGGGCTTGTACAGCTTACTTTCTGTCCAGGTCACGGGAATGCGGGGGAAGTTGGGGGGGGCGGGGTTTGCACAAAGACTTCCAGCTTTGGGGGCGGAGGGTCAGGAAAGCGGCTGTCTGGCTTGTGCGCATGCGCGATGGAGGCCATTCGCTTCTTGCAAGCGCGTTCTCTACTTGGACGAATAGGCGCAGAGTGCGATGCACATGTGACCTGTCGCGTCGCTGCCGTTGGACCGCATCTCAGGCGTAGCTAATCGAGCCTGATTTCAGGGTTTGGTGGATCATCTTGCTGAGGTTCCGAGGTGGAGTTGGCGAGCTATTGCGCGGCCGCGGGAGTCAGCTCCCGAGCTAGGTGGTTTTAACTTTAAATGTCCTCACGGGTGATTTTAAGGCCGGCGCCGTCCTCTACGATCCTCGCCTACTCCTTCGAAGGCCGTAGAATCTCGGGTGGTAGAGGCCGCCGCACCCAGACCCCCTCCCTGACCAGAGAGGGAAACTGAGGCCCAGAGGGGGAAAGCGACTGCACAGAAAGCGAGGCAGAGCGGATGGGACCGTGCGCGGGGGAGGCTCCGCAGAAGTCGGCGGCAGCTGCCGCTCGTCCGGAGCGAAGGCGGGTTCCACCTTTCACCAGCTGGTGACCCCTCGGGCAAGTCTCTTAACTTTTCCGAGCCTCAGTTTCCTCGTCCGTAAGCTCCGAACCTGTGATTTTTTGGCATACATAGGGAACTCCCCGGGGAAGACACACCCTCCACCTACGCAGGGTGGCACCTTCTCTGCAGCTGACGGCCTTGGAGTAGGGAGGGGCTCTTCACTCTGATCACGGCCACGGATCAGAGACTTTGTGGATTCGGATGAGGGAAAAAACCCAAATTATTTCCGCATTTTCGCAACCTCTAACTGAAATTTGGCATTTCCTTCCATTATTAAGGTAGGCATCAAACCCTAAAGTAGCATTAGCAGACCTCTGACTTTGCCACCAACAGAAATCAATATGTTCTGGAGCTCTGGAAATATCTTTTCACTACTTAAGAACCCCTGTTTTAGCGAATTGTCTAACCACTGAGAGATTAAGTGATTTGCCAAGGGGTCGGACAGCTAGTATGTGTCAGAAGCAGGACTTAGAGGTCAGCTCCCTATGCTTCATCTGACCACATCATCTGTAAAATGGGCACCGTATCCTATTGTTTAGGATCAAGTGTATATAAAGTGTTTTTTTTTTTCCTATCCTGTCCCTCTTTATTCAATTTTCTCCTTTTACCCTGTCCCTTTATAAAGTGCTTTTAAAGCAATATATAGAGTACAGCAATCAGCTATTGTGACTTAGTCTAAAGTATCACTTCCATGCATCATCTCACTGGTTACCCTGGCCAAGCTAACAAAGCACAAGCCCTGTAATTCCAAACAGGGAGTGCCTCAATTATTGACCAATGAGGAGTTCACCGAATTGCAACTGTGCAGCCAGCATCATCTCAGTAGAAAGTTGGCTGTGGTAACCTTACACCCATCTACTAAAAGAAATAAAAGTAATAATCTGCAACTTATACTGATGAAATCATGCATTCTTGAAGAATTGGAATATAGACATTCTTATTAATGGCAGATCCAGGATGAGAACTCCAGATTTTCTGACTGTTAGTCTGACTGGCTCAAGGCTGCAGATTCCCCACCCCAGTCTCATGCCTCTTCCATTATAAGATATCTTCCTATCTATCTGACCCTGTCCTTTTCCCCCTTGGTTTGGATCAGTGATTTCATATGTGAGGGTCAATCCCTAGTATGCAAACTTCCTTCAGTTAAATAACATTTATGTAGTGCCTACTCTGTCAGGCATTGTGCTAAATCCTGTAGATAGAAAGCCAAACAGTTCCCACTGTAAAGGAACTTACATTCTCACCATGTGTCCCCATTAATGCAGATGGTAACTCATTTGCCTTAGTTGTCTGGGTCCTTGAGAGGTTAAGGGACACATGGGCTAATATGGCAATACTTGAATACAAGTCTTTCTGACTCCACTGACAGCCCTCTGTCCGTAACAACAGGCTACATCTCAACCTTGTATGGCCCTGTCATTGAAGCATATGGAATTTTAGAGCTAGAAGGTACCTTAGAGACCATCTAGTTGAACCTCCTTATTTTATAGATGAGAAAACTGCTAGAGGGAGGGTGGGACATGCCCAAAGTTATGTGTCTCTACAAAGCTTATTTCATTCGTATTTTTAGTACAGCAGCTGTTTTAACCAAATATGATTCCATTAAAAAGTATTTTCGCCTTTTGATCGTGGCTTCCCATTTGCTGACTGTGGCTTGTTTCTTTCCATTTTACAGGGTGACTCAATCTACTTTCCCACAAGATGGTAGTGTTTTTGAAGTGCCCTGTTCTTATAACTGCAGAGATCAACTTGAATTTAGTGGCTCTGACAGTAGTGGCTTTGTTGAGTCGATTGTGGAGATTGTCCTATCCACGGGCAGTAGTGTAAGCCAACTTCTGCATCTCTCAAATTCCAGAATTTAGCAAAATTAAATTGCATTTGTTTCAGGACTTGATTGTGAAAAAAATGCCTTTTAAAAAAATGTTAAAGAGAAGAAATGATTCTCAGCCAGTTTATATCTTTGAAAGTGAGGATCAGGACTGATTTGTTCATAAGCCAGTATAAACCCTCCAAGTTAGATCTTATCGACACAGAACAATGGTATGTGGAACTTGATATGTTGAAAAAATGTTTTTTATTCTTTCTGGGCATTCTGGTTCTTAAGCCCATAATTGAGAGTATTAAACTCTGAAGGATATCCATTACCTGCTGTTAACCAATAGGGAGAGGGAGAGAGAAAGAGGGAAGGGAGAGAAGAGAGAGAGTGCAAGAACGAGCGAGCATATGTTTGATGGAGCAATCAGAAAATACTGGAGGATGGGATTAATCCAACATAAAATGGGGCTGGCCTTGGGGAGAAGGGTCACCATAATAATAGAAACTAGAGAAAAGGAAGAGTAGCATATAGTAGGTGCTCAATAAATGCTTTTTGAATGAATGAAAGCAAACAAAATGTTCCTGGGTAAGACTCTTTTTCCACCTATACTTAGAACTGTGCTAAATTTTACATATTTTTGTTCTATACTTACAAGATCTAGCTTGTAGAACTACAGTTACTGCCTCAGGAATAAACATTGGTTTATTGGCCTAGGATCTGTATTTTAAAATTTCCTGCTTACCTGAAAGAATGAACAGTTACAAACATAGTAATTCCCTGTAGATAATTTTTTAAAAAGCCACTTCCAAGAAGACAATAATCATAAGTCCTATTGGATGACAGCAGGTGATGGTTATCCTTCAGAGTTTAACATTCTCAGTTATGGGCTGGGAACAGGAATGCCCAGAGAGAAGAAGCAGTCAGATAGGTAGGAGAAGCAAGAGTAGTGTCTTGTATACCTAGAGAAGAGAATATCAACAGGAAGAGGATGGTCTCCAGTATCAGAGGCACCAGAGCAGTCCAGAAGGACAAGGATTAAGAAAAGGCCGTTGGATGCAGCAGTTAAGGATAATTGGTAACTTTGGAGAGAGCGAGTTCAGTTGAATGATGAGGTTGGAAGCCAGAGTGGAGAGAGTTGAGAGAGTGAGAAGAGAGGAATTGGTGGCACATACAGACGGTTTTCTTAAGGAGTTTAGCTGAAAAAGGCAGGAGAGGGGTAGGACTGTAATTATCGAGGATGGTTCAACTAAGGATTTTTTGAAGATAGGACAGACCTGGGCATGTCTTTAGGCAGTAGAGAAGCAGCCAGTAGACCAGGAGTGAGGGAAGATAAGTGAGGGCGTGGGGCTAACAGAGGGAGCAGTCTGCTGGAGGAGACGGGATGGAATGGGATCACTTATGTGGTTAGAGAGATTAGCCTTGGCTAGAAGAAGGGCTACCTCTTTATGTGAGAATCAGAGTAATATGATAATAGGAGGAAAGAAGAGGGAACTCACAGGAAATGGTCTCTTTTTTTCCCCAGTAAAATGGCAGAAGCCATTGAAGGTTGAGGAAGGAAAAAAAGTGTAGAGGAGCCACTGTGGAGAGTGCAATAGTTAGTTGATTAGAGATGTGTAGAAGGATTGCCTAATAATAACGAGGGCCCAGTTGAGGTTATGTAACAAATTTGTAGTGGTCCCAATCAGAACTGCTGTGTGATTTCCTCCACTTTTGTTTAGCAGCACGTGTGTAGGAGCAAAGGCAACAAATGGTAGTGAACCCAAGGCTGGGACTTGGCAGGGCACAGTTGGTGATATGATAAGGACACAAGGGACTCAAGAAAAGAGGACACTGTAGAGCTGAACAAGTTCACTGAGGGGCCAAGATGAGGAAAGGACAGTGGTTAGTGCAAGGGAGATGTCCTGGCCTGGGAGAGAACTGGAGGGTCAAGGGCTCGGACGTTACGGTATAGACAGAGAATAGAGTTTGGTATTAGAAGGCAAAGGGAGAAATGGAAAGTTAAGAGACTGTGATCAGATAAGAGTATTTCAGAAGATATTCCTGAATATGGAGTGGGTGAATTTATGGATAATGGTAAAATAAAAGGTATTCGAGCATCTTTGTGTGTGGCTGAGGGGGAGTAGAGGAATAGATCATGGGAAATGAGTAAGTTGAGGAACTGGGAGGTTAGGGTATTTGAAGGAGTGTCAATATGTATGCTCACATCCTCTTATGAATGAGGATAGGAGTTGGGGAGAAGAGAAACACTGTGAGCCAGGTACTGAGTTCAATGAGAAAGGACGGGGAGTGTCCTGGAGGTCTGTAGACAACAGCTACCAGGATTTTGATTGGGTAGTAAACGCGGATTGTATGGACCTCATAGGAGGTTCTCAAAGGATTCTGGTAGAGGAGAACCCAGGAAGGCCATGAGGAGCAAGGAATGTTCCACTCCTGCACCAGATCCAGAATGTAAAGAGCTTTAAATGCCACACAGGAGTTGTAGTCTGAACTAAATGCAGCAGGGAGCTATTGAAGCTTTTTGAGCAGGGGGGTGTATGGCCAGACTATACTGTAGGAGCATCATTTTGGCAGTTTTGTAGAGGATAGAGACTGGAGGCAGGGAAATCAATTAGGAGGCTGTTTCAGTAATCTAGTCAAAAGATGATCAGGGCCATAACTAGATTAGTTATGGCATAAATGGAATGAAATGGAAGTAAGAGATATTGAGACAGTAGAATCAGCAAAACTTTGCATTGTGTGAATACATTATAGGCATTATTAAGTTCACATCTGAAAATTCTGGTTAGGTGTGATACTATTCTTAATTTTTTTTTCCAGCTTTGATGAAGTCTACTATGGGCAATTTGTGTCACTTTACATGAAGCAGATCTTCTTTGTGGATGGGAGTGGACCACCACTTGGCCACATGTTGCTTGCTTTTGGAGGTAAGCCTTGACAAAACTTTAAAAATATCTGTTGACTAAGAAAATTTTAGTTTTTCTTTCTCAAGTTTTCTCTTAGTAGGGAGGAAATATTCTGTATTTTACTTTCAGTAAAATAAAATGATAACCTCTCATTTGTATAATTTAAACTAGTTAGAAGCTGATAGCTTATGGTCCTTAAGGTTTAGGGTTGAAGGCAGAGTTACAGCTGAGAGTTGGGGTTTATATCCTATAAAATCTTTTCAAGGAACTTCTTGGAATCAATTATAGATCATAAATTTTCACTAGAGAAAACCTGGGCCTACATTTATGGGGCAAATCATGACCTATAATTTACCTCTAGCCTAGTCCACAAAACAAAAAGGTTAAAAAGAAAAGCCAATAAAAGAACATTCTCAGTAGTCCTTAAAGTTTGAACAACTGAATGCTCAGTTAGAAAATGTACAGGAAAAGATAAGGTTGATTTTAGTTTTCATTGCAATTTAGAATATTCTAGAAGAAGAAACCACAAGAGCTTGATTTATTCTTGGACTTGGATGATCAGAGTACATGAGAACATACAGTCTTAAAGTCTGCTGATGTTACCAAGTTGCTAAGACCTTGGATGATAGACAATTCAGGTGAATTAGTTTCCTTATTTGTAAAATGGGAGTAATACCTGAGAAAGTTGTTATGAATTTCAAATAAGAAAATGCATTTAAAGTATTATATAAATTCTAGTTAATATTTTTAATAACAACAAATGTTTATTGATGAATTGGCCTTATATTTTAGGTTATTTGGGAGGATTTGATGGCAACTTTTTATGGAACAGAATTGGAGCAGGTAAAGGTTATTTTTCATTTTAACTCATTCTTTATTAAATGTTCCTTCTTTATTAACTGTTCTTCAAACTAGAATTGAGTGGTAATAACTTTTTAAAAATCAGCAGTGTGGGTTTTTTCCTCAGTGAAATGTTAAATCTGAAGTGTTGAGGGTTATAGAGCTTCTTGAAAAAGCATAGTAAAGGATATTTGGATCCCCATTCATCCTCTCTTTTCTCATGACAAGTGGTTCTATTGTATGATCACTATTAGTTGCAAAACATAGATGACTACTGATTTGTACGTTGCTACCTTAATCCAAAATCATGTAAATTGTTTTTTGGGTATTGCAGATACTTAGCCGTTGTTGCATTTGAAAGCATGCCTGCTATATGCTAAGGTCATCTGTGCTAAAATCTGCGTGCTGATATTTGGTTGTCTTTTCCAGAATACAGTAATAATGTGCCAGTGTGGTCCTTGCGCCTGTTGCCAGCTCTAGCAGGGGCCCTTTGTGTCCCTTTAGCTTACCAGATTGTATTAGAGCTCCACTTTTCCCACTACGCTGCTCTTGGAGCTGCACTTCTGATTCTGATAGGTAAGAACAGTATATTGAGTCATTCTTGGTAGAACATTATCACATTTCCAGAGGGAGTTCGGCAGCTTAAACTAGACATACTGTGGGCAAGTTGAATTTCATTCATTGGTTGTTTGCCCTGTAGCACCATCTACTTGTTTCTAAAATGTTTCATAATAAGCCCAGAGGATGATTTAACCTCAAGAACTTTGCAGAAGAGCTAGTGGTTTCATTTTCCAACTTTTGGGAGTAGGAATTGGTGATTGATGCACTTTACAGTCAACAGTCAGAGGAATCACAGGAGGACTAATACACTAGTTTGATGGTGCCTAAAAGGTGAGCTATAAGGTGCACATAGGAACGTGTGTCAGTTTTGAACAATATTTTTTACATCCATGATGATATCTGACTTACTTAAAATTTCCCCAGAGTAATGAATAAACAAATACTTCTCATAAAGCCTTTCTTTTCTTTGTTTTTTTAAATCATCTCAAGCCTATTCACAAATGAAATGAAGTTGTATTGTTAAAGTCATTCTCCTTAAGCACCTATGTTTGAGGCATTGTGCTTAAGTACTGGGGATACAAAGGAAAACAAAAGGCAGTCCTTGCTCTGAAGGAACTCAGAATCTAATGGGGGAGACAATATGAAAACAACTGTGTACAGTTAAGATCTATACAGGATATGGGGCAGCTAGGTGGCTCAGTGAGTAGAGCACCAGCCCTGGAGTCATGAGGACCTGAGTTCAAATGCGGCCTCAGGCACTTGCCATGCTTACTAGCTGTGTGACCTTGGGCAAGTCACTTAACCCCAATTACCCTGCGCTCCCCCTCCAAAAAAAGAAAGATCTATACAGGATAAATTGGACATAATCTCAGAGGGAAGCCACTAGTATTAAGGGGTATCAGGAAAGCCTTCTTAGAAGGTAGGATTTTAGCTGAGACTTGAAGGAAGTTGGAGAAGCCTGGCCTTGGGGGGCAGCCATTGAAATGCCCTGAGTAGGGGGATGGAGTGTCTTGTATGAGGAACAGCAAGGCAGCCACTGTCATTGGGTCACAGAATACCTGTACAGTATAAGAAGATTGGAAAGGTAAGAGTTCAGGATGTGAAGGACTTTGAATGCCAAACAATGGATTTTATATTTGATCCTGGAGGATATAGGGAGCCACTGGAGTTTAGGAGATTGGGGGGAGGGGGCAGGAAGGGAGTTCTTATGTTCATACCTGTACTTTAGGAAAATCACTTTGACTGCTGAGTGGAAGATAGATGGGAATAGGAAAGAAACCAGCCAGCAGGCTGCTGCAGTAGTCCAAGCATGAGGTGATGTTGGCTTGCGCTAGGGTTGTGGCAGTATCAACCTAGATAGGGAGCCCATACAGTGCGTTACACAAATAGAATTGACAGGACTTGGCGAGACATTGGATGCAGAGCAGAGGAGTAAAAGAGAGTAAGAAGTTGAGGATGATACCTAGGTTTCATGACTGGGAAGATGATGATTCAGTTGACAATAATAAGGAAGTTTGGCAGAGGGGAAGGTTGGGGTGGGGGGAAGATACTGAGTTCAGTTTTGGACATGTTGAGTTTGATTTGTCTACAGGACATCCAGTTCAAGATGTCCAATAGACGGTATTAGAGCATAGGGCTGGATAAGTAGTTCTGGAGAATCATCCGTGTAGAGATGATAATTTTTTCCAGGGAAGCTGATAAAATCACTAAGTGAAATAGTATAGAGGGAGAAGAGAAGAGGGCCGAGACAGCCCTAGAGGACCCCCATCATTTTCAGGCACGGCCTGTACAACAATCCAGCAAAGGAGATCAAGGTCAGTAGAAGGAAAACCAGACTGGAGTAGTGACACAGAACCCTCAAAAGAAGAGAGTATCAAAGAGAAGAGGGAGGCCGCAGTGTCAGAGACTGCAGGGAGGGCAAGAAGGATGAAGACTGAGAAAAAGCCATTAGTTATTTTAAAATAATTTTAATTAAATTTTTTAATTAGTGAAACTCTTTTTGTCCCACACCCGACTGAAAACACAGTTACAGAGTCAAGCAAAACAAATTCTTGCATTTAGTCCTAAGCAAAACAAACCCTCCCTTAATATGCCCTTATTGTCTCTTCTTTCTCCTTCCCTTCTGTTTGCCTGTTGAGTAAAATGTATTTCTGTACCCAGCTCTGTGTGTGTGTCCTTCCCTTGACCAGTTCAGATAATAGTATGGTTCAAGTGTCGTCTAGTCCCCTCACCCCTTTCTCAGTGTTTGAGAGACTCTGTTTATACACCTTGATTATAGAATAAGATAAGATAGTTTTCTTTCTTCTCTCTTTCCCCCTTAGTGTATTCTTCTTTTCCCTTTCCTTCTTTTAAGATCAGCAAAAAATAACAAAACTACTCCCAGCTTCTGTCTAATTAGACTTGCTTTATGATCCCTGATGAAGACCAAGTTCTGAGGGGACACATGTATTATCTCTCCATATTAGAATGTAATCACTTTTTTAAAAGGAATATAATCAGACCTTTTTGTTTCTCTTGATTCATGTGTTTGTATTTCAGAGTTTCTATGTAGCTCTGATCTTTTTCATCAGGAATGCTTGAAAATCCTCTGTTTCATTAAAGATCCATTTTTGCTTTGTAGGATTATACTCAGTTTTGCTGGGGAAGTTATTCTTGGCCTAAGCCTTTGCCTTCTGGAATACCATATTCTAAGCTCTCTGCTCCTTTACGTTCATAACTGCTAAATCATACGTGTTTCTGACTGGGGCTCCCTAGTTCAGTTCTTTCTTTCTTGCTGCTTGCAGTCTTTTTTCTTTGACCTGGAAACTCTGGATTGTGGCTGCAATGTTCCTGGGAGTTTTTATTTTGAGGTTTCTTTTAGGAGGTGGCCAGTAAATTCTGTTTCCATTTTCCTCTCTGGTTTTAAGAGATATAGGCATTTTTCTTTAATGATTGCTTGAAACATGATCCCTAGACTCTTTTTTGGTCATGGCATTCATAGTCCAGTGATTCTTCAATTATATTTCCTCAGTCTGTTTTTACTATGAAGTACCTTATAATTTCTTCTATGTTTTTCAGTCTTTTGATTTTGATTTTTGTTGTTGTCTCGTGGAGTCATTAGTTTCCATTTGGTCATTCTGATTTTCAGGGTATTTGTTGCTTGGACAAGATTTTGTACCTTTGATGCCAAGCTGTTAATTCTCATTCCATTTCTTCCTGGAATAGCTCATATATTTTCCAATTTTTCCTTCTAGTGTTCGCAATTAATTTGCAAAAACATTTTTAAACTCTTGATTCTTCTCTTCTAGGAATTCTAATCGATTTTATGCTCAAGTTATATTTTTCTTTGAGGCTTCACTTATAGATATTTTGTAGTCATTTTCTTCTGGGTTTGTGTCTGAAAACCTGTCACCCTAACAGTTTTTAATGTCAGGTTTCTTTTTTTGTTGTAATTGTTTGCCCATTCCTGACTTTGGACTTTATATTAGGGTCAGGCTTTGTGCAGTTCTGGAGGGAATATCTAAACTGCTCCTGATGCTGCTTTTTTGGGGTTTTAAGTGATGTATCACTGGGATAGCTCAGGCTAGGAATCTGCAAGTTTTCAGTGCTCTCTGGTCTGACCTCTACAAGCTCCTATCCAGGATTTGGGTTTAGTTATTCCTTTATAGGCAGGGCTATAAGATGAAACATGACCCCACTCCATTTCTGGGGTCCAAGCCACATAGCTGCTGCTTGCTTCTGAACTTGCTTTTTTCCCAGTATACAGCCTAGGCAAACAGACTGGTCCTCACCCTGCAAAGTAACCCTTCGGCGCAGGTCTGCTTCTCCATCCACACTGGATTTGTGACTGGAGCCGGATAGTGAACACCACCTTTTACTGTATACAACTTTATATTCTTTTTTTTTTGGAGGGGAGAAGGCAGGGCAAATGGGGTTAAATGACTTGCCCAAGGTCACACAGCTGGTGTGTCAAGTGTTTGAGGCCGGATTTGAACACAGGTCCTCTTGACTCCAGGGCCGGTGCTCTACTCACTGTGCCACCTAGTGCCCCTTGTATACAACTTTAGGCCCCTTTATGTTGGATCTGGAGCCTCTTCTTGCCCTATTGCATACATACCCTTTCCCTATACTGGAATGCTTCCCCTGTGCATGCTCCTGGCCAGACCCTGTCGCCAGCCAGCGTCCGAAGACTTCTCCGGCTCCCTAAGCCTGCACCAACTTGGGCTGGAATAATGACTCACTATAATTGTTCCCTTGGATTTCCCTGTGGGGTTTCAGGCTAGTGTGTGAGATAGAAGAGAGTGAGGAGCTCCCTGTACTTCTTTTTGCCGTTAGATTTGACAATTAAGAGAGCATTGATAACAGAGCAGTTTCAGTTCAACGATGAGGTCAGAAGTCATATTATAGTTTATTAAGAAAAGAGTGAGAGGAAAGGAAATAGAGTTATCCATTGTAGACGCATTTCTAGAGGAGTTAACTACGAAAGGGAGGAAAGAAATGAAATGATAGGGATAGGTGAGATGTGGACAAGTTTGTAGGCAGTAGCCTGTAGACGAGGAATGATTGAAGATGAGTGAGAGAGGGGATCTGCTCTGAGCATTCTGCTGGAGGAGACAAAATGGAATGGGATCCCTTGTGTAGGTTGGGGGTTTGCCTTGAGTCAGGAAGGAGGATTACCTCTTCATGTGAGATGGGTCAAGGCAGAGAGTGGCAGAAGGCTTCTGAGTGATGTGGGATGAGGAAGAAGGGAGAAAGAAAGGAGCTATAGGCTAATTGCTTCAATTTTGTCAGGGAAATGGGAGACGGTTTTCTCAGCTGAGAGGGTAGGGGATGGAAGAGGCCTAGAAAGTCTGAGAAGGAATAAAAGGTTTTGGAAAAGCCACTTTGGTGAGTGGGACAGTGAGACAATTCAGAAAGTATAAAAGAATCCCAGATGTTTTGGGTTCATTTCCATAAATTTGGTCGTGGTTCATTTTTGTTTCTTTTTTTTTCTCCTTATAACAGAGAATTCTTTAATTACTCAGTCTAGGCTGATGCTGTTGGAGTCATTGTTAATTTTTTTTAATCTCCTTGCTGTATTGTCCTACCTGAAGTTCTCTAATTCCCAAAAATGCAGGTAAGGTTACTCTGATGAATCCTTTAATAGAAATTATCCGTATGTTGCTTTTTCCAGTTGAACTTTAGTATCTTGTATTTGAGAGCATGCTTGCTAAATTGATACTAGTTTTCAGATTGTATTAGGTGATGTTTATAGGCATATTTTATCTTTCATTTAGAATGCTTATATTATTCACACCTTCTAAACTTGGCCCCTGTGGTAACCATATTGTACATTGCATGTTTATATGCGTGTGTTTGTGCGTATTCCTATATCATATATACACGTACACACAGTCCCTAAAATCTTAGTGCAGCTTTAAGCATTAATATATTCAGAAGTATAAATGTTGCAAACTTACAAAAAACATAATTTGAAAGTTTGATTATTTAAATTTTTTATACTTAATTTTCTGCTTTTCAAATAATTAGTTTTTTAAATTTTAACAAGATGGAGCACCCTGTCCTTACACATGGCACGTCTGACAGTTTCTGGATGACATTTTCTCAGAAGGTGCATCAGTAGAGAAGATTCTCTTGCTTTACCTCATCAGTCACCTGATCTCTCTCCATGACACTTTTTCTTGTGGAGTAATGTTAAAACTGTCATGTATTCATCAAAACCTTGTTCTTCAGTGATTACAAGCCTTTTATTCACTGAGCAGCACTTTAAAGATTTTACAAAGTCTAAAATTGACTAGTGCAGTGTTTATCACAAAATGGTAGTTATATTGAATTTTAATTAGAAACATCAATATTTTAAAATTTAAATAATTTGCATTTCAGATCTTGGGTGTTTTTTTTTGTAAGTTTGTACTATTTATCTTCTAAAGTTATTAAAGCTTTAAAATACACTAAGACTTTTAGAAGAGACAGCTAGGTGGTACAGTGGATAGAACTCTGGGCCTGGAGTCAAGAAGATCTGAGTTCACATTTGATCTCAAACACTCACTAGCTGTGTAACCCTGGACGAGTCATTTAACCTCTCTTTCCCTCAAGCCAGTAGAGCAGGAAAGGCAAACCACTCCAGTATCTTTGCCAAGAAAACCCCATACAGGGTCACAAAGAGTCAGGCATGGCTGAAGACTTTTGGGACACCCTGTATCATGTTTTTACTCTAGTTGTTATTTTAAACCTAGCTCAAACATTTAACTTTATAAATAGCCCTTCACTTTAAGAATTTATTCTGCTTCCTCTATAACGTGTACTCAACTGGGGAAATTCAGCACAGGGAGCAATCCTTCCAGTTTGGGTATAGAGACTATTATAAAGTGTTTGTTGTAACTGGTTGTTAATTTGTACCCACATAATCCAGAGAAATTACCCTCTGTGTCATCCTTGATCTTTATGTAACTTTGACAATCATACAATAATGAGGACTGTTTTTATGTTTTTATCCTCTCATCCTAGCTCATTCTCTGTGAGCTGGTGGGTTTGGCTAATTCTCACTGGAGTTTCTTGTTCTTGTGCAGTTGGGTAAGTTCATTTCTTTTATTTGGATTTGCCTCCCCCCCACTTTGCTTCTTATATCCCAGTTTTATTTCTTTATGGTGTATTTTCAGGATAAAATATATGGGCCTTTTCACTTATATACTGCTACTTACTATTGCTTCAGTTCATGCCTGGCACTTGATTGGAGACCAAGCTTTATCAAATGTACGTACTGAAATCTATCGGTTATCAGATTTATTGGCTAGACAGCATAGTTTCAGATAAAGTATCACAAAAATATATCAGTTCTCTGATGTGAATGAATGTGGTTTGTTGGTTGCTCATTGCACCTTACCAGTTTATTTAACAAGAAAAAAATAGGTCATTAAAGTTCGTGCATTTTATATTTCTCAAGTGGGGATACATTAATAGATATAAAGGAAATTTAAAGTTCGGAGTTTATCTTTGACAAGAAGAAGTAATCATGTGTTTTTAAATATTCTGACAGGCTCGTGTATTCTGTCATTTGCTAGCCAGAGGAGTGGCCTTGTTGGTCATACCAATAGTTATGTATTTATCTTTTTTCTACATCCATCTGATGGTACTATACCGCTCTGGACCTCATGATCAAATTATGTCTAGTGCTTTCCAAGCCAGCTTGGAGGTAAGAAGTAGAAATAAGGAATGGCATCATTAAAACAGCAACCTAGAATTTTGTCCTGTGGAACCATCATTAAACAATAGTAGCTAACGTTTACATAGCACTGTAAGATTTGCAAAGTGCTTTACGTAAATTTTATTTTACTGAATGAGAATTTGATGGAAAAATTAATATAATATTAAAAATCCATTCCATTTGTTTTTCATTTTTTTTTTTACCTTTTTCATCTCTTTCATCATGATCAGGAAATCTGTTTTGTGTAACTTTTCTATCTCTGGTATTGTCCTCCTTCTTAACTCTCTCCCTATTTGCTTCCTGTTGAGCTTGATATGATTTCTATATTAAACTGTTTGGGGGAGGGGGGAATGTTCAACCCTCTTTTATTTGTTTCAACTAAGATTGTTTTTTTTAAATTATGTTCAGTTCCAAATTCTGTCCCTCCCTTCATTCCCTCCCTCATCTTCCCTCTTAATATCTTTTTAAAACGATAAAGTTCTTAACCAGTTCCTAGGTTTCTCTGGACCCTTTTGTTTGTATTTCAGAGTAACTACTCAGCTGTGGGCTTTGTATCAAAAATGTTTGAAAGTCCCCTATTGCATTAAAGGTCCACACCCCACCCCCACCATCACCCCCATAGGAGTATAGTCAGCTTTGCAGAATAAATTGATTTTGATGGTAAGCCTTTTGGAATATTGTATTACAACGATCTCCTCTTATTTTTAGTGGAAGCTGCCAAGTCTTTTGTGATCATGGCTGTGGTTTCTTGGTACTTGAGCTGCTTTTTGCTAGTTGTTGGCAGTATTTTTTTCTCTAACATGGAAACTCTGGGTTTTGGCTGTGACATTCCTGGGATTTTTCTTTTGGGGTTTTTCTTAGGGAAAGATCGGTGGATTATTTCTATTTTCACATTGCGTTCTGATTCTAATAGATCTAGGCAGTTTTTATTTATGATTTCTTGAGCTATCATGTCCAGGCTTTTTAACAATAAGGACTGATAGGTAATCCAGTGCTTTTAGAATTCTCTCTCCTTGTTTTCCCAGTCATTTGTTTTTTATTTTATATTTTATTCTGTCTTATATTTTCTCCTATTTAGTTTTTTTAAATTTTATTCTAATACTTCCTAAAGTTTCGTAGAATAGTTAATTGGTTTGGTTTATTCTGGTTTTCAGGGATTCCTTTTTTGGGGTGAGGTTCACCATTTTCTCTATTCAGCTATTTATTCTCTTTCTAGTTCTTTACTACAGAGCTTTCATTTAATTATTTTAAATCACTTGCTTCATTTCTTCTAGGTACTGTCCTTGTGAAAAATTGATTTTTTTCTTCTGAATCTCTGCTTACAGTTGATAGAGTTAACAATTACTGCATAATTTGCAGTAATTTTTGATGTTGGGTGGTGTTTTCTTGCTTTACTTGTTTTTCCAGTTTTAGGTGCCACATTATTAGGGCTTTATGCTACAGCAGGCTCCTCTCCCTGCTGTGCTTTCAGGTGAAATAGTCAGCTCTGTTTTGTTTTGCACTGGGTCTCTTGGATTACTGTGCTGATCTCTGTCTTCAGGGGTTCCCTCCCCCTGGATCTTTGAGATACAGAGTGCTGGATCTCCAGGACGCTCTCTGGTGTCTCAGTATGGAGTGTTAGGATCTCAGAGCTCCTGAGCCTGGGATATCTGCTCTAAGGACCATGAAACCTAGCTGCCTCTACCCTCTGTTTGATCACTCTAGAACTTCTCTGCCCTCCAGACATCTAGCTTTGCATACAGAATGTCTCTAGCCTTCTGTAGTTGTTATAGGAGGCTACTCTGTGCTGGCACCAATAGCTCCTTCTCTCCTATTTCCTTCCTCTCCTTTTTTATGGGGTTCTGGAGTAGAACAAATAATTTTTTTTCTTGGTAAGGCAGTCAGGGTTAAGTGACTTGCCCAGGGTCACATAGCTAGTAAGTGTCAAGTGTCTGAGTCCGAATTTGAACTCAGGTCCCCCTGACTCCAGGGCCAGTACTCTATCCACTGTGCCACCTAGCTGCCCCTTAGAACAAATAATTTACTGTAGTTTCTCTTTGGATTTCTTGATAATTATTGAGTCTTATATAAACTTTAGGGTTTTGCTGGAGTAGATGTGTAAGAATTGAGTAGTTGCCTCTTGTTCAGGGCAGTTATCTTGTCGGGGTTCTCCATTTTTATTTCTAAAGCATTAAGTATACTGATTGATGTATTAGTAAAGGGTAAGAATCTGTTAGATTTTCTGATTGGCAGCTGCTTTGGGCTATCTTTTGGATTTTTTTTTTATCTTTGAGCATCACTTTTCTGGTATTCAGTTATACTTTAGACTCATCTTGCAAGTATGCAAATACTCAAATGTAGATTTTTTTGAAACATCACTTTCACATGCGTTGACAGCATATTTAGTGAGTTTATCAATAGGCTTTTTCACAAGCAGTATTCCACAGTATACTACATCTTTGCTATCCCATAATTGACTGAAAGATGTAGAGTTTACAATATCCCACTGTTCTTACTATTTATAAAAAATTAGCAAGTATTTATTTTCTCTTCCTTCTACCTCTCCTTTTGAAAAAAGGGAACAGCAGAACCCTTGCGACAGATATACACAGTCATGTGCTTACTAGCTATTATTCTTAAAAAGCATTTGATTGGTAAATATCAGAAATATATAGATACACAAAAATCCTACTGCCTTATTATCTCCTCAGAGGTAGTTATCAAAATAAATCCCAGAAAACATGCTTCAGCCACTCAGAATAGCTTTGCTAGTTACAAATGAATGACTTTGTAAGCTTCTTTTATAGACTTTTATAGACTTCTATAGAATCTCTGATTCAAATTTTTAGTTGTTTTTTTTTTTTAATTTATTTTTTAGGGTGGATTAGCTCGGATCACACAAGGCCAGCCACTGGAGGTAGCTTATGGCTCCCAGATCACCCTGAGAAATGTCTTAGGTAAACCCATGCCCTGCTGGCTTCATTCACATAAGAACACCTACCCTATCAGGTAACAAACGGGAACATTTTACACCTTAAGATACACATCTTAGAAATGTGTTTGAGCAGCATTGCCTTATAGAGCTTGGTGATTGACAAAGTGATCACTTTGAAAATTCCAGCTCTGCTACAAGTTCTGCAGAGGGATTTAATGAATACCTTTGTTATGCTGACATTATGATGTCCTCTGTTTAAGAAAACCTAGTAGAGATTATGTTTGACATCTGCAGAAGTCAAATCACCTCTACATACACTAAAACTTGCTAATTTGGACTGATTGTGTGGATAGCCTGAAGTAGTGAAAAGTAAGTGTTGTGGTTTAAAGTAGTCCACCAAATTCTTACCTGGTAGAAAGTTTGACAGATTTACTCTCAATGAATAGACAAGAATGAATTGTAATCAGCACATTCTAAACTCTCTGGGCGTTATATCCTTTATCCGTAAAACGAGAGCGTTGAACTAGTTGAGCTTTATAGTCTCCTTAAACGCAAAAAGATTTTATCTGTATCAATCTTATGTATAAAGTGATGCTCGTAGAGAGCTAAAGGAAGGAAGGAAATAAGCATTTCTTAAGTGCTTATGATGTGCCAGGCACATCCTGAGGATCCAGATGCAAATAAATACGAAAGCAAAAAAAAGACAGTCCCTACCCTTAAGAAGCTTACATTCTAATGGAAAAAGATAATATGTAAAAGGAAACTAAAAAGTAGCAGGAGATTGGAGGGAGGTTATTTTGAAGACCAAAAAATCTGGAACAAGGCCAGGAAAGGAGTTAAGGAGGGCTGGCCTGAGCCCCATCACAAAATGGAGGTTCCCAGAGGAACACACTGATGGGAGAAAGGGGAATGGGCCTTTTAGAGGGATATTCCAGGATAGCAGACCAAGAGGCTGATAGGATGTCCTAGGACACGGAGGCCTGAGGCACTGTTCCAGGATGAAATAGTAGCAGATGCATGATTTGGAAGTCCAGAATATCAGGGTCTGGGATTCTTGAAAGCAGTTTATCCTCAATACTACAATCTTGTTTATATTATTAATTTATCCTATGCATGGAGAAAATATATTAAATAAAATTAAACTTGGGTGCCTTGATGCCTTTTAGTATAAATGAAATTTTTCTTTATATTTGTGTAGAACAACAGGAGAGTTAGTTGACTAACTGATAAGTTAAGTGGTGTGATAAGGCCTCCTTCACCAATCCAAAGAAAATGAGAAAAAAAGGTAGCTTTGCTGCTAAATTGACTAAAATCCTATTCTTGTGTTCGTTATTCCCTCTCTAGGTATGAAAATGGCCGAGGCAGCTCCCACCAGCAACAGGTGACCTGTTACCCCTTCAAAGACGTCAATAACTGGTGGATTGTAAAAGATCCTGGGAAGTGAGTACCTACAAGGAAACTCCTCCAGGGGCATCACCAAGTTCTTGGTCCTTAGTAGTAATTAGTGTCTCTTTACAACAGACATAATTGAACTTTTTGGATTTTTTAATATTTCTGTCTGGTAACTAGAAAAGTAGTTTCTTGAAGATCATAGTATGTATTTTCGCAATGGGCAATTCTGTTTGGTTGTTAGTAGGAGATGTAAAACCCATAAAACCATAGATAATTGGAGTAAATGAAAAGGTCATAGAATCATAGATTTAGAGCTAAAAGAGATTTTAAAGGTGATCTAGTCCAGCTCCTTCTTTTTACAGATGAGGAAACTGAGGCCAGAGAGGTTAAAGCTCAGGTTATAAAAGGCAGAGCAGACATTTGAACCCAGATCCTTTTACTCCAAATCTAGTGCTCCTTTCACTTGAAAATGTGAAGCAAAATGGAATTTGATATGAGGAATATAGCTTGAGTTATTTTCAGAATTTTGTAACTTTGAAATACCTATTTTAGTTTTATTTTAGAGCTAACTTTTTACTCTCCTTTTGTTTACACAAATATGAATTTAGAAATCATTTGTATTAAGAGGAATAGGAACTGAAATTTAACTTTATTTCACAAACTTTCTTTATATATAGCACAAACTAACATAAACAATATTTCTGTCGGAATTTTTCTTAATATTTGAAAAATTCTTTTAAAGTACCCACAAGCTCTCTATAAAGAAAAGATACTGTTGGCTTGGAAGGTGCAAAATTACATTTGTCTTTAATGTTAGTTAACTGTCTCTTCCTTGGTTGGCTCAGCTGTTTTGCTAACTGTTGTGTGACATAGCCCAAGCTATTCCTTCCGTGTGTATATACAGATTCTTTTATCTGTTAACTAGGCATCAGTTGGTGGTAACCAATCCTCCTAGGCCTGTACGACATGGGGATATTGTGCAGCTGGTCCATGGAATTACAACTCGTTTCCTCAATACGTAAGTGTTCCTACCATTCACTGTTCTCTCCCTTTGTTGTTTCTCTCCAGGTTCACTTTTTGTTCAGACATAATTCGGTTAGTGAGAAGAAATTGTAGCTTCTGGCTTCTTAATTTTCCTAATTGATGTACCTGACCTTTTCATTTGCATAATCAAGTTAGGAAACTTCATTCTGGAAATGTGTATGATTAAGGTGCATAAAATTACAGCATGTTTATGTTAGTTGTTCAGCAGCTGAAAGAGTATTACAACTACACAGTATCCCTTGAACTTTGGAGAAGATGCTTTTCAAGACAAAGGAAAGCTCTGCTTTACGTAGCATTTAGTGAAATGGGCAACTTGACAGTCTTGAAATATTGCATGGATTCAAGAAGGGTGATAGAGCTAACATTTATTTTAAAAAGCTAAAGTTATCTGGAAGTATAGTCCTCATCTTTTGAGGTTCATGTCAGGGAGGGCAACTAAAGTCTTTCAAGAAATTTTGTTTTGTTTTACTATTACATATTATGGGTAAGGTAGACCAGGAATAACAGGAAGAGATTTTAGCATTCATTCTGAATAGCCTAAAAAATGATCAGGAAAGTGAAACACAGCCTTAAGTGCTTTCATCTAACAGGATGTCTCTCTTGAATATGTGAAGCCACTACAAGATAAGTGTAACTACAGAAGTAACTTTATTTAAGAATCTGTTCTGAATGCAAATAAAAATAATAGCCAACATTTATATAGTGCTTACCGTGTGCCAAGCTCTGTGCTAATAGCATTTTACAATTGTTATCTCATTTGATCCTCACAACAACTCTGGGAGGTAGGGATTATTCTCTCCATTTTACAAATGAGGAAACTGAGGCAAATAGGTTCAGTGACTTGTCTGGGGTCATGCAGCTAGGAAGTGTCTGAAGCTGGATTTGAACTCAGATCTTCCTGACTCCAGGCTTGGTACTGTATCCACTATGCCACCTTGCTGCCTTTGTCTGCCAAAGCTGTTTGCTCCTGTCATGGAGAATATCCTGTGCAAAGCCTGAGTGACAAAGGGAGTTTCTGATGATCCTGTTCATGAATGACACTGTGGTGATGCCTTTTACAACATGGCCCCAGCTTGCTTACTTTTCCAGCCTCGTTATCCATTGTGCACACTTAGTCCAGCAAATGGGCTTTCTCATGGCTCCTCACAGAGGACATTCCATGCTATCTCATCTAGCATGTCTGGAATGCACCACCTTCTCACCTTCACCTCGTAGAAGCCACAGCTAAAGTGCCACCTTCTACTTGAAGTCTTTCCTGATTCTGCTCTAACTGCTGGTGTTCTCCCTCCCTTACATACCTTGCATTTAACTAGCCTGTATTTATTTTTATTTATTCTGTTTATACTTATATATGTACTTATCGTCACCTCCATTAGAAGTGTGAGTTCTGATTATTGGTTCTTTGTAGCTATATGCCTGGAGCTTAATAATGATAATGCTTAATAAATGTTTGTCAGTTGCTTAAACTTCTGTTCTGGGTCTGATTAGTGAACAAAGAGAAGCTAAATGCTCAAGTGGAAATGGTGGGAGCTTTGGGGGTTAGTAAGTACTCCATCTTCAATTTTATGGCAGAGGAGAAGAAATCCAGACATAGTCTGATATGCACCTTAAAGGCTTCAGAAAAATGTGTATATGCAGATGGGAGCTAGAGCAGGTGATGGAGGGTGAATACAAAATCTTGGCTTAGTCCTGTAAGAAGGCTAGGAATACTAGAGCTTCGAATCAAGGCCAGTCAAGAAGCATTTATTACTTAATCATTTAATATTGCTGCTTTGTGGGGGTTCTCTAATCCTTGTTTGTTAAAGGAAAGTCAGGCTTCATAGCTGTACCTTCTTTGTGCCAGGCACCTTACTAAGTGCTAGGAATATGAAGAAAGGTAGGGGAGGAAAAAAGCAAAAACATTCCCTCCTCTTTAGGAGCTCAGCAGTCTCCATTGGTAAGACAACATATGAACAACCATTTACAGACAATACATGTGTATGTGTTGTGTGTATGTGTGTGTGTGTAGTTTGTAAGTAGTTGTATATATATCTACATACAGGTGTGTGTGTGTGTGTGTGTGTGTGTGTGTGTGTGTGTGTGTGTGTGTGTGTGTGTGATCAATTGGAGACAGTCTCAAGGGGAAAGGACTAAGATTGAGGAGGACAGGAAGAGGCTTCGCTAAAGAGGTAGAAGTTTAGCTGAAACTTGAAAGAAGACCACCCAGGTTAGCCCAAGAGGAGGCAGAAAGTTCCCAGCATGGAGACCAGTCATTGAAAACTGCCAGAGTCCACAGATGGAGTGTCTGGTTTGAGGAACAGCCAGGAGGCCATTGTTGCTGTGTTGAAAGCAGGAGCCAGGTTCTGAACAGCTTTAAAAGTCTAGCAAAAGGTTTTATATTTGATCCTGGAAGAGCTCAGGCTGGTGATGAAAGCTAAGGAGAACACAAAGGGGTTTTAAAAATTTCATTGAGGAAAAGATGAAAGGAAGGCTAGAATGGCAGCCCGGGACAGATGGTTCACGGATAATGGTTGGTGAAGAGAGAGCAGAACTGCATAGCTCTTATTTTTCTGGTCTCTGTCAAGGAGAATGATCTTTGGGCTGAACAGGGCATACACCAATATTGGTAATAAGGCCTCAATAACCAAGATACATAAGGAGATCCAATGAGAATACCTAGCTGCCCCTTATGGATTTAAGTCATTTGGCCCAGGGGACCTAAAAACTCAGGGTACTGAAAAAACTGGGGGATGTAATTGCTGAGCTCATGACAGTGGTCTCTGAAAGAGCAGGACTGGAGAAAGACAGATGTCTTGGTTTTTACAACACAGAAGATGATCAACTCTGCAAATGGTTAGGCTTGATTTCTATTCCTGGCAAAAGTCTAGAATAAATTATTTATTTTAATCAGGGGCAGCTAGGTGGTACAGTAGAGTGCTGGACTTGGAGTCAGGAAGACCTGGGTTCGAGTCCAGCCTTTGGCACTTAGTGGCTATGTGACCCTGGGCAAGTCACTTAACTTCTATCTACCTCAGTTTCCTTAACTGTAAAGTGGGGATAATAATAACACCTACCTTCCAGGGTCCTTGTGAGAATCAAATGAAACGTAGAGTGATTTGCAAACCTTAAAGCACTATGCAAATGCTAATGGTAATTATGTTTGCTATTTTATTGATATCTTTTGTTTTTATATAACCTTCCTTTCCAATGTCTGCTTCCTATGTCTTATACACTGAACCATCCCTGGAAAAAAGATTAAAGAAGAGAAAAAGTAATTTGAGACCAACTAGCATATCAAAGCAGTTTGACAGTGTGCGGAATAGTCTACACAGAGTCCCCTGTTTCTGCGAAGAAGGGAGAGAGGCGCATTTCCTTAACTCTTCTAGCCCAGCTTGGTCATTATAATTACGCAGTCTGCTTTCATTTTAATTACAAAAATGTACTCAGTGCATTTAGCAGCGTGTTATTAGAAGGAGGTGGCAATTGCCAGCGTACACCTCGGGGCAGACAGCCACAGCCGACAGATTTGTTTCAGCCATTCTTGAAAACAACTTGGAATCCCAGGGGGACAGCTACCAAATTGCTCATAGCCTTTGAAGCAGAGATCCCTCTACTAGGACTGTACCCCCAGAGAGATTAGAAAAAGTCTGCATGTACAGGAATAATCAGAGCAGCAGTACTTTTGATTATAAAAAATAGGGAAAAAAAAACGTTTGCCTGGTTATTGGAAAATGGCTAAACAAGCTGTTATGTGAATATAATGGAATATTAAGGAATGATGAATATGATGAATTCAAAGAACATGGACTCATACACGTGATGGAGTATGATGAAAGCAGAGCCCCAAATACTTACACACATACAGTGACCACAACAGTGTGATTTAAGTCAGTGTTGAGAGATGACAAAATTGGTCAGAGGCAGAGCTCAGTGTTAATACCATACCATCCAAGTGAAAGGACACATCCTTTCTGTTCATAGTCAAACAGATTTTCAAGAAGTATGTGTAGTGGATTTTGTTTGGCTATTCAATATTTGTGTCAAAACGAAATGTATCTATCAGTGAGTTTAAAAACAAGGGGAGCTAGCTTGGCTCATTGAGAGCAGGTCTTACCAGAGTCAACTTTGTTTCCTTTTTTTGACAATCACTAGATTGGTCAGTCATGAGAATGTTATTGATGAATATAATTTACATCAGTGATATAGTTTAGCTGTGTTTAACATTTGGCAGTCTTCTGTTATATTCTTAAAACTTTGTTGATGCCTTTTGATTTTATATCAGCTCCCAACCTTATATCATGGGGGAAAAGAAAACCCAGTTCTTCTCTTCTGATATTCCTTTATCTGACCATGGCTTTCTATCATTCCATCTCTTACCACGTTTCATTCTTTATAAAACTCTTCTTTATGCTCACCATGACATCTAGTCCCTTTATCTTTTAGAACTTTGCCAAGTCATCACCCTTACCCTAGCTTCACTTTCTTCCCTTCCCAATTTCAACCTTGTAATCATCCCCTTTGTTTTACTGACACTTGTTCCTTATCAAACACCACCCCCAGATTACTTTGACCATTTACTTCTTCTACTCCTACTTAAGTGCTATTAAAGGGAGGTGAAGGAAGTCCCATAATTGTGCTGCCTAGAACCAGTACACATTTATCACCTAACTTCAACTGGGCTCTCACTGCAGCAAGTCAGTCCCTTTACCCCCTCCCTAATTGATTCTCCAGCCCACTCTCCACAGTGGCTATTCAAAACCTCTTCTTTCCTCACACCCCTCCCATACTACCTTCTCTAGCAGCTCTTACAACATAGTGGAGTGGAGGCAAGGAGAGAAAGCATAAGGGGTGGCTTGTGCAATGTGTGGAGAAAGGGAACGGAGTGTTGTGAGTGAGGAATAGTGAAAAGAATGTTTTGATAGGCATGCCATCTATGGGTATCTAGGTCATCGATAAAAGTTTGAACAACTTACTCACCTTTTCCTGAGGCCAGTTCTTTGTGTTTGAAAATCAGACTTTTTTTTACATCTCAAATGTTCCCCAAAGTAATTTTAAAATGGGCAAAGAACCATCTAAAGCAGTACAGAGGACTTTCTCCATGATGTATTGTCTTCATTGATTCAGGCATGATGTTGCTGCACCTCTGAGTCCACACTCTCAAGAAATTTCCTGTTACATCGACTATAATATTTCCATGCCAGCACAGAACCTTTGGAGAGTGGTGAGTTGAATAGAATTTTCTAGATAGCAGCTAATCCAACTTTTTCGTTTTGCACTTGAAGAACCTGGGGCCCAGAGGGGTCAAATGACTTGTCCCAAATCACTACATTAGTTAGGGGCTCTGCCAGGTTTTGAATTGCACTAGTGGGAGCATTCTGACTCTCAGCCCAGAGCTTTTTTTACTACATCAGATACTAAGTGTTATGTTGAAAAAGAGTTTTTTGTTGATAAGTTAATAAGATTATTATTAAAGGTAATAGTACCTCCAAAAACCAGTGCTTCCTTGTTCTAGGATAAAATACAGACTGGCATTTAAAGCCCTTGATAGTCTGGCTCCACCCTATTTTCCAGACAGATTTCCCCATTACTCCCACTCTTGCAGTATTTGATGTCACCAAACTAGCCTTTTGTGTCCCCAGGAAATAGCATTTCTGTGTTTGGGCCTTTGGACAAGCCATCCCTGGAATGTTCTTCATCCCTTCTTTCCTATTCTAGAACTCCTAACTTCCTTCAAAGCTCCCCTCGTGCCACCTTCTGCAGGCAGCCGTTCCAGATCTCCCCTGCCCCTCCAAATTTTAAATTGTATTTGTTTTGTGCATATTTATCAGTGTACATTTTGTCCCCTCCACGCACACCCTCCCTGGTAAATGGTAAGGTTCTCAAGGGGAAGGACTGTTTCAATTTTGTTATCATATCCTCACTGCCTAGCCCAGTGCCCAGCAGACAGTGAACCCTCAGTAAATGCTTTTTGAATTAAGTTGAATAGTATACTTGAACCCACTGTGGAGAGACAGCTTGGTATGGTAGAAAGTGCACTGGACTTGGAAACAGAAGGCTTAGTTTCAAATCCTGCCTGAGCATTGTGAGCCTTGGGAAGTCATTTGACTTCTTAGAGCTTCAGTTTCTTCCTCTGTAAAGTGGGGATAATAATACTTGCCTTAACTACATCATTGGATTGTTCTGAGGAAAGTATTTTATCAACCTTAAAGTGCAATACAAAATGTGAGTTATTGCAAAGAATTCTGATTTGATTCTAACTAGAAGTTGTATTCAGTTACTTAAAAACTCAAGTCCATTTGTGAAGTATGTTTATTTTCTCTTTTGAGGCATTTGGAGAATAGAGCTTAAAAGAGTTTACTAAAAGATAAAGGGGCAGAATATTTTCTTTTTTGCCAGATGCTCATCTTAAGTAACTGCAGTCAAATACACCTTCAGGAAGCTTTGTACCAGGCAGGTGCTACTGTTAGTCCTGGCTTTGACAACAACTGACCTGGATTTTTGCCACTCCCTCTTCTGCGCTTAAATATGTTTAAGAAATGCCTAGTTCTTAAAATGGCTCAGCACCTTGAGCTTCATTTGTGAAAAGATACTACAGAAATGTAAAATAGGAAAAACCCTTTAAAATGGACCTCTCCTGTGCTTTTCTGTCTTTGCCAGGTGGGTCACGGGCCTCTGTGTATAGCTATGAAAAATCACCACTTCTAAGTGATTTGCAGTGTCATTTGTGTTACGGGAGTTGCTAGTGGTCCAAAAAGAACTGCCTGTTGTCTTTCATTGGGTGCTGGTTGTAGGATCTGATGATTATTAACCTTTAGCCTTTTTTTTCCTACTGAACCTATGATTTAGTTGATACATGTAACTCCTGGTGAAGAACCTTCCTCAGTCATGCAGCACAGTGCCTGCTTTGAATTACAATTTAAGAGAGTTGTCAGGGATACCGAGAGGTTTGGGGACTTGCTCAGTTACCCAGCCGGCACAGAGCAGAAGGCCCTGACCCCCCAGTCTGCCTGACTCTGAGGTCAGTTCCCTCTCTGCCGTGTTGCCTCCCTCATATAGGCCTTTGAACCTTCTGCCTATGAAAATTACTAGCCCCTGGAGAAGAGAAACAAAAGTAATGCAGTGAGATCTGATTTTTTCTAGGATATTGTAAACCGCGAGTCAGATTCAGATATATGGAAGACTATATTGTCAGAAGTTCGGTTTGTACACGTGAACACTTCAGCAGTACTGAAGGTAAGGGTCCCATAGTTGAAGGACCTTGGGTTTTCCCAAGGTGTAGGTACTCAATTTCTTCTTGTTTGACTTTTCAGTCTGATCAGGCTTTAAAAGGGCTAAAAAAGCAGAGGGTAGAAACAAGTAAGGGAAGACTTTGCTAAGATTTCATTTTTACCCCTGTGATATTGAAGATGGCTCTGTTTGATTTTTAAACATCTTTTTTATCAATCTTTTGTTTTTGTATTGCCCGTTATTTCTAAATATATCCCTTCCCCTTCCCCATACAACCATCCTATGGAGCAGATTTTAAAAGACAGAGAAAAAAGCATTTCCACAGTATCTAACTAGTACATCAACTGAGTCCAGCATTATGCATCCATAGTCCTCAGTATCTCTGTAAAGAAAGGAAGAAGTACATTTTCTCATTTCTTCTTCAGGGCCAAACATGGGCATCATATTTGCACAGGGTTCAGTTTCTGTTTTTTACTCTTTCTATTTATGTTGTGGTTCTGCCTATTTAACTCTGTATCAGTTTATTTAAGTCTTTCTCTGCTTCTCTGAATTCTTCATATGTATCATTTCTTATAGTTTCATAATATTCTATGGCATTCATAAGACACAATTTGTTTAGGCATTTCCTACTGTGTTTTCAATTCTTTGCTATCACAAAAAAGTACTTCTATGAATAGTTTGTTATACACAGGACCTTTCTTTCTGGCTTTGATCTCCTTAGAATATATGCTTAGTAGTGGGGTTGGGTCCAAGGATGTGGACATTTTAGTTAACTTTTTAGCATAAATCCATATTGTTTTCCAAAATGTTTGGACCATTTCACAGTTCCACCAACAATGTATTAATGTGTCTGTTTTTCCACAACTCCTCCAACATCTGTTATTTCCATCTTTTGTCCTCTTCCAATTTACTGGCAAAATGAGCTTTTTTGATGCTGTGGTTTATCTGAAGTAATGCTATTAGTCCAAATAATTGTAAAATGAGGACATCATAGCAAAAAAATAAGGTGCACTCTTATGGGCAGGAATGAACCAGCAGTAACCCTAACACTTTAGCCCAATTATGGCAGATTTGAGAAACTTTTCTTTTCCAATACCATCTTTTGTTTTGATTTCCCTCTCCTCCCCCCCCAGCTGAGTGGAGCATCATTACCTGACTGGGGTTATCGGCAGCTGGAGATCATTGGTGAAAAACTGTCCAAAGGCTATCACCAGAGCATGGTATGGAACGTGGAGGAACACCGATATGGGAAAAGTAAGTCCTGAATGAGTTAGAAGTCCATTTTGGTATGACTGATGTATCTTTGTAATGAAAACCTTAGTCTCTAGTTAATGTGATTTGGGAAAACTCTATATTTTCATCTATGCAGGACTTTGTACAAAAAAAAATTGAAAGCTGAATTCTTATATTCTATTGAGAGTTCTGCTGGCTTTTCTTCTCTCTCACCATGTAAATCTTTTCCCCATTATCTCTACTTAAATTTCAGAATGTTTGTGTCCAGCAAAAGGTAACCAAAGCTATAAATAACTAAAGGTCTTTTTAATTATCATTGGGAAGGCAACTGATTTCTTTCAGTGCCAGATGAGTTTTAAGCATGAGTGAAATATAAATTCATGGCTATCCCAGTGGTTAATTTGCTGAAGGGGAGTTTACCTTGAATGATACAGCTTTGACCGAGGCTGGCTCACTAGTCATTTGGAAGTCAAAGGAGGTAGGATTTTTTTAAAAGGCTGGGGGTGGAGTTTAATAGCTTCTTTTAATGGATGACTGACCTTAGACTATTTTGTTACTTACTTTTCAGGCCAGGAACAAAAGGAGAGAGAGCTGGAGTTGCATTCCCCTACTCAGATTGACATCAGCAAAAACCTCAGTTTTATGGCCAGATTCACAGAATTGCAGGTGAGTGGGCTAGGGTATGCTTGGGAAACAGCCTGCTTGCTGGGCACTGGCTAATTCTAGTGCTTTTTTCTAACTAAACCTTGCCTTCTGTGCCTTATTTAAATAATTTATTGTCGTGTGAGCTCTGAACTGAAGACACATAAGTTCCATGTGTTATCTCTTTCCTTTTAATTATAAGTAGAAAGCAGAACTTTTGTTGATCCATCAGTTTAATTCTGCTACGTACAGGGTTTGAGCTTCTGCAGGTAGGATTTGTGAATTTAACAAGGGAGACTTATTATAACTGTGCCATAATTAGTACACTTTGCCAAAGGATATGTTTGAGCTCCTTCTTTAGCTGATGAAATGGAAACTTTAGTTAGTTAAAATTCCAAAATTATAGAATATTAGAGGTAAAAAGGACCTCTTAGACATCATTAGTCTATCCAGTCTCCTCATTTTATAGATCAGGGCTTCTTAAAAGTTTTCCACTTGAGATGCCTTCAGTGATTCTTGAACTGGATTGCAACCCCATGTGGGATCATGACCTACACTTTAAGAAGTACTGTTTACAGTGGAGGAGAGGAAACTCAGGTTTACAGATGATAAGTGACTTACTCAGAGTCACAAAGCTTGTTCATGACATAGCTGTGTCTCGGTACTCCTTACACCACCTAATGCTCCATGTGGCCTGTTCCTGCTGTATAATCTAGAAGTGGATCCCTGCCAGCCAATATTGACTTAGAAAAGCATATATTGACCATTTTCTCTGTTGTCATTTTTATTTATTTTGTTAAACATTTCTCATTTACATTTTAATTTGTTTCTGGCCCCGCTCAGGAGTTTTGAAGGCCACGAGTTAAAATACCTTTGATCTAGAAAGAACTTCAAGCTCATGTGAACAGCAGAAATGTACCCGATACACTTTTGAAAGATCTGACCAATGTAAAAATGATCTGGGGAATCCTTGAACAACTTCCTTGAATAATTACCTTATAATTTTGAATCAAAGAACTAGCAAACCTGCTTTATTTTAGTGGAAGATGCTGACATTGAGAAGTGAAGAAACTGAGCACAAGTACAGCTCTTCGCCCCTGGAGTGGCTCACACTGGAGACAAATATCGCCTATTGGCTACATCCCAGGACCAGTGTAAGTGGGAGAATGCAAGGGACATTGGATGCAGACATCTAGCAAACCACATGAATAATTTAGCGCTTTCTACTTTCTTTAAGAACTCCATTGTGATTGCGTATTATGTTCAATCCTTATATTTCTTTAAAGCAGAAGTCTGTGTCTCTCTTTAATGTACGCATTTGGGTAACTAAGAATGAGCACCCCCACCAGATATTATGGAGTGAGGCTTTTTTTTTTCATTTTGATAATTTTATTGATGCCTTTTATTCTTATACCACATTTATTTCTTTTTTCTCTTTTTAAAAAAATCAATCTGCCCCTCCAACTACCTCTGAAGGGAGCTGCCTACTTCCTCCACTACCACGGAATATATTTTTTTTCCCCAATTTATTAATTAATTATTTTTTTTTTTTTTCAGTTTTCAACATTCATTTCCATAAGTTTTAAATTTTCTCCCCCCGCTCCCCAAGACAGCATGCAATCTGATATAGGCTCAACACATACATTCCTATTAAACACATTTTCACTTTAGTCATGTTGCACAGAAGAATTATAACGAATGGGAGAAACCGTGAGAAAGAAAACAAAAGAGAAAATAGTCTGCTTTGCTCTGTATTCCGACTCCATAGTTCTTCCTCTGGATGTGGATGGCATTTTCCAGCATGAGTCCTTTGGAAAAATTTTAGGTCCTTGCATTACTGAGCAGGGCTAAATCTCTCAAAATCAATCCTCTCACCCTGTGGCTGTTACTGTGTGCAGTGGTCTCCTGGTTCTGCTCACTTTGCTCAGCATCAGTTCATATAAGTCTTAACAGGTTTTTCTGAAGTCTACCTGTTCATCATTTTTTACAGCACAATAGTATTCCATTACCTTCATGTACCACAACTTGTTCAGCCATTCCCCAATTAATGGGCATCCCCTCAATTTCCAGTTCTTGGCCACCACAAAAAGAGCTGCTATGTTTTTGTACATGTGGATCCTTTTCCCATTTTTATGATCTCTTTGGAATACAGCCCTAGAAGTGGTCTTGCTGGGTCAAAGGGAATACACATTTTTATATCTCTTTCAGCATAGTTCCAAATTGCTGTCCAGAATGGTTGGATCAGCTCACAGCTCCACCAACAATGAATTAGTGTTCCAACTTTCCCACATCTACTCCAACATTTATCATTTTCCTGTTTGGTCATGTTAGCCAATCTGACAGGTGTGATGTGATACCTCCAAGTTGTTTTGATTTGTATCTCTAATCAGTAGTGATTTAGAGCATTTTTTCATATGACTATAGATGGCTTTAATTTCTTCCTCTGAAAATGTCCTGTTTGTATCCTTTGACCATTTATCAATTGGGGAATGACTTGTATTCTTGTAAATTTGATTCAGTTCTCTATGTATTTTAGAAATGAGGCCTTTATCAGAGACACTAGTAAAAATCCTTTCCCAGTTTTCTGCTTCCCTCCTAATCTTGGTTGCATTGGCTTTGTTTGTGCAAAAACGTTTCAATTTGATGTAATCAAAATTATCCATTTTGCATTTCATAATGTTCTCTATCTCATTCGGTCACAGATTCCTCCATTCTCCATAAATCTGACAGATAAACTATTCCTTGGTCCCCTGATTTGTTTATAGTATCAGCCTTTATACCTAGATTGTGTGCCCATTTGGATTTTATTCTGGATGTACGATGTCAGACATTGGTCTGTGCCCAATTTCTGCCATACTGTTTTCCAGTTTTCCCAGTAGTTTTTGTTAAATAGTAAGTGAGCTCTTCCCCCAATAGCTGGGGTTTTGGTGTTTCTCAAACACTGTGATCTTAGGTTTGTTTTCTTTTGTGTCTTATACCTAATTAGTTCCTCTGGTTGATCTTTCTCTCTTTCTCTTTTCTTTTTTAAACCAGTATCAAATCATTTTAATGATCACTGCTTTGGAGGAGTTCTTAAAAGCTTTTGTATTACTGGGCAGCCAGGCTCTGTGGCTGTCATGGTAGTATAGTTTCCCCTTACCAAGCAATTATTTTTCACTGAGTAAAGGCACTTAACAGTCAAGCACTTATTCTTGTTGTGGATAAGGCACTGTGCTAAGCACTGGGGATACAAAAACCAGTTCCTTCCCTCGGGGAGCTCTAAGTCTAATGGGGTTGACAACATACAGACAACTATGTACAAACAGGATAGATGCAAGATGAACTGGAGATCATCACTGAAGCAGGCACTAGGGGGATTGGGAAAGGCTTCCGGTACAGGGTGGGACTTTAGCTGAGACCTGAAGGAAGCCAGAAGACAGTGATGAGAAAGAAAAGCATTCAAGGCGTAGGGGGATGGCCAGAGAAAATGCCTGGAGTCAGGAGATGGAGTATCTTGTTTGAGGAATAGCTAAGAGGCCAGTGGCTGGATTGCAGAGTGTGCCTGGGGAAATAAAGTACAAGAAAACTGGCAAGGTAGGAGGGTGCTAGGTTATGAAGGGCTTAAAAGGAAGAGGACTTTGTATTTAATCTAGAGGCCGGGGGGTCTGAAAGTGACCAATCTGCAAGAAAAACTACTGAGGCAGAGCTCTAAGCCAATAGCAGTTTATTAAAGGGTCCATGACCCACTCTGATAAAGTGGACCTTAGATCTTCCTCATGATCTAAGATGCCCCTCATCCCAAGGACCTTGTTTTTATAGGGTTTGATCCTGGGTTTGGTAGCAGAACCCTCTGGAGAGGCTGCAAAGCACAAAATCCCATTGGTTAATAGATCTTGTTTTGAGGGTGAAATGATGCGTCAGCTAAAAAGTGGTATAGCGGCATGGGGGTCATGGGTTGGATGAAGGGATCTCCACTGATTAGTTGGTCATGAGATGGATGGGTTCCTCCTCATGTTGAACAAGAGGAGACAGTACAAGTAGTACAGATACCAAAAACAAATTGGGAGACTTTCCAAAGAATCAAGGCATCCATCCTTGCTGCATTTGGACGTGGAATTTGAGCAAAACAGGATAGAGATATTTTTCTTGTGGCTGTGTAAGTGAGCGTCATGATTGGTAAATAAGTGGTGAATGTTGGATTTAAGTTTGAAGCCTACTGTAAGAAACCATCTTACCTAATTATCCTGATAGGATTTATGTAAAATATCAAACTGATTAGTACTGATTAGAATAGAGCAGGAGCCCAAATGCATCATTCCTCACAAGGCAATAGGGAGCCATCTGAATAGGAGAATGAAATAGTGATTTATGGCTAGCATTCATATCGTGCTTCAAGGTTTGCAAAAAGCCCTATGAATACTATGTTATTTAATCGTCACACCCTCAGAGGTAAATGCTATTACTATCCCCATCTTACAGTTGAGGAAACTAAGTTTTGGAAAGGTTAAGTGACTGGGAAGGAAACAAGCATTTATTAAGCACCTACTATGTGCCAGGTACAGTGCTTACAGTTGTTATCTCACTTGATCCTCGTAACAACCCTGGAAGATTGGTGATATTCTTACCCCCATGGTACAGTTGAGGAAAGTGAGTTATACGGGATAAGTGACTTGCCCAGAGTCACACAGCCAGTAAGAGACTGAGGTGGGGTTTGTACTCAGGTCTTCCTGACTTCGGGCCCAGCACTCTATCCACTATGCCACTTCAGTTTGCCCATGATCACACAGCTAGTCGGTAACTGAACTCATGTCTTCCTGATTCCAGGTCCAGCATTGCAACCACTGTGTTTCCCAGATTCCTCTGTAATACAGCCATGACACAGTCAGACCCTTGTTAAAGGAAGATGGGTTTGAAAGCCAAACGTAGGATGGACCGGTGTGGAGAGAACCATGAGGCAGGGAGGTCCACCTGCTGCTTTTCCCTCTTTCCTGCTCACAGAAGTTAGGCAGAGATTTACTTACGGCAAAGTTGGGCCTGAAATAAAGGGAATGACATTCGCAGTGCTTACAGCAAAGGCCTAGAGTTTGTAGGTGCATTTTCGCTGGGCTTCACTCAGATCGTCCTGTGAAAAAGTTTGTTAAAAGTTACCTATTAAGTGTCTATGTTCTTACTGAGAAGTTCCTCAAGGAACAGGGGCTGATTTTGGTTTCATTGTTTTTTCATTTTGTCTCTGCTCTCAGTACCTGAGAGTGCACTGCACATAGAAATTAGTTAATAAATACTTATTTTGGGAAAAGAAAAGACATCATTTAATATACAGCTTACTCCTCAGTTTACCATTCTTCAGAGCAGAACACTTGAGTGCCTTTATAAGCCTGTCTTTATAAGGAACTGTCTGCAGACTGTGCTAAAAATAAGTGGGTTTTTTTACTTAATCATTTTTTCCACCTTGTGTGTATAAAGGCCTAATGGCCACGGTAATGCCCTGTATGTTTATAGGCTCAGATCCACCTGCTTGGAAATGCTTTGACCTGGTCTTCAGCCAATATCGCCACTTTGGCCTATGTGCTTCTGCTTTTCTGGTATCTGCTCAGACGGAGGAGAAATGTCTGTGACATCCCTGAAGGTAGGTACAGGTATTTTTTTTCTCATTTATATGTTTTTTCTTTTTAATTCTAGTTAGAGTTCAGTGTACCTCAAGGCAACAGCTGGACAGACAGCTTTGGTACAGTGAGCCCTAAGTTGGGGGACAGTAAATATTAAGTTAGTAGGAACCCCCACCTTCTGGTGGATTTTCTGTTTCTATTTTTGTTTTCCCAGGGGGGCAGAGGGAATTAGTTTCCCACCCTTTGTTGCAGGCATCTGTGTTACAGTGCAGGGTTATAGGCAGGAGGAGTTTTCTAAATACGGTCCCTCAGTGGCTTTCAGCCTGCAGATCTCCCTTCCTTGGGACAGTGATTTTACATCAGTTCAAGATGGAAAAAATGGGCCCTGGCCAAACATCCTACTTCTTCTCCATGGAGAATATGGGAAGGAAAATGAAATAAATTAAGAAATTACTTCTTGCTGTTTTATATTTAAGTCTAAAGAGAGTTAAACAATTCGAGCAGGCAAGGCTAAATTTCCTTGTTGGTGGCACAAGTGTAAGATGATTTTTTTCCCTTCTTTTTCTCCCTCAGATTCCTGGTCGCTCTGGGTATTGGCTGGGACTGTGTGTTGCGGGGGCTGGGCTGTGAACTATCTCCCCTTCTTTATGATGGAGAAGACACTATTCCTTTACCACTACCTGCCGGCTCTCACCTTCCAAATCATCCTGCTCCCCATTGTGCTGCAGCATGTGAGCGAGCACTTCTGCAGGTACTTGGGGTCACTTGTAGTTTTAAATAACATTATTTGGGGGGACCATAAGAATGAATACATTTTCCCATTCATTCAACAAGAATTTTTATTCAGCACCTGCTGTATACAAGGCACCGTGGGGGTTACAGAGATAAATAAGACATGACTCCTTCAGAAATATTTATGTGCATGCCATACTAATAACTATGATACAGAGTAGGAACATGTGAGACATGCAAAATAGAGCTCTGAAGTGCCATAAAGCTTCAGATAGGTTGAGATGTGGGGAAAGAATGGTTCCACATAGCATGAGCTAAGTCATAGAAGCAGCAAAGCAAAAGGGAGTAATCTCATTCAGTTAGATGTGGAAGGTGTGTCTGTAGAAGTTTAGACTTTCTTAGGTGGTAGTAAAAGAAATGATCAGAGTTGCCTTTCAAAAAAATGAATCTGGCATATTCTTGTCAGTCTAGATTGGAGTAGAGGGAGACTGACAGGGGGTAATTAGTTCAAATGAGATTTAAGTAAGAGGTTAAACTAATGTGGGAGTGGGAGTGCAGAGGAAGATAGATGCCAGAGATGTTATGGAGTTAGAATTAACAATCTGGAGACAGATTTGACATAATAGATGAAGAATAGTAAAGAGTTGGAGAGGATTCCAAAGTTTTGAGCCTGGATGACTGGAAAGATAGTAGTACTCAAAAACAGAAGTAACAGTCAGGAGGAATGGGTTTCAGGTACAATTAATTATTCCCAGCCTGGTGTCGTGGCACACACTCATGATCTCTGCTACTAGGGAAACCAAGACTGGTAGTTTGAGCTTAGAAGTTCCAAGCAGCAGTGGAGCTAAAGTCCATCAGGAGTCCACACTAAGTCTAGCACCAACATGGTGGGTAAATCAGGAGCAGGGGATCACCAGGCTGCCCAAGGAGGGGCAACCAGCCCAAGTCAAAAACAACAGGCCAAAGCTGTCCCACCAGTCTGCATGAGATCGAGACTGTGAGTGGCCACTGCACTTCTAGTTGGGGTGAAATAGGGGAGACCCAGATCTAAATAACAAAAAGCAATAATTACTCTTGGGGTAGCGGGTAGCATGATGGAGGAAGAAAACAATATTCTTTTTGGAGAGGCAGCAAGAGGCAATAGAAAGAATATTAATTACGCTTGGGCTTGTGTCCAGCCCGGCTCAGCCACTATTTGTGATGACTTGGACAAGTTCCTTATTATCTTTGAACTTGTTTCCTCATTTGTCCTCATCTACTTCTTAGAATTCTTGAGAACATCCAATAAGATCACATGTGCAGAAATGCTTTGGAAACTGTAAAGTATCTCTGTAAATGTTTATTATGTATTTGTATACATATATTCTTAATCTCTCATGTATGTTTATCTTCTGATCCCACAGATCCCAGCTCCAGAAGAACATATTCAACTCCTTAATCATAGTATGGTTTTCCTCTGCATATCTGGTTTATCACACTTTCAGCCCAATAACCTATGGAGATCAATCTCTCTCAACAAATGAACTCAAGGCCCTTCGTTGGAAGTCTAGCTGGGATATCCTGATCAGAAAACACTAATGGAAAAAGAATAAACTAGTGGAAATCTGAGATAGGGAGTTGGATAAAGTAGAACAGGCCTTGTTCGTTTCTTTCTTGCTTTTGTTTATTAACAAGCAAAACTACTCTGGAATTGAAAGAATAACTTATACAGAAACTGTTGAGTTCCTGGCCTTTAACTACGGGAAGAGGTAACTAAAAACTTCACAACTTGTTTAATTGTTTCAATTCACCATTGAGAAGGCCGTAGAAAAAATTAACTACATTTTGAGCAAGGACAAGTCTTTTCCTGGAAACTAGAGAGCAGACTATTTCCACTGACTCCTGTGGCCCTTAACTAAACAAAACCCTCATTCATTTAACTGATTAACATAGTCACACCCTGCAGCCACATGGAGACGAAAAGAAATCATAGCCCAAAAAAACTTGAGAGTCTATGATGAAACTACAGTTCAGCTTTTTAACTAGGAAACTGCTGGTAGTCCTAATAGCTATTGTCCTCAGTTTTTCCTTTGCTAGACTCATGCTGCCATGAATACTTCGTAAACCTACTGCACCAGAGCAACAGCTGAGTATTCATCTTTGGTGGGACCTTACAGAAGCCATTCTTGAATAATTCCATTTTCCCAGTCTGTATGATGGGAAGGTAAGTTACTTTGGTCATAAGCCTCTTATGAGGATTCATTTAAGTTTTCTGACTACCAGATGAAAAAGCCTACTGCATCCTAGTATTTTATTGCTATGGCATTTTTTTTATCTTCATTATGAGCTTTTGCTGTAGGGTGGCTTTATGTTAAGTAAACCCAATCCCTAACTCAAAGGTGTTACAGTCATCTCTGTAATTTTTCTTTCTGAAATTTGATTTATGTTTACATTAAAAAAAATAATTTTAAAGAGACAAATGAACACTACTATTTGGTGTTTGTTTATTAGTCCCAAAACAGTACATTAGGCATGACAAAGATTTTAGGTAATTATAGGTTAGAAAACCAAAGGACCTGAAACAAAGTTCCCTGTCTTACGTATCTCATAGTAACTATAATGATTTATGCCTGATAGAAGAAAACCATGAGTGGCTATACATGAGGAGATTGATTATAAAACAGCTTTTATATATGTATATATATATAATGTACATATATATAAGAGGGAATTGAACACTAGTTAGGAGGAAAGATTAAATAGAACCATATAGACCAAAACATTCTCATATACGCAATTCAGTGCTAGGCCATATATGATAAGTAGTACAGCAGTTGGAGGGCTGATTTGTGCAACAACATTCATTTTGAACCCCTAGATTCCACTGTGTAACTTAGCTCTAAGGAAAGCATGCACCCGACATGGCAATGAGTAATAATGTGAATGGTTTGGCGGTAGGCAGCATGTGTCCTAGATCCCAGGACAGGTGAGCCTTGACTTGGCAAGTTCTAGGTATAGATGAACAATGTGGGCAGCCTCAGGTGGAGCTGTTTGCTTGGGCATTGTATAGCTACATTCGAGTCAAAACCACACAAACACCAGAACTATTTGATTGACTTCTAGTGGCAAATCTTGATTCTGCAGTAAGCTGTCAGTCCTTTTAGGTCCTCAAGTAAATGCATTCAGAATAGGAGATGCTCTCCTTTATTACTCAGAGTAGTTTTTTTTATGTTTTTCTTTTTTAAAGTGCTTATCAGCATTCTCACCTCTGCTTATTTGCCCTGTGTATAACCCAGGAGGAAAGAAGACATGGTTCATATTAAGGTCGTACCAGCGACACAGCCAGGACCCAGACCCCCAATTTATTTTTAAAATGTGCTACTAGCATTACTTCTGGAAGCAAGCATAGTAGGTTCACTCATGCAGGTGTTAGGCGTTTTTCAGGTGGCCCAAAGAGATTTCAGAAGCCTCCTGAATACATGGAAGATTGAAAACATCAAGAAGGTCCTTTTAGTATTTCCCACTTTTAAAACTGAATAAAATTAACATTTTTCTATTCCTAAATGGTTAAATAAATTTCATCTTAGAATCATTTTATAACAGGTGCTAAAAGAGTATTTCTAAAGGGCTTAGGGTTTTTGTTAAAAAAAAAAAAGTGACTCCAGACCCATTCATTATACAGATGTCATCAAGGAAGATCTGCCCTATAAGCTGATTAACAGCCTCCAGCTCCTCAGTGGGGTCGGCTGCTAGACTCCAGGTGAGACCGTTTACCAGAAGTTAGGACAACAGTAGGGTCTCCAGGCTCAGGAAATGTCCTCTTGTAGCTCCGCCCATTTGGAACTCCCCGCTGCCATTTGCAGATGTCACCATTCAAAATGTCCTGAATATGCTGTACAATCAGGTTGATGGCAACTGCAAAAGATAAGTACAGATGTGGCCCTGATTCTCCAGAGACAGCAGTCAATCATTAACATTTATTGAGCATCTGCTATGTGCTAGGCACAGTGCTAAATGCTAGGGAGACAAAAAGAGGCAAAAAACAAGCCGGCCCTCAAGGAACTTACACGCTAATGAGGGAGATGTGCAGATATATGCAAACAAGCTTTATACAGGATAAATAGGAAATGATTAACAGAGGGAAGGCACTAGAATTAAGAGAGGTCGGGAAAGGCTTTCTGTAAAAGACAGGATTTTAGTTGGAACTTAAAGGAAGCCAGGGAGGTCAGTAGGTAAAGATGAGGGGAGAAAACATTCCAGGCATGGGGAATAGACAGTGGAAAATGTCCAGAGCTGAGAAATGGAATGTCATTGTCACTGAATCAAAGAGTATGTGGCTGGGAGTAAGGTGTAAGAAGACTGGAAATGTAGGAGAGGGCTAGGTTAGGAAGGGCTTTGAATGACAAACAGCATTCTATATTTGCTTCTGGAAGCAGTAGGGAGCCACTGGAGTTTACGGAATTGGGTTAGAGGGTGGCAGTGGTGACTTAATCAGACCTGCGTTTTAGGAAAATAACTTTGGTGGCTGAATGGATTGGAGTGATGATTCAGGCAGACCCACCAGCAAGCTCTAGCCAGGTAAGGCGAACCAGGAAAGAAAGTAGTGTCCTGAAAATTTAGAGAGAAGAGAGTATCAAGGAGGAGAGAGTGATCAACAGTGTCAAAGGCTGCAGAGAGGTCAAGGAGAAGGAGGATTGAGATCATTGGTAACTTTGGAGAGAGCAGTCTCAGTGGTATGATATGGTTGGAAGCCAGATTGTAATGGAGTTAAGAAAGAGTGAGAGGAAAGTGCAGGTACCTATTTAGATGGCCTTTTTGAGGACTTTAGCTACAAAGGGCAGAAGAGATATAAGATGATAGCAGGGGTTGAAGGATCAAATGAGGGTTGTTTTTTTTTTTCAGAATGGAGGTGATATGAGCGTGTTTATAGGGAATAGGACATGAGCCAATAGAGAGGGAGAGGTTGAAAATGAGAGAGTGGGGGTGAGGAGAGGAGATAGGATGGAATGGGGTCACTTGAACAAGCAATGGTGTTAGCCTTGTTAAGAAGCAAGGCCACTTTATCATGTGAGACATATTAAGCCTTATGAGTAATATGAGAGGAGGGAAATAGAAGAGGAAGCTCACAGTGCATGGCCTCATTTTTTTTTCTGTAAAATATGAGGCAAAGTTCTCAGCTAAGGTTAGGGGAGAGGGGAGCCATGGGAAGTTTGAGAAGGGATGAATATGTTTAGAAGAGCCACTGTGAACAACGAGATAATGAGCTGATGTTATAGAAGTACAGAAGGATTGCCTTGCAGCAGTGAGGGCCCAGTCAAGGCTGTGTAATATAAATGTTTATATGTAGTGGACACAGTCAGAATGGTTGCATGATTTTCATCACCTTTGTTCAATAGCATGCTTGTAGTAGTGAAGGCAACAAATGGTGAGAGTCATCCAAGGCTGAGGTTTGGCTGGGTGTAATCAGTGATATGAGAGGGCTGGGGATTCAACAGAGGAAGACAGTGTAGAACTGTACTGGCTTTGGGTGAAAAAGAGGAGAGAGTGGCTAGTGCAGGGGTGACGGCCTGGGAATCAAGGGATTGAGGGACTGGAGATCATGGTATAGACCACAAGTAGAACCTGTAGGAGAAAGCAGAGCTGAAAAGCCAAGAAATTATGGCCAGATAAGGGCATTTTGGAATTCTTGAACATGGAGGTGGTACATCTATGAATAATAGAAACATCAAGGGTCTGACCATCTCTGTGTGTGGCTAAGGTGGGGTGGAAGAGTAGTTTAAGGAAAGTGAGCAGTTAGGGTATACAAAGGAGAAACAGTACCTATGCTGAAGTCCCCTAGTATGAGGGCAAGAGTTAGGGGTGAGAGAAAAATTGTGTTACACATGGAACTCTTTCAGGAATGAAAAGGAGTAACCTGGAATCTGTAGACAACAGCTACCAGGATTTTGATTGGGTTTCTGGTAGACAGGAATAGCATGAATCTCAAAGGAAGAGAGGTTAATGAGTGATCAAAGCAGGCAAAAACCAGGAAGTCGAAATGGGAAGCAAAAATCATTGTATTTCCCTGGCTTCTATCTAGAGCCAGGGGAATGAGTGGTCTTATTAGCTCATTGAACTCAATCCCCACCCAATGACTGTTTTAGGAAACTCTGCCGCATAGCTCTTTGCACTGTTGTCAACCCCAGTGGGTAAAAACAGTGGGAAGCAATAACTTGGCACTTTATCATGGTTTTATATTAATGTCTGTAAGGAAATCTACTTAAAATACTCCTTTCCAAGTTTAAGTTTTAAAATGTAATTTTAAAGTAGATATAAAACTGGCAAGAAGATACGTGTGCATGCCCTCAGGCTTTTAAATCTGGGGGTTTTGCATCAAACTACATTTAAGAATGGGGGCCAAAATGCATCTCAGAAGATAGAAATTTCAGGCACTCAGAGGAGTAAGTGAGGTCAGCCATTTTTCTTACCCATATTGTCAACGCCTCGAGGGATGATCACATCAGCATACTTCTTAGTCTGCAAGACAAAATAACAGTCCTCTTAAGCAGGTTTTTCTAGGATGACTGCAATTTTCAGTGGAATTCACCCTACCTTGAACTTGCCACGTTGGCTGGGGGTACACAATGGGAGGGTTTAGAGAGGTGAGTCTCAATGGCCTCAACAATGGATAGGGTGTTCCATGTGAGTTGCCCATCACTCTATCAGACAGAATGAGTCAAGTTGAAAGCCAAGAGAAAACAACCTTGTTCTCCAGTGACTTTCTATCATTTTCATTGCCCATTGATGTTTCTTGTGAAAAATAACCTGTATGGCCCATCTCTCGGTACTACAGACCCAACTTCGGACAAAGGTGAACCAAGGCTCTAGATTCACCTCCTAGCAATCCATGATATTCTTCTACTCTGATCCAGCCAATCACCTCTGACCATACAAGGAGCTGGGAAGCAAATGTAAATAAATACTAAAGTGTTGGACACAGAGAAGTGAGCTTCACTACCAGAAAAAGTCTCATGGCATTGTGAGCAACACATGGTTATGACAGCTGCTTTTTGCTCATACAACCTGGCCAGTGCTGGCCAATGCAATCTTTAATATGAATGGGCTGACTTACTAAATATGTTTATGTATTTAGGAAAGTCTGAAACCACCAATTTATTGATGCTAAATTAGTTTCTGGAAATGGAGGATTTAAGCACAGGATTACATGGGGCTATACGTTTTTAAGGCTCTGCAAATTTGTAGAACTCGTGACCATATGAATTGGAGGGGGTGTTTCTTCACTGATACTACCCTACACTGATGAAGTCAGACATCTGGAGAGAAAAAAGTTTTCCAACATAAATCCATACTCTCAGTGTTTCTAAATCAGTGAGAAGTGCTAGCAATCATGTTAATTTTGAAATTTTAAAGGTTTACTAAGAAGCTTATCCTTTAAATATTCAAAGTAGTTGGGCACCTCAGAGACTTGGCCAAAATCAGTATGGAGAAAGAGTGGAATTATTTAGGGGACTTGATATAAGGCCAACTAAGCTCTTCCCTCCAAATAAATGCCTCCCCACATATAAAGAACATATACTTTGGGGCAGCTAGGTGGCGCAGTGAGTAGAGCACTGGCCCTGGAGTCAAGAGGACCTGAGTTCAAATTCAGTCTCAGACACGTGACACATTTACTAGCTGTGTGACCTTAGGCAAGTCACTTAACCCCAATTGCCCTGCCTTCCCCCCTCCAAAAAAAACAGAATGAAAAAAAAAAACCATATACTTCCCCACACACAAATTCCTCCATCTATAAATTGTACATAAATACTTCCTTACATGTAAATGACATACAAATCTTTCTTTACATATAAACTAGATTTCATCTAAAGACTCAACATCCTATTGAAACTGAACAACACAGCCTTTTGAAGGGGATTACTGAATCTATGATGTAAAAGTCATTTTAAAACAAATTCAAAGGTGGTACCGGCAGGCAGAATTCCTCAAAGGCAGGTTTGACAAAGGTGGTATACTGTGTTAGGATCTGCTCCAAGTCCCTCCCACGATTCATATCTCGGAGAACTGAAACAGTAATAGTTCCATCCTTAGATCATCATATGTATAATTGTCTAAGGTCAGAGTTCAAGAACTCCTGCATCCCCCCTTACCTCTACGAGAGAGCCTCACGTCTGAGTCGGTGTCAACAAAAAGTCGAAGATGAAACATATCCCGGATCTCTTGACTATAGAATACCAAAATGCCCTCAAACAGAACCACATCCGCAGGGTAAACCACAGTTGTCTCCAGTAACCTGCGAGGCAGAGGCGAGGAAATGGGACACTGCAGGAGAGAGAGGGTCACCGGGGCAGTCTGCACAACCAGCTTCGGTCCTGGGGGCACTGAATCCTTGGAAGGGGCAGATCACGAAGAATCCACAGAAACCGACTGGGGGCAGGGCCTGCTGCAGGGAAGTCCTTGCTGTAAGCACCTGAGAGGAAGATCTAACGGGCTTGAAGTGCACAGCCCTTCTCTGCCCTCCCAGAAACCATCCGCTTACCTTGAGTGGGTGACAAAATCATAGGTCGGGACCTCAACGGTTTTGCCCTCCACAATGTGTTTCAGGGTCATGTGCATCAAATCATTATCGAAAGCATCTGCAGAGATGGGACAAAAGGCAAGACAATCCCAAGCTATTCTTACATAGGTGCTGTAAATAGGGATAGATAGATTCTGTTGCCACGGATATGGCCTGTAGCTAGCTAGTGGCAATTAAAAAAAAATCAATAGTACTTATAGAGCATCAAACGCTGTACAGAGTGAATGAAATATAATTAACATCTAGCAGATACACAGCCTTTTAAGATTCTGCAAATCACAAGATGAACACGTTCATAAAGAGAGCTATCTGGCAATAACCAGTATCTAGGGTTATCTCCACCAGGAATATGGTGCTCAACCCAAAAAAATTACATATTAAGGGCCTACTAAGTGCAAGGCAGTGATCTGGCATTCTCAAAGTTCTTTCTAGGAGGCAAGCAAGGACCAGGCTCTGTGTTTCTAGGACAGTCATTTTAAGGACAAGTTTACTAGGGCAATGTTTCTTTTTCTAGAGAAGGACTGAGGAAGACAGGGCCAACACTGAAGTTAAGAGCAGTCCGAGCATCACCCAGATCTCTCTGTTTACCTGGCTGTAGGTTCCCACTCAGGAGCTGGGATCCACGGGCTCCTCATTGGCTACTGTTGACACACTAACTCCTGCAGCTGCCTTTAGATTGGCTACTAGAAGTCTCTGAGACCTCTGCTGTTAGGGACTAATGAGGGAACACAGTGGCCGTCCTTCAGGGGAATGGAAGGGAAGTTGTAAAGAACCTATTTTTGTATAATGGGTTTTTGGAAACATCTGAGGGAGAAACACCCGCATGACAGTGGTTGCAGTGCAGGGATCCTGCTGGCTGCTCTGCCGAGGGCCTGGAGGAGCTGGTGTCCTCACGGAAGAAGCCCTTCTGATTGGCTTCAGTTAAGAATCCATCCTCCTCGGCAGGGACAGCTCTGAAGAGGACCTCACCCTAACACGGTTAGCTCACAGAACCACCTTGGTCTCCCCAGGGCTGTCCCAGACCAGAGCAAAGAGAGAAAGAAATAGGGAGGGGGAGGAGGAAAGGCGAACGGTGGAACAAGCACCGGGGCTCTGCCACTTAGTGGCCATATGACTGAGCCGATCAAGCTCTGAGCCTCAGATCCCTCACCTGTCAAATGGGAATAATATTTATGCTACCTGCCTCACGGGCTGGCGGGAAGAAGGTGCTCTGTAAATTAAAAGGTCTATCTGTGTCGTGAATCATGATTGCCGTTGTTTTTCTGACACCCTCCCCCCCCACCCCGTCCCTCGGGCCCCCCACCCCCTGGCTTTCCAGATCTACCTGGGTGGTCAAAGTTGTACTGGCCCTTCAGCGCTTTGGCCTTCTGCTCGGCGGTCAGGACCTTATAGAACCTGTCCTGGCTCAGGATGACCAGCTTGCGCTGGCGGTGGTCCACTTCGTGCTGGCCCAGCAGTTCCATAATCTTCTCACACACTGTGGACTGGGGGAAAGCCGGGAGGACCCCCGCCTCAAGCCCGTCCGAATGGGATGGCCGAGGCCTCTCCCGGCCCTCGCAGTCCAAGGTCCGGGCTGGCTACAGGTGGGGGGGATGCTCCCCACAGAGCCCCGCCTTCCTGCGGGGGCCCTGGGGAGGGTTCGGGCAGATCCCGCCGGGCCCAGCCGCTGCCCCCGCTCTCTGGCCCACTGACTTGCCCGCCCCCGGGCCGGGCCCCCAGGTCACCCCGCGGGTCGTGCCCCCCAGCCCCGCGGGGCCCGGGCGGGCTCCGCTGCAGGGCGCGGGACGGGCTCCTCGCCTCCCGAGGGGGGCTCCGTCCTCCCCCTCTAAGGCGAGACCCCCACTCCGAGTTCTTACCTTCCCACTGGCCGTGCCGCCGCTCACCCCGATGAGGAAGGGCCGCTGGTGGGGGCGCTCGGGCTCCGCAGCGGCCGCCCCGCCGCCGCCGCTAGCGGAGGCCATGGCCACTTCGGCTTCCCTGCATCGGCTTCCCCCCCGCCCCCAGCTCCAGCTGGCCCGACCGCCCCCAGAACAGAGGTCAGAGGCAGCGCCCGAGACTACAACTCCCAGCGGACACCACGCGAAGGTTCTAGTTGCTAAGGGGTCCCCACGGCGCCGCGGAGCGACGCGGGAGTTGTAGTCAGCTACGGCCCGAGGGAAGAGCGCATGCTCGAGATTATTAAATGTCCCTTTACCGAGCCGTCAGCCTTTCTTGGGGGGCGGGAGGGGCGATTTAGGAGTTACGGCTACTCCTTCCCTGACTCTGAAAACCACTCTAATAAGAGAGCAGTGCTATTTACCCCGGCCCTCGCCCATCCTAGATAGTTGCATTAAGCAAGCGCCGGCCCCAGGAGGTCCTCTTCCCCACCCCTGCCCCGGGCTGCTCTCCCAAGGTGCCGGTTCCGTTGCTAAGAAACTTAGCGTCGGTGAGATTACAGTGAGCTCCCGGGATGCGGAGCCGGTGTGTGTCAACAGAACCACTCCCTGGTGTGGGACCCAAACGTAAACAGAGGCAAACCTCTCCCCGCTTCATCCCAGCCCAGGCCCCTCCCGGAGCTCCCCTGTAGACGGATAAATTAAACCCATGGCAAAGCCCAGCTTCCTAGGGATAGAGCGTGCACACAAATCAGCAAGACCCGGAGAGCGGAGCCCCAGTCCGGGAGACCCGCGTGCAAGGACCTCGTTACTGCCCGAGTCCCGGGAATTCTTAAACCTCCGGCCGTTCTCTTAAAGTTTCCTCGCTGGCTGTTCCCTCTCAAATACTCAGATGGGTTTGTGATGTCAGCGCTTCTGGAGTTCCCTCTAATGAATGCCTTCCACCTGCCTGTCCTGGGAAACCCGGGTCCTCTTGTAAAAGTTCACCCGGGGCAGCTAGGTGGTGCAGAGGATAAAGCACCGGTCCGGAGCCACCAGGACCTAAGCTCAAATTTGACCTCAGACACTTTTAGCTGCGGGACCCTAGGCAAGTCACTTAACCCCCGATTGCCTTCAAAAAAAAATTTAACCTATCTGGCTCCTTCAATGTGCAGAAGGCCTTCTTTGATTTCTCTCCCCCTCCCCCTCCCCTCCCTCCCCCTACCCCCAGTCAAGAAGGGAGGGCTCTCAGGGAGCAGTCTGGCTGGCTATCTTCGAGAATGTGCTTTGTTCTTGTTCTCCTTCGAATCCGCATTGGTTATGTGATGTAGCCTCTTCACACTTCCGTTGCCTCCTGTGTGATCATCACGTCTAGTTAGCAACTAGAAGTGGATGGGGTATAGGACTTGGAGTCATAGTAGACCCTGAGTTCAAATGCAGCCTCAGACCCTGAGAAGGTCGCTTAATCTCTTTTGGTCTGTTTTCTCATTTGCAAAATGGGGATAATAAAAGATGATATTTGTACAGTGCTTTGTGCTGCATAAATTCTTAGTAGTGGAGAGATGGAATAAACATTTATATAGAACTTACTTTGTGCCGACACTGGGCTAAGCACTCTTTACAAATGTTCTCTAATTCGAGCCTCCTAACAACCCTGAGAGGGAGGTGCCCCCTTTATCACTAATTGACCTCATTTTACAAACAAGGAAACTGAGGCAGACAGAGGTAATGTGACTTGCTCGGGGTCACACAACTAATACCCATCTCAATCTGGACTCGAACTCAGGTTTTGCTGACTCCAGGCTCAATGTCCTATCAATGTGCCACCAACTATGTAGAAGTCTTTGTTTAGTAGGTGTCGGGGAAGGGGGAGGGAGGAGGAAGAGGCTGTGGCAGTAGATAGAGTGCTGAGCCTGGAGTCAGGAAGACGAGTTCAAATCCAGCCTCAGATACTTCCTAGTTGGGTGACCCTGGGCAAGTCACTTAACCTTGTTTGCCTCAGTTTCCTTATCTGTAAAATGAGCTGGAGAAGGAAATGTCGAATCACTCCAAGAAAACCCCCAATGGGGTCATGAAGAGTCAAATACAGCTGAACAACAGTAACTATAGTTGTAGCAGTGCTAATAGTGGTAAAAGTGCTTCCACACAGTAAGAGTTTATATTAAAGAGACAGGAGCTTGCTGTTTGGGAAGCTTGGGGTCAATAAGCAGGCTTTCCCAAAAGCCATTCAGCCTGCTTTCCTCCTCCCCTCCAGCCCTAAGCCTAGCTCATTGTCCAGCTTCATCATGAGTATAAGACTGTTGGACATGCTCCGCTGGGTATCTGTTCAGATACTACTTGAAATCCCTGCATTAGATATTCTTCATCCATTTGGTGTTTCCTGTGTGGATGAAAAGGCCAGACTCCTTTGAGTGATTGTGGGTAGCTCTTCCAGGAAGCTCTCAAGTGTCTTGGGGTTTGATTCAATCAGTACAATGTCATTCACCCAGAGGCACCTGGAGGACACCATCCTCTCTGGGAATCCTGCCTTGATCCGAAGTCTTCACTGGATGGTGGCTACTTTTGGCAGGCATACAGTGCCTTGTTTTATGCCTCACCCGGTGTTTGTTACTGGTTAGGCTCAACACCAATAATACTCTCTGCAAGGCAGAGTGACCAATTAAATCACAGACCTTAAACAAAAAAAAGGGGGGGGGGGCGGGGAAAGGTAGCATACAAGATAAAATGTAATTGGGGCAAAGGAGAGAGGCAGTTTCAAGGCTTCACTTGAAATCAGCGAATGTCCTTTAAGAAAGTACTAGGAGAAATGTCAAAAATAGACAAAATACTTTAGGAAAAGGGTGTGGTTCATGCAACCTAGAACTGGAAGAGACCGTAAAGATCATCTTGTTCATCCACCTCACTTTACAGATGAAAAAACTGGAGCCAGAGTGAGGGAGTAAAGATGATATTTAGCATTTTAGGGCACATTAAGGCTTGTAAACTATTTACTATATGTTAACTCATTCGATCCTCACACAAGCCTGTGACGTGGTTGCTGTCATGACCCCCACTTTACAGACGAGGAAGCTAAGGCACAGGGAGGTTAACTGACCAGTCCAGGATCACACAACCAAGGAGTGTCTTGAGGCAGAATGTGAACTCACTTCTTCCTAATTCCAAGTCCGGTATTCTATCTGTTGTGTCACCCACTTGCCCAAGACCACACAGATAGCAAGTATCAAAGTCAGGCTTATTTTATTTTATGGGATCACTTTTGACTGGGGAGATTAAGGAGACTTTTCAGGAAAAGATGGCACCTGAGCCAGCCTTGAAGGAAGAAAGGATTTCACCAGGCTGAGAGGTAAAGGAGAAATAGCCTGAGTGAATGAATGCACCAAAGGTCAGAGGGGGTACAATAAGATCTCTGGACGGTGACTAGTCCAATTTGGCTGGAACTTGAGTCTTTGAAAAGGAATAATGTGAAATAAGGCTGGAAATGTTGAGGTTTGGGGCATCTCAAAATGTTGGGGCACAAGGTCATATCAAAAGAATTCACTCAGGCTGTCTCCAAATCAAGTAAAGGCATTTATTCCAGGTAACACAACACCCCAAGCAGGTTCCTCCACCACTTCAGAATGTTGCAGCTCCAGTTTAAGCCCCAGTTTAAGGGAGAGGGCTCCCCAAGAGAAATGGCCAATTCAGGGAGACAGCTTCTTAAGGGAGGCACCCACCCACTTAAGGGAGATGCCTTCAGTTCAGAGAGGCACCCACTAGCCAGAAGAAGCTAGGGATTCTTATAGAGGAAAATCTGCCATGGGTGGGGGAGATGAGGTAATCAGGGACACTTAGGCAAGAGAGTGGAGAGATGAGGTAATCTGGGACAAAAGTTCAGAATTTCACATAAAATCTAGTCATCATTCCATTGTCCAGCCCTGGTCGGAGGGGCCCCAGTTAGTTTGGGTACTTCATTTACTGGCCTTCTGGAATCCCCTTGCCCCCTAAAGTGGCTTTAAGTGGTACTTGAGATAATGGGTTTCTCATTGTTTCTCCCTCAAGAAGTAGACCCCCCCCAATTCATTTGGGAAAAAGGGTGAGGGTTACGCATTCCTCATCAGAGAGACATAGTGGGGAGGACTTCGTTAACTTGCCAAGCTGATGAGTTGCTATTTTACCTTCTAAGCAATAGGGAGCCAGGAAGACTTTTGATCAAATGATGACTCGCTCAGACCCGTGCATCATTTAGCTTTCACCATATGCAAAGCTTTGTGGTAGGTATCCGGAGTGGATACTATTATAATTAAGAGATGGCCTTTTCTACTCTCTGTTCTTGCCAATGGAGGTCTAAAATGCTCTACAGCCAGCAGAGGATTTTTTTTTTCTTATTCTGGTCCTTCATTGTCCTGAGAGTATAATTTTAAGGCTGGAAGGAACCCCAGAGGCCATCAAGTCCAACCCCATCATTTTACAGATAAAGAAACCGAGGCCTAGTCACTTGTCCAATGCTATATAGATAGTGACTGTCAAGTGCAAGATTTGAATTCAGAGTCCCTGACTCCTAAACCAGTGCTCTGTCTACTGCCCCTCACTGTCTTTTCTGCCATCCCCATTCCCTCCTGCTTTGGGACTCATGAACATCAGAGTTGTTGTTCAGTCATTTTCAGTTGTGTCTGACTCTTTGTGACCCCTTTGGGGGTTTTCTTGACAAAGAGACTAGAGTGGTTTGCTCTTTCCTTCTCCAGCTCATTTTACAGATGGAGAAACTGAGGCAAACAGGGTTAAGTGACTTGCCCAAGGGTCATAAAGCTAGGAAGTGTCTGAGGCTGGATTTGAACTCAGGAAGATGAGTCTTCCTGACTGCAGGCCCAGCCCTCTATTCACTGCCCTTAGCCTCTCCTCTGAACATCTTAGTCAGGAGAATTCTGCTGATCCTCCTAAGATCTGTTCCAGACCCTTTGACTAGTGACCCATACCCCCACAATACAGAAGGCAAACAGGAATGCTCTTACTCTGCTGAGATGTGACAGAGAATTGATAGAGATCTCTTAAAATAACCTTCCCACACAAACCACATGGTGAATTAGCCCAAGCCCAAGGGGTCGAGACTAAAGAGAGAGCCGACAGCCAAGTACAGAAACTGCTGATTGGGATGAAAAGAATTCACCCAAAATGAATGGAATGACACATCTGTAGAAAATATCACAAAAGCTATTGTGAAATTCTTGGCCTACTTCTTGAGGCCTTTCACAATATGAATCTAGCTTTGTGCAGTGGGACGAACACTGTTTCCAGAATCCAAGGCCCTGGGTTCGAATCTCACCTTTGAGGTTAACTACCTGCGTGACCTTGGGCAACCTCCCTTGGCTCAGTTCCCTCATCTGTAAAAGGAAGTGGGTCTGCTCAGATGGCCTCTAAGGTCCTTCTGCCTCTAAGCCCTGAACCTCTCTATTCTGACGGCACTCCCAAAAGAGCAGCTACCAAGCTGCATAGAATGGGGACAGGTGTAAAGCAGGTGTGCGGAGCCTGCAGACTGTGGCCCTCTAGGTCCTCAAGTGCGACCCTGTGACTGAATACAGTTTCCCAGCCCTGGGTAGAGAATGAAGGAAGGTCCTAAGGTCCAAGGCTTCCCTAGAGCCTTGCAGGCTCCAGGATTGCTTGGAAAGGGCCTCGGTTTCAGAGATTATACCTAAAGTTCTATTCTTGTTTCTATAATGCTTTAAGAAGCACTTTCCTTACTACAGCCCTGTAGGAATAATCATTATCATTACCCTCATTTTACAAATTACAAAACTGAAGCTCAGAGGGGTCCAGAGAAAGACGCCCCTAACCTTTCTTCTCTTATCCCTCCCTGCTTCTCTCTAGCTTTATCTCTGTCCTCTCCATTCTTTGATGTAACACTGAATACTATTTTTAAAATAATTTTTAATATAGTTTTTGGACATAGTTTTTAAAATACTATTTTTAAAATCAGTTCATTTCAGTAAGCATTTAGGAAGCACCAAATATATACCTAATGTTGACTGAGCTCCAACAACTATTGAGCACCAACTGTGTATCTAGCATTTAAGTGGCAAGCCTAATTGTCCTTTTTCATGAGCCCAAATGAGCTGCTGATCCTCCCTCTGAGTTCTTCCCCAGCTTCCCAGAAGGCCCGTGTAAAGGAGTGATTGAGACCTCAGAAGGGACTTGCCCTTCCTTGGGCTCCACCAGCCGGGAAGTGGCACCGTGATAATCTGTCACCTTGGGACCCTCCAGAATGTCTATTGAGTATGATTTGGCTGCTAGGGCTGTTTGCAGATCAAAGGTTAGAAGCATTGCCTCCCTTGCCCTGGGCCCCAGAGGAAGGAGGTGTCAGTCTCCCAGCCGGTTCCCATCAGGCAGGGCCCATCAGCTTTGCCAGGCACTGCCATCCCGCAGAGTGGGGTCCTTGGGCACGGAAAAAACTGGTACAGAGGGGCCCAGGAATGAGAGCTCCCTGTTGACACAGCCGGCCGCAAACGAGCCTATCAATCATTAACGGAGTCAAGTGGGACAACAGGAAACTGGAGCCCAGCAAGGAAAGAGGAGCCCCAGGGCGGGACAGTCACTGCTCAGAGGACTGAGCAGGAGCAGGCTGCAGGCTCTGGGCACGGGGCAGGGAGCGGACACAAGGAGCACCTGTGGTCTGGGCAGCCCAGCCCCCTGCCCAGCCCAAGAAGACTGTTCTCCATGGAGCCAGGTAAGAGAGCCCCCACCCCCAGAGAGAGAAGAGGCCCTCCCCAGGGGGTCTGGGGGGGTCCTGCAGAGTAGACAGCAGCTCTCACCCAGGTGCCATGCTCACCCCCTGCTCCCTCCTGGGTTCTCTCTGTCCCCTGTCTACAGCCCACAGAAATGGGCCAGCAGATGCTGGGCTTCTAGGAAACTCAGAACCAGAGCACTGTCAGAAAGGAAGAAGAAGAGGAAAGAGAGAGGAGGAGGAGGAGAGAGTGGAGAGGGGAGAAGGAAGAGGAGGAAGAGCAGAAGGAGGAGGAGGAGAAGGGAGTGAGGGAGGAGGAAGAGCAGAAGGAGGAGAAGAAGGGAAGCAGCTTGTGATTCCAGAGGGACTTATGGACAAGTCTTCATTTGACCACTTCTAAGGTGAGGAGGGGAGTCACCTTCATCAAATCGGATTCCAAGGACCCCAGGTGGGTCCGATTGTTTGCCATCAGTCAATCATTCAACAACCAACAAGTAGTCATCTATTTGCACAGAGAAGGAAGAGTATTTACCGGGGCCATAGGGTAGGGGGAGGAAAGGAGAGAAGAATTAGGACTGGTGCATCTTGGGATCTCCAGGAAATGTCATACAATCAGAGACTTCAAGCTGAGGTCCTCACTGTGCTGATATGTGTCCAAGACAGGATTTGAACCCAGTTCTTTTCATCCCAAGCCCAGCAAGCTTTGCACAGCCTCTAAGGCCAGAGAGGTCTTAGGGTTTCAGTGTGAGATCAACTAGTGCCAGGGGTTAATGGCAGAGAGAAGAACAGTTATATTGGTGAGAGGGGGTGGGGAGAGATGGGCTGAGTCCTGTGGTAATAGACCGTCCAGCCCAGGACTAAATTAGTGGTTACTCTAGCAACTTAATTCCCATTATGAGAAAGGGCCCTTTTTCTCCCATGGGGTCAGAGATAGGGGGTGCAGGGTGAACAGAGACAAAGAAAGCAAGATGCCCCCCACTCAGGCTCTATGGAAAAGGTGAAGACATGCATGGGTCACAGGACAGAGTAGAATCCAGCAAGTGGCCATAGCTGGTCCCTCCTCCTCCCCCTCCCAGTCACTGTGCCCAGTCCATGCCTAGAGAAGAGAAGCCGGGCATGGAGACCCCATCATCTTTATACACTCTTAGAACCTCACAGAGTACACTGCACACAGTAGGCACTTCACAGAATGGAAGAAATATGAAAAGCAAAGCCTGAGAGAGGGACAGGCAGAGAAATGGAGAGGCCAGATAGGGAGGGGAAAGAGGAGGAAGAGGATGGGGACAAGGGAAGTGCTGGAGAAAGAGAAAACTGGGGAGGGAGAGGAATTACACAAAGCCTGGTGGCCCTTTCCTTCCCACCCCCACTGGCTGTCTCTGCTCCAGAGGGGCCCGGGGCCTCTGGAGAGCAAGGCTCACTTTGCTGGTGAGAGAAGCCCAGCCTTGTCAGCGGCCTTGATCTGGAAATGGAAGCTTGCTGAGAGCCAGCCATGGGGGGTGGGCTGGGGGTGGGGGGTGAAGAAGCCCAGATTCTTTTCACCTTCCCATCTGCATCCCCCAAAGGCCTTTAGTCGCCTCCCCTTGGGATCCCCTTGGCAGGAGCCTCTGGTAACTCAGCCCCCCTCCCCCACCTTGGAGCGGGGTCCAAATCATGATCTGAATGTCTCCACTGGACACTGATGTTTTCTTAGAGGGCCGGCCCCAGCCTGAGCCTCAGAGCCTTGTTGGCCCCTGACGTAAGATCAGGTGAGTCTGGGGCTCTCTTGGGAGAAACCTGAGGCCCCAAAAGCTTTCCAAAGATATCCCCTATCAGCCCGTGCTTGGACATTTATTTACTTTCCCTAACCTTATCTGCACCTGATCAGGCCTGGTATTTGCCTGGGTGAGGCCAGGGGGAGAAGCTGTGGTTTATGTTATGATAACTGGGGTTTGGGGTAGAGTGAGGCAGCTAGCGTGGAAGGGGGAGACACCTGGCCCAGGTGTGCTGAACCCCGTGGTGATGGGATGGGAGAGCTGGGAGTGGAGCTGGGCCCCCCACCACAGAAACCAGAGAGCGTCAAAGGAAGTGCCCTGCTGAGGTCAGTGAATCATCAACAAACCTTTATTAATCCATCTGTAAGCACTTAATAAGCACTTGCCACATCATATGCCACACTGTGAGGCCTGCTTAGTCTCGGCTTATTGGTGCCAGGCGCTGGGCTAGGCACAGGGGACACCAAGGGAGGTAAAGAATAATCCCTCCTCTTTAGGAGCCCACAGCCTAAGGCCCGGTTGGGGGGCTGGGAGTGGGACACATTGAAACAGCTATTATAGAAATAAGCTGTGTACAGGATAAATTGTAAATAGTCAACAAGAGCTTTAATTAACATTAAGGGAGATTGGAAAGGCTTCTCCTAGGGTGGGGTTTTAGCTGTGACTTGAAGGAGGCCAGGGCAGCCAGGAGGAGGAGATGAAGAGGAAGAGCAGTGCAGGCTGGGGGATGGCCAGAGAGGAGGCCAGGAGTCAGGGTGTGGAGGAACAGCCAGGAGGCTGGATCTCAGGACACCTTGGGGTGCACAGTGTAAGCTGACTGCAAAGTGGGGGCAGGGATCAGCTTATGAAGGGCCTTGAATGCCAAACAGACGATTTTCTATCTGATCCTGGAGAGAACAGAGAGCTATTGGAATATATAGAATGGGGGGGTGGGGTGGGAAGGAAAAGGAAGAACCACCAGCCACAATCGACAAGTATTTTTTAAAGCACCAAGTGCCAGGCACTGTGCTAAGTGCCAGGGATACAAAGAAATATATAACATAAAAATATAACTAAAATCAAATAGCATCAAAAATATAATGGAAACAAAAACCTATGTAGAAACAAGTCATAGACAGGATAAAGAAACAGGCGGCCCTTTGCTTTGGGAAGGTGACTCTGGCAGCTCGGCCACTAATGAATAGGCATATTGTCATGGTGAGAGTTGGGGGTCGGCTGCCAGATCTGTGTTCAGATCCCAGCCCTGTGGCTTACTGCCTATGTGACCTGGGTGGGGGGGTGGTTATTCCACTCTCTCAGGCTCCAGTTTCCTCATCTATAGAATGAAGAAAGGCTGGCATCTATTGGTGCTCTAGGTTCTAGGTTCCCTTCCAGCTCTGGCATCCTGCTCTCTGATTCTGTAGGTATCCAAGCAGCAGATGTGGGGGAAAGGAGACAGAGTACAACAGCAGCTTCTCCGAGTCCCTGGACCTTTCTTTCTAAGTTCTGTTCTACAGAGTTGGGGCAGAGGAACTTATAAGCAGGTTCAGATATGTGATGTGGGTCTCACGTGACTGTCCTTCCTTTAAAGGTCCAGAAGCCAGAGGCAGCAGCAGCAGCAGCAGCAGCACCACCATTCCTTCCTCAGAAACACACCCCAGCCATGAGCTTTCAGACACAGGGAATGCTTCGGATGCTGCAGGAGAACCAGCTGAGGAGGGCAGTGCCCCCGGGGCTAATGGGGAGGGCAGAGAGACGGCTGCAGCAGACCCACCGCCACTGCCCAACCTGGCATCCTGGAATGATGGCACAGCCTCATCCTACCTGAGTCCTCCACAGCCCAACCCTGCTGAGAATGGGCAGATGCCTAAGTGTGCAGCGGGCATCGGCTTCGTGGGAGAGCCCCCACCCTACACCCCGCCGGATCCCAAGGCTGTCCATGTGCTCTACCCTCCATTCCAGGCTGGCTTCTCTGGGCAAATGCCTATTCTGTACCAGCCAGGGCCTTCACCACAGCCTCTCTTCCCACCAGCGCCATCAGCCACACCTCTGTATTCATCAGGACCCTCTCCAACACCCCTCTACCCTCCAGCGTCTTCATCCTCATCACTCTACCCATCACCAAACCTGTCTTCTGGAGCTTTCCCCTATACCATCGTAGGTGGCACGGTGGCATCATCTCTATCCTCATCTCTCCTTTCCAGCCCCCTCGGGGTCCCAGATGGGGAGGCAACTTAGATGACCAGTCCTCTCCCTCCCAAGTAGAGGGATTAGTTTGAGGGTGGCACCTTTTCCCACAGCTCCCCACTTGGGGTGGTGGTTAGGGGGGGCTTTAGTCTATGAACCATTTTTCAGGGTGGGCAGACAACCCAAGAGACTGAGCCCCTGGACACACTCCACTATGGCCCGGCCTTCCTGTCATTGGGCTTAGTGGGTGCTGCCTTAGAAGGGGAGGCCAATCCCCTCATTTTACAGATGAGAAAAAATAAGGCATAGAGAAGGGACTTACCCAAGGTCACAGACAGTCAGTGCCAGGGTCAGGCACTGGAATCCTGCTCTCCTGGCTCTGAGGGAAGGGAAGGGAAAGGAAGAGAGTAAGCATTTATGCAGGGCCTACTATGTTCTAGTCAGGGTTCAGTGCTTTTTAAAAACACATTATCTCGTTTGATCTAAAAATTCATTGTTTTTTCTCTGTTACCATGTTGGATGGGGTTACCATGTTGGTTGGATGGGGAGGATACTGGGTGGTATGTTAGAGCCCTCAGGGGGCCTGGAGTTTGGTCCTCCTCATTTAATCTTGGCCTCAATTTGCCCCGTCTTTACAATGGGCATCATAATACTTGCCCTGCACTGAGGCTGGGGATGCAGTTACCTCTGGAGCTGTACAGAGCAGTGATTCTATGACTTGGTCCTGGTGTCTCCCTTCTTTAGGGCCCCTTTCACTCTCTGAACCCCCCTCCTCAGTTTCTATCCTCCCTTGCAGTATAACAGCCCCATGAACAATATGTCGGCTGCCATGGACCGGAGGCCCCTGCCTAAGGATTACATGGTGGAGTCTGTGTTGGTGACCCTCTTTTGCTGCTTGATCACTGGGGTGATCGCCATCGTCTACTCTCACGAGGTAGGCCAGGCCACAGCTAGGGCGATGCTGGGCCGGGGCTGCAGAGGGAGGGTACTGGGAGCCGGATTGTGCCAGGAGTTCACCTTCTCCGGCCCCTTTTAAACTTTATAGTCTAGGACTGCTCTCTCCTGGAAGTCGCTAACCCCAATGCCGTGGCTCCCCAGGGCTGGGGGCCAGTGAGGGGAGGGAGGGAAACTTGGTGTTCTTGGAACAATCGCCCTATTCACTTCTGGCCTTATTTGTCCCTCTGCCCCAGACCAGGGCGGCTCTGAGTCGGGGAGACCTGGCCCAGGCAGAACAGGCCTCCAAGAAGGCCCGCTCCTTGGTGCTCTTCAGTTTGCTCTTTGGGGTCTTCGTGTCTACCAGCTGGGTCATCTACGTCATAGTGGCCCTCTACATTCCCTGAGGGACCATCTCCTCCTGATGCCCAGGGCGGCACCTGGCTGCTGATGCTGCCCCGGCTGCTGCCCAGGACATAGAAGAGGAAAGTGCCCACCATATCCAAGCTGCTCTCCTTCCGTGGACTCTTCCCTCCTCTCCTGCCTGCCCTCCAGGGAGAGAGCAGGGTCTACAGTGCTGCTCCTCAGCTGCCCACCTGCGGCTACTCTGCCCCTGGGACTCTGCTATGGGGAGGCCAGCCCTTCTACTGGAACTCACTGTGGCACCACTGTGCATTATCCTCTGGCCCAGGACTCCATCTGAGATATTGGGGGCGTTAGCACGGGTCCTTCATGAGCTGTGGTGGAACTCCCCACCCAGGGCCAATCTCTGCTTTTCTATTGGTTTTCCCAGCTCTCAAAATGTGTGTGTGTGTGTGTGTGTGTGTGTGTGTGTGTGTGTGTGTGAGAGAGAGAGAGAGAGAGAGAGAGAGAGAGAGAAGACAGAGAGAGACAGAGACAGGAAGAAGAAGAAAGAGATGAGAGGAGGGGAGGAGGGTGGGGGGAAGAGAGAGTCCTTGGACTGCTTGTTTCCCTTTTCTGGGCCTTAGTTTCCTTCTCTGTAAAATAAGGAGTTGGCCTAGATAACCTCTCCAAGGTCCCTTCCAGCCTCACATCCTATGATGTCTCTGCACTGGTCCTGCAGCACGCTAGTGTTCTTATTAGTAAACCCAGCATCTACCAGGCACCAGAGGACTAACCATTCCCCCAAGGACTTTCCAAAGTCCGGGAGGCTGTCAGGAAAAGATAATAATTCCTCCGCAATTCCTTCATCCCTATCTCCAAGGAGAGCCCGGGGCAGAGTCAATCAGTATTTCTTATTTCCCCAGATGCATTGGAGAGATGAGCTCACCTGTATCCCAAGGCTTTGTTTTCTTCCTCCTCTCTCCCCTTTGACCATCTGACCCAAAGCCACAGGTTTCACAGTGACTCTCTCAAACCTTAACTTCCTGAAACCAGGTGAGAATGTTTAGACAATAAATGAAAATCCTGAACAAAACACTCTGTGTGTGTGTGTGTGTGTGCGTGTGTGTGTGTGCCCCCGTGCATTGGGTCTCCAAATCTCTCTGCTTTGGGCATCATCCTCCAGATTTAGTAAGCTAGAGGCGTCAAGTAGGAGGTGTATGGGCTGCATGCCACCAGTAACACTCCTGGGTGCGGTTCAAACCATTAAAATGTAACTGGGAAATATTTAACCAAAAAAATATTAAAATACAATAAAATACGGACAATATTACCTTTTAAAACTAAGTCACAATGTGACCCACAGCGATCCTTATGTATAGACTAATGGCCCCTGCTTCTATTGGAGGTTAACACCACCGAGGTGAGCAGTATTTGTCCAAAGGTACTGCCCTTCTGGATCCAGCAGTCACTTCTGAGTCCCTGTTGTTCGACTCACTTAACCTCCGTCTGCCTTGGTTTCCTCAGCCGTAAGATGTGAGTAATAAGAGCCTCCCCACCCCCTTCACAGGGTGCCTGTGAGGCTCAAATGAGATAATCTTTGTAAATTTTTTTGCAAACTCTAAAAGGCTATTTAAGTGCCAGTCAGGGGTGGGGAATCTGCGGCCTTGGGAACTCACGTGGCCCTCTAGGTCCTCAAGGTTGAGGTTGCAGGTTCCCTGTGGGGAACCTATATGAGGGAAGAGGTAGTAATCACAGCTAATGCTTATAGAGCATTTTCAAGTTCACAAAGCACTCTATAATTATCTCATTTGAGCCTCGAAACAACCCTGGGAGGTAGGTTCTATTCTTATCCCCATGTTACAGATGAGAAAACTGAGTCAGATAGCAGTGACTTGCCCAGGGTCATTTAGCCAGGAAGTATCTGAGGCAGGATTTGAAATGAGGTCTTCCTGACTGCAAGTCCAGTATTCCGTCCATTCAGCTGACAGTCCTCGGGGAGCTTATAGTCTAACGGAGGGGTTCTTAACTGGGGGTCTGTGATACTGAAAAAAATATGTTTTGGTAACTTTCAATATGATAGATTTCCTTTGTATTTTGTCTCATACATTTAAAAATGCTGTTCTGTGGAGGGGCACCATAGGCTTCATCAGACTCCCAGAGGGGTCCCATCCTCTTTGCAAACAGGGTAAAGAAGCCCTGGTCTAGAACCCCACTATGTCTCCTCCATGACTAAACGGTTCCCGGTGGGTGTCATATACACATTCTGCCACCAGGTGGAGAGGTGGGAAAAGCTCCTTAGGAAAGTGTGAGTCTCTGTTGCCACCTGGTGGTATTAGGGACACATGACACATGCTTTCGAAGCCTGGTGTTAGCTAGATCTGGAGAAAATTAAGATTAGGTCTCTGGCCTCATGAAAGTTAATTTCTCTTTCCCATTTAATTAACTTGAATCAACCCACCAACAAATTTTAGCATATCTATTCCTAAGGCAGGCCCTGTGGATGAAAAAACAAAGTATAATTTAGTGCGAGTCAACAGGACCTTGTATTCGATGTGATATGATAGAAAGTACTCAGGAGACTCTATTGGTGGTGGTGGTCATTAGTATTAGCACCTGTTCACCAATGGGGACACAAAGATGAAACACCACATAGTTCCTACTTTCAATCAGTTTCCAAGTCTACGAAGGATGGGAACCGGACAGGTGATTTCATTTGTATAGGGAACCCCCAGATAAGGAAACTAACCTGGCCAAGTCACTTTTCCTTCCTAACCTCAGTTTCCTCATCTGAAAATGAGGGTGTTGCACTGGGTGTAGTGGCCCACGAATAATCCTTTATGCTTGGGAGGCTGAGGTTGGAGGATTCTTTGAGGTCAAACATTCTGAGCTGCAGTTAAGCCTGGTTGACCCCAACAACTTCCTTAGGGAATCTCCAGCTTACCCTGAAATAACCAAGGTATGAGTAGTTTGTCTTTATTACTCACACCTAATTAATCCTAAACCACACCTCCCTCTGTGTACAAGGCAGGCAGCTTCACAGCTCAAGCCAATCTGGGGTGGCTGTTACATATATGATCTCATTTGATGCTTAAAATAACCCAGTGAGGCTCAGAGAAATTAAGTGATTCTCCCATGGTTACATAGCTGGTAAGTGTCAGAGGCCAGATTCCAACCCTCGTCTCTCTTGAACCATGTCTTTCTTTTCCGGTGGATCGTCATAAGGAGAGATCTAGACAAGCTGCTCCAGGAGCATAGCCTCTGCCCCTCAAGGAACTTACAGTCTAGTTGGGAGCAGACAGGACACACATTCAGAAAAAAAATAGCTTTTCACTCCAATTCCGTGAGCTTTTTCCCTCTGTGAATATCCCGGCTCTAGGCCAGAGACAATAGGAAGAAACACTGATTTGGGGGGCTCTGGGCCAAGGACAGGGGAGATCCTACTAGTTCTAGGGCCCAAAGTTTCCCAGATTTGAGGAAGAGAGTCTTTGATTTTCCAGTGGGAGGGGCAGGGATAGGAGTAGGTTCTGACCTTGTGGGTCATTGTGATCAAAGGAAATAAATCTGTGCTCATTCATCCCCACAGCTTTACTTCTGCCAATTTTTCTGACCCCATTCTATACCCTGAAGCAGGGCTGTACAAAATGCGGCTGCCTACAAGCATAGAAATTTACATAAATACTTTAGTAAAGGAAGCTGAGCTACCACAGAGCTCTCACTAAAATGGCAAATCAAAATATATTGTCTATCGTTTCAATAAAAACCTAAGGTTGGACAGCCTTGCCCTGAAGGAAGCTATAGAGTTTTTGCTGTAAAGGACTCAGGTTTTATGGTAGGAAATTAAGGGCTTTGGTCTAACGTGTGGGGTGCCCAGTAAAGGTGATGAGTGTGGTATGTAGTTTCTGATTGGGAGTTGTGTGAATGTATGTTTGTATATTGTAAATGTTGCACATCTCAACTGGAACATTCCTAAGTTATTTGAGTTCCTCATCAATTCAAAAACCTGGTTACTGAGCCCCTCCTGAATCTTCTCACAATGAGCCAGAATTCAGCATGTGACATGGTAATATAATAGTCAGAATTTATAGATCACTGTAAGGTTTGCAAAGTACTTTACACACGTCCTCTCATTTAGCTCCCCACACCGACTCGATGCAGCAGGTGCAATTATCCGCATTTTAAAGAAGAGGAAACCGAGTCACAATTTAATTAGTGTGTAAGGAAGGATTTGAACTCATCTTTCTAACTCTAAGCTCAGTATTCTACCCACTGTACATGACAGGAAAGCCCAAGGGCATTTACTTAAAATAAAAAGCAAGGTAAGCTTATCAAAGGATAAATTAAACAGACAGCATTACCCAGAAAATGGCTGTCGCCATTCACGTGTCCCTTGGGAGTGCTTGTTGACTCCTGATTAAATACTCTGTCTCCCCAGTCCAGTGGGAGAGGGACACATCAGTTTCACTCTCCTATTGGAAGGAATACCAGTGATCGATTAGCCCAACCTCCTCATCTGTAAGACGAGGCAGCCAAGATATAGGGAGGTTACACGACTTGATGACAATCGCCCAGGGAGGATGTAGCAGTCAGCATCTCAGGAGAGTGATAGTTGTACCAGAAGCCGTTCTGGTCTGACCACATCTGGAGGGCTGGATTCAATTCAGTCCCAGGTGCCATGTTAGGCAAGACATTAGCACACCAGAGTGTATTCAGAGAAGGGCAACCTGGATGGTGAGAGGACCGGTCTAGAGACTCCATACCATAAGAAAAATGGATGCCTATGGATGTTCAACCTGGAGAAGAGGTTGAGGTGGGATAAGACGGTTGAATTCAAGTATTTGAAGGTCAAATGGAAGCTTTTGTTTCATTCTTCTCGACCTCAGAGATCAGAACCAGGAGCGATGAGTGGAAGGAGATAGATTTTGAGTCTTGAGTGAGTCTAAGAAGTGTTCCTTATGAGCTTGCCAAGCAATCTGATTAGATTATAGGGCATAGGTCTTTGTTTAGATGCCCCATGGTGGGGGGGCATTTCACAATGGCAATTGGCGCCTGGCTAAGAGGACACACAGCTCCTAAGTGAACATGTCCCTCCATCTCCTGCTTCCTGCAACCTCCCAGGGTTGGTGTGAAGACCGGTGTACAAAATACACTCTTACATGTTTGTGCACATTGTTTCCCTGTCAGACTACAAGCTCCTCGAGGGCAGAGATCTCCATCACCCAGCACGGTGTCTGGCATACAGTTAAGTGCTTAATAAATCATTATAGAGCAGTTCCCAGTGACTGGGGCTGCCTCCCAGACAATTAGCTGTCCGGGACTCCTGAGGATGGATTCCTTGCAAAGGCGACCGCTCCCTCACCTTTGCCTACAACAGCAACCTGGTGGAACAAAAATCTCCTCCTCTTTTGGACTTCCTTTTCACTTTCCCTTGCTCAGAAGGCAGTCTAAGAACTGGCAGAATGGACCTAGTTTGGGGGAGGGCAGTGAGTGGGGATGAATCTGTATAGTCACTCTCCTCCTCCCCAGAACTAGGAATGGCTGACTTGAGGCAGAGGCATGTGGGTGTTGTATTTGCTTAGAAGTGGTCTGAAAGGAGAAGTCCTGAGGGCAAATTTTCCCAGGCCAAGAGGAAGCAAGCAACTGGGGGCAATGAATTCCCCCAAGAAGGCTTTGGGACTGCCAAACAAGTAATCCATTCTCATTGGACCTGCTTGTCTGAGTAACTTGTTGGTTACTCAGAAGAGGTGTGGGCAGCCCTCTTCTTTTCTTCAAGGAGTGCTCCCTTCTCTCTAGAAGTGGGTGACTTTCTGTTTTCCAGACACTCCAGGAACCAGGGGATCCTGGCCTTTCCATCCAGATTCCAAACCTTTTTTGACCCAGCTCCACATTTCAGACTGTCCACAGCCAGCCATGACTTGTTATGTCTGCCTTACTGGGCAAAGAGCCCCTAATTCCTTCCTCCCTTCCCTGCCTAAAAGAAGTTGGTGGGTGCTGAGTTCTTCCTGCCCCATTCCCCTCTTCATCTCAGAAGCCCAGAGGGGGCAAGAGTAAGTCTTGGGGTCCTTCTTCCCCCCACCAATGAACAGCAATAAGAAGTTAGATTGAATCTGAAACCCATCCCCTGGTAACTCCACTCTTTGGGGACAGCAGAGTGGTGGGTTCTGCCCCCTGCCCTCCAGCTTCCTCTCTGGTCAGTGAATAAAGTTTCCTCTGGAGAAGGGTAGGGGGAGAAGAAGCTAGAGATGTCTCTTCTGCTTCCCTTAGAACCACACAATTACACCCTCCATGCTACATGTGAGGCCTTGCTACGTGAGCATAGGTCAGCTTGCACCCATCTCAGCAAACAAGCAGGTGTGACCTCATCAGTGACCACAAAAGAACAGCAGAGCCTCAGTGTTTGGGGGCAGCAGGCTTGAGAAGTGGCCTTCCTCCTTCCTTTCCCCAAGAACTTGACCTACCTGGGTTCCCTGACCTCAACTCTTCTTACCTCTAGAGGGCTTAGGTATGAGTGTTCCTCAGGCCCCAGTCCTTCCTCCAAGGACCAACAGAAAACAGGGCAGAGAGGAGTACAAATACCTGGTTGAGAATCCCACCCATGTTTCTGGTCAAAAGGGTTACCAGGAGCATACAGTATCTACTGGGGGAGGGGAAAGGGGTGATGATGGCTGCGTGTGTGGAGTTTCATGGATATCATTAGAGGGAGAACCAAGCTGAGCTCCTCCCTGGTACATGGCCTATTCCACACAATGGAGAAGAGAGGAAATCATTATTTGGGGGGTAGAGAGTTGGTGAGAAATATGGAATTAGAGATCGTCTACTTCAGCCTGCCCTATCTCTCCCCCCACCCCAGTTTTATAGGTGAAGGAACTGAGGCTCAGAAAAGAGAAATGTTTTTCCTAAGGCCACAAAGAGAAGTAGCAGAGTACAAATACAGACTTAGGACATAGGTTATCTTGTCCAGGATTCAGTGTGCTTTTTCATTATACCAGGTGCCTCAGAAAGATAAAATTTTATTTCCAGATTTCCTATACCCAAAGCACTCTCTAAAAATATTTAGCACAGTGCCTGGCACATGGTGCTTGAGAAATGCTTTTCTTTTTCTTTCTTCCTTTCCTTCTTTCTCTTCCTTCAAGATAGGTAAGTGGAATTGGTAGGATTCTGATTCCTCACTCCTTTTTTTGGCGTGGACAGGTCACTCCAAACACTCTAGTTTTATCAAGGAGGGGGATTGACCTTTGGGGCTCTTCCAGCACTAACCCTTTTCCAAACTCTGCCTCCTCTTTCTCTCCTTCCCTACAACTTTACTTTGGGTCTTTATCTCAAGTAATACCTGAGTCAGGAGACATGGGTTTGGATCCTAGTCCTAACACTCAGAAGCTAAGTGATCATGGACAAGACATTTAAATTTCCTTTCTAGTCTCAGTTTCATTATCTATAAAATGATCTCTAAGGATGATCTTTAAGGACCCTTCCAACTCTGGTTCTTAAGATTCTATGACAACTCTCTTACTGGTCCTCATTTTGCTTTCTCCAGGTTAAACATCCCCAGCTCCTTCTATCTCGACAGACACACATAGAGAATGGTCCCCATCTCAGTATCCTGGGATAAGAACAGGGCTGACAGATTATGGTTATTTCCAGAGGAAATTTTCAATGTTCTCAGCCCTGAAATAATCCAGCCACATCACAGAGAGGTCAGGGCTCAGGCATTCCTTGTTTGTCTTAACAGGGATCATTCCCTTAGTGGACTCCAGCCTTTTGGAAGCAATGAGAGAAGATGTAGGCTGGTGCTTCATGCTCGGATCCATGCTTGTCTTGGTGCTGCCAATTCCATCTGCTCCCCAAAATGTTCCTCCCTTCTGACCCTTAGCTTGAGGTAGGCTTTGAATTCATTTTTTCCTAACTGCAAGCTCAGTTCTCTACCCATTCCTCTCAAGGATTCAGAGAAGGGAAGAGGTCTCTGTGGCCTTGTCTGGTCACCCCTGCCTCATCCTCACCCTTTGCTATGCAGATATGAGGGTCAGTGGGGGGACAACCAGGAAGCTGGTTGTCTCCAAACTATTCGTGATCACCTGCGCTTATCAAGTAATCCCTTTTCTTCCCCCTTGGTAAGTATGTGGGTAGTGGTGTATTTCCCAAAGGCATCAGTGGGTACCCAAGTCTAGGTTAGATGCCCTGAGGGATAAACTTTTGGCTTAGAAGGTGATGAAACAAGACAGTTAGGTCAGTACTGGGGAACAAACTATGATGACTGGTTACCTTGGAGAGGCCTGGCTGTGACCCATCATTCCATCCTCTGATCACACACCCCTTGGGTACCCACTGGCCTACAGGATAAAATCCAAGCAATCTGGCCTGCTGTTGCAAGCCCCACCTGACCCTGCTACTATTACCTCCTCCATGAGACCTCTCCTCCAATCAGTTTTACTGCTCTCAATGGGGCCATGCACAACTTTATGCCACCCCATTCATTTTGCCCCGTCTTTCTTCTCAAAGGAGGTCCGTGACCACTCTAGCCCACAGTGAGCTCCCCCTTTGTAAACTCCAGAGGTGGGGTAGCATGGCCTAACGTAGAGAGAGCTGGACTTGGCGTCCAGGATTCAAATCCTGCCATAGACACCTATTAGCTGTGGGAAAGTCACTTAACCTCTCCAGGTTTACTTTCTCATCTGTCCTTCTACTAATGCAGGCCAGCACCTTCTCTGCAAAGAGCATTGAGAAGTTACCCCTCTTGAATCTAGGTCTTCCTTTTTCTGCCCAATACATCATGGGATGTATGGAAAAGCAAATCTCAAAATAAAGATATTCCAAGACAGCTAATAGTATTGCCTACATCAGGGCTGTCCAACCTTAGGTTTTTATTGAAACAATAGACAATATATTTTGATTTGCCATTTCAGTGAGAGCTCTGGGGTAGCTCGGCTTTGTTTACTAAAGCATTTATGTAAATTTCTGTGCTTGTAGGCAGGCCCCACAAATTGCACAGCATTTTGGATAGCCCTGGCCTACATCATTCCCCCTTTTGTTTAAAAAAGAACTAAGCACGCTCAGTTTCCATCCCATCTGAAGACCATCAAAATAGCTCTGCAGGATCATATGACAATAGGAAAAATGATGACAAATGTACTGAAGACCTCTCCACAGGCTGGGCCAGATCAGCCTGGCACTCTCTGGCTCTTCAAAGTTACTCATTAGCATAGACATCTTATCAAATTAGTTTTCTCTATCCTGTCCATTTGTCTCCTTTGGCACCGTGTCCCTACATCACAGACGTGCTGTACTTCCTCTATTACACAGTAACCTCTTTGTGGATGGGAGGGCTCTGTGTCTTCTAATGCCTATGACCATCTCTCACAACACAGGTCTTTGCATACAGCAGGTGGTCTATGAATGTGCTCATCGTGAGAAAAGCACAGATGCCATCTTGAAGTACTTGAAGGGAACCCATGCATTTTTGGTGTTGTGCGATTGCTGAGTTGAGTCTAATTCTTCATGACCCAGTTTGGTGTTTTCTTGGCAAAGATGCTAGAGGGGTTTGCCATCTCCTTCTCTGGTGAATTAAAGCAAACAGAAGTTAAGTGACTTGCCTAGGGTCATACAGCTGGTGGCTGGGGCCACATTTGAATTTGGGTCTTCCGGACTCCGGGCCCAGTGCTCTATCCATCGAGCCACCTAGCTGCCTCCATCCATGTATTTAAGCCAACTATTATCTACATTAGGTCTTCCTTTGCCCCATGACTATTATTGGGCTTCCTGTTCAGAGGGGGAAATGAGGGACAGAGACGTGAAGAGTATTATGGTTTACTTTTGGAGAGAGGAAGATACATTTTATGACTTCTGTCTGGTTTTTACACAGCATTCTCAGGCTCAGAACCTCCTACAATGTCACTGAAAAATGCTGATCCACTCTCTTCAAAGCCTTCACTAATAAGGAATTCCTCACTTTCCCAGGCAGCCCATTCCAAATATGGATTACTTAGTAGGAGGAGGTTTTTCCTTACGTGGAGCTGAAATCTCTCCCTGTGACTTCTGCTCATGGCTCCTAGTTGACTTCTGGGGGTCAAAAATCAGTGTAATCTCCCCCTTCCCTGGGCGGTTCTCACCTGCCTTGTCACCAGGAGGCCTCACAAATGCACAGAAATGGAGGCTCTTTATGCATCTCCAACACTTCCATCACTAAGTCAACCCAAGACAGAGGAGAGCCACAGAACACAGGAGGCAAGCCCAGCCTGAGGGGTGTGTTTGATTGTCACTTTAATCTCGCACACACGGCTGCATGCATTGTAAACATGATCGTTAGGCCGGGGGCTTTCATCGGTATTTATTTTTCTTTAACATAAAAGTTACACATTTGAAATGTCTGCAAGGGAGATGTCACTATTGGGATGGGTTAGTAGGGAATATATAGTACAATGTAACATGGGGAGAGGGGAAGGGGCCTTGAGGAGGGCAGGCTTTAGAAAGGAAAAGGCAGGAGGAAATCAGTGGTTTCTAGCTCAAACATGGGCTCACCACTGGCTCCTGGGCTACACCTGCCCAGTACACATATGTGGCAGAAGAGACCCACCTTCCTGTATGGAAAGGCAATGAAGCCTGATCCCTTCTGTCCTTTTAGGCAGCACTTCCCTCCCCTCTCCCCTGTAAGAAATGAAATATGTATGGCGGTCCCAGGTCTGTGGCACTGAGCTGGGGAATGGTAGAGGCTGGAAGGGGAACTCTGATGGTGGGGTATAAGGAAAGCCCAAATATTCACCAATAAATTAAAAAATACTGCACCTCACTCTTCGAACTCATGCAATGGGCCACAGATCAGGGATACCACAAGGATGGATCCCTTTCCATCTATGACAGCTCAGTTGCGTCATCTGGGCTCACCAAGGCACTGGGCTCAGACCACAAATGGCATAGGCCAGGAGAGGTGCTGGGAGGGCAGGCAGGGAGGCACCTGCGATGCAGGGCTGGGACTATTCACCCTGTGGCCATATCTTGGGTGGAACCTTTGCCAGCTCCCTTAGAGACACAACAGCAAAGATGTATACCCATTTTTCTCTTCATCTCTGCACCCTTCCCCCCATGGGGGAATGTTCAAAGAAAATAGGCCGGATAAAGTGGTCCCTGCTCACAGATTGAGAGGGTCAGGAAAGGGTATCCCTAACTCACTGCTGAGCAATTAAGGCCAGCAACAAGAACAAATCTGTAGCTGGAGTTGACTGCGGGGCAGGGGCAGTATTTGGGGTTGATTTTTGAGGAAGAAACTCAGAAACTACATGCCAGGGTCAGCAGTCAGAGACTGACTCCTACAGGCCTGTCCTAAAGCCCAGGGGTCATCTTACATTCCCAGGACCCAAACTCGGGACTTCTTCTGGGCCCCCCAGCACCTATTTGTTTCACAAGCACTCACGGGTACACACACACAGACACACAGACACACACACACACACACACTCACTCCAACATTCAGTGGGCAACCCCTCCCCCCAAACCCAAGGGTCCAGAGGCAGATGTGGGAATGAAGCTGGAAAAAGATTGAAATGAAAGGACAACTTAGAAAAAGAGAAAGAAAACAGAACAAAAGGAAAAAAACCTCACACAAACAATACTGTTAGTGAGCATCTAGACTACAATGCACACTTTAAATAATAAGTGACTTTCAGAACTGCGGCTCTAGGTCTGCCCAACATGTCAGATTCCTTTTTTCTCTCCTATTTACAGAAAAAAAATGACTTCTTAATAAAAGATGCCAAAAGGCCCACAATGGACGGCAAAATGAAATGTCCTGGTGGTCTCTAAAAAAACAAAGCTCCCACATCTGTTTAAATAATCAACAGATGTTGATTTTTTTTGTTCCATTAACATTAAAACTGGGGCTGCAAGCAGTGAAAACCCCAGAGGGCCACTCGACTGTCCCACTGGGGAGGGGGGACATTGCATGAAGCCCCCTGTGTCCACCACACTCCCACCCCTGCCCCCACTGAGGTCACGGTTTCATCCATCCCAAAGCCTCCTGGCGTGGGATGTCTGCTTGTAAAAATGTCCCAGATGATCAACAGCAGGAGCCAGGAATCTATTGCTGGAAGATTCTCTCCCTTTGCTGGGAAGCCCTCGGTTCTGCCTAAGCAAGAGGGTTTCCATCCCCTCACCCCAAATAGCAAGTCTAAAATTCTCCCCAAATAAGTTTACATCTCTCCTTCCTCAAGATCTGCTGGATTGTCAATCTATGTGGCCAATTGTGTTCTCCATAAGCAGCATGGAAGGAGTGCTGATGTGGATTCAAAGAAATGCCCCAAAGATCATGAGAACCCAGATGTGTTAAATGACCAGGTGGAGAACCATGCCTATTTCCAACAGCCATGCCTTCTTCCTCTGTTAGATGGCTTAAATAGGGGGAGGGGGTCACCTAAAGTGAATCTTGTTGAGAAACAGAACTCTTCCTAAAGAAAGACAAAAATGGATTTGATGTGCAACATAAACCTGGCAGGAAGGGCTAGTGGAGGTGAAGTCTTCCCAAGAGGCCTTGGAGCATCCTAGAAGGAAGGTGATGGCAAGAGAAGAGGCGGAGAGGGGATGGAAGGTGAAGTTTAAGGCACGCACTAAGCAGATCGGGACAGAACTCGGGATCGAGCGGGCTCACAGTCCTCCAGAGACGGAAGGTACCGGGCTGGCTGGCAGCAGATTGGGAGGAGAAAGAAACAGAACAGGAGAAACGTCCTTCATACCTATCTTTCCTTCTCCAGGCACACTCTGCAAGTCGAGACAGTCTTCCCTCACTCCAGAAAATGAGCCTCCAGGAACTGAAGCTGAACCCAAACTTCTTTCTCTAATGGTAAAGCCCTGCCTTGCTCCAAGCCCCTCTCCCTGACTGTGCAGGGCTTCGAAAAGAAGCTTCACAGGAATCAATAACTGAAGAGGCGCCTTTTAAGTGTGGGAAGATGATAAAGCATTAAGGGGGTGTTGGGGGTGGGGTAGTTTCCCTTTCTGTCCCTGGAGAAGGACCCATCTGTCTGTCTGATCAAATAGGCTGCTTCCCTTCTATCTGATCCGAGTCGGAGCCACTCCAAGGCCTTGTGGTTTAGACCAGAACTTCTTGGACCTTCTCATCCTGGCATCCATCCTTTCTGACACCGACATTTGCCCCTGCACTCCATACCTCAGGAAGCCAGGACTGGTACTGTCACTAAGGAGTCCCAGCTCCTGGGAAACCCAGACCACAACAGCTTTTTGAAGGTGTGGGACCATCTGCAGGGACAAGAGAGAGGTGTCTGACACCCTCTGCTTTTAGAGAGCCGAGTCTGGAAGCAGGCAGGAGATGACACCTTGGCAACGCATACCAGTGTCCCCAGCCCGATGGAAGCCCCCTTTCGGCGACTAAGTAAACTCTGGCTATTTGGGAAAGTATCTCTTCAATTCTATCCTCAGCCTGTGCACACATCCCCAAAACAACCTCCACAAAGAGACTAGGTCCTCCCTAACCTACACAACTTTTCCTCATATGGGGGCCCGGTCCTTAATGCCAAGGGTGTTTAGGCTTCTTAGCCCCTCCTTCTGTCCTTTCAGGAAAGTCAAAGATATGTAAGGTGGGGGAGGGCTTGGACAGGGGCTCCTCCCTCATTCCACTGCCTGGGCCTGGGATGACTGCATCTTCACAGTGTTAAACAGGGCTTGAAGACAAGCAGTCAACCATCCAAAAAGGAAAACACCAGGTCACAAACCAGTCACAAAGCCTGGACAGGATCTGCCAGAGTCACTGAGTTCTTCTGTGTCCCCTACCTCCAGGTATGGAGTAAAGTCTTGGCTGCATCCGGGAAAAATGGAAGTGGCCGTGGAGAAGAATTTCCTGCACTGGCTGGAGGGGCTGGCCTTGGTGCTTGGGAGCTGCTGTCCAACTGGGCAGGGAGCCCAAGCACAAGCTATTTGGCTCCGAAAATCGGGCATTTGAAGACCCAGGGGGGTGGAGGGAATGGGGGTGGGGTGGGAGGAGAATCATTTTTCGCCGCTGGGGTGAGTTGTCCAGTAACAGGCCCAAATGTCTATTCCAGTCTCATAGCTGCCTTCTGTGTGTCTCTTGAGCGATAACTTCGCTCACTGCTCCTCCTCCTAGGTTTTCTCTTCTCGATCTGTTTTTCGCCGTGTTATATTCCGGGGTTTGATTTTGAGAGAGAGTTCCCACAGGGCCTCCTCGGCCAGGTGGTCGCTGAAATCATTGAAGAAGTTCACGATATCCTCATTTCTGCGGATTTCGTAATGTCTGCAAAACCAGATGCAAAAAAGGCAGAAATCTGGTAAGTCAAGTAACCTAGAAAACTGTCTCCAAACCAGTGTCAGGGAAACTATAAAAGGGAGTCTGGTCCTAAGTGGCCGGCTGGCTGAGATGACCTCTAAGAGCCTTTCTAACATTCTCTGACCTCACTCACTGAATGGCCCTGGCCCGAGGCTTCTCTTAAGAAACCCCTAGAAATACTTTCATCTCCCTTTCCAGGAACTTTGCTTCAAAGTCCACCTGTTTCCAAGGAGTGGAAGGAGCACTGCACTACGGGGCAGGAAGGATACCTAAGGTTCTAGTTTTTATTCCACCACTGCGTGACATTTGGTAAAGTCACTTAATTTGCAGAGCTTCTATTTATTCAATCTGTAAAATGGGGAAATACCAATTACAATGATGATAACAACTCATATTTATAGGGCCATGTAAAGATTTAAAAAGTGTTTTTCTCCACTACAACCCTGTGAGTAAGAAGAGGAAGTATTATTACCTCTGCATTTGAGATGAGGAAGCTAGAGTTTGTGACCCAGTAATTTCACTTCTCCAAAGGCAGAGCAAGTTGTATTCTGGATCTGCCACCCAGAAGGAGGTACTGGTTACTAAAGTGAGAACGATGGGGCCCTTGGGAGGAAGTGATGATTCTCCCTTAAGATTTGTGATAGAGGACAGATGCATGGGACTTGCACATTCACTCCGGATAGATTCTAAGAGGGCAGATTTTGAAAAATTCAGAGAACAGATGGCTAAGTGCTGATAAACTAAAATTCTACAGGGGAAGTCAGTCTGGAAAGGGATGGGAAGTTTAAGAATGAAATTCTGAAGCCATGATGAACACTAATTTCAGTGAGAGGGAAAGCTGGGAGTTGTCTAAAGATACTACTGTGCATGTACAGGGACCCCACCACCCAAGCCAGATCTGAAAAAGATGTGGACAGAGAACGGAAGGTGAGTACAAACACATGTTCCATGGCCTTGTAGGAATAGTGACAAGAGTGTTCAAGTATGGCATGAGCAGAGGCTGGGGAAGATAGCTATGGTTAGCACAAAGGCTTTTGTGGTTCTAAGCTACACTGAAGAAAAGAAGAACAGAGAAGAGGGCAGAATCACTGCACTGCTTGTGGTCGATGGGATGATGGACGCTGGATGGTGGAGAGAAGGTAGAATTGGTCAACTTGTGTTCTGTTTCTGTCTTCTCTGCCAAGGAAAAGTGGAAAATTTGGACTGAAAAGGGCAGAACGAAAATGGCCAACAGTGAGTTGACACCCAAGATAAGTAAGGAGCACATATGTGCCTTTTATGAATTGAAATCACTTGGCTCTTATGAACTTTTCCCTTGGGTACACAACAGACTGGCAGATGTGATTCCACTATAGGGCATATGTCCCAAGGAAGTCAAAGACAGGAAGAGAGGCTCCCATGAATCCATAGCAGCCTTTTTTGTGGTATCAAAAAAGGGAAAGAAAAGTGAGTACCCAATGAATGGGGAATGGATGAACAAACTGGTACATGAATGAAATGGAATATTACTGTTCCACAAGAAAATAAATATGAGGAATTGAGAGAGACATGAGAAGACCTGTATGAATTGACACAGAGAGTGAAGTTAGCAGAACCAAGGAACTATATGCACCATCATGGCAACAGTGTGAACTAAATCATCACCAAAGGGATCCAAATTCTGATGAACTCTATCAATCTTGCTGCTGGACAACAGTTGATAAAATAGGACTTCTTCCTTTCAGTCAAGAAGTGGTGGACTACCAGTATGGTCACTGAGCCTACTGGTCTTGCTTGACTACTTTTCTTCATTGTAAAGGATGGTTTGCTGCTGGGGAGGTATGCTGGGAATGCATACTGTAAGGTACACTGTATAAGGTAAACTGGAGGCATGTTGTGTCACACTGTGGTGTCACAACAAAAGATATCAATGAAATTTTCTTTATTTTTATTAAGATCTGGCAGACGTGACTGCTGAGCTCATGCCAGTGGTCTCTGAACACCATGGAGAACAGGATACCAATAGTAATTGTATATTTGGGGAGGAAAGCAAATGTTTTCCCAATTCTCAAAAGGAAAGAACAGTTGTCCAGCTAGAGTCTAGTGAGCTTGACTTTGACGTCTGGCCAAATTCTGAAATGTATTACTCAGAGGGACAGTTAATGAACATCTAGAAACGAAAGTGGAAATCACAAAAAGTCAAAGCCATGCCACATGCATCTTATTTATTTTTCTCCAAGGTGTGCTAGACTGGTCGATCCCAGGGATGCTACAGGTAGATTGTGGAGCCAGAGTGGGAAGAGATTCGAGAGGCTGTCTGGCCCAGTTCCTCCATTTTACAGATAAGGAGACTGAGGCTGAGGGAAGTCAGGTGACTCACAAAGGTCACACAGGGCAGTTAAGTTGGGATCTGACTCTTCAGACTGTGCTCCTTCCGTTATACGGAATGTTGCCTCCCTCTAGAGTTTACTTAGGGTTAGCAAAGCATTAACAGTGAACAGCATCACAATATTCTTGTCTGTGGGCTGTATGGGAATATGATTAGGTGGACTCGGAGCAGGCTGTTGAGCTGGACCCAAAGAGCAGCGGTTAATGGTTCTGTGTTTACTTGGGAGGAAACCTCCAGTGGGGCGTCCTGGGAATGTGTGCTTAGATCTGTGCTGCTTCGCATTTTATTGATCACTTGGATGAAAGGAGAGATGTCATGCTTATAAAATGTGCAAATGACACAAGGCAGGGTATCTAACAAGCCGGATGAAAGACCAAGATCCAAAGACGACAGGCTAGAATAGAACAGTGAGCTGCACTTCGGATGAAATTTAATGGGGACAAACATAAAATCTTGCACTTGGGTTAAAAAAGAAATCAGCTTTCTAAGTATAAGATTGGAGAGACATGGTTGGACAATGGTTCATCTGAAATAGAAATGGGGGTCTTGGAGGAACTGTGATCTCAATCAGCCAACAGGAATGATATGGCAGCCAAGAAAGAAAATTCAACGTTAGACTATATTTAGAAAGATGTAGTCTCTGGCAACAAGGAGAGCATTGTGCCCTGGGACTTTGCCTTGGTCGGACTGTATCTGGAGTGTTGGGCTCAGTTTTGGCCATCATGTTTTCAGAAAGGCTCTGGACAGTAGAGAGTGACCAGAGTGAGGCCGTAGTATGGTACAGGGTCTTGAACTCATATGCAGATTAGCTGAAAGAACCGGAGGTGTTTAGTCTGAAGACGAGAAGAGAGGCAAATATGATGGCTATCTTCAGGTATATCAAAAGCTGTCACATTGGACTTGTCTTACTTGGATCCAGCAGAAAGAACTAGGAAGAATAGGTAAATACTGTAGAGAGGTTAATTTGGGGAAAATTTTCTAACAGTTAGCTGCCTCAAAGTGGACTGGGCTGCCTTGGGAGGTAGTAGGGGGAGGGCTACTCCCCCTCAATGAAAACCTTCAAGCAATACCTGGCTGGCCACTTGTTTAGTGTCCTATAAGGGAATTCTTCTTGCTCGGGTAGGGATTGGTTTCTGAGGTCCCTTCCAGTTCTGCGACTCCCCCTTAAACCCCAAGGCTCCTGACTCCAAAGTTTACTAGTTTGACCAGTTTCTCATGTGTCTCATACCAATTTCTCCCTATTCAAAACAACACCTGCCCAAATGACTTACCTGCACTGAGTTACAAGAACCAAGTGAAATAACATATATGAAAAATGCTTCATAAACCGCACAATTCTCTAGGACTACTGAGCTAGAAAAACTTCAGGTCAGGCCTGCCCACAGACTATGACTGAGGACTAGCACTGCTAAGACCAAAAAGGCTTTCCCATGACACTGGCCATCTGGTGATGATCCTTTTGGCTGCAGACACTCATGAAATAATATCCCCCAAAGAAGGTATGGAGGGGTTGGGCCCTGCATTGGTGATGGGAAGAGCTGTCCCCCGAGGACATCTTGGAAGCACTACGGGGTGATCAGTAGTGGGGGGTTGCTGTCAGAACTTACGCCTGCTGGAAACATCTCATACTGTCCAGGATGTTGAACTGCTGCCAACGTTTGGAAAAATTCACTTTCCCATCAATGTAGTCTGGGTTTCCGAGGTGAACAAAGGTGAGGTCCTGTAGAATCAGGCCCCTAGAGTGATGAATGAGGCTTTTCATTAGTGATTTACAAGGCATTCTGGGCAACCACAGCGCTGTGGAAGATTATCTGGGGAAGTTAGTTTCCATTGTTTCACTTGACTATACTTATTTTATAAGAGAGGGCTGGGGACAGGTGGGGTAGTGGGGGTGGTGGTTCAGTGAATTAACTGGTGCGTAGTGCTGCACAAAAGATATTTGTTAAAAAGAAGTGGGAATGAAATATTAATAAATACACAGAAGAGAGTATAAGGATATTCAGAAGGAGATAGACAAGCAGGGCAGTTTCGTTACCACCATGTTAGATTTAACATGGGGATGGGGATTTGACCTGTGATTTCAGTGATATAGTAAATTCCCTCTACCAACACAGATTAGCACCTCTCCTTCAACTTATAGTCTTGAGAGAGTGGCCCAGAGCACTGACGCTAAAGTGATTTGCTCAGGGTCACACGCTCAGTAAGTGTCAGAAGTGGGTCTTGAATCCAGGCCTTCCTGGCTTGGAAGCCCGTTCTCAATCTACTATTTAACAGCTGCCTCTCTAAATATAATCTATACTTAAAAAGAAACCCTAAACTGCATTAAATGGAAATTCAGCTTCGTATACAATCCTGTTTTCTGTTCTTTGTATATAGAAATTCTCATATTTGTTGAGTTGATAATAAAAGAAAATTCACACATTAAAAAAAGGAGAGAAATTTGTGTCAAATGAAAAACTCTGTGGCAGGCAGGTCCTGCCTATTTTTGAGACATCAAAAGAATAATGGATGGATTTGCTTATATAGCTACCCCTTGTATGTATTCTCTGTCCATCAAACTGGGAGTTTTGTTTTCTTCATGTAGTTTTCCTGAATCTTAATCGTTTTGTCTAGCAGCGGCTGCTGCCGCCACTGCTGCCCCTTTGGAGTCTGAGTCCTGTCTCTGCTGCCAACCAGCTGGATGTCCATGAGAAGTTCACTTGACCTCTCCAGGCCTCAATATCCTCATTGTAAGATGAGGAGTTGGGACAGATGCTCTCTAAGGCACTTCTCAATTCTACATTCTGCGAGGTCTCTCTGAGAGGCTGAAGCCTCGTGAATGGCCCTGGTAGGTAAATGAAGGGCTTAGCTACTATTCATAACTCAGTTGTTCTTATCAACAGGCTCGACTACAGGGAAGTAATTATATCCTTGTAGTGGTGACCGCTTTATGGGCTATCTGTGATTGCCTACAATATGGGAAGAATTAAGTAGAATGATTTCCCCATTTAATTGTAAAATCAGGTTTTAAAGTAAGGTGGGGAGGGAGGGTTCACAATAAATGATAATAGAATACAAACAAAAAGTTCTCAAAAGAAGAAATGTAAGATATTAATGACAATCTAGAAAGTGTTCAAAATTGTCAATCACAGTAAAGAAAATGAAAACAAATCTGTTATACTCATAAACGAGGCAAAGACAACAAAAGATGAAAAAATTCCCTAGAGGTGGGGATGAGGGAAAACAGGTCCAGTGATTCACTGCTGGTGGAGCTGTGAACTGGTCTAATGATTATGTGAGAAAGGTGAAAAAACGGGTCATGTTCTCTGGTCCAATGCTCTCATTACTACCCCAAGGAAATTACCGACAACAAGAAAAGACCTATGTGTATAAAAAGATTCCAAGCAGAACTACTGGTAAACGCAAAAAAAAAACTGCTCAATGACCGGGGAACGGCCGGACAGATGATGAGAGATGAACATAATGGAAGTACTGTGTCAGAAGGAATCGCAGATAGGAAACATAGATGAAATGATACAGGGTGAACAAGGCAGCGTCAAAAAGAACAACAGAGACAATTATTTCAGGCAGCTCAGTGGCGCAGTGCATAGAGAGCCGGACCTGGAGTCAGGAAGACCTGAGTTCAAATTTGACCTCAGATACTTGGTAGCTGTGTGTTCCTGGGCAAGTCATTTAACTTCTGTTTGCCTCAGTTTCCTTCAGTGTGAGATAGGGATAACAATGGCACCTACTTCACCGGATTGTCACAAGGATCAAATGAGATGAGTCTGTGAGGTGTTTAGTATGGCGCCTGGCACATAGTAGGTGCTATGTAAAAGACTATTTTCTACTCTGTGCGAACGGACACAACTTCAAACGGCAACAAAATTTGGAAAAAAAAAAAACCCAAACCACTAGATTACCTTACTTACACACTGGACTTCCATTTAGAAATACCCTCAGCCCTTTCTTTTAAGGGACGGGAAGGCTGCATGTTCTATCAATTCCAACCACGTTTATTTTACTTGTTTTAGAGGATGCAGTTGGAACTACGTAGAGGTTTGAATGTGTTAAAACAAGTTACCACTAAAAAAGTTCAAGATGAAATAAGCTGGGGGGAGGATTATATGAGTAATGATGCCTGGATTAGCCGTCTACACCTCCACCATGAGGTGCACCAGTCCTGTGCACCACAGCTATACTCTCTCTCACCCGAGGCTCTGGGGCCCCAGTGGGGCAGAATGCACTGAGCCACCTGGCTTCAGGACGACGAGGGAAGCCGATTCTTTCTGTGGCACCATCTTAGCTCTAAGGAACAGTCTAGAGGTATTTAACAATCACAGAAGGAAATTCATGAAAGGACTTGGTAAAGCTCACGTCAGCACACAGGGCCCTTTCCACTGGAGAAAGACTCTTATTTAAAGGTTGGAAGCTGTCATTTAAGGTTTTTACGCAGGAAGAGAGAGAGGTTAATGTCTCTCCTATTCAAAGGAGGAGAAAAAATCAAGTTCTGAGCCCGAGGAAGATACTACTCACAGATATGGGATACAGGGAGGCTCCACATCAGAAAGAGCTGCCCGATAGGCCCGGAAGGAGGAAGAGCTGTCAATCAAAGTGCAGTACTCGGCTAGGCCCTAGAGGAGGACAAAGCGACAAATGTGAAAAAGCAGTATAGTACAGTGGTTGGAGCATCTTACTGTGGGAATCAGCTTTCAGTTCTGGCTTGGCTACTAACCAGCTGGACAACCTTGGGCAAGACTAATGATCTGAAATCTCAATTTTCTTGTCCATATGTCAGCTAGCCAAGGTCCCTCGGTTTTCACATCCTACATTCTCATTCTAAGATACCTTCCAGCTCTGGCATGCTACAGGTCCAGGAATAAGCCAACTAAGATCCAACATCTTCCCAGGTCAAAATCCTCTGTGTACCTAAGCCCAGGCTTATCCGTTATCAAGGGGCTAAGAATGGTCAGTTACAGCGTGATGTTCGTGAAACTGTGAGTCTAGTTGCTGCATGGGCCACTTGGTACTGCTCTGTTTCACAAATGTAAGCAGTGCTCCTCAGCCTCAGGCATGCCTGGGGCCACTGCTTTACCACTGGTCAGAAGGGGGTATTGAGACAGAGAATGAGGCTGGATTAATAAAAGTCCATCATTATTCTAGAAGCGTATTCCACTGATGTAGGGTTATCTTTTTACAATGACAGCCCATGTGTTCATTCATGCATTTCTTTAATTCCATCCACTATAATCCTCTCTTCAGCATTCAAAGACCTTCGTAACCTCCCCCACACCTGTCCAGTCTTCTCATACCTTACTACCCGAAACTCATTATTCAGCCCAGCGACACTGACCTCCTTACCGTTCCATGAACAAGACATTCCATCTCTTGACTGCTGGCGTTTTTTTCTGGCTCTCCCCTATGCCTGGAATGCTCTCCCTCCTCATCTTGGCCTCTTGGCTTCCTTCAAGTCCCAACCAAAAATCCATCTTGTACAGAAAGCCTTTCTCAACCTTTTTTGACCCTAGTGCCTTCCCTCTTCTAATTATTTCCTGCATATAGTTGTTTGTAATTATTTGTTTGCTCATTGTCTTCCCCATTAGATTATGTGTTCCTTGAGGGCAGGGACTACCTTTTGCCTCTTTTTGCACCCCTGGCCCTTAGCACACCGACCAGCACATAGTAGATGCTTAATAAGACTGACTGGCTGATTGATTTGCTGTGTGCTCCCCATGGGATGTAAGCTCCTTAAGGGAAGGGACTGTCATATTTCTGTCTTTGTATCTCCAGTGCCTGGCTCAGTGTCTGGCACACAAGAGTCTAACATGCTGTGGTGGAAGGGGCACAGAATGGGGAGTCAGGGACCAGGTTGCTAGGCCACCTCAGTGATATCAATTGTGTCCCTTCACAGCCTCCTCTTTTATAATGGGGTTGGACTAGATGGTCTCAAGCAACTTCCCAGCTCTAACGTCCAGGATTTTCTAGTACCTGTGACCAGGTGATTATGATTCCTTCCAGCTCTAAATCCTACCATCTTAACGATTCCTCAGCTGGAAACGATCTCTTCTTGATCTGACCCCACTGAACGCTGGCTGATTCACAAGAACGTCTCATTGGGCAGGGCTGGTGGTCTGTGTGCCTTAGGATTAGGATGAAATGAGGTAACCTCACTGGTTCATTCCACCAATCAGCATTTATTAAAGGCCTATAATGTGCTGGCGCTGGAGTTCACTGCTGTCCTTCCTCTTCTTTGTCTCTTAGAAACCCTAATTTCCCTCAAAGTTCAGCAAAAAACTACCTCCTACATGAGGCTGTACCTGATTCTTCTCCCCTTTACTTCTCTTCTTTATCTTCCCCCCACTCCCACGCCTTTTTTTGGGGTATTTATTTATATGTTATCTCCAAAAGAAAACTCCTTAAGGGCAGGGTCTGTTTCATTCTTTTGATTTTGTCTTGACTGTGTTCTATAATAGTAACTGGTACACAAGAAGCAGTTAATAAATGCCTGTTGCTTAATGGATTCACTGTGTAAGTGTCACTGAAAATGACATACTATTTTGTAAGTTCTTTATTATAGGATTGAAGCTTTAGATCTGGAAGGGACCTCAGAGACCACCTAGTCCAAACCCCTCATTTTACAGATGAGGAAACTGAGGCCTGGGAAGGTCCAGAGACTTGACCATAGTCACAGGTAGTAAGTTTGTGTCTTATAAATTTTTGTCTCTGTATCTCTGGTGCCTTACAGGAGTTTAATTAATAAGTATTTGCTGACTCAACTAAATAAAATTCATCACTGAAGATGAAAACAATCAGAAATTCTCTTCTTTGTCCTTCAAACACTACCACCACTTGCTAAGTGCCAACTGTGTGTGTGGTGCCATGCTAGGCACTGAGGGAGGCTCAAAGTTTAGCCTCCAGAGGGCTAGGCTTATGTCTTACTCTTGAATGCTTTGTGTATACATAGTAAGTTCACGCATGAATGACTGGCTCCTTTCTTAGTCGGTGGTCAGTAAAACTCCAGATGCAGAGGCCCTCGTACCAGCTCACCTCTGAGGTCTGTTTCTGCCACTCCAGCCTTCGGATGGGTGCTGAGTCCAGTGCTGAAAGGATGGCCAGATAGGAGTTGAAGTTATTTAGCTTCCTCAAGTGCTACAAGAGGAAAGGAGCCTTTGTTATTGGGGGTACTATCTAGCAATGAAAAGCTTTCGTGCAATCCAAAGAGCCAAAGAGCTATGGCTAAGCCTGCATTACCTTCATGATCTTGATAAATTTCAGAAGGAGCCGTTCCCTGTCCTGGGCTTTTTCCTGCAGCATGATTATTGAACGAACCCTGTGACATTGGAGTGAAAACAAGACTGAGGTCACTCCTAAACTTGATTTTGACTCTGGGCTTCCAAATAGCAGAGATGTGACTGGCTGTCCTTCTTCCTACAAGATCACCCACCCACCCACTTCTCCATGTAATCCGTTCCTCCCTCCTTTCATTTATCCCCTTACCTACCTGGTATGGACTGAAAGGCAAAGAATATCAAGTCTCATAAAGGGAATTCGAGAAGAGAGAGAGAGGGAAAGAGACAGACAGAGGGAAGATTCCATCCCTGTTCTTGAAAAATTTATAAGCCACTAAGGGAGATGATGTAATGGAAGAATAATGCAGAGAAACATATTGTCGATGGACCCCAGGTTAAGATATACCACCTTGGAGCATTCTTTAGATCAAAATCCTTTTCTGATACAAAGGCCCTCCCAGCCTGCTTATCTTCATTCAGAATAGCTCCATTCTTCAACTGAGTAAATTAACAAAGATGATGAGATGCCTTGGCAATGGAAGGTAGTTATCTGTCAATGGTCTAAAGATGTCTAGACATCTGACTTCCTAGTTATAGGCTAAGACTAATCCTTCATTGAGAGGAAAAGAAGTTCTTTAGGGCTCCTAAGGTCAAAGTTAAACTCTGGGTTTCCAATTTTGAAATATAAATATTCTCCCAAGTGCTAAGAACCCCAAAGGAAAGTCTTAAATGGAAACTTAACCACAATCACAATCCATGTAATGGCTGAGTGTCCTTCCCTTGTTTACAGAGATGGAAACCTATTCTATTTAGGGGGTGGCTGGTCTGGTCAGGTTGGCTTTGGTTTCCTTGCCCTCAGAATTTGGGGAATTAGAACATTCTTTCAAAGTGTTCCCAGGTGGGCATGTGCACCTAAGCTTGGCAGCAGGAGGTCTGTGAAATGCAGAGAGAGCAATGAAGGTGAAGATGCCTCTGTGCCTTTCCTTACCAGTAGGACATGTTATTAAAGTGCTCAGTAAACTGTGTCAAGTTAGGGCTCTTCTCTTCATTCTGCTCTTTTGCCCAAAGCAAAACTTCTGGGATCTGAAAGGAGAAAAGAAGTATGAAATACTCTGACAGCTGGAACACCTTGGTTTTCCCTGTGACTCAGAGCCTTGCCCAGCCCTTCCCTGACAACCTACAACCTGCCTCCAAAGGGATGGGGCAGTCCCAAGCTTGGCTTCAATCTTTCTCTGGGCCCTCCCCTCCCTCTCTCCCTTCTCTGGGGACTGCTCCTGGGCTCCATACCTCTATCTTATAGAAGAGCTCGGCATCTAATAGCGTCAGCTGCTCAGCAATCTCATGGCTGTGGAAGTCGTGCAGAGTCCCAGGCCTGAAAGAGATGAGGTGGGGCGAGGAGTCAACGTTAGTAGACCTGGAGGGGCAGAAGGTTAGGGATGGGAAGGGACTTAGAACGTTAAGCCTGGATGGGAACACAGACATGATCTAATCCAACTTGCTCATTTCAAAGATGGGGCAAAGGAAGGCTCAGTGGGGCAAGCGACTTGACCTTGGTTTTGTGGTGGTTTTACCGCATGGTGCTTCCACCCTCTTGTCTACTGCTCCACACTTCAGAAAAAGAGAAACCTGCCTCCTCTTCCCTCAAAACACAGGGTTTGATTCTAGCCTTCCTGGTCCCAGTGGAGACAGTCTCTACACAGCTGAGGGAAAACTGACCAGGAGAGGTAACTCTGGGGACGTGCTCACTCCAATACAGCTCAGTATTCTGGGAGATGCAGTGGGTCTCACCTACCTTTCTGATCATTGTTCATGAAGATTAACAGCAATTGAGGCTGGATCTGGGATCTCACTGGCATAAGGAGCTTCCAGATAAGGAAGCTTCCTCTACAAATACAGGTTGTAAATATATTTTTACAATAAATTTATTTAATTACTTTTCAGTGTATTCATAGATGAATACATACATACATACATACATGGTGTTGCAAAAGTATCACTGCAGTGTTATTCGCGTTTAAGATTTTTTTTAAGGCACTAAGATTTTTTGGGACACCCCATATAGACTTCCTTTAGAAGAGAATTCATTGTAGGGGTGCTAATTCAGCAATCTGGTAGTTACTATATGGAGAGGCACATGGTGGAGTGGATTAAGGTCTAACTTTGGAGGAAGTCAGAAAGGTCTGGGTTGAAGTTCTGCCCCTCCCATAGACCAGCTGTGTGACCCTGAGCAAGGGGCTGACTCCCTCCCTCAGGAACAGTAATTATATGACAAAACTCCCAAAGCAGCAGTATGTTATAGGACTGGCAGTCTGGGAGACACAAGGGACTGGTCTCTAGAGGAACCTTGCTGTAGGCTTGCTAAACACTTAAGTCTTAGAATGCAGGATCTGGGGTGGAGGGGGCAGTGGATGGAAATGTGGGTGGGAGAAGGCTGCTGAAAAGCATTGATGGACAGCTCACAGTTTTGGAGCTGGCAGGGATCTCAGAGGCCACCAACTTCAACTCTCTTATTTTATAACCGAGGGAAGAGAAGCCCAATGAGGCTAAGGACTGGCAGAAGGTCACCCAGGTGGGAAGTGACTGAGCCAGGATCTGAGCTCAGGTCTCCTGACTCCCAATCCAGTGCACTGTGTTGTCTCTCACCTGGCTCATGTACTAGTGACCTGGAGGACTCGGCTGGCATAGGAACAGGCTGGGGAGGGTTGGCTCAAGGGCCGGTCTCCTCACCTGGCGGCCACTCCTCGAGCAGCCAGGGGCTGGTCAGAGTTGGCACACTTTAGCATCTTCTTCTGGTTCACTTTGTCCAAGATATTCTTCCGGAGAACTCGGGCAAGGCTCAGCTCCCCACTGCACACTAACCGAAACACGAGTTCCATCAAGAGCTTTAGAATCTCTTCGGTCAATTCCACTAGGCTGAAGTGTGATAAAGAGACCCACATCACCCAGAGGAAGCAGGTGCAGAATCACTTATGCCCTACAGATATCTATCCACCCATCTCAAAGAGGTGTCCACGATGGGCCCCTGGGGGCCAAGGCTAGCCTCCCAGGAGGAAAAGTCAAAGCCATTGGGCAACCATAACCATGGTGACATTGAGAGAAACAGACCTTGAGAGGCTCACCTTGAAATCAAAGGGAAGGTAAAAATTACATTGCCAAAAAAAAAAAAAAAAGTTTACAGATTTCAAAGGCAGAAGAACTGAGGATTAGTGTGCCCATAGGATCTGGAGCTGGGAAGGACCTTTGCAGTCACTGAGTCCAGCGAAGAGAAATGATGTGCCCAAGGTCACATGGGTAGTAATCAACAGAGCCACCAATGCTGGGATGTCTTGGGCTTGGTGTTTTTTCCCCCTCCTACTCCTCCTTTTAATGCTTCTAGCTTTCAATTCCGTTTTAAACAGCTCTTGGTGGCTATTCAGGTCAATTCAATTTAATTAAACACCCACAATGTACAAGACCCTACAGGTACAAAGATAAAAAAAGGACATAAAGAGCTCTCTTAAGGACCTCACGAGCTGATGGAAGGGATAACTGAGGTATGCAGGTGCTACGACACAGGTGTAACTACAACGGACAGCTCCCAGACAGAGGGCTCAGGCATCTGAGGGCACAGAAATCACTTCAGCTGGGCGGGGTGGGGGGGGGTGGGAGCGTGGCGTGTAGAGAGTGCAGAGATGGTTTCATGGAGGAGGTGACATCCAAGCTGGTCCTTGAACAAGGGGAAGTGGAGAGGAAAAAGGAGAGACCTTTCAAGGCATGGGAGTAAAGATGTGGGACAGACTGAGTAAAAGTACAAAGGAGATACAGCACTGTGCCTGGCACATAGTACATGTTTAATATATTCTCATTCATTCATTCAAAGGAGACGGGAAAGAGTACAAAAAGTAAATAACCAATTTGGCTTAATGGCAGCTTACATGAAGTGGAACAGTAGTAGATAAAGTGAGAAAACAATGTTGTCGACAGTCCATTGGGGGCCTTGAATGTCAGGAGAAGTATATGATTTATTTGGAAGGCAATGGGGAGCCACTGAAGGCTTTTGAGGAGAGGAGAGATGTGATCAGAGGTGTTAGGAAGATTATGTGGGCATTGCTGAGCCCAGAAGGAGTTTCTGGGCTGCCAAGGTTGCCCTGGAGCATCTTGGATTATCTTTCCCCTTGGGCACCTAATGTGTTACTCCAGCATCACACCTCACCTTTGATTTTTTTCATCTGGGAAAGTTACAGGGCAATGTTCCTAGCTAAGAGAATCTGCCTCATGGAAGATCATGCCCCAGAGAACTTTGGAAAGTTCTGTTTCCTTTCCTGGATCTGCTTCCTCATCCCACAACTTAGAGGGAGGCACCTCCATGCTTCTGTCCTTGGCTCTTTCTATATTCTCTTTTGGAGATTTAATTATATCCTCTATGCAAATAACTTGTGTATCTGTACCTTTAATCCCAACCTTTCCCTAGACCTCTGATCCCATATGTACAACTCTTGGCTAACTCTCTCCATCTGTTCTGGCCTGTTGGCGCTTCAAATTCAACATGTCTAAAAACAGACTCGTTGACTCTCCTCCAAAACTTGCCCCTGTCCCATATTCTCCAGTTCTGTGGGTGGGAGGGGCCTGTCAGTCACCAAGACGTGTAAGCCCCCAGGCAGTTTTGAATCTTTCCTCTTATCTCCCGTAAGCTATCAATTGCTAAACTCTATCAATGCTACCTTTGAAGCATTTCCTGCATCTTTCCACTTCATTAAAATTCATTCTTTTCTCAGGCTCTCATCCTTCCTTGTCTAGATGACTGGAACAGCTTCCTAAGCAGACTTCTCGATTCTGGGCTTTCCTAACCTTCCTCCCCAACCAACCCAGATTGATCTCTTCTGTCCCAAGATTTTCATAGTACTTTGTGCCTAATTGCATTCTGCCTTGTAGCGTAGCTATGTGGTTCATGGTTTTTCCATCAGGAGACTGTGAATTCCTTGAGAGACAGGTGTTTTTTGCAGATGTCTTTGTATCTCTAGGGCCAACACAGGGCCTTACACACTGTAGGCACTTAATAAGTGTCTGTTAAATGAAGGAATGAGCTCCTTCCTTGATATTGATGAGCCTCATTGGTCTGGCTGAGGGAGGTCAGCTAGATACCCTCTCACAGAACAGGTTTTAGAAAGGTAGAATTATCATGAGAGTATCTTTAAAAGATGCAATGTAGCCTACCGAGTTTGGCACTATGAACACAGTAAAGATACAGGCCCTGTTCCCAATTAGCTTCTATCCCTTGCAGATAGGTGAATGGACAAAAAAATGAGAGGAAGAAATAATCAAAAGCCATCACAGCTTGCACACCCTAGTGATGAGACTATACTCCTGGAAGCCAGTACTAGGTGTGGAGGGAAGGGGCAGACCAACCTAGGGACAAACCCTCCCAGCAGAGGGAATGTCTCAGAATACCAAAGGTCTAAAGAATCGGCCTTGACTTGTGTCCTTCTGTCCCCAACCCCAATCCCTCCTGAAGACAAAGGGAACGAGAGTGCTTACCACAGTTCATCCACCACCCGCACCAGCACGAAGAAGGTATTCTTGCTGACTCGCTTCTTGAACGTGTCAGGGAAGGGGCAGAATTTCTCATATGTGAAGCATGTGCTAAGGAAGTTAACTCTCATTTTGACACAGCTAGTGGGGAGGGAGGAGCTGAAGCCGACTCAGGCTTCAGAGAACCAATCTGGCTGGGCTGCTTCTATCAGCCAGGTCAGTTCAATTTTTAGTGAGATGAATTTCTGGAAAGGCCAGAGGGCAGGGAGGTCAACCCCCTTGGCTGGGCTCTAACTATCCAATTCTGCCTTGAAGAACATGAGGGATGTAGAGAAGGATCAAAACAAAAACAATTCTTGGAAAGCCCTGGGAGGAACAGGCGTGTGTGAGTATCTCTATAGCGTGTACTAACCACAGACTGTTAGGCTTAAAAGGGACTCCAGATCAATCTCCTACCTAGTGCAGGAATGTATTTTATATTTCCACTGTCTCATAAGGCAGCCAAGTACATGGTTGGACAGGTCGATGCCAGCTGCTCTCTAGGGCAGGGAGAGAGAGCTCAGTGTCGTGCCCTGGATCTGGAGGCAGACGACCTGGGTTTGACTATCCTGGCTCTGCCGCTGATTTTAGGCAGGTGAGTCTGGGTCTCGGTTTCCTCATCTTTAAAATGAGGATGTCTGACTAGATGATTTTTAAGGTCAGGATATAGCGTGACTCCATGAACTCTACCTCTCTGTGATTCCCTACTTCCCTACACTCATGCACTGCTTATAATTTGGTTTTCAGGAGCTACACAGAATGTCTGCTTCCCCTCCCATGTGACAACCCTTTAGGAGATGCTGGTCTCTAAATATCCAAGGGTTCCCGCTAAGTCATCTCTTCTCTAGGCTCAACATGCTTGGCTCCCTTGACTGTTCTGTGAGGCACCACTTTCAGACCACCCTGAGCTCCCTCCTCTATGTCCCTTGTAAAAGGGTACATACCTAGAAGTGCATATAAGACTCCGGGTCAGGCAGGGGTTCTGTGAACTTGCTTTAAAGTTATTTTGATAACTATTTCAACATAACTGCTTTCCTTTGTCATCCTATGCAGTTTATTTTATGTATTTAAGAACTTTATTCAAGAAAGGGTTCATAGGCTTCACCAGACTTGCCAGTGGGGTCCAGGAGTCACAAAAGATGAAGAAGCCCTGCTCTAGAGTATGAGATGGTGTTGGCATAATGGACAGAATGCTAGATCTGTAGTCATGAAGACCAGGGTTCAAATCCTGATTGTACAGATTCTAAGCCACTTTGGCTCTCTGATCCTTCATGTCCTCATCTGTAAAAGGAAGATGGACCAGACAGCCTCTGAGACTCCTAGGCCTACCTCTATGATCCTAAGACATCTAACTCTTGTAGGGTGCACTGAGACAATCACCTCATTTTGTTATTCAAATTCTGGGCTGGAGGTGGGGCGGGGATGGCTCTGTACATGTGACTTCATAGGTGTAGGGAGGTGATTCCTGGTGTGGAAACTCCTTTCACTGAAGTATATCCACAACTTGTTTCTAACTAATAGCAGAAAACTGCCCAGGGCACTGAGTGTTGTCCCTTTCACTCTCGTTCTGAAGATCCCCTAAGTCTTTTTCCTCAGCAGCTGTTCTCACTTAGCTAGCTCATGCTGAGCTTCAGGACAGCTAAAACGACCGGGTCTCTTTTATTCACATCAATGGCTGATGTGCTGGGTCTCGTCCAGAAGATGTGTTTTTAGGATTGAAATTTACAAGACTTGAAGGAGGGCCGGCAGGGAAGGGTGTTCCCAAGGGGAGGTGCTGCAGAGAAGGGGTGGGTAGCGATGTTGAACTATGGAAGCAGCAGGGCCACAGGATGGCCATGGGGCATGGTGATGGTCAATGGAAGTGGGATTCTCTCCTTGTGTTGAAATAGTAATTACATCTGTCCAGCAGATGGGAGTGTTGAGCTACGAGGCTAGAAGGTCTATCAAGCCAGCCCTCACAGCTTCCTTAGGGAGCTTCTTGCAGGAATACAGCAGCCCTGGCAGACTTGGAATCCAGGAAGAGAGGAGGGAGAGGGGTGTGGGTTCTGGTGGGGCCAGCTCAGCAAGCAGTGCCCTCTGTGAGCCTCAATGGAGTGACTGTATCAGAGGAGAAAATAGTCTTTATGATACCTGAGCAAAACTTTGCCTATCACTGTTTCTAGTTCTGCCTCTGAGGCCAAGTGGGACGAGCACGTTTCTTCCACAGTGCAGCCCTTCAGATACTTGAAGAAAGCGATCATGCTTGATGCTAAGCCTTCTCTCCTGCAGCTCCTTCAGCCAATTCTCATATGACATCTTCAAGTCCTTCCATCCTGGCCAGTCAGTGACTGGGGGAGGAGTTAAATCTAACTACTCTTATGATACCAATTGATCTCTATAGGGCTTTAAGGTTTACAAAGGACTTTCTTCAAAACAACCTCAAAATGTCTATCTCACCTAGGATCTTAGTTGGTAAGTTATCAGGACCAAGGCATCTACGTGGCTTTGTAGACAGTGGGCTGATCTGTACAGGATTTGAGAAGACCACCCAGTACCAGGCCAATACGTCTAAGTCCTGGGAGGGGTGTGGGTGTGGGGAGTGTGCTCACACAATTACCAGATTATCTAGAAATGATGACTATCAATTAGCCAGTTTGAACCACTTCCTGCCTCCTCATGAAACATCACTTCTGACTGCCCAAAGTTGTGGGGGTTGAGAGGAGGTATGGTAAAGGACGCTCTCTGACCCCTCTACCTCCTATATCAGGATCTCCCGACATTTTTAGGGTGAGAACTCTGCTGTACACCTGAGACCTCATGACTGAGCAAGCTTGGAATGATGAAGATGCTTCAAACTGTCAAGACTATGGCCAATCTGTCTGAGTATTTACAAAACCTCAGAGCCGGGAGAGATTTCAGAGGTCATCGAGCTTAATCCTACCTGAACTGGAATTCCCTCTAATGTCCCCTGACAAATAGTAATCCAGGCTTTTCCTGAAGACCGCCAGCACCTTACCCATCATTCCATGCTGCCTTCCCAAGTTAAGTCCCCCTTTCATATTTTATTCTTCAAATACCTGAACAGTCATGTGTCCCTCCTGAAGTCTATTCTTCCCAGGGTTACACATCTCCAGGTCCCTCCACTCAGCCCCTGTACAGCATGTTTTTCAGGACCTTTCCAGCCACCTTTCCACCCTTTGTCCTGGATATGCTCCAGGCCTGGGTCTCAGCTTCTCTAGTGTAAGTTCACAAGTGCGAATGTCGAGGGGCACAAGGATTGGGGCAAGGCTGAAGCCTGTATTCCCCAAGTTAGACCATGCCGAAAACTTCCTGTAATCACAACCCTCCGTGGCTAACAGAATCCTTCCTTCTCAGACCCCTCAGAGCCTTCCAACTCAGTCACCCCAGTACTCTGGAGGTGGTGGGGGGAACGACTTGAAAATCACTGATGGCACTGCATAAAGGATATCTATACTGTAGCTTCTTAATGAGCTCCTCAGGGGTGATAAACGTCCTGTAGGTTGTCAAAAAGGCTTCACAGTACAAAACCAAATCTAAAAAGGAGGGAAAAAAGTGATCATTCACTGGGTCTTGACATGACAATACCTTCTGCCCTCACTTTGAACCCCCACCTCCATAAAAATAAAAAAATCCTTAAGTGAAGCACCTCCCCCTCCACCCCCCCCCCCATCACCTTGCACGGAGGGACAGAGGACCAGGCATGACCTGGGAGTGTGAAGCCCTGGGTGCCAGGCTTGGCTTTGCCACTGGCTCACTGTGTGACCTTGGGAAAATCACTTAACCATTTTGGGCACTAGTTTCCTTCTCCATGAAATGAAGGTTCCTCTCTAAGGTCCCATTCATATCTCACATTCTATGTTCTGTGGAAATGGAAAAAAGGTCTCCCATTTCCTTTTTAGTCACTTGGAAAAATGGGTGAAAAAACTAGGGTAAGAAATTTTCATTGTGAGTGTAATGAGGAGTGCCAGCCCAGGTGGAGAAGGCTGCCACTGGCCTAAGTAACAAGGGAAAGGGCTACAGTCTCTTCTGGATGGGCACAGAAGATCAGTCTGTCAGCTGTGCTCAAGAAGCTTCAATAACTCTCAATTACCACTAGGATAAAATAAAAACTCCATTGGTGTTGAAAGCCCTTCACCTTCTGGTGCTTACTTTCCCCACTGATTTATCCTCATGCCCTCTACATGCCAGCCAAACTGGCCTGGGCCGCCTGCTGTATCGAACATTCCTTCCCTCATGTCTGTCCCCTTATGTTCAGAGGGCTCTTCTTCACCTCTACCTTGTGGCAGCCTTAGCTCTCTTCAAGGCTCAGCTTAAGGGCCACCTCTTCTGGAATTTGTGGCCTTTCCTGACTCCCCCTAGCTGTTGGTGTTCTCCCACCCTCCAAAATGACTCTGCATATATTTTCTATTTACTTATCTGTATATCTCTCCGCCCCTGCCCCCTCCCCCCACATCTGTAGTTTGGTTTGGAAGCTCCTTGAGGGCAGGGATTTTTTTACTTTTGTATCTCTAGTCCCCAGCACAGTGCTAAGTGTTAAATGAATAAATGAGAGAGCCTGGGGAAAGTTTGTGTAGACTCACCTGCATTAGCCTTAATTTACAGGGTTAATGATTTAAACCTAAAAGGAACCTAAAAAAAAATCTAGTCCAGTGGTATCATTGACTTAGAAAACCACAAATTCACATTATCTATGTTGCATTGTATTTATATTTATTTAGTCTGTTAAACATTTCCCAGTTACATTTTAATCTGTTTCTGTGGCCTGCTTATAGCCTTGAAACTAGTTTGACACCTCTGATCTAGTCTATTCTCTACAATTTACAGATAAGGCAACTGAAAATGAGATGGCTCAATGACTGGTCCAAGGTCTCACAGTAGGAGGGAGTGGCAGACCTGGGCCATGACTTCAAGTCTAGTGTTCTCTATGTCAGAGGGATTTTTTCTTCTACCAATAGAGGCACTTTCCTCACATCCCACTTCCTCCTAAGAGGGCAGCAGAATCAAGCATTTTGTACACAGGATGGGAGGCTTAGGTCCTGGAAATGGACCCTCAGCTCACTGTACCCTGCTAGAATAAAAGCCCTGGCAAGGAAGGGACTCATCCATTTTGTCTTTGTGTTCCCAGCACCTAGCAGTGCATGGCGCACAGTAGATTTTTATAAGTACTTGGAGCCCGATGGATCATCTGGTCCACTTTCCTCATTAGAGACAAGGAGGGGACACCCAGAGAGGTTAAGGGACTCCTCTATCCATTCTCTTTCACCAGAGAGGACAATGCACTCCTTTCCAACAATCTTCTAGGAATGCACATGAATGAAGCCCTCACAGCTTGAGGCTGGATTAATATAGTGGGATGAAGTACAGGGTTCATGATGAAAAGTGTGTAACACAACAATGGCCCATTGTCCCTCCCCTACAAAGATAATGCTGATGACCCAGTGCCGATAAGGCATGCCATTCTACATTGTTCTTCTAGTGCTGGGAATGAATTTTCTGATTCCTGTATATTCATTTGCCTGAATTTCCCCTATGGTCAATGGCATATACCCTCAAACAACTAGCTCCCACCTGTGGGGCAGGCCATGCTCATGAATCAGAGCAATGCTACCAGTCTAGAGAGGGGCTGAGCCAAGACTGGATTCTTTAGCTTTTGCTTCTTGGGTGCAGGCCAGGGCTAAACAGTATTGCAGGGTCCTGCTCCCCAACAATCAAATTCACTAACCTTTTCTGTCGGTCTCAGTTGCATGGACCAGCAATATATCCCCAGATCCCCCACGGACATCTGGACCATCATCACCCTGCAATGAAAACAGAAATGGGTACTACAGGGCAGAGGGGAAGCTCCCAAGTCTCTTTTCTGGTTCAGTCTCACATATAAGGGCTTAGGGCTGTGAACACAAAAGTTACAGGATGGTTAGGGCTGTCATACCTGAGAGATCACTGAACAAAAAAGAGTCATAACATAACCCAATGGAGGTCCCAGTTCAGTGGCCAAGAGTGGAAAAACAGGCCTCTAAGGACCAAGGACATGAGCTCGTCTTTATGTACCCATGTAGAGGAAATGGGGGTAAGAAGTTGGGGTTCTCAGGCGTAGGTGGGTCAGAGGAAACTGAGCCACCTGACAATGGGACAATACCCATTTCATCTCCATGTCTTAACAGTGTGTGTTGAATTCAAGCACCAGGTAAGATGGAAAGGTTTTAACAGATAATCTGAAAAGTGAGTAGGGAGAGAAGGAAAATGGCTCAGGTGGGCATTAGCTTCCTACGAAGGTCAGGTTCACCCCATCCTTCCAGTGAAATGGCTCTGTGCTCAGGCCTCTCCCTGAGCTGGATCTGTTCCTATTTGCAGGTGTTTTGCTGATCACCACTCGGCCACAACAGCACATCCACAAGGCCTTTTACTAGGGGACTACAAAGAACCTTATGCTTTGTTCAACTGCTGCTCAAGCAACCCCATAAGACCTGGGGAACTCAGCTTAGCTTTCCTTGTTTGGGTGAAGAAGGAAAGAAAAGAGAAAAAAAACCGAGTCACAGGGCTGGTGTCAGTGCTACACATGGAACCTAGGGTCTCGAAGTGTGGGCTCTAACCACCAAATGTTTGTGTACTATGTCTTCCTGGAGCCAAATCAAGAGCCAATATTGCCCCTCCTCTTGATGCTCAGGGCAAACACTCCTGAGCGGCACCTGGGATCCTCAGGCACTTTGGTCTCCCCTCTATCCAGAGGGCTTAGAAGCACCTTGCATTTCTAGCTGCAGGGTGGATAGGCCCACAATATGATTTTTCAGGTGAAATTCTGGCAAGGGTCATGAAATAGCACTTAGGGGATTATTAATGGCTCAGCCCTCTCTTCAGTGGATCCCAGCTGTCAAAGTGAGCCTCCTGTAAGTGCTGGCCAGTGATAGATTGCGGTCCTTCCATACTCCTTGACACGTTGAAAGCTTTTCAGGATGAATGCATTACTCTACTGGCCTGAAGTCAAGGAGGGCCAATCTGGTACATCAGCATACCAAGAAGGATGTCTATCTGCCTGCCTGCCTTGGCCTCAGAGCCCAGAAGCAGTGCTAACTCCTTAAGGGATGGCCAGGCTATTTTGTCAAGTGATTTGAATTTCTGAAGCTGCCTGGTACCATAGATGGGCTGCTGCCTCACAGGATGTGACTGCCATATTCAATTAATAATGATGATCAGGACAGGGAACAGAATGATTTCACTGGCATAGGAAACTCCCTCGACCCATGCAGGTCGACACCTTCTCCACAATTTAGCCTTAGGGAGCTGCCAAGAGCACTGAGGGGGCAAATGACTTGCCCGGACACTTGGTCGGTATGTGTCAGAGGCAGGACTGAATTCAAGTCTCTCTGGCTTCAAGGTTGGTTCTCTAGCTACTATTTGAAAATAATACCAACGGATGATTACATAGCCCTTTAAAGTCTGCAAAGCACTTTCTACGTATCATCTCAGTTGTGTCACACATCTACCCCCTGAAGTAGGATTAGTTCTGTTTTGCAGATGAGGAAACTGAGGCTCAGAGAGATGGAATGGTTTTGCCCATAGCCAACATCTGGACGTGAAGCCAGATCTTCCTGGCACCAAGCACAGGGTGTTGTCTACTCAGTCATGTCGCTTCTTCAATGAGAAGGCAAGAGACGGAGGAAGTCTGTAGTGGCAGGGGTGGGTGGGTGAGTTTGTGTCTACAGGCCTAAAGATGCAGAGAAGCCATTTTGATGCTGTACAAAGCAGGAAAGTGGCTGCCATTTTCACCAACTGGTGGGAATCCTCGTAGCCTCTCAGTCACATGGTCTTTGGTATTTAAGTTCCTTGGAGGTTGGAAACCACCCAAAGCCCACTTCCCCCTCTGTCCAGCTGTGTAAAATTCTCTGAAACCAGGGTCTTTTTAAGGGAACAGCCTAAATTACCCACCTCTTGCTTTAACGTCAATCTGGACATAATTTCATTGTGGTCAATCAGAGAGAGCTCGTCTACTTCCTCCTCAGACTGGGTCGATTCCAAACCATCTGGGGACTTCAGCTGCCTGGAAGAGGAAGGGTGATGATCAAGCCTCTTAGAGATTCAAGAATGAGCAGGGCAAGGAAGTGATAAGTGAGTCTGGATGATGGATGAGGCTTTCTAGGGTTCACTAAGCCCTAAGAGGTAAAGGGAATCATGACAGAATCAATTCACCAACAAGTATTTATTAAGCTCTGACTACGTGTCAGGCATTGTAGACACAAGGACAAAAGAAAAAAACAATCCTTATTCTCCAGAAGCTTACATTCTAATGGGGAAGACAAGTTCCCATAGAAGTATACAAGGCATAAAGCATGGGAACTGGAAGTTAGAACATTTTCACTCTAGTTGGTCCTGGTTCTGTGACTGACTGGCTGTGTGACCTTGGATAAAATGCTTCCCTTCCATGGGACTCAGTTCCTTCATTTGTAAGATGAGAGAGTCTAGCTAGATGATCTCAGAGGTACCTCCTATTTAATAAAAAGCCTGACTCTGGTCAGTTACAATATTTTGTTTTAGGGTGATTTAAAAAATCCTCATTGCTGATTTTTGATGCTTAGAAGGATTTTGTGAGAAAGGCTGCATTTTTGTTTGCTGAATTTAATGTGGATGAAATCACTGTATTCTTACTTGTATAGAGTGACTTAAGATGAGAGGAACTTCATAGGTTCATAGATTTAAAGGTGGAAGAGACTTCAGAGGTCATAAAATTCAACCCCTTTATTTTAGAATTAAGGAAACTGAAGTTCAGAGAAGGTAAGAATAAATAATAATGATGCTGATGATGGCAGGTAGCATTTATATAGCGCCTACTATATGCCAGGCACTGGCAAACATTATCTCATCTGAGACTCAGAATAACTTTGGGAGGTAGGTGCTATCATCACCACCATTTTACAGATGAGGAAAGTGAGGCAGAGGTTAAGTGATTTGCCCAGGGTAACATGGCTAGTAAGTGTCTGAGGCCAGATTTGAATTCAGGCACATAATTTACTACTTGTTATTAGGCCAAGACTAACTCTTTGGCCATTTGACCCCCAGGCCAGTGTCCTTTTTGCTAGAACAGGGGCTCTTTACGTTCTTTGTGTTGTGGAGCCTTTTGGCAGTCTAGGTGTAGCAGCTCATGGACCCCTTCTCATAATAATGTTTTTAAACATCTGAAGGAAATGCTAAATTTCACCTAGAGATTAGTGAAAATAAAGATGTAATTTTTTTCCATCCAATTCCAAAGATGCCCAGAAATCTATCCACAGACCCTTGAGACTCCAGGTTGAGAACCACTGTGCTAAACTATGCTGCCTGTAGGGAACATATCAGTTTAACTCTGTCCTCACCTCTAGAAATGATAGCTCTAAGCATCTGTCTTTCACATAGCCTGGCTGCAGTTCTACCTTCATAAAAGGACAAGAAGATGAGAATCTGTTTGGAAGCTGGGCATTGCAGCTAATTTTGTCTTTCCTTTGAGAGGACTCTGAAACTCTGAAAGTTACATTTTCTAGTCCATGGAGGGCAGAGGGAGGACAAACTAGATGTTCTGGCACCACTATTTGCCAACTCATTTTAAAAAAGTGAAAAATCATCTCTCCTAACTAAAAAAAACAAAATCCCTTAAAATTAGAGCAGCCCTTGTAGCCTTTCTCACTCCAACAAAGCAAAGTCCAGGTCTCCTGGTATACCAAGTGGCAGGGAGGAGACTCCACCTATGCTTGGATCTGACTGGCCTTTGATTTTTTTTTTGAGGGGATCTAGGGATGGAAAGAGACGAAGAAGAGGAAATGGCTCAGGTGAGTACATTTCTTACCTCTCTCCACCTTCTCTGTTTTCTTTCCCGGAGGCGCTGCCGTGTGAGGAGGAATCTTTGGGGTGTCCATCTTTTGTAGCTGGTGATTCCTGAAAAAGGAAACAAGGCTTTGGTCGTCACACTGGTCTCCCAGCATTCTTGCCTGCATGTTCTTAGGAGATTTAACAATGGAACCTCAGGGTTAATTACATAGGAAACCTGTGAGCTTCACTTGGGACTAACGTCTTGCCTCTTGGTTTCTTTCTGACCCTGTGAAATGACACCAATAATTATAACACATTATCAGCTGCCAACCTGAATGAAATAAAATAAACCAAGTGCCTTTTGGAAGTTCTCTCAAGAAATCTTTGCTCACTTTCTGGTTAACGAAAAGCCTTATGTTCTATCATTGGCTAAACTCAAGTCATCTTGGTTGCCCTTCCAATTGTCTTTTCCAGTTTTTGTTTCCTATAATCACCTTGCCAAAGCATATTCATGCATGTGCATGATGAATCCCTTGAAGTGGCCACATGACTTGGATTCACACTACTAGAGTTTGCGATTATAAGTAAAATACTGGTTTCGGCCCAATGGAAATTCAAATACTTTGACCTTCATGAGATTCAGGCCTAGATGTGGAAGCTCTCTTCCCCTACTTTCTCTTTTTCGGGGTCTCCCAACTTATGCAACTCTGCAAAAACAATGAAACTCCAACATTGTAGTTGTTGTGCTGGAGGTGATGTTGGAAGCAGAGCAGTCTGAATGTACGCAGTGTGACAGCAGGAGTAGAGTTCAAAGAACAGAAAAACATGACAACTGAAGTTAGCCATTTATCAGAGAGGGAAAATAGCCAAGAAAAGCAAATCAGAATTTCTCTTCTCTCATGTAGAGATGGAACTGCACCAGGCCACCAGAGGAGGAGGATGACTTTGGACTGGGAGCACAAGGAAAGAAATATCCCAGCTCCCTCAGCATGGGGAGGCCCAGGTCCATCAGCTGCAAATGTCCTGACATTCTGAGATGAACTCTAACTTTGTAGACCCTGAGCTTAGGCTTGCTCAGTGTGAGCACAGAAGGGTTTTTTTTTTGGGGTGGAGGTGGCATAAAGGAGAGAGCAGGGATACGTGGTAAGACCTTGAGTTTGTCTTAATGATAAACAAAAGGAAGACCAAACTTTTTGAGTGACAGAACCAAGACTGAGCACTCAATAACGAAATAACAAGGTCAAAACTTGTGGTATCGGTGACCCAGGCCAAAGTAAGGATCTAGTAGATGGCCTTAGGAGAGTCTTCTCGTGTTACCCCTTCAGCAAAGAACCCAAGCAGTTGCTTTCCGGCATCACTGGGTTTCCATTTTTCCATTGTCACACAGTTTCTGAAAGATGATGCTTTCTAACTCGAGCCTGCCTTACTAAATCAAAACCAGAAAGAACGTTCGGAAAAACTGTTGTTCCTTGAGCGTCATGAATGGGAGCGACAATGGAATGAAGATAGAGATGTCGAGCAATCCGTCAAATGGCTACATGTGCAGTGTATGCATAAACACAGAAGCTGCTACCCTGGGTGACTCACCCAGAATTCTGGGAGGAATTTACTAATGTTTGTTAGGATCATTACACATGCTGAAGAGGAGGAAGAGGAAATGGCTTGATAATGGAAGCTCAGTCTTGGTGTGGGAGAAGTTATATTCTCTGTTCCACTAGGGCAGGATGGCAGGCTCTTTACCATAGAAGGTGGGATAGGGAAAAGCCCCATAGAGACACTTCATTATAAGACCCAGACCTATCACCAAGACTGCTGCGTGCATCAAAACAAATACCAAAGGAAAACCACTGCCAGGGAAAGAGTCACCAAAGCCTGAAAAGAAGCAAAGATGTTTCTGCTCTCCATCTGAATGGGGCTGCCCTCCATTCACATGGCGGTGGGTAAGTCAGCACAGCCACACAGAAGCATCCTGATGGTGGATGGGGGGGCTTGGAGAAAGCAGGCTGCCCCACCCCATGTGAATTCAGCATGCACCAAAAGCTTCTTTCTGCCTTCTGCGCACTACTTACTCCTTCAGAGTGAGGGAGTTCCCCGTTGCTTTGGCCAGAGGAATACAGATTGACATATTCACCCTCACCAGCATCCTCACTGGCGTTTTCGCTCTATGGGAGACAGGATGAAAGGAAAGACACATGTGTTGGAGCCCAGCAGCAGCCCCTCAAGTCCAGCGTGAGTAGCCAACAGAGCAGATCCTGACTCGATGACCTCTTTCCTTAGAGAGGAAGTGTATTTCTGCTCACGGGGAAACACGTCCTCTGGGTCAGAGGGCAGAGACCCCATCCCCACCTCTGGCCTCTCCACTAGTGTTGCCATAAATGTAAAAATTCTCCTGACTACTCTCAGAGAGATGACAAAGCGGGACCTCTCGAAGGGTCCTAAGGCAGCAAGGAGTAAGTGGCGGAGGGGACAGCAGTCCCCCAGTGCAGCTGGAGAAGACGTTGATGTGGAAAGAGAAGGTCTGGCAACAGAACACAGATGCGTATATGGTAATGCATGTGAAAACCATTCAGCATGGGGAAAAGTCAAGCCTGGATTTTCTCTCTGCCCCTTCTGCCAATGGAGCGGCAGGGTCTCCCCCACTATCCTGACTCACATGGCAGTTTAATGGAACCAAGGCAACTGGCCTGAAAGGTTCTCAAGTCCCTCCCTGCAGCCGAATAAAGAACTGGCTTGCACAGCCTTTACTTCCCAAGGTGTCTGCAATTGGAAGGAAGATGTGATCACCTGTAAACAGAACCAGAATCTGAGACGAATTTTCTATAATATATGGTAAGATCTGGCTGGTCACTTGACTCTAAATAGTCACCCTGTGGTATGTGAGATGTAATGGCAAGAGCCACCTCCCCTGCCCCCCATCTTTCCAGTCTTCTCACACCTTCCATCCCAACACATACTCTTCAATCCAGTGACCCTTCTGTGCCTCAAACAAGATCCTCCATCTCCAGCCTTCAGGCATTGTCTCTGGCTAGAATGTTCTCCCTCCTCATTTCCACCTTCTAGCTTCCTTCAAGTCCCATCTTCTACAGGAAGCCTTTCCCAAGCCCTCTTAATTCTAGGGCCCTCCCTCTTCTCATTATTCCTATATAGAGTTTGTTTGCTTGCTGTTTCCCTGACTAGCTTGGGAGCTCCTTGACAACAGGGACTGTCTTTTATTTGTACAAAACTTTCTTAATTTAACATAATCAAAATTATCCATTTTACACCTAACTTTGTTCTCTATCTTTTGTCTATTCATAATCTGTTTGCCTATCCATATTTCTCGTAATATGTTCCACGTTTTTCTAATTTGCTTGTAATCTCTCTCTTTATATCTAGGTCACGTATCCATTTTGACCTTATCTTGGTAAATGGTATAAACTACTGGTCTATGCCCGGTTTCTGCCATACTGCTTTCCAGTGTTCCCAATAATTTTTAACCAAATAATGAATTCTTATCCCCAAATCTTGTCTTTATACCTGTCAAATACAAAGTTATATATTTGTTTGCTGCTGTTCCATTGACCAACCTTTTTCTTAGCCAGTACCAGACAGTTTTGATAATTATTGCCTTATAATATAGTTTAAGATCTGGTACTGCTAAACTTTCTTCCTTTGTTTTTTTTCTTTCCACTATTTCCTTTGCTATTCCTGACTTTTTGTTCTTCCAAATGAATTCTGTTATTATTTTTTCTAATTCAGTAAAATAATTTTTTGGTAATTTAGTTGGGATGGCACTGAATATATAAATTAGTTTGGGTAAAATTGTCATTTTTACTATATTGGCCCTGCCTACTCATGAACAATGGGTAACTTTTTCCTCTCTGTATCCCCAGCACTTAGCACAGTGCCTGGCAAATAGTAGGTGCTTAATAATTTCATTTCAGTGACTGGCTTGATGTGAACTTTGTTATATAAAACAGTTTTAGATTTAAGCACAGACATTGTGTTTCTACGTTGTCAATGTTATTTCACAATCTCACGGAATGTTAGTGTCAGAAGGGACTTCAGAGAATACAGAAATCTAATCCAACTCCTTCATTTTACAGGTTAGAAAATTGCAACTCAGAGATAGGGAGGTGACTTTCTCAAGGTCATACTGCCAGCAAAAGGATCTGTTACTTCAACCCAGGTCACCTCACTCCCAAGTGATATCTGTGCATCTGCGCTCTCTCTGTCTCTCCCCCCTTCTCTTCCTCTCTTCCTCCCTCTACCTCTCTTTCTCTCCCCCTCCCTCTCTCCTTCTCCCCCCCCTCTCCTCCTCCCTCCCTCTCTCTCCCCCTCCCTCCCTCTCTTTCTCTCTCCCTCCCTCCCTCTACCTCTTTCTCTCTCTCCTTCTCTTCCTCTCTCTCTCCCACCTCCCTCCCTCTCTTCTTCTCTCTCTCCCTCTCTTCCCCCCTTTCTCTCCCTCCCTTCCTCCCTCTCTTCCTCTCTCTCTCACACACAAAATCTAGTTTTGCTGTTTCACTCTCACACAAACTCCTGGTTTTATTGTCACTAGAACAAGGAAGAGAAGGGATGGTATTTCGGAAAAACAAAATTTTACACTCTAAAAATTTCACAGTCCTATGGGAAGTTGCATTTTTTTTTTTGGAAGTCTCACCGAAGGCGTCTGGAGAGAATCAGTGAAAGAGGTTTCAGAAGGAAGGTAGACAGAATTCCCATTCAAGTTGCTCTCCTGAGAACAGGAATTGGGCCCATCCACAGTGCTGGGAGGCAGGATGGCTGTGGTTGGCACCGCTAGGTCAGAGCTCTGAGACTGGTGGACAGGTGGGAAATGTGGAGAGGAAGAGGAGGTAGACGAGAGGAAAGGTGGAACGGAAGCTTGGTTGTGAGGCATGAAGTCCTGGGAGTAGGACCTAAACACGGACTTATACTAAGGAAGCAAGTGGGATACACACACACACACACACACACACACACACACACACGGTTGAAAGGGAGAAAAGACAGAAAAGACAGACAAAAGAAAAAGTAATTAGAATAACCATAGCTGAGCAAGTAGCTTTAGAGCAATGCTAATTTTTTTTAAAAGGACTATCAGAACAGGAAACTAAACACAAGATTTCTACCTATTTTTTTGTTTTAAATTAAGATTCCCACTCTGACTCACAACTCTTCAGTGGATAAGACATTACACACAAGCTTTCCATAAAAGGCTTGAGCTGCCAGACATACACTGTACCTGTGTTAGGGACATAGAGGATTTAGTTGCTAGACACTTCAAGGAAATCTAAGTCTCAGGAAGCGGGCAAACAAAGCTATGATATTTTCTTTCGTTAGAAAATGCTCAGTCATGTAAGCTTTCTGACTTGTTGGTCAGAAATCTTGGGTTCAAATTCAAGGTCCGATTATAGTAACTGTGTCATCCTTGGCACCTCTATTCCCATTGTTCCTTCTGCGAGGCCTCTGTTTCATTTCATCCTTAATAGCTTTATTTTTGGTTGTTGTAACTTGTAAGCCATCTCAAGTCTTCTGAGAAGCAGGCAAGGTATAAGAGCTTCATAAAAGGCCTCCAGAATTTGGCTACCAAAACACATGTCTGGGAAGTCTCTGTGGGTGCCCACTCCAACTTTAAAAAGAATTTCTAAGTGAACTACCCTTCTAGTTATCTCTGTTCCTAAAGCTGATGAATAAATGAATGGATGCGGGTGTAAGGAGGAGGCTTGCTGTAGTAGACAAGATTCTAGACCACAAGAAGAAGGCTCTGTATGCTGTCCTTCAACACTGATGAAGGGAGGTACCACAGTTTACATGGAAAAACAAATCTGGAGTCCCCTTTACTTGGGCAATGGGTTGTAGTGCTATCTCTTCTGTTGAGGATCTGCTGCTAATGATTCCCTTTTCCTCTGGAATGAAGAACTGCTGCTAGGTGAGCTGGTGGATAGGAAAAGAGTGGAGTGAGGAAGACCTGAGTTCAAATTCAGAGACAGACACTTACTAAAATTGCATGGCTCTAGACAAATCACTTAAGTTTCCTCACTGTAACATGGGGATAGTAGTAGCATCTACCTCCCAGGGCTTTTGTGAGGATCAAATTAAATAATGTGTAGCACAGTAATTAGCACATAGTAGGTGCTTATTACAGGAGGTGTCTGTGCCTCTGGCCTAACTTCATCTATCTAGCTGGGACAGGAAGAAACAGCAATTCATAGTGAAACTGAATGCAAATGGGACAGACAGCACACATTTTTCTTCTGGCTAATGCATTCAGATTTTTGTTCTCACGGAAATGAGGGAGGAAGGTGAAATTGGCTTCACAGCATTACCTGGGCTCCCAAAGTAAAGACGAGAACAAAAGAGGGTCAGGGTTGGAAAAGGCTTCGGAGATCGCCTAGCTCAGGAGGAAAGTGAGGCAGAGAAAAGAGAGCATCACCCTTAACCTCTTACAAATCTCACAGGCTGTTGGCCCTTGAAAAACAAAACACTGAAATACAACTAACCTTCATTAAACACCTACTGTGTATCAGGCCCTAAGCTCGACCCTTCCTGTGGGCAGGCAGCATTGACTGAAATGAAAAGGAGCTCACAGATGGTGCCCAATGCTTCACTCTCAGGCTGTCTGACCAAGGTCTGGAAGGAACTCGTCCCTCTTTTGAATTCACAACTGACTTGATAGGGTTATTGTGAGAAAAATACTTTACAAATATACCACATTTATAAAGGGCTATGTAAATGTAAATTATTAGTTTTTATTGTCTGTACCATTCATAAGACTGGGCTGCCTGAGAGTAAAGTATTCGCCTATGTGTTTGACACAGTGTACTTGATGAATGGGAGATGATAAAGGAATGGATATAGGCACATCATCTAAAGAGTAGTTCAGAGTGATGGAAAGAATGCCATCCTTGCAGTCAGAAGACCCAGGTTCAAAACAATTCTGAAACTCAACAGCTGAGTAAGTCACTTAATGTCTCACTCTTCATTTCCTCATCTGCAAATTGGAGATAATAATATCCATGCTATCACCCAGCAGCCCTGGTGTGAGGCACTAGTGAGATAATGTTACGTAAAGTGCTTTGCAACACTTAATGTGTATCATAAAAGTCCGTTCTTGTTACCTTCCTGGCTGCAGACTGCGTTCCACACGAGCAGGAATATTCATTTCCCATAGTGCCTTGTACAGAGGTGTTCTTAGTAAATATTGATTAAATGAACAACTGAGTGAAAGCACCTTGTCGGCCCTTCATAAACTTTGCTGACCAACTAGCATTGACGGCTTTTATCTCTGTGTTTACTTTCAGCTGCTTGGAATAAAGGCACCACTTACACGTTCTTCTCTCTGGCAGAGAAAGTTAAATCCCCAGTAAGTCATCATCCCTCGGGCTCAGCAGTTTGAGCCCCTGGCCTCCTATCAGTTGGCATTTCATTGTCCCACTGCTGCTGCCTGTAGGCTTAAGCTCCTGGCTTGGGGAGGGGGTGGGGGAGACCTCCCTTGGGGAGAGAAGTGTCACGATGGCTAGACCTATTTTCCCAATGACAGGGCAGCAATCACAACACACTTTCATGCCCTCTGCGCTCTAGCCCAACTGACCTTCGTACAGGTCTCCCTCTTCACCTAGAATACATTCTCTTCCCATCTTTACCTATACGAACCAACTTTTTTTAACCCTTAAAGGTACAGCACAGGTACAACCATCTCCACGAAGCTTCCTCTGATTTCCCTCTACCATCAAAAATAAGGCCTCCTTCCCCACATTCCCTTATTGCATATTGTTTGGATCACTATTTTGCCCTTATACCTTAAACCATGTTTATCTGTATGTCTGATTTCCCATTACTAGATTAGTAACAATATGAGGTGTTATCTATAGTGTCTTAAGGTTTGCAGAACAGTTGATACATATGATCTCACGAGTAATGAGGTAGGTCCTTTTTGAGGGTCTATACCCGTGATTTCACTGGTATAGGGAACCCCCAATGAAAAAACCACCCTCTACCAATGGAGATCTATAACTGTCCTGCAAATGAGAGTGTTAGAGAGCTGCCTGGGGTCACTGAGATGATAAAGTGACTTCACAAGGGTCACAAAGGTAGGATTTGAACCCAGCTCTTCCTGACCTTGAGGCCAGCTCTCTTTCTGCTACATTTTCTAAGTGCAGGGGCCTTGCTGGGTTTTATCTTGCATCCTTAGGTCCCAGCATGGTGTCTGATATACATTTTGTGTGTGTGTGTGTGTGTGTGTGCGCGCATGTGTGAGATACACATATGTATGTATAATCTATATACATCTACATATATACTTAATAAATGTTCAGTCAGAGGAAAACAATAATTACAGTCATTTTCCCATCACTCCCTCAACTTAGCAATGATCTGGGGGACCTATTTGGGATCCGCTTTTGCTGGTTATCAATATTAGCTATAGGAAAAGAGATCCACCAGGAAGCTTCACTAGTGGTGTGGACTAGAGGTATGAGAAAGGGGTGTGTGTGTGTGTGTGTGTGTGTGTGTGTGTGAACAGAAGTGAGGCATTTCTGATTCTGTGTCATTTGGACAAAAGGTCCCAGCTAGCCCCTCCTTCCCTTCAAAGCTCAGCAGGCCTATAAGGAACTCTGGTATTCAAACTATGCAGTCGTGCCGGGACAAGAGCCAAACACAAAAAGTACCTCTGAAAAAAGGGCAGGGGCTTGGTGATGGTGCTGGCGGAGGGGACCGTCTCTAATTGCCACAAAGGTCCTCATTTCTGCTTCTTTGTGGCATATGGCAACACTGTGGCACAGCCTGCTGCCACCCCCATTTCAATCAGTGCCAGTCACTATTGATTCCCCATAGGAATCTTTTTCAAACCGCTACAGGTCATCTTTATTCGCAGGGGAAGGGAGGAGGGAGATGCTGTCCATTCAATGGCCTCCCCACGAAACCACCGCCAGGAGTTTATTTTAGAGTCTGGTTGGTGCCAGCTTCCCAGCTTCAGACAGGCTGCAGTATTCTATGTAGTGGGGAATTTTTATTTATAGCCAGAACAAGCTTGTTTGGGTTCAGGATTTTGTAACACTGTGAGATGCCTGTCTGGAGACAGGAATATTTCTACATAATGTTTTGGAAAGGTGATGTGATATGTTATGTGTGTGATGTCTCTTGAAGAACACTGTTAGCATGGTTAACCAATTCTGGAGTTACTGTTTTATAACTGAAGAACCCTGGGATAAGAGATTTAGGGGGCCCTGAAACTATCTACTTCAATCTCCCCTTCCTTTTAAAAATTAAATTTGTTCCAATTAACAAGCATTTATTTTTTCTCCCACCCACATTCCTCCCCCGCCCCAAGAAAAACAAAACCCTTGTAACAAATATGCACAGTTAAGCAAAATAAATTGCCCCAGGCCATGCCCAGAAATGCACGTGTGTCTCATGCTGCATCCTGAGTCCATTAGTTCTCTCTCAAGAGGTGAGTACCATGCACCATTATCAGTGCCCTGGGATTTTACAGGTGGGGAAATGGCCAGAGGGGTTTTCTGACTTGTCCAAAGTGATGTAGGTAGCAGGAAACCTTGGAGGTGGGTTGGTTTGACTTCCTCCTTTTGAAGATAGGGGACTGGAAGCCCAGAAAAGTTGGATGACTTGCCCATAAGTCATTCAGGTAGTGAGTGGCAAGGATAAGATTTGAACTCAGGTCTCCTAACCCTAAATTCAATATTTTTTTTCCCTCTGAACCACATTTCCCTCCTTATAGACTCCAAATTTACAGATGCCAGATGGTTATAATATATACAAAAGTCACCTGTCCACAAGAGTAAGTGGGGAGAGAGGGGGTAAAGAAAGATAGTGTGCATATCTAGGAAAGACAAAGCTTTTGGGAGATCTCTTGACAGAATGTAAGCTCCCTGAGAACAGAGATGTTTCACTTTTGTCTTTGTGTTCTTGACACCCAGCACACAGCAGGTACTTAATAAATGCATGCTGACTAACTAACTGATAAAGTGTCTCTGTGCCTTTACTCACGTTGTACTTCATGGCTGGAACATTCTTTCCTACTCTGCCTGCTGAATTCCCACACTTTAGAGCATGATCTATATAGGCCTGCAGATCCAGAGATGGAAGGAACTTCGGAAACCATCTAGTCCAATACTTTCATTTTATAAATTAGAAAACTGAGGCCCAAGAGGTTAGGTCATTTGACCAAGATCAGAGGTGGGATCTGAACCCAGGTCATCCGACTCAGGGACCAGTAGTGACTCTAATGTCATTCTTGCTAAGAGGGCTTCCTGATTCCTGCCCACCAGTTGCATTCTTCCTTACACCTTACAGGACACTTTGCTGCTCATCTCTCTGGTGCTTTTTAAGAGTATCTTCTATTACAGTTAGCCGTGCTCATGTCTGACCTCTCTCCTACACTGCCATTTCCATGAGCCTAGGGACCTATAGCTTACCTGAGCTTTACATTTCCCACAGTTCTGAGCACACCAGAGTCACTTATCTGGTGAAAGCATGTAAGGAGCCAGGTCTGCAATGAAGCCCTATGTCTGCGTCCAGCACAGCAGGCCATTCATTCAACACAAGGCTCCAGTGAGAAGCCTGTGGGCTCTGGGCCACTTGCTTGGCTTTCTCTGTAAAGAAGGAAGGAGGAGGAGCCAGCCACGAGGAGTGTAAATTCACTGTTTTACTTGCCTGTGGGTCTCCTCGCCTTAGCCGCTGACTTGCAAAAAGACGCCTCACACATGGGAAGGCACTGTGCATTGTGATGCTGGGGGTGCAGAAGAAAGTTGCAGATAAGGGTTGAGAGATAGAGATACATAGATACAGATATAGAAAAGGTTGGAGGACGCAGTTATCGCAGTGTGTTATTTAGGTAGCTTTAATGGGCTGTGACCCAACAAAACACCCCATAAATCATTAGAAATCACAGCCTATTGCAGGAAGTCACAAGTACGTATAACATTACACATTAAATATTCTGGATTGGGAGGAAGAAGAGGGGGAGGAAGAGGAGGAGGAGGAGGAGGAGAAACACTTCTAAAAGTAAGTCAGTCAGTATTTGCCATTCTGAAACAAGGTCAGAGTCACAGACCTTCTTAGGGATGCTAGGATGTCCCAAGGTCGCCTGTTCATTTCCAAATGCCCAAGTGCAAACTGGAAGGAAACAAGCCCACAGCTGGCCAATTCCAAACAATTTACAAAATGACACTTTCTCTACTAGTCCCAGTGAGAAAGGCGTCTTTGAAGACAGGTTGGGTGCTCTTTTGGTAAGGTGGAGGAGGAAGAAGAGTCTTAAATGAAAAGTTCAGTGTCCTCAGTGTAATAGACATTCTGCTTCATTCTGCAAATTCCAAGAATACCAGGGAGATGGTTACAGAGGGCTGTCTGTCCGCCAGCAACTGAGAGACACAGCCACAGGTCACAGGACTTGGCATTAAACTGCCTTCCAGTTACTCAGAGAACCCAGTCTTTTGCAAGAGTGTTCCTGTGCTGGGCTTAACAGGGCTCTTTGATCCAACTAATGACAGGGGAAAGTGATAATGTAAATGAATGGACTTATTCATTGATGTGATGGAGGGCTGGGGAAGGACAAGAGCTGTTGGTGCTTGGTCACCTCCGTCCAGGGCAGGTCACTGACCTCACTAATTCCAGAAACCACTTAGTAAAACAGAGGAGCTCTCACTTTAGGATTCACTGGGCAGGTGGTTCCCATAGTGGGAATTTTTCAATTCAATTCTTATCGACCCAGCAGTGAAAACAGGATAACAAGACTGAACGTACCAAAGGGAAACTTGGCTTTTCTCGTGAGATTTGGGCTTGCTTTTTTGCAAGGAAAATATCAGTGGGAAAATACCCAAGCAGCCCCATTCTAGCAGTGTTGTCAGTAATGATCTTTGGATCACATAACTCAGCACTGGTACTAAGCCATTTTTGTTTTCAGAACAAGGCTTCTTTCAACGAGAGATACTCAATTCCTAAATAAATGTTGCTACTAATTTTATTTATTTTGGATGCAAGACTGAGCCTTTTAACAGCTGTATAGCAGCACCATGTAAGGCCCCTGGGGGTGGAGGAAGGGACAAAAAAAGTTGGCACACCCTCTTAGGAGATGCCAGGCCAGTGTGTTTTTCCTGACTGATGGCTTTTATTCCTAGCAAAGCAACTTAGAGCTCTTCTGGATAACATTCCCTGGAACTGAATTTGGGGAAATTTAAGGCAAATTCTCTCCTTCTTTGGTCTCGATTTAGTCTTTGCTTGTGATAATAACAGTTCATAAGGGCTCACACTGAGCACTTAAAGGGTTACAAAGCAGTTTACTCGAAATAGCCCTGTGAACTAATTAAACAAGAATTTTTTTTTTTGACTAGCCCTGTGATTTCCATTGGAATAGGGAACTCAATGCAAATAAGTGTTATCATCCTGCTTTCACAGATGGGGAAGCAAAGGCTCAGAGGGTTTCTATGGTCACACAGCTAGTGTCAACAGATCCAAGATCTGAACCCAGGTCCCCTGACTCCAAGTCAGGCCTCTCTCTACTATTCCCCACATGTGCCACTTGCCCAGGACTTAATAGATGAGACATCCTTTTGGTATCCAAAGACAAACTCTGCAGCTTGGTGGTTTAGTCAATTATAAAATAGGCTGCTACTATGTCACCAGTTCACAAATACATTTTATATACTGTCGAGAGAGGAGGGTTTTGAAGTTGGCATCATGGGAAGTAACTCACTCTCTCTCCCAGTTTGGGAGCATCAGAGATAGACTCTCAGGCTGGCCGGCTGGCTCATACAGCCCTCTTTGGGTTTGTCGGTGGGCAGTGGTTTTTATTCTACTTGACCTTGTGAATTATTTGGTGAATGAAGAGATGCTGGACTCTTGAAGTGCCACAAACCTCACTGGGAAGAAATCCAGGGGGAGTTTTCAGTTTTTCATCAGCCCTGGTGTGTGTTCTGGTTTCAAATTTATTTGTGTCACCTGAAAATTCTAAGGAAATATTTTGTTTGGAGTATTTTGAGTAGTGATATGGAGGAGTGATAAAAATTTTAATAAGTTTCTTCTTAAACAAGGTTTTCTTGCAACTTAAATCATAATACTTAAAAAAAACCAAACGTCATTCCCCCACCCACAACATTTTTTACCAGTGGCTCCATGGCTAATTAAAGTTTTTCCAAATATATCTAGCATGTTGTTAGAGACTCAGCACACTGCCTGTTAAGTACTGACCTTAATATTATCAACTGCTTCCTGATAGCAACAGATTTAGTAGATGTTAGGAACAGACTCAGATTCAGTCCTAGAAATCTCATCATACTATTTTTAGAATGCTCTGATTTAAACAGCACGACTGGGGATCTAATTTATCCTCTAATTGGAACTCTATTTAGGGAATGCAGACATGCTATGATGTTTCAAAATACAAAGGAAAGAAATGTCACTGTCAGAGCCCAACCCACAGATCTTTCTTTTCTCTAAACCTTACCCTCAAGAGCATGATGTAGTGAATAGTGGAATCAGGAAGAGCTGGGTTTGACTCTTGCCTAGGATGCTAGCTGTATGATTCTGAACAAGTCACTTAACTTCTTGAGCTTTATCTGGAAAACTAGGAGAACTGGGTTCAATGATGACCTCTAAGGTCTCTTCCTGCTCTAAATTTATGATTCTATGATTCCTCCAGATCTCAGTATCCATTTGATTACTAGACTATATGTGATTACTGCATGCGACATCACGCCTTGAGGCCACAGGTTCCCCACCCCTGTGCTAGTTGGTGAGAAGGCTTTGACTCTGGTTCAGCCTCTCTATGCCTTGGTTTCCCTCTCTGTAAAAGAAAAGGGGGGGGTTAATATGATTTATCTTATAAAGTCATAGGGAAGATAAAAAGAAAATGCATAGAAGATATATTGAAAAATTTAAAAATGTGATTTCTTTATAGGTTACCATACACTAATGCTTCACAATAATATTGTTTTTGGGTTTGTGCCTTGCAAAATCCTCTACTGACAAAGTCTGCTGGGTGTTTCAGAGACTAACAAACTCTCCTGAACTGGGTTTAAGGCATGTCAGTATCGTCTTGTCTTATACATTTCACCCTCATTTTGATGCTTTCAGGGCACTAGCTTCTCTCAAATGATATAAATGGATATTAATCATAAACTCTGTGTGAGAGATAAGAGGTGGAAATTGAGGCTTGTCCAACTCTCACCCCATAGTCAAGTGGATTTTGGTCCTCATGGAAGCCCAGATGATTCTGTAACTACCAACCAAAGGCTGGACTTCGACCCTGTTGTACCCTTCCTTCTTGCCTGAAACTGGACTTGGCAGTGGGACCACTGGGAAGGATTCTGTTTTCATATTAAGGCCATAGGCCATTTTTATCAATGATTTGATATTTATATTAAATTAAAATATCAAATAATTATTAATATTAAATTAATTCATTAAATCAATATACTTTTAAAAATCATAAGAGTCCTATATTCTTCTTCTCTGGAATTTGATGCTTGAAAGAACATTGGGCCAGAAGTAAGGAGGCCTAGGTTTTGGTTCTGGCTTACCCATTAATTCTCTCTATGACTTTGGTCAAGCCATTTCCCTTTCCCTGGCCTTTGTTTTCTCTTCTTAGAAATGAAAAGGTGGTGGCAGAAGGTGAGATGGGGTTTGAACAGGATGATAAGGTTCTGCATTAGTTCCAGAATTCTTGGTTTCTAAGTAGGCCTGAATTCACACTGGTTCAGAGGATCAACAAGGCAGACTTAAGTCACTGGAGAAGAAAGTGTGAATATCGTCAAGATTTGAGCTTTCAAGGTGGTGCTGGTGGGGGGAAGGGTAGCGCTAGTCAAACCATCACCCAGTTTTTGGTTTCAGGAAGAACAAAAAGTAAGAGCAGGGCAGGACCAGAAAAACAAAACCACACATTGAGAGCCAAGGAGATAGCAATTACCCACAGAACTCAAAACAAAAAAACTCATCAGGCAAAAGCCTGCTGGGGTCGGATGTGGAGGAAGCAGGCCTCTGTCCACAGTACAAAAGCACTGCAGGGCCTGGTCACCACTAAGGTTGCCTTAGCTGCTGGCAGAGCGGGGGCTGATGAGGATGACAATGAACCATGAGGTACAGCCTGCGATGGGGCAGGCCCATCATTGTGATAGGCTTCCTGCCTTAAAGATAAGTCAAAGTGTTGCCAGTCAACATTGAGGGTGCTTCTACAATATGCAGTGCTCTGGGGGAGGCTCTGTGAGTTACAAAGAGGCGTTAGAGGAAGGCCTGCCCTGGAAGGGTCCATTTGACCCAAGCTAGATGGGAGATAGGACACAGGCGTAAATAGATGACTGACAGACCAAGGCAGAGAACCCAACTGCCAAAGGAAGGGTGGGAAAAATGTGCATTACAGGGTTTCACAGGAGAAATTGGTTACTAAGGGCTGGAAGTCTGGGAAGGCTTTGTGGAAGAGGTGGGTCTTGTATTGGGCCTTGAAAAGTCCTGGTTAACTGATTAATCAAAGGGTAGGAATTTAGATAAATGGAGAGGAAGAAAAGCTCAGGTTCTAATACTTCCTAGCTCTGTGACCATAGGTCACTTAATCTCTCAGAGTCTCAGTTTCTTTACCTGTAAAACAGAGATGATGATATGTGCACTAATTTGTACTGACATCAGGTTGTTGTACTAGATCGATTAGTAAGTTAGTCAACCAGTCAATAAGCATTTATTAAGCACCTCACTAGGCTATGCACCATGGATGCAAAAAAGGCCCTTGAGGAGCTCCCATTCTAATGGGAGAAACAACATGTAAAGGATTTAGGGACATAACAAGATGGGAGGTAATCTCACTATGTAAGCACGAGTTGTCATATTCAGGGAGCAATAAGTAATAGTAATAACAGCTAGCATTTATATGGCACTTTACGGTTTGCAAAGCACTTTATAAATATTACTTAATTTTTATCATTACAATAACTCTGGAAAATAGGTACTAATATTATGCCCACTTTACAGATTTGGAAACCGAGGTAGGTAGTTGTTAAGACCCAGGGTCACTCAGCTAGTAAGTGTCTGAGGCAGCATTTGAACTCGGCTCTTCCTGACTCCAGGTCTAGCACTTCATCCATTAAGCCACCTTGTAGAATAAGAGAAGTTTGGAGCTGGAAGGGCTCTCAGAGATGTCCTGGTCCGATCCTCTTAATTTTATAGATGAGGAACTGAGGTTCAAGGAAGTGAAGGCTCTTGTTCAAGGTCACATGCCTAGTTAGTGGTGAAACTGAGATTAGGAAGCAGGTCTCATGATGACCAGTCTAGCGTGTTTGCCAGCAAACTATGTCTGGCCAGGGCTGAGGCAGTGACGGGAAGCGTAGGGAAGTGGTATGAAAAGAACTGGGAGTGGTAAGTACAGGCTAGATCGTGAAGGTCCTTGAGTACCAATCTCCAGAGTATGGCAGCGGTTATGACATCTAAAGACCACAAACTTGTCCAAGAACACCGATTATCCAAGTCAACGAGGGGGATACACACGCTCTCTGGCTGCCTGAAGACAGGAAGTCAATACCTTAACCACGTCTGACGTGCCCAAAACATAGCTTTCATGTAAAAATGATCCCTGTCCACCAACACATTCTGCTGAAATTGTCTGTCCCGTCCTGACCAGCTAAGAGCTTAGGCGGCAACCTTCTTTCTATTGAGTAAATAGATTTCTAAAGCCAAATCCCAGAGAAGAACCTAAAGAGGGCAAATGGCCACATCATCTGTTCAGATGAAAGCATGAAAGGAGGGAAGATTTCTGATGCTGGTTTTCTCTTCCATTCCCCATTAAGTCAACAAGTCCCTTTCAGGGAAAAATCGAATTCCTTAGACAGACTTCAAGAAAGGATTTCTGCCAGGAAGATGTTTCTCTCTAGGGAGCATCTGACAAATCCTCAACTTCACCAGGATCAAGAGCATAAAGAGATACGTGATTGAGGAAGATGAGCCAGTGTGGGGATGTGGTGGGACGAGAGGGGCCTCCATGCTTGCATCACCACCCCACCCCCAATGCTGGCTAAGCAAACTTCTAGGAGTTTGAGGTTCAGAGGTGGGCAGCCTGGGTTCAAGTCCTGGCCAAGAGTCCTAAGCTAGTCACTTCACTTCTTTGAGACTCAGTCTCAGCATCTATAAATGGGGATAAAAACATCTACACTGCCTACTTGAAAGGATAATGGGGGGGGGTGGTGGGAGGAATTGGAAGCAGGCAAACTACAAATCTTACAGCACCATATCAGTTTGAGTTGCTGTTGTCTTTATCACTGTTTTTACCATCATCATCACCACCATCATCATCTCTTCCAATAGGGACTCAGAGATTAGACACAACCTTGGAGGAAATATATTCTGAAGAGTTTTGGAGCCCACATAGTTGAGCCACCAGGGCTAGGGAAGACAAATATTAAATAACTCTACAGAAGAGGCTATAACTGCTCCCCAAAGGTTGGTATTTTATGGCTGCTAGAGTTCTCTGTCTCTCCTGCCAGTCCAGTCATCTAAGCTGGGTCAGAGGCCTGACCCCGGTCTCTTCTGCCCACTTCCTTCTTTTTTCTGGTCCAGTTCTGTGAGTCTATCTTTATGGGGGACTCCCTGGTGTGGAAATTCCCACTAAGCAGCAGCTCAGCAGGATGGGAACTTACAGCCTTACAGAATTGCCCGAGGGGCAGGGAAGTTAAGGGACCTTCCCACTGTTAGAAAGCAAGTATGTGTTAGAGACCTGAAGCCAGGTCTTCCGACTCCAAGGCTGGTGCTCTATGCTGCCTCTGCAACCCCCTCTCAGGGCCTTTGTAATAATGACTGACATTTACAGTGTTGAAAAGTCTGCCAAGTGCTTTCCATACCAGAGCTTTTCAACAACCCTGTGAAGCAGGGACCTAACAAGTAGTATTATCCTCATGTCACAGATGAGGAAACTGAGGTCTGGAAAGGTTCTAGCATTTGCCTGTGGCCACACAGCTAGTGTCGGAAGTGGGATTCGAACCCAGGCATCTGTTTCTTCAAACTCAGCACTCTATTTATTCTTCATCCTGACTCTCTTCCTCCATCCTTGCAGGGGAAAAACCAAGTAGTATTAAGAATACGTACCAAAAAGAAACGAGAGGGACAGCTAGGTGGCTCAGCGAGTAGAGCACTGGCCCCGGAGTCAGAAGGACCTGAGTTCAAATCTGGCCTCAGACACTTGACACACTTACTAGCTGTGTGACCTTGGGCAAGTCACTTAACCCCAATTGCCCTGCCTTCCCCCCTCAAAAAAAAAAAAGAAACAGGAAGGTGAGACCAAAAGCAGACAGGAAACAGAAACGATGGCCAATGCCTCTGCAGTATTCTTCCTCTCAGGTACCAATGTCTAAGGCAAAATAAAACCTTGTACCATCACATTCTGGGTGACTGCTATTGCTGGCACTCTCACTTTCCATCCCAGAGTGCTCCCTTTCTTGTCTAATGCTGTGTTCCCTGCTTCATCATGTCTTCTCTCTTTTTATTTTTTCCCAGATTGTCTTAGTGATGCACACGGCAATATTGCTTGACTCTCTGAGGCCTCTCAAAGAGAGTTCAGAGGGCTTAGAGTGGAGAGGGACTGTCAGGATCATATTCTGGTCCCACAGGGGTCTACAGGGGGGAAGGGACACCCAATGAGCAGAGTTTCAATTAGGCTGGTGCTCTTTCTGAGACATTTTCCTCTAAAACTCTCAAAAATATGGTCTCACACACTTCCCTCCCTTGATTTAGGACATCACATAAACAGGAAAAAAAATCTTTCTCACTATTTTATTGACAGAGGAGGATACAGTGCTACACAGAAGTTACGGTCTACATTAAGGCAAGCCTTCTGGTATGAACATATGTGCTGGGCCACCAACACGTAGGTCTGACATCTCAGTTATCCTATTTTTACCTAGGGTGGTGTACCAGCTGCTTTATGGAGTGTGTGTGTGTGTGTGTGTGTGTGTGTCCCAAGCTCTCAAGGTGAAATAACTTGAACTTCCTCACCCCAAAGATTTTTTCTTTTTCTATTTTTTTTTTAACAAATTAATTTAAGATTTTTAAGAAAACCAATTCTTCAGAGTATTTCAAATCAGCTTCTTAAAATCTGGGTCTGTTAACAAATGCTCTTTTTCCAAATGTCATTCCAGAATGGTAAAAAATTATTCTCCAATCTCACAGTAGTTATATCTGATAGTAAACACCATGGGTCTCAGTTATGGAGGGGTGTGTGTGTGTGTGTGTGTATGAATGTGTATATGAGCACACACATATCTGAACACATACGTGTGTTGGAGGAAGGGGCTAAAAGGGAAGATTTTTCTAACTTCTTGGATCTCATATCTTCAGGGCATACATAAGCCTGACAATTATAAAGGGGTATTTTTATTAAATCATTAGCAAAGCATACAGGGATCCAATCCAAATTCTCTTACAACAATAAACCAGAAGAGCGTAGAACTTACACACATACACACACACACACACACACACACACACACACACACACCCCCCACTGTCAAGAGAAGGGATATGGGAAAGAGAAGCCATATTGAGAATTCAGATGTCCAATTTGGAAAGGACTCAGAGACAGGGGAATAGCTGCAGAGGGGCCAGTACTAAGGGGAAGGGGAGAGAGAGGGGAAGGACGCACAGCCTGTGCAATGTGAGCCAAATTGTGCAGGCTGAGCTGAGAATATAGCCCATGGGAAAGCTGGGATCAAGGCCAGGAAAGAAGACAAGGCAAGACCAGGGGCAGCAGAAGAGGACAGGGTCACTCTGAGGGACTCAGACAACACAGTTACAAGAATGGACAGAAAGTAGAGCAAACCATTTGGAAAAAATCATTCCATTCAAACAAAGTGAATAAAAGTGAGTTAGAGAATGGTTATTTTTTGTTATTTACTTCAGCACCTTTTAAAAACTTTAAATAGTTTTGACCATATAGGTTTAGTACTAGAAGGAACCTTCTACGTCATCTAATCTAACTCAACTCATTTTAGAGATGAAGACACTGAGGCTCAGAGAGATTGAGTGACTTCCCCAAAAGCATGTAGATAGTTAAGCAGCAGAAGCGAGATTGGAACCCAGGTCTTCTGACTCCAAACCTGGTGCCCTGACCACTGCGCCAAGATACCATTCTAGTCACAATAGATTATTTAGGACAATACTTTCCAGGCTGATCTCCAATGACACAGCGTCCGGGTCTCTTCACTGCCCTCCAAAAGTGCCATACGTTGCCCCCCCCCCCCCTTAGCCTGAAATGTCCTCTCAGGTCACCTCCATCTGCACAAATAATACTTGTCCATTAAGACCCAGCCCAAGTGGCCTTCCTCTGCCAAGTTCTCTCCAACTGCCCCTGCCTTGCAATGATCGCTGCCCTTCCCCAAACTCCTCCAGAACACTGGCAGCATTTATTGGGCCCACTGGAATCAGCTGCGACACCCTTCTTGTTCTGTTGTGTTACCCTGTTCACACTTGGGGTGTGTAGCTTCACAGCCATTTATGTCTTATTTTCTCAAAAAGTGTAAATTTTTCCAGGGCATGGAAACCCTTCTTCATTTCCCTCTTATAATCAATTTCCAAGGATTCACTAGCTGCCTGCTACGGGCCAGGCATTGTGCTGGGTGCTGGAGATACAAAGACAAAAAGAGAAGAGCTGCTACCTTCAATGAGCTTCAGTGAAACAAAATGTGTGTGTGTGTGTGTGTGTGTGTGTGTCTGTAGACAGATATATAGGTAGATAGAAACATAAAAATGTTGTTCAGTTGTTTTCAATTGTGTCTGACTCTTCAAGACCCCATTTGGAGTTTTCTTGGCAAAGATACTGGAGGGGTTTGCCATTTCCTTCTCCCGCTCATTTTACAGATGACGAAACTGAGGCAAATAGGGTTAAATGACTTGCCCACGGTAAGTGTCTGAGGCCAGATTTTTTAATTCAGGAAGATGAGTCTTCCTGACTCCAGGCCCAATGCTCTGTCCACTGCACCAACTAGCTGCCTCAATTTTAAAAAATACAACCAATAAAAAACCCAAGAGCCTTTTAAAGACCTAACACTAATAAAGAAAGATGGAGCTCTCCCAAAAGAGAGTAAGTGGCATGGAGAAGAGACTGTTATCATAATCCTATGATGATAATAATGATGATGATGGTGATGATAGTGAACACTCATATAGCACTTTAAGGTTTGTAAAGTGCTTTACAGTATTATTTCATTTTTAGACTCACAATTTGGGAGGTTGGTGTTATAATAATTATTCCCATTTTAAAGACAAGGAAACTGAGGCAGAGAGGGACCTGGTAAGTACCTGAGGCAGGATTTGAATTGAGTCTTCCTGACTTGCCCTCCAGCACTCTGTTGTCTAGCTTGTTGCCTAGCTGTCAAGCATTCAACACGAGCATAGAATTTTATAGTCTTCCTGAAGTCCTAGGAAGAGGCAGCCTCTAGGGATCCCAGGTGCTCCTCTCCTTCAACCTGTCTGTAGCACTGTCTCGGGAACAGGGCTGCACTCTACAGTAGTTTTTACCCAGAACTTCAGGATGCTTCTTGAGGTAGGCGCAGTTGCCACTGAACAAGGCAGGGATGAGGGGCAGAGAGGTCCATGCTCTCTCAGTGATCTGCCTGACTGATCTATCCTCTGCATTGGCTTTGTTGCGCCAGAATAAATTAAAGAAGGGTTTTGCTCTTTTGTACAATGCAAATTAAGATTCCTATTATTAATTAATAGAAGAATTGAGCTATCACTATATCTCTACCAGCAGCTAGCATAATGCAACACAGAGCTGAGCAAATAAATTAATTTAACAATTAGCACTAATTGCTTTCTATCTGGTAGATGTGTATGGGAACAATATTTAGACCCCAAATCGAAATCTCCTTTAAAACTAGTAGGTGCCTACAGCTCAATCTTATAGTAGATTCTACAGATTTGCTTATGTGGGCTTTTTTGGGCAGTAAACTTTTTGTGAAAAAAGGGGCTAGGGTAGGTGGCCAGAGATACTTTCAATGTCTTTAAAGTCCTTTCACCCTTTGCCCTACTTCCCTTGGCTCCCTGTGCTATGACAAGTCTGAGGCCTAACAACACTGGATGGAGTACAGGAGTGATCTGTCCAGGGTTAAAGGGTGTTTCCTGGTAGCATTCCAAACCCCACTAGCTTAGCTGTGTCTCATCTCTTAGATACTAAAGTCAGAAAGATGATTAATGCCAGGGTACCATGCTAGAACAAACCACCTTTCTGCATTTCAGTGTGTCAGCTGTCAAATATTCTAAGCATTTAACACATTACAAGATGCCATTTTGGGCCCCAGCTGTAATCTCCTTTTAATGAAGCACTTTCCTTTGGCCAAGCTCCTGGGATCTTAACAGAGTCTTCTATTAGGCTCCTTTCCATCTCCTCTTGTATTTTTTTACATACACGTTGTCTCCCTTGTTAGAACGGAAGCTCCTTGAGGGCAGCGACTATTACCTTTCTTTGTATCCCCACTGCTTACTACGGGGTAAGCACTTAATAAATGGTTATAGGTTAATTGGAACATTTTCTTTTAAATATGAAATGTTTTGAAACTACATCAGTGCCCCATAGACACTATGATGTGTTTAAATACACCAAGTAATTCTTTCTGTCATCTCCTTCCCATGAAATGTCTTTTATTTCTAAAGAAAAACATTCCACCCACTTGTGATCACAACCTAAATGGCTTCCAAGGGTTACTGCAGAAATTGCCTCAGGACAATCCTGACTTAGTTTCTGTGCTTGGATAAAGAGCATAGTCAATAGCCAGAAGCATGAGAAGGTTATGTGGTAAGGAAGGACTGCTGGGGGACACTTGCCCAGACAAAAGGGGTGGGGAGGGGGACCACACTGGCCTTCTACTGTGTGGGACCTCTAGAACGTGCGGGTTTGCTATCCTGCTAAGGCAGGATCTAAATTCAAGTGTTCTTGACTCCTGATCCAACACTCTGCCTCTTCTCTATGAGCCATTACATACATGACTCCTTGTTTTTAAGGATGATGAGAAGCTTTCTGTGACTCACAACTGAATGTCCATGAGGACAATGATAGTTCTGTTTTGAGCTTTTGCTTTTTCTTCCCTCTGCCTAGTACACTTTGTAGACACACACTAGGTGCTTACTAAGTCCTTGATGAATTAACTGAATTGAATTCCCTAGAGGTCATAGTTATCACAAAGAAAATTAGGCAGCTGTTGAGACTCAGAAGTCAGGGATTTGCTCAAGGACACAAAGCAAGTTAACAGCAAAACCCAGACAAAAAACCTGGGTTCCTGATGACCCTCTTAAGATACTAAATCAGGGGTTCTTAACTTTTTTTGTGTCCTGGAATCCTTTTAGCAGTCTGATGATACCGATAGACCCCTTCTCAAAATAATATTTTTAAATACATACAATAAAATACATGGGATTACAAAGGAAACCGGTTATGTTGAAATAAAGTTATCAAAAGTATTTAAAAAAAAAACAAGTTCACAGACTGGCCCCCCTACCTCCCTCACCTCGGACTAAAGGAAGAAGACAGATTTTACTTGTGCCTTTTAGGTAAGTAGTGGGATAGTTTCAGATTCTCTTGAATGAAAGTAGAACAGCAGCATGCCTTACAGATGTAGTTTTCTCATATATTCCCTTTTTATTCTTATAACAGTCCCGAGAAATGGTCAGGGATTATCTCTAAAAATCAACAACTAGCTACTTAGGTCACAGCGGACAGTACTGGACCAGGCTCCAGGAAAATGTGTTGACATTCTGCCTCTGCTCCTAAAGAGTTCTGCGATCCCTTAACCTCTTTGAGCTTCACCTTCCTTCTGCATTTGTAAGAGGGGGTACATACTCAGCAGGACACCTGCAGTACTACAAATAAGACCAAGTATGTAACAATGCTTTACAAAATTTAAAGTACTATACAAACGTCCATCACTACTTGGAGCTTACTAAATACTTTACGTTCACTTTTAATCTTTTAATCTGCCCAACAACCCTATAAGATCAATAGTGTAGATATCATTCTTCCCATTTTACAGATGAGAACACTTAGAGGGATTGACTGGCCCCAAGTTTACAGGACTAGAGTGCAGGTTATGTGATCGCAGATTAGAGTGGAAGGAACTTCAGACTGCACTTAGTCCAAACTTCATTTTATGGAAGAGGGACTAGAAGCCAAGAGAGGCTAGTGACACACAGGTCATAGGTGGCAAAGGAAGCATTGGATCTAAGGATTCCATCCAGCTCAACTCACACAAGGAACCAGCATTATAACATAGCCAATGAGCAGTCTGCTGGAAAGGGGACTCACTACCTCTAGGACACACTGGACTTGAACCCAAGTGTTCTGAATTCAAATCCAGCACTCATTGGTTTTATTAAACATGCCAATTTCTGTTTCATTGTCATCCTACCAATCCCTTACTCAGGAAAATTTGTTCTCTCTGCTCCTAACTACCTACGTTGTTCCAGCTGGCATCTTTCTATGCTTAAAGATAGAAAAGCTACAGAACTGAGGCAAGGAGGAGTGGGATGGACAGCATCTACAGCGAGACCTTCTACCTGGGGAGTGTTCAAGACCACCTTTGTAAAGCACCCAAGCCAGAATACCCCAAGTACACACCATGGTAGCACTGCAGGTGACAGGCAGACTGGAGAATCAGATGGTCAAGCATCTGCCTGTGAATCTTAAAGCCAGATTCTCCCCATCTGCCCCTTCCAAGATAAACCTTCTAATCCACCCAAGGCCCTGGAGAGACAGCCCATGCTCCCTTCCTGTCTATTTCTAGACTACCTGCTGACAGGTAGAACTGGGATTTTTCTGATCAGGTGTGCTCTTGCTAAGTGGATCCCTGACAGCATGGATCCTCTCGGGAGGCACTGAATGCAGACAGAGTCTCTCTGGAGACCAGGGAGAGGCACCAACACAGAGACACAACATTAAGGAGGTAAAGAAACTGGAAGAACAGACTCACCGAGTGCACAGGGAAGGAGCTGTGCCGGCTGAGAAAGGAGTTAGAGATGGACATACCGAGGCCCTGAGTGGCACTGGTGTCCTCAGGCGTGAAGGGCACTTTAGTTGGCTGGACACAGTAGGAGACAGAGGAGAAGGAAGAGGCAGCATAGGAGGCCTGCTGGACGGAAACAAGAGGGCAAAAAGGGAGGAAGGATAAAAAAAAGCAGAGAACAACAGAGTGTGAATAAAGGAGAAGTGGACAGGCCAAACAAAACTAAATTCAGAGTCCCTTTGGAGATGAAGAGCTAGTTCCTGAGTTAGTTCATTGACTCACAATGCCTGCTGCAGATTAATTACACTGGGTGCCCAACACAGGGTGCAGGAAACATGTTTTCGTAAAATAAAGGAAAGGCACATTGGGACCTGTTGGATGAACATCTTGGAATCTCTTCTCTACTGGGCCGCCTATACCAAAGAGTTCTGCCCCAAGCCCCCATAACAAGGAAAGGATACCTGCCCCTAGTGAATCTTCGGATACCTGTCTGGGAAACCTAGGAGCCTGTGAGAAGTTGTAGTCTGGAGGAGACACCTAAGCAGCAGCCAATGTGCTATCTACAATATCTGCATGTAAGAATTGCCCTTCTGCTTTAGGAGAAAATAAGCATTTCCATTCTAAATAAGATCTCACAGAGTGGCAGGGTTTCTACAGTCTTCTGGTCAAACTCATGGCTAATGGTTCCCTGGGGCCATTATGGCTGTAAGGCCTCTGTATGTATGCCCTTCCACTCCCACTTCTTAAATATTTTTTTGAAATGGCTTTATATCTGTCATCTCATCATTATTACAGTAACTGTCTGGCAATGGAGATGGGCAGGTATTATTTCTGTTTTGCAGATGGGGAATTGCATGCCCAGAGAAGGGAATTTGCTTATCCGAAGTTACTCAGGCAGTAAGGGGCAGAGCCAGAACAAGATTCCAGGTCATTTGATGTTCACTCAAGTAGTTCTCTACCCTAGATGAGACTACCACAGAGAATAAAACCAAACAAACTAAAGCATCCCTGTTCAGCCTGATGGTGGACTCTAGCTGCAGGATGGGACACACATTTTCAGAGCTGGCCAATGTGTCACTTCATTATACTAATTTGTTACATGGGAAGGTTTTATTGGGGAAGAGGCAGTCACTGGGAAGTGGCAATGATATTTTAAACAACATTCGTAAGACAATTTTAGAAATGGCTATTTCTTTTTACTAAACTGAAGGCCTCAATTCAGCCAGGGTCATCAAAACACCAATGCAGACAAGGACTTAATGGAGACGAAGCTAGGGAAAATGCTCCACCAATCAGAAATGGGCTTTTGGCCAGTGACGACAACAGCCCTGCTCTTGACACTAAAGAGCAGGCACAAAAATGGAACTGATGCCCCAGTTGGCCTCTGCTTCTAGGAAAAGTCAGGGAGTCTCTTATAATGGAGAAAAAAGAAAAGGAAAATCGCCCAACATGCTGGGACTTTCTACTTTTTCTTGTTAAGGAGGTACCAGAGCAGGTGGATGAGAAGCAGAACATCACATTTCAGGCTGGAAGGGTCTGGAATTCCCTTCTGGGAGCATGGTTTTGTTTTTTTGCTAGAGAAGGGAAGATGGCTGAAGGATAAAAAGGGTCCTTCTAAAAAGGGTCCATGTGAGCAATCTACAGGAGCACAGAAGGGCTTCTGGGAGGATGCCCCTGAGTAGGGTTAGTCTTTGATGCTGACTTTTTTTTTTTAAAGTTCATTAAAAGTGAAGAACATCTTTCGAACAGGAGGGTTTTGAAGTAGTGAGTTGTCATGGATAGAAACACAGACATGGAGTAAGGAATGCTTGGGTTTAATCCTGCCTCAGATGCCAAACTTTGGTGGGATGCTGATTAAGTCACTTCATGGCTCTGTGCCTCGGTTTCTTCATTGGTAAAATGAGACGGTTGGACGAGATGGCTTGTAAAGTCCCTTCTGGTTTTAAATCTAGGGTCCTACGATTAATTAAAAGGAGAAACAAACATAGGACATCTAAAATACAGGATGGCTCTGTCTAAAGTAGAGGCTCTTAATCTAGGGTCTATGAACTTGTCTTTAAAAAAATATGACAATTGTATTTCAATATAATTGGTTTTCTTTTTAATTCTATGTATTTTATGCATTAAGAAAATTATTTTGAGAAGGAGTTCATAGGTCTTACCAGAATGCCAAAATGCTCCAGGGTGCAAAAACAGGCCAAAAACTCATGGACGAAAGTCATGCTCTTCCCTCAATGTTGGATTTTTACTGGGCCATCTTATGGCCAGGGCTAGAGAGATGGTGCTCTCTCTGACTCTCTCCCTTTCCAAGTGTAGAAATCTATAGCACCTGATAGTTTAGAAAGCCCTTTACATCCATGTGATCCTTATATCTCTGCACTGTAAGTAGGGAGGAGGAGGGATTAGGCCCCACTAAGTAGAGACACTAGCCCTGGGTTGTACACAAACCATTCCCTATGCCCTGATTAAGTTTTTCCTTCCTGGAAGTGTTAGTTTCTGAACCAGAAGAGAGGAGGAAGAGGGAGAGTGAGCATCAGCAGAGAAAGGCAATGTCCTTTGGGCACACACCCACACAAACTCCATCACAGCAGGACAGCTGGGAGACTAGAAGCCTCTTAGTGAAGCTAAAGAACAAACCAAACACATCAGCTAGATATGAAAGGTCCGAGTAACATGGGGGCATTTCTAGAGACTTGAATGGGAAGAGAACATAGCTGACCTAGTAAGTGGTATGCAAGGACTGTCCTAGCTCATGGAGACCTAGTAGGTTCAGACCTGAAATTCTTGCCTGAGAATGAGGACAGTCATTTGCCTCAAGGAACTCCCGAGGCTGTCAGGGTGGGACTGGGCAGGGCCCAGGGGGTGCCACTTACCAGCTGCCTCTGCTTGGGGGGCAGGGCAGGGGGCGGGGCCAGCTCCTGGGTGAAGGAGTCATTAAAACCGTAGACCTCCATGAGGAGTTTGTTTTTCTGCTGGTAGATGTGCTCATTCTGGGGCGTCTGGTAGAACATGGAAGGCTGGGGCTCTGAGTAGTCCTCGAGGAGCTGCATGTAGGCCAGCACTGAAAGACAAAGTTTGTTTTGTTTTTGGAGCCTGGGGTTCTCTACCTCGCCCAGGCTGGAAGCACACACGAGGTCTCCTTCAGGGCCGACCCCAGTGTTGACAACCATGCCAGCTCTGATTTGCTCCATTTTCCCAGCCTGGGCCTGTTCCTCCCTCCTCGGGGCTTCTGGGGATTCACTGTACTGTGCCAGACTTAGCACGTACATCCAATTCAGCTGGCTTTAGCCTTAGCTTCTGCAGCAGGAAGGACCACGGCACTGGCCTCCACCCTAGGCACTCTCACTGCTGATGACTGGGGGGTGCTGAGTGTTAAGGCTAAAGGGCTTAAGTGCCATCCTAATATCACTCTCAAATGAAAAGGTGTTACTCAGAAATTGCTGAGGGGACACATCATGCTAAGGGTTCTAACAAATCTCTGAATAAATCTGAATATTTATCATGCCCCCAGTGGGTAAAATGAAATATCATTCTTTTAAAACAAATTTGTTTCAATTAACAAAATTCTATTTTCTCTGTTTTTCCCTCCTGAGAAAAGACAAACAAGGAAAAAAAAAACCTTTTCAACAAATACACTTAGTCAGACAAAACAAAATTCCACACTGGTCATGTCCAAAAAATATGTCTTATTCTGAGTCTATCGCCTTCCTTTCAGGATGCAGGTGACATGCTTCATTATCAGTCCTCTGGAATCATGGGTGATCATTATGATGATTGGTGTTCTTAAGCATAAATATCATTCTTAGCCTGAGGCTAGATATGGATTTAGAGGACCTGGGTTCAAATCTTGACTTTGTTACTTAATACCTATGTGGTCTTGGGCAAGTCTCCTTCCCCACTTTGGGCCTCAGTTTCCTCATCTGCAAAATAAAGCGATTGGACTAGACCCCAAATATCCTTCCCCTCTCTAAATTTATGATCTAAGCTCTCCTCAGCCTGAAACAGGAACATGCCTCGTAAAGTGCTTAGTGGGTAACAGAAAGAACATTGAATTTGGAGTCGGAGCATCTTGGTCGGAGTCTCTGTTTCGACACTCATTAGCTGTGCGACTTTGGGCAGGTCACTTCAACTCTCTTTGCCCAATTTCACCAGATGATGAGAAGCTCCTGGAGGGCAGGGTCTGTCTTTTGCCTCCTTTTGTACTCCCTTTTGTACTTATTAGCACAGTGCCTGGCACATAGTAGGTGCTTAACAAATGTTTATTGATTATCTACAAAATCAGGAAAATAAGATACATTCCACCCGTCTGAAAGAGTTAATGTAAGGTTGAAACGTGATAGCCTATAGAGAATATATTAGAAAGCACTTCAGAAATATTAGCTATTATCATAAAGAAAAACGGTAAAAACAGTACTCCATGGTCTTCTAACACTTGTTTACAAAGTGTTTTCCTCGCAGTAATCTAGAGTGGTGGGTGAGCACCAAGATTACTATTCCCATTTTATGAGAATCACTGGCAGACTGCCAACCCAAGCCTTCGGACTCCAAGGCCCTGCTCTGGACAGCTGGTGGATAGGGTAGATGCTGGGGCTGGCTTCCAGTTCTGCCTCTGACCCACACTAACTGTGTCAATGCGGTTTAGAGTCGGTAGAGCTGGCTCAGGTGGGAAAGAATTCACTTAGACCTTCTCTGTAGCCACTGGGAGTTCTATTGACCCAAAAACAGTACGGGTCTCCTAGCAAGAAAGCTAAGTAAGACTCTGGTATTTGGGGGAGTTATGCTTAATAGAGGTTTCAGAATGATGATGTAGTTTTATGGGGGTTAAAGATTAAAGACAGGACAGGATGACATAGGATGAGGGAGACAGGGAATTCTTTATGATTTAAGGATTTAAGCACAGGGCAGGAGGACACAGGTTAAAAATTAAAGTACGGGGGGACATAGGATAAGGGAGACAAGCAATTCTTTTGGTACACGTTCAAGACAAGGCGGGAAAGGACTTTAGGGTACCTTCAGGTTTACAGAATAAACTAGGGGCTTCACAAAGTCAACCCTTAATATTAGGGATAAAATAGGAATACAAGGGAATTCTTAGGGTACTGTTTGTATCCACATCAGTGTGACTCTGCGCAAGTCACTTAACCTTTCTCAGCCTGGGTGTTAAATGGGGAAAATAATACCTACAGCAGTTATCTCCAAGGGTCAATGTGAGGCTAAGGTACGGCATGAGCTCTGCAAACCTTGAAGGGCTATATATAAATGGCTCTCACTGTGTGTCACTTGTATTGCCTCTAGGATCAAACAAAAAGCCTCTGTTTGGCATTCAAAGCCCTTCAACAAGCCCTGGGCCCAACCTGCCCTTCCAGCTTTATTATAAGTGACTCTCCCACGGTTCCTCACACTCCAAATTCCACTCCTTGTCCCCAGGCCTGGAATGTTCTCCCTCTTCCCTCGGATTCTTAGAATCACTTGTTCTCTTCAGAGCTCAGCTCAAATGCCTTTCTGGATCTTCCCATCTGCCAATGCCTTCTTCCTCAAAAGAACCTTGTCTGTATTTTGAGAGGCTGCCTGGCATAGTGGATAGGAAGCTGGCCTCAGAGCCAGGAAGACCAGGGCTCAGGGCAAACCACCTCTCAGTCTGGCAGCTCTCTTGAGACCCTAAAGCAGACAGAAGCTGCTGACCTACACTGGTGGAGGGAGTTTCTCCATCGAGGAGCTTCTTATACTGATGAAATCACAGCTCTGGTCCTTATCCTGATCCTGTATATTCTGTACATTATTTATTAAATATCTATGTGCTGTCTCTTCTATAGAATGTAAGCCCCTTGAGGGCAAGGACTCTGTACCCCCCAGCCCTTAGCACTGTGTCAGACGCTTTAATCAATACTGGCTGACCAACGAAGATGGATTATCAATTTCATATCTGGAAGGACAGGGGCACCTTAAAAAGGGAAGAGGCTGGAAAAGTAAACTGTCTGAATGCACCTTTGGTCCCTTTCCCTAAAATCCCTTCAGAAGGCCTTTTGCTTGTATTAAGCTGCGAATTCTGAATATCACCAACTACAAAAGCCACGAGGCCATAGTTTCATTGTGTACTTGTCTGAAGCAAGAGCATCAGCTTGCCAGGAAAGGCGGCCAGGTCTTTATTTGTTCTGCAAAGTGTGATATACACCTAAGGAGATGTTTCAAAGCCCAGTGGATTTTGCCTGGGGAGGTGAGAAATCAGAACAAAGAGCTCAGCTGTTGTCTGTCGGGGTGATCTCATCCTGGGGACACTTCCCAATATGACAGCAGGTGCAGAAGCCCTAAGCCCTCACATGAGGGCATCTGCCTGCGCTTCATTAGGCTTTACAAGTTCAACTGCTAAAGTCACCTCGGTCTCCTCTGTAGACCCAAATCCATTTCGGCAGACTCTGGAGGGTTTCTCTAAGAAGCCTGGATCTCAAGACTAGCAAATAAACAGGCTTTTGCCAGAGGCAGGTTTTGGCATGTGGTTGTGGCCAGGCTCTTACTATAACAAAGGAAGGGATCCCAGCTACCAAGTGGCAGGAACCAGAGTTCTACCTCACCTATGGCCAGAGAAGGCCTGCAGACAGTTTCTTTGGTTTGCTTGTATATCCCAGTACACTTCACTGAAGAAGCATTTAATCAGTACTTGCAGATTGAGAACCTGGACTGCCCAGCCCTTCTTTGATTGAGACTTGGCTTTTTAAAATTACTTAATTACTTAACTCATAATTATGTAATTACTCTGGCTACTTGGGCTTAAGGTATTTGCAAGTCTTTGGATGAGAAGGCAAAGTAGAAGGAGGGTTAAAGTCTAGTACTATAATGTAAATGATCCAAATTGAAGCAAAAAAAAAAAAACATAATACAACTAGGAATGAGAATGCTACAAGCTGCTGGCCTCTATCTAGGCTGGTTAAGATCCACATACAGGTGACATGCTTGGACCCTCACAATAGCTGGCTGAAGGAGGCAGGACAGGCGCTATCATAATGGGAAGTAGTTCAGTACAGTGGATTTGGATAAATAGATGGATGACCTTGGAATCTGAGGTCCTGGGTTCCAATCATAGCTCTACTACTTACTACACCCTTGCCAGCACTCATAGACAGAGGCATTTAACTGTTCTGGGCCTCAATTTCATTTTTTCGCAAAAGGAGGGCATTGGACTAGATGGCATCTAAGGTTCCTTCCAGCTCTTTATCTACAATCCTAAGAAGCTCAAGAATTGTTAGGCAATAGAAATTAAATTCTAGTACGGGCATTTCAAGTGGTGAAATGCATGGGAAAGAAATTAGATTTTTTTAAAAAACCAAGGTAGTTTAATCTTTGGTCACTTCACTGCTGAGCAACTGTCAGATGACAAAAATTATTACAATGTTAATGTACTTTCAGGTTTCCAAAGTACTTTTAACACAACAAACTGGTGATGAAGGCAGCATGAGCATCATGTAATTATACCCACTTTACAGGAGAGGGGACTGAGACTGAGGCTCAAATAAGCTAAATGACTTAACCAGGTTCACACATATCTAGGAACTGTCAGAACCAAGATTTGGAGGCCTCTAAGACCAGGCCCCTTCCTACGACACCACTACCTCTCAGACGGAGCTAAAATTCAGAAGCGAACCAAAAAGGTTTTCTCTCCAGGGAACTACTTCAAGAACTATTTTTTATGTCTGAAAACAGGACAAGTGCATTTGTATTTTCGGGCTGGCATAAAGGCAGGTTGGCTCAATCAGAAACCTAAACGGAGCTTAGAGAAATGAGCAAGGGGCAGCAACTTTGAGTTGGTTAGTTAGGAAGAGCAGGAGCTTCTCTTTTTCTTTCTTAGCCCCCCTGAGGCTCCAGGTGCCCACAGAACATTTTCTGGCTGATTTCAAAGCCTCCTTTCAAACATAAATAGACAATTTTTAGCAGCTGGAGGGCACAGAGCTCTACAATAAAGGGCAGCGGTGTAAGAGCAGAGGATGGCGGTCTCCGTTACATGAACTCAGCCTCTTGGGTCCTGCCAACACAAAAGCACAACTCCAGGGCCAGTTTCAATCTGAGGAAGCTTTAAGGCTAATTCCAAAGAAACTGCTTTGTTTCCACCCTCACCCCAAATGTGGCTTCTGGATATATAATGTTTCAGGAAGACAGAACCTATAAAGACTATCTTAAAGTACCAGCAATTACCCTCCTTTGGACAAAGATGTAGGAGGGGTATACTGGAAAGGATGCTGGACTGGGAGTCAGGAAGCCAGGAGTTCAAATTTGACTTCCGACGCTTACCAGCTATGTGACTCTGGTGAAGTCACTTCATCTCTTTACTCAGTTTCCTCAGCTGTGAAATCCGGGATTTAAAGGGAGTGGTTTGTACTCAATGAGCTCTAAATGATCCCATGATTAGAGCACTGAACTTGGAGCCAGAAAGATCTGGGTGTGAACTTTACCTCAGTCATTTATCAGCTTGCTATGGGACAGTGGACAAGTTCTTTAATCTGAGCTCTGGTTTCCTCCAAAATACTGGGGAATTAATAGCACATCAAATGAGATAATGTATGCCAGGTGTTTTGTATACCTTAAGTCATTCTGTGTCATACTTCATCATCATCATCATCATTGTCATCACCATCACCACCACCACCACCACCATCATCATCTCCTCCTCCTCCTCCTTTATTTATTAAATATCATCATCATCATCATCACCATTTCACCAAACAAGATGATTTTCCACTATGAAAGAGGACTCCTCGGTAGGAGAAGCCCATCACCTCCCAAGTACTTAGGAATAGCAATAATACTTCACAATCTTTTAGAAACCCAGCAGACTTGACACGTGTGAAAGGGGCCCTCCCAAAAAGGCTCAAGAGCACCCCTGGCAGGCATCACTTAGATGACTCGACAGAAGGGAGCAGCAGTGGGCAATTGAAGCTGAGGGGGGAGTTTAGGTTGGCAGACTGTAATTATGAAAGCTGGAGCCTATCCAGGACACCGGCGCTCCAACGCCTGCCTAGGGAGGAAGTGCCGGGTTCTCTGATGAGCTATGGTTTCTTGATTTCTATAGCTTATCCAAAAGATAACAAGGCTTAGGTGTAAATAGTGCTGGATTCTCTCCCCCTTTCTCTCCTCCCCCCCCAAAGTGCTGTTGAAATGTAAGGAATGGTTTTCATCACTTTTTTAATCCTCAAGACAACCCTGTGAAGTAGGTAGGGGAGAACTATTATCTCTGTCATAAACACGAGGGAAAACGGAGGACAGAAATTAAGTGGCATGGCTAAGAACCAGCGTTAGAATTTTGGTGTCCTAGTTCAGTGCTCAGTCCTGCCATGCTGTGGGGCAGCTTCAGATAGAGCCCCCCTTACCATGGTACCCCATGGGAGAGTAACTCCATTCTCATCTCAGGGGGCAATGTGACCTAGTGAGGCGAATGCCCACTTAATTCAAACTAAGTGGATTTTAAAATGATGAGGAACACAATACTAATGATAATCATAATAATAACTAGCTTTTTTTTATTTTTAGACTTCTGGTCTCATCCTTGTAGATAAGAAAATATTTCCCCTTAGTTTCAGAGAGGAAACTCCCTCTACTGAGATGGATGGGAAAGAATAACTTATGAGTTTCAGAGTTGTTTGGATGCTTTTAGAAGCTAAGTGACTTGCCCAGGGTCACCTCGCCAATGTGTGCCAGGGATGAGACTTGAGCCCAGTTTATCCTAATTCCAAAACTGCCTCTGTCTCTACATCACACTGCTTCTCATACCTGACAAGTATGCATGGCTTTAAGGTTCACAGACTCTTTTACCAATTTCTTTTCCTCTATTTTTGGACACAGATCAGTACAGAAGATTTAACTTGCTCCATTTTTCCAACTTGGGTTGGTTCTCCCATTCTCAGGCAGCGTAGTGGTCCTCTGCCCCTAGCGGCATGCTTTTGCCCAAATGTAGCTCAGAACTCCTGATTCCAAGTGATCCACCAGCGTCAGCCTTCTCAGCAGCAGGTGTACGCTACAGGTATACACAACTATGTCCACCCCACAGACCACTTTACATAGGCTATCTCACTTGAGCCTCATGCTCACCCTGTGAGGTATATATTATATATAGGTACCAGGTGCTAGGTGGAGCAGTGGGTAGAGCTGTTGCTCATCCTTTGTTCCTGAAGAGGACCAATGACATCAGGAAGGTGATGTCTTGACTTGCACCGTAGTGAATTTAAGTGAGGCCTATCTGTGCAAAGTCATTAGCCCTGGCCTGGTGTCAGGAAGATTCATCTTCTTGAGTTAAAAAATCCAGCTAGCTGTGTGACCTTAGGCAGGTCACTTACTCTTGGTTGCCTCAGTTTCCTCATCTGTAGGGTCACAAAGAGCCGGACAGGACTGAACACCAAACAAAACCAACTATTATCCTTATTTTAGAGATGAGAAAACTGGATGTCCAGAGAGGTTAAGAAATTTGTCCAGAGTCACACTGCTGATAAGGGTCAGAAGAAGGGTCTGGTCCCAGGTCTTTCTAACACTAAACCCAGAACCTTATCTGCTACAACATGCTGGTTCAGTGTAAGGAGGGTATAAAAAAGGCCAAAACATGTTATATTGCCCAACCGGTGCGAACGCTTAGTGATGGCAATAGGGGATGACACATCCAGTCAATGTTTATAGGAGAGGTAAAAACAAAATGTATCGTGTGCCTCACTTAAAAGAAAACATTTTCATCCTTTTATTAAGATTCCTATAGTAACTGGTTCTTGTTGTGGAATTGGTCCTAGTTCAGTTGTTTTCAGCTGTATCCAACTCTTCACGACCTCATTTGGGGTTTTCTTGGCAGAGATACTGGAGTGGTTCACCATTTCCTTCTCCTGCTCATTTTACAGATGAGGAACTGAGGCAAACAGGGTTAAATGACTTGCCCAGGGTCATACAGCTAGTAAATATCTGAGGCTAGATTTGAACTCAGGAAGATGAGTCTTCCTGAGCCCAAGTCTGTGCTCTAGCTACTGTGCCACCTACCTGCCCCCAAACTGTCCTTGACATAAAGAATAAAAACTCTACTTCTACCATAAAGAAGAAAAAAGTATGCTTATCTCCTTTTTGCTTCTGTTCTTCACAAAGGGGTATCTCTCCCTTTTCCAAGAAGGCAAATGCCCAACAACATGAGTTCTAACAAGCCAAGAATAAAACCATGTGCCTGCATCTATAGTAAACACACCATGTGTCTGTTCCAACCATGCTGTAATGCATTCTCTGTCTACATTTTTATGTTTAGAAGAATGCTAGAAAAGGAAAGGAACGGGAGCCTGGAATTCAGCACGGCAGACTGAGACAAGTTAAAAGGGGGCACACTGAGTCTTTAAATGCTCCCATTTGTTATAGGAGATTGAGAAAATGGAAACATTCCTGGGATTGCTCTTTGCAGACCCCTCCCCCTAGTGCTGTGGTTTTTAATGAGGCATCAATTCAAAAAGCAGATGGGAAATTACATCACTGGCCTACAACAGCCAGAGTACCCTAGCACTGGTTTCTTAGATGAAGGGAGAAGGGAGAAGCCCTGGTTTCTTACATGAAGGGGCTTGCTGCATAGAGATGATGACAGGGATGGGCAAGACCTCTCAAGCTGAATTTGGAAGGCAATATCTTTGTTCTTAGGCTCATAAGATTTGGAACTGAGGTCCACTGACTCTCAATCCAGAGCACTTTCAATTTGATCTCTATTGCCCTTACTCCCTTGAACATTTTAAATGTGTAGTAGCTCCTACCATAGGTCTCAGAGGCAGTGTGAGAAGGAGCCAGGAGGAAGAGAAGGAAAAATGCTAAAACTTTTAATCCCAAAACTGGCCATAGAGGGAAGCCAGAGAAAGTGGGGGGTTTGCAAAGGTAGTCTACTTCCAGAAATCATTCACTTGCAGCAAGGGAGTTCTCTTCCACTGGAGCTAAAATAGCAAGGAGGGTGATCATGATACCCTTTGTGGGAAGGGTAGGTCATAAGTGGGAAGTTGAGAAGGGAAGCATGGAAGTGTTTCTTGTGTGAATGGGACAGTGCTGACTACCAGCAGAATTCAGGACAAGGGTGTCAACTTGTTTTTCTAGGGGGTGGGCTGCTGCTGGCCGAACCAGCCAACAAGCCATGGCTGAGATGGGCTTCAGAAACTCCATTAAGCAGAGCTGGTGGATCCAGGAGGAAGATAAGAGAATAGGAAGGCTGAGGGGGCCTTCCGCTGGAAGGAAATTCCATGGCAGATAAGAGAAATGAAACAGACAGATGGGGGGCTGTTGACATCTTTCTCAGCACTACCCACGGTCAGGCAGCACAATATGTGATTCAAAAGTATCACCCACTGATATGTGTGATTGGGGATGAGTGTCCTCAATCAGTCCTGCCAAGCAACCTCATATCTCAAGCTGGATTACTGCACTTGTTTTTGTAAATGTTTGCAAACTAAATGGTAGTGCTGGCAAACAGGTATTGCTCCAAGACTGATGCTGTTTCCAGCCTCTCCCTTCTCTAATCCTACACATCTGCCAAACTGATGTTCCTAAAATACAGATCTCATTTCTCTCTCTCTCTCTCCCTCCCTCTCGCTCACTCTCTCTCTCTCTCTCTCTCTCTCTCTTTCTCTCTCTCTCTCTCTCTCTCCCTCCCTCCCTCAAAAATTTTCAATTACTTCCTATTTCTTCTCACATAAAATATGGCTCTCAGTTACCTTTCTGGTCTTATCTCATATTACTACTAACCCCCTTCACACACTCTGTCCTAGTCAAACTGGTGTGCTACTCACAGTTCTCTATATTTAAGATTCCAATTCCAGATTCCACGGCTCTGAAAAATGGTCCTCCATGCATACAAGGTCCTCTCTCCTCAAGTCTGCCTTGGAGAATTCCAGGCTTCCTCTGAAGCACAGTTCAAGATCACTTCCTAAATTATGCCTTTCCCAATTGCTATGGTTAGTAGCATTTCTCCCTTTAGAAATTACTTTGTATATTCTTTGCAATCATAATATGAGCTTTATTCATATAGAGCTTTAATGTTTGCAAAATACTTTAGAGACATCATCTCATTTGACTCTTACTCACAACAGAGCTGAGCCTCGGGCTATTATCATCCCCAGTTTACAGTGAGAAAACTAAGGCTCAGAGAGGTTCAGTGACTTGTCCCAGGGTAGAAAAGAAAGCACATGTCTAAGGCAGGATTTGGACCCATATGTTCCTGACTCATCGACTATGCAATGCTGCCTCTTAAGTAACTACTTTGTGTTGGCTTCTGTATAGGTTGTATCCTGTTAGAATGTCAGCTCCCTGAGGGCAGGGCCTATTTCGTTTTTGCTTGGTATCATCAACACCTAGCACAGGACCTGCACCACACAGCTAGGGAACTGGACTGAGCTACATGGAGTAGAGAATGACACTGCAGGATTCTAGCTTAAGACCGTGACAGGCAAAATCCACTTTTTGGAAGTGGGGACCAGACATGGAATTTCAATAATACAGGACACTCCCGGAGGGGCAGCAATTCTCACTACCAACGTAGATCAGCACATTATCTGTACCTTAGAGCTTCAAGGAGTTATTGCGTGGGGTCCTGCAATGTTATAAAGTTTGCCCAAGATCACATATGTGGCCACCATGTGAAAGAAGCGGCGGCATTTGAACCCAGGACTTCTTCCTGAGTCTAACGCTGGCCCATTATCCATCCATTATGTCATGCTGTGTCGCTATAACTCAAATAGCTTTCTGTTTCACACTGATGGTGCTGGGTCAATCTTCAGAGTAGAACACAGACAAGGCAATGTGATCTCCTTTCTCTATTTCTGTAACCAAACCAACAGGCCAAGCTTTCACACTAGAGGGGTCAACTGATCACCATTTTGGGATTGACTGGCTTTCCTGAGAGAATGTAAACTCCTTGAAGGTAGGGACTATTTTGTCTGTATCCTCAGACCCTAGCACAGTGATTGGCACACAGTAGGCACTTAATAAATGCTTGCCGATTGATATGGATTGATATTTAGAGGGCACTGTGACAGTCCAGGGGAAGACAGCTGAGAATGCTATTTTAGAAAAAGAGTGCAGTGGTTTATTCATATTACCCATATTAATGAAAGAACTGGCCAACTGCCTGGGCTTCCTTACTTCCATGACAGAATGGGGCCACTCACTTGCTCATAGACTAAGCTTCAGGCCATAGATATATTATATAAGGAAAACAACTCTCATGTAAAATTGGTTCTTCTACTTCCAGACCACAATGCCTATTGCAAAGGACATAAGTATTAATGGAGAAGCCACATAGTGTGTTGGAAAGAGTAATGAATTTGAAATCAGAAGATATGAGGTTAAAATTTCAGATTTTCCACTTATCTGTGTAACATTGGACAAATTCCTTCCTTCCTCCTGGTCTCAGTTTACTCATTTGTAAAGTAAAAGGCTAGACTAATCAATCTGTAAAGTCACTTTTGTCTCTAAGTCCCACGGTCCCATGAGCTAACCTGCAAAGGGGGAGGCAGAAGGGTAGGTTGAAATGACTTCTGACAGTCCACTATGTGTACATGTTATCTCCACTGACAGAATATACATTCATTGAAGTCAAGGAGATCTTGGCCTTGCTCCATTTACTTGGGCAGGTCTCTTTTCCTCTGGAGCTATTAGCTTCCTCGTGTGCATGACAGGTGGATGGACAAGGGAGTTTCTAAGGTCCTTTCTAACCTGAATAATCTAGGAAACACTTATTCCTGCTTTGTGACCTAAGATGAACATTTGAGGATGTCTTGGTTTCATGATGAAGACTTTCAAAATCACCTCTGGAGGCCTAGTTAAACAATACTGTATATAAGCAATGACCTCCTGAGGGGGAAGGATTATGTCTTTTATCCTCCATGTTCTACCAATCTTGGCCTACGGAACTCCATCAAGCGACACACATACTGTGAGTTCTACACGATTATTTGTGTATACTGATAATGACCATTTCAGACACCAGAAACAGTCAGAAGCATTCTGACTCTAACTTATAGGATAATGGCTTTGGGGCAATGTGGAATGGTCATGTCCCATCATGGCCCGCTCCACGTGGATGCCCAGTTGGCTCACTCAAGAGATTTAGCAGACTACCCTGATGGAACTTAGGTTATGGGTTCAATCCTTTAAAGCTTAGCTCAAAGGCCAACGCCTATATGATGCCTTTCCCAAATCTGATCAAGCAAATTCTCTTGTGTTTTTGTGTATGCACATGGCCTCACAGATGCAGAGTTGGAAGGAGCCAGGAGGTTACCTAGTCCACTATGTGTACATGTTATCTCCACTGACAGAATATACATTCATTGAAGGTTTCAATTCTATCTTTGTATCTTCAGCACCTAGTACAGATCAATTGATTGATCTGTGTCTAAGACAATTCACTCCACTCTGTTCTACAGCTACAGCCTCCATAGTGGCACCCCACCCACTGCATCAACAGCTGCTTCTGGCTGGGTTTTTGGTGTATGTGGAAATCAGGTAGATGGATGAGAACGAATCTGTGACTTATATTGGAAAGACCATTCAAAGTGCACATCTTATTACAAGTAGTTCAAACAGCACCATCTCAAAGGTGATATGGTCTGGTGTAAAGAGCACTGGGAGGCAAGAGAGCTGGGTTCTCATTTTGTCTATATGTGATGCTGAAAAAAATCGTTTAACTTAGGAAATGATTGGTAAGGACCCTTCCAACCCCAAATTCAAGGATTTGTTTAAAATTTTAAAAACTGCAAATCATTCCGGATACAGCCATGGTCCATGATGTTGGATCTGCCTTAGGTCCTTTGGTCACACCTTAGTTATACAGTTCTGAGAAACTGAGGATTTATGGGAGGCAGAGTAGAAAAGGCCCTGGTTTTGCAATTGGGACCCAGGTTTGAATCCCAGTTCTGCTACTTATTACCTGTGTCACCCCAAATAAACCACTTCCCCTCTATGGGCCTCAGTTTCCTTATTTGTAAAACAGGGTGGGAGTGGACTAAGATGGCCTCTGAAGGCCCTTTCTTCTCTCTATCTACGACTCTATGATTCTAGGCAGATAGAACTAAAAGAAGAGTTAGGTACGGAAGGTGGAGTCAGGAAGACCCCGTCTGAATTCTGGCTCAGGTGCTGGCGAGCTGTGTGGCCCTGGGGAAGTCACTTAACTCCTCCCAGTCTCAACAGCCACGATGCTCCCCAAGGGCCCTTCTGGGCCTAAGCCCCATGAGCCCACCTTGGGTCCCATTCTCAAAGGAGCAGGAGACTTGCTCAGGAGGGCAGGTGCTTGGTGGAAGGCACTTCTATGTTTTCTTTTAAGATATGATTAACCAAGAAAATGCTCCTGAGCTTGTTGGATGTTTCTGTAACTTGAACTATAATCTTCATTCCTTTGTTAAGAAGTCAATTATGCATTTTTCACACACACACAAAACCAGCTCTCCCACCATGCTTTGTTATGTCAGGTTTGGAATAAACAGAGAAAAACTGGCCCACGAATCTTTGTAATTAAAGACACCCTCCCCCCACCCCCCGCACTGGCTTCCTTTAAGTTTCAGTTAAAATCTCATCTTCTACAGGAACTCTTTCCCAACCCCTCTTAATTCTAGTGCTTTCCTGCTTTTCATTTTTTTCCTATTTATGCTGTATACAGTTTGTTTGTATATATTTGTTTGCTTATTTGTCTTCCTCCAGTAGCTTGTGAATTCCTCGAGGGTCAGGACTGTCTTTTGCTTCTTTTTTCTATCCTTAATCCTTAGTGAAGTGTCTGGCACATAAAAGGTGCTTAATAAATGTTCAAATGTTTACACACACACACACACACACACACACACACACACACACACACACTTCCGGACTTAAGTATTTCTTTACTAGCCACTCCCTCCCAGGGAGGCCCCATTTGGAACAGAATAAATAAAATGAGTATTCTTTTCTAATAGCCAATCATAAATTAGTATGATAAAAGCTCACAATTAAATGGTGCTTCATAGATGACAAAGAGCTTTCTTTGTTAAAAACTCCATGAAACAAGTAGTCTTATTTCCATTTGATAGACTGTAAGAAAGTTCAGTGACTCGCCCATGATTATAAGGGGCATAGCTAGGACTCAAAGCCAGATCTCCTACCTCACAGACTCAGAGCTGGAAGGGACTTAGCAATCATTTCATCTAATCCCCTCATTTGACAGATGAAAAAACTAAAGCCTTGGGCTCTTATGTGCCTTTCCGAGGGTCACCCATTTGGTGAGAACTGAAGTCTAGCTTCAAATCCAGGTCTTCAGGCTTGGGGTCTTCTGTGTCTTTTGTAGCAGAAAACATGCTGCTCTTCCAAAAATTTTCCTTCAATGGTGTTGAGTTTCCCTCAACACAGATTAATGCCCATGGAGCAATAAAGGCCCTCTAGGCAAAGGCATAGGAAGTACCTTAGTCCCCCTGTAGAACTCACTGGTCACCCTCATGCATCAAGCAGGAAAGAGAAAGAATTTGGGGAGGGAAGAAAGAAAATAGTGATGAGAACACTTTACATTTATGAGTTTACTTTCACAAACATTCTCTCATCAAAAACTTACTGTGTTTGTTCTTCTTCTCAGGCAGAGGAGGTGGTTTCTCGGGGTCACCCGTTGACTCAGGAGCAGCAAAATCAGACACAAACTCAACAGGTGCTGAAGAGCCCCCTTGCTGGAAGGGGAGGACAGCAGCAAATGGCGTGAAAGATATTGGCTGGAGAGAGGTTGGGTTCTGGAGATCATCCTCTGTGATGTTATCATATTGGGAAGGATGCCTCTCATAGGAGACTCTACTGCCGGAGCTGTCCGTGGTCTGAGAGGCTGCACTCCTCCGTTTCTTCTCAGGCAGGGCAGGAGGCATGTCCATAGGATGCACCGTGGCTAGGGGGTTGCCAAGCTCTGGCTGTGGGGAGTTGCCTGGTGGCAGCTGGAAAGGACGTCCATGGAAAGGAGAGCCAGATTCACCAACAGATTCTGGCAATGGGCTAAGGTTACATGCTACTTGCTGAGGTATCTGGTCAGCGGTGGAGAGGTCTTGCTGTAGAAATTCATAATCAGGGTCATAGTGATCTATGTGTAGTGACAGGAAAAACAAACGCATCTGTTATCCAGGAGGCAAATCAGAATCTTTCTCCTCCCCCCCCCCCCCCCCCGCCAATTCCTCTTACTACTCTCGCCACCCTCCCCACTTTTTACGATCATCTGAGATGTCAAGAGAAAAAGCAATCCCTGCTCCTATCCATATAGCAGCTTTGTGTAGTCCCTTTAAAAAATTTTTTTGGGGGTATGACTTGCCAAGAAAAAAATAGAAAAAAATAAAATCTCCCATTTATATACTCTCTTTACATTATAGGATTACAGATCCATGGAAGGGACCTTAGAGGTCATTTAATCCAGAGACAGGTAATTAGGAAAAGTTTAACAAAATAAATAAAAATACAACAAAACACAGATAATGTTAATTTGTGGTTTTCTAAGTCAACATGTGGCCTGCAGGGATCTCTTTTTATTTGAATTTGACACCACGATCTAGTCTAATTCTCTTAATTTTACAGATGAGGAAACTGAGGTTCAGAGTACAGGAACACTTTATGGAGGCTGATATGACTAAGCCCTGAACTTCGGAGATGAGAAACACTACAACCTAGGGATCTATGCCGCAACTTTAAAAGGCCCCTTTATCAAACGTGTTTTAATTAGACATCTGTAAAAGAAGCACCTCCAATTTCAGAAAAAGAAAATCTTTCTGCTGCTATTTTCAGCTACCCCCATGTTACAGAATCAGTCAGCACTACAGGCATGAAAACCAGTACTGTGTATGGATAAGTGCCAAAGGGGCAACTACACCATGGAGCACGGGCTCCTCTAATGTGCCTGGTTTAACTGCTCTGTAACACATGACCCTCTGATCCAGTGCTGTCTCATCCATTTCAAACGCAAAGAGCATCTGAAATAATTCTCCAACTTTTTTGCAGCTCCCACTAAAATAGGTCAGCAGTCTTCAGTGCTGCCTGAAGCCCCACAGTATTCTATTGCTTCCTTAGAAGAGCAGGTTTTTAAAGAAATGGGTTGGGTTTGGAACTGGGTTATAGTTTGAGCAGCAAAACACATGATGTACTTATTATTAGGATGGCCAACAACAAGTAATTGATAAAGCCTGACTATTAGGAAGATCCTGCAGGCATACTCACAGACCTCACAGCAGAATAACTGAGTGCAGAGAGGGAAGAGTCAAAGTACAGCTCATGCCCATCCTGCTTCCCGTGTTCCCCAAACAGCCCACGCCTTCCTGTTCTGCACTTTTATTCATGCTATTCCTTGCACCCGGAGTAACCTGCCCTCCCCCAATCCCATTCACATCTCTGAAGATCCTACTCATCCCTCAAGGCCAAGGTCAAATATCATCCACTTTAGGAACCACTTCTTTCTAAAGGGACTGCTCTTCTCCTCTGATCTCGCAGCAAAGCTGCGCTTGGAATACGATGTACTCGGCACATTCGAAGTGGAAGTAGATTTATCTGTACATCTCTTATCTCCTGTACTACATCACAAACTCCTTAGGAACATGAGGCACGGTTTGTTTCTTGCACAGTGCAATGAGGTGCTTCATACATTCTTGTTGATTAGTTGTGGTTTGGATGAAAAATAAACACGATCATGGTGTTGTTCATGGTGGTTGTGCTACGTGTAGTCATAGTCTGTTGTTAGCAAAATTGGCAATGTTTGTTGAATGAAAGAAGTACAGAGATACACAGGGTGATCCTAAAGTCTTAGAATAATTTTAAGTTTTAAGAACTAGTAAATGTTTAGATAAGTAAACATAGGAATAACAATTATATAAATATATAAATGACAAATAAACAAACGTTAAATAACTATTAAAGCCTAAAACTGCTCTGAGACTTTGGGGACACCCTGAGTAGTGTCAACCTAATTTCTGCTTCTATAAAATCCTGCTCAGGAGAGTGAAACTGAGGCGACAAGGCATGACGGATAGAATGCTGGACTTCGAGTCAGAAAGACCCAAATCTGAATCCTGCTTCATATACACACTATCTATGTGACCCTGGGTAAATCACTTAAGCCCTTTTGGCCTCAGTTTCTCATCTATAAAACACGGAGAATGGACCTAACGGGCTCTAAGGTCCATTCTAACACTATGTCTAATAATCCTATGGAATTTCTTAGCTGTACATGAAGGGTGAAACAACAAAATCTAAGGGGGCAGAATTCTCAGGTCCATGATCCAAAGTGGGAGGAAAGAGGCCCAAATGAATAGGGCTGCTAATTTTCAGCAGTCTTATTATATAAGTGGGTTATACTACAGGTGTAGAAACCAATAATGACTGGAAAGTCGCCAAAGCGGAAACAACACATTCAGAGGTTTCTGGCTTTAGTAACTGTACAACAGACTTGTTAGAGCCAGCTTAACACAAGCTTGGACTCACCTAGTGTTTCACAGCTTGTATTCCTGGAGCACTGTCCGCTGTCCCGGTCCAAGGAGGACAGCTGCTCATCGGACTTGCTCAGCTTACCAATGCTGCTGCACGGGGAGAGGCGAGGGGATTCCCCACCGTAGGAGTGGCTGCCTCCAGACAGCCTCCTCTGTGCATAGCAGTCCACATCAAAGTCCTTGTGTGAAAAAGGACGACAAATTCAAATCACTCTTGAGAAATAGCACTGTTGACAAGGAAGGGGAAAGGTAGGGGAACTCACAGAGAGGAAGAGGAAAGTTACTAAGAGCAGCCTAGTTGGGATATCCCCTCTCTCCTTCCCCCCCTTACAAATAGAAATGACGATAGGTTACAGGAGGAAGGTTTTCAGAATTGTATGACAACGAACTCTCTTGATGCTACATTGTGCCATGGTGGGGATTCTGAGTTCCTGAAGGCTACGCCAAAAAAACACATTTTGTCTTTGTATCACCACTGCCTGGAATGCAGCAGATGCTGCAAAAATGCTTGCTGGGTGACTGGCAGGTCCCACTCCCCCCTGCCCCCCAAAGTGAAAGGCCTTCTAATATGGGTACAGTGACAGACTATGGGCCTGTGGTTGGAGGACTAAGCTAGCTAAGTGTGGAGGGGTTCATTACTAGCTTGACTGATGGGTGAGGAATTTTCTAGACACAGGGATGCTCAAAGACCCTGGTAAGCTTGAGAGAGGAAGGAATGCTCACACCGAGAAAAATCAGCGCCCATAAACATTTAAGTGGCTATAATATCTACCACTTATATGGTGCTTTAAAATTAACAAAGGGCTTTCAACATACTTCTCCCACTCCCAGGGGAGAATAAGGGATAAGAATCATCCCTACTTCAGAAATAAGGGACCATAAGCTCAGAAACAAAGTCATTCTTCCAAGGGAATGAAAAGCAGGTAGAACCTGGGTCTGAACCCAGGTCCCTGGCCTTCAAGTCTGCGGCTCTTTCCACCACACTGAGCTCCTCCAATTCATTATACAGAGCCTTGCCCAAGGGAAGGGGAAGGTCCGGTAACCTCTGGGGCTCCCTTCCATAGAATTCCATGGAAATGCCATGACATTTATAATTCTAGACCAGGTGTTTTGTGTCACAGACCACCCCTTTAGCAGTCTGGTGAGGCCTATGAACCCTTTCTTAGAATAATGTTTTTAAATGTATATGATGAAATCCATAGGAATGCAAAGGAAACCAATCATATTGAAACAAAGATATAAAAGTATTTAAAAATTCATTTGTTGCTGTTGTTCAGTTGTTTCAGATGTGTCTGACTCTTCGATACCCCATTTGGTGTTTTCTTGGCAAAAAGACTGGAGTGGTTTGCCATTTCCTTCCCAGTTATTTTACAGATGAAGAAACTGAGGCAAACAGGGTTAAGTGATTTGCCCAGGGTCATACAGCTAGTGTCTGAGGCTGGATTTTGAACTCAGGAAGAGGAGTCTTCCTGACTCTAGGCTTGGCACTCTATTCACTGTGCCATGTAACTGTCTCTAGACCCCATGAAATCTATTCATGAGCCCCAGGTTAAGAATCCCTATTCCAAAGTCAATTTTACAAAAATCTTTTTAGAAGAAAGTGGAGAGGCAGAAACATGCCTTGTGAAAACAGTATGTCTAGAGGCACTGGGTTTAAATCTTGGCTCTGTCACTTACTGCCTGTGTGACCTTGGCCAATTACTTAATCTCTCTGTTCCTTGTTTTTATTTTTTTATCTATGTAATGACGGGGGTTGGAGGGTGTGTGGGAAGAGAGTTGGACTAGATGATCTTGTAGGTACCTTCCACTTCCAAATTTAGGGTCCTACGAAGTTTCTATAGTTAAGGTCTTTTTAGATGCCTACAGGCCACTTCCAAGATCAGAAAATAACTACCAGAGTACTGCTTTCAGCTTGCAGATGACCAAAGGCCAAAAGATAATCCCATCTCCTGCTCTTCATGGCTGTGACACTATTACCTGTCTATTGATTCCAACAGGTAAACTTGAGCCACTGGTGGCCCGGCTCATGGGTGCTACCACAGCCACTCTGGTAGGAGATGGTGCTGACTGTCGCTTTTTGGGTGGTAACGCTGGTGGAGGACTGTAAGACAAAAGATGATAATGCCTCTTAAGAGAACTCAGCAAGAAGAAAGAGGTCTACTTTCCCAATCTAGTCAAAGATATTCACAAGAATATTCTCTTTCTCTGACATAAGCTAGTTGGCCCCAAAAACTCTTTCCCCACTAATGTGTCCAGATGCAACAGAGGCAGGCTTGAAAACTTTCCCAGTGACAGCAGAACCCAATAATAGAGGCCCTGCCAAAGTCTGGATAAATCAGCCACATTGTGAAGTCAAAACTTCACAACCCAGTCTTCACACGTAACTGTGACTCTCGCTTCTGCCAGATGAAGCCCTATAAATAACAAGAAACCCCAAATCAGCGGACTCTCCTTCACTCAGAATCAAGTGCCTCAGCTTTCACTTGGCTGAGATGAAGAGGTAGAGAAAATGTCTGATGAATATTTCATTTCAAAGTCACGAGGCCCAACTTTTAAGTAGCAAGGAACTCAACCAAAATCTAAATTCTTCACTAAGTCGCATTACCAGCACTACTCAGGCTTTCCAGCCATTGATACACTGATGGTGGCAGGTGGAGGCTGGAGAAGAACTTGGAAAACAGGAGGCTGATGAGGGTCATGTTACCTATTATCCACCACTCGGATACCAGGGAGGGGGGGCTTGGGAGGAGCAACTTCTTCATCCGTGGAGTCGGGAAGTAGCAGCTCTGTTGACTGGGACATGCCCGTTGTCTTGTTGAGAATCTCCATTTCTCGGTCAGTCAATGGGAGCTCAGGTTGGCTGTGGAATTTGAAGGAGAGATAGGGATTATTGAGGATCCAGGTGGACGGAGCCCCTGGTATAGAGTGATTTCAGAGTGTCACAGGGAAAAGCACTGTGGACCTACTGCATGAGGACCTAAGTTCCAAAGCCTGGCTCTACCATGTGCTACATGTGTGAGGCATTCAACCTGAATGGGCCTCAGTTTTCTCGTCCATAAAATGAGGCTGTTTCACTAGATAACCTGAGGTCACCCTTCAACTATGAATCTATGCCTCTATGAATGCATATGTACAGGAATATGCACTAAGAAGAAAAGAAAGAAAAACATCTGGAGAATGGCAAACTATCAGTCTTTTTAGAGAAAGGCAACACAGTATAGTAAGAAGGATGTGGGTCTAAGAGTGAGGAGAGAAGGTGGAATTCCAGCCCTGTTACCCCTCCCTCAAGGGGTCTGTAAAATTAGAGAACAATACCTGGTTTTTCAGCTTCTATGAGTTCTAAAGAGTTATGAGTAGAAGTTGCCAAATGTTGGCCTATAACATGCGACTGAGTAAAGTGCTTCACTTTTCCATAACATAGCCAACTGTTCTGGTACAATTAATGATGCCATGCAATTTCCTTGCCATCCCCCTCAGAAAACAAAAACAAAAAGCCCCAGACCAAAAGAACACACCTACAACACCCTCAGGTTTTTTTTAAAAAAGATGTTGGTCATCCAAAACTCAAGAATGTTTGTCAAACAAAGCAATCAGACCATGCATTTCTAAAGGCCTCTTCCTAAACACTCATAGGCAGGCACCACTCAAAACTCCTGTATCATCTTTGGGGCAGTATGTTTCTAGATTGATGACCATAAAACAGATACCAGGTATATCTCACGTTGAGGTTTACAAAGGGCATTCCTCATCACAGCCCTGTGACGTAGATGGTATGAATACCACTTTCTATTTTCTAGATAAAGAAATAGAGGGGTAAAGAAACTGGATAGGTTTGTACAGCGGGTAAAGCTGGGATTCACACCAAAGTGCTTGGATTCCATGCCCCCTGCTCTTTCCATTATCCTGAGATACCTCTTAAGGATCTAGGAATGTAAGATTAAAAGAGCTCATGCAATCAGAAGTAACCCACTATATGTTCAAAGGCATGACCAGGTTTGGCTACCATTTCTTTCTTGGCTATGGAGTCCCTATTCTAAGAGCAAGGCCAAAGAACTTACCTGTCAGGCTTGCAGGCTGGTGAGCTGGGCTTAACTGGACTCGTGGGAGATGGATGCTCCTGCTTCTCTATCGTGAGTCTGACGAGCTCCTAAATCCAAAACAGAAAAATCGTGAGGCAGGCACCAATGAAGGAAACTCTCCTCTCATCTCCATTATCATCCAACCAACCTTCTCTCTAAGGCTAAGGATTTGGGGTCCTTCCTTTCTACTGGAATGTCTTTTGTAGGGTCTAGCCCTCAGCTTTCCAAAATGCAAATAGTACAAGACACCATAAAGAAATTACCATAGGTACCTACTTGAACTTCTTCCCCAAATCTCCCCTCCAAAAATACCCATTTTTTGTTTCATGCCAAAAAATTTCCAAAGCACAAAGGTTCTTGCTTCTCAGAAGAAATAGTCTACTGCTTCTAAAAACCAGAAAGATGAACACGATGTTTAATGACCAACGAACTCCTTTTGGAGCAAGGATGCTTCGTCTTTTGGTAGGGTGGAGCTAATCTTTAGTTCCCTAAAGTCTTGGTGTTTGCGTGTGTCCATGCTATGAGCTGGTGGTTGGAGTTTCTGAGTGGAGAAAAGAGAGGAAGTGGGTCATATTGTAAAATAATAACTACTCACGTTTCTATAGGAATCTATTCTACAGGAAGTGGATGGGACCTCACAGGCTATCTAGCCTGACCCCTTTATTTTACAGCTGAGGAAGTTGAGGCCTGAATCAAGTAGGACCTGAACTCAGGTCTTATGACTCCAGAGCCTCTGTGTGTGTGTGTGTGTGTGTGTGTGTGTGTGTGTGTGTGTGTGTACACATGTACACACACATACGTTGGAAGGGAAAGGGGAGAGTGTTCTGACAACCTTTGGTCTTACATCTAGAAAAAAAAGCAATTTTAGAAACATTTATAGGGCAGGAATGGATGGATAGTGGGTGAAAGACATTACTAAAATAACAATAGCAACACTACTTTTGAATCTTAACAGAAAAGCAGAGGAGAAAGGCACTGGCATTTCAGTTTCTGAGTATGGAGTCTAATCTTATTTCTTATTAACTTTTTCGTGGGCCAAAGAAAGATGGAATGGCAAGCTGGCCCCTAGGTGAAGAGCTATAAAGTTAACCTCAATTATAAAAGCATAAAGCATGTGCCATCAGAGTCTTTAGAATGAGGCTTCACTCAAGAGAGGCATTTGGAGTGGCTACTCTCCCATTCTAGAAGGGGAGACACTAGCAGGAGAAAGAGGAAGAGGGGAATGTTAGTATTTCCCTAGGAGTTATTAAAGTTTTATAAACACTTAAAGGGCAACCACCTATCTGACTATTCTAGCTAAAGCAGCAGAGGAGGAGATAAGCATGTGATAATCCCACTCTATGTATATGCCCAATAGCCATCAAAATAAGAATGGCTCATTTCCCCACAATGCCACCTGAGGAGAGAGTGAGCATTTTATAGATACAAAGGCCAGCCAGCTGACAAGGCTGTTATAAGAGCAACAAAAGTGAATGTTCACTTCTGCTACAAACTGGAACTATCAAATCAGAAGTCCTAATCAAATTTGTGGGACAGACAATGCATAGGAAAGCCTTTTAAATTACATATTGGGTGAAGGGGAGCAATGAAATGCTGGGTGCCTATTCACATCTATTGAGGGATGAAAGAATGTCTCAAAACTTCATTAGACATCACAGCTGTAAGTAGGAGTATTTTCTTTTGGGGTGAGCAGAGGACAGTTTAAACAAGGGTATGATTGCACCTTGAGAAAGGACAGCATGACCCTTGCCCCAGTGAGGGTCGAAGGGGAAGCCACCCTCTCTCCAGGTGGGTCAGAGGGACAGGATAAAATGTAGCTAATATTGGCAGGTTCCTTTCCTCCATCCCACATCAGAAACCTAAAGCAAAGGCCTGGTTCTGCAGGGATGGTTACGGTTCTTTTAGAGTGATCATCATTGGGTGACCAATGTCCCTCAGAGAGAGGCAACAGCAACTGTAGATTCTACTTCTTCAGGGATGGGAGAAGAATCAAAGAAAGTCATGCACATACATGCAAGCCTTCCTTCAGACTTCTAAGGAGAAGCCTGCTGCATGGTCACAAATCTCCATTCACCCTTTCTATGGCCTGGGATTGAAGGTCTGCAAACAAAACAAAACAAAAAACTTGGAGCTCTTTTCCCTATGAGTAACTTTCATGCTTGAAGAGACTACACGTGTAGAATTCTGCCTATATTTTTTTTTTGCTGGATGAAAGGAGGCCTTAGGGATCACTGTGGCCACCAAGACCTCTGTGTGAATCCCCAGATCACATCTGACCTGGCCTTTCAAGACTCCAGCCAATGATGACAGGGTGTCAGCACAGTTCTGGGGAGTGGCTGTTAACCAATTTTTGCTCCATTAGATGCATAAGCATTAACAAAGTCAAGTACAGTTCTTTCAGAATTAGCTCCTTTTTCTGGCTAGTACAGCTGGAGTTGACTGATCTTGGGGGCATGACTGAAGGCCCATCTGTTTGCTCAAGCTTTTGGTTTACATGTAGGTACAAGAAGAGTTTGTTAAATTTCTATAGAGCTGGCTCTGAAATGATAAGGTTAACTTTGCCCCCTTTATGCATTCCTAGTGTTCCTACCAGTAAGTGAATGGAATTGACATAGTTAAAGGAATATAGAGTCCAATATGTGTCCAGAATGTATTTTTACTGGTCAATCTGAATAACCACAGAATGCTGTAAAAGATAATCCCACAGGTAACTGCATGGAGGAGAGAGCGACAGTGGACTGCCAATGAGACACCCGGTTTCAAGTCTTGGCTCTGAAAGCTACGACCTTAGGAAAGTCATCTTAAACCCTCCAGTCCTCAGTTTTCCTCATCTGTAAGATGAGGGCACTGGAAGGATTAGATAAGCTAAGAGAACACACCTAGTTTCCTCAATGATTCAAGTCACCAGGCCTACACCCAAGAGGAGAGTGACCAGGATGGGGAGGACACTGGAGACCATGTCACAGGAGGGGAAGACTGACTTGAGGAATTGGGGAAGTTTAACCAACAAGAGAAGCATGGCTGCCATCTTCAAGTGTTTGAAAGACTACCGGGAAGAAGAGGGATTAGGAGTGTTCCGTGGTGGTAGGGGTGGGGGGGAGGGGAGACTGGTCAGGAGGAATGATGAGAAGAAATCAATGGAAACCACAGGAAGACAGAGTTCCACTGGATATGTCAGCAAAAACACCTTCAACAACTGGTACTATTCAAAATTGGAATCGGCTACCTTGGGAGGTAGTTGGTTTCTCTTTGCCTGTGACATTTAAGTGAAGACCAGATGACTACTTGCCAGCAATACTGTAAAAAGGATACCTTCTTTAGACTGGATAGCATCTGAGGTCCCTTTCAGCTCAGGTCTTATTCTACCCAATAGCCTATGTGCCTATGAAAACACTTACATCTGTGTTCCTGGGGCATCTCATAAGGTTTTTTTCCCTTCACTTTTTGCTGCCTCCTCCTTCAGAGCAAGCTGTAAGAGATGGTGATGGACCCAAAAACTGAAGTTACTTTCTTTCTTTCTTTTTTTTTTTTTTTTTAGGAAGCATGATCAGACACTTTGAGAGCTCAAATGACTGATGATACCACATTGTACACGCAGCAAAAGGAATGAAAGTAAATGACATTTTAAGCACGAAACAAAAATTTATTTTCTGGGGATTTGCTGGCAACTTGACAAATAGAGCATGTTCTGTAACTTCTGTGACATCACCTTGTTTTCATCTTTGATCTAATTTAGTCTCAAATATTAGCTGCCTGATATATAATATTCGAATGCAGCAGACTGAATACCTCTGACTTTATCACTGAAATAGGGGTGAATATTAAGAGAATACTCTTCCTAAAGATTATACAGAGAGGCAGGATTGTGAAGTGGATGAAGAACTGATCTCAGAGGAAGGAAGATTTTGGTTCAAGTCTTTGTCTCTGAAACATAATGGATTTGTGATCCTTTCCATGCCCCAGATAAACAGCTCTTAAACTTTTTGGTCTCAGGACTCCTTTACCCTCTTAAAAATGACTGAGGACCTCAAAGAGCTTTTGTCTGTTTGGATTATATCTACTGATATTTACTACATTTGAAATCAAAACTAATAAAATTTGAAAAAAATATTAATTTAAAATAAAAAACCCATTATACATTAACATAATGTATTTTTTAATGAAAAATAACTATATTTTCCAAAACAAAATATTTAATAAGAAGAGTGGCAGTGTCTTACATATTTTTACAAATCTCTTTGCTGTCTAGATTAACAAAGACTACTCGATTCTCATATCTGATTGACTCTGCTGTGATATATTGTTTTGGTTGAAGTAAATGACCATGATCCAGCCTCATACAGATATGTAGATGGAAAGGGAGGAGGATTTCAGGAGGCAAATAACATCTTAGTATTATTATAAAAACAGTTTTGACTTTGGGGATCCCCCAGGATGCTTGGACCACATTTTGAAAATCACCGCTCCAGATAGCTCTTTTAAGGCTACCTAAATAGTAAAGAAAAAAAAAAGTTCATATGTACTGGTAGAAGTTTTTTACATCAATTAAAGCACTGGTTCAGACCAAAAACAGAGTTTAAAAATTTTAAAATGCTGAAGAATTTAGGTCTATCTTCCCTAAACATCTTACGTACTTTATAATAAATAGCTCACTTCTCTGTAACTCTCTTAAAGGTTTACAAAGTACTTTTCTCAACAACAGCTCTGTGAGGTAGGTGGTGCAAATATGACTGTCTGTGTTTTACCTCAGATGAGGACATGGTGACTCAGAGCTTACATGGCTTCACCATGGTCATCTAGCTGGAAAGGCAGAACCAGAGCTCAAGCTTAGGGCTTCTGACCCAAAGACTAGGGTGGCTTTCCACTGGACCATGCTGGCTCTTGTGTAAAAGGCAAAAAGAGGACCTGAAGGTATATTTAATGCTCTTTCTACTAGCCCAGAGTTTTCATTCCTTCTCTCACTGTTCACCTTATCCACATAAAAATGAGGAAAATGATAGGAGGGTTTCAAGTTGCTAAAGGTAAACCATTTTGTTAATGTCTTCATTCTCTCCTTGGTGACAAGAAGGGAATGTGTCTAGCATAGGGGAATGAAGACAGGTGTGGTAAATATCCAGCTGATGGCAGTGCTCCCAGCCAGGTTATTCACTGGCAGGGTCAATGGGGGTGAAATTCACCAATAAGAGCATACTTCGCACAACTCCCCAGTAGCAACTCCATGTCAATAACCATCTCTTATAGGTCTACCTTTGAAGGTGAAACTTACATTACTCTATAGACACAGGTCGCCTATATCTCTTCCATCTCTGTCTTTCCCTTCTTGTTTGCCTGCTTAAGTCACACAGGAGGTGATCTGGCCCTCGAGGGCCTGAGGTCGGGGCACTGTTAAATCAACTTCGCCAGCCCATGTCCTGGTCCTTTCATCTACAGATCAGTTCTTGAGAGATATGATTCTTCACACCTCTTTGGCCTTAACTGAGGAGGCTCTGTGAACCCCTGGAATATGGGGCTGGCCAGAGTAATGATTACACACAACTTAAATGTTTCCCTTAACTGATGCTGCTTAATAAATTTTACAGGACTTTTTGACACAAATGCAACATTATAATGGTGACAAAAGGGGGTTTTTCTATCCTGCCCACAGCCCAAGATTTTTCAAAACTCTAACAAACCAGGAGCAAAAGTTTGTTCCTCATGTAGGAACTGAGTTAACAAGCATTCAAAATAGAGAAGTGCATTCGGTGTGATTGGATAATACCAATAGAAAAGCTCTTCAGAGTTTCACTTCTAGATACAAATTGGCATTCCTTAAAAAGGCTAGAAACAAGGCAGCCAGAGGCAGGCTCAAATTCTTCCAAAGTCAAATGAGAATGAAGGAGAATGAGGACAGAAGACTAATGGTGCTGGGAAATGTCTGAATTAGCACCAGCAATTGTACTTGGAATACTATTTTGAAACCAGGACACCCTTGCATCAGAAAAAAACACAACCAGCTGGAAGAAATTCCAACTCAAAAATTAAAGGTAAAGGCGGGCGGGGGGGTGGGGTGGGGTAACCTGCTTCAGTTTCCTCCTCTATTATCAAACCTGGCCTCAGAGACAGAAGTCAGACTAAACTGCTCTGAGGTCCCATTCATCTTGAAATTTAATGTGATTTGAGAAGCCAAAGGAACTAAAGTTAACTGTGAATTACTGGAAAAACTTAATAATCTACAAATACCTGATGATATAAAAAGATTTCTTGGCCTAAAACAGGCAATCTAATAACTAAGAGTAATAGGATGGAACTGAGAAAGAACACGTTTGGGTCAAATAAAAAGGAAAACTGCTGTTCCTTACAATGGTTGGAGCAGATGTGGTAGTTCTACACCCAAAAATCTTTCTTTTTCCTTGATGAGTTAAAAAAAATTCTATCTCGTGTTCTAGTTAAGCAGGTTTGCTAAAGGGAAACATTAATTCTCAAAATATCAAATGGGATATTATGAAGGTTTAAAAAAAATAGAGCATAGGCATACTTCACATTCCATGCATGAGAGTCTGAATTTACAGTTGAGATAAATTAGGGGGTGATCATTTCGCTTTACAAAAAGATCCTCCAGGAATTTCCTTTAAGGAACCCTCTTAGTGCATTTTAAATATGATTCAATCTATATACAGCTTTTTCAGGAATATGGTTACGTACATGTAAGTAATCATGACACGAGGCATGATGACACAGACAAGATCTATAGTCATGATTTCTAGGAAGGTGCCAATCTAGAAAATAATTCACCTGTTTACAGGTGTAGAGCTTTTGGTTTTTTTTTTCATGGGGTGGGGGGAACAGAAGAGGAAATATGTGATGATAAATTATATTACTCATTTAGGGAGAACCCCCCCCCCCATGCTTTTGTAACCCTGTTAAAAACAGATCACATTTAGGAACTGAATGAGTGACTTCAAAGGTGGTGAGTCAGTTCAAAGGAACGTGCCAGAGTTTCTCCTCCAACTGTGACGAATACATCCTCACAACCATACTTCATTTCTGTATTCAGTGCTGCTGGTCTCCCCTCCTCCTCTCCCCCAGGGCTGAGCACAGTTCTTTTACAGTACCAAGACATGAGCTTATAAGGTGTCCTGACCTAAATAGGTCAACAGGGGAGGCTAGAAGCCAGATGGTCTCCGGAGTAAGGCAAACAATCCAGGGCTTTTCTTCAGACTCAAGCACTCCTGGAAATAGCACCTGACGTCTCTACATGACTAAAAATCTTAACAACTAAAAAGCTTAACAACTTTCTAGCCTCAATTACTGTAACAGTTGGAAGCAGATCCTGCATACTTCCTCACTGCCTCCTATCCCAATTTTTTTTGGAGGGGGGAAGGCAGGACAATTGGGGTTAAGTGACTTGCCCAAGGTCACACAGCTAGTAAGTGTGTCAAGTGTCCGTGGCCAGATTTGGACTCAGGTCCTCCTGACTCCAGGGCCGGTGCTCTACTCACTGAGCCACCTAGCTGCCCCACCCCATCCCTATTTTTATTTGTAGATGTCTGGGGTGTGAGGGTAGCCACATCTGAGAACACCTTTTACTTTATTCTACGTATTCTAAGATGCACACACCCTCTGACCCACTGCTAAAGTGATTTCCCTAAAGTACAGGTCTAATCATATCATAAAACTGAGTTAATCACTCCATAGGTTCCCTCTGACTTCTAAAATCAAAGAGAAAATCCTTTGTTTGGTATTTAAAGCTCTTGACAAACTCAGCCTAGCCTACCTCTCAGGGCTTGTTACCCACGATGCCCACCCCTCCGTGCACTCTCCAGAGTGGAGCATTATGGACCTTCTTGCTGTTCCATCTTCCAACTCCAGGCTTTGCACTCTCTCCTCACCTCTATCTTTTGGAATCAAGACTCAGCTAAAGCATTGCCTTTTGCATGAGGCTTTTCCTGGTGTTGGTGTTTCATTACCTTGTATTTGCTTTGTATGTATTCTGTATAGAACAATCTATCTATCTAACCACATACACACATATACAGACACACATGTATTTTTCATTAGAATATAAGCTCCTTGAAAGCTTTGTCTGTGTATTCTTTTGTATTCTTCACACAGTGCCTGGTAAATAGTGGGCACTTGAATGCTTGTCAACTGAGAACAATTTCAACAAAAGTATGTACTGGCTGCTTCATAAGTCACAACTAGGACTATTTTAGACAGAGCAGATAAGTGATACGATGGTGTTTTAATATTCGTGACTCTATGTGGAAAATAAGATCAGGAACACTGCAAGTTTTCATGCTCAGAAACTCAATCTAACTACCTTCTGAGCTTGGTAACTTCTGAAAATTATTTTTCATTTGGTCAAAAGCACTGAAAATCTGGCCTAAAAAAAATACCTCTAAGAGTGAGCATTTCTAGATGAAGGCCTAGAAGGGCTAGTGGCTAAAGCCTATTTAAACCACCCTTTGGGATGAGAATGAGAGGGATACATTGCCCCAAAGGTGAATTCAACGGCCATGTATCCCTCAAACATGGCATCTCAGTAGTGTCTCTTTTTAGAAAGAAAGCTACATGGGAGCAGTTAAAAAAGCAAAGGACTTGAGGAGGGGTGGAGAGGGAAAAAGGGAGAGAATGTGGAACTCACAGTTTTAAAAACAAATGTTAAAAATTGTTTTTACATGTAACCGGGGGAAAATAAAATACTAAATAAAAGCTAGGTAAAAAAGCAAAGGACCAACAACATTTATTAGGGCTGGAAAAGGTTTCAGAACAGAGAATGTCAGAACTGAAAGAGATCTGAGAAGCTACAACGTCAGAGCTGAAAGGCACCTTGGAACACAGAGCACTGGAATTAGAAGGCACCTTGGAACACAGAGCATTGGAGTTAGAAGGGACCATAGAACACAGAATGTTAGAGCTGGGAGGGACCTTAGAAGACAGAAGGTTAGAGCTGGGAGGTGGCCTTAGAACACAGAATGTTAGAGCTTGGAAGGACCTTAGAACACAGAACGTTAGAGCTCCGAGGGACCTTAGCACACAGTGCTAAGAGCTGGAATGTACCTTAGAGGATATCTGGTCCAACCTCCTCCCTCCTCCCAAATGCAGGAATTCTTCCTATAGCATCCCTGATAAACTGTCACTCAGTCTCTAATTTTGAGGAGCTCATAATGCATTCTGCTCCATTGTAGGGCAGCTCTAATTGGTAGAAAGGCCTTCCTTATATTGAGGGAGCAACTGCCTCTCTGTAACTTGAATGCCTGGTTTCTAGTTTTTTCCTTTGGAGCTACTGGGGAAGGGAGTCATGTTGACGTATCTTTTAGGAATCTGACAACAGGGCAATCCACTTTAAAAGAATGCAAAACTGAAGTAGGTTTCCAGACTAGTCAAGTGCTCAAAAGAACGATTCAGCCTACAACCTCTGCCTGCTCCCAAGCAGAAGTCTTAAGGCAATGTCCCTGTGTGGGAATGAGTCTAGTTTTTCCTACCAAAAATTGACAAAAAGCTCTTTCTGGTAAAGGAAGAGGTGATAGCTGAACTGTTGTTTCTCAGAACATCTCCCTTCAGATTTCATTCAGGTAACAAAACATGCCCTGTCAGACATGCAGTGTGAAAGGTTGCTGCCAATTTAATACGATGCTCAATGAAGATGGGTTGCTTCTGGCAAGTTCTTAAACTGCCAGATGAGGGAGTGTGCACTGTCAAAGTCACCAGATAAACCTCTCCTAAGAGAATGAAGAAATAACCATACAGGACAGCTCATTCAGCCCTGAGATGATGGAAGAGATTAAAATGTATTAATGTCACAAGTGAGTCCTTTATGTTTTAGGTGCCCCTAAGAGACTCTGCTGGTCAGAAGAATTTATATCCAAATATGATTATTTCCTTTTATTGCATGTCCCATCCCAGATGTATGACACCTGGAGCACAGTACCTTCACTCCATCCAAAACAGCTTTGATGACTTCTCTCACAGTTGTGACCATCTCTTTATCTTCCGAGTTCACACCTTCCAGCATCACTTGATCTGACCAGCGAATGAGATTGGCTAGACTCTGGTATACCCGGCTGTAGCAAGAGGAGATGGCTGAGCTATAGGGGAGGAAGGATGGGAGGACTGGTAAGAACATGGTCTGATACTTTAAGAAATCCTACCATTGAACGAGTTGTTGGGAAAATGGAATACGATTCCAATGCAGGTGGATTTTCCTGGCAGCATCAATAGTGTTGAGGTCAAATTTCAATATTTACAAAGCGTCTCCCTATCTTCTTCCATAAAGGGGTATTATTTACTTATCAGCCACAGTCTACATAACATCATACCACCTTTGTGAACTGTGACCCAAAGGCTCGTGATCTTTTCATGGCAGGTTTCATGGCAGGTTCTTTGGAAAGAGAGATCATGACATCTTATTTCATTGGTAATTTATTAGAATTTCTCCCTTAGTAAACTGTGAAAAAAACATTCAACTTCTCAGCTCCTGTATTCTATTGTGACTTGGTCTCTCACAGGCCAAACCTTTTCAGATCTGTGATTTTTACTGGGGGTGGGGTCATGGGGTGTGGATCAAGGTCCAAAGCTGTGAGGTCATTTGCTCTCTAGTATAAGTTTAAGAAAAAAGAAACTTTGGTTATTTTGAGGTTGCTTTAATGGCTATGCAGCAGTAGCCAAGAAAAAGATATTTTCATAATGTTGCCATGTACTTTAGAATCACTTTTCAGATAACTTTCATTTATGCTTCCCTGAAAGGCCAAAAACCATTTTCTCTTCATTCAGGGCATTAAGTATTCGATGCATTAAGTATTACCAACGAACACTGGGGTGGGGTGGGGTGGGGGTGGTGTTTAATGGATACCTTTTCCTTCCTCTGTGGGGGAAGATTGGTTGGGAGGCAGAGGAGAGAACAGGACTGAGGTAACCATTTAGGAATAAAACACCCTATTTGGGGGAAGAAAATACAGTGTTTCAAAGCAGAATGAAAATGGAAGTGCTTAGCAAAAACACTCATATGACAAAGCCTTGGAAATCAGATAAGAAAAAAAAGTCATGCAAATCCAAGGCTCAAAGGAAAGTTACATTTTTTTCCCCTTAGCCCATCACTCAGTTCTGTCGGTACATGTTCAAACAAGAGGAGTGAGACTAAAATGCAAGCTACTTCCAAATCCCATTAGAAACAGAAAAATGTCTACAAAACAAGGCTTCAAGAAGCCATGGTACAAAGGACCAGCTGTGAGTCTGGGGCTGGTTAATGTGGAGACAGGAAAGAAATGAGGGAACCTTAATGTTTATAGTGGCCTAAGCAGAAGGAGACTGAGAGTCAGAGGCAGTACACTTGGGGTCAGATCCCAGATCTGCCACTTATGAGCTGGGGGACCTTGTAAAAGTCATGTCCTCTCACTGGGCATCCGCTTTCCCATCTGCAGAATGGATCTCTAAGGTCCTTCTGGTTGTAGATCCTACAATCCTTCTTTGAAAACTCCATTAGCTTCTCAAGAATATTCCCATAATGAGGAGACATTGCCTAAAAAGGAATTCCTCCCAAGTAATTCTGGCAGGCTGATTAATCTTCCATGGAAGTAAAAATCAAAAAGCCCATTTTACACAACTCATTTCCATCTCCTTATGATAGTAATGTTTACCTAGAAGCACAAAAGGAATTCCAAAATTATACTGTTTTCTTGCACACACCATGGCCCGCCTCCCCTCAATCTTCTATGCACTAGCTTGTACGTAAAATAATATTCCTCTTAGGTTTGCTGTCAGGAAAGGAAGGAGAGGGGCAGGTATTATGAAAATGCTGCATGGTGGGTCAGTCAACTCCCTGTTTCTGAAATGGAGGAAAGCAGTCTTGTACATACCTAGAGAGATGCTGTTCTAACATGTCTTCCAAGACGTTGGCTGATAAGTTAGCGAAGGAGAATCATCTGTCATCATTTATAGAGCCTACAATCTATAAATGTAATTATCTTTGGATCTCTCCCAGTGCCTAGCACAGTGCTTGGCATATAGTGGGCACTTAGGAACAGTAGAGGACTAATAAATTTCTTTAGAGGCCATTTGGTCTGACCCACTTCATTTTACAGATGAGAAATCATGTCCAAGGTCACCTGGTTAGAAAGTTCCAATTCCATACTCCAACTTCAAATCAAGTGATTTTTTCCATGATACCATGCTGCCTCTTAAATGAATGAACAAAACAGCACATGTGATGACTAGCTGCCAAATTAACTTGAGGACAAGGGTTGAGCAAGGCTCCAGGATAAGCATTGGTTTTCTGCTATATAAAAATCCCAACTGTCTCTTCTAAGATTAATTCCAATTAGCTTTCCGTCAATATGGGCTAGTTCAATGTGTAAATGGGCCAACTAGCTAAAATCCTATGAAGGAAGCCTAGGGGGCAGATGGTTCCTTGGGAAATGGTAAGATATTCTTCTGCTTTATCTCTGCAAAGAAGGAAAATATTCCCCTCACTGTCAGCTTCTGAAAGCAGCTCATAAAGCCTTCAGTCTCAGGGGGATACACAAGTACAAAGCCATTTCAAAGAATCAAAATGGGGATGCATTTATTCTCAACAGGTAATATAGCAGGAAAACACGAAACCAGCAGGGAATCTGACAGCTGCTCAAGACCTGTCTCATCCTGGTTTGCTTTCATTGAGGATTTTATTCTATTAAAAACAAAACGAAAAGCTTTTCATGTATCATTAACAAGAATGGGTTGTTCTGGACAAATCTATTGCTTTACTCCTCAAGGGAGACATGCACTCTCTGGCATCCAAAGTCTCAGTCCCATATAATTTTCTTAAGCATTCCCTCTCTAATTCACCCTTCACATCATGCCTAGAATAGTCTTTCTTAAATATCTATTTGTTGATGCCACCCCTCACCTCCAAGGTTTCTTACTGACTACTGAATCAAGTTCTAACTCCTCTGCCTGGCATTCAAAGATCATCCTGATCTGATACTACCTTCTCTTTCCAGCCTCATCCCCTGGGAGGAGAAAGTGAGGCTAGTGACTGTGCACAACCCTCCCTCACTTAAATCCAATTCACTTGCAAGTCATGACATCATCTTCCTGATATCATGGTCCTCTTTGAGAATGAAGGTCAAACAACAACCTCTGAGTGGTCCAACCTGCCCACTGCGGACTCAACTGGCCGGTTCCAGTTGGGCTACTCAGCTCTGTCCTCTCCTCTCTTCCCCTTCCAGACTGATTTTTTTTTCTTTTGATTAGATAAAAGGGACCATACCTTGGCTAGTTTCTTAACCAGCCTAAATCACTCAATGGGTGTTGCCTCAAAGTGAGAACTCAGAAAGACCTTAGCTTAAAAAGGCCAGCGTCTCCTACTGCATCTGGGAAGTTTCCAGTTATCCTGATCTATAACTATCCACTGGACCCAGATGGCTCTGGAGGAGCCTATGACCTTGCACAGCTCTCCCTCACTTAAATCCAACTCACTTGCAAGGCATGGCATCATCTTCCTGATGTCATGGTCCTCTTGGAGAATGAAGGACAAATTACAACAGCAACCACCAGCCTGATCCCCTACCATTCAACTCTCCATCCCCTCTACGCCAGTCAAACTGGACTGAATCCCAATTCACAGACAGTACTTTGCTGCCCCTGGCCCTTTGTCCACGTTGTTTCCTATGTCTGAAATGACCTCCCCTTCTCTTCTGCGCCTGCTCAATCCTCACCCATTCTTCAAGCCTTATTTCCTCTAGGAACCTGATCCTGATGCCCTGGCTGGTAACTCTTTTCTCCCGTAGACCTCATTTGGCCCTTGCTTCCATTTTAAAAAATGAATTATTATAGACTACAGTTACCTATATTTGTGTGTCAAAAATTAGTAACCTAAATTATGAAATACTTTGAAGTTTACAAAGTATCTTACTCCCAATAACCTTGTAAAGTTGGTGTTATTGATGGTATCTCCATTTTACAGAGAAGAAAACAGACGAGAGAGCACAGAGGGGGTTGCGGTGAACTACCTTACTGTAAGTTTTCCGAAGGCAGGGCCCACCTCTCATTTAAACAATGTATTTCTCCCAGTACCTACTACAACGGTCTACATACAATAGGTGTCTGATAAGTTGTCCTGAAATGAATGGGGTTGTTGGAATCAAAGAGCAGCAATTCATGTGAACTCCTGACAAAGCTAAAGCAGCTGGAAAGACCAGCCTTTCTCTCTCAGGTTTCTAGACTGGCACATATTAGCAGATGTGAACTCAACTTTGCAATAACCTAGGATCTTTGGGAGAGCCAACAGAGTAGGAGAGAGGGTTATATCTTATATGAACCATGAACTTGGATTTAATATCTTAAGGCTGAAGATCCAGATGTGTCCAGATCAGTTCAGTTACTGCAAACAGTTTAATAATTCAATTCAAAAAACATTTAGTGGGTGCTTACTATGTGTGATGGGAGGGGAACATAAGTATGAAAAATACACAATTCTGATTCTCAAAGCATTCATCAGGGGACCACACAGAAGGAGACAGGATTTTGATTAGATGCTTGCTGTGAGAGAGGGACAAAGAAAGTGCCGTGTGGTTTCAGAACACGAGGAGGAGATCGATCACACCTGACTGGGAGAAATGTTGGGAAGCTTCATAGAAGAGGAGACCTGAAAACATGCCAGAGGAGAGATAGCTGAAATGATCATAAAGAGACCCCAGAGGTCATCAAATACCAACACTTCTTTCTGAAGATGAGGAAACAGGCCTGAGGTCACGGAGAGGCAGAGCTGCATTCACAATTAGCCCTTTGAACTTCGAATTCATCATTCAGTTTGATTAGACTCAAGAATGTTGGGGATTTTTTTTGGGGGGGGGTGTTATAACTATCTTCAAATATCTGAAGGGCCATTGTGTGGGTGAGGGGTCAGCCTTGTTCTCCTTGGTCTCAGAACACAGATGAACTAGAACCACTGGGGAGAAGTTACAAGAGAGACAGACTTTGGCTCCACATAAGGAAAAATTGTCCTAATAACTGGAGCAGTTCAAAAATGGAACAGGCTATCTTAAAAGGTACATAAGTCCTCCATCACAGGTCTTCAGGCCAAGGCTAACCGGTCACTTTTTGGAGACATCAAGGGGGATTTAATCTTCTGGCAGGCATTGACTAGATGCTTGCTGAGGCCCCTTCCTTTTCCAGGACTCCATGATTCTAGGAAGTGGCATTTGATCAGGGTCAAATTTTAAAAGGGAAAGGGGGTGCATTTCAGGTGGGGCACAGAAGCAGGAGAGGATGGCATAGTGAGTGTGGTGAGAAGGCACTATGTTATATAGTGAAAAGCAACCTGGATTTGGGGTCAGAAGGCCCGAGTTTTAACTGCAGCTTTACTCTTTAGTATTTGTGTGTTCTTAGACCCGACACTACCCCTCTCTAGGTCTCAGTTTCTTTGTCCGTATAGGGAAAAGATTGGACTAAATCAGAAGTTTTTAATCCAGATCCGTGAAATTGGTTTTATATATATAGAAAGACAGATAGACGTAGATACATACAGACACACACACACACACACACGCACATAAAATTCTCTTTCAATATAATTGGTTTCCTTTTTAAATCCTATATATTTTATTTTACACATTTAAAAACATTATTCTTAAGAAGGGAGTCAATAACACACAAACAGTTAAGAACCCCTGAATGAGAGAGTCCTCTGCGTTCTAAGTCCTGTGATCCTAGGCAAGCACTCATTTGAGCAAAGCAGAGACTGAGTGCAGGGAAGGGGGAGGACACAAAAGATGACATCAGCCGGGCCCATCCCGTGGTAGCACCTGGTTACTGACATTTTGGACTCTCTGGAACTGTTTTTACCCAGTTCTGACCCTCTGCAAAAACCCAAAGCAACTCACCTCTGTTGAATTCGAGGGTCGGTCTGCACTAGCGGCAGGATGGCCTCTAGGACCTTGCTGGCTGAGCCTGGAAGCATTTCCAATACCTTCTTGTCAATAGCCATTTTGTCCACAATGGTCTTAAAGTAGCGCAAGGCACTGACAACCTCTTTTTCTTTCTCTTCCAGCCAGCTGAGATTCTGAAACAGCGAGTTGAGGATGAGGAGGGGAAAAGAGAGAGATTAAAAGAAGCTATTTTTATTTTGCTGAAATTAGTCTGAGGCTGATGGAAAAAAGGAAAAGCTCTCAGCCACAGAAAATCCCACCCAAAGGATGGCAGTGGGGATACACAACACATGTAGACATGTGTATGTATAGGTATGTGCATACACATGCATATATATAGATATATACACACGTATACACAGACACACGTGCATGTGCATGCATGTGTGCATGCGTGTGTATGTGGTATTTGCCTTCTTCCAGGGTACCTGGACATAGGATGCTTAGATATATCTTCCTGAATTCCCTTCCTGGCTTCTCAAACAGACTTATTAGCCTGTGGCCTTGAAAAGTCATACACTGTCTCCTTCTTAGATTCCCCATCAACCCCGCACAGAGAGCGCCGCTAATCAAGGGTATTGTGACAACCAATTTGCTAATGGCTATAAGATATTTAGAAAACCAGCAGGACTCTGCGACCTTGGGCAAGTCACTTAACCCCAATTGCCCCACCTTCCCCTCTCAAAAAAAAAAAAACCACCAGCAGGAGGGTCCCCTAAGACACATATAGATAGGTTGCAGATTATATGAGGAATCTTCTTTCCATAGTTCTCTAAGACTGATAAGCCTATCTAGGTTTAGGAAGGTTAAAAACAAAATACCCCATCATAACTTTCCACTGGATACAAAACGACTTCCAAATGGCTAGGGGACGTGTCAATTTAAAAACGAATTAATCATAAAAGACTTGGGAACCACCAAGAGGTGAGTGGTCTCTGGGTGAGAAGTCGGTGCTCTGGTAACCAGGAGATGGCAATGATTATTCACTCAGGAAAAGCATAAACAGTGGCTGTCAGGACCCAAGCTTCCTTGGCTCACAGTAAAAGCTCTCTTGCATCAAGGAGAAGAAAATATGCCGTTTTGGATGATCCACATTAACAGAAGGCACCAAGCCCCCCCCAAGTCATTTCACTTTGGGATGCAATAAGGCACAAGTAGTCAGGCACAGAAAGGCAGACCCTCACATGGCCCGCCCCTTTTATGCTCGTCACCATTCCCCCTCCCAGTCTGGATCATCTGATCCTAGAGCTAGAGCAGGAAGGAACCAGGAAGGTCATCTAGTCCAACTCTTTAATTTTACTGCTGAAATACTGAGGCCTAGGACAAGGTGACTTGCCTAAGGTCACACAAGATAGCAGGGATCACAGCCAGGATTTGAATCTGGGTCCCTATGCCTCCAAATCCAGGAAATTTTCCACTATATTATGCTGTTTCCAATCTCTCTCTTCTCTCAGTGGCCTGAGATCAAGATGGAGGGTAGAGAAAAGGGAATGGTAGATAATGATAAATATTCACAAAATGGATAACCTATCCAAGTAATAGAGATTATAATTACAATTTAAACAAGGAAATGCGAAGGAAATGACATCCTGTGTCTTCCCTGGGATTAGGATTTCAAAACCACTGGTCCCTCTTTTGGGTGACTTCATTAAGTGGACTCAACCAGTGAGAATGCTCGAAAGAATAGACATGCACCCATAAACACAGAAAGCAACATTAGATTTAAACCAACATCTCTGCCAATCAAACCTTATTAACCATCCCAGTTGTAGCTTCTTTGAATAATTAAAAGGAAAGCAATGAAAAGTCTGTGCATACTAAGCTCCTGAACCTGAAAACTAGCTTCTTGTTCCCAAAAAAGGAGAGACAAGGAGGGTTGGAAGAGGAATAAATGTTAAATCCAAACCATTTTAAGTCAACAACCTTTATTAAGCACTTACTATATGCCAGGCAACATAATAAGAGCTGGGGGTACAAAGAAAGGCAAAAAATAGTCTCTGCCCCCAAGGAGCTAGTTCAGTCTAATGGAAGAGACAATACGCAAATGACTAAGTACAAACAAGACATACAAAGGATAAATTGGATGTCATCTCATAGGGAAAGCAACAGCATTAAGGATGACTGGGTAAGGCTTCTCCGAGGTGGGATATGAAGAAAGTCAGGGAAGCTAGGAGGGGGAAGATGAGGAGCCAGAGGAGTTCAGATATGGTAGACAGTCAGTGAAAATGCTCAGAGTCAGGAGGAGCAGCGTTTTGTTTTAGGAGGAGTAGCAAGGAGGTTGATGCCACTAGATTTCAGAGTTCAGGCAAAGGAGTACAGTCTAAGAAGGCTGGAAGGGTAGAATAGGATCAGTAGGAAAGGTTTTAAAAGCTAAACAAAGGATTGTCTATTTGATCCTGGAGGGGATCGGAAGCCCTTAGATTTAATTGCACCAGGGAATGTTGCTGTGGTCAGCTCAGACCTGCATTTTAAGAAGATCCCTTTGAAATCTGAGTGAAGGATGAACTGCAGGGATGGAAGATTTCAGAGACCAATCAGAAGCCTATTGCGACAGTCCAGGTGTGAGATGATGAGGGTCTGAACCACAGTAGTGGTGGAATCAGGAGAGAAAAGGACATATCCAAGAGATATTATGAAGGTAAAACTGACAGGGCATGGCAACAGATTTCATATGGGGGTTGAGACAGTGAACGGCTGAGGACAATACCCAGGTTGTAAGCTTGGGTGAACGGGATTATGGTGGTATCCTCAATAATGATAAGGAAGTTAAAAGAGATGAGAGGCTGGAGGGAAACATAATGAGCTCAATTTCGGACATATTGAGCTTAAGATGTCTATGAGACATCTAGTTAAAGATTCTAAAAGACAGTTGGAGATTCAAGACCAGAGATCAGGAGAGAGAGGTTAGGGATGGATAACTAGATCTATGAATCATCTGCGTAGAGATAATTGATTCCACGCGAGCTAATGAGATTATCAAACAAAATAGTATAGAAGGAAAAGAGGAGAGGGGCCTTCATTCAGTGCATATGAAAAAAAGCGGGGGGCGGGGGTAAGGAGGTAGTGTTCCCATTTGTGCACAAATAAAAAACTACTGACAATTTTCAAAGATTATAAAGTGAGGCAGTTGGAATAGCTGATCTCTAAGGCCCCCTTCCAGTCCTGATATCCTATAAGCCTACAAAATGCAGAGCTCTGGGAATATTTGTACAATGTGAGAATCAATGGTAACAGCTGAAAAAAAGAAAAGACGTTCGCTGGAGGAAACATTGTGAGAAGCTTTGGTACTGGGGTAGAAAAACCTTTCCAAAGGCAATGGGCAATTCAGAGTAGAGAAGAGGATTTCATGACATGGTGTTGGGGACCTGAAAGTTCCCTGGAAACTCTGCTGTTCTAAGATTCTCTGTCAAATCTGTCCATTTAGGGAGGCAGCCAGATTTTCCTAATAAAGGAGTTGACAGATTCAGGCTTCATGTTAACTCTCCTACAAATACTTCTAGAATTAATGTCCTCTGGGCATTATTCTTTCCCCCAGTCCCCCCAGCTACTAAATTGTGGCTTTCTTGGAAAATTCAGTCAGCAGTCCAAGCAGTTTAGGCTGAGATATTTACTTACAAGAAGCCTGAGCAAGAAGTAGGCACTCAATCCCTCCACTTCACTTAGATTGAGACACGAATTCTCAGGACCAAAGGCAAGCAGGGCCAACTCTCTCACTGACATGTGCTGCTCATGGCACTAGGCTCAAGGTACTGCCACTGACTCAAATAATCATACAACACTAGTGAATTCTAAATATGGGAATAAGGGCCTCAGTCAGGAGTTAGCCACGCTTTTAGCCTCCCCACATTCGCCCCACTAAGAAACGCCCACTAAGAAAAGCACAGGTGGGAAGAAGTAAAGACTGGAGAAAAAATGAAAAGTGAAAAGGAAAAGAAAAAAGATGAAAGATTTAATTATTTAATACTATGCTTTTAGAACCATAAGTTTAGGCCTAGGAGAAACCTCAGGGAAAATCTAGTCATTTGACAAATGGGACAAAGAAAAATGAAGAGATCTAAGGTCATATGGGGAATTAGTATCAGGACTAAAACCCATCCATGTCTCCTGACTCCCACTCCAGGGCTCTTCCCATATGATTCAATAACTACTGCTCAGTTATTTCATAATAGTCTATGTAAGACAGGCTTAGTTGGGAAGCTGGTGACAGGAGAACACTCACTTGGTCCTCAGATAGACTGCTTCTGTAATCAGTCAACAAGTATTCACTGAAGCTCCACAGGGTATAAGTAGCATCATATAAAAGTTAGATAACTGTCCACTTTTGTGTTTGATTAATCATTTGTATTTTTGCTGCCATTCCCCTAATTGGGTGCCATTGGTATTCCCAATAATTGTGTCAATTATAAATGTTCAATGTACTTATAGTATATTTGGCCTACATTAATTTGGGTTTTCCATGGGGCAAGGCCAATCTGTAAAGAGTTATAATTATTATTAGGATAATTCTAAAGAAGTATAGTTTTGTTATTCTCAAAAAAAATATAAAAACCAGGGGTCAGCAAAGAGGCGAACATCAGCTGTCATAAACTATCATAAATTCCAAAATCAGAATCAGAAAATGTTGGAACTAGAGAGGACTCTATGAAAGAGAGAATCACAGAATGTTGGAAGGGTAAGGACATTAGATAACAAATTATCCAAATGCTTCATCTGACAGATAGGGAAACATAAACTCTGGTGGCTCCCTATTACCTCTGGGATCAAACATAAAATTCTCTGTTTGGCTTTTAAAGTCCTTCACAACCTCTCCTCTTCCTATCTTTCCAGTCTTCTGACACCTAACTCCCTTCCTCATACTCTGCAATCCAATGACACCAGCCTCCTCACTGTTCCTTGTACAACATCCCCCGACTGGCTGCCCACGATGACTGGAACAGTCTTTCTCCTCATATCTGTCTTCTGGCTTTCTTCGAGTTTCAGCTCAAGTTTTACCTTACGCAAGAAGACTTTCCCAGTCCTTCTGAATCTTAGTGCTTTCCATCTGAGAATATCCCTAATTTACCCTGTCTGTATCTTGTTTGTGCATAGTTGTTTGCCTACTGTCTCTCCCATTAGACTGTGAGCTCCTTGTGAGTAGGGACTGTGTTTTTTGGGCTTTCTTTGTATCTCTAGATCTTAGTACAGTACTTGACATATAACAGGCACTTAATAAATACTTATTGACTGACTGAGACCTAGCCTAGGACTGGGTGGGAAGTGACTTGGCCAAGGTCACACATTTAGTAACAGAGTTGGGATATCTCCTAATACCCTGTCTTGTGCTCCTTCTATTACACTGTATTATTCTGTTAGAGCCATTGGGTCTATTACTAATTCTTGTTATCACTCTTTATCTATCCAAATGAAGCTATTTGGCATCTCCCAATACTGTACAGTGCTGGTACACAGCATCCCCAGTCTTACTCAAATCACCATTTGCTTCTATTTGTCTTCAGGAGAATCTAAGCTCCTTGAGGGCATGGACTCTTTTTCCTTTTTTGTCCTCCTATTCCTGATGCCTAGCACAGTGCCTGGAACATGCCTGGACTCATGGAAAGGCTTAATCTCCCTGGGTCTTACTCCCCTTTGGGGCTCTGTTTATTTTATTTCATTTTTTCCCTCTATTTCATCTTACTGTTTCTTTTTATAAATGCTAAAAAAATTTTAAATTCTTTATGGAATACTTCATATTTTCCATGGGAAAAGTGTTATGGAAACCCCATAGGTAAATATCAAAATGCAAAAATCAATCAAAAGACAACCATCTTGAATCTCAGAAAATAACAAAGAAATCCTAAAAATCTTTTTGGCATGGTCTGGGTTCCTAGACCTTGGCAGACTCCCCAATATTTCCTGGGCTGTCCTTATGTTCTCATTGTATGTGTGGATTTAGAAAAATGCCCTGTTATATTTACTTTGTCCAGCATAATCACTCAAGTGGCTTATCATCTGATTACAGCGATTTACCCCTTAAAGAGGCATAATCAAAAAGAAGGAATTAAGCCGGGCCAAAGAACATTATCTGAAACCTCAGGCTAACTCTCCATCTTCCTCTCTCATGAGTCATTCTGTACCTTGCGAAGCCTCTGCCTTTTATTTCTGCCTTCCCCCAAGCTCAGACCATCTGCCTGGTATCTTTTTTTTTTTTTTAGGATTCCCCACCAAGTAAATGACATTTTAACATCTATTTTCCCCTTTTCCTCTTCTAGGCTACACACAAGAAAGCATCTGAAACAGCTTTGTACCCAAGGTTCTTTGTGCCAAAAAATGGGCTTCCATACATTCAGATGTATGTGAAAATACTCTCTGGCAGGCAGAGAATTGGCAGATGATGATAAAGAGAACAGTAAAGACAGAAGACTATCCAGCATACCCATACCCCTTTAAGCAGAGATTATTCCTTTAAAAAGCCAAAGGGTTTGTGTGTCCTACTAGTAAACCCAATAATATTTCAACAGGCTCCAGGCAAAGCGTGAACACGGCTGTTAGTAAATCATTTGAAGTTGAGCAGTCTAGGTTGATGCAATATGACATCTCGCACTCTCCTCAGAGTTTAATATTAAACTATCCTCTAGGAGGTTGCTAGACAAGCTTTAATAAAAAATAATTGTGGCACAGATCAAATCTCCTACTTTACTACTTAACCATGGTCTTGCAATCTGGGTTTTAGGTCAGCTCTTGCAAAATCTAAATATTTCACTTTCAATCCTATGATCCCTCCTGCTATGGGGAAAGTTCATCCAAAAATTCACTTTACTATAATAAGACAATAAAATTTCCTCCACCTCCCTTCCTCCGCAGCCCTACACAGCTAAGCAGCATTTTCTTAAGGTACTCTGAAAAGTCATCTCAAAAAGAAAAACAGTCACACTACAAAACTCTAGGTCAAGTCAAAAGCACAAAGCACCAACATTTATGGGCAAGTTGTGTCATCGATGATGGTTAGGACATCCTTTTCTATAAATCCACCTCTGACAGTCACTTGAGTTTGTTTCTTTTTAAGGTTTATTTGATTTTTGTCCTGAATCATCAAGCCTTTTAAAAAATACTGTTATGATTTCAGGTCAATATGAAGATATTACTTATGCTAATTAATTGTTGATCTCCAATATGATCTCCAGCTTTCATGAAGTTGGTTCCTCTGTATGGGTCACTACAGATAAAAAAAAATATCATCAACTGGCCAACCTTTTGGGGATAAGCCACTCCATACTAGACTAGGCTGGTCCTTGAAGAGCAGATAAAGTCTATTACTAGAACTTGGATTGATGGCCCTTCTAGTTTCGAAGGTCCTACTAGAATTTCACTTTGCTGGCATAGCTTTTGTGAACCCACTGTCTGAGCCCTTCACATCTTAATCCAGAGTCATTCTCTACCTGTGAAGTTCAAGGCCTTAAAAGATACATGCCCTTCCTTGACTATAACCCATATCTTCCCTCTTCCCTTCTCCCCAGAATATCCTACTCCCTTCTAAGCTATTCAGATAATTTTGGTACTTGGAAAAGACAGCTGTTGAGAGATGAAACACACCCACTTACCAAGAACAGACTCCGAGGAGTACCTCACACAACCCAACAACTGAAAGGATTCCAGCATGTTGTACACGGAAGCATGGAGGATTGTCCAAGGACCATTGGTCTGCCAGCTCTCTATTTTATCTTAAGATGGCATCTGAGGCCCCTTTGAATTATTTCCTTAATGCTCTTTGAACCCACAGCCACCACCCACCCCTAAGAAAACAGAGAACCCAATACATAAAAATGAAATAGGTTGTCTTAATCCCCCCCCAAACACGGGATCAGGGTTCACTGAAGTAGAAGGCAACCCCAATTGTTCTTAATGTCACACTGACCTTCTGCCTCTGAGACCTGGGAACCACAGCACTGGTGGACATAAATTGTACTGCTTGGTGATCCAGATCCAAGGGAGGAGGGTAGCCCTCTGGTAGAAAATTGTCTGTGGCCTCCTGGAAGAGAGGAAACCTGGATTCCTACAGGGCTTGAAATGGCCATTTTAGGCTGGAGGGAGGGGTTGACAACATCAGCAGCTGTTTCAATACATCTGCTGGATTCTCCCTGTTGAGGTTACCAGCAATTGAGGACATCTTTGGCTAAGGTTCAAAGACTTTGCATTTTTAAAAGCACACACCCTAAAGCCAAGAGATGATCTGGAAATCATAAACTCCATGGTGGTGCATTTGCACGCCAGGGAATGTGGGAAACTTTGGGGTGGGGAGGTGGTGGCATCGGAGGGGTGTGAACATGAGGCATATTCCACAAAGAGTTGCTTAAATGCCCAAAGGATTATAGAGCTAGAAAAGGAGAATGGCTTTGAGCCAACTGAGCTTGCTTTTGATAAAAATTAAACACACTGACCATCTAAATGGTTCATACTATAGCAACTCAGAAGGCCTCTCCTAAAATAATGAACTACTATGGAATAGGTGCAAGGTGCTAGAAGGAACATTTCCCGGGAATGCAATTTAAAAACAGCAGAAGCCCCTATCAATCCCAGCAGGTAAAGGCGAGCAAGACTAACCCAAGAGGAGATGCGGAGAAGCCTCATTCATCTACTTACTTTGTTCACAGGTTTCTCAAGGGTTTTCACAGGCACATCGGCTGGTTTTCCTTTCTTTGATGGTGTTCTCTTGATTTTGGGTGAGTGAAATTTGTCCATCAGCTTCATGGTGAAGGAGGAGAGATGAGAGCGCTGAGAATCTGAAAACAACCCCAGGTAGAAGCACTATGAGTGAGGAGGGGAATGGCCCAGGTTAAGCTTGCTGCTTGTGGTAGTGAACAAACTACCCAACGTAAACAGACTCTTTGGCTTTTCTGACAGGTTCAATTTCAGGGAAAGGAAAAAAAAATGCAATGAATTTGTTTTGGGACATCTTAGTCCCAGCAATCTCCTTGTAGGCTGGTTTCTTTGGGTTATAGAGTTAGGAGAAGGCAAAGGGATTTGGGAAAAAGTTTTTAATAGCTCATTAGGTTGGATCCTTATAACTTTATAGACTTCCTATGAATACATCAAGAAGGAAGAATATGCTTAAATAGGCTCATAGAATGCTGGAGCTGGAAAAAGTCCTTAGAGGTTATCCGGTCCAACCTCCTTATTTTTTTTATAGATAAGGAAATTGGGACCTAAAGAGGGGAATGGTAGCCTTCAAGTCACATGGCTAGGCAGGTGGCAGAGCTCCAATAAAAACCCATCCCTAGGTCTCTTGGTTCTCAGTCCAGTACTTGGTCCTCTCAGTTCAGAAATAAAAGAAGTTTTCTATTTAGACACCACAGAAGACAAGGAAACAGGTGAAACTGAGTGAAAACCTGGGTTGGGTGAAAGGAGGCAATTCTAAAAGATAGCAAGAAGGAATTATGTAACATTTTTTGTAACATAAAAAAATCTAAATAAAATTTAAAAAGCCAATTTGTACATACTCAGGCAATGGAACAAAGTTCAAGTCCATCCCATTAACAGTTATCCCTTAGTCAGAAAGAGGGATGACTTTAGATAAGCCACCTGACCTTGGGAGTTATCTAGAAGAGAGCTGCACTTTGGCCCACAGGTAAGAAGAAGGCTAGACTGATCACCCCTTTGATAAGCATAAAAGCACTGCAATAGCACCAAACCTCAGACTGACCAGCTCTACACTACCTGGCTAGAGTAACTCAGCCACAGGTCTAGCAGAAAGGCTGGTTTCCTTCCATCACAACTCCTCTATGACTTCCCTCACTAGAAAGGACCTTTGAAAGGAATGGCTGGGGATAGGAGGGCAAAACAGACCCTGGGGACCCTGTCTTGTGAAATCATAAAAGCATAAAATTTAGGGCTGAAAGGGACCTTCGTGACCATCTAATCCAAACCCTCATTTTGGAAATGAGAAAACTGATGTCCAGAACAATGGTCATTCAGAAAAGTACCAAAGCTGAGACTAGGTTTACAAGGAACATAGTGGGGTGTGAATGTGTAGAAGGGAGAAAGGGAAATCTCATGATTTTGACTTGATGTTAGTGAGGAAGTTTATAGGCAGGTCCCTTTTTAGCACCAAACTTGGGAAAGAAATTCCACCTTCTCTTCTATTGACTGACTACTTAAATTAGAGTCCATCCTCATGGGGGTCTAATGCTGAACCAGCCAAGATTCAGGATTCTGCTTGTAGCTTAGGAGTGAGACAAGACTGAGGTCATATCAACATGAAAGAAAATATAAAACTATTGAATTAGACTGAAATATAATCCTAGTAGCCTTCCCTCTGCCAGAATGTAAGGATCACTGTCTTAGAGTCGTCATTTGAAAGCAATACTGTATCTAACATAAATCTCCCCTACCATAGAATTTAATACTCTTTAACAAGCTTCATCATTAGACACAAATAATCAGGTGGTAAAGGGTTTTCAGTTTTTCTTTTTTGTTTACTTTAAAATAGAATTAAGGCCAGCACTAGCTAGTACAGAATTAGGTTTTGATAATGTCGGTTTGCAAGCTATCAATCAATAAACATTTATTAAAAGCCTACTATGTGCCAGGCACAGTGCTCTAAGTGTTGGGGATACAAAGAAAAGAAAAAGACAATCTTTACCCTAAAGAGCCCACAATCTAGTGGGAGAGATATTATGCAACTAACTAAAACAATTAACAGAGGGAAGGTACAAGAGTTAAAAAGGATCAGGATAAGAAAAGGCTTCTGGCAGAAGGTAAGATTTTAGCCAGAATTTGGAGGAGGCCTGGAAGACCAGAAGGGAAAGATGAAGAAGGAGGGCATTCCATGCACACTGGCACAGTTAATGAAAATGCCTGGAGTAGGGAGATGGAGTAAGATCCAGGAGACCAGTGTTGCTGGATCAAAGAATGAAAAGAGAGAAGAGGTTGTGTAAGATGTAAGAGAGATGGAAAGGGATGGGGGAAGGCAGGCTATGAAGGGTTTTGAATACCAAATAGAGAATTTTATATTTGATCTTGTAGGTGATAAGGAGAAACTGCCTGGAGTATTTTGTTAACAGGTTTCTGCTGACCCTTACACCACTTCAATTATTTATTCATCATAAAATTTAAATCTACGAAGGAAGATCCCAACCAGTCGTAACAGGGCAGGAACACCTGTTCAGTTTTAAGCCAGAATCACGGTTCAAGGCACACTGCTATCCGCTCAAATCAACCAGCCCCCTCTCTCAGGCCTTGACCCATTCATCTTGTTATTCAGTCTTGAGACATCACAGACACACATTCTGTAGAAGTTCATCAGAGCTAGAAGAAATCCTAGAACACAGAATGTCAGAGATATCTGAGAGATCAATTCAACTCACCCCCTATTTTACAGATGAGGGAACTGAGACCCAGACAGGGAAATGGTTGCTCAGAGTCACACAGAGACTGAGAGCCAAGACGGGAAGCCAAGCTGCAAACCTGAGTCTCCTCAGCTCTTTCCATTACTTATTGATGGCAAGTTCTTACTGACATTATATTGACCAGGAAAGTCTTATCAAGTGCTGGGCTTTAGGCTACTACTGCCTCCAATTTCCATTCCCTACCAATTCAATCCCTATCAGATTGTATAGTATGTACTGTAACAGTATTATTGGAATTGAATTGTGTTTACATAATGCTGCTTATAAAAATCTATAAGGTCTTTCCATCTATTTCTGGATCTTTACTTGCATCCTTCATATACAAACTGCATAACCAGGTTTACTTCTCATTTGACCTACAAATTCAGAATTATAGGTTACTTCAAAAGTTTCCTGAAACTTAAAAAAGGAAAACAGAGTACCTTAAGGGTAGGTTATTACTTATATATGCCACTGATACCCGAAATGGTCAGCAACTCCTAAAGACAAGGCTTATTCCTCATTTCTTCCAGATGAAGCTTGAGGCTTTTATGACATCATAGTTTGTTTCTTTATAAGTGACTACAATATTAAAGGGCAGCTAGGTGGTAAAGTGGATAAAGTGCCAGGCCTGGAATCAGGAAGATTTGAGTTTAAATCTGGCCTCAAACACTTTACTAGCTGTATGACTCTGGGCAAGTCACTTAACCCTATTTGCCTCAGTTTCCTCACCTGTAAGATGAGCTGGAGAAGGAAATGACAAACCACTACAGTATCTTTGCCAAGAAAACCCCAAATGGGGTTATGAAGGGTCAGATACAACTAAACAACCAAATTTCTTTAAAAAAAAACAAACTAAAAAAACCACAACCACACAAACATAAAGAACAATAAAATTAAATGTTCAGAATTTTCCACAAGGTTCCAGTTACTTCAGTTCACCCTGCCACATATCACTGCCTTGTGCTGAAAAAGGCAGGTGAAGTCATGAATTGACCTCTCCATGTGGCTTACAGCAGGAGGCATTCTGACTTAACGATATTCTCTACCAAGGATTTGACATCAAGGTTAAAAAAGAAAAAGCATGTGTATGCATAAAAGTATTTACGGCAGCTCTTTCTGTGGTGGCAAAGAATTGGAAACTGAGGGGATGCTCATCAACCGAGGAATGCATGAACAAGTTAGGGCATATGAGTGTGAAGAAATAATACTGTGCTGTAAGAAATGATGAAGGGGATGGTTTCAGAAAAACCTGGGAAGATTAAATAAACTGATACAGAGTGAAGTGAGCAGAACCAGAGGAACAATGTGCACAGTAACAGCAATATTATAAAGCTAATCAACTCTGATCAATACACTGATCTACCACAACTCCAAAGGACTCATGTTAAATGCTATCTAACTCCAGATAGTGAACTCATGGATTCAAAGTGCATAAGCTTTCCTCCTCTCCTGCCCCCACCCCCACCCCATTCCAGAACGTGGTTACTGTGGAAATATTTTGCATGATTTCATATATATAAAATGGGCATAGTATTTCTTGCCTTCTCAATGGTTAGGGAGGGAAAGAATTCAGAACTGAAAATAAAAATAAAATTAAAAGCCCTAAATGATCTGGCTCCACCCATCTTTCTTGACTCATTTCACACCCTGTCCTCACACGCTCTATGTTCTAGCAAAGTTGTACCACTTGCTATGCTTCTTACATGACATCTCATTTCCTTCAGGCTTTCGCATAGGCTAGCCCCCATGCCTGATACCTTGGACCAATCACTTAGCTTTTCTGGGTTTTAGTTTTCTCATCTGTAAAATGCTATGTGGATTGGAACAGATGACTTTAAATTCCCTTCTTGCCCCAAATCTATAACCCTGTGATGTACATATGGAACACACCTTGTTGGAAGACAGCTTTAACTGCAGCATTTTGCTACTAGATCAAATGCTTTTTTAAAATAACCAACAAATAACAAGCACAATGGGATCTTCCATCTTCCAATGATCTTCTCCATCTTCCAGGAGATTCTGTGGTGACAAAGATGAGGTCTAATGCAGCACATCATCTGTGAAAACCTGCCTGTTCTCTACTAATAGCCTCACTAAGGATGAAGGTGTCAATTATTCTCACCAAAAAAATTATATAAGTGGGAAAGTAGGTATATAGGTCAGTTTTTGTTGTAATAAAGGGTGTCATCAAAGAAATATGTAATTGGAAAAGAGTCGTGGTGAGAGCCACATGGATAAGTGATGGTTTATCTATGTGCTCTACTAGCATATTTTTGCCAGGAAAAAGCGAGAACCACTCCCTACTCCCCAAGCATACAGAGTGGACCAACCTGTGGCAAACATGAGCAAGAGTCACACAACATGGGCAGTCATGAGTTGTGATGTGCATTGCTGGAGGGAATATCGACCTCTACGAATGTGCAAATCCATCCCAGCATTTGAGTACAATGTGCAAAATGTGCAGAGTGCCTTACATAAAAGGTAAAAGAGTTTGTATTCTATATTGAGGAAAATAGGGAAACCTAAAAGGTCAAAGCAACGTGGTCAAGCATATACCCTAGAAAGACTATTCTGGCAACTGGAGGGAGTATGGATTCTGTATGGAAGCAAGGAAACTGTTAGGAGCTATTAAGATTATGCATATTTGTTCCAAGAGTTTTTCTTTTTTCCAATGGGAGGGAGGTGGGAGGGATAGAAAATAGATTTTATAGATTTTTGTTCACTGAAAACAATTTTTTTAAAGGAAGTAGCAGGGTCAAGATTTGAATCACCTTCAAATCCATCAGTTTTTCCATTGAGCCACTCTGTAATAAGGAGGGAGATGCTAGAGGACATTATGGACATTGCGTCAACAAACTGGCAACTGATTCAATGTGGGGGTTGGGGGACAGGAGAGAATCAGGAATAACTCCCAGGTTACAACCTGGGTGACTTCGGACTCTGGAGGAAAGATGGCCATAGTGGGGAAGATAATACATTCCACTTTGGGAATTAGTAATATAGGAATGGAGTTAACGGAAAGGTTATGGTTGGATCTGATTATGACACGGATTTGATATTTAGATTGAGAGTAATCTGCATAGAGATGATACCTGAACACATGAGAGCAGATGAGATCATAAAGGAGAGAGTTGATAGGGGTGGAAGATGGATGATGAACCAGTAAAGGAGACTGAGGTGAATTCACAGTGAAGTGAATCAAGAGAGCTAAGAATCTAACAAATTCCAACTGAAGATGAGGCATGCAGTTTTCACAGCAGAAATTTATCAAGAAAGTTTTTTTGAGCAGTCTTGGTAAATTCTGACCAAAGCAGGCATGCTCTCAAGTAGGTAAACTGCTCAGCTGTCATTCGGGTGATCTGAACGACCTGCACGAACAGCACGCTGTGATAGGTGAGGAGACGCTGTGCTCTGCTAAGAAGTGAAAAAAGGATGGCTGGAGCCTCCAAGAACGCTTGTACTTGTGAGGCTAGGACTTGTGATGTCAGTGACAGAATACGCACCTTACAAAAGAAGCATATGGCAAGATACTACACAGTGGAGGGCATTTGCTTTGAAAAGAAGCCCTGTTTTTAACCCAAGAAAAGAATGACAAATAATGGCCAGAAACTGCTTTGTGACTCTCAAGTGAGCTACAGTCTACATAAACACAACCAGTTAAACTCAAAACAAGGTGCATGGTCCCATCCCATACTAATGGGGGGAAAAAGTCCCTCTTGGCTGTACAAACGACAGGAGGAATCTCTGGGAACTTTGAGTCTAAAGTGAATTATTGGCCTTTTCCTAATATAATTCAAAAAGTCAAACACCCTGCAGCAGAGATTGGCCTTGGTTCAACTGTATTCAACGAGCATTTATTTAGTACTTACAGTGAGCAAAGCACCATTCAAGCAAGATACAAGGTTGAAAGAACACCTATTCTTGTCCTTATGGACAAGATCCTAACGGAAATATGACACGTAAACATATGTAGGTAACAATCTGTCAAGGACTTGGGGATTTCATCTTCAGGGTCTATAACTTATTTTGGTTGGTTGAGATTTGGAGAGATTAAGTGACTTGCCCACAGTCACACAACTGGCAAGACAGGTGAGACCCATGAGACCTAATAATAAGTGGAATTTCATAAGTCTTAGAGCAAAAAGGGACCTCAGGGAGCATCTGGCCACAGTAGTATAGGCTGAGATCTAGAAAGGACTTCGAGGCTGTCTAGATCAACCCCCTCATTTTACCAGATGAAAAGTTAAGTGATTCATTCAAGATCACACAGGGAAAAGAAGGGGAAGAAAATGAGATTTTTTTTTTTACAGCCCAACACAGGAATTTTTTTCTTTCTGCTTGATTACATGTTTGTTACAAGGTTTTGCTTTTTTTTTTTCTAATAGGAAGGAAGTGGGAAAGAAAAGATTTTTGTTCATTAAAAAAAAAAGTTTAAAAAAGGGAGCTTCAGAGGCAGGATTTGAACCCACATCCTCTGACTCCAAATCCACTACTTTTTCCATAGTGTTACTTTGTAATAAGGAAACTGATGTGCAGAGAACAGAAGTAACTTACTCAAGGTAATACAGGTTTTAAGTTATTGACTCAAGATCTGAAACTAGGGGCTTTGATTCAGTCCTTTTATCTGGGACTCTCCTAAATTTATCACGCTAATCACTTGAGATATAAAAGAACCTTACTGATTGAGGGGAGAGGAGGCAGGAAGTCTTCCTGGACAAGGTAACATGTAAGCCAAGCTTTAAAAGATGTCGAGGTGGGGAGTCAGGACATCCTAGACACAGAGTGGGGAAAGCAGAGAGCATGCTGTGGGAAAACAGTCTGGTTTGACCACAGTGTTGGGTATATAGAAAGGTTCTGAATGAAATTAGGCCAGAAAGGAAGAGTGGCACCAAAATGTAGAGCTTTGAATGCCAGGCAAAGGTGGAGAGGAAGTGAGTCCCCTATTGTAGATGGTCTTCTGACTGAATGAAGCCTTTGAGATGGCAGTTAGAGGTGTACTTCTGTTAACTTGTTCTGGGAGATGGGAATTCCAGGTGTTATGATCTCCATTCCATAGAGGGAACTGACATGTCAAGGGCCAGGGGCAGGACTCATGAGGACCCAGTTCCTGAGCCTAAGTTCAACATTCTACGGCACACTGCCTTTCAGTAGATGAGCTGGCCTGGAGGGCACACTGGTACTCCTGAAATACGAAAGGAACCAAAATACCTCCAATGTATTGGGGAGACTCTCTTTGAAGAGTGAGTATAAAGGGATGTCAGGACACACACCAAGAAGCATGTTGACAGCCCATATCTTGCAGCCTCAAATTATGCTTGAACTCATAGCCTCCTCTAGATGTACCTTCTCCTTCTGCTGTCTCAGCTTGAATTTATTAAGCCTGTGATGCAGGGATAATGCCTGCAGTATCTACTGATGGGCCTATTTGGAGGCTTTGATGAGTTAAAGCACTTGGTAAACCTTAAGGCCTGATAGAAATGTCAGCTACTTCCACAGAGGTCACCGTTAACCTTCGAGAAGATGGCTTCATTAGAGTGGTGGGTGTGGAAGCTATAGTGGAAGGGGCTGAAGAGTGATGGGGTGATGAGGAAGCAGAGGTATGCCATGGACACACACATCTAATTCTAGATTTAACAGGGATTGCCAAGGATGGGCTGGTGCCAGCTTAGCCAGGCTTGAGAGAGATTGTTAAATTCTCAATGTGAGCATTTATCCCTCAGAAAATTGGCAAACACTAGAAATCAGAGCTTGATTTATTGGACTGTTGATTGTCTAGACTTAAGAAAGTACTGAAGAAAATGTTAATAATGCAGATTAAACACAAAAGTGTGCCGTGTTTTTGGATGACCCATTGTTACACATTTACCAGACCACTCCTGATGGGACAGTAGTGGGACGGGGGAGAACGGTTAAGGGAAGGTTTTTCAGGGATGGAGGGAGGTTCACTGTGTGACACAGGAAGAAGCCAGTAAAAGGGAGATGCACCTTTGATGGCACCTTTATTTGTCCTTTAACAGCTCTCACATTTACCTTACATTGGATTTACATGATTTCCTAGCTAACAATTAGGTAATTAAGGGAGACGGCACCATCCAGTAGGATATAGACCCTGCCAGGGGAGGACTTCGTCAATTTTGTCCTTCTATCCCAAGCATTTTATAGCATCTGCACTATTTTTTGGGGGGAGGGGGACTGGACCTATGATTTCACTGGCCAGGGAAATCCCCTGGGAAGAAATTCCCTCTAATGCAGGTCAGCAGCAGCTCTGCAACTTAGAGTCAGCTGGTCAGTCAATATTTCTATTAAGCACCCACTACTATATGCCAGAAAGGCAAGGTGACAGTTCCTGCCCCAGAGGAGCTCCCGATCCAATCTTTTCGGTTGTGGGGAGGGAAGGGAGAGTAAGGGAGACACTCAGAGGTTAAGTGATATGTTCGGGTCATGTGACTAGGACGGAAGGTGACTACCCTGCCTTTCTCACAGAAGGCTCATAATACATGCTTGTAGTCAAACTGAATGGCTTGAGGGTTGTCCCACTGCTTCTTTAGGGGTGCGTGCCCAGAGGTGATGAATGCTCTGGTTACAGACATAGCTTTAGAACCTCAAAGCCTGCTCTGGGAGGAGCTCTGGGTTTCTGGCTACTCTATTAATATATTATGTGACATTTTAGCAGACCCCATGTAAAATATCAAGGCAACATGAATGAACCTTGGGGAAGGGAGTCAAGGAGAAAGAGATTAATTAATTTTTGGCTACTTTCCCAAAGTGAAACCTCCCTCTCCTGGTGGTTTTCTTATCCTCCTCTATTACATCTGCCTGGATATTTCTCTTCTAGCATGGTATGATTTAAAAGGCAAACTAACACTTCAAATTCCTTCTCTGTGGACTTGCTAGGTCCTTGAGATTACTGGCTGTTTTCGTTCAAGTTGAAAAATGCTGATCTTGTGGCTGTTCAGTCCATCCTTCTTCTGAAAGAAAGGATCCTCGCAAGGCTGGATTTGGATGGCTTCCAGACGTTGAGTCATAGTTCTATTGAGGACTGCATGGCTGTCTCCCCGAAGTCAGCACGTGTCTAGTTCAGACTTCACAGGAAAAGGCAGAAAGCTCTCCACTACAATGCAAGAGAACTGTCTTCTCAGCCTAGCCCTGGTTTCAAGGACAGCATTTTATAATACACCCCTTCTGACAACCATTGTCTAAATGGTACCTTTGATTAGGACAGAGGGAGTGATTTATTTAGGCTAGTTAGATTAGCCCTTTCACCTGGAGAGAAAGAGGGGAAGACATGCAGAGAGAAACATCTGGATTCTTAACCTTTTTTGTGTCATGAAACCTTTTGGCAATCAGGTGAAACCTTATGGACCTCTCTTGGTATACTGTTTTTAAATGAATTAGAATAAAACACATAGGGTTATGAAGGAAACCAATTATACCAAAATATATAAAAACATTTTTAAAAATTGACCCCAGGTTAAGAACCCCTGATCTAAAATGACTAATGAATATATTCATGATGCCAGGCTCTGACTCCAAAGGAAATACGCCAACCCCTGGGTTTAGGCTTATCTGCCCCACTCTGAATCTGAATGGGAAGGCAGCTGGAGTTGGCTCGCACTGAACTGAAGCACAGAGCTCTCTCTATCGCAGTACAAAGCCCCAATCCACAGAGCCATGCAGACCCACTGGACTGCCTAGACCCAATTCAAGGCCTTTTCCTATTAAAGAATGTTCTGTTAGTGGTTCATTTATTATCAATAAGCCTGGTAGTAAAGTCAACTTAGGGTGAGGCTTTCTGAAATCTCTGAACCTTTCACAGGCTGGCAGCAAACTGTAACGTGGAGACCAGTGGACTTGAAGTCAGAAAACTGGGCCTTGGCTCTGATACTTGCTAGCCGTGGGACTGTGGATAAGTGACTTTGCCGATTTCCTCATATATAAAATGGGGACAAGAATAATATTTGTACTATTCATCTCACTGTGCTTGATAAACTCTAAAGCTTTAAATGGGAACTATTATTATTATAAAGCCAGAATTAACTAAATAAAACCTTATTACTATCATTAATAATAACAGCTGACAGCTACAAGTGCTTAAGGTTGGCAAAGCACTTTGTGATTTAGTTTGATCCTGGCAACAATCCTGTGAGGTAGGGGCTTTTATTACGTCCATTTCGCAGAGGATACCAGAGGCTCCAAGAGGTTCAATGATTGCCCAGAATTGTACACATGGCTAGTGTTTGAAAAAGGACTCAAACCCAGGTCTTCTTCATTCCAAGTCCGAGGCTGTGCTGATTAGTCAAGGCTCTGATAGAAATGTCAGCTACTTCTTTTTTTTTCTTTTTTTTGAGGGGGGAAGGCAGGGCAATTGGGGTTAACTTACTTGCCCAAGGTCACACAGTTAATGTGTCAAGTGTCTGAGGCTGGATTTGAACTTAGGTCCTCCTGACTCCAGTGCCAGAGCTCTACTCACTGTGCCACCTAGCTGCCCCTGTCAGCTACTTCTTTTTATTTTAAATAAATTTATTTTTTATTTTTACTTTACATCAATCAGTTCCACAAGTTTTTGGGTTCCAAATTTTCTCTCCCTTCCCCTTCTTCCCGCCAAGACAGCACGTAATCCAATGTAGACTCTACATATGCCTTCACATTGAAAATATTTACATAATGGTCCAGTCGTAAAGAATTATAACCAATGGAAGGAATCACGAAAAAAGGAGAAATGAAACCAAAAAAGAAGGGAAAAAAAAGAGAGCAAAAAGTTTGCCTCAATCTGCATGCAGATTCCATAATTCTTCTTCTAGGTGTGCTTAGCCTTTTCCATCATGAATCTTTTGGAGTTGTCTTTGAACCTTGCATTGATGAGAGGAGCCAAGTCTACCCTGTCCACGACTTCTAAGGAGGTCACTGTTAAATCTTCAAGAGGATGGTGTGTGGAAGCCAGATTTGGAAAGGGTTGGATGATGAGGAAGTGGAGGTGAGATGAAGGACCCGTTCCATGAAAGCTTAAATCTGAAGGGGCTTATAATGCAAGGGACACAGAGGGACAGAAGAGATTCAAAGGTTTGGTTACAAATACAAATAAGGAAAGCTTTCCCAGGACACTCCCACTACCATGACCACCACCACCATCATCACATTTATATAGTGCCTACTACGTGCCAGGCTCTGTGCTAAATGCTTTACAAGCATTGTCTCACTGGATCTTACAACAACCCTGACAGGCAGGTGCTATGTATTATTATCCCCATTCCATAGATGAGGACATGGAGGCTGGGTCTGAAATCAAGTCCTTCCCGACTCTGGGCCCAGTGGCCTACCCACTGTGCCACTGTGCTGTTCCAAGGTACACACGCTACCTACCTCACAGGAGAATGGGAAGAGATGAACGTTAAATGGACAGGAAAAGGACAGTTAATCAAGTGTATGTGAATTCCACCAGGATTTCCCATGACAGTATTTCTTCCATAAAGTCAGAGTGAAACATATAGTCGTGTCAGAAGAGTTCACCCACACATGGTGGGGTTCAGGATAGTTAAAGTCCTTATGACATGAGAATACAAAAAAAAAAGATGTGGTTATTCAGTGCTGAGAATGACTCCTCAAACCTCACCTCAGGAAAACCCCTTCATTAGTCACTCTTTGTGCACAACAGGACATGATGGCTGGCCCTTCTGCCATCTGATTACCTCTATTTTATTCTGTATATTTCTTGTTTGTACACAGTTCTTCGTGTGTTGTCTCCTCCACTGGACTGTGAACTCCTTGAGAATAGGAACTGTTTTTTGCTTTTCTTTATAGCCACAGTGCCTGGCACAGAGTAGGTGCTTAATAAATACTTGTAGATGGACTGAGTGCTTCTAGAATGGGTGGGTTTATCAGTGTGTAAACCACTTTCATCCACATAAATTGCAACCCCTATGTGACTTGGTAGATGGTCTTTGAGAGTAGTTACTAGAAAAAGATCCGTCATGCTGGGGCCAATCTGGTGATGAGTCTCTCCAAAATTAGCTAGGCAGCTACTCGGATGGCAGATGCCCACACCCAAAGCCTTCCCAGACTCATGAGAAATGCGAGAGGTTGGGTTCAGCTGGTATAGCTTTGAGAACCCAGAGTCACCTCCATGCCACAATAAGGCATCATACCCACATATGTCTGTGTATTACTGAAACACAGATTTTAGTGTTAGAATGGATTTCAGAGCTGCCTAATATATCCTACAACCTTCACAACAGATGACCCACCTAACCTCCACTGAGTATCTCCAGAGACAGCCCATTCCTTTGCCAGGCAGTTTTCATAGCTAAAAAGGTCTTTCTTGGGACAGCCAGGTGGCACAGTGAATAGAGCACCAGACCTGGAGTAAGGAGGACCTGAGTTCAAATACAGCCTCAGACACTTGACACACTTTCTAGCTGTGTGACCTTGGGCAAGTCACTTAACCCCAATTGCCCTCCCTTCCCCCTCAAAAATGAACAAAAAAAAATAAATAAAAGGTCTTTCTTATATTGAACCTCTTTACTATTCCCACTTTGATCTCTGAAGCTACACAAAATGAGTCTGCTCCCTTATGTTCACAGAAACCCTTAAAATATTTGAAAGAAATTTTAACAGGTTTCCTTAAATTTCCTCTTCCCCTGGTTATACATTCTCACCTCCTTTAATTGTTTCTCCTAAACCATGGTTTCTGGACCTGTCAGAATTCTAGTTACCCAGAAAGCAATGCATTGTTCCAAAGAACAACAGCCATGGCAAATTATTCTGGTCCCCAAAATCTTTATTACCTAAGATCCTTATTTCTTAAAATGCAGTATTAAAAACAAACCCAGACCTTCTCTTCCACGTTCTTGCATCCTGACCTTCCCAAGCTCAGATCTTTCCTTTTTGACATGTGCCAGCTGTGACATTGGGGAAGACATTTAACCCCTTTCTTTAACCCCCTAGTCTGACAAATGCTATTTATACCACCTCCTTCACAGGGCTATTGTGGAAGATATCAAACAAATATGAGCTGCTATTTTTATTAAGGGCAAATCACATATGAGGCTGACAAAAATACTAGCTCCGTGTTCACCTTTGCTGATGACTACACAAATTCCTAATAAAATGCTTGATCAAAAAAGATTCAATCTGTAGTTTAAGTCCTAAAGAAGGCTGGTAAGTCCATGCTTTGTAAAGCTTGTAGGGTCTGGCACTTGACGCAAATGTTCAATGAAAGAATGCTTCATTAGGCTGAGTGTTGGCCACAGAGCGACAGAATTACTGAATGCTTTGATTTCGAGCTCTGTACCTGGCCAATAAGAATTTTAGACCAAGTGCAAGTTTTCCCTGGTGGAACTGGCACAGGAACCTTTAGGTCTACCCTAAATCTGAGTCACTAAGCTCTTCATGACCACACCTGTTCCATGAGCTCTCAGTAATCAGTACACAACTATGACTGTTCACCTCTCTCAGGGACTTTGAAGGATGTCCATTCAGAAACCCTTGAATTGAGAATTTCCTCTAGATACTGATAAACTGAGAGGTCAAAGGACCTATATTCAGAACCATGAGGAATCTTAGAGGCCACTGAATCCAACTCCCTCATTTTACAAGTCAGAAAGGGGAAGTGACGTGCCTAGAGCCACACATCTAGTAAGTATCTCAGGAGAGACTTGAACCCAGGGCTTCCTGACCCTAAGACCTATAATCTATCCACCACAGCACACCGCTTCTCTGGCTCTAATGGCCACCTTCTAGGTTTCTTGCTCCATCCTTGAAAAAGCCTACCTAGTTACCATGGTGTTGCGCAATGAGGCAGGACACAAAACCACATCATCTCATTTGATCCTTGCACCAAGTGAGATAGGTTGCAAAGATTATTATCCACAATTTACAGGTAGCTACAACTATAATAACAACGGCCAGCATTTATATAGCACTTTACCATTTATAACACACTTTCCAAAGATTCCATTTTAACCCCATAACAATCCTGGGAGGTAGGTGTCTCATTTTACAGCTGATGAAACTGAGGTAGACAGAGTTTAAATGGTGTGCCCAGGGTCACACAACTAGCAAGTACCGAAGTCAGATTTGAACCTTGCTCTTCCTGGCTCCAGGTCCAAGCTCTATCCACTGGCATACCCAGCTGGAGAAAAGAAAAAGGGAAAAATAAAAAAGGAAACCAAGCTAGCTGTCAGAAAACCTGTCTCCAGGTTCTCCTGTGACACCAAGCTTTCTCCATTACCTTGCCATCCTATAATGGAATAATGAGGGACAGCTGATGTCAACAAAATAGTGCTTTAAGGCATGCCAAGCGCTTTCATATTCATTATTTCTTTTGAGTCACAAAAATCCTGAGAGGTAGCTACTACAGGAATAATTATCTCCACTTTAAAGAGAAGCATAAGAAGGTTCAGAAAGGTTAAGTGACTGGCCCACAGTCTCATAGCCAGAGGCCAAATCAGAGCTCAAGCTGTTCCTGACTCCAGGTCCAATGCTCTTTCCAGCATTCCCAAGCTGCCTTTCCAATCAAACAATTTTTTTTTTTAATCAAAAGGATGCAAATGCAAACTTTTTAATGATCCTACCTGTTCTCTCCCTTAATCAGCTGCCAAGTAAGGATATCTGGTAATGCTTTTTGGTTCTGGAAAGTACACACATCTGCTGATACTGGCAAGGAGGTTGCCAAAAACAGAACCCCACAGAATCTGAAAACAGGTGCAGGACTTATTTATCTTGTCGGGTTATTGGGGTCACAAGAAACTAAAAGGCTAGGCTGAACCAGCAAAGGCAGAAATGCAAAATGACCCATCTAGTCCATTTGTACGTGTGTGTGTGTGTGTGTGTGTGTGTGTGGTTTTTTTCTCAAGGGCAGCACTATGCAGTACAAATATCATTTTCAAATGGCAGACTTGCATTCCAAGATCTCACTGATGAAGATCCCGCCTTCAGATGATGGCCGGCAATAGCAAGCTTAAGCAGAAAAGGCAATGGGATTTGAAGCAGAAGAAATGATGTTGAACCATAGGCATTTGGTACTCATTTAGGACATGTGTTAAAAAAATAAAAGGTGGCTGTCCTGTCTGATCTTGAAGGTTACACACACACACACACACACACACACACACACACACACAAAATCATACACATATGAAGACACAAACACATATATATACATATTTTGCCTTAATGAATATTTAAATCTAAAATTGACAAAACTTCTACCCTCAGGTTTCAAACCCGACCTCACAAAAACCAAACTTCAGTACAGATCAAAGTCCATCTGATTAAAAATTTCTATAAATTATCCCTTTCTGGGCAAGACACCAATGAAAAGATTCTGAAAGGTAGGGTTTGCTAGCACTCTGCGTTTGGAGTAAGAACACCAGGAAGGGAATATCTGCTCAGCCACTTAGGATCGTAAGTTTAGAGCTAGAAGGGACCTTTGAAGAGCTCTCTAATCTACTTCCTTGTTATAATGCAGAAAACTGAGACCCAGGGAGATGAGCTAGGGGAGTGACTTTGAAGAAACTCATTTATATCCTATGTAAAAAGACACAGTTGGACTAGTCGAGGCGTTCTTAACCTGAGCTCCATGAATTTGGAGCTTTTAATATTTTGATAAGAATATTTCAATATTATGGGTTTCTTTTGAAATTGTATCTATTTTTTGAAAACCTTATTCTGAGAAGGGGTCCCTGGGCTTCACCAGACTGTCAACAGGGTATAAGATATGAAACAGGTTAAGAACCTCTATACTAGATCCTGTTCTCTATTAATTAATTCTATGAAGCCAAGAGTCAAGGAAAATGCTAATTATATGTAGGCACAGAGTCTTCATGTCAGGCAACAGTATGCTGTCTCTTAAAATAACAGTCTGTCAAGCCCACTTCGGTCACTTTGCAAGGTCCTCGAGCTAACCATGATAGGCCACATTATGCCAAATTGCAGTCTCTAGTGGAAAAACAATGACAAAAACCAAAAACCTGCCCGTCTGATTGTAAGGTACAAATTCCCTTCAAGATGAGAGGCAGTAAAGAACAATGAGTAGGGTGCAGAAGCTGAGAGGAAGTCCTGAAGTCACCTACCACCTTGGTTATTTACTACCTGTGTGAGCTTGGGCAAGTCAACTAGCTTTTCTGAGACTCAGCTTTGTTATCTCTAAACTGAGGGGGTTGGATTCGATGGCTTCCCCTTCCCCTTCTAGCTCTAAATCTACCATTCTGTGGTCCTAAAACCAGAGCGAATCCCACAGGTCCTCAGACACTTACCAACTCTGTGTGAACCTGGGCAAGTGGACCTCTCTGGGACTCAGTATTCTCACCACAGGAAACATTTAATAAACGCTTATTGATTGACTCTAAAATGAAGAGGTTAGATTTACTGACCTTTAAGGTCCTTGATTTACGATCCTAGGACCACCCTAGGGCAGGGGATTAGGAACCAGAAGGAAAATTCAGTAACTTTGTGAAATAAGCGCATGAGTCTTATAAGATTTTCATCTAAACCACAACCTTTATAACTATCCCCATCCCTTTAACACATAGCTGTTTGTTAAGAGTATCTCCTGTGAAGCATGGACATTTGTCACTAAGTGGCACCAGATGAGTTTCAAGGCCTCCCCCCTCCCCAGTCTCATTTCTAGAACAAAACAGTTCACATGTCTTTTTTTTTTTAATTTGCTCACAGAATAAACATAAAAGAGAACTGAAAGGGGGTCCTGAGTGCCACTCAAACACCAGAGGGCCAGGCCCGCAGAGCTTTCTAGCTGTCGCTCTGTTCTCAACACACAGATAGAGTGTTACTGTGTCACACAGCATTACAGCTAGCAGGGACTTTGGTGATTATCTCTGAGCATCACTGTCATTTTACAAATAAGAGAATCAAGACCCAGAAGAGAAAAAAAACATTTTTCCTGAAATGATCATGGATCCTAAGTTGCAAGGGCTGTTAGAGATATCTTGTTCAATCCTCTTATCTTACAGATGAGCAAACGGAGGCCCACAAAGGTTAACAGACCTATTTTAGTTGTGACAGGGAATGGATTCTTAGTTCAGGGTTCTTTCTACTATGCTTGCAAATCAACCTAGAGATTTCTAAGGCTGCCAGCATCACAGACCTTCAGGGGCCTGAATCTATCTTGTTTATGCAAAGACTTTTTCCCCACTAGAGACAAAACACACCATCAAATGTTAAAACAATAATTTATCATCATTAATAACAACAATACCATAAGGGGCAAAGTAGGTGGGGCCATAGGATGTCAAATGATTTAAAAACCCTGTGGAGGGTCCTCCATCATACAGGAAGTAGGTCCACCCTAACCTCTGTACTTTGGGTGGGGCTGTTTGTAACAGCCTATGTCTCTCTGAGGGACTTGTACATTAGGAGAGTTGCCAGGGTGCAGAGGAAAAAGGTGGAGAACACACATTTTAGAATCCAAACAACGTTCCTGGACTGCAAAAGGAACCCATTCTTCAGCATCACGTCACTGGCAAGACAGCCAGGATCTGCAAGCAGGAAGCCTGACGGTCCCCCTCCCCGCTAATGCTCCACGATACAATGATGGGGTAGGATTTTTGTCCTATGCAGCAGCTGCAGAAGTACAACTTCCCTGGGCCAAGAGATAGCCCACCCCCATCCGAGCTGGCAACTGCTGCTCTCTGTGACTCAGAGAATTCATTATTTTTCATGCTGCCCTGTGGGGCTTCCAGGGGAAAGGAGAGGAGCCCTTTTTTGGGGGTGGGAAGGTGTTTGTCAGTGAGCATGTCTTCATTTATTTATTTTCTAAGCAACAGGGAATGAGACACCACCTCCAGCTGTTTCTGACCCCACGTAGAAATAGCTCACTGGGAGGAGAAGGAAATGGGTGGGTCTCAGTCAGAATCAGCCTGCAAGCTCATCTCTCTCCCCTCCCACCCTGGAAGAAAATTCTGGAGTTAGGGACTGAGCCAGGAGGGAGGGGTTACAGGCCAGGTACCACACAAGCCACCTTCTGACTGCAGCTTCATAGTATGTGAGCCCAGCCTGGGGTTGATATAAGGAGCCTTTGTGTCATTCAGTCCCCAAAGAGGAACACACCCTGATGGTTCTTTGGGATACTGTAAAGGGAGGGAAAGAATATACTGGATGGCTCCTAGAGCTTCATGAAGTCACTTGGAGAAAAATGAGAGAGACAGCAGGCTGCCAAGGCAGGCCAGGACTTGTGAAAGACTCTGGAATTCTCCAGCAGAGCTGAGGAATTGGAACATGACCATGTCTCCAAAGCGACACTCTTGGTCTCCAAGGCTTGAGGGGGAATTAAGAGAAAGCCCTCCTTCCAGTTTAACCTGATGGCAGGGCCAGAGTCCCCTTTTCTGGGAATGAAACGTGTGAGGGGTCACTTACAACTTCTTTACTGGCTCATGCTCTCTCTCCCTCCCTCCCATTTCAGTGGTCTAAGCAGAAGGTCCTGTCGAGAGACTGTCTTATGTGAAAAATGGAACAGCCTAGCCTCATGCAGGCAAAATCAAAAGAGTCTTGCTTGGGGCCTTGGCTGATGTTGATAGTCTCTCCTCTCCTAATGGTTATAGAGTAGGAAAAGTCCAAGTTCCATCAAAAAGGTTCACCTCTAGCACCTGGAAAATGCTGCCCTCAGGCTGTATTCTCCTGTCTGGAAAACCTCATGGTTCCTAAAAAACCAAAACTGCCAATGACCTAAAGGGTGATGATGATGATGGGGGCAAAGGGGAGAGGAACAGGACATGCCAATGATAGGGAGACTGCTGCATATGGAGGATAATGTCTGTAGCTCATGGGGTTAGTGTAAACACAAATGAATACGGAAGAGAAACTGCTTAATAAACTATAAACAGGTACTATACCCATGTTGGTAGCGGTGGTTACTGTAAATAGGGGCAGAAGAGATATCGCCCAGGAAATATACAGTCAGAAAAGGAGGGAGGCGAACCTAAAAATACTACACAAATGCAGTTTGTTATTACTATTATTATTCCTCTTACTATTTTTACAGTTTTAATTTTGCCACGAGGCACCATGGCACAGTAGATAGGAAGATGACCTCAGAGGCAGGAAGATCTGAGCTCCAGTCCCACCTCTGACACATGCTGGCTAAGTGACCCTGGGCAAGCCATTTTTTTCTTATCTAGGTTTAAAGACATGAAAAGTCGTCTCTATTCCACATGAAACATTAGCAGAGAATGCTTTTATTTGCTTTTACAGCCATTTTTTATAGGGTTTAATAGGATCTAGAACTGGAAAGAACTTCTCTCAGTGACCCGGGCGACTCTTTAAGGCTCAAGACTGAGGAGTTGCAGCCGATTTGCATTCACCCAAAGTCCACCAGTGGCATGACAGGTATAGACAAAACAAAACCAAGCAAACATGATTAATGTTGTTGATTTATGGATTTACTTAACTCCCACAGTACAGCCACTGGGGGTGGGGAGACTCTAAGGTAATGGGCTTAAAGATTTAGAGGTTCTCCAAGCCCCTCATTTGATAGCAGAGAACGATCACAGCCTGTCCAGAGTCACACGGCAATGGTATTCAGAATCAAGACCTCTGGTAATGACAAATCACAGGGATGTCTTCATCATCTAATCCAGCTGCTTCCTTGCTCAGAGTCACTTTGAAAAGAAGGTGGCTCGTTCAGAGTCACACAATCAAGAGTGGGATCTAAACTGGGACCCAGGTCAACTGACTGAAGTCCTGGAGGAAGAGCGTGCAAGAACATTCACTATATTTGAATCTTCATTTTCTTCTCTTAATGTGATAAATTCATATAATAATCAGGAAAACAGTACATAAAGCCAAAGGTAAATGAACGAATTTCTCATTCCAGAATCATCTTTTCCTATTCATCTAGATGTTTTCTCTGAGGCAGGGTAATTGTGGTCCCTATATATCATCAATAAGCATTTATTAGATGCCTACCATGTAGAGGAAAGCAGAGCAGGAGGCTAGGAGTATTAATACTCTGTATGTCTGCCTAGTGATTTAAAACACATCTTGGTGCCATTTTCTTATGTCAAGACCCAGCAAATGAATCATTTATTACATGTGTTCACAGCTTTGATCACTGGAGAAGCATGCTACCACATGGATTAAAAGAAAAGACCTCAACTTTGTGATCTGCATGTAGAAGATGAATCATACCCTTCTGGAAAATTCCAAAAATAAAACAGCTCATTCAGGCTACCTCACATCAAAGAAAGGTCGCTTGGCTATGCTACTACTCATGTTTTGACTGAAGGACTGTTGGTTGGAAACCTAATGGGGTCTTTTTATCAAAGGGTAAAAACTTGGCTGAGTTCTTTGGGCCCTTCTTAAATGCTTGTCAAGGAAGTTGAGCTCTGAAAGTTTTAAGTTGGTGTTGTGAAGATAAAGGCCAGGGTAATGGGACCACGGTCAAACTTGGGGCCCTAATCCAGTAACAACCTGAACAAAATAAACATGCTGTCACTTAAGATTCACAGGATTTGGGTTCAAGACCCAGGTGTGCCATTTGCCACCTGTGTGACCCTGGGCAAGTCACATAAGGGACATCAGAGGTTTTCTCACTAGTAAAATGAGGGTGCTGGACTAGGTGACCATTAAAAGGGATAAAATCCCTTCCAGCTCAACAGCCACAATCAGGAGATCATATATTTCCTATGCCCACAGCTCTGATCAAAACAGAGGCATGCCAACCACATGAATTTTACAGAAAATTGAGGAAACTGAATTCCACCTCTGAAACTTAGTGTGTGTGTGACCTTGGGCAAAAATGGAGGCCCAGCAAGAAGTGACTTGGACTGGGTCATACAGTGAGTTTAGTTTACTAGCAGAACTAGGGCTACAGCCGAAGTTTTCTGGTTGTTTTTCTGCTATAAGAGGCTGCCCTGCTATTTGATGGACTTAGATAAACATACTAAGCAAATGCAAATAATTGTTTTTGCTGAATCTGGAATTTAACACTTAAGCATACTGACTGACACAATTATTTCCTTTCCTAGAACCCCCAAGTTTGTGAAAACTAAGTCATCTCTCTGAAAGCCTTCTCCATTGGTGGTGTCTGGAATTCTGGAGGGGATACACAGCATGAAGAACGGAGACTCTCAGGTGAGCTGCACTTAGACCCTATCTAATGTCTGGAATTCTGGAGGGGATACACAGCATGATGAACGGAGACTCTCAGGTGAGCTGCACTTAGACCCTATCTAATCCATTCAATCTTGGATGAGACCCATCAGGAAAATCAGCTCACCTTACAAAGAATATATCTCATTTTTCAATGTTCTCCCTCTATGTAATCATGCTGGTGAAATGATATTTGGGTCTGGAAGACAAAATCTTCCTCTTGTCTGCAGGATTCTGAAGCACTTGCACAGGGTATGAGGGATGTGTTGGGGAGGGAGGGGCAGGCACAGGATCACAGGCTTTAGTCAACAAGTCACTAAGTATTTTATTAAATATCTACTTACATGTCAAGCATAGCACTAAGTTTTGAGGATACAAAGAAAAGCAAAAACAAACAAAAAAAACAAACCCCAGAACAAAACAAAAAACCCAAGCCCCAAACGGAAAAGGACCATAGAGATCATCTAAGTCAAATTCCTCTCATTTTACAGATATGGAGGCTGGGGCCTGGAGAGACCAGGTGACTAGAACTTTGAAGCAGTAAGCAGCAGAGTGGTATTCAAACTCCACAACCTTTGCCTCCATACTCAGTGCTATTTCTACTAGCTCCCTACTCCTTCCACCCTAGGGCCTTTTTAAAAAAATGGAAAATTTCTTTTTCACTTAACAAGTATTTATTTTCTATCCCTCTCAGCCCTCCCCGTTTAAAAAAATATGTTCAATTTCCTGATCAGCTTCCATCATAGGCTGAAGGGACCATGCTCTCCATGGTCCAGACAAACTAGTCTACCTACTGTTTCTCCCACGGTGCCCCCCATCTCCTGTCTCCAGGGCTCCTGCCCTGGCTATCTCCCTCAGGCCTGGGATGCTCTTCAAAGCCATGATTTCCTTCAAGCCTCATCTCAAACACCACCTTCTGCGGGAGGCCCTTCTCACACACTGGAAACCCTTCTGGCACTTTTCTCCTCAGAGTCTAAGTTTCATCATTTATAAGATGAGTAGGTTGATTGGACTGGATGATCTCTCAGGCTTCTTCCAATCCTTCCCACGTCTTAAAAATATGTGACCATATCAAACATTAATACATGAAGTATTACTAATTATCTAAATGTGATGGGGACTACCAAAGGCTCTTACCCCTAGGTAAAGGCCATCTCCCTAGGGGGAAGCTAGCTTTACCTTTTCCCCTTCCATAGATGGGGAGACTTTTAAAGGAATGGCTAGGAACAAGAATCCTGAGGAAAGCTAAGGAACAAGGTTGGTCTATCAGACTGGCAGAGGAGCAGTATGGTGAGTGTGGTGCAACAAGGTGCAAATCTTTCCTTTGACTCACTTTGTCCAAGCTAAAGGGATGATTCAGGCTGTAGAGGGAAGCAGAGGCTTTTTGGACTCTAATACAAGTCCCTTCTATGTTCTAACTGTAAATAAAATTATTTTAAGGCTTCATTTAATGATTAAAGATTTAAGGCTTCAATGATTTGAAGACTCGTGAGCCAGCATCTATCATGCTAGTACGGAGAGCTGGTGACTATCCTTATATGAGGGCCAGAAGTTGGAGCTACCATGTTCAACTCAGTTGGAGCATTGAGCCAGGTGAGTGGGAAGTCCCTCAAAGTGTTCCTGAAAGTGTGTGTCAGGAGGTATCTTCTGAAACAAGGCTTACATAAGCAACAAATACGATCATAACTCACATTTTAAGGTTTGAAAACATTTGAGCCTCACAACAATGATGTAAGGCGGGAGCAATACTCATTCCCATTTTATAGATGAAGAAACTAAGGCTCCGAGGGGCTAAGGGACTTGCCAAGAGTCACAAAGCTAATGAGATTCCAACTCAGGCCTTCAAGAGCATAAAAAGGAAAATGTTTGAGCAGAGTTACCACAGGTTAAACACATCTAAATTATATGCACTCCCTAGCCAATGGATCTTTTATTAGAATGTAGTGTGGTCTAGAGGAGAAACCGTCAGGAGATCTGGGTTAGAAAGTGAGTATTGACTTACTAGTTATGGGACTGGGGTGTCGAGCTTTGGCTTTTTTATCTATAAAATGAGGTCAAAGATACCAGCCCTATTTGTTCTACAGAATGTTGGAAGAAAAGCCTCAGGCAAACCTTAAAGCACTCTATAAAAGTGAGTTTTTACCTTCACCACTATTATATAGATAATTACTGACTTGGGCAAGCAGTGGTGGGAGGGGAAACAGGTGATGCCCAATAGAGCTGGGGACAGAGGAAGAAAGGGGACATCATCTCCATTCATGCGGGAGTCTAGGGGATCAGAAAAGAGCAAAAGGTCATTTCAGGCATGGGCTGGGGGCCATACAAAGCTCACCTGGCCACAAGGGAAAAGAGGGAAGGGATGATGCTACTTCTTCCAGTTCTTTTTGATGCAAGCAGGGTCAAGACTGCCACAAGAAATCAACATCTTCTAGGCTATCCCATCTAAAATTTCTTTTATTGGGTCATAGTAGGTCAGTGAGAAAAAAAGGCTATCTCCATCAGGCTGGTTCTGCTTTGTATTCTTCTCTCCCATGGCCAAATGTGATCTCCCTCTGCCTCAGAACCCTGAGACTGGGTCAGTTGGGATTCAATACGGGGTCTTCTGCCTCTAAGGCCAATCACTGATCTTTCCACCGAATTATGCTGCATCCCAGAGAGAAGCTCTATAGTTCATAATTATACAGGGTGTTCCTAAAGTCTGGACATATAGGCAAAAATGCATATTTTCAAGAAATGAAATGAATGAAATTTACATTTTATTTAATTGGAATATTAACAAATAATATCTTCAATATGATTTCCATTATTTGTGATGCAAAGGTTGATGCACTTTGCAAGATTCACGTGAACTTGATGCAATAACTCCACATTTCCTATGTGTCCAGACTTTAGGAACACCCTACAGTTATGGAACTAGAGAGGGACTGCATGGCAAGGGGGGAAGATCATTAACCCTGGAATCAGAATTTCAATCCTATATCTCAACTTACTACCAAGTACTTTTAGGCAAGTAAATTAGCCTCCCTGTGCCTCAGTTTCCACATCTTTAAAATAAAGGGGTTGGACTAGATGGTCTTTGAGATCCCTTCCAGCTCCAAATCTAACATTCTATAATTCCTAATGTATAAAATAAGAGGTTTGGATTAAAAAAACCTTCAAAGCCCTTATAGTATGGATGGTACCTATTCAGGGTGCTTAAAGCAAAACAAAACAAAAAAAAATCTACTTTCTTTAAAAGTATTTCTTGTTGTGATTAAGCTTAAGAAACACCACAGATCAGAGAACTAAATATTTAGTTTCTTTACAATAATATTTTTGTACTCTTTGGGGTTGGTTGTGGTGATGTTTTTTAATTTTTCATCAAAACAAAAATATTAGCATAGAACTATCTGTCCTGAAGCTTGGTTAAATTCCAGGTCAATTCAAGTGTGTGGCAACCACTTTATCTCAGACATTCGCTTTTATAAGGGCTATGAACTCAAATTGACTCCGGAAGGTTGGCCCCTCTTCCAAAAGTCTAAATTCAAGGCATTTTTTGATCACTTATCCCTAAATACCATTTTAAGGAAGCTATATTTCATCTCACAGACAACTGGAAGCCACTAATGCCTTTAACTCATGCATATCTGAGTTGAGTTTTATTTGACAAAAGCTTTGGTGGGTTCCCTGGCTCCAGACTACCTTTTCCACTTTTCCAACCTCCTACTACTCCTCAGTCAAATTGTTCCTCAACTGGGCAAGCCATCTCTCATGCCTAGAATGCACTTCCTATCATTTCTATCAAAATCCTTCTTAGCTCAGCTTGGGTACCACTTCTTTGGTGAAAGCCTTCCCTGATTGCCCCAACTGAATGTGATTTTCCCCTTGTTACCATCACACTCTACTAGGTATTAAATGCATCTGTGTACGTGCTGCATTCACCTCACCTCACCTTTCGGGCCCCCCCCCCCCGCCCCCGCCAAGAATGTAAGTTCCTTGAACATGAGGCATTTTTCCCCATTTCTGCATCCCCAACTCAGAACACAAAACCTTGCACAAAGCAGACAATTAACGAATGTTTGTTGAACCCATGTAATAACCTTACAAGTGAAGAAACTGAAGACTAGAGAGGTCAAGTAATTTACCCAGAGTTTACAAAGATAGTATTTGTATTCTCAGCAATGAGCACGGTGCCCAGCACATATTAAGCTGAGCACTTAATGCTTGTTGACTAACTTAAGTAGCATAGATGGGGTTCCAACCTATGTTCTTTGACTCTAAATCTAGCATTCTTTCTACTAAATTGGCAAAAATAATTAAAAGCAACAAAATAGTGTTTGTCGAGGTTATGAAGAAATTACTTCATTTATTCATTGCTAGTAGAATTGCAAGTTAGTGGAATATTTTTGTATATTAATCAGGCAGTAAGCAGTAAAAGTTGCAGAAATAATATCTTCTGACCCAGTAATCCCATTGATGGGAATACATACTGAAAATGTTATCAGAAAATAAAAAAAAATTATCAAATATCTTTATAATAGTCTTATTTGTAATTGAAAAAAAAATGAAAGCAACCTATAATGTCCAAGAATTGGGGAACAAATAAATTGTGATCCATTAATGGAATGGAATGGAATGATATAATGCAATTAAGATCAACAAAACAGCAGAATGCAAAGAAATCTGGAAAGATGTCTTAAATGACGCAAAGCAAAAAAAAAAAGTGGAATTAGAATAAACAGCTACACATTAAAACCATGTAAGAGGAAAAGCGAGTTGGATCAGAAGGACAAAGGATCTTGATGGAGACAGAGAGAATGATGGGAAAATTATTATGGTATTTTATGCATTGGTATTCATTTATTTAAATGTAAATAGTTGTGAAACAAGTTTAATTAGCTGTATTGGCATTTAATATTAAGTTTCTAATAAGACATTAAAAAATAAAAAATGCTTGCAGCATGTGTGCATAATCATTACAGCAAAAAAAAATTGTGTGAAGGGACTATAATTACTCTGAGTGTTGCACTGCCAATCACATTACAGAATAAGCACTAATTATACCACGGCCTTGCTGGAACCTGACAGGCTAACTCTGGATGTCTGCCTCCTGTCGACTTTGGCCCCCACAAAAACACAGGGAGATATGCAAAACCACAATATAAAATGGGCTCTCCATTTTACTGGTCACAAATATTCAATACTGGAGATCATCCTCATGTACAAGGAAGGAAGGAAGGGAAGAAAAAGAAAGAAAGGAAGGAAGGAAGGAAAAGAAAGGAAGGAAGAAAGGAGAAAGAAAGGAAGGAAAGAAGGAAGGAAGGAAGGAAGGAAGGAAGGAAGGAAGGAAGGAAGGAAGGAAGGAAGGAAGGAAGAAAGAAAGAAAGAAAGAAAGAAAGAAAGAAAGAAAGAAAGAAAGAAAGAAAGAAAGAAAGAAAGAAAGAAAGGAAAAGAGAAAGAAAGAAAACAGTACTATAGAAATAATACAATCAACTCTCTACCTACCCACTCAACTCATAATTTCTCTCTTGGAAGACTGTACAACGGGCACTCAATCCTCTGAAGACTCAGGATGGGGATTTGAAGAGGTATGAAATATGTTTACTTGAACCCTGATTGCTTAACAAACAGGTGACTCAGATTCAGACACCCAACTGCTAGGCATATATCTAAGGAGGTCAAAGACTGAAAGGTCTCATATACACCAACATATTTATATGTGATACCAAAGAACTGGAAATAAAGTAGATGCCCACTGACTGGAGAATGGCTCAACAAACTGTGGTACATGAGATGCCATGGAATATTACTGTGTGGTAGGAATGGTAAATATGAAGAATTCAGGGACTGGGAAGACTCATATGAACTGATGCAAAGTAAAGCAAGCAAAACGAGGAAAACAATATATATGATGATCATAACAACATAAATGAAAGGAACAAAAATATATCAAACTGAACACTGCATAATTATAATGACAAACTTGATCCTGGATAAAAGATGAGAAGATAGCTCATCTCTGTTCTCAGTAGTGGTAGGGGACTATGGGTGAAAAATGTTGCAAATACTGCCAGATGTGGCTGATGTGCTGGGTTAGTTTTGCTAAACTGTTCCTTCCTCATTTTTTTTATAATTTTTTTATATAAGGGCTGGTGAGGGTGAAGATATACACATATATTAATAATTTGATATAAGGGCTTGTGAAGGTATACACATGTATTAATAATTTGATATAAGGGTAGGTGAGGGTGAAAGTATATACATGTATCAATAATTTTTAAAAGGAAAATAAATGAGTTTAAACACCATTTACACATTTTCTTTAGTTATCAGCCTTCAGGGAGGCTCAGTTGTCATTTACTGTAAGGAATCTTCAAATTTTCCATTGTGCTCTGCCTGAATCTCTCCTCTGAACTTAACTCACATGACTTTAACTGAAACTTATTTCTGTACTTCTCTTCCCTCCATCCCATTAGACTGTAAACTTCAGAAAGCATGGTTTATATATCCTCAGTGCCTTTATATACACCATATATGGTTTATATATACCCCAGGGCATACATAATAGGTATCTAATAAAGGTTTCTTAAATTTGACTTGATTAGCGGTATAGGATTTAAAAATGGAAGGGTACTTCAGAGGTCAGCTGGTCTCATCTCATTTTGCAGATGAAGATAGAGACACAGGTAAGGTGAGTTGCTCAGTTAAGGAACAACGTGAAAAAGTTAGACGATGACCTCCAAGGTCACATCTAGTCCTAGATCCATGATCCTATGAGTCAGCTCTGCCACTAGAGTTTACTGTGTGACCTTGGACAAATCATTTCCTTTTGAAACGTTTCAGCATCCTCATTCATAAAATGAAAGGGGGGGGGGACACCAGATGCTCTCTAAGAGGCCTTCAGTTCAAGCCTTCTTTGCATTGCCTGAGTTTTAGGGATGTTCCTGTGTCAGCAGATTCTCCCAGGTCTTCTTAGCAGTCAGTCCTAGGTTGTGGCCTGGTGGAAATTTCTTGCAAAGAAAGCAATGAAAGCTCACATTTAAACAGTACTTCATAGTTTATAAAGTTTTCTTCACAAGAGCCTCCTGATTCTAACTCCAGAATTACTATTAATATCAATTGATATTAATCAATCATTGTTAATTAATATTAATTAATTAACTAATATTAACCCCAATATTAAAAGTTCATTATACCTATTCCTAATCAAAGAGCTGATGGCCAGTTCTCTATGTCCACAATGAGTTAACCTTTACTTATTAGCTATTTACTCTCCTGGAGCGATGGGCAGAAGTAGTATGATGTATAGTGCTGGATCTAGAGTCTGAAAGATCTGGGTTCAAATCTTACCTCAAACACTGTGTGACCCTGAGCAAATCACTTAACATCTCTTGACCTAGGTTTCCTCCATTGTACAATGAAGGAGCTGAACTTAATGGTCTTCAAGGTCCCCAACCCCCCACCCCTACTCTAAATCGATGACTTTATGACTCTACAGAGGTGCAAATTTCGACTTGATATCAGGAAACATTTTCTAAGCATTAGCACCTCCAGAAGCTGAATGGGCGAGGCACTGACGGAAGTGGTAGGGCTCCCCCCGCCCCCGAACTTCCAACGAAGGTTTGCTCTCCATTTGTGAGTGATGTTGAAGAGGGGATTCTGGGTCAGGTATGGGGTGGACTAGATGGCCCACTCTGGGGGTTTTCTCAGAGACTGCATATGTGAGCAGAGCAACAGTGTGCTTTTCTATTAATCAGATCCCACAATTACACACAGGTCAGACAACACATGGGGGCCACAGACACTGATGCTATTTTAGTACAAGACCACAGCACCTCGTGGTCTTGCACATTATTCCAGAGGCAAGCTGCAGCAAACACGAAGTGACATTTTTAGCAGCTGGCATAGCTACAACAGAAAGAAAGAAGCAGTATACAGGAAGTATACAAGCAAAGGCCAAAATACTTTCCAAGCTTAGAAGAATGCAATCAAACTAACATATTATTAGAAACAGTACTAATTAACTTTCTGACTTCACTACTGCATTGTCTTCTTTTTCTCTACCACTGTAGGCAAATCGTGCTGCAAATGGAGCAATATTAACTTATTCAATGAACATTATTAAGCACCTATTATGTGTGCTGGGATGAGATTCAGTTCAGTTCAACAAGCATTTGTTAAGTGCCTACTATGTGAGAGGCACTGTGCTCAGGAGCTAGTGATAGGAAAAAAAATTACATATGCACAGTCCTTTGTGAAGAACTTTCTCATCTTATTTCAGTTTAATAATCTTGTCAGGTGGGCAGGACTGGTCTTGAAAGCCGAGGTTCAGAGGTTAATTGACTTGCTTAAGAACACACAGCTAGAAGAAGTCATACCTTCTGACTGAGTCCAATGTGTCCTTTATTGCATCAAATCCAGAAATATCACACACAACTCCCTTATCCTGCCTCTTTGGAAACTGAAACAAGGTAAGTTTTGGTATGACATTTATTAAGCACCTAATGTATACTGGGGACACAGAGGAAAAAATAAGACAACACGGTCCTCCAAAAACTTACAACGTAATGGGAGAGGAGAAGGATTAGATGTGTGTATAGATCAGAATGGGAGAAATAAAAAGAAAAAAATTCACAGAAAAGCCACAAGACATTTGGGAAAGCAAAGATCACTTCCAGCTGCAGGGATGCAAGAAGGCTGCACAGAGAAGAGGTGGCACCTGAAGAGGGAAGAGAAGGGTTTCAGGGCAGGGAGTGGGAATGAGGCGGCCAGGAGGAGGGTTCATTCTAGGCTCATGGGACAGTGTAGGCAAAAGCACAAGGGTGGTGGAGGTCAGCCCAGGACTGGGGAGGACAAGCCGTGGAGTACCTGAGATGAAGCTGGAAAAGGAGACTAGAATCAGGCTGTAGAGGCCTTGAATGTTAGGAGAGTTTATACTGAAGGTCAGGCAGGAACCCACTGAAGGTTTCTGAGCAGAAGTAACAGGATCACATTAATGTATTCTGGCCCAACTTCAGACAGGGTGCAGACGCAGAGATATGGATAGAGCTGGAAGGCAACTTGGGAAACCACATAATCCAACCCTTTTATCTTACCAATCAGGAAACTGGGACCCAAGCAGTACAAACAAGATAATATAACTCTATTTTAAAAGCTTTTGGACAAATTTATGAATGAAAGAAATGGCTCCCAAATGAAGCTATGATAGACTTAACCTTTAAGACTAAGCACAGGTTAGACAACCAGGTTCCCTCCCACCAGATGATCTTATTATAGTGAAGCTTGATGTAATCCTGGAACAAAGAATATTAAAGCAGAAGAAACCTGTCAAAGGCTTCTGTCAGAGCTGAAGAGGACCTTACTTTGAACATGAATATTAAGGTTGGAAGGGGTCTTTAGAGATTAGCTAGTCCAGAGGAAACTGAAGGCTCAGAGACACTTCCCTCACACTACACAGGTTTCCTCACCCCAAATTCAATGCCATCTTTCCATCACCCACTTGGATGCTGATACCAAGGTAACTCAATTTCTGTCTTGAATTGGAGACTCCTAAAGGATGGTCAAAGAGACATAAATACATGCTCCAAGGTTATAATCAGCAGCCAGCCAAAATCAGACCTTTACAGGAAAGTTTGTTCCCACCCATTGAGTTAAATATAAGGGAGGACTTTCCACATACAATTCAGAGGACCTCCATAGTCCATGAGTTGTGTTGGGCACAAAAAGCTTTGCAAAAAAGGTAGGTCTCAGCTCATTTTCAGTTCTGTTATTTACAAGGCTAAATAGACTACTGGTCGACTCCAGAATTATTTTACTTTAATTAACAACAGTCATGACGTAAAGTATTCAATCATTTTCCCTTCTTTTAAGGCATTAGGAAAATTGCCCTAAAAGAGTTAGGATTCACTTTTCAGAAAGCCTGAGTCCAGTGAGAGGGGGCTTGGTGCAATGGAGAACACAGGACTCGGAGTCAGGAAGCCCTGGGTTCAGGTTCCACCACTGATACATTACCTGTGTTAACCTGGGCAAGTCATTCGACCTCTCTGAGAGGTTCACTTTCCTCATTTATAAAATGAGGCCTTTAAGATCCCTTTCTGTTCAAGTTTATGGCTGTATAAATAACAGCACCCATCCCCTACCCATACCAATATCAAGAATTGCCTCAGTAACTCAGACACAATTCTAGATTCAGAGTCAGAGGACCCAGGCTTGGGTTCTGGCTCTGTCACTTACTTACTGTGTGTTCTCAGGCTCTTCATCTTACCTCTGCAAGACTCAGTTTCCTTACCTTGAGAGTAGAGATCCATTATATTCTCCACTGCCTATTTAACTGTTGCTGAGAAGTTCAAATGAGAGAGGGGATGTAGAGTACTTTTAAAACCTTAACGCCCTCTACAAATGTCAGCTATCACGAGCACCCGGGTCATTTGCGGCTGTGCTCTTGTAGAAATACAGGGACACTGTGGTCTAGACAAGTTCTGCACGGGGTTATGTTTCAGAGCAGTTTGAGCTATGCTAATTCAAATTTTTCATGCCAGGTGGTTCTAGTAAAGAGAAAGGTCTAAATTAAGGGAAATGGCTCAAACATTCACATTTCAAACATAGCCAATAAGATAGAGTCACTATAAGGAAAGGCTAAGTTGAGTTGTACTGCAAAGCATGTCCATCCTTCAGGAAAATCAGCCTGGAAACTCAGAAGTTTGGTATAATATATAATAAGCAACCAATCATCCGGTGGAGATGCTAAGAAAATATTTCCCTAAAGAATCAAGGAAGTATTTTGAACCTCATTGAGGACCCCTCTTTGCTTGGATGGTTGCAACAGTGTTGCCTCATGTTAAGTGCCAAGTTCGAGTTCCCTTAATTCAGAGGTGCATTTTGTAGCAGCCTCCTGATCAGTCTCCCTACCAAGCCATTTTCCAAGGAGCTGCCAAAGCAAGTTTCCTAAAGAATTGGTCTTGCCATGGCATTCACCTACTCAATAAACTCCACTGGCTCCCTAGTACCTCTAGAATCAAATAAAAACAAAACAAAACAAAAAACAACTCTTCTGCTAGGCATTTAAAGCTCTTCACGACCTGGCTCTTCCCTACCTCTCCAGTCTTCTAACAAATGACCCCTCCACATGCTACTCTATAGTTCAACCACACTGGTCTACTTGCTAGTCATCGTCCAAGATGTTCCTTCTCCCATATTCATGCCTTTGGACTAGCTGTGCCTCACTACTGGGAATGATCTCACTGTAGCTTCTTAGAATCCCTGGATTCCTTCAAGATTTAGCTCAAACACTAGTGGTCAAAGGTCTTTCCCAGATATCTCCAGCTGCTGGTGGCTTCCTCTTTAAGGTCACCTTACATCTATTCTGTAGGAATCTTACACATTCCAAATTATACATATGGTGTCTTTTCCCATTAGAACATAAACTCCAGAGGACAGGGACTGGTTTTGCTTTTTCTTTGTATCGTCTGGGGTTGGCTGAGATATAGTAAGTGCTTAATAAATGCTTGTTAATTGATAGATTATACTGGCCACAGTCTGGCTCACTTTCTTACTGGAAAACAGGGAGACTTATGCACTCAATGTCAAGAGGCCTCCCTCTAGAACTCAGAACCAAGCCAACTCACTCACAACTGGTCTTTTGAATAGAATCGTAAAGGGCAGGGATGCAGTTTGGCAAGCACCCAATAGAAAAAATATTCCCCATGACTTCTCCAGGAGAGCCAGAGGCACTGCTCTTCATGTCATGGAAGGCATGCATTAGAAGAGCACTCCCCTATGCCAGCCCCTTAAGATTTCCACAGAAATCGAAAATTAACTTGTCAATCAAGATCCTGTATCAGCATCACATGAATCCAATAACTTCAAGGCAACACCCTGCTGATTGCTTGTAGCATCCTCTAACTATCCATCCAGGGAGACTTTGCATAGCCCTACTTCATGTAAAAATCATACTGAGTTACTCATGTGTGAAGGCTTGTTGGGACCTCCTAATGGGAAACATTTTCATTAAGAACCCAATTACCCATGAAAGGCAATAAAAATGAGCAGTTTCCTGGGCTCACACCTTTTTCGTGAAGGGTAGTCAATGCTCAGTTATCTCCCTGGGTAGCAATGATATCAGCCAAAGAGGTGATCTGTAGCCTTAATAGCTGCTGGGAAAGAAGGAGGGGGTCTCCAAGCCAACACTTTCACTCAGAGTTGTTCCTTTTCAAAGTCACCAAATTCCACTACTCAGGCCTCATCAAGAATTTACTAAAATTTACCGAGGCCTTACAAGCACAACTGGTTCACAATCCACCTGAATCAATATCACTCTGTGCTTACAAACACTTAAATTATAGTTATTAACAAAACATCAAAAGGTCTTCAACTGGAGTCATCTTATTTAGGAGGTGACCCCTCCCCCCAAGTCGTTTAAAGTAAAATACTCACTTGCTCTGTGTTCAAGTCTTAAGCTTTATATTTCCTACAAGTAATGGAAAAGCAGAGCACCAGAAAAGCACGTGGTAAGAACGTGTAAAGAATATTAACGAAAAATGGTAAAATGACAATTTTAGATTAAAACCAAAAGCACCATCAACACAAATACTAAGCAACTACGATGGGGGAGGCACTGTGAACTCATGGGGCTTTTACCCTACTAGGGGGAGTTTACAAAGTGCCTCCTTGCAAAAAAAAAATCCTTTCAAGGAGCTAACTAGCATGAATACTATTTTTTCAATTTAACCATTCAGGGCATGCAAAGAACAAATACTGACTTGTGAGGTAGTGTGGCCCAGTGGGGGGCAGGAAGAGAAGAGCCAGAGGCAGGGCAGTTGGGTTGCCTAATGATTAGAAGGAATCCCAGAGGTCTCAGACATTAACTGTGTGACCTCAGGCAAGTCACTTAATTTCTCTCAGCCTCAGTTTCCTCATCTGTAACCTACCTTGCTGGCAGGGTCAGTATGAGGATTAAATGAGATAAACTATGTAATTGGCTGTTGTTCCGTTGTTTCAGTTGCGTCTGCCTCTTTCCCATTTGGGGTTTTCTTGGCAGAGATGTTGGAGTGCTTTGCCATTTCCTTCTCCAGATGAGGAAACTGAGGCAAACAGGGCTAAGTGACTTGCCCAGAGTTATATAGCTTAGTAAGAATTTGAGGCCAGATTTGAACTCAGGAAGATGCGTCTTCCTGACTCCAGGCCTGGGACTATCCACTGTACCACCTAAACGCCCAAATACATTACTATTTTTTAAAATATGTAAAGTGCTTTGCCGATCTTAAAGCACTATGTCAATGCTAAATGTTATTATAATCATTTAGAGTCAGATGGCTTAGGCTTAAATTGTGGCTCTGCAGCTGACTACCTGTGTGACCTTGGAAAAACCACAATCTCTCAGTGCCTCAGTGAATCTAGTAGGTCTAGATAATTGCTTGAGTCTCCTCTACCTCCAAATCTATCAAATGCCTACTATATTCAGCACACTATGCTCAGGCTGAGACAGAGAAGAAATTTATATAAGATGAAGGGAGAGTCAGAGAGATAAGATGCCAAGGTTGATAAATCTAATGAATGTTCACAATAAGAAAGATGCCAGACAAAGTGATATTTGGTATCTGATGAGAAAGACTTCATTCTTCCTACTACTGGGCAGATATTAAGAGATTGGCTGAACCTGATCTGAAGAAAATGTGCCTTGCAAAAAACTCAGTAGGTGCTTAATAAAATCCTATCAAATGAATCCCATTAAGACAACTGAAAACTTGCTAAGAAACTTTATAAAATAACGGCATAAACCTAGAATTGGCACTAACAGTTGTATATAAGGTGCTAGACACTTATTTGAATCATATACACACAATATCAGGGCTTAGAAGAGACCTTTATTTTGCAGAATTTATGCAGGACACACGTAGGTTTTATTTGGCACCTGACTCTGGATTCTTGCAAAATTACCTTTGGGAAGATTCTATTTGTCACTTCTTCATGTGTTATAAATCAAGATGTGGACAAAAATAATTTGTTCTTTATTCTTGAATCAAACTCTATAAAGGCTAAGACAAGTGTTGCTTCCTGATTCCCATGCTCTGTCAACAGTTTGCTAAAAATACAACCAAAAACAAAGGGCCACTTCCCATATACTAGGGAATAAAAGGGTTCCTCAGCATGGAATGAGCATAGACCCTAGCTCCTTCCTACCTTCCTGTTCCTCTCATTAAAAATGGAAGGGACAGGAACAAGTGTCTTCTCAGTATGAAACTGTCTGATAATTCATCTAAACTATTCAATTCTTTAAGTGTAAACTGAACTTTCTTTTTTCCCCCATATACATTTATTTATGTTTAGTTTTCATCATTCACTTTTATAAGATTTTGAGTTCCAAATTTTTCTATCCCTCTCTCCCTCCGCCCCACCCCCTGCCCCAAGACAGCAAGCAATCCAATGTAGTCTATACATGTACAATCACATTACAAATATTTCCACATTAGTCATTAAACTGAACTTTCAGGACTCGTCCTATAAAGGTCATTCATTGGCAATGACCTTCCAAAATAATTCATCACTTCTCTGCACAGTCCTTACTTCAAAGGTCTAATGACACTGGTTCAGAGGAAGAGGCCTGAGGTAAAGAGGTTGAATCATTACCGCACAGACCCCTTCTCTCCTGCTAGTTTCCTAATTAGAATCAGAGGGGACAGCAGCTGTTCTGGCCCTGGGGCCAGTAAGTTATTGGTACCAAATGACAATACGGTAAAGGGGAACATGCAGAACAGGCAGGGAATCGAGGGGCTGTCAAATACACAAAGAGGTCAACAACCAGGCCTGAGCCTACCACAAATAACTCTCTGGGCAGACTTTGCTCTTCAAACAGAACTTAGAATCAAAGAACCCTAAGAGCTGGGAGGGTCCTCAGAGACCATCTGCTCCAACAGTTTCCATTTGTTTTCATGTCAGATTTTAGACATGCCTGCAGCACTCTAGATAATCATGCTTGGGTACTTCCTGGCCCATCTCCACCTGCAGAAATACTCCCCTATACATGAAGGCCCCCTTCCAGTGGCAACTCCTCAATGAAATTGTCCCTGATATAGAACCACCTCCACCTAGAGAAGCAACCTCCTTTTACTCTGCCCCACCATCACATGTTTGTATCTCCCCCATGCTTTTATCTTGGTGTAGTTTGAATTATCCTGTATAGCTCCTAATATAGGCCATTCCCTAAAATATAGGTTCCATTTCTAAAAATGAGGTCTCAAAGGAAAAAGTGTGTATGTGTACACACATGTATGTAATACACTAAAAATAACTCCAATTACAGAATACATTTAGGTTTTATCCAAGCCAGGTCTGGGAAGACGTTTAGCCTATATTCACACCATCAAGGTAGGTTACAAGTTTTGTCTCCACCACAGACCATACAGTCCCTGAGGGCAGGGTCTGTGCCATTCATCTCCATCTGCCTCAGTTCCAGCACAGGACTTTGCTTGTGACAGCCAACCAAAGGCAGACTTCACAGCTTCTGAGTGATTTAATTTAAAAAACGAAGGAAGGAAGCAAGCAAGGAAGGAAGGAAGGAAGGAAGGAAGGAAGGAAGGAAGGAAGGAAAGGTTTTAAAAGTGAACAAGCCTAAGGGGAAGAAACACCAAGTTTCAGAGAGAAGCTTTCTACTGTCCTGCTTCTAAAAAGGTGATACCATCAACCCACCCGCAAAAGTGGGGTCTGAGATTTGGAGGCACATCTATGTTGAGCATTCCCACTCTTTTGCTTGGTTCCCTTTTTGGGGGTGCAGATTTACAGCATGGCTAGACAGGGTAAGAGGTAGCAGCTTGCTGTCTGTAAAGTGGTGGTCCAAACTACCTGAGCTCATCAAGTCGAAAAGTCTTTAGGGAAGTGAGGTGCTAGGCTCAGCTCACCCTTTGTAGATGTTGTTCCTCAGAATAAAAAAGCTATTCTCAAGTGGCTGTGGCAAGCTCTCCTACCCCTCCAAAGGCTAATTTTCTTACTAAGCTTCCTAAGCCAGGAGGAACAGCTGGCCTTGGAAGTATTTCTTAAGAAAAGACTGCAAGAAGTGAGGGAGAGCTATTATGATTCTTCAGTATTTGTATTAGGGTTACTACAAAAGAAGGAATAGATCTTCATAAAATGTCTGTTGTTAATAAAGGCCCTAAGTAAATGAGCCTTCAACAGAATCCTGAAGGTCTGGCTGCTACTGTTGTAGATAAAATCAATACTCCCCACACTAGGCATGTTTAAGTCACAGCAGTGAGGCAATTTAACAGATCTGAAATATTTGTTATTTTACACCACTCTTTGGAAAATCACAATCTTCCTCAACTTTATCCCCCTCTCCGCCCCCCCATCCATATAACCTGTCAGCTGCCTCTTCTTGTTGACTCCATCTCCACATTTCCAGCATCAATCCCCATCTCTCCACTCACATCTACCCTACCCCTTCAGGCCCCCATTGCCTCTCACCTAGACTCCTGAAACAACCTCCTAATTGATTCCTGTCTCCCTCTCAAATCCATCCCCCACACAGCTATCAAAGCAACCCTTACTCAAACACACATGTGACCAAGCCATTCCCCTGGCTCAGGTGCCTTCAGAGGCTCACTAGTGCTTCCAAGACAAAAGGCAATCTCTCAGCCTAGAATTGAGAGCCTCTCAAAATCTGGTTTTAGGCTACCTTACAGGATTTTTTTTCACATTACTCTGCTTCATACTTTCTACATTCCAACCAAACTATGCTATTCTGTCTCCCACCCTAGTGCCTTTGCTCAGGCAAGACCCTCAAACCTAGAATTCACCCCCTTATCACTTCTGCCTCTTGGAGTCTCTGAGCTTCTTTCAAGGCTGAACTGCTTGAACATCTTCCCTGATGCCTTAGTTGATTTCTCTCCTTTCTCCTCAAATTATCCCCAAGGCATTATCTGTTTCAGAGATAGCAAGGTGGAGTAGATTGAGAGCCAGCCTCAGGCATGATCACTGCTCAACACTCTCAAGTGTGGCTGGAACCAGATTAAAATGTAATTGGAAGATATTTAACGAAATTAACAAAAATACAATAGAACATAAATAATGTTAATATGTGGTTTTCTAAGTCAATAGGTAGCCCACAGGGATTCTTCAGTATGGTTTAATGGTCTCATTTCTATTTGAATCGGACACCACAGATCTAGGCAACTCTCAAGACTTTCGGTTACAGAGACCCTGCCCACCCGCTCCAGTACCCCACCAGAGGGGCCAAACATGCTGCCCCCTATAATCTCAAGTGTCTGAACCAGAATAAAATGTTGTTGGGGAAAATTTAATAAGTTAAAAAAAAGATAACATTTTAAAACTAAGTCAATATTCATCAGCCTGTAGGAATTCTTATACACAAAATAGTGCCGCCCCCACTTCTATTAGAGTTTGACACCAATGCCCTACACCACTGAAATCACAGACCCTGGCCTATCCCTACTGTATCTCCTCACTCCTTGAGATCGGTGACTTTTTTTTAAAAACTGTCCCCAACATGTAGTATCCTGCCATGCACACAGTGGGAACTTAATAAATATTCTGTTGGATTAGATTAGATAGGATCATTTCCTAGGGAAAAAAAAAGGAAAATATCCCTCCTACATCTCTCGATCTATAATCTCGCTCAGACTCAGTTTCTTCATTTGCAAAGCAGGGATGATAATAGCTCCTGTACCTTTTTGGGTTGATGTGAAGCTCAAATGAGAGAACAGATAAAGAACTCTGAAAAACCTTAAAATGCTATGTGAAATGCTAGCTGTAAGTGATCATTCCCACTTCTCTCCAACATGTGCTGTATGGAGCAAAGCTCCCCAAATTAGAGAAATAAAGCTGAGGAGGTAGAGAGTTCAGAGCAAATGCATGTTTCCCCACTTTGTCATCAAGCAACGTCTAATGGTTCTAATACCTGAAAAACCTGGAGCGTACTGGGCCTGGAATCAGGAAGACCTGACTTCAGATGGGGCCTCAGACACTCACTGGCAGCTATGTGACCCTGGGCAAGTGGCGTAACCTATGTTTGCCTTAGTTTCCTCAACCACAAAATGCAGATAAATAACAGGACCTACCTCACAGGGTAGTTGTGAGGCCCAAATGAGATAAGATTTATAAGGCGCTCAGCACAGGGCCTGGCATGAGGCAGGTAATCTATAAATGCCAGCTATTATTGTCACTGTTATTATGCTACCCAAGACTTTCCCAGCTATGGCCTGAGATCCTTCTCTGCCCTCATAGTACCCAAACACAGTTAGCTATCTTCATGGCCCTCAGTCACTGTCCTGTTATAACCCACCACCTGCCTGGTGCCTTGTATATTTTTAACCCCATTTAGTGCTGCTCCGCCCTCATCTACCCCAGTAACTGAACTCTTCTCTGTCTCACTGTGACAGTGCATTTCATGCTGACCATCTCATCCTGGGAGACAGGCTGACAGCCTCATTTTCCACATAGGACAGTGTTCGTGTGCTGGGGACCTAGACAACAACCAAAACAGAGCTTGATTAAGCATGAAGTTGCAGCAGGCTTCCACAGAGGAGGCCTAGGCTTCAGACTAAGCCCTGTCACTTACCAGTCACGAGGCCTTGGGTATGTCACAAACTCTGTAAGACTCCATTTACTAACCTGTCAAATGGCAGTGATAATAATTGCTACTGTACATATCGCAATAGCACAGACTTTTCTTGCCAGGGGGAAAAAGAGAAGTAAAGCAGCCAATATGTGACTAACTTGGCTGATATTTTATCTCAGAGGTTGGTTGCTTGCTATTAATAATATATTATTATGATTAATATATAATATTTTAAATATATTACTATAATAATTAATCATATAAATAATAACAATAAAAAACATACTACAGGTAGGGCTGTTTTACTTTTCCATTTTGGTGGCATGGAAAGAGTGCTAGACTTTGGAGACAGGAGGGCTGGGTTTGACTAATCCTGGCTCTGTCACCTACTAAACAGCAAGCTAATTGGCAAACCCTTTACCTCTTTAAGCCTCAGCTGTATCACCTGCCTCAGAGGACGGTTCTCAGGAATAAGCTTTGTATACCCTGTCTCTCATTATTCCTATTGACTTTGGAGATTTCTTAGTCACAGAATCTCAAAGTTAGAAGAGATGTCTGAGGTCACCTAGTCCAAACCTGGACCTGAGCAGCAATGCCCTTGACAACATCTCAAAGGTCTCCATTTGAAGACTTTCAGGGAAATGGAGCTCACTACCTCCTGGAGCAGCCTGTGGCACTTTGTGGACAATGCTGATGTGAGGAAGCTTTTCTGTACAGCCAGCTAAAACCTGTCTCTGCAAAGTTTGCTCATTAGTCTATGTTCTGCCCTCTGGGGCCAAGTAAAACATGTCTCATCCCTCCTCTATACAAGAGCACTTCCAATGTGCAATGGCAGTCATGGTGTTCTCCCTTAGTCATCTCTTTTCCAGGCTGATCATCTCCAACTCTCCAACAAATCCAAACAAAGAGCTCTCCCCATCCTAATTCTACTCTAGAAGTTCTTGAGTTTATCAATCCCATCATTTTACAAACGAAGCAAGTGAGGCCCAGAGAGGAGTAGCAACGTCTCTAAGGTCCCAGGGTTAGTAAATAAACCCGCTAGGATGAAAACTGGAGTCCTTGGAAGCCCAGGTCAGTGTTCTTTCCACTCTACTGGGCTGCCTGCTTCTCTCTATTTGCCACGATTAAACAACAGTCTGGGCCAGTTCTGAGCGATACTTCTTACTCCTGGCTTGCCAGGCAAACATCTGGGATTTGACCCTATGTGGGTCTTCATGCTTCCCTCTTGTTCCCTGGCTGCCCAATATCCAAATCAAGACCCCTATGTTACTGTAAGGATTAAGAGATAATATATGTATATCTGACACTTTAAATACATGTATAAAAGATTATTAATTGCTATTATTTAATCTCTCTGGGCTTCAGTTTCTTTTTCTGTAAAATGGGGAGAGGGCTAAGATTAGAGGATCATAGATTTAGACTTGGAAGGGACCTTAGAATTGGTTTCAATGCTCTCATGTTATAGACAAGGAACCTAAGACACAGAGAGGTAAAGGGCCCTCCCCAGGGTAATACAGCTAATAAGTGGCTATGGTGGAATTTGAATCCAGGTCTTCTTGACTGTAAGTGGAATGCCCTATCTACTAAGCCATGCTGCATTCTACTCAATTCAGTTTAAATCAACAAGCATCAGTGACTCCCTAATAGGTACCAGGTACTGTACTAGGCACTGGGGATAGGCGAAAAGGTTACATTCTGCAGGGAGAAAACAATACTGATATACACTGACAAGAATTTTGAATAAGGGCATACAAAATACGCATAATAAATTCAAAGTAATTTCTGGGGTGAGGGTAGAAAGAACACTAAGGACAAAGGGAAGATAAGGAAATGCCTCCTGAAGGAGGTGACCCCTCAGCTGTGCTTGCTTGGAAGGAAGTTATGAAGATTCTATGAAGAAGAGAAAGAAATAAGGAAGGAGAATGTCTCAAGCCTTACTCCAAGGTTGCTTCTAGTCCGGCATTCTACACTCTAAATGTAAAATGAGCAAATTTGACCAGATGACCTCGAAAATCCTGACCCACTTCATTCTCATGATCCTGTATTATCAGTTTCCTTCCAGTTCTGACATTTTATGTTCTCAAACTCCTTCTAGTTCCAACATTTGGCTTCTATCACCAGAAACACCTTTACTGCCATGACTCCGGCATCACTCTCCTAGAAGAGCACTAACACCTGATGCTAATGTGGTCTGGCTTGGCTTAGGAGCTACCAGGGACAGTAAATAATAAACAAAGAAATAGGCCATTTAAAAGACATAAAATAGCAGTTTCCCGCTGGAGATGCTGATTACTGTAATTTGAGGCAAAGGAGGAACCAAGTACAATTTGTAGAGGCTTCGGAATGTATTATTAAATGTCCAGTGCCTATTCATATCTAATGAGAAACTGATGGGTTTCAATCTGCACTAGACAACACTATAAAGTCGGTCATTCAGCAAGGGTTGCTGTCCTCGAATGCCATCACTTAGAGAGCACAGTGCCTTCAACTCCACAAGGCAAATGCTTATTAGTTCAAGGGACAGACAGTCATGTGGTCTGTGCTCAGAAACATGTGCTGTCTCATGGGAGGAGAGATTCTGATGATGCCACTGCTCTAGTCCACATCCCCAGCACCTCCAGTCCGGGCTACTCGAAGAGCCTCCTAACTGATTTCCTTGCCTCTGTTCTCTCTCCCCTGAAGGCAAGCTAACCTTTTGACATCTACCAAAATAACTTCTCCAATGTACAAGTCTGACTGTCAGCCCCTCCGCTTAAAAACCTTCAGTGACTCCCCACAGTCTAAAATAGAAATTCCTTGGTATGGCATCTGAGTACCACCTTTCTTTCCATGACACTTCCTGTGATGCACTCTCTGTTCTGGTGAAACTGGACTGACTAGTAGATGTTCCCTAATCCTATCTTGCAATTCATCCCTGTAGGCAGCCCTCATATCCGCTTATTAAGATCCCTGTTCTCCTCCAAGGCCTAGGCTGGTTGTTCCTCCTTCCTGCAGCCATTCTGTTTCCCCTACTCATCTCCCACCCAAAGTGTTCTCTATCTATGACCTCAAGATCATTCTCAAGTGTTTTCCTAGAGCACTCTGTACTAAACCCTCCTTTGCTCCTACTACCGTCGCCTTGAATTAGACTCCTGTGTATATGCCATATCCCCCCTCTCTAATGGAAGCTTTGTGAGGGTACAGACTGTTATTTTTCATCTTTGTAGCCCAGTGCCAAGCAGGTCTGGTAGGTGTTTAATAATGTTTGTTGGGTAAAATTGTTGAATGGGGAGCCAGGCCATCAGCTGTTGGGGAGCATCTTCAACTCTATTTTGAGTGCTGACCACAGATGGGCCTGAGTTCAATTTCTGACTCAGCTATTTACTAGCTATGTGACTGTGGACAAGACACTTGAAACTGAGCCTCATTTTCCTCATCTATAAATGAAGGTGTAATGACTAGATGATCCCTGAGATCCATTCTAGCTCTGTCTCCTATGAGTCTATGAAAGCTAATAACCTTCTAAACTGCAGTGCATTCTACTGAGTGCCGGCCTAGCTTTTCCTGATTTCTTCAAGCCAGACTGAAGCCTCACTCAGGAAATGAGAGCATCCAGGAAGGTGCATGCCTCTTAACCTGCATTCAGGGCCCTCTCCTCAGTAGTACCACCCTATCTTGCCAGCCTATCTAGGCTCTCCTATCTAGGCTTTCCATCTAGGCTCCTCTCTATGCAACCTCTTACCCCCACCCCACCCCTCACACATACCTGAACTACTCATCCTCTCCTGTAACAATTCTGGGACTTTCCCACTTCTTCCACTTTACTTGGAATGTCATCCTCTCTTCTTTAAATTTTGCCCATCCTTCAGGGCCGGCTCAGCATCAGTCCTTTTGCAGTCTTCATTGGTCCCTGCCAGGGAGATCACTCCTCTGAACTCTATAAAGCATATACTGCCTATATCACCTTTACGGCATTTAACATATACTTATTCTTAGTTATTAATGTTGAGGTCTTATTTCAATGGAGGCAGCTAGAGCACTGGGCCTGGAGTCAGAAAGATTTGGGTTCAAATCCAGCCTCCAATACTATGTAACCCTAGACAAGTTACTTAACCTCTGTTTGCCTCAGTTTCCTCAACTATAAAATGGGGATAACAACACACTTTTCTCGAAGGGTTGTTGTGAGGATCAATGAGCTAACATCTGTAAAGCACGTAGGAGATAGTTGGCACTAGTTAAATGTTAAATTCCTTCCCTTCCTCTCATCTCTACTTCCTGGCTTGCAAACTCCTTAAGAACAAGGCCTCTCTCATAGAGCTCAGTTATCTACCACAGTGCTTGGCACACAATGGGTGCCCATAAGTGTTGGTTCAATGGAAGAAAGGCTCCCAAGCCCTGCCACCTGGTACCTATGTGGCTTCATTTTCATTAGCGAAAAATGTGGGAGTTGGACTCAGTGGTCTCTAAAGTTCCTTTCAGCTCTAAATCCTTGAATGATCTGCTAAAATGATCCACTCACATGTCAAAGTGATAAGGCAATTGGTCTTCCTTCTCTCAATCACCTTTCTTAACTACCTTCCACAAAGTGGCCACAATCATCTTCTTAAGGATCTTAAGACCACAGCTTCAGAACTAGAGGGGACCTTACAAGCCATCAGGTTTAACTCTGTCATTTGACAGATCCAAAAACTGAAGAGTAGAGATTAATCTGAGGCAAATAAGGGTCTCACTCTACTCAAGAGACTCCAAGGGCTCCCCATTGCCTGTAGGATAAAACACAGCTCCTTGACATGGCAATGAAGGTCCTCTACAATCTGGCTCCCATCTATCTCCTTTTCCAGCCTCATTTCATACACCGTATATACACAGCAGACAAACTACACTCCTCTCTGTTTCCCCAAAGCTCCTTCCGCCTTCTTCCTCTGTCTTCATGTGAGCCATCTGCCCACCTGGAATGTGGTCCCTTCCTTGCTCTACCTCTCAGATGCCCCCTGCTCCAGCAAGTTTTCCCTGATCCCCCACATTGTCAGCTCTTATGGCTCCTTGGAAGCAGCAACTCTCTCATTTTTGCTTCTGTGTGTACACAGCACAATGCCTGATATCCAGTTAGGTGCTTAATACATGCTCATTGAATTACAATATCTGAAACGTGCAGTTGTACGAAGTGCTTTACATATTCCACTTAAAAATTTTTTTGGATCTAGTTTGTTTCTTCCATGGCATGCAAACTCCTAATGAAACCACCCACAAAATACAATCCCTGACAAGTTAAGCAAAGCTGCCTAAGAATGACTGCAAATAACAGTATGTTTCTTTTCTAGTTTACTGTTAGCGAAGTGAGTAAAAGTGTGAACTTTGACTTTAACATATCAGTATCAATTTTGTCTACTGTATTTGACCTAGAATTTGTTGCCACTTAATATCTTCTTTTATATGGTTGCAGTTATTGTATAGATTGTTCCTTTGGTTCTGCCTTCTTCATTCTGCATTGCTTCAAACAAATCTATTTCTTGAAATTCTTCATCTCTATCATTCCTTCACACATTCTATTCTCTCAACACTGAAACTGCCTTTCCAAGGTTAAGTTTTCGTAACAGCTAAATGTAATGTTCTCTGTTCTCATACTCAGAGACCTCTCAGCAGCTTCTGATGGTGGTGCCCACACACTGCTCCTGGATACTCTCTTCTCCCTTGAGTTTCATGAGGTTCTCTCCAAGGTCTCCTCCAACCCACCACACCAAGCCTCGGTTTTCTTTCCTTACTGGTTCAACATCTGCTTCCCACTTATAAGCAGAGCTGTCCCTCAAGATGTTCTTTGGTTCTCTTCTTACTATTTATCAACTCTCTCTGGTGATTCCATCAGTTCCCATAGGTTCGATGATCATCTTTCCATAGATTGCTCCTAAAACCTAGAATATATAACTTCTTCCTTCCCCTTAAACTTCCATTCAATCAGTTGTCAAGTCTTATTTTGGAGGCAAAATCAACATCTCTCTACTTGCATAGCCAACAACCTCTTACATGGTCTCCAATTCTGGCCTCTGCTCTAATCTCCTCTGTCACAATCTTCCTAAGGCAGAGCTTTGACCACATCACTCTTTGTCCCCAATCTTGAGGAGTTCCCTATTACCTCCAGGTTAGAATACAACCCCTTCAGTCCAGTATTTAAGGTATTCCACAAGCAGGCTACAACTCACCTTTCTAAGGCTAGCTCATATGACCTACAAGTACATACTTTGTGCATCAGCCAAATGGGACTACTCATTGTTCCTTCAAATATGTCCAGCCTCCAGTCATTTACAGACATTCCCTCAGTTCTAGAAAACAACCCTTACTCACCTCCATGACTCAGACTCCTTATCTTCTTTCTAGGCTTAGTATGAATGTCATCTCTACATAGGAGCCTTTCCCACTGATCTTCCTTTCTCTCCCTGATGTGGCTATCCTCCCCATCTTTGAATTACCCTGAATTTATTTATTTAAAACCCAAGCCCGACTTCCACATGGAATATAAGTTGCTTAACAGTAGAGATTGCTTCATTTGTACTTATATTCTCTGTGTCTAGCACACAATAGGCATTTAATACATGTACATTACACTAAGTGGGACTGAATGTAAAGCAGACAGGTATTTATGATCTCCATTTCTGACGAGGAGTTAACTGAGAAGTTATAGCAGGGTATCAGCATGGTGGAGAGGAAAGAACACTGAATTTGGAGTCAAAAGGCCTGGATTCGAATTCTAGTTCTGCTGCCCCCTAACCTCTGTGACTTTGGGCAAGGTACTTTTGTCCTCATCAGTGAAACAAAAGGGATGGAATGCATGATCTCTCAAGTTCCTTATCCAACTATCCTATGACTTGCCCAGGGTCACATAGTTAATTAATGGCAGAGATGGAACTACTGACTCAGTCCTCTTGAGAATTTAGGCAACAAATGCTTTCCAAGACTTCTTTCCAGTCACCTTCCCACAGGAGGAACAATACTGGCAAGACAAACTTAACTCACAGAATTAATACGTGGCAAAGCTATGATGTTTAAAAAGCAGATGCATATTTCAGCACCAAGTAGCTTTTAAAATCAAATGCCTTGTTAAAAAAAATCTTTGAAAAAATCTAAGCAAGAAAGACACAAACTGGCCTCCTGCCACTGTTGCTCTCTGTAAACAATGGTTACACCCTCTATACAGCTGAAGAAGAAATAGCCAAACAGGGAATACTTTTTATCCACATTCCCAGGGTAAAACATCTCCTCAAGCTGGTGGCCAGAGATAGATATTGTTCTGAGTTTAGAAATATTATCTGATGACAACGTGAAGTTTCCTTCCCTTTTCCAACCCATGCCCACACCCCAGAATTCTCATGAGAAAAATTCCCTCACACTTTTGGTTCCCGTTTCCTTCATCTGATCTCCCACTTAAGGATAATCAGTTCATGGGGAACTCTAAAGATTCATATGTCAACTGCTCAAAAATATGTGCACAGGCCAGTTTGGGAACACTAGCGCAGTTCAACTGAAGAGGGTATGCAGGGACCTTTAGCTTTGCTTCTGAACCAACCCCAATTGCTAGCTCTGCTTTTTCTGACCTGTGAGGCTCACTTTATCTCTGGACCCCAGGTTCCTCATCTGCAAAATGGGGAAGCTGGATTAGGTGTTCTCTAAAGTTTCTTGATCTAGACATCAAGAGTCAGTGGAAGAACCAAAGACATTTGGATGTGATCCCTGTTTATTGGGGTTGACTTACTCTCAATTCACAGGATCACAAAGTTAGGGCTGGAAGGAATCTCAGAGACAATCTGATTCAACCCCCTTATCATCGTACTCAAAGTTATCTCCAATATACCCTGTTTTACCTTGTTTGAACATAGTTGTTTGCATGTTGTCTACCCCATAGGACTGTGAGCTCCTTGAGGGCAACAACTATTTTAACCTTTCTTCTCATCTCCAGCCCTTAGCACAATGCCCTGTACATAGTAAGTGCTTAATAAATGCTTGCTGAGTCACTGACTGAGGAGAAACCTGAAATCCAGGGAGATTAAGGCCTTCTCCAAGGTTATACATAATAAGCATCAGAGGTAGAACCTGAACCAACCCTTTTGATTTCAAAGCCTGGATCAAACATTTAGTGCTGGAAGAACCTCAGAGGCTATCTAGTTCAACCCCCTCATTTTACAGTTGAGGAAACTGAGGCCCAGAGAAATTAAGTGACTTGCCCAAGATCAAACTAATGACAATGTCATGATTTGGTTCCAAATCCAGTTTGCTCTTTTACTGCACCAGGCTATCTCTACATTCAATTCAATTTAAAACATATATTAAGCAAATATCTGCTACGTGGAAGACCCCAAGCTAGATGCTGGGGTTAAAAATAGGAAAATGGGTTGATAGTATATTGTGATTGGGAGTGGGCAGGATTCAATTCAGTTCAACAAGCATTTATTAAGCACCTACTAGGTGCCAAGGAATAAAGACATTACTCTAATTTTTGACTCAACTATTTAATCACAGCGTGTCCATCTGTGTTAATGATATGTAAGCCCAAGCCTCTGTTTATGTATATAAGAGGTAGCAGAAATGGAGTTCAGTGAGTCAGTCCGTCAGTCAGTCACTCTGTATCCAGAAGCAGGAGGACAGAGGAGTTAGGCAGTTAGTCATAAAGCATGAATACTACGATAATAATGCTAAGAACAATCCCAGGCTCATACTACTGCTACACTGGGAAGGCATTTTATAATCTCATTAAGCTCTGAGGTAAGAAATGTCATAATAAGTAAAGGGTTTTACATATCCTTTTCCTGTGGTCCTCCAGTCTTACAAGAGATAAGGCCAGGCCTAATAAGTGGGGGAAGAAGGCAAGGAACCAAATTTTCTCATAAAAATGGAAACTATGATCCCTCGCATGGATCCCAGACTATCTTTGGACTCCTGGTGATTGCCAACATCAGATGCATCATCAGTACGTGTGGGTAGGGCTGGGGAACCATTTGTAGATTGGTAAAAAGTTTTGTGAGATGAGAGTTTAGATTTCTATGCAAGATCATGTTGAGGCCCTGAGACAAGTGAGCATCAATAATACAGTGCTTCTTCAAATGGTGAATCGGTGCTGGGGCATCCCCTTTCATGGACTGATCTGGCACCTTGGTATGAGGCCTGGCTGGCTGGTCGGCTTTGGCCAAGCTACTTTCTCTGAGCCTCGGCCTCCCCATCCACAGAATGAGGGGGTTGGACTATATCTACTTATTTCTAACGCTTGCTCCTTTCTGTTCCAATGCCTGGTGAATTCTATATCACAGTTAGATTATCAACATAATTAATTGTACTTAACAGTAAAACTAGACTGAATGGAACTGATTCCTTGAAGCTACTGAAGGTATTTCAAGATTTTGTAGGATGCTGGGGCCATTATTATGAATGTACTGTCAGTGCAAAAATAAAAGCAGAAATCAATGAACTGCAGAGTATCAGGGCCAATAGGAACTTGGAGAAAATCTAATTATTTTACAGATGAAGAAATTGGAGTTGAGGATCCCCCAAAGGGCAACGGAGGGGGCCAATGGTAGGTATGAGAAGACTATACCATGTTATAAACGGGGCATTACCAAGGAGAAGTACTGAAAAGGATGTTATCAGAATCACAACCAAAGCACAAAATAGTGGAAAAAACACTGGCTCTGTAACCACTCGGTTCAAATCCTGACTAGATGCATGACCTGGGGCAAGTCATTGAACTCACTGGACCTCAGTTTCTTCGTTCACCCAGATGGCCTCTGAGGTCCCTCCCAGCTCCAGATTAAACTTATGGGTTTGCCACAGAAGAGAGCTGAATGGTATGAGAAAGAATGGATGGACGGAGCTTTGCGCCGAGGGAAGCAGCACCGACCTCAGTGAGATAACAAATCCACTGGAACACTGGAGTTCCGGGAAGCTGGAGAGAAGTGGCTCACTGAAGGTCTCACAGCGAGTCAATGGGAGAGTCAGGGTCTAGAATCCAGGTCTCTTGTGCACTACAGAGGGCAGGGACAGCAATCAGAGGAGCAGGTGGCCCAGAGGCTCTGAAGGGAAAAGCTTGTGAGATAGAGCAGTCAGGCAGTACTATCTCTGTCTAGAGAGAGCATTATTGTGAGTGACCTGATTGGCACAAAGCTGGCACTAGCCTAGGCAAGTATCATTATTAACAATAATAATAAATAACATAGCACGTTAAGGTTTGTAAAGCACTTTACAAACATCATCTCATTTTATCCTCACCACAGCCCCGAGAAGGAAGTGCTACCATTATCTTCATTTTACAGATGAAGAAACTGACTTGACCAGTCACCCAGATGGAACGTGTCTGAATTTGAACTCAAGACTTCCTGACTTCAAGTCTCATGCTCTATCTACTATGCCACTTTGCTTCAAATGACATTTCTGGTTGGAACTACCAATATGTAGAATTTATCCCCTGTGACATCAGCAAGAGAAAGCATGAGACCAAATGAGTCAAATGTCCCAGTCCAACTCCTCCCCCACCGTTTCCCAGAAGAACAGCTCCCCATCTGCCTTATTCTAGGAAAGGACACTTTTTTTCAAGTTAGCTCAAGCACAGAGAGGCGTTACTTTCATACACTTACACGCCCACGCTGAACATAAACATGCAGATCATTAACATTTCCATCCACCAGCCCGGGATGGCCCCCTGGCTGCTGAGGGAAAAGGGTACCTCTGCCCACTTGGGCTTCTTCTCTGCAGGTAAGATGATTCCTGTAAAGGAACTTTTCTGTCTGCTGCCGTACCAATTACAAAAAGAGCGCAGGTCCACTCTGCAGGGTATCCTATAAGGTCATAGGATCTGGAGCTGGGAAAGTCATAGGAATTATCTAGCTCAATCACCTCATTTGACAGAAAAAGGAAGTGATGCGCTTAAGCTGATGCAGGCAGACAGTAACAGAGTCTGGATTCAGAGTCTGAGTAATCCTAACAGCCAGTGTGGATGGTTTGTCAAGCTCCATCTACAAAGGTCAGGGACACCATGAGCTCAGCAGCATTCTCAGCTCCTCCCTCTCCCTCATCCCTCGCATATTCATTCTACTTCCAGGACTCCCCTCCCTTCCATCCCCATCCTCACACACCCTCATCCCGATCCCTATCCCATCTTGTCCAACCTGTTGCCTCCCAATTTGTCCCTCTGTCCCAATTCTGTCCCCTCTACTCTCAAACTGTCCTTAATACAGATGTCAATAGGATGTTCCTATATCCCAGGTCAGGTCACGCCACGCACCTGCTCAGTAAGCTCCAGTAGTGCCCTACTGCCTTGAGGATCAAATCCAAATGGCTCTCCTGGGCACTGAAAGCCCTTCACAGCCTGGCTCTAGCCGACCTTTCTAGTTTCATTACATATTATTCCCCTTCACGCACTCTCTGGTCTGACCAAAGTGGCCTTCCTCACACATAGCATTCCATTTCCTTGACTCTGGACACTCAAGGGCCAGGAATGCATTCCCTTTTCACCAAATCACTAAGTTCTTTCTAAGTTCACCTCCTCCAGAGGGCCTTTCCTGCTCCCCCAGCTGCTAGAGCTCTGCTACCCAATTCCCTTGTATTTACTTGGTCTTTGGTCATGTAGGTCTATTCTACCCCTCCCCTTAGTGGGAGCTCCAGAGGGCAGGGCCTATTCCATTATTATCTTTCTATCACTAGCACAATGCCTGACACACGGGGTACTGGTTCAGCTGGGTGTGGAATCAGAAAGACCTGAGTTCAAATTTAACCTCAGACAAATTTGACCCAATTTTGTGTGATCTTGGACAAGTCACTTAACCTCTGTTTGCCGCAGTTTCCTTAACTACACAGGGGCTAATAACAGCACCTACCCCCCAAGGTTACTGAGATCCAATGAGATAATAGCACAGTTACTGGCACATAGTAGGTGCCATATGAATGCTAGATATTCTTCTTCTGATCCTCATTACACCCAGTGAGGCAAAGGTTATTATCCCCATCATTCCCATTATTACGGTTATATAACCAATTGGGATTTGAACCTAGGGCTCCCTTCCTTCTCTGCCTCTCACTACATTAAGCTACCTCCTTGGTGACTCAGATTTTAAACAGTCTAGCATTGTAATTTCAGAGTTAGTCTCACTCCATTTTTTAGTCTCTTCTGTTGCCAATGGATAACAACTCAGCTATAAATGTCTCTGTCCACTCCCTCTAAGTCAAAGAATCATCTATAAAAATCTACAAAATTAAATGCACTGAACAATGGCTGGCCCAAGCGATCCTTCTAGGCAGCCAACAATTTCCAGTAACCTGAATCATTTGCTGGTCTCTTTTTTGCAAATTCAGATTTTCCAGGGCAGGTAGTAATTCTCTACTGTCTACCATTTTAAGCTCAGGAAGACAATGACATATCTTCCAGTTAAGATTCACTCTACATCTGCCAGCAAATCAGTAGTAATTTTGCCCCCCTTTACGAAGGATGAATGGTGGAAGAACTGACTACAGAAACCAGAAGGGGGAAAAATATAAGCAGGTTAACCTACTGTCTTCAGAGAGAGCTGCTTTTACTGGAAAGAGTGAGTTTCTTTATACTCAGGTTTTGGGTCCTAAACTCCAGTCCTCTATGGAGCCTGAAAGATACATTCTAGCCCCCACCTTAAAATCTATCAGTGCTGAGTGAAAAATAGTAGGCATCCAGCTTCTGATTAAAAGGAAGTGTCATGTTGGTCAAATTCATTAGAGAGAGAAGTTGCCTCATTAAGTGTAATTGATTTTAAAGTGAGGGACATAACAGAAGGGGAGAGGGAGGCGGGGGATAGCAGAGCTCCCACACAGCTGGATAGGGACTTCAATTTTCCAATATCCAGGCAGAGAAAGATAAGAGTAGTTATGTGGACAATTCTAAATGGTAGAAAATCCAAAGATGATTTATGTTTGTTTTCAAAATGATTTTTTAAATGGCTTCCTTTAATGTGTAATCCTTTTTCTTCTGTTCTATTATGTATAATGGAAATGATCATTTCATTTGATGTATGTTCAGAATTTTTAAAAAAATTAATGGCCTCCACAATTCTGTTTTTCTTGTGCCATTTATTAATAAAGCTAGTTTAGTAACAGAATTACTGAAAATCAAGGACTTCAAAGGTCACTTAATCTGACCCCTAATTTTACAAAGGAGTTTGCATTCTTTTAGTGTGTATGTGTCAAGTGTAAGTGCCAAGAAATGAACGTGAATCATCCTAGCGATGAGGAAGGACGTAGACAAATTAGATTTTTAAATGTCCTTGTAAAGAGGGAAAGGCATGGTGAAGTGGGTCAAGAGAGCAAGCCTTCCTAGAAGCCTGGGAGACCTGTTTGTTTAGGACCCTCTGTGGACATCCTGGCTGTGTGATCCTCAGCAAGCCACTTAATATCTCAGTGCTCCAGGCACCTAAAATGATAAATTAGAGAGGGTGATGACCTGCATCAGCCGATGAAGCTCCCTCCTATGGGTGTTTCTTTCAACAACGAAATAACAGGACCAATCCCTATGTCTATCCCTTGAAAAGAGAAGCTAGAGTTGACTTGTTCAGTTCAGTTGACTCCAAATGCCACAAACCCTTAGAGGGAAAAAACAAAACAAAAAGTCATGTCCTAGGCCCCATTATACAGGCCTCATTAATTTTTCAAAAATGATTTTACTTTGTTTACTTTTTTAAGTTTTCATTTTCTTTTTCAACTAACAAGCAATTATTTTCTCTCCCTCCTACCTCCAATTTAAAAGACAAAATCTTTGCAATAAATTCCCACACTGATCATCTTCAAACATGTATGTCTCATTCAGTATCTTGAATCAATCACCTCTGTCTATAAGTGGTTAGGATAGATCATCAAGGGTTCTCTGGAATCATGGTTGGTCACATAGTAATTAGAGTTCTTAACTCTACCAAAGTTGTTTTTCTTCACAATGATGTTAACATCATATCCTGGTTTTGCTCACTTCACTCTGCATCAGTTCACGTAAGTCTTCCCCGGTTTCTCTGAACCTATTGATCTCTTTCACCATTTTTTATAGCACAATAGTATCCCATTATGTTCATGTATCAGAATTTGTTCAGCCATTCCCCAATTGATGGGCATCCCTTTAGTTTTCCACTTTTTGCCACTACAAAAAAGAGGTGGTCATAAATATTTTTTCCACATGAAGCCTTTCCCCTTTTGAAGATCTTTTTAGAATATAGATCTAGTAGAAGAGGTGTTATTTCATGTTATTTATTAGAGGGTTCTCTTAGTATCAAGGAGGCAGTTAGATGGTTCTGTGGATAAAGCACTGGGCCTGGAATCAGAAAGACCTGAGTTCAAATCCAGCTTCAGACACTTACTGGCTATGTGATCTTGGGCTAGTCATTTACTGTGGGCAAGTCTTCGGCAAGTCTGTTTGCCTTAATCCACCAGATCTTTACCAAGAAAACCCTATGGATGGTATGGCCTATGGGATCATAAAGTGTCAGACACGAATGACTGAGCAACAACTCAGTATCAGAAGAAGGAAGTGGTTGCTACTCATTAAATATAGCTACTAAATATATCTTTCTAGCATTGCCACTTCCATTTCCAAATACAGGGAGACAAACTGTGTGTGCAGTCTCCCAGGCGAACGGCTCTAGCCCTTGGTTTTTTTTTTTGAAAGCTCAGCCACCAGGGCAGGAAACCTCTATCCCTTAACACCATTTTTGGGGGGCAGGGGAAGGTGGGGAGCTCTGGTCCCTGAGCTCACTCATGCTGAGCAAATGAAGTCCAGACTTTAAGAAAGACCGGCTATTTGTCAACAATTAGGTAAAGAGATTTAGGGATCAAGGAAAAACCCTTGCTAATAGGGATTATTTTTTTTCACCTTGGTTATTAACCATAAGCCTTTCCTGAGATCAATAATCTCCCCCCACCCTCCTTTTTCTTTGCTAGTACTTCACTTAATATTTTTGCATCTGGTCATTAGTGATATTGGTCTATAATTCTTTTTCCTTGCTTTATTCCTCGCATGCTTATCTTTTTTTTTTAATTTAAATTGTTTTCAATGAACAAAAATTTACTTTCTCTTTCCTCACCTCTCCCCAGAGGGGCAAAAAAAATAAAGAAAAAAATAACCCAGGTAACAAACAAGCAATTGTACCCAGCTGCTGAAATGGCTACAAGCAGTAAAGCTTAAAATACTTCCTTTAAAGAAGGAAGCTCTACTTAGCTGTTTATCTCTCTCTGCAAATAATCATAGGATAATTGATTTAAATCTGGAGGACTGCATAGGACATTTATCCCAAGGAGGACTGGCAGACCTGAAGAGATGGAGAGACTTGCCCAAGGTCACACAGATAAAAGGTAGGAGAGTTGGGATCTGCATCTAAATCAAAGATTCATATAAAATTAGCGAATTGCTAAGGACTTCGACAGTCATTGAATCCAACCCACACACCAAAGGAATCCTAGAGGCAGCCTACTTTCATCTTATACTATGTTGTCATCCCACATAGAGGTAAAAAATGTTCCTCCAGTTGAAACTTTCTCAGACCAATGGGTTTTTCTAAAATAGGACAACTCCGCCCAACAACAACAAACAAATAAACCAAATAAAGGCTTAAAAAAGTTGCTTGCTCAAGTTGGTTGATCAAATTGTTACACATGTGAGACAACTTGACAGTAAGGAGAAAGAATGTGGTGTAGAAAGAGCCCTGTGGTGGAAGCAGAGACCTGGGTTCTAGTATTGGTTCTGGTCTGCTACTAACCGTGTGCCCTGCCTCTCATACATACAGGTGCGTGACCCTGGGCAAGTCGCGGGACCTCTCATGATGGGGAAGTTGCTGAGGAAGTGCAGCTTGCATGAGTTTCCTCATCTAGCAGTTCTCTATGTCAGTAAAATCATAAGCCCATCCCTTTCACTTCAGTCCATTCCAGGGTGCTGTGTGGGGCACTTAGGATACAAAGATTTAAAAAAAAGAAAAAGAAAAAAGCATTCTTTTCAAAGAACTTACATTCTACTGGGTTTGGACAAAATGTAAACCAATAAATATACACATGGTAATAACTCTGGCTGCTTAGACCTCAGTTTCTTCCCCTGTAGAACATGGAAGGTGGACTTCATGCTATCTGATTAGGACCCTTTCATCTCTACATTTCTAGGATTCAGCTGTATGAAACATGAAACAGATTTCTTCAGATTTTGAAACACCCCTGTGTTTTAGTGTGATTCCTAATCAATTAACCTCAGATCACTACAACATAGTATGCTCTACAAGCGGGGTACTATCGACTTTTTGAAAGAAGTATGTGCAGGTTTCCCATCCCTGTCCTTTCTACACACCTGACACTGAGAAGGAAGAAGGAGGGAAGGCTGGTCACAAGTTCAAGGCTGTCCACTTGCCACTGAGCCTTAGGAGCAAGGAGTGCTCCCCACTGACTCTCTTCCTTGGTGGCAGTTGGCAGATGGCTGCCAGCCCCCAGGGGAAGGGTCAGCAGGTGAGGGAAAGCCCTAACTCCGCCAGCTGAGCCCATGTTCACGGTTCAGTCTCTCCACTGTTTCATAAAACAAAGATAATAATATGGTACTGAGCTATGTACTCAGTGGACACTTAACAAGTATTAATTGAAAACACTGCCACACCTTAAATAGATAAATATTAGATCATTCACAGGAAGTACTCTGAACTCCTCAGAAACAAGATGCTCTCCCATCACAAGGTGGTATTATTAGCAGCAGGATCACAGAAGCAGAAGGTAGTTCAGAGACCCTGAAGCTCCCTTAACAGCTCTAACATCCTGTGTTTTTTGTCATTGTATGTATCTAGTGCAGTTCAGGATCTGACAGAATCCCCTATATACTACCCCTCTGGTGATTGCCCAGGCTTTGCTGGAAGGCCTCTGGTGATGCAGAACTCACTACCTCATTGGGCAGTTCATTCCTTTACTGAATGGCTGCTAGAAAGTATCTCCTTGTACTGAGCTGAAATTCATGTCCCTGTAACTTCCAGCCATTGGACCCAAGGTCTGCCCTTTGAAGACACCAAAAAATAAGTCTCTTTTTCCTCATCCACATGGAAGCCTTTCAGATACTTAAAGACAGTGGAAAGATATGTTCCCTAAAAGTTTTCTCTATTCATAAGCTCATGGGATTTCAAGCTGGAGGAGAGTTTAGACATCTGAGGTCCACAGAGGTTAAGTAACTGGTCCAAAGTCACAAAGCTAGTAACTGGCAGATGCTCACTGACCTGTGCATTCGCCAACTGCTGTCAACTTTCCTCAAACGTCTTGTTTTTGATAATGTTAAGTAATTTTAAGTAATAGTAGTCCCATTACAAAAATACCAGTAAGGGATCAAAGCCCAGGCACCAAAACATTGGTTCAAAAAACCCAACAAAACTGAAAACTATCAACAAATATCCACATACATTCACATCTGAATAAACCATCTCAGCCCAAGTATACTGTGAGCAAAGCCCTGCCAAACCCAAGACAAGGAGGAATTGTTTGAATCCTTTGGAGATTTATTTGCTAATTTTTAACTAATTACTTACAAACTCTCCACGTCAAAGAAATGAGAAAACAGTTTCTTAGCCTAAAAAAACCATCACTATGCCTTGGCTGTATCAGTTCACTTTTAAAGTAGAATACTCATTAGTAGTACTCTTAGTAGTAGGAGGACTTCTTCTGTCCCTAAAAACAATTACATGAGAGTCCCTTACCTTGTTTCCAAAGGCACAGGTTGCTCTGTTTCCAAGGTTTTTGTTTTTCATTAACATTCCCCATTCTACATCAACCAGATCCCAGTTCCTTTCTGAGACCAGTCTCTGTTACACTGCTCAGGAAGGACCAAGTCACTGTTCATCCTTCCATCCGAATCCTGAATCACCTCATGTCACAGTCCATGAAAACAACTTTGCTCCTCATGTCCTGATTGCGAGGAAAACTTCAGCAATTAGACTAGAGCCTTTGACATCTGAATCTTCTTCAAGTCCAGAGAAAAATTAGACCCAAGTTCGTGCTATCGGTCCTACCGGTGTGTCTCAGTAATCAGTCTATATTAAGAAAATCTTTGCTGCCAGTTCCTTTGGGGGTTCATTACTCATCGGCTCAGCAGTGGCCTCACAGAATGAACTGTATTTCAAAGCACACTTTCAAGACTGTCGTTTCCCTCTGAGGGAAGGGGGATAAAATCAGGTGACCAAAATACTAAGATATAAACGGCATCATTTTTTTTTGGGGTGTGCCAAGAGAAATAAGAATCATTCAAAGCCCTGATGAAAACCCGGCTCTGGAGCCTGGAAAAACCATGCCCTGCTTTTATACACCCTGAACCAAGGAGTGCACAGTCAACGGTGAGTTATGTGTTACATCAACATAAACAAGCTACTATAATTACAGCTATGCTCCTAAGGAAAAAAAAAACAGCCCCAAGGAATCTGTAAAACCTGGGGCTACACCTCTTTGCTAAACCTCCCACTATAAGTTTCCAGAGAAAAAAAATATCACTAAGGACAAACAGGGACTAATTAAAGCAAGACCTCAAACCGCACAACGTTCCACTGGTACAGGCGGTTTCCCTGGAGAAAGTTTGGCGCCACCTGATTCTATACAGGTCTGCTGGGGGAAAAATGGGAGGGGGGGGGGAAATTTGTATAATTTTGGCCTTAGGAAAAAATGGCAGGAAAGCTGGGAAGATTTGTAGTGTGAATTTTAGATGGATGTGTTCACTTGTTCATTCACTAGGGACTGAAGATGAAAATGAAAACACAGATGAGCAAGAATATAATGAGAAAATTGTGGAGGGTATGGGGAAGAGAGGTCTCAAAGGACTCTGATTTGGCTTTAAAACTGAATTTGACATCTCCTGAGAAGACATCTCCTGAAGTATCTTTGGCATGCAGGCTGTCATAGACATTCAAAGCTTTCCAGTAGGAAAGCTTCCAGTGACCATTTCTGGAGCTCAAACCAACTCTTGTTTTGGAGACCATCTAGTTTAATTCTCTCAGGTCAAGAAGCTGAGGCCCACAGAGACTTCCCTAGGGTTGCACTGGCCCAAACCACCCAGCATATCTTCTTTCAAACTAGACTGCGAGAAGACCCCAGCATACCATGAAGACAGGGAGATAATAATGGCATTTTTGACGTAGAAATGCCTGCTTCAGACCATCATGCTAGGAGTATGTAGTCTCAAAAGGAATCCAGTTCTTCAAGAAGGAATCTGTAACTAGGATAGGTAGAGCAGTAAAGTAAATCTGAGAATGTACCTTTCTTCTTTCTTTGTAGAGGTGGGGGGCTATGGAGATGGAACACAACATATACTGTCAGACTTGACTAATGTTTTGCCTAGCTGCTTTTTTCTTTTTATTCTTTGTTATGTGGGTGGTTCTGTTGCTGGGAAAAGAGGGTTATGTTGGGAAACAAAGGTAATAAAAAACAAGAGAAGTTATATGTATATCTATCTAATTTTTAGAGTGTTATAGAGGTAAGAACACTCATCTTGGAGTCAGAAGATATGACTTTGAGTTCCAGTTCTGACATGTACTGAACAAGTCACTTAACCTCTTTCAATCATCTCAAGCCAGTAACAAAGGGAATAATGATTTTGAAGATAAAACCAAAATATGATCTCAACTGACCCTGGTATAACCACCAAACACCAATTCAGAGTTGAGACAATAAAGAAGGTACCAGACCTTTTTTGGTGGGGAGTTGAGGAGGAGAGGAGTGGCAAGAAAACAAACAGCTTAGATGCATGGATCTCAAAAGCATTTTACGAAACGAGATCCAGATTTTTCAAACTGGAAAAATGGTACAATGAAAGTTTGGTTCCTCAAAACAGAAAATCAATCGACAAGGATTTATTAAATGATGAAGAGAAAACTAATTGCTGCTATGGACTTCCATTTCCTTGTCCTTCCCATCCAGGACTATAAGGACATCAGAGATTGAGAATGAATGTAGTGATCTCATCAACACGGCTTTTTCTTCTCATCAACGTTTTCATCCTGTGTGATTCTTGTCCATGACTCTCCACGACCTCCACAAAAAATCTACCCCACACGTTGGTGGCCAACTTTAGGGTTTTTGTTTGCCTTCTCTTTCAATGGGTACCAGTGCAATGTCACTCCTAATATGTGACCAGATCGCCACCTTTTGCAATCATTTATTTCTTGGATATCTTTTACACCACTAGTTGGGCACAAGACATTATGGACAATACACAATAGCCTAGTGATGCCCACACCATGAGGCTCTCCACTGCCAAAAAAGCCCTGACTAAAGAGGTGTGTTGAAAAACTATATTTTGGATAAAATATCCACCCTTTAAATTAGTGTCTTCCCATCCTCAGCAGCATCAGAAGAACCACCCTGTTCCCTTTTGGCAGGATAAAGCAACAAAGCTTTCTTTTTCAAAGAATTTGAGAATGGCTAGTTCATTGGTTTTTACTGAATTCTATAATAATTTTATTGATTTAACGTTTTCCTGGGACAAGTATCTGATTACATTTCTATCTTTTTATATTAAGTACTGCTGTTTAATAAACATCATACTTCAGAAATAATCTATTAATGAACATATAGCGTATTGCCACGGATTCCTTTATTGTAATAGCAGTTCCTAACTTAGTAGCTGGACTCATCCATATATATGAATAGCAGGTGCTGCCCTGTTCCACACTGTCACACTCTTCTTGACCCAGTGTTGCATGTACACTCAGACCCTACCTGCAGGTAACAGAAGAGCTTCAGGCACAGGGGTTTTAAGGCATCCAGAGGGGGTGGAGCTCAGGATTTCAGCTATATTCTGGGTTAAGACAGTTTTTATGGGCTTGCCCAGGAACCCCATCTCCATTTATAAAACTGTCCAGAATGTATTTCTAAGTAGGAGATTATTGTATTCTAAGATAAGAGGCCAATAGGTTTAGAGCCAAAAGGGACCTCTGAAGGCTATCCATTCCAATTCAGTTTATAGAAGAAATTTGCCACAGCGAGCCGTGATTCAGTTATCTTCCTCAGCAGAACATAAGCTCCTTGGGGTTAGGGACCATTTCATCTTTGTTCTGTACACCCAGCACCTTGCACACAGAAGGTGCTTAATAAATGTCTATTGAATTAAATTAACCAGTGTTACTGAAAACCATAACTGTCCTTTTTTTCCTGCCAGTTCAGTTAATGGGCATTACATTATGAGATCACTAATGATGGATCCTTATTGTCATATTCAATTCAATTTAACCCAGCAAGCACTTATTATCTTTGCACATGGCACCACTGAAAAAAATTGGGAGTGTATAGCCTGGAGAAGACCTGGAGGGGGAAGAAAAGCTGTATTCAACCATTTGGAGAGCTACCAGGAGAAAGTGGGATTAGACTTATTTTATACAGCTCCAGAGGGCAGAAAGAAGACCAATGAGTAAGAGTTGTAGGGAAGTAGATTTTGGCTCAATATCTGGAAAAACTTCTTAAGAGTTATACAATATCAAAGTGAGCTGTCTCAGCAGGTAGAGAGTTCCTACTACCATAGGTTTCCAAGCAGAAGCTCTATGACTACTTCTCAGGCATGAAATGAAGGCAATTCACACTTTATGTAAGGGTTGAATCTGATGACCTGAGGTCCCTTCCAACCCACAGACTTTCTAATTCTTTGATTTAAATCACAGTCTTAAAGAGGCCATCCCCAAAGCTGTGCATATTAGCAACCCCAAAGCAGAAGGACCTATCCCTATCCTCCATGTAAAGCTCTTTACAACCTGACCCATTCCTACCTTTCCACCCAAGCTGTGACCCAGCCACATTGGTCTACTTGCTGCCCCTCACACAGGACACTCCATTTCCAGACTCTGCCTTTGTATCAGCTGCCCACTGAGTCTGGAATGTTCTCCATCCTTGCTTCTGCCCCACCCCCCCCTTCCCCGCTTTCTTCTTTTGCAGGAGGCAGTTCCCAGCTCTGGAACCTAGTCCCCCACCCCTCCCCCCGTAACTGCTTATTAAATATTTATTGACTGATTCATGTTGTTCAGATACCACTGAAACTGTAACAGGCAAGGCAAATAAAAATGACTTATGCTCTCAGAAGTAGGAAGTACAACATGCTGCCAATAGGGATGACTCTTTTCCATCTCTTGCCCATGAGCCATGAATGAGCAGCAGGTGTGATCGTGTGGTCAGCTGCAACTGTACCATTACTAATACATTCACTAGGAATATGTGTCCTAACTTAGCACTGTAAGGCTTGAAGGGACCTTTAAGATTGGGTCAAACATGGAACAAATGAGACAGAGAGGGAGAAAGGCCACACAGCAGAGCCAGAATTGGAGCCCACTTATTCTGAGGCCTAGTCCCCTCTCCCTCACACCACACCAACCCTTTCTCCCCACTCCAACCTGAAAGAGACAAACTAGATAAATTTGGGAATGATCACTTGCTTTGTTAGTCTTCACTTTGTAGGAAGACTAGAAGCAGGGCTCTATTAAATGATCAATCAGCCTAGTGAAAACAGATTTCATAGGACTGGACTGTTATCGAGGAAGGCACTTTCTAAAAGTTTTTCCAAGAAAGGAAAGTAATCAATGACCATATAAAAAAGTTCTAAATCAATAACAATAAGAGATATGCAAATTCAAACCACTGAGGTTCCACTTTACACTTATCAGATTGGAAAAGATGACAAATTTGGTAAATGGCAATTGTTATAGGGGTTATAGAAAAACAGACTCACTGCTGGTAGAGCAATGAATTGGTTCAACTTTCTGGAAAGCAGTTTGGTACAAGACCCAAAATGTCATTAAACTGTGTGTGCCCTTCGACACGCATTACCCATTATTTGACATACCAATACCCAGATATCCCAAAGAGATCAAAGAAAGATGAAAAAGGACTCGTGCACAAAAATATTTACAGCAGTACTTTTTGTTATAGTAAAATAATGGAAATAAAGCAGATGTTCATCAACTGGAGAATGCTAAATAAATCATGGCATGTGGATAAACATTATTATTGTTCTGTTAGAAGGAATATTATTGTTCTGTAAGAAGCAACAAAAGAGATGGATTCAGAGAAACCTAGGAGGACTCGCACGGATTCAGAAGAGCCAAATGATGCAGGAGGACAATTCATACAGTGGCTATAAAGAGAAACAAGCAGGAAAGATTTAAGTTAAGAACTGTAATCAATGCAATGGTCAATCATAAGTCCAGAGGACTGACGATGAGGCATGCTGCCCACCTCCTGAGAGACAGATGATGGAGAAGAGGTGCTGAATGAGACACGTGACACATGTATGGCCTATGTGTGGATCTGCTCTGCTTGGTCACACTCATCTGTTACTATAGAGGGTTTTTGCTTTTTTTTTTTTGAGACGGGCTAAAGGAAGATTTACAAGGGGTTAGTAATAACTGATGTCACAAAAAGAGGAAATGAGGGTAGAGACTAAGCATTTATTATGCACTGATTACATGCCAGGTACCATGCTAAGTGTTTTAACAAACATTATCTCATTTGATCATTTGAAAAGAAAGAAAAGAGTGCCGATAAATCATTTTTAAAAATACACAGAAGAAAGAAGGAAGTTCAGAAGGGGACACCAATAAGAAGGGCAACAGTGGAAACACCATGTTAAATTTCACATATACTTTTTTTTTTTTAAACCAAGCTGTACACAAGTTTCAGGGTATAATATGTCATCTTTTTCTATGATGAAATATTTATGTTTGTTGATGTTTGTCAAGTTCATAATAAAAAAAAATTTAAATAATGTTTTTAAAGGACTTTTTCTGTGTAGTAGAAAGAACACTGGAGGCCTGGGTTCAAATCCTGAATCTGCTCTTATTAGCTGCATGACTGGGTGGGTCACTCCAGCTCTCTGCTAAAACTGAGATGTTTTCTCACCTATAAAAATAGGGAGGGCAGTCCTTCGAAGACTATTATCCTTATGGGGTTGTAGTATGGAAAGCATTTTGTAAACCTTAAGTTCATATGTAAATGAGTCACTTAATTTTTTTAATATATTGGGTTCGCAGTCATCACGCCAAGACACTTTTGGGTAAGCACCTCACCATGTACAAGTCCCTATTCCTGCAACGGCAAAGGTACAGAACACAGACTATGAGAGTTGGAAGGACCTCAGATATTATCTAAATCGAATTCCTCATCTCACACAGTGTTAAACCCAAACTCTTATAGGGAGCCAATCCTTATCTTGCAGGCAAAAATATCTGGCAATCATTTTTCTCAGGCAAAATCAAAGTTTGGATGCAATCTATCACTCAACGAACGAGCTTACCATGTACGAGGCACCGTGCTCGTGTGTAGTGTTGATACAAAAAAGGGCAAAAAAACAGCCCATGCCCTCAAGAAGCTCACATTCTAGTAAGACAGATGACATGCAAATAATTAATTACATACAAGATATACACAATAATAATATGCATATGAAATAAAAATAGGCTGTCGTTATAAAGCACTTTCACAGATTATCTCATTTGATCAACCCTGTCATTTCAGCCATCAACCCAGGTCAATGAAATAAATATTTACTATCCTCATGTAAGGAAGCAAGGAAGGCACTGGCAGTGGTCATCTGGAGAAGTCTGGGCAGGTAACCACTGGCCATCTTCAACTCTTTGAGGGACTGTGACATTAGACAGGAACCTGTGCTACTCTGTGTGGCTCCAGAGGGCAGGGCCAGAACCCTGTGAGGTAGACAGTACAAATGTTATCATTTTCTTTTACAGATAAGGAAACAAGTTGAGAAAGAAAGTGAGTTGCAGGGTCATAAATTCAGACTTAAAAAGGTCCAATGACTATGAGGTCACTGAGTCCAACTAGTTCATTTTTACAGATAAGACTCAGAGAAGGTAAGATCCTTCCCCACAGCCACAGAGCTTATTCAATGTCTGAGGCAGGATCTGAACCCAGATCTTTCTTCCTCCAAGTGCAGTGCTTGATCAGCTATGTCACGTTGCCTCCTGAACCATATTCACACAACTAAGTCTGACTCCAAGTCTACTGTCTCTAAAACTACCCCACGATGCTAAGGTCTTAGGAGAAGAGTCTTTCATATCCCATCCCTCTGAGGACAAACGGGGATCAGAATGTCCTGACATGTTCCCAGCCACTGAAACATCCAAAGTACAAGGTCATGTGTGTAACCTTTCAGTTGCCTGTAGCGTGGTGTGTGGAATGTGCCTATTGGGAGGAAGATGTGATGAAGGCCACTTCCCGTCCAGAGGAAAATTCCAACAATGCCAGGAAGCAGTCAGGCACTGTGGGAATGTTCAAAGAGGGAACTATAGCTGGGTATAGAAAATCAACAAACAGAGACCAAGCAACTTCAAATCACAGACTTTAGCAGTGAGATGAAGCACCCAGCCCAGGAAGAGCATGCTCAGAACCACATGCCAGAAGGAAATCAGTCACTGTACACTGGATACTAAGTTCCCCTTTGAAGCCACTTCCTCTTCAGAGACTCCCAAGCATGCTATCTGTCTCCAAAGGAAATAATACATTGAAAAAGGAATTTTAGGATGGAGCACCTTTCCAGTTATCTGAATATGTCAGAGAAGACAGAAATTGGCTCAATATTAATAGTTAATCTGTTGCCTAGACTTTAAATATTAGAGCATACTTTGATATTTCAAAGAGCACTGGTTTTATCAGGGTAAGTACTCCTTCCAGTGCAGACTACAAGTCCTCTGTGACTTTAAGAGTGACAACCGTCCTGTGACTAACCTGGTGTGAACCACTTCAAACTCAGCTAGGCGTCTCTCTGGATGACACACATCCATCCAGTGTGCAACCAGGCCGTTCCTCAAAGACCTCTCAGAGATTTCACTACCTTCATATACTGTCTTTCAGAACACAAGATCACTTCAACACCAAGATGAATGAGGCACTTTGTGCCGTGAGGACTTTGGTGGAGGCACCAGATGATATAACACAAAATTACTGTTTAAATTTTTAAAAAATTTCTATCGTATATGAAAAAATGGTTTTTTTTGTATAAAACAACATTTGTGAACTCTATTTATGGATTCAAAGGAATGAGAAATTCCTATGTGTTGCAATGGTAAAATTAATTATCTGACCCTCAAATGCCTTTCTAACCTTATCATGGGATTATAGGAATTAGAATGGAAGGGCCTTTCAATTCAAGGCCATCTAGTTCAACTCCAGCAGGAAATACAGGCACATAGTTAGTGAAATCAGGAATCCAATTCAAGTCTTCTGACTAGGAGTTTATGATCTGGTGAACAGGCCATGTTTATCCTGCCTTACTTTGCCAACCAAGGGCTCTTTCTACAATTCAATACCCTCCCACCATTAATGTTCCTATCTCAATGATCCTAACTGTGTTCTACATGATAAGAATGGGGATTTTCCAAGAAAATGTTGATGCTAGTGCTATTTCCTCTTCTTAGATACTAAATTGTGCATATATCAAAACTATTTATTATTTGGCATTTTGCAGGGTATGGAAAAAGGTTGAGAGGTGAAGTGGTGGAGTGCATAGAAATGCAGGCCTTTGAATCAAGAAGACCTAGAATCAGATCCTAACTGACACATGCTAAGTATTCAGCCATGTGCCCACAGCCAAACTTAACTTCTTCCTCTCAGTCACTTAACTCTCTTCCTCCCAGTGTTCCAGGTCATTCTTGAAGACATGGAGTTCTAAACTATTACATGTCTATATCAATAGAAGTCCTATTCTCTGAATTTATCACAGCAATCAAGTCTCAAGTCTGGACATACCCAGAATGAAAGGAAAAGAAAATAGGCTTAAATTCCCTTTATTTTGCTCCAGACTTCCCAACTCAACTTTCGTTTTAAAGATATTCACTACCCTCCAATATCCTTCTATGGTACATTCTGGAATACTCAATTCCTCAGCCCAATTCCGTCTGCAGCAGCATTCCTTTTTGGTAGCTAGTATGTAAGAGACCACACTGAAATTTGTCCTTATAGACAGCAAACTATATTTGTTTTGCTACCTTGCAGGACCTGGAGTCGGGAAGACCTGAGTTCAAATCCAGCCTCAAACACCCACTAGCAGTGTGACTCTGGGCAAGCCACTTAAACTCATTTGCCTCAGTATCCTCCTCCGTAAAAGGGAGAGAATAACAGTATCTACCTCCCAAGGTTGTTCTGAGGATCAAATGAAATAATATTTGTTAAGACCTTAGCACAGTGCCTGGCACACAGCACTACATAAACGTTAGTTATTTTTATTATTATTAGTCCTAAAAGTGATAGCACCCAGGAAATTGCAACATAGAGACTTCCACAACAGACAATGACCATCTTATCTTGCCTGGTGGTCCAGTCTTCAGTATTTGCAAACTGCAGGGGGTTAGTGCTCACACCTGACCACAGGTTCCACAACCACCACACTCACACACTTACACACAAGGACTTTTGTGTGACTTCAAGTGGCCCCATTGAGCTATTCTAGTTTATAAAAAGAAACCTAACCCCAATAGAGAGTTCACTGCAAAGTCAACACTCCTGAATTCTGAAGAAGTTGTTTGTTTGTTTTTGTTTGGAAAAAAAAAAAAAACACCAGGAATGTGCCAGTAAGTAAATATAGCACAGGGACATCAAAAAGGGGATAGAGAAGACTCCCATCTGGACTTGATAGAAAAGTACTGTTATGTTAAAAAAAAAGTTTTTTTCTTATGCCTTAGTTTAGATACTGATTCCTTTCTGTCCCCTATTTCACAACCCTTAGTATATTCAGGAAACAATCTGAACTTAGAAAACAATCCTTTTTTTAATTGCTTGCAGGATAAGGTTCAAACTCCTGAGCTTGCTGTTCAAGGTCCACTACATCTGCCCCCAAATACCTTTCCAACTTTCTCTCCCACTAGTACTCTACGTCAGTATTTCCTAAATTGAATCAACTTACGCGAAGACAAATTCCACAAGAATATTTTCATGAAGCAACATTTCCACTAAAATGTTTACATACTGTATCCCCCAAACAGAATGAAAACTCCCTGAAGGGGAATGACTGGTTTTCATTTCGTGTCCCTAGCACGTAGAGAGTGTACTGCACAAGAAGGTGCTAATGCTTATTGGATTGGTTATGACATTACTTTTACACACACACACACACACACACACACACACACACACACACACACACACACACACGGAATGAGTGCTCCGTACTAGCAATATTGGGGGGGGGATATGAAAAAACTTTTAATTTCCTCTGCTTTGGAGGATGATAAATGCTGGAGAGGATGTGGGAAAATTGGAACATTGTTACATTGCTGGTGAGGTTGTGAGATGATCCAGCCATTTTGGAGAGTAATTTGGAACTACGCCCAAAGGGCCACAGGAATGTTCATACCCTTTGACCCAGCAATACCACTTCTAGGGTTGTATCCCAAAGAAATAACACAAGAGCGAAAGGGACCCATATGTACAAAGATATTTATAGCAGCTCTTTTTGTGGTAGCCAAGAATTGGAAATCAAAGGGATGCCCATCAATCGGGAAATGGCTGAACAAGCTGTGGTATATGAAGGTCATGGAATACTATCATGCCATAAGAAATGTGAATGATACGGACTTCGTAACAACCTGGAAAAACCTACACGACATAATGCTGAGTGAGCGGAGCAGAGCCAGGAGAACATTGTATACAACCACAGATATATATGGATTCCGTGAGGACCAACCCTGACATACTTCACTCTTCTCAGCAACGTAAGGTGCAAGGACAACTCCAGGGGACTCACGAAGGAGAATGCTATCTTCATCCAGAGAAAGAACTGTGAAGTTTGAATGCAGATTGAGGCACACTACATGTGCGCCGTTTTTCTTCTCTTTTGTTTTTGTTTTTGGGTTTTTGTTTTTTTTTTTGGTTCTGTCTCTTCTTTCTCATGATTCATTCCATTGGTCATAATTCTTCTCCACAACTTGACTAGTGTATAAATTAATTCAATGCAAAGTTATACATGGTAGTTATATGAGATTCCATGCCGTCTTGGGGAGGGAGGGGAGAAAATCTGGAAATCAAAATTATGTAGAACCGTATGTGGTAAACTAAAAATAAAAAAATATTAATTTCCTCTGCTTTGCTCCGTAATTTTCCTGACCTCCTCCCCCAAGCATTTATCTTATGCCTATTCTGTACCACCAGTCTAACATTTGTGGCTTCTATCAGTGTAGTTCTAGCCCAAATTAGTTTGAAAATTCTGCCTGCCTTACATGAATCCTCTCCCCTCATCAGACTGGTGTCCATAATGTCCCAGGCACATGGTACTCACATTCCTCTATAGACTTCTCTGACGACTGCCCCTCTAAACAATCTCTCCCTCCTCTAAATGCACAGGATTCACCAACACAGTGATACCGCATATAGTTCATTGAAAAGATCACTGGATTTGGAGTCAGAGGACCTGGGCTCAAAATCTGACACTGCCACTATCTGTGTGGCCTTGGACAAGTAACAACCTGTCTGGGCCTCTACTGCTTCATCATAAAATTAAGGGGTTGGCACCATCCCAACCCTTTGTGAAGGTGTGAGGTCCACTGGTGTTGAACCCTTGTACATGTTTCCAGACTTTTTCAATGGATTAATCAGTTGTGCCAATTTTTACCCTCTTTTAAAAAAGTACTATTTATTTTAAGGGATGAGCCTCTGGGAGGAGAAGGGAGAGGGGGAAGGATCCTGGGAATAACCATGAGGAAGTAAGAAACAAAAGACATCAATAAAAATTTATTTAAAAATATTTAATTAGTTGGACAATATGACCTCTAAAATCCCTTCTAGTTATGATCCTTATAAATCCATGATCTTATGATCTTTACATAAAACACTTCCCACGTACAATGAAAATCAAAAACAAAAGTCTGTTTCCATTTTTCATGATCTAACTTCTTTCAAGTCCTCGATGTGGTACCAAGGCCCAAGGGGTACCTAAGCCATGGCAGGTCCTTCCAAACTGCAAATGCTTAAACTTTTGGCCCAGTGATAGATCATATGCCTGTCATCCAAGTCTGTGCCAACCTAGCTGAGTTCAGAGAGTCTCATTACTAAAAGGTTGCTCCCAAGGTAGTAGATTTTTTAGGCTACAGCGACTTAGTGAACCATCTCCTAAGACTTCATTAAAAGGGCTACAATCAGCATCAATGGAGGGAATACCTACAAAGATGAGATCACAAATCTTTGAAGCATTTAAGTTATGACTTGTCTAATGTTCAAGTTAGCCGGTCAGACTCTAGCGAACATTCACAGTAACCTGTCAATCTTAAAATTTAGATGAAATTTGTTAAATCTTTCACAGAGCAGACAAATAAGTCTTAGGAGAAAACTGCTAATAAATAAATACTTTAATTGCTAATAAATAAATAAATAGTAGGGTTTTAAGAGTCTTAGTTCAGTGTGGATAATTTCATTCTTCTCAAATTTATTAAATCATGAGCCAGACCTCCCACTCACTGTTGGTTATGGAAAAACACCCAAAGTAATACTGGTGCTCTCTCTTTGAGAGTCCTAACTTGCTTACTTCCTGAAATGGGAAGTAAAACTCTTCCACCAATATTCTTGGGGGTGAGAACTGTCTCATACAAAATTAAGGGAAACGAAGATAGAGAGTAGTGCTAGGTGTCACGCAGAATTCAAGCAAGGAAGGAAATATGGTGGTTTAGAGAATAGAGGTTCTTACCCTCAGGTCTGTGAACCTAAAAAAAAACAAAATGAAAAAACCCCTATCCATATAATTGGATAACTAGTTTCCTTTGTAATCCTATGTATTTAATTTTATGCATGTAAAAATATTATTCTGAAAGGGGTCCGTAGGCCCTTTAAGAACCTCTGCTCTGGAGGTCAGGAAAACTAGGTTCAAAACTCTGGGTTGGCCATTAATCAGCTTTGTGACCTCAGGCAAATCATTTCCCTTTCTGTGTCTTTTTTACTCCTCGGTGAATTGAGGGGGCTAGAATGGACAGTCTCTAGGGTCCTCTGAAGCTCTAAGATGATAAATTCTAGATTTAAAACATCCAGCCCTGATGTAATTACAGACATAGTCACAAGGTCTAAACTAAACATGCACAGCGATATGAAAACAGAAAGATAAGGATGGAGATGCAGGGCCAGAAAAATTTGACCCCCAAGTCACCACTGGCAGCCTCAGAGGGTTTTTTTAGGTCACATCCCTAGGGCCTCTCCACTCCCCTCCCTTGCCTTTCATTTTCCAATGACTGCTAGCACAAGCTGCCTCTCCTCATTGATTCCTCTCTCTTTAACTAGGGAAAAAGGTGGTGAGGGAAAATGTCCCTCTGGGAGAAGGAGGGTGGCGTGCAGTGGGGAGTAGGGCTTTTGGGGAGTCCTTTATGTAAGGGGAGAGGGCAGCAAATGGCTTCAGCAAATCTTTTGAATAAATGCCAAGTTCATCGATTACATAGAAATGAAGCCTCATTTCTATCTATTCTGCACTATGATAATTGTCAGAAACTTTGTGTTTATTGCCAACTACTCAGCAGGCTCCAGGAGTCATCTACTCACTATCTAATATACCTACAATAAAATAAAAAAGTGTAATCCTTTCCAATCTATCCAAACCACTCACATTTAACAACAGGCTAATCTTTTTACTGGGGGCTCAATCTTTTTAGCTTTTGTTGCTACTGTTTTAAAGACAAACGCCATCACTTTTACAAATCCTGCATCATTTTATATCCTATATCATTTGCCATGGTTGTAATGTCAATAGGACTCGATCCTGTCTCTGCTGAAAACTACACTGTCACCCTGGGGATTGGCTAGATAATCTTTCAAGTTCCTTTCTTCTCTAAGGTTCTGGGTACCTCTCTCTAGTTAATGAGGCTTCTCCAGGTTTTGTGATCAATGGCCTGGGACTATGTCATTTGCTCTAGAGTGCCACAAAGCCAAACTCAAAGAAGGCCAGGTAATAGCTGACAGTCCTTGGATGGAGGCCTTTCATAAAGCCCTGCCAGGCAAAAGTGGCCTCCTCTTCCTCCTCAGGCTTTTCATAGCACTTTACACTTCTCATACTCCAATTTGTATTGGCTATCTGGGCACTTCTTACTTCCCATTTTATTATTATCTCCATAAAGGAACAACAACAAAACAAATTAAGTTGAATGCTATGAAATTTTAATGACCAACCTTGGCCCCATTGAAGAGACATAAGGAAAGATGTTCTCTACCTCCTTTGCAGAGGTGAGGGGCTGTTGTATGAAACACTGCATATGATGACAGGCTTTTTCAAAGTGTTGGTTAGCTTTGCTGAACTTTTCCTCCCTCTTTTTAAATTCTTTAATATTAAGGAATGGCTCTCTGGAAAGGGACAGTGGGAAGAATACAGTGAGAAATGCTGGTGATCTGAAAACAAAAGATAGGAATAAAACTTAATAAAACAAATTTTTTAACGGACTTTGGTGGTAGGGAGCAGCTTAGGACCACTGAAAGTGGGCAGTTTTCCCAAGTGCAATCTATCTTGCTGTCCTGTTCAATTTATGGCCCAACTTAGTGTTCATCTGCAGTACCTGTCCAGTAGATAGGTGCTAATGCTGCAACTCCATGGGGGTCTCATGTATCTTGATAATGTATTCCCAGTAATAATTGTTTAATAAATCAGTAACTTACCAAAAAGTCTGTTGGGACCTGTACTTTCACTGTTATAAGGAACTCCCAATAAGGAAATTCCCTCCACCAATGCAGATGAGTTATTTTTCTATCCTTTGCAGGCTTAGTCAGATGCCTGGGGCAATGAGAGGTTATATAACCTGCAAGGGTTACACTTGTATATGTCAAAGGAGACTTGAACCCAGTTCTTCCTGTCTCTGAGACTGCCTCTTGTGTTACAAATAGCAGGGTCTTAATAAATGCAAATTTGTTTTTGCTCACATGTTTTTGTTATATACACATACATACACATATCCTTTTGGTCTTCTGATAAGCATATTGGGTAAACAAATATTTCTAAACTCCATTAACAAACTCAGTATAAATAAAGAGCAAAACAGGGTAGTGGAAGACCACTGAAAGCCAGGAGCCCTACTGCCAGTGACTAATCACCAGGACTCTGCCTAGCCAGTTCTTCCTCCCTTAGACAAGTTTCTACAGAGTGGGGTGATTGGACTTTTTGACCTCTAAAGTCTCTCCCATCTTTGACAACTTTTGACTGGATCTGTTATTTTTTCCACATGGGGAGCTGCCACCAATAGAGATCCACACCTGCTGTGCAACTCAGCCTTAGAATTTCCTGGGTCATTGAGAGATCAGGGCCACACAGCCACGGGCCTGCTCTCTATCCGTTACACCAGGAGTTGTTCACCCTTTTTTCCTTTTCTTTTTCTTTTTTTTTTTTTTTTGCATCACAGACCCGGATGGTAGTCTGGTAAAGCTTATGGACCCCTTCTTGGGAAAATATTTTTAAATATATAAAATAGAATACACAGGATGACAAAGGAAACCAACTCTATTGAAATGAAGGCATATGTATTTTTCCCCATCCAAGTTCATGGACCCTCTGAAATCTATCCATGGACTCCCAAGAGGAACCTGGGTTAAAAATCTCTATACTAGGTATGCCATGGCTGCTTCTCTAACAGGACCACTCTAAATTAGTTTGGTTAATGTTAATCGCTTGAAAGGATCTTCTGGCTTTAGTAGCAAAGGATTAAGGTGACTTGGGCTTCTGCCATCCCTCCAAATGGGGCACCTATCACTCATAACCACCTAAGGTTCCCAGACACATTTAAATGAAGCCACCAAATGCCCCTATAGAGGCAAAGGTTAATAAGGAAGAACCAAACAAATAAATTAGCCTTTCTCTATTTAGCCTAACTATGGAAATTAATCAAAGGAAAAGCATGATGGTTATTCATCACCTTTCTTGAGGCTATCACAGGCAATTTATGAGTCTGCCTGTATACAAGAATCTTCAGTGGATTGTGGAATTTCATCTGTCACCAAAAGCCAGGAATGTCCTCTATCATTTCTCCCTCACTGCTGAACAATGATGGTTTAATTAATCCCGATAGCATCCCCATAGCAGAGAAAACTGAGACAGCTTCTACGTTCCCTAGGAGTAGCAAGCAGTAGGCAGGAGTAGGAGAAGGGGAAGAGAATATTTGCCTTGAGTTTGGCAACAGGCTACCAGCATTTCTTGGGTTTTGCCATGTGCCTTTAAGACAGACATAAAGGAAAGCAAAATCAAGCTTTTCATCAGTCTAGCTCCCCAATGTTCCTAGTGTAGCTAAAATGAGATGCCATCCACTTTTCCTCTAGATTCAGCAATTTAGAAGTCTGGTTCTTGGTCATAAAAATCCATCCAGTGGCATTCAACAGCCTCAGATGCTTAAAAAAAAAAAATTCAGCCCAAAAGGAATTTGTTAAATCCTGGCCAGAAAAGAGGCTTCCTACTTGGGTGGAGCCTGGGTAGAAATCTCTACTCTGAAGAGCACCTACCATAATACCATGTCATAGAATCCCATAATAGTGCTAGAAGAGCCCCTAGAACACAGAATATCAGAACTGAAAGGGGGTTAGAAGTCATTCAAACAAATCTTCTCAATTTTGCAGATGAGGAAACTAAGGCCTAGGGATTAAATGACTTACTCAAGGTCACAAAGACCTTGTGGCAATCCCAGGACAAAATTCCAAGGGCTCCTGACCCCTAAAACAGTACCCCATTCCAATTCTGAGTTTCCTCTCGTTAGCAGTGAGTCCCAACTATATTGCAAAAGCCAAGATACAACAGCAAGGTAAACTAGAAAGGGCAACGGCATGAATCTGAATCCCAGTTTGGCCACTGACCACCTAGGTGATGTCAGGCAGGTACTATAAGTCTCTGGGTCTCATCTATCTATAAAATGAAGTGGGTTAGACCTGCAGTCAGGAAGGCCTGGCTTCAAAGCCCACCTCGGATAGCAGCTGTGGGACCTGGCAAGCCTCCTGACCTCTCTCCAACTCAGTTTCTATCGCTGTTACATGAGAGGGCTAGACTGTATGACATCTAAGGTCCTCCCCCTTCCAGCTCTCGGCTTCCTTCTGGTTCTAAATCTATAATCCTATGATCAAATCTCAGAAAACTGACTAGGAGCTTAAATTGGTGACAGTTAAACCAAACAGGGCAGCTCCCTGCTAAAGCTAAGAAAAAGGTCTTTCCAAAACTGCTTCACTTCACTCAGTTTTTACCAAACATAAATTTTAGGCCATTTCCACACTTGAGAACTCCCAAACAGTGTCATGAACAGCTGGCAGATTCAGACACACCTTAATAGTTAGGACGGACACAAGGGTTAGAAAACACCAGGGAAATCCCAAGTCATTTCAATTGAAGACAATGCTGGCATCTCTGAGTCTGCTATTACTTTTGCTAGTTTAAGTCTGTAGTGAAGAAAATTTGCAGACCAAGAGGTTCCAGATTCTAAGAGGTGATAACATATCATGAAACGAGCACCGGACTGGAAGTAGAAGACCTGGATTCTAGAACCAATTCTTTCTCTGTCTCAGCCTGAGCAAGTCATACCTCCCCTCCCCACCTCAGTCCCTTCCCAACTCTAAAATTCTAAGATTCTTGTCCTCTTTCTGCTGTAACCTTGGACAAGTCTCTCGATTTTTCAGAGTCTCGGTTTTTCTGTCTATTAAAGGAGCCTAGCACACCTCCCCTCTACCTTTCAAGAATATCATGAGGTCAAACAAATCCATAAAAGTGACTGTGCCATGTTGCAGGGGGCAGGAAATGCCATATGAATGCAAGGTATTTTTACAAATAATTATTAAGCACCTCTTCCATGGCTGGTGCTATAAAAAGCATTCACTAGATTGTCTCCACCCTTATTATACATTAAACTGTAGCCAAGAATCATAGGATGTTAGAACTGGAAGTCCAATCTCCTCATTTCAGAAGGAAACAGATGGACAGAGGTGAAGCTCTGGCCTAAGTCTATACAGCATGAATAAGGCCTCCTGACTGCTACTGCCATTACAACACATCAGCCAGGAGTTTTGCAGGGTTGTACAATGTCCTACCTTTCTACTCAAATATTTCCCCCAATGCTATAGTGTGTCTTTTAGTACAAAAAGGTTGTGCAAAGGGAATTTGTGTTTGGTGTCAGTGACACTTCTGACTTTTCCCACAGCAACATTAGGATGAGGCTGCCACTGATGGGAAGGTCCTTGTGCTTCCAAGGCATATACTGGCAAGGACATTTAATAAAGACAAAAAAAAAAGATCTTCAAAGACCATGAGTTCTGGTTCTGCCACAAAAGAGCTCTGTGTCCTCAAGCAAATCGCTGCTCCCCTCTCTAGACCCCAGCTTCCTCTGCAAAACAATTGAGAGTTAGGTGAAATTCTTTCTATGGTCCCTTTCAGTTCTGACATCCTAGGGGTCTAGAACCTACAGAAATGTTTTCATTTCCTTATTTATTTATAAGCATCAGCCAAGCTATCCTTTCAGAGAAGATGTGGCAAAAGTGATTATTCACACCCAGTAAACAAACAGAACAATTATTTCCAGCCTTAGTTTTTTGTGGGATTTTTCCCTTCTCTTTGTCCATTTGTGAAATGCAGCCACATCACATTCCACAGGACTTCAGCTGTCTTCTTTTCTCTCCTCTTGCCCATTCCTTCCCTCTCCAAACATTACAAGCATCTGATTCTTGCTCCAACGAGTTTGAGGGCTGAGCTTGGTAACCCGACAATGTGAGTTCTGCAGCCACATCTGTCAGGCCTCCACCAGAGGCAGACCATTTAGAGAGCTGTCAGGTAGTGCATGAAATCGCCCTCTTCTGTCCTGAGCTCTGGGAAGCCCCCCTCACCCCCAATACACCCAAAGTTTTGATAGCCCTGTTGCTCTTCTACAAAGCTGGGGCAGAGCTTCCTCACTTCCAAACTTAACTGGCAGGAAAGTTACTGCTGACATGAGCAGGGAAGTAAGAATTCATTTGGGAGTAGGAAGGAGGGGTTTTGCTCATATCTTAAGGCTTCTCCCCCTAGCCAAGGCCATATGCCATGGGATGCCAAATTGACAAGACTTCCAGAATAGAAACTGAGCTAATTCTGGATTGTGGCAGGTAGTAAAGGCGGAGGGGGATTAATGCTGAGGGCACAGGCCAAAATACTCTTTTAAAAAACCCATCAGGATGCACAGGATCCCGGATTTGGAAGTGGAAAGGACAACCTTGCAGATTATCTAGTTTAACCCCTTCATTTTCGGAAATGGCATCACCAGGATATGAACCTGGGTCCTCTGACTTCAAATCCAGTACTCTTTTCAATCAATCATTTTGCCTCATTCCTTAGCCTTCAAACCAAAGAGTAGGGGGGTGGGAGAGGAGAGAGAAGAGGGAGAGAGAGGAAAGAAAGGAGGGAGAGAAGGGAAATTTCCCCTTTCATATTTATCAAATGCCAATTTTCTAACTACCTTCTCTAAGCCCTTCTCTGGCACCCTAGAGTGGAACTAAGCACGTAACAGAGGACACATCCATCCATAAGCTCCCTGAAACATAATTTGACGACAAATGGAGGAAGACAGAAGAATATGTAATAGGGACCCCCCAACTGACATAAACCATTGAGACATTTCTGAAGTGGCAGTTGATAAAAAAACCAAAACTGAAACCCTCAATCAGATGAAGCTGTTAAATGGGAAAACAGCAGGTAGAGAAGGTGACCACATCTCAGAAATTCATTAAGGAGCCCCAAATAAACACAGCTCAAGCAGGCCCAACAAAAGCCAGAGCTGGCCAAAGCTGACATTAGTGGGTGAACATTCACTCAGTGGCTGGATGCCATGAAGAAGACTCTTGTTCACGAATGGACTGGACCAGATGACGTCTGAGGTCCCTTCTAATTCTGTGACCTGTCTCCATAAGGACAAAAGATTTGTTTCAGCTGAGTTACAGTTCCTTTTCCCTGGGTCTCTGGCCCTCCCTAGAATGTACCCTTAAGTCTCTGTCCCAGCTTTACTAGAAATTTACAGAGGGGGATAATTAAATATTGACCAAATGATTCCTTTATAAGTTTTAACATAAGACCTCAGCTAACTTCATGCCCTCTTATCTAAGAAACTGTCCAGGGGTGGGGAACCTGTGGCCTTAAGGCCACACGTGGCCTTCTAGATCCTCGGGTGCAGCCTTTTGACTGAGTCCAAGTTTTACAGAACAAATCCTTTTATTAAGGGTGTATGTTCTGTGAAGTTTGGATTCAGTCAAAGGGCCACACTTGAGGACCTAGAGGACCACATGTGGCCTTGGAGCCACAGGTTCCCCACCCCTGGACCATTAGCATCCTCCAAGGAAACACAGAAATGGACAATTCAATGAGTATGACAAACTGCTTTTAAAGGGAAATTTGGGACTAAGAATCAGAGGGCCCCAGAATTTGAGTTCATTTTTCAATACTGTCTGACATGGCTGAATGGATCCAACTTCTGACCAGGAAGGTGTATGGGTTGTTTTGTGTGTGTGTGTGTGTATACACACACAAATATACATACATACATATATCTTTTAATACCTAGTATATACTCAGCACTGCTAGGTGCTGTGAGGAGTACAGAAAACTAATGATAACGAAGATGGCTGACAATTATTTATACAGCACCTTGTGGTTTACATAGCAGTTTACAGACATTATCTCATTCAATCTTACCAACAACCATGTAAAGTAGTTACTACAGTATAGCCATGGTTATCATCATTTCATAGATGAAGAAAGCTCAGAAAAGTTAAGTAATTTGCCTACGACTTCACTAACTAAATGTCAGAGGCTGGATTCAAAAACTGGGTCTCCTCTGGCTCCAGGTCCAGCACTCTTTCCAAAACAAGATGACACTTTACCCTTGGAATAATCTAATTAAGGTGAAAAGATACATAGAAAGATAGGTAGTCACAGAACCTTAGAGCAGTGGAAGGGACCAAGATCCTCATTAGCAAAACAAAGAAACTAAGGTCTGGAGAGAAGAACTTAGCCAAGGTCATATGAGCAGAGCAAAGATTAGAACCCATTCTCTGCACTCCTAGTCCTGGGCTTTTCCCACTGAACTCTTGCATAACAGGAAACCAAGAGGCTAAACCCATGAAATCCCTGATTCTTTTAGTCTTAGCCCCTGAAAATGGACACAGCTTTGGGGGGTCAGAATGGGGGCGGGAGGGCGGCTCTCTTCAGTGACAGGGCTTCAAGGCTTGAAGAGATCTTGGCAACAAGTAAAATCAAGCAGCATTTCCAAGCCTCTCCTCTTTCCATTTCATCATCTTATTGTGGCAACAACAAATACATTCAACTGGAGTGAAGCATGACACTGCTTGGCTTACAGGGCATCTTCAAATTCAGTCTAATTTGGGAGATGGTTTTTCTGCAAACTAATACATGAGTCATCTTTACAAGCCACATAGCAAGCTTGGTAATGATCTATTAGTAAGCCCTCCTTCCCTCCCTCAACTCACTTTGTAACCATGCATGGGTTAAGAACATGCCTGAAGAAAGGGAGTAAAAGCCTGACGTAAGGGCCAGTATGGATGGAAGACTTAGGGACAGAAGAGGAAAGGAAGGAGGTTTAAGAGAGTCAGCGGGTATTCAGAACAACATGCCTCTGGTCTTTCCCCCTTCAATCCAACAGACTGCTGCTGTATTAACCAACTCTACTCTTGTGCTCAAAAAAACTGGCAACGACTCCCAGCCTTCTACAAGCTGATCCCCCACCTACCTTTCCCAGCTTCACTTAAGTCAGTCCCTTTCACAAAGCCTAAGCTCCAAAAAGCAGACTGTGCACTTCTCTGTTTGTGTCTCTGCTTAGGTCACTCACATACCTGGAATGCCCTCTCTCTGCCTCTTCTGCAAAGCCTTCCCTGGTTCCCCAGTCCTAAACCCAAAGTGATTTTTCCTCTTAAGTGGTCAGATTTTGTTTCATTTAAACACTAATTATAGTCTATTTTATAACACGTATAAGCACGGACATACATACACACATATATAAAATATGTGTATGTCTCCTCTCCCCTGCTCAACTGTAAACTACTAGACAGACAACTGTCTTGTTATGGTGTTTCCTTCCATGTCTATCATAATGCTTTGCACACAGCAGGTGCTTAATAAATGAGCCGATCTCCAGTAAAGTTCTCAAATATCTAATTATGGCATGGAGCTGATCCTGCCCTTCCCATGCTTTGGCACAGGCTGCCTCCCCACCCTCCCCACACCTGGGATGCTCTCGTGAAGCTCTCCCTCCTTGCCTCCACCTCTCCTTCTAGAATCCCTAGCTTCTTTTAAAGCTCAGCTCAAGCATCGCCTCCCACCTAGAACGAGCCACTCCTCCTGCTCCCGTTCCTGCTCCTGCTCCTCCTCCTCAGCATAAACAGCTAGTACTCGTATAGTACTCTAAAGTTTGCAAAGCACCTTAAAATGACCCCGGGAGATAGGAGCTACTATTATTATCATTACTGCCATTTTACAGATGAGGGAACAGAGGTGGTTAAGTGACTTGCCCAGGGTCACACAGTCAATAAGTGTCTGAGGTAGGATTTGAACTCAGATCTTCCTGACTCCAGGGCACCACCTAGCTGCCTCATAAATACAAAAGTGAGATCGTCCCTACCCTCCAGGAACTTACATGGGTAGGGGTGGGGGAGTACATATATGTTCAAAGAAAAGTTAAAGCAAAGTATATATAAAATAAATACAAAGTGATTGGGGGGAGAAGAGGAAGAAAGGATAGGAGACTAACAATTGGCTAACTCTGGAAAGGTCCTTTAATGGCAGCACTTGAACTGAGCCCTGAAGGTACCTAGGATTTCCAAGAAGCAGAGGTAAAGATGGAAAACATTCCAGACATGGGGCATATACAGCCTATGCAAAAGCAAGGAGGCAAGAGATGAGATGTGCTGGGCAAAAGGGCGAAACAAGGACATCATTTTGGCTGTACATGAGGGGGAATGATGTGTAATCAGCGTAGAAAGATGGGAGGGACCCAGATTATGAAGCGTTTTAAGGCCAAATAGAGGAGTTTGTACATTATCCTAAAGGCAATGGGGTCCATTGAAGCTTCTTGAGCAGAGGAGTGACATGGTCAGACTACCACTTCAGGAATATCAAACAGGAGAATGGTTTGCAATGCGGAAAGGCTGGATACAAGGAGATGAATCAGTAGATTATCACAAATAGTCCAGAAGAGAGGTGATGAGAAACCTGAGTCTCAGAAGGGGAAATGACTTATCCTAAGTGGCAGAGACAGACTAGCAAGAAACTCGGATATCTTGACTCCCACCCCAGCACTCTTTCTACTAGCTTGACTGAATGGATTTCCATTAAACTAGTTCCTCTACCTCTAAGTTCTTTCCCCATCCAATCCATTCTGTCCATCATGCCCCAGTTAATCCTAAATGCTGTTTTGGTCTACTACCTCACATCAGCTTTCCCATCAACTAAAGCAGGGCTGTCCAAGACGCAGCCCGCAGCCCCCTACAGGCATAGAAATTTACATAAATACCTTAGTAAACAAAGCCGAGCTACCGCAGAGCTCTCACTAAAATGGCAAATCAAAATATATTGTCATTGTTTCAATAAAAACCTAAGGTTAGACAGCCTTGACCTAAAGGATAATGTTCATACTCCTCATTAGGACCCTGTAGGGCCTGGGCTCTGATCTACCTTTCCAAGTTTATCTCTCTCACTTCTCTCTGGGCCTGATCATTGGCCCTGGAATTCACCCAGCACAAGTCAAATGCTCCGTCACCACCAGCAATTCTGTTTCAGACCTGTTGCCTTCTGCATGCCTTGTTCTGGAATATCTTCTGCCTTCTCCAAAACCTTCAACACTCACCTTCAGTGTGAGCTCAGAATCTCAAGGTCAGAAGGGACCTCTGAAATCATCCAGCCCAACCTAAACTTGAACAAGAATATTCTCTACAAAACAGCTGAGAAGCTGTCTTCTAGCCTTAGCCTCAAAGTCTCCCAGAGGCAGCAGCCCCTTCTATTTTTAGATGGATTGAGTTGTTAACAAGTTTTCCCCTTAGATCCAATCTAAATCTGCCATTTCTGCATCCCCCCTTCTCTCTGTCCTAGTCTGATCTCTGCACAGAACCCTCTTCCTTTACTACTCCAATGGATTCTCTCCCTCCTCTGAATAGGCAAAGCACCTACCATCTGTACCCTTATTTGGTGCATCATTCAACAACACTGAAGTGCTATTTGCTGGGCTGGGCCTGTGAGGGGTATGAAGGACCAAGGATTTATAGCTGGAAAGGACCTGAGAGGTCACTGCATCCACCTCCCTCCCTCTTCATTTTATAGATGAGGAAAATGAGACACAGTGAGGTGAAGGGACCCTCCCCCACAGTCCCTTACACAGCTAGTAAGAGTGAAGTCAGCTTCCTGACTCCAAGGCCAATCACCTTTCCACCATGTCACAGTGACTACAACGTCTCTATCCACAAGAGGCTTCCAATCTAATATAGCACTGTTTCAGTATAATTCTTGTATTCTTATTTAATTTTCTATGTCAGTGCCTTGGTTTCGTATTAGATTATAAGCCTCTTGACAGCTAGGATTATCTGTACCACCACTGCACTAAGCACACAGTAGACACTCAAAAAATGTTTGCTGATGAAGTACATTGACAGACATAAAAATATTCTAGCCAACCTTTCATTGACTGAAATCAAGGGAGGAACCTCTCCAGAAGATACTGAAAGTCAATTTAAACAAAACTTTTGAGAAAACCAGGCCTTCTCTATAGAGACAGGGGCACCTGCATAGCACAGTAAATTAAAGAGAATGGTTATCTGTTTTACTGCATTTAGACAGGGGCACATGTTGAATCTTCACAGCCAGACCATTATGCATCACATTTTAAAAAGACCTCATGGAAAAAAAATCCTGAAAAATTCTATTCTACAAGCTGTTCTTCCCTTGTCTAAAAATAAGACAATTTTAAAAAGTTTTTTGAAGATACCACTAATTCAGAAACAATCCAGACTTCAGATATGGTACCATTCTGATTGAACACTGCTCAAGAAGTCCCTAGGAAATTCTGCACAGATTAACACTCGGTATTTCTGGAATAGCACTTGTCCAGTGATGGGACACATGGTGGTGCCGACTGGGAAAAAAAAATGGTACAAGTTACCACACCTCTGGAAAATTCCTGCTTATAAACAGATGCCCAGAGCAATGATCTAGAGAAAGAACCATTGAACTATCTAGTTTATTCTCTTTCCTTTTACAGAGGGGTAAACTGAGACCACTCCAGGGCTATATCATAGGAAAATGCATCTATCTACAACACTAAGATCAGAGGCCAGAAAACCACACCAAAATTATCAGCCACCTCTGGAGCTTCCAAGATGCATGATCCCACCTTCTTAGTCAAAGGCTGTGAAACTTGTACACTATACTGCAACTAAAACTACTACTGCTCATTAACCATGGAGAGCCCTAGCCATCTTTCAGCTTAAGCACTATCATCATGTTTGCCCTGCTCATTAAACACAGCATAATTTTTAAATGCACTGCCCTACATTGGAAAACAGTAATCAAATCTTTGGAGAGGCTATTCCCAGGACTGGGAAAATCAGGCACCCAGGAGACAACCCTCCTAGAGTTCTAGGAACACACAAAGAAGAGTTGAAGCAAAGATTTTTCTGAGGTTTGCATCTAGGTTTATAAGATAGTAGCGCCCTACCCTCAAGCCATGTGGGGTAGACACATGGACTGTTTCCAGATCTAAGCTAGTATGATAGGAAAGGCTGACTGAACTCTCAAGTGTGTCCACATAATCATCTTTCCTGTTTCCTTCCAAGTATGTGGAGGACAATTTAAGTTCAATGCAAACACTGAGCCTATTACAAAGGGCACACTTTAATCATTGTTACTCATCTTATAAAAGGGAAACCAACCCAGCTACAAACACATAGCTTAGGAGATACTTTTAAACGTGTCTGTCCTGACAGATCTCTTCCAGGTCTGTAGTTCCTCTCCATAAGCCACTTTTAAAAAATACATTAAGAAAAAAAAAATTCTTAGGGGGCGGGGGTCCCCTTACGATTACATAGGAAACCTTGCGTTCAAGTCCTTTTTTAAAAAATAAAGTATCACACAATCGGAGAAATTAAATTGCATGCAGTGTCCAACAAGGAACTAGGTAGAATGGGCTACACTCTCCACTGCCTTTTAACTACCGAGTTAAAAGACGCTCAGATTGAGGCCTCCAAGATGTCAATTTCACTTCTGTTCCCGGCGGGAGCTCAGGACATTAACTGACGGACAGACAGAAAGACTCGGGTTCTAATAAGTATCTACGTTTAAAACCGCTCAGGAGAAGCCACCCTCCGGAGCCTCGGAGAAAACCTGCCGGTCGCCGGGGCAGGTTCCAGAGTCCGCCATACATTCGCTCGCTTGACCCCTTCCTCCCCGGACCGGCGGAGTCCCCACCGCCCGGCTCCCCCACGCCTTCTCAGCGGGCTCCCCGCGGGGCGAGCTGCGAGAGGCAAGCCCCGGGCCCAGCCCCGGCACGGCCGAGCGCTCGGCTCCGCGGGGAGGGGCGGGGGACCGCGGTTACGCTTGGGTGACAAAGCCCCGGGGGGACGCCCCGGCCCCCGCCAGACGCAATCGTCTCCCGGCACAAACGGGCAGAAGAAGTGGGGCAAGCCCCGCACGCACGCCCCGCACAGCCCGCACCGCCCCACGGCGGGCGGGCCCAGGCCTCGTCTCCGCTCCCGGCCCGCTGCCTCCGGGCCCCGGGGCTCCCTTCCCCGCCGCCTCCTCTCTCACCTGCTTTCTCGATCTTGCCAGACATTTCCGGGCTGCGCCGGAGGCCGAGGCCGCCGTTCCTCCGCGGCCCGGGGCGCACAGGCCGGCGCGGGAGGGCGGCCCGGGGAAGGCTCCGCTCGGCCCTGGCTCGGCGGCGCCTCAGTCCCGCTGCCGCAGCATGGCCCGGGCTCCGGGGCTGCGGGGCTCCGTCCTTCCTTCCCCGGAGGGCGCGCCGGCCCAAGGCCGAGCGGACACTGCGGCGGCGGCGGCCGCTCTTGCTCCCGGAGCTCCCGGGCGGCGGCTGCTGCTCCCGCTGCGGCGGCTGCTGCTCCTGCTGCTGCTGCTCTCGCTGCACCTCCTCCTCCTCCTCCAGCCGCCGCCGCCGCCAGGACCCGCGGAGCCCGGGCCGCCGCCGCCGCCGCCGCCAGCGCCAGCCGGGCCAGAGCCGGAGCCACAGCGCGACCTGCCGGGCGGCCTCCGCACGACAGCGCGCGGAGCGGCGGCCCTGACCAGCAGCGCCCTCGGCGGGCCGAGCCCGGAGCCGAGAGCCGGGAGCCGGCCGAGGCCTTCCCTGCCCCGGGGACGCAGCGCCCTCTCCTGGCCCGAGCCGGGAGCCAGCCCGCCCACGGCCTTGCGTGCTCCTGCCCCGGAGACGCAGTGCCCTCTCCCGGGCCCTAGCCACTCCCTGCCCGGTCCCGACCTTCTTCCTCATCCTGCTTCCTTACTCTCCCTCCGGACCCCAAACCCTCTCCCAGCGAGGCCCCAATTATATTCCATCTAACAATTATTAAGAACTTACTATATGTGTGCAAGCACACAAATGAAACAAACAGGTCCTGCCTTCAACGCGCTTCCAATCTAATGGACCCCCTCCCCCTCCCAGACTTCTTCACTTTTGTCCCCTCCAACCCTGCGCTCTCTGCTGGGCAAGTTCTTCTCCGTCACCCCGGACCTAGAGTCAGACTGTCCCAGCTCCACTCCTCTTTCTGGTGGGGCGAGGCGTACCCTGTCCAATTAGTTCAGATTAATTCATGTTCATGTGTATTAAACATGGCTGGGTGACTAGTAGATAGAATACTGGACTTGGAGTTAGGAAATACTGAGTTCAGATTCCTCCTTAGAAGCTTCCTAGTCAAGTATGTCACTTAATTTCTGGCTGCCTCAGTTTCTTCATCTGTTAGATGGGGATAAAGGCACAAGTTCTTGTGAGGATCAAATGAGGTAACACACGTCAAGCACTTTGCCAACCTCAGAGAGTTATATAAATGCTCGCAGCTATGTGCTAAGCACGAGAGATCACTGGCACTGGGGTCCCGACAGCCTTTCTTTCATTTTTGCCAGGATTTTTGCGTAGATTCTATAAAGAGCATGGCAGAAGTGGATCATGCCGGAAGCCAAGAAAGGGTGAAGTTTTTCAAACTTGTGACCCTCTCTGAACTGACTGAAATAGAAAAACTATAAAAAAGGCTCTCAAGGCATGGTTCATGCTTGTGCAACCTAGCTTCAGGATAGGGTGGTATATCACCTACTCCAGGATGATAATTCCCAGTGTGATCTGTCTTGGGCTTCATATACACTGCCCCTTTCTGAAGGGTGATTCAATGGACAGAGTACTGGATTTGAATTCCCGATTTGTCACTTGCTACTTATGTGACCTGGAGCTAGAGGTGGGCTAGTAAGTGCTTAACAACTGGGTGGGGGGGGGAGGGGCGGAGGGGGGGCAGGGAATATGCCCAAGACATATTTTAAGTTTAATTGCATTACTTAAAAAAATTATCATTAACATTTTATCCATCATTTTCTTAAATCTAGAAGATCAACAAAACAATAAACTAAGGCATGATTTATAGCTTTGCCAAATTCTGAAGTGTAAATATACTGGAAATTAACTACCAGCTCTTATGAGCTAGTATGATCTGGCTCAGGGGTATGATCTGCTGCCTGGGGCAAGTTGCTTAATGTCTGTGGGTCTTGGTTTCTTCAGCCCTAAAATAGGGTGGGGCAGCTAGGTAGTGAAGTGGACAGAGTGACCTGTGTGGAATACCTAGCTTCCTTAGTTCAAATCTGGCCTCAGACACTTACTAGCTGTGTGACCCTGGCCAAGTAATCTTTGCTCAGACACTAGCTGTGTGACCCTGGGCAAGTCACTTAACCCTGTTTGCCTCAGTTTTCTCATCTGTAAAATGAACTGCAGAAGGAAATGGCAAACCACTCTAGTATCTTTGCCAAGAAAATCCCAAATGGGGTCACAGAGTTGAACAGGACTGAACAATAGTAATAAAATAAGGGTTTTGAACAAGGAGGATCTTTAAGATCTCATCCATGGTCCTGTTATAAAATGTGCCCCATTATTGCCTCAAAAATGAAAAGTTAAAAGTTTACAAATAATTTGGCTTTCAGTGGGATACAGTGGGAAAAGGACTAGCTTTGGAATCTGAGGCCCTTGGGTTCAATCCTGACTCTACTACTGGGCAAGTTACTTGACCTCTCAGTCACCTCATCTGTAAAATGGGGATATTGTATATGAAGATCTTTATGGTCTCTTTGAGCTCCAGATCCATAATCCAAGGATCAGGCATTCACCAAGGCCCACTGAATGGAAACCCGAGACAAAGAAAACAAAGCAAAGTCCCTGCCTTCAGGAAGCCTGTAGTCTACTTGGGGATAAAAGGTATAAACACATGGAAAGGTTAATTAGGGTTGAATCCAAGAGCTATCCACGTGACTAGACTACTTACCAGCCCTTGGATGACCTTTTGGCCACTTACAGGTCAACACAAAATCATCTCACCCAGCTTGATCTGCAAGACTCCATTGCTCTCCAATTTGCAGCAAAGCAGGGCTAAGCCCTGAAGGTAGCAGAGAGATGGGGCATATTGAGGTTCAAAATTGCATCTCTCTTCCTACTCCGTGGGTCATTGGCTCCATTAACCTATATGTTGCTGTTGTTCAGTTGCGTCTGACTCTATGACCCCATTTGGGGTTTTCTTGGCAAAGATACTGGGATGGTTTGACATTTCCTTCTCTGGCTCATTTTACAGATGAGGACACTGAGGTTTGCCCAGAGTCCCACCGCTAGTATCTGAGGCCACATTTGAATTCAGAAAGATGAGTCTTCCTGACACCAGGCCTGGCACTCTATCCACTGTGCCACCTAGCTGCCCCTGCACAGCTAGGTGCAGATCTCAGCCGAAAAGTTTCCAGTCTGCTTACTTCCTGGCCTTCAGGGGTCAAAAGGAAAGCCAAAGATTGACAAATTCATTCACTATTCAATCGGATGAATAGCTGCCGAGCACTAGGGCTCTGATCCAATGTCTCATTTCATAGTCCTCTCCCTTGTAATAGAGGCAGCTGCATTTCCGAAGCAAAACTGGCATGTGGCCATCCCTTAGCTTCCCCCAACACTGGAATCATCAAGCCCCCACCCTGCTAAGCTACCAAGCCACTGGTGATAGGATTCAGTGTTTCAAAGTTGAAGTCTTGAGTGCCTGATAGGAAGCAAAGCTGAACAAGTGCATTCTAATTAGCAAAACAAAATAGGTTTTGTGGAACAGATAAAGGTTGTAGCAATAGTTATTTCTTTGGGGATGTTGGGGAAAAGTCCAGACATGTGATTTCCTTGATAGGGAATTCCCATTGTGGAAAATCCCTCCACAAATGCAGATCAGCAACTCTTCTCTAATTTACTGTCTTAGAGAATTGCCAGGGGCCTAGATAGATAGAGCGATGGAGAATTTATTAAACGTAAGTGCTTGCTCTGTGCCAGGTACTGTGCTAAGTGCATTTCCCTCTGGCTACACCATTTGGATGCACTCTCCACTCTCCATCTGCTGCCCTTCCTGGTTTCAACAAGATGCCCCTCCAGGATAAGCTCATCCCTTCTAAACTCACCACCAGGCTGCTAACTCAAGCCTTGATTGACTTCCTCAGCCTTTTCTCCCTTCTGTTTGGAGGGCTGGAGGGCAGAGCACCAAATTCCTCCCAGTGCTTTCTTTTGTAGAGGGCAGAAACTATACTCTTAGATCACTCCAGTCTGTGTTTGCTGCCCTGCCTGGCTTCAACAACGTGACACAAGATTGCCCCTGCATTGCTCCCCTGGTGTCCAGTTCTCACTCCATCCCACCCCCATCCCCACCCAGGCACTTTCGTGCCTCCTTTCTCGTGTTGTCTCCCCCTTTAGAACCTAAGTTCATTGGGGGCAGGAATTGCTGTTGTTTTTAACTAATTGTATCCCCAGCACTCAGCACAGTGCCTGGCACTTCATAAATGTTTATTGGATTGGATTCAACTCCATTATCATTATGCACCACTTCCCACCCCCACCCCTAAAAAGGAACTACCAGCTACCAGGAAATTCATCATCCCCAGAGATTGCATCAGTTCTCTTGGTTACTTCTGCACCCCCGATTAGAGGGCTGGACAGTGGAGCAAAAAAAACCATAAATTCCTCCCAAAGCTTCCCTTTAAAGAGGGCTCAGAAGCCCAGCCAACTCTTCATTTCCCAGCTACTTGCTCTGTTCCCCCTTCAGCTTCCTTTTTTGAGTTGTCTTCCACCCTTCAACTGTAAGCTCCATGAAAGCAGGGACTATTTTTCTTTTTCTTATTTGTATTCCCAGCACTTAATACAGTGTCTGACATATAGTAGGTGCTTGTTAATAAATTTAAATATAATATGTGATGTAAGCAGACAAAAAAAGACAGGTTTTACCCTCAAGGAGCTAACATACAAATAGGGTAGGGTAACACATAAAAGGGAACTGGAAAGGAAGGGGGAGACCTACAAGATGGAGAGTCAGGAGAGAGTCATAAGTGGAACCAGGAAAGAAGTGAACATAGATGCTCTGGGACTTCCTTAAATGGTGGTTCTGGGGAGGAACTCACCAATCAGAGGAGGGGGCAATAGGGAAGAAGGCATCTCCAGGGCGAGGCGACTGCTGTGGTGGAAGTAGAAAGGTCTGAAGCGACTGGATTGGAGCCAGGAGAAGTTAGTATAATGACTTCCCCACGGCCACACGACTAGTATGTGTCAGAGAGCGGACTCTGACCTAGATATTCCTGGCTCCAAGGCCAGCTCTCTACCCACTACCCAACAGAGTAGGGCTGCCTCTCATTACAAAAATACGTGTTTAATCAAAGACTAACAGAAACACGTCCAAGATTACGGCGGCAAGGGGGGTTGGGGAGAAGACGCCCTATTCCTGATCTGAGGTTTCTGCTGCTATAGGATCCTTTCCAATGTCTTCCTTGAACTCCAGTCCTGTACTTCCAACTGATTGCTTTCTGAATATCTTCTACAGGAGCGTGAGGAAAATTCCACGGGCACTTATCACATTCAGCCTCTACAGGCATACCTCAATTTATTGCACTTCACAGATACTGTGCTTTTTACATATTGAAGGTTTGGCAATCTTGTGTCAAGCAAGTATATTGGCACCATTCTTTTCAACAGGCGTGGGCTCACATTGTATCTTTGTCACATTTTGGTAATTCTCACAACGTATAAGACTTTTTCATTATTATTAAATCTGTTATGGTGATCTGTGATCAGTGATTTTTGATGTTGCTACTGTAATTGTTTTAGAGTACCATTAATTGTACCCATATAAGATAGCGAACTTAATTGATAAATATTGTGTGTGTTCTGACTGCTCCACCACCCTATCATTCCCTCTCTTCCTCTTCTAAAAGGCTTCCCTATTCCATGACACACAATATTAAAATTAGACCTTACAATGGCGTCTAAGTGTTCAAATGAAGAGTCAATCACTAAGGCAAACTTCATTGCTGTCTTATTTTAAGAAATTGTCACAGTCACCCCAGCCAGCAGCAATCACTATCCTGACCAGTCAGCAGCCATCAATGTTGAGGCAGGACTCGCTGAAGGCTCAGGTGATGGTTAGCAGTTTTTTTTAGCATTAAATATTCTTTAATTACGGCATGTTTTGATTTTTTAGACATAATACTATTGCACACTTAATAGACAACAGGCTAGTGTAAGCTAACTTTTATTTGCACTGGGAAATAAAAAAAATTGTGTGACTTACTTTATTGTGATATGTGCTTTATCGCAGTGCTCTGGAACTGAACCCAGAATATCTCTGAGGTACATTTGAAGTTATTTTATGTGTGTTTTCTCCTGCATCTCTCCTCTGAATCAAACTATAAGATCCTTGAAGACAGGCCTGTGTCTGTTTCACCTTTGTATCCCCAGCACCTAATTCAGTGTGTTGTGCTGAAGAAATATTTGTTGAATTGAGGTAGAAGAGATAGTGATCCAAATTACTGATTAATAAGAGAAATGCATATCAAAACAGTACCTAGGCTTTGCCTCACATGCAACGAATTGGCAGTGATGATTAAAAATGCAATGGTAAATGTAGGAAGACTGGAACACTAGTGCTTTGTTAGTGGAGATGTGAAATAATACAACCATTTTGGAAAATAATTTGAAATTATGTAAATGAAGTGACTAAAATATCCATACCCTTTGACTCAGAGATACTACCACTAGGAATATACCTCAAGGTCACTGATAAAATGAAAGTCTGCATTGTGGTAGCAAAGAACTGGAAACAAAGTAGATGCTCATTGATTGGGGGATGGCTCAACAAATTGGGGTAACTGGATTAGTGGAATATTATTGTACTGTAAGAAATGCTGAAAATGATTACTATAGAGAAGCGTGGAATGGCTTAAATGATCTGATGCAAAGTGAAGAAAACAGAGCCAAGAAAATAACATACGCAATAACTACAACAATGTAAATGGAATCAACAACCACAAAACAATTGAAAATGAATGTTGCAAAATTACCATGAACAATCATGGCCTCCAAAGAAAAGATATTAAAAAAAAACCTTTCCCTCCTCCCATCCCCAACTTATTTACAGAAGTAGAAGGTCCATGGATGTGGAACATCGCACAAACTCAGATTTTTTAAGACATTTTGACGAGTTTTACTGATTTTTTTCTCTTGTTCTTCTTTTGTTTTTTCTTTAATTTTTTCTTTTTTGGTTATATGTGATGTCTGTCTCTCTGGGATGGGGGAGGGGGAAGGATCCAGGGAGAATTTTAGGAGATGTAAAAACAAAAGACATCATTACATTTTAAAAGAAGAGGCCCCTTCTAGCCCAATTTTCCAGAGAAGGAAATTGAGGCTTATAAAGAGTGAGCAGCTTGCCCAAGGTTAAACAGTGGGACCAAACTGTTGGTTGCCTTATTCCCAGGCCAAGGCTTTTTCCACTACAATTCCCTATCTCTCTCCATTGTGCAATGGCATCTACTTCTGTAATGACATGTTTTACTTAATAGTGAGGTTACTGTAATCCCTGCCGGGGCCAAATGAAATTGGGAAAGGGCAGATTAGGGTGCCAGAGGGTGTAGATCCAGGTGTTTCACTCTGTCATTGCATCCCCAGCACCTAAGACAGGGCCTGGCACATAGATGCTTAGTAAATGCTTGTTGAATGAATGAATGACCTTAGATAACTTTAAAGCATTCTCTTCCTTGTCATCTTAATTATTTACATAGTTATATATACGTTACGTATTTTCGACTAGTCTGCAAGCTTCTCAGCAGGAGGGGCCATGTCTTATATCTCATTTTTTTCTCTAATTTTATTTGATTTTTAAAATTCTGAACTTAAATGCATTTTAAAAAAGCATTTCCATATACACAACAGAACACAAAAATCTACATAACTGTGAATCTACACTTCATACCACTTGCTTTTAATATATCTATATACTAAATTCCACATGTTCCTTTAAAACTATCCTGCTTATCCTTTTGTTCTCTTCTGTGCATTATTTTTTTTTAAATCTTTTGTTATCAGTATTGCTAATCTTGACCTTTTCTCCCTTCTAAAATTAAAAACTGAGAAAGAAGAAAAGAACCCCATAACAAATAAGTATACTCAAGTAGAAGAAACCTACAGAATGACTCTGTCCAAAAATGTAAGTCTATTCTGCCCTCCAGTCCGTTGTGTCTGTCAGGAGGTAACATGTTCCATCATAGGTCCTCTGCAGACATAGTGAGTCAGAGAATAGATCAAAGTTCCTAAGTCTTTCAAAGTTGTTTTACTTCACATTGCTGCTGCTCTTGTATAAATTGTTCTCCTGGTTCTGCTCACTTCACTCTGCATCAGTTTGAACTACCTAGGATTCTCTGAAATTCTCTCTTTCATTATTTCTTTTTTTTCTTTTTTTGAATTAATTTAGTTTCAATCAGCAAAAAAGCCCCAAAACAACCCTTTTTTCTTTCCCTCCCATTGCTCTCCCCTGTTTGAAAAAGAAAGAAAAACAAAACTTCTATTTCAAACATGTATAATTAAGTAGAACAAATTTACGCATTGGCTGTGGCACCCCATGGATCTTTGAGGTTCAGAGCACAAGCTATTTAAGACCCCCTCTGATGCCTCAGGACCATGTTAGGGACCTCAGAGTCTCTGAGCCTGAAGTGTCCCAGTCCGAGCACTGCCTTTCTATTCTGGTCACTGCTCTCCCCAAGGGCTTAAAAGATCCTTACCCTGGAGATTTCAGAGTACCGTAGGGCTTGCTCAGGGGAGACCTGTGCTTCTGCTGACGCTAGATACAGTAGCTATATGCATCTCTGGCCTATCTTTGGTCATGCTGGGGGGCTGCTGGTTTGTGCTGTTGCTGTCTTTGCTGGTAGACCTTTTTCTTGTTGCCTTTGGGCTTATGGTTGATGGACTTATACCTTGTGGAGTTCTGGGGTGGAAGAAATCACTTGTTCTAGTTTCTCATTGGATTCATATTCACTATTTGGTCTGGTAAGAACTTAAAGATTTTTTCTGGAGTAGGTATTTTGGATCTGGGTGGTCTGCTTCTCCTTCCACAGCCATCTTGGACACATACTTCCTTTTTGATTTGCTTATGGCACCAGGGACAATGGTTTGATCATAAGTAGTCATTAAATACATGTTTATTGATTGAACAAATATGGGAGAGAAAAAAAAGGTGGCTGGACTTTATAGGCCTATCCTTTTTGCAATTAATTTAGGCCTTTTAAGGTCCCTTCTAGCTCTAAGCCCTTGTAATGTTTTTTCTCATGTCCAGGAGAACAGTTGATAGGAGCTGTTCCCACATTAGATGGGGTTGGCATTTTGTCATTGTTGTTGGCATGATAGGATTGATCTGCTTCTGTCCCTGCCACCCTTTTTTCCTATGTGCTTAAGAACTGTTACATTATTGGTGGTGGTGGTGGTGGTAGTGGTGGTTCATTTTCAGGAGTAACACCCAAAGCAACCACGAAACAGAAACACCAGGAAGAATTAGACTCTTGCTTCCATGGTAGCTTCCTGCCAGTCTGTTTACAATGTGAGGTCAATAGCCAGCACATCTTACGTGGGTGCTGTCATTTCCTCAAATGAGTCACTGAATTTCACAGATGACCTAATGAATGGGGAGATTGTGGTAGAAGTGCAAACAGATTAGAACCCAGCATAAGGAGTAAAAGAACAAGTCAGCCCCTGCTGAACTTCCTTAATTCTATCTTCCTTAATTCATCCAAAAGGGTCACATGTTTAAAAGAATATACTCTAAATTTAGATGGGAATGTTTTTTTGTATTAGTATAAATTTAGGTTTGGTTTGTGTGTGTGTGTGTGTGTGTGTGTGGTGGGGTGGGGATCCACTCTGTCTTTTGAGTCTTAAAACTACCCCATGGTGGTAGTGTTCCAAGTATTATTCCTATTTTACAGATGAAGAAACTGAGGCTGATTAAGATTATTATTAGTAGTAATAATAATGATATCCAGTATTTATATAGTGCTTTCAAGTTTTACAAATAATTGCCTCAAATGACTTGGCCAATATGACAGAGTTAGAAAGTGTCAGAGGCAAGATCTGAGTCTAAGTCTTCCTAGCTGGAAGGCTTCTGATCTGCCACATCTTGGCTCCTAATTAGGCCCCTTTTAAATAGAGGAAGTTGTAGTCTGGAACAGCAGACAACTCTTTGATATTTAGATAGTAGGATAAGAACCTCAACTAAAGTCCTACTGTGGTGCTTCATCATCTTTTGGAAATGACCTTGGGTTCTCAGAGACTGTGTCTAAAGAGCACAAGAGCTGACTGGTCTTACCAAGTTAGAAACACTTCAAATATGAGCCTAACGTTCTATATGGCGTTTTCCCCAAAACTAGCCTCCTAAGTTTGCAGAGCCATATCACCAGAATGCTGGCCAGTCAGCCAACAAAAATTTATTAAGCACCTACTAAGTGCCAGGCACTATGCTAAGTGCTGGGGATACAAAGAAAGGGCAAAAACAGTTTCTGCCTTCAAGGAGCTCAATCTAATGGGGGGTGGGGAACACAATATGATGGAAATGATCACAGAGAGGAGGCACTAGTGTTTAGAGTGTGTTAAAACTGTATCTTATTCTGGTCCTCTGACCAGCCCCTCCTAGTCAGTATGCTAAGCAAGTTTATAAGTAGCCAGTAAGAAGGGACCATATCAGGAAGTAAGATTGCAAAGGAGAAACTGGAAGTCACATACAAACTGTCCCAATGGTCAAAAGAGCATAATTTATAAATTGATTCATATAGTAACTGAAAATCACATCCTGGTAATACGTATGAAATTGGGAAGATATCTAGACTCTGCTGTCAAGATTTTTGGTCCAAAAATATATAAATTTTAGGCAAGTTCCAGATATCTGCAAAACACCAAAGGCGCTGATAATTTTGAGGTGAAGTGGACATGTTAACTTTAAAGTTTTACCAACAACTTTGAGATGATTTGTATACGTTAATGAACTAACCCCAAAGTAGCACAGATAAGTTAGTCTATTCCCCTCAAAACTCTATAAAAATGGGACCTCAAACTCCTGCCGCACAAGCAATGCTCCCAACTCTAATGCAGAGTTACGTGACACTCTGTGTCTCTTCCCCTTCCCCCATCCTCTCCCTCCCACTGCCTGCCTTCCTTTACCACCCTATTCCCCATTCCCTCTCCATCTACCTCTATACCCCTCTTGCCAATTGTCTCACATTTTTGAAATCATTTGCCCCAACACTCTCTTTGCCTTGAAGCGTGATTGTAGCCTCACTTCCTGCTACCATTATAGGTCTTTCCCAGTGAGCACCCAAAGAATCAGGCATGCCTAACCCCATTTCATAATTTCATAAATTCATTATCAATTCAAAGAAGGACAAGGAAAAGCCTATTGCAGAAGGCCACAAAGAGATGCAGTTTGGGGAGACATAGTAACTCATGAAACCACCTACTAAGGTATCAAGGGGTTGCCTCATACCAAGGAAATCATAAACCCTTTGAAGTTTGAAAGAAGAGGAGTGTTGATTCAAATAATCCAAATGATGCTTATATTTGGGTCTGGAATAAGTTACATGTATGACATGATTATGAATTCTGGGCAACACTTTGGGTATGTACTATGGTACTTGTGGTACTGCATATAGACTTTGCAGTATAAGAAGCCCAAACCAAATCATTTGCTCCATTCTATAAGCCTATAGAAAAGCATCTTGCTGTAAGGAGGGCAGTCCCATGTAACATGCTCAGAGTTGCCCTTCCTGGTTTTGGTTGACCATATGGGTTCTTTGGGGTCTGCCGCTGGACACATGTGACACAGCATTGAAGGACTTGTGCTTTGGAATGATGATGAGTCCTCTTATTGGCCACTGAATAGAATGAAATGATGACTCGGTGAATATTTGTGTCCCTACCCTCAGGTATCTTTTCCCTTCCAGCTTTGAATTCTGTGAGGACTGTTTCCAGTTACTTTTTCTATCCCCACCCCAGCTGCCATGCAGCCATGGTCGTGAGCACATGTAATCTAAAGAACATTTTTTGCTTAGACAAGCCTCAGCCTAGGTTTGGATTGCCCCATTTCTATTTGTCCTGTCCTGACCTTTGGCAAATGGGTACCTATCACGGAATAGATGTGTCAAAATTTGGAGGTGACTTACATGTCCTGTGTCCCATAAGGTTGAAATTGGCTGGTGGCAAATAGAAAGAACCCTGGGTGGCTATTTTTAGAACTCTTGGGGAAAAAAAAGCCCCTTTCTGATGAAAAGATTAACTCAAACCTGGCCTGTTTTATCAGAAGACATGGACCAGGAATTGAACAGTGCAGAGTTGAGGTGAAATGTAAAATATCTGATCAGCAGTCCTAAAAACTATATATTCTTGTGAGCTTAAAGTATCAGTGTCCTGAGATTATAATCATAAAGTTATAAATTACTGAATCCTGTTTTAAGGTATATATATCATTGTGAACTGAGAGTCTTTTGTGTCTGTTAGCGTCTATTTTGTTTATAGAAGATAAATACCTGAACCATACCTAATTACATCATATGTTAATACCCTTCTACTCCCACTTTTAGGAAGTTCCTAGACATGGGCCACAACCTAAGCCTTAAACATTTTCCCCCAAAGCCTGGAGATAGAGGATATGATGAATTTTTCTTAAAATTTTCTTTTTTTAATGAACAAAACTCAATTTTATTTCTTTTCCAAAAAAGGAAAGAAAAAGAAAGCCCTTGAAATAATTGTGTATAGTCAAGCAAAACAAATTATTACATTTGCCATGTCCAAAAAATGCATATCTCATTCTATACCCTGAGTCCATCATCTGTTAGGAGGCAGAATAATGGTTGATCGTTGCATTAATTCTTTCAAAGTTGTTTGTTTCTACAATATTGTTATTGTATAAATTGTTCACTTGGTTCTGCTCACTTCACTCTGCATCAGTTCATTTAGTTTTTCCCAGGTTTATTTGAAACCATAACCTTTCATCACTTCTTATGGCACGATAGCATTGTATCACATTTATATGCCATAATCTGTTAAGCCATTCCCCAACTAAAAGGCATCCCTTGGTTTCCAGGGGTTTTTTGCCACACAAAAAGAGCAGCTATAAATATTTTTATACATATGGGTCTTTTTCTTCTTTCTTTGTTCTCTTTTGAGTATAGATCTAGTTGTGTCGTTGCTGGCTCAAAGAGTATGTAGTTTGGTAACTTTTGAGACATCCAAATTGCTTTGCAAAATTCCTGAATCAGTTCACAGTTCTACCAACAGTACATTAATAAGCCAGTTCCTGTCTCCCTCTGTACCCAACTCCTACAACATTTGTCGTTTCCTTCTTTGTTAGCTTTGCCAATCTGATAGGTGTGCCTACTAGGCTTCTCCCAGGACTGCACCCTGCTAGGTCCAGAGCAGAGGGTTCTCTTTGGGTGACTGGACATAAGGCCCAAGCCGCTTGGGCCCAGAAGCAGCTCTAATTCAATATTAGATTTGTATCTCACAATTTCGTTTCCCACATGGGACATTCCCGGGGAGAGGGGCATTGGCTCACCAAAGAGATAGGAAGCTGCAAAAAACCCTACACGTGATTATCCTTCCAGATTCTGTTTTCCTTAGGTAATAAATGCAGAGTCAAAGAACTTTTGAATTCAACGCAAAGAGCTGTTTTTACAGTTGAAGAAAATGAGGCTCAGGAAAGGAAAATTACTTTAGCGAGGTGCTAAGGCAAGAAATCGAATTTTAAAAATTCCAGGCCAGCATTTCCACCCCCCACATTTCCTGAGGACTTTGGCTTTTGGGGTGCAAATGATCTGATAGCATGGGATAGGGTGGGATATAGGCTAGAGGGCCAGAAATATACCAGGAGTTGATGTCAGCCAACCTGAGTTGGAAAAACAAAAAAAATGCTTTGTTTAATCTGCCAAGTGAAGACATAGCTACATGCTATGTGCCTCTTTAGCTCGTGTTTTAGCTCTTTGGCCCAGTTTTCACTTCTTATGCTCAGAAGAGCTGCCTATCTTAATGGAAAGTGGAAGGAGGTGTAGAATACACAAGTCTCAGTAATTCTATTTCTATAGACCTTGGAAGGATTTCCAGTCTCTTTCGACTACAAACACTACTGATGCTATTCCCTGGAGGCAGGAGATCCCATCAGCCCTAAAGAAGCTGGAGGTGAATGAGGTTATCTAGCATTTGCAGCCAGATCTTTGCCAAATAAAAATAAATGACAATAAAATTTTATTTAAAAATGGGCAGTACAGAAGGAGGCAGCAGGCCGTAGTTGGCCCTGGGGACCAACGTTCATTTACCGTTGTTGTAAACTTTTCTCTTTTTTGGTGTCTACTACTCTCCAGCTGCTTCCTCAATGGCCCAGAGACACTTGTTCCCTTCAACCTTGCCCTCTTCCCACCTTCCACTCTGTTTCCCTTTCTTCAGTGGTACTCTGTGCTCCTCAGGGACCTTTCCTCATCCTTCTCCTCTAATCAAAATTGACCTATGCTGTATTTAATCTCACTAGGAACTATTGTTACCTAGAAGATCTGACAAACAAACTCACATTAAGCCTCGAGTAACGTAATCTCTCTCAGATAACATATTTGCTTTTTTAAAAGGGGGACTTTCATTGCCTTAAGTCTGGGAAGGGGAACTTTTTTCTCCTGAGAGTCAAGTTTTTGGTAACCAAGGACCTGAAGCTTAATAAGGCTTCACTTACCCTCTTTGGACCTTAGTTTCCTTATCTGTAAAATTAGGAGGTTGGATTGGACAATCAATAAGATTCCTCCCAGCTCTAATGTATGACTCTATCATGTGATCTATAAGAAAAAAAAAACAACCAAGGGCCACAAAAATAAACAGCAACCTTATTTAGTTTGTAGTATCGCTATTGTTTTAGAAAGGAAATGGGAAATATGGGGATCACCTGATTGACAGGAAAGAGCTAGTGGAAACACTGTGATTCAGTATAAAGAAGGCTGGATTCAGTGTCAGAGAACCTGAGTTTGATGCCTGCCTCTGAGGCTTAGTACCTTAGTTTGACCTTGGGCATATCTTATCTCCCTGGGCTTCAGTTGGCTCCTCAGTAAAATGATGGGATTGGACTAGAGCAGGGATGGGTAACCTGCAGCCTTGAGGCTACATGTAGCCCTCTAGGTCCTCAAGTGTGGCCCTTTGAATCTAAATTTTTGTTCTGTGAAGTTTGGATTAGTCAAATAAATTATATATTAGATAAATAGATTATATACAAGGTCCCTTTCAGCTCTAGGTTTATGATCTTGTGAATTCTGGATGAGAATCTGGAGAGCCATATTCTAGTTCTGACTTTGCCCCTAACTTCTCCACTAAGTTCTTCACTTGTCTGGGCTTCCGTTTTCTGTGAAAAATGAAGAGGTTGGGCTTGTCGTTCTCTAGGATCCTTTCTATCTCTAACTAATGATATATGATTCCATTCATCCCTTTTAAAATTAACACTAGGGCACATAAAACTCTGAGTGTAAGGATCAGAAGGTACTGATCAATGTGATGATTTCCTCCAAGACTTTGTATGGAGGCATCTGAGGGGCTCCCAACTGTTGGAATCCAGGCATGCTGGCAAATTTCTTGCAGAGAGGATACAGAAGTGCTACTTTATGGTTCTCATTCATTGGGCTGCCTTGCAAACCTCCAGCCAACATAACCGACTGCCTAGTACTCATGGAGAAGGATCCTTGTTGGGAAGAGCTTGCGACTTATAAAAATGAGCTGACAGGTCAGCTGTCTCTTTTGGGGGGTCCCTTCCTACTTTCTCCTGTTCAGAAGACACACCAGCACACAGAGGAGTAGACTTGCTCCTGGGGAGAGGGAAGCCTTTGCTCTCACATAGTCCCTCCCCACTAGTAACTGGAAATGATAGCCTTATGCAGAGGTGTGTGGGAGTTGTATCTGCCCCAGGGAAGCCTAAGAGGAGAGATCATAGAAATAGACTTAACTGGCTCAAGAGATGGCAGGCCCTGGGGCACTGATAGGTTTCCTGCTAAATCCTATGGCAGAAGTGAGCAATATGTGTGCTTTCTCAGCCCCAGAAGGTAGGTCTTAGATGACAGCTAGCTGGTGCAGTGGATAGTGATGAAGTTGGAAGCTATGGAAGGCCTAAGTTCAAATCCTGTCTCACATACTTAGTTGTTATGACCCAGGATAAGTCATAGTCTCTGTTTGACTCAGTTTCTTTATCTGTAAAGATCTGGGTAGTAATAAGACCTACTTTTTATCTTAGTAATATTTTATTTTTCCCAGTCACATGTAAAAATAATTTTTAACATTCATTTTTTTTTAAATTAAGATTTTTTTATTTTTAGTTTACTACACTCGGTTCCACATGATTTTGAGTTCCAGATTTCCTTCCCCCTCTTCCCCCTCCCTCCCCAAGACAGCATGGAATCCGATATATCTTCTACATATAACTTCGCATTAAACTTATTTACACAACAGTCAAGTTGTAAAGAAGAATTATGACCAATGGGATGAATCATGAGAAAGAAGAAACAAAACCAAAAAAAAAACCAAAAACAAAAACAAAAGAGAAAAAAAAACAACAAAAGGAAAAAAAGGAGAGCAAACAGTGTGCTTCAATCTGCATTCATACTTCATAGTTCTTTCTCTGGATGTAGATAACTCTCCCCATCATGAGTCCTTTGGAGTTGTCTTTGAACCTTGTATTGCTGAGAAGAGCGAAGTCTATCAAGGTTAGTCATCACAGAATCAATGTATCTGTGGTTGTGTACAATGTTCTCCTGGCTCTGCTCCACCCACTCAGCATTATATCGTGCAGGTTTTTCCAGGTTATTATGAAGTCTGTATCTTTCTCATTTCTTATAGCACAATAGTATTCCATTACATTCATATACCATAACTTATTCAGCCATTCCCCAATTGGTGGGCATCCCCTTGATTTCCAATTCTTAGCTACTACAAAAATAGCCGCTACAAATATTTTTGTACGTATGGGTCCTCTTCCCACTTGTGTGATCTCTTTGGGATATGGCCCTAGAAGTGGTGTTGCTGGGTCAAAGGGTATGAACATTTTTATAGTCCTTTGGGCATAGTTCCAAATTGCTCTCCAGAATGGCTGGATCAGTTAACAGCTCCACCAGCAATGTAACAGTGTTCCAATTTCCCCACATCCTCTCCAGCATTAATCATTTTCCTGTTTTGTCATTTTAGCCAATCTGACAGGAGAGATGTGGTACCTTAACATTCATTTTTAAAAACTCTGAGTTCCAAATTCTCTCCCTCCTTTTCCCCCGCAACCCCTCAGAGAATAAGTAATTTGACATGTTTTACATGTGCAATCATGCAAAACATTTCCATGTTAGTCATGTTGTGAAAGAAAAAAAGACAAAAAACTCCAACAACCATGAAAAAATAAAGGAACAATAGTATGTTTTGATCTGCCGTTAGATTCTACCAGTCCTTTCTCTGGATATAGATACAATTTTTCATCATGAATCCTGTGGAATTGTCTTGGATCATTGTGTTGCTAAGAATAGCTAAGTTATTTACAGTCGATCACCATAGAATCATCATACAATATTGCTACAATGTTCTTCTGGTTCTGCTCACTTCACTTTGCATCAGTTCATGTAAGTCTTTCCAGGTTTTTCTGAAATCATCTTGCTCGTCATTTCTTGTAGCACAATAGTATTCCATTACAATCATATACTACAACTTGTTTAGCCATTCCCAATTGATGGAAATCCCCTCAATGTCTAATTCTTTGCCACCACAAAAAGAGCTGAAAAGCACCTACTTCTCAGGATTGTTATGAGGATCAAATGAGATAATATTTGTAAAAGTGGCTTGCAAACTTTAGAGCTCTATGTTGTTGTCATTCAGTTGTTTCAGTTGTGTCCAACTCTTCATGACCCCAGTTGAGGTTTTCTTGGCAGAGACAGTGGAGTAGTTTGCCATTTCCTTTTCCAGCTCATTTTACAGATGAGGAAAATGGGGCAAACAGGGTTAAGTGACTTACCCAGGGTCACACAGCTAGTAAGTATCTGAAGCCAGATTTGAACTCAGGAAGATAGTTTTCCTAATTCCAGGCTTGGCATTCTATCCATTGAGCCACCTAGCTAGCTGCCCCTTAAGCCCACTCTCCTCAGGTTTTGAGGTGTTAATATTTGGGTCATTGTTTTGTTTTATTCTGGTTGGTTTTTTTTTTTGAGACTGGTTCTCCTTTATCTTGCCCAGGTAGAAAGTGTAGTGGCCACTCATGGGCTCTGTCATGCTACTCACCGGCACAGAAGATTTGATATACCCTGTTTCTAACCTGGGGCAGTTTGCTGGTCTTTAAGTAGCTTGGTAGGCCCCCTGCTTCCAGGGGCTTTCCTTATTAGTACACTGGGTTTGGACACCCAATCAGCATAGCCCCACCAAACCTTAGAACTCCTGAACTCAAGAGCTGTACCAGCCTCAGACTCCCCAATAGTGGAGATTAAAGGCATATACCACCAGTTCCGGCCCTTTTGTACTTTTTATACCTTCTCCACAAATGTTAATCAATGTTAATTGCTTAATTGATACTGAATAGAGATCAGCTGGTCAGATGATAATGGGGAGATATTAACTGGGCAAATGGCATTGGGGGTACATACTGGATGGGGGCTTGTGAGCAACAATATTAGAAACTCTACAACCTCTCAAGGCTTACCCCTAGAACCCTGAAGAGATTAGTAGCAGTTCAGCTCTGGGCACTTGATCTATCAGTCCAAGTGTGGGTTGAGAGAGTGACTCAGAGCACAGAGGAAGCAAGCACATGTATGACTACAAAGCCCGGTAAGGGCTATTGATGAACCTTAAATTTCTGTGTAGAGTAGAGGGAATGTTGAATTCTCTAGGCAGCACAACTTCAGAAGCAAGTCTTCTAGCCAGAGAAGGGGGATTTCCTGGGCAGGACCAGCCTTGGGGGGTTGCTTTGTGAATACCCCCAAGTTTAGACATTCTAGAGTAAGAAGGGGATTTCCATCATCAGCCAGATCCTTGAAGAAGAAGAAATTCAGTCACAGAGGTCCTGAACAACACCCTACTTGAGGGGAAGGACTAGCAAGTTAGTGAAGAGAGGATTGTCTGTTCAGTAGCCCTAAACTTGGTTTGCCTTTTTTGGGAGGAGCAGGAGGAATCCAAACCTTAGAGGGGCACTGCAAGTCTGGGAGAGACTGAGTACCACCTTATGAGAGGGCTAGGGATTAACTAGAATGCTCATTCCCTTCCAAGGAGAGTGACGGGTTATTTAAGTACTTCGCATCCCCTGGTATCCATCTGTGGTCTCCTGGGGTTCCTTTGCATCTTCTATAAATTTGTCACATAAAATGAAAGCTGTACTACCGATAGACTTTGCTACCGTAAGTCCCTGGATGGAAACTGGGGCCCAGTCATCTCACAGTTGGAGCGGTGAGCCAAAGGATGAAAATGACCACCCGGGAGTCATTCATGGGAGCCACCCAGAATCTTGAGAGGTGGGGATGCGGTGGGGAGCTTGAGTTGTGTTATACAAAAACATGACAAATATTGTGACTTGCATTTTATATACTAAATCCAGTTAAAGGACACTAGAAAAGCAGAGAGAAATCATGTGGAGTGGGGAGAGAAAGAGGAAGAACAGACTGGCTATTCAAAACATAATCTTGACAAGGTAAAAATTTGTGTTTGTCAGGTCCAAAGAAGAAACAACTCACTTACTAATCTCAGTTGTTATTGTACCAACCTATGTTTTCATGGGGGTAGGTGCCTTCCTGTGTGGAAACTCCCTCTGGCTATGCAAATAGCAACTCCTCTGTTCTTATAGAGGCACCAAAAGGTTAATAGTCTTGCCTCAAGTCACATAGCCAGTATGTGTCGGAGGCAAGACTTGAATCCAGTCTTTCTGACTGCAAGCCTCCTGATTATACATGCTATCTCATTTGGCACTAATCATACTTTTAAAAAGTCACAACCCTCGACAATTTGAGAGAGAGAATATGGCTAGGCCAGAACTGTCTAAAAAATATTTGGAATCAGAGGTTTGGGTTTAAATCCTGGCTCTTCCACTTATGACTGGTATGGCCTTAGATAAACCACTCAGTCTTTCTGGAGGCTCAGTTTCCTTACCTGTAAAATGAAAGAGCTGGACTTGAACTTATAGATCCTTTTCATGCTAAATCTATGATTAATTCCTATGGAAGATGTGAAATAACAGTCTTTAAATCTTTTTTCTTTACATTTTCTGGGAAGGGAGGTGTGATAATTTTCTGGGCTTTGGTTTTGTCTTTTACAAAATGGGCAAGATGGACCAAACGATCACTCAGGTCTCTTCATGTTCTAAATTTAGTCTCATTTTTAGAGGAAACGGTTGCTTTCATAGCATAATGTCGCCATCTGGTGTCCCTTTAAGATATTACCATTTTAAGCTAAATGAGGCTGTGCCCTTTTGGTATCACTCGACGAGTAACTACTAAGCTTTATTAAGCTTAAGTGTCAAACACCGTGGTAGGGGTTGGAGATATTAAGACATAAACTAAACAGTCCTTGCTGTAGGAGCTTACATTCTATGGGAAGGGGGCAAGAAAATAGGCATTTATTAAGCACTTACTATATGCCAGGCATTGTACTAAGCACTTTACAAATATTATTATCTCATTTGGGAGATAATATATGTAAAGACAACATATGAAATAAGTACATATAAAATAAATACAAGATAATTTTGCTGAGGAGGTACGAGCCGTGCTGTGTGTATCAGGAAAAAACTGAGCTGAGCTTTGAAGGGAGCTAGGGATTCTAAGTAAAAGTTCAGGGGGTACCTTCCAGGCATGGGGACAGGAGGTGAAGTGTAGTGTGTAGGTATAGCAAGAACGCTTGTTTGACTGGGCTGAGGAGCTCATAAAGGGCAGTAATGTGCAAGGCTGGAAAGGCAAGTTGGAGCCAGACTGTGATGGGCTTCAAATGCCAAAGGCACTTATGGCTGATCCCAGAGGTAAAAGGGAGCTATTGTAACTTATGGAGCAGGGGACTGACGTGTTCAGATGTGTGCTTTAGAAATATCTTAGAGCTTGTCCAAGGGCCAGACAAAATTGAGCTCCGAGCCAGAAGTTCCCCATGCTGTTGTTGTTGTTGTTCAGTCATGTCCAACTCTTCTAGACCCCATTGGAGGTCTTTTCAGTAAGAAATACTGGAGGGGTTTGCCATTTCCTTCTCCAGTTCATTTTAAAGATGAGGAAACTGAGACAAACAGGGTTCAGGGACTTGCCTAGGATCACACAGCTAGCAAGTGTCCAAGGCCAGATCTGAACTCAGGGAGAGGAGGCTTACCTGACTCCAGGCCCTGCACTCTGTCCACTGTATCACCTAGCTAACCATGTTCCCTATATTACCGGATCCCAAAGGAGTGCTGCAAACTGGAGAACTTGAAGGTATTCCCCATTCAGGGAGGACTGGCTCAGCTACGAAAATCTGTTTTCCGTTCAGGGTCCTATTGCTATGCTTTCAACTTTGAACAGGGAAACCATCCAAATGTGGGCCTCGATTTCCTCATCTTTAAATTTGGGCAGTTGGATTATAGCCTCTCTGAGGTCCCTTGTCCTTTGATCTTGCGCACATTCTGAAAGGAGAACCTTTGCTGGGGGAGGGTAGAGTTGTATCAACTCATGCAATTCACTTGTAAAGTTCACAAACGCAACCACCGGTCCTCTGCCACTCCTCGATTCCTCTCTCTGGCCCTGGGCCCATCTGTAGTCAGAGACTGAAGTCACAGCCAGCAAGACATTATGAGTGGCCCTGGTGAAGCTGAACTCAAAGGAAAGCTGGGAACATGTATATGAAGTGATGCAAAGAGAAGTTGCCAAAACCAAGAAAATAACATAAACAATCACTCTAGCAATTTAAACGGAAAGGGGGAAAAATCTGTTTTCTAAACACCGGCAGAAATTAAATTGAATGCTATGTAATGAGAATGATCAAGCGTGGTCCTGAAAAAGAGAGGAGAAAATTCTCCTTTCTCTGTTTTTGGCAGAGGTGGGGAACTGTGGGTGTGGAACATTGTATAAAACTGTCAGACTTGGTTTATGAGTTGGCTTGTGTTGTTGAACTCCTTTGCCCCTCTCTTTTTTGTTTATTTTTTGTTACAGGTGGAAGATTCTTGACTCTCTTGGAAGGAGTAGGAAGAGAAGAGGGATACATTTGGAAGTGAAGGTGTAAAAATAGAAGATAACAGTAAAACATTTTAAAAAGAAACAACTCAAAGGTTTTTTTTAGACTAGTCATTGTTTCTTTAACTACATTGAATAATTATGTTTGTGATCTGTAGGTGGTAAGGTACGAATTATAGGTGTGAATACGGGATTTTTCTGTTTTGCTTTTCATAGTACGCTGCTCATAGACGTAACATTGCATAAGATTCACTAGGCAAAGACCTCAACAAAGCCTCTTGATTTCTGGGTCCTTCCCTTCCCCCACCCAGGACTGTTTCTCTACCTCCACAGCATGCCTATCTAATTATACTACAATGCTAAAATATGACTTTCCCTCGAAGCCTGAACCAATGGCATTTTTACATCTGTTCTAAAGAAGGAAAAAACTAAACCAACCCAGGAATCAACAAATGTTCCACTCCCTGTATATCATTTCAGGACATGATCGATATGTATCGCCAGTGATAGGATTTGATGAGCTAGCAAATGATGTCCAAAAAGTCAAGGATCCTGTGAGAGTTTTCACAAAGAAGGGAACAGTTGCTAAGGAGGAGGGTCCATCCAAGATTCCCCCTTTTCCAGAACTACAGCCGCATTCCACTAGAGGCCAGCACAGTATGGCAGAAGGAGACGCCAAGCTCAAAACCCTGCTTAGCCGGTCAAGGTTGCATTCCGCTTGAATGGGGACCACAATGGTACTCTTGTCCCTGTTGCCTGGTACACAATATAACAGTAAGGTTCCCTAGGCCTTAGCACAAACACTGGCGGAGCCATGATTATTCTGATGTATAGATTTGGAGTCTCAGAACCTGGGTTCTGGGGGAGGCCGGGTACCAACCAGCTGTGATGTTGAACACCTCTCTGGGCCAGTTTATTCCTCTATAAAACAAGTAGGAAGTAGTGGACTAAATGTCTAAAAGTTCCCTTCCAGCCATAAATGTCTCATGAAGTCCTTCTTGAGTATGTATAATATTTGTTGTTCAGTTGTGTATGACTCTGTGACCCAATTTTGGGTTTTCTTGGCAAAGATACTAGAGTGGTTGGCCATTCCTTTCTCCAGCTCATTTTACAGATGAAGAAACTGAGGCAAACAGGGTTAAGTGACCTGCCAGGAGTCACACAGCTAGTATGTGAGGCTGGATTTGAACTTAGGTCTTCCTGACTCCAGGCCTGGTGTTCTATCTACTGTACCATCTAGCTAACCATCCCATGGTTAACACACACACACGTGCACGTGTGTATGTATAGGATTTACATATACATATAAATACACACCCATGTATGTGTATAGGATTTTTTATGTGTGTATTGATATTGATATAGGTATAGATAGATATGGATATAGATATAGACATATAATGTAATAAGGGTTTAAAATTTTACTGGCATCCTTTGAAGGCTGGGAGGGAATGTTTGTCTTTCTGACATAAAATTCCAGGAGGCCAGTCGATTCTCAACCACTATCACATTGATAATAAAATTTTTATTGATCCCTTTTATTTTGACACAATGAACTCTTCCCCTCAAAAAACATCAAAGTCACCCCCTCTACAAAGTACATTCCTTCACAACAGTTCTACAGAGCCAGCACCAGTAATTTTTGTGCCTTGGGCAAGAGGGGGGAGAAGTGCTCTTGGTTGGTACGGAGAGAGAGATAGAGATCCTGGGATGTTGACACAAGGCAGGGTGGAAGATCACTCTTAAAAAACATCTGGTAGCTTCCAATCTGATCCAATGTAATCTGATAAGATTTCATTAAGTACTTATGGTGCAGAAGGTTTTGTGTTAAATATGGAGGATACAAAGATAAAATTTAAAAAAAATGTCTTCCCGCAAAGATCTCACATTTCTGGTTAGAGGCCAAAATATATAATAAGTATCTATATCTATATCTATATCTATATCTATATCTATATATCTACATCTACATCTATATCCATATAAATATATATTGATATTGATATTACATATATAATTTGAAGAAGAGAGAGGACAAACAGCTTGTGGGATCAGGAAAGGCCTCCAATAGGTGAAAGAACTGATTAGTAAGCCAGGCAGAGGGAAGAAGGGAGTTGATTCTAGACATGAGGCACAGCCCAGGCAAAGTCACAGAGGGAGGAAATGGAGAACTGAAGTTGGGGGAAATAAGTCTGCTAGTTTGGCTGGAATACAGATTGTGTAAAGGGGAATAATGTAAAATAAGCCTAGAAAGAAAGTCTAGAGCCAGAATGTAAAGAGCTTTCAAAGCCAGGCTAATGAGAAAGTTTGGATTTTATCCCAAAGGCAATGAGAAGCTATGAAGAGGAACTTCATAATTCTCATATCCCAGGTAGGGAAAAGATGGCCACAACATCTGCCCTTTTCTTGGTGATGTTAACTTTGGTTGTATTACCTTGGTTACATTACCTTCCTCCATGATTCTGCTGCCTTTGCCTTCTGCCTCTGCAGCACCCACATCCCATTGGTAAGTTCTTAGCCGTATTTACTTCTCTTCTTCACCACCATCTATCTTCCTTCTCTCTTTTCTCTAGATTTTCAGTTCCCTTTGTACATCCACTGAGGGCAGGCATCATCTTTCCTTTGGCTTGCATATGTACCCACAGCCCTTAGAACGGTGCTTGGCCCATAGAAAGGGCTAAATAAATGTTTGTTGATTTGACTTTCATCATATCACCTTTCAACCTTCATCTTTCTGAAATAAACTCATTTTTAAAAAAATTACTGACTAGAAACAATATCATAAAAATAATAGTAAACACATATGCAATTAAATTTGCTTGATTTACATTTAAATAAATGAATATTAACATGTCATAAAAATCCTTTAGTCATTCCCTCTAAGTTTTCCCATTCATTTCCATTTCCTCTTTTATGGTCCTAATTACTGTGTTCTAGTTTTTTTTTTTTTTTTTTGTGAAAAAGCCTTTGCAGGATTTCATAAAAGTCTTTCTAGCCACATGGAACAGTGGATAAAGTGCTGGACTTGGAGTCAGGAAGACCTGAGTTCCGATCCAACCTCAGACACTTACTAGCTGGGTGACCCTGGGCAAGGCACTCAATCTGCCTGCCTCGGTTTCCCCATCTGTAAAATGGGGATAACAATAACTTCTACCTCTCAGGGTTGTTATGAGGATCAAATGAGAGATAATATTTGTAAAGTCTTTTGCAAACTTTAAAAACTCTATAAATGCTAGCTATTATTATATAAATACTAGCTATCATGATGGTGATAAATATCTTTCCTACTCTATTATTTTTATTGAATAGAGTTTTTAAAATTTTAACGTAATCAAACATATGTAGCTTGTCCTTAATAATTCCTATTTGTAAGAATAAGGATCCGGGGGTATGCTGAAGCCAGCTCAAACCAGCTATTGGAGCCAGCTGTTAGATTTTCAGTATAAGCATTTATGCCTCAGAAATTAGCAAACGCTACAAATCAGGGCTTGAGTTACTGCTTTGTTGATTGTGTAGACTTAGGAAAGTGATGGGGAAAATGTTAACAATGCAGATTAGACCTAAAAGTGTATTATACATACATTTCTCCCAAGAGAGTCATTGTCAAATATCTACCAACATACCACTGATTCTGTCATTCTTTTTGTCTTTGTAATACCCCAACACCTTGCACAGTATCCAGCACATAGCAGGTGATTAATAAATGCTTGTTGAGTCTTAAGAGCTTAAAAGAAAAAGATGTCATCTACCCTTGAGTCCTTTTTTTTTAGGATTTTCTCATGTGGTTATCCCCTTCATCATTTTACTAACCTCTCTGGATTCCTTCAGCTCTTCTGTTTTTCTGGTGTGATAGTAATAAAAAATGCAGGGGATTTTACAATTATAGGTGCATTGCATTGGGGTTTGGTGAAATTCAATTCAATTTGCATTTATTAATCACCTAATGTGTACAGAAATGTACTAGGATTGGGGGATACAAAGACAAAAATGAAAGAGTTCTTTTCTTTAAGGGGTTTATATATATACACATTATATATGCATATATATTTAAGGGCTTATATTATAATATATAAACAAACACAAAATATAAACAGCAAACAGAGTAATTTCTGGGGTGTGAAGTAGAGCTCTAACAAATCAGAGAATTGGGAAAAACTACATGTAAGAGTTGAACTTTGAAAGCAGCTAGGGATTCTAGGGACAGAGGTGAGGAGGGTACTGGATGCAACCTTTGCAAAAGCATGAAGTGGGAGATGAAAGGCTAGATTCAGGGAATAGTAAGTAAATCAGGCTAGCTAAAACCTAGTGTGCATGCAGAAGAATAATGTGAAATAACTCTGAAAAAGTAGACTGAAACCAGAATGGAAAAGGCTTTAAATGCCAAGCAAAGTGTTTGTACATTACCCTAGAGACAATAAAGCTTTTTGAGCAGTGGAATGATACAGCCAAATGTATACTTTTGGAGGATCATTTTGGCAGCTGTACGGAGGATGGATTGGAGAAAGGAGAGACTGGGAATTTGAGACTTACAAGGGAATTTGCCTGTGATATAGAAAGCAGAAGGATTTCTCTCTAGCAATGTCCACATTGGTAAAAAAAAATTTTTTTAAAGAGCAATATTGATAGATACGCATTTTTGGTCACCATATGGGCCACACCTTCAATTTTTCCTCTAGACGGAGAAACATATTTTAAAAAACAAGCACTTAAATAGAACCTACTATGTGCCAGGCACTGTGCTAAGTGTTTTACAAATGCTGTCTCAGGGGCAGCTAGGTAGTGTAGTGGATAGAACACTGGTCCTGGAGTCAGAAGGACCTGAGTTCAAATCTGACCTCAGATACTTATTAGCTATGTGACCCTGGACAAGTCACTTAACTCCAGTTGCCTCTCAAAAGAAGCCTGCCCCCAGCCAAATGCCATCTCATCTGATCTTCACAACAACCCTGAGAGGTAGATGCTATCGCACCCAGAAAACTGAAGCAGACAGAGATGAAGAGATGATCAACTTCTTTCATAATGCATACTACTTTTTATTCAGGTTGCAAAGTTTAAAGCCATTAGAAAATGGGCCATTTTAGACGTTAGGGCTTTTGAAAACATGTTTAAGTGATCCATTAGCCAATAAAGCATGTTGTTAAATTAAATTCAATCCCCTTCCAATTTATGAAGGCCTTACCACATGCAAGGTGCTATATTCCACACTGGAGATACAAACATGAAAAATGACACAGTCCATGCCCTCAAAGAGCTTGTACTCTAATGGGAGAGAGAAGGAAGCATATGACATGCATACAAGTAAATGTGATACTCAGTAGAGCATGATAATGTCAAAGGAGGTACAAGAAAAATGCTGTAAGAAATCTGAGGAATCACAGAATCTGTGATTTAGAAGGAACTCAGAGATAATCTGGTCTAACCCATACATGAAAGCAATCCCCACTATCCCACACCTCACAAGTGGCCACCTAGCATCTGCTTAATGACCTCCAGGAGGGAGGACCCACCATCTCTTGAGGCAACCTGTTCCAATTTTGGGCAGCTCTAATTATTGGAAGGTTTCTATGACATCAAACCTAAATTGGCTTCTTTGTAGCATCTGCCTGTGACTTCTGGTTCTGCTGTTGGACACCAGAGAACAAAGCTAATCCCTCCCCTACTTGACAGCCTTTCAGATACTTGAGGACCTCTGTCAAGTACCTCCCTGAGCCTTCTCTTCTCCAGGCTACAGGCATCCTGTGTTCTTTCAGCTGATCTTTATATGATATGAACTCAAGGCCTTTGGCTACTTTGGTTGACATCCTCTGGACACTGTCCAGCTTCTTAATGTTTTTCTTAAACTGAGGTGCCCAGTATCAAGCACAGTACTCCAGATGAAGGTTGACCAGGGTAGAATCCAATGAGACTATCTTTCCAGGAACTACCACTTTTTAAAGGCAGCTCAAGATTGGATTAGATGTTTTTGAATGACGTGTTATGTAATTGATTCATATTGAGCTTGCAGTCAACTAACATCCCAAGATCTTTTTCAGAATAATTGTTACCTAATCTTGTTTAACTATCCTGTATTTGTAAAGGTGATTTTTTTTTGTATTCAAGTATAAGTCTTTATAACTACCCTTAGCCTTTCACCATCTTCATGGATCTTTGCTCTGTCATTCAGTGTGTTAGCTGTCCCTCCCAGCTTTGTGCCATCTACAAATTTAATGAGTGTGCCATATGTGCCTTTATCTAAGCCATTGAAAAACAGGTTAAACAGCATAGGACCAAGAAGAGATCTTTGGCACATCCAAGTGGAGACCTCCTGCCACGTTAATATGGAACCATTAACAACAACTCAAGTCTAGCCATTCAACCAGTTCTACCTTCATCTAATTAAATGATCGTATAATGCAAATTAATCTTCTTCACAAGAATTTTATGACATACTTTATCAAAACCTATGCTGAACTCTAGGTAAACTATAGCTGTGACATTCCCCTTGCCTACCAATTTAGTAACCTTGTCAAAAAGGGAAATGAGGTTAGTCTGGAATGACCTCTTCTTGATAAAATCTTGCTGGCTCTTTGTAATTTTCTTAGAAAATGAAGTCAAGCTCATTGGCTCATAGTTTTCAGACTCAAGAGCTCAACTTTGATTCCTGGAAAATTCTAGAATGGGTCATTAAAGAGATGGCTAACAAGCATTTAAAAAGGGAAGCAGTGATTACAAAATGCCAGCATGGGCTTCATTTTTTTTTGCCTGGTTTACAAAACTGATAGGAGTGAGATGTCTGCAATTGGGGTTGGGGGTCGTCGCTTGGCTTGCACTTATTGATCAAGTTAATGCATGGAATGCAAGGCATTTTTCTACAGCACTTCCGTCCTGATATAGACCTATCCTCAAAGAGTCATAGAATTTTAAAGCTAAAAGAGACCCTGGAGACCATCTAGTCCAACTCCAGTGTTTCAAGGATGAGGAAACTAAGATTCAGATAGGGCAACTTCCTCAAGGTCGCACAGACAGTTACTGGATTGGAGAACTGCTGAGTTGGAAGGTCTATTCGGAGGTCATCTAGTTCAATCCCACCCCCAGATCATGACTGCTGAGTCCGACATGTGGCTATCTAAGCTCTGCTTGAAGACCTCCTAAGGTATGAAGGACTCAGTGTCCTCTGTGGTGAATTCTTCCCTTCTGCAAGAGCAAAAAGAAGACATCCATCAATCAATCATCCCATGTTTGTTGAGTCTAGTGTGAGTCTAGCACTGTTTTAAAGTGCTGTGGGGTATAACAGAAATAGGCAAAAAAAGGAAAAGGGGAAAAAAACCCAAAGTCTTTGAACAAGGACCTTACAATCTTGCTGAAATTACAACACACACACATGCACACACATATGCGCACAATTAATGAACAAGACAGTAATAGATTTATCAGCATTTTCCACTGAGATAATAAAGAAGTGAATTGTGCCATACAGACAATTAGAAGACATTGTACAATAGGGTTAATTATGCTGCATAGACAAGGGCAGAAGGAGTTAGAGGAGAGAGAGAGAGAGAGAGAGAGAGAGAGAGAGGGAGGGAGAGAGAGAGAGAGAGAGAGAGAGATCGATCACTGTGGGATGGAGTCACCAGGAAAAACTTCCAAGAGGAATTTTCTTTATGCCTAGCATTGTGCTAGGTACCTTGAGAGATACTGAAAAGTATAAGAAAATTGTCTCTTCCTTTAGGCAGCTATCTGGTTAGATAGATAAAGCACACATATGAAAACACATGACCTTAGATGATTCACTTCCTCTATCTTAGCCTCAGTTTCCACATCTGTAAAATGAGGGGGTTGGGCTAGAATCAGGGGTGGGAAATCTATAGCCTTGAGGCCCTCTAGGTCCTCAAGTGCAGCTCTTTGACTGAATCCAAACTTCACAGAACAAATCCCCTTAATATAAGGATTTGTTCTCTAAAGCTTGGTCTCAGTCAAAAGGCTGAACCCCTCGAGACCGAAGGTTCCCCACCCCTGGGCTAGATGATTGCTAAGGTCCCTCCAAGTTGCAGCAAACTATGATACCAAAGTTCTGAGGGCTGATTATAACAAAAACTCGACAAAGGAGGAAAGATTAATAGACTGAAGAAGAGAAGACTGAAAGAGAGATAATAGCTGCTTCCAAGCATTTGAAGAGCTGTCATGTGGAATAGGGTTTAGACTTGCTGTGCTTGGTCCCAGAGAACAGAAGAACAGAATTAAGAGCAATGTTTGGGTAGGGTGGGGGAGAGGAACAATGGAGGGAGGGGGAAGGGGCAGTGAGGGCAGAAAGAGAGAAAGTTGTTAAGGGAAAAAAATAGGCTCAAAGCCAAGAAAAACTTCCAAACAATTAGGACTGTCCAAAAGAGGAATGAACAATGGCCTTCAATTTCTTCTTCTAAAATTAGGGAGTCAGAGAAGATGATCTGTAATGTCCCTCCCCACTCAACATCCTATGCTCTTTGGATCCTCCAGAAAGGGCTGGGAGTACCTTGGGCAGAAAGCAGAAAGCAAGTGGTAAGTGCTATTAGCCTTTTTAGGAGCTTGGCTGGGAAGGACAAGCCTCAGGGCCAAGATGCTTTCTAAGAAGGCAATGTGGTATCTCGCATCTTCACTGGATTTAGGCTCAGAATGCCTAGGTTTGAGTCTTAGATTTGATACTTCCCAACTGTGCAACTGTGGGCAAATCCCATAACCTCTCTGCCCTTCAATTTCTTCTTCTGCAAAGTGGAGTAAAAATACTTTCCCCACCTGCCTCACAGAATCATTGTGAGACAAATGCCATAGAAAAGTGCATTATTAGTTATGGTGCATCCAGAAAAGAGTAGAATGAGGAAAGGCAGTATCTCCATGAAGCTGTTCTAAGCCTCTCCTCCGAGCAAGAACATGGAATGCAGAGAAACCTGAAATGAATGGCTAGAAAACACCCCCAAGGACATTGCTGTTCTGTCACAGGCTTTCAGTGTATATTAAATCTTGCATATTCATTCAAGTCCCCCTCATCTGGCCACCCCCACTCAGAGGTGCACCTGGTGGAAACAGCTAGCTTTTTTCTAGTTGGGCTAGATGCAATCTTTGAGCATGGATTGTATCTATGGCTATTATTAATTGGGCTACCTGCATATTTGATTATGGATGAATGAATGAATAAGTATAAGTGCTTACTATGTGCCAAACACTATGCTAAGCAACGAGAGTTCAAATACAAAGGCAAGACAATCTCTGCTCCCAAGGAGTATACATTCTAATACTATAGGAGAATGGTGGCTAGGGATTACGGTTTAGAGGAATAACTGGAGCCAAAGGGGAGCTGATAGACCTGCCCTTTCCAGTTGCAATGGGAGAATTGATCTGATTATGGTTCCCAAAGCAAGACCGGAAAGTGGGGATGGGGGTGGATGTGATGGATTTGTTCTATAAAACTTGGACTCAGTCAAAAGGCTGAACCTGAGGACTTAGAAGGCCAGATGTGGCCTCGAGGCCGAAGGTTCCCCACCCCTGGGCTAGATGATCGTTAAGGTCCCTCCAAGTTGTGGTGAGTCATGATACAAAAGTTAGCTAGCATAGGAACTGCAGTATAATAGGGATGTCATAGTCATTGTCTATGTTATTTTTCTGGTTCTGCTTAACTTTACTTTGAATCAGTTCATACAAATCTTTCCAGGCTTCTTGGTATTCATCATGTTTGTCCTTTCTTATACCAGCCACCCTGATTTATTTCTTGCCGCTGGACCCAGATGGCTCCAGAGGTGAAAGTGAGGCTGGTAACTTTGCACAGCCCTCCCTCGCTTAAATCCAATTCACTTGCAAGTCATAGCATCACCTTCCTGATGTCGTGGTTCACTTCAAGAACGAAGGACAAACAATGAAACAACATTTCTTATTGCACAGTAATAGTCTGATACATATATGTACCACAATCTGTTTAGCCATTCCCCAAAAAGCGAACATCTATTTTGTCTCTAATTCTAAGGTGTCACAAAAATATTGTTATAAATATTATGATATATATGGGGCCTTTCTTTTTGTTAGTGACTTCCCTAGGGTATATGCCTGGCAGTAGAATCTCAGAGTCAAAGACTTGAGGGAATTGAGGGGATTAGGACAGCATGTGGTTAATTGTGGGAATTACATGAACCACATTGATTCCATCTTGTGACTCAATTCTGGAGGTAACTCAGTTCCTTTTCTATTCAATTATGGGTCTAGTCCAATTTTTGTCTTGCAAGAAAACCATATTCAGTTGCGGGAATTGTGAGAAAACTTTATTGTATTGTCTGAACCTAAGTCCTGCCTGGCTGGGAAACTGGACCACTTCCACCTGCTGCTTAGAGACCTTAACCAAGGACCTAGGTTATGCTGACCAGAAACTCAGGCAGATCCAAAGATTGATGCAAGGAGTCTTCTCACAATTGTACACCTCAAGCAACCCATATGTATTATCTGAAAACCGGCCCCATACTGATCGATCAGTTATTGTTCCCATGTTCCTTTGATTGTTTACAGTTAGTTGGGGGCAGTGGGACCCCTCCTTTTCTGAATTCAGGGAATTGCACCTGTTTGCTCTCTCTCTCCCAACTTGGAAAGTCCCTAATCTTTCCTTCAATTAGAAATCAGATTACATAATGTTGTACTGTTTCCTTTTAATTACTTAGCCTTATTTGACTAATTGTTTTTTGTGTATAAAAGTCTGTCTCCTTCTGTATTTGGGGTCCAGACCTAACCTGAGGAAGTCTGGTCTCAGATTGAAGCATTACCTAACAAAAAAATTCTTGGGAGAGCGAACCTTTGTTTCCTCAGTCATTTCATTTTCCCCTTGCCACAGACTTTAGACAATTCCAAATTGCATTCCAGAGTGGTTGGACCAATTCACAGCCCCACCAGTGATATATTAGCATGCTTGTCTTCTCACAACCCCTCCAACATTGACTTTGACAGGTTTTAGTCATTTTTGCTAGTTTGCTGGGTATCTTCAGATTTGCTTAGATTTGCATTTCTCTTACTATACTGGGAGAATTCTTTCAATAATTGTTATTTGCAATTCTTTGAGAATTATTTTTTTCATGTCTTTCAACCCCTTCTTTTCTGGGGAATGGGGTTTTTTGGTCTTAGTTCCTCAGTAGGTTGTTTATATATCTTAGATATTAAATCTTTACCAGAGACATCAGATACAAAGTTTTTTTTTTCCTGATCAGCCTCAATTCCATCCTTTTACGAATGAGGAAACTGACTTCAGCTCTGTTCTTTTTAAGTTTTATCGATAGCTTTGGTTTTACTTCACACATGTTTCCCTCTCTGTCTCTTCACCTCTCCTTCCCAGAGAGTCATCTTTTATAACAAAGAATTAGGAAGGAAGGAAGAGGGGAAGAAAGGCAGGAAGAAGGGAGGGAAGAAAGGATGGAAGAAGAGAAGGAAGGAGGGAAGGAAGGAAGGAGGGAAGGAAGGAAGAAGGGAAGGAAGGAAGAAGGGAAGGAAGGAAGAAGGGAAGGAAGGAAGAAGGGAAGGAAGGAAGAGAAATAGAAAGGGAGGGAGGAAGGGAGGAAAGCCAGGAAATTAAGGGATAGAAAGTAATTTGCCCAAAGTCACATAGGTGATTACTAGCAGTGAATGGGATTGTGTATTTTCCCTTCCTCCAAGGTGCCCAAGTGTCAGCAGCCTCTCTTTTCTTTGTCAAAATCTATTCTCAGAAAAGGGACTCAATCTCCTAGTCTCTTTCCCTTTTCTCTATATCAAAAGTTGTGTTTAGGAAAGCCTCTGATACAATCATTGACATAGCGATCTAAATGACCATATAACAAAAAATTAAAAGGAAGGAAGGAAAGAAGGAAGGGAGCAAAAAAGGAAGGAAGGAAGGGTAAGCATTAATTTTATACTCAGATTCAGAAATCTAGTGTTTGGAGGGCTAACCCATCTGCTATAAATCTAAACCACTTAAGTGGAAGAGGAGCTTGGGAAACAGATCACAAACCTGGCACAGAGGTATGATGTAGTAGCCATGGGGACTTCAATTATATAGATGTTTACTGGAGATCTCTGCAAAAAGGAGAGTAACTAATAACTTTTTTATTTGTCTTAGTGATAATTTCTTCCTTCAAAAGGAAGAAGAATAAACAAGGGGAAATATTATTATGGATCTAATTCTTACTAACAGGTAGAAACTTGTTTACAGGCTGGAAATGATGGGAACCTTGGTAGGAAGTGATTACTCCAGCTTGGAATTTGTGATAGAGGAAGGGAAAACCAAGTATAGTCTATGTTTTGGGAAAGCAGATTTCAAATGGCTCAGAGGAAAGATAGGTAGGATCTCATGAAGTAAAATGCTTCAGGTAAAGTCAGCCTAAGAGGGATGGAAGATGATTTAGAAGGAAAATCTGAAGACACAAAGGGAAGTCATTCCAACAAGGAGGAAAAAAAAGGTATTCATCTGAAGAAAGCAGTATGGAAGCACAATGAACTTTCCAACCAACTCATATTTTAAAAAGCAGTATCCAGGAAATGGAAGTAAGTGTAGATAAAAGAGAACAAATGGAAGGACCTGGCACCATCCTGTAAAAAATAGTGTTGGGAACACTATAACTCAGAATGAGCTGAGGCTATGGAGAAATGCTAAGAAAAACAAAGATATTTTTTGTTTTTGTTTTTTAAAGCCACATTGAGAGAAACAGAAGAGCAAACAAGTGAGAGAATCTTTGCTTGAATTCTATGGGAAAATCATGTATGACAAAAGAGAGAAGGCTGAGTTGCTCAATTCTCATTGTTTCTATCTTCTCTGTAAAGAATAACCTTTACTGGAAATGATGGAACAAAAAGGATTAATAGGGAGGCGATACTCAAGATAAAAGTTGTTCATCCTTTGTTTTCAAAGAGGACCAATTATATCATAGGGTGATGTCTTGACTTGTGCATGAATTGAATTTAAGTGAGGCACACTTGCACAAAGTTGACAGGCTCACTCTCTTCCAGAGTCATTGAAGCCCAGTGGTAAGAAAGATGGCCTGGGATACTGTGGATGACCTCGGCATCTTCAAAAATCTGTCCAAGCTCTAAGCTCTCCACAGGGCCTGCTTCAGCCACCTTCATGGCCATTGGAACAAATTATTCTCATCTGCCCATTCCACTAGGGGAAGTCTTCACATGCTTGGGGTAGACATCACCCTAACACGCCAGTGGGTTTAATGTTGGCTATCCTCAACCTGTCAAGATGGTTTTACTGGCATGTGGTCATTGCTGTGCTATAGCTTCTTGGAGCCACAGGGGTGAGAGATGGACACCAAACATGGATGACCAGCCCTGAAAAGGGCTCAGCAAGCCCTCTTGCCCAAGGTCACATAGCCAGTAAAGTCTGAGTCCTGATTTTGGGTCCAGAGCACTGTTTCTTGTGCTTCTTTTTTTTTTGGACAGGATTACTAAACCAATACACAGGGGGAATATTGTAAATATAGTTTATCTAAATTTTAGCAAAGCTCTTGATAAAAATATCTTATACTATTCCTGTGAAAAAGATGGAGATGTATGGATTAGATGAAAATACAACCAGATGAATTCAGAACTGATTAGATGGATGGACTCATAGGGTCACAGATTTAGTGTCAGAAAGTCCACAGAGGCCATTGAGTCCACTTTCCTTTTTTTACAGTTGAGGAAATTGTAGCACAGAAAGATCAAGTGAGAGGGTGGAGCCAAGATGGTGGCTGCAAAACAGGGACTCATTTAAGCTCTTCCCCAAATCCCTCCAAACACCTGTAAAGAATGGCTCTGAACAAATTCTAGAGCTATAGAAGCCACAAAATAACAGAGGGAAACAAGTCTCCAGTCCAAGACGGCTTGGATAGTCTATTGTACCATGCTGGGAGCAAAGTGTGGCCCAGCATGGGCTGTGCTAGGAGAGATGAGACCAGGAGTCAGGCAGAGCAGGACGTAGGGCCATGAATAACTGAGCTGTGGCAGTTACCAGATTTCTCAACCCACAAGCGCCAAAGACAATGAAGCAGGTTAGTGGGAAAACTGCTGGATCTGGGTGAGAGAAGTGCATGGTCTGGCCCCAGCCTCGGGGTGGTGGAGGTGGTATAGCAGCAGCAGCAGGAAGTTCCTGCAGCTGCTTCCAGAGCTCCAGCAGAAGCTGCTTCTGGCCCCAGGCCCACATGATGGGAGGAATCAAGTGGCAGATCAGAGTGGGAGTGCAGGGATTGCTTTGCTGGTGCAGAGGCAGGGCTCTCTTGCTTTGCCCTGCTTGGGTCTGGGTCGTGGTCCTAGTTGGCAGTTCTTGGGGGAAGAGGAGCACTGGTGTGGCAGAGTTTGCAGTGACTGTGGAGTATAAGTAGCTCTGAAAACAGCAACACAAGGCCCCTAAAGCTTGGGACAAAGTACTCTCTACTCTACAAGCATTCATACCCTGACAAAAAGCTCAAGGGTCAAGTAGTTGGCTGGGAACATGAGCAGGCAGTGTAAAAGGACTCACACTCAGCCTCAGACTCAGACTCTAGAATCTTTTTTGGTACAAAGAAGATCAAAACATACAGCCAGAAGAAGTCAACAAAGTCAAAGAGCCTACATCAAAAGCCTCCAAGAAAAATATGAATTGGTATCAGGCCATGGAAGAGCTCAAAAAGGATTTGGAAAAGCAAGTAAGAGAAGCAGAGGAAAAATTGGGAAGAGAAACGAGTGACACAAGAAAATCATGAAAAACAAGTCAACGATTTGCTAAAGAAGAACCAAAAAATACTGAAGAAAATAGCACCTTAAAAAAATAGACTAACCCAAATGGCAAAAGAGCTCCAAAAAGCCAATGAGGAGAAGAATGCCTTAAAAGGCAGAATTAGCCAAATGGAAAAAGAGGTCCAAAAGACCATTAAAGAAAATACCACCTTAAAAATTAGATTGGAGCAAGTGGAAGCTAGTGACTTTATGAGAAATCAAGAAATTATAAAACAGAACCAAAAGAATGAAAAAATGGAAGACAATGTGAAATATCTCATTGGAAAAACCACTGACCTGGAGAATAGATCCAGGAGAGATAATTTAAAAATTATTGGACTACCTGAAAGCCATGGTTGAAAAAAGAGCCTAGACTGATGAAATTATCAAGAAATTACCAAGGAAACCTGCCCTGATATTCTAGAATCAGAAAGTAAAATAGAAATTGGAACTATCCACCAATTGCCTCTTGAAAAAGATCCCAAAAAGAATATTGTAGCCAAATTCCAGAGTTCCCAGGTTGAGGAGAAAATATTGCAAGCAGTCAGAAAGAAACAATTTGAGTATTGTGGAAAAACAATCAGGACAATACAAGATCTAGCAGCTTCTACATTAAGGGATCAAAGGGCTTGGAATATGATATTCCAGAGGTCAAAGGAGCTAGGATTAAAACCAAGAATCACCTACCCAGCAAAAATGAGTATGATACTCCAAGGCAAAATATGGACTTTCAATAAAATAGAGGACTTTCAAGCTTTCTCAATGAAAGGACCAGAGCTGAATAGAAAATTTGACATTCAAATGCAAAAATCAAGAGAAGCATGAAAAGGTAAACAGGAAAGACAAATCATAAAGGACTTAGTAAAGTTGAACCATTTTGTTTACATTCCTACATGGAAAGATGATATTTGCAACTCATGACACCTTTCTCAGTATTAGCGTAGTTGAAGGGAATATACATATATATATATATATAGAGAGAGAGAGAGAGAGGACATAGAGTGAGTTGAATATACAGGGATGATATCTAAAAAAAATAAAATCAAGGAGTGAGTGAGGAGAAGGAGAAAGAGAGAGAATGGGGTAAATTATCTCATATAAAAGTGGCAAGATAAAGCAGTTCTATTAGAAGGGAAGAGGGGGCAGGTGAAAGGGAATGAGTGAATCTTGCTGTCATTGGATTTGACTTAAGAAGGGAATAACATACACGCTCAATTGGGCATCTTACTCCACAGGAAAGTAGAGGGGAATGAGATAAGAGAGGGGGAATGATAGAAGGGAGGGCAGATTGGGGGAGGAGGTAGTCAAAAGCAAACACTTTTGAAAAGGGACAGGGTCAAGGGAGAAAATTGAATAAAAGGGGAGAGGATAGGATGGAGGGAAATACAGTTAGTCTTTCACAACATGACAATTATGGAAATGTTTTGCGTAATGATATGTGTATGGCCTATGTTGAATTGTTTTCCTTCTCAAGGAGGGTGGGTGGGGAGGTAAGAATGGAGAGAATTTGGAACTCAAAGTTCTAAAAACAAATGCTCAAAAAAAGTTGTTTTTTTACATGCAACTGGGAAATAAGATATATAAGCAATGCAGTATAGAAATCTATCTTGCCCTACAAGAAAGTAAGGGGAAAGGGGATAAGGTGGGGAGTGGGATGACAGAAGAGAGGGCAGACTGGGGAAAGGGGCAATCAGAATATATGCCATCTTGGAGTGGAGGGGAGGGCAGAAATGGGGAGAAAATTTTTAAATCAATATCTTGTGGAAATCAATGTTGAAAACTAAAAATATTAAATAATAAAAATATGAAAAAGAAAAAAAAGAAAGGTCAAGTGACTGCAGGGTCATACAGCTAGTAAGTGTCTATGGCAGGATATGAATTTAGGTGTTCCTGAATCCAAGTCCAATGCCTTGTGTCCAATGCCATCACCTGACTATCTGTTATTTTTTAATGGTTCAATGTACGCTTGGCAGGAGATCTCCAGCTGAGTACCTCATGTATCTGTGTTTGGCCTAGTGTTGTTTCTTTTTTTTTTGGCCCAGTGTTGTTTCAATGTTGTTATTAGTGATTTGGATAAAGGCATAGATGGCATGTTTATCAGATTTGCAGATGACACCAAGCCAGGAGGGATAACTAACTCAGTGGAAGACAAAACCAAGCTCCCGGAGTTCTTGACAGGTTAGAGCATTGGGTAGAATCTAATGAGATAAAATCCAATAAGGATAAATGTAAAACCTTTAACTTAGGTACAGAAAATCAGCTTCACAAGTATAAGATGGGAGAATCATGGATAGACAGTAGTTGTTCTGAAAGTGACCTGGGATTTCTAGTGGACCGACAACTCCATGTAAGTTCGGAATGTGCAGTCAAACAAGTTAGTGTTGGGCTGTGCTATATTAAGAGGGGAATGGCTCCCTGCAATAGCAAGGTGGGGGTGTAGTAGTCCCACTGCCCTCAGGCTTCATTTGGAGGATTGTGCTTAATTCTGGGCATGTGTCAAATTCTGGGCTTAAACTGGGCACCCCAGTTTAAGATGATAAGGTGGAGAATATCCATTGGAGTGCATCCAGGATTCTGAAGGGCCTTGAATCCATGTCATAGGAGGATTGATGGAAGGAACTGGGCATGTCTAGTCTGGAGAAGAGAAGACTCAGGGGATTTGATAGCTATGTTCAGGTATTTGAAGAATGATCATGCGGACAGATTAGATTTGTTCAGTTAGGACCAAGAAGGCAGGACCAGGAGCTGGACAACCATTTCTCAGGCATAATATGGTAAGGATTCCTTTCCTGTACAGGTTAGATTAGGTGGCTTCTGTGGTCCCTTCCCACCTGCAAATTCTGTAATTTTGTGAAGTGAATTTGTATTTTTATGAATAAGGCAAATAAGGCAGGATCTACGTCTGAACACAACATGTGGGGCTGGTCCAGATGGCTCCTCTCATTGCCCCTAAGAGTGCAGGTTAATCCTGAGAAGGTGGCTGCAAGACAGGCTTGGGCTTTGTGGTCCTGGCAGGTAGGGAGGCCCTCAGCTCACACCTGGAGTCTAGGGAGAGAAGTAAAGCTTTAGTCTGAGTGCGCATCCAGGTACAGTTTTGACCTTGGTTTAGTACAACGTGATCTGGAGTGAGGTAGAGCTCTGGGATCTAGTCCCAGCTCTTCTACCATCTCTCTGGGTAACTATGGGCAGGTTGCTTCCCCCTGGGCTTCAGTTTACTCATCTGTAAAATGAGGAGGAGGCTTAACAGATGATCTTCAAGGTTTGTTCCAAGTCTGTTGGCACTTATTGAATCTGCTGATGAAAGCCTATAAAGCCACAAATGCAGGCTTGAAGCCAAGTCGGAATAAGCTCGCCACCAAACTCAAGCCTTCTTTAGAAGGGATCTTAACGTCGGCTTGTACAAATTATGTGTGATGAGTCCAGTTGTCATTTCTGTTCTTGTTTCCCTATCTTAGCCACATGTGTCTGCTTCTGTCACCTTATCTTGGGTTCTGAATCCCAGAAAGGAAGAAGCCTCTCATTTGCCTCCAATGAGTGTGGTGTAGTGGAAAGAGTATTGCTTTGTGAGTCAGAAGAGCTAAATTCCAATCCCTACTTTGCCAATAACCAGCTGTTTAATGTAGGGCAGATTCCTTCCCCTCTGTAGCTGTTTTTTTTATCTGCAAAATAAAAGGGTTCACCTAATCAGGGGTGCTTAACCTGGAGTCCATGGTTTTCCAAAAAAAATCTTAATTTTAAAAAATATCTTAATAACTGAATTTCAATATAATTTGTTTCCCTGGTAATCCTATGTACTTTTTGTTTATGCATTTAAAAACTTTATTCTGAGAAGGGGTCCATAGATTTCACCAGACTGCCAAAGGGTCCATGACTCAAAAATGGTAAGTCCTGGACCAGAAGATCCCCACATTCCCTTATGGCTCTAACAGTCTAATCTGTTCTATGATCTAGGTGTATTAGAAAACCTCTCTGGGCCCGAGTTTTCCCAAGGGAAGGGATTGGACAAAACATTCCTTCAGTCCTCTTCTAGATCTAAATCCAAAGACCTTTGGATCTATAATTTGATCTTACGGATTCAGTCACTCTCATCCTTGTGTTCAAAGATGTAAAAAAAGCTAGAGTTGTACCATCCATGGGACATGGTAGAGCTAGGTGATCCATTCAGGGATGGTACCATTGCCTTGAAGTTTTGTATAACCACCCTGGGAAAGACCAAATGATCAGATCTACTGATCTCATCCAGCATCCTAGTCACTGAGGGGAACCAAAAAAATGGAAGAGACTAGTCCCAACTGCATGAAACAAGGCAAAAATTTGGGCCACTCAATTGTAAGAATACAATCTGGGCTTTTTTGTCTCATTTGTGTTCAGCATGTTCTGAGGAAGATGAAGAAGTTGATTTGAACTGGGTTCTCTTAAGTCACCTGAAGAGATAATGAGCTATCTAACTACTGTTTCCACAGGAGAAAAGGAAACAGAGTGGTTTATCATTATATTTAGACCTGGAATCCACCTTACAAAACATCTAGCCCAATTCTTCCATTTTGCAAATGGAGAAACTGAAGCCCTGAGTGCCTGAGACATCACATCACAGACATCACCATTTGGTCTATTGAGTCCACTAAGAATTCATGGAATCTCATCTTAAATGGGCCTTCAGTACTTCATCTAAAAACTTTTATTCTTCTTTGATTATCTCACTATCCCACTCCCTTTAGCAGTTATTTCTCTTCTCAAACTCCTCTTTCTAAGCTCCATGTCTTTTTTCATCCCACCCTTCTTGACAATTGTCCTCGTAACCTATTTTACTAAGGAAATAGAAGCCATTCATTGGGATTTCCCTTTCCTCCCCCTCTTCCTGAAAACAAAATAAAAAACAAACAAAAAGACCTCTTCATTTAACCTTTCCTCTTTTATCCTGGTCTCTGAGGGAGAAATGGCCATTCCACTTGTCAAGGCCAACCTGTCCCTACTTCTGCCCTGGGACTCATCCTCTCCTAACTCATCTAGGAGCTTGTCTCGTCCGTCATTTTCTCTCTTTCGTTTTCAATCTTTCCCCATGTGCTGTTTTCTTTCCCCACTGCCTGCAAACATGCTGAGGTCAATCCTTGAAAACTCTCACTTGACCCTGACATTCCCTCAAATTGTCATCATACATCTCTCCACTCTTTCACAGCCAAAATCCTAGAAAGAATCGTCTATACTCACTGTCCCCACTTCCTTCCCACCCATTCACTTTTCAATTCCTTGCAATATGGCTTCTGACCTCTCCACTAGGCTGAAATTGCTTCCTCTAAAGTTACTAATGACTTCAACTGGTTTTTATTCAGTCCTCATCTCTCTGCAGATTTGGAAACTACCGACAACTCCTTCCCCCTGGACATTTTCTCCTCCCATGGCTTCTGCCTTCTCTTGGTTTTCCTCCTACCTGTCTGACCGCTTCTTCTTAGTCTCCTTTGCTAGATCATTGCCTATCTTCTAACCCTTTAGCATGTGTGTTCCTCAGGGCTCTGATGTAGATACTCTTTTCTCTCCTAAAAGCCCTTAAGGATTCAAGTGTTATTTCAATGCAGATGACTCCCACATCTGTATATATTCAACCCTAATCCATTTCCTAAACTCCCATCATCATAAACTGCCTCCTGGACATCAGCTCCTGGATGTTCCATAGGCATCCCAAATCCAGTGCATTATTATTAAACCTGGCACTCTCTCAAACTTTTTCTATTTCCGTTGAGGGCATCACCATCTACTCAATCGCTCAAGTCTATAAACTCGGAGTCTTTGACTCTTTCCTCTCCCTCACCCACTGCATCCAATGATCTGCCAGATTTGTCTGTTCCACCCCTTCCACATTTCTTCCATCCCCATACTCCCTAGTTACAAAGCTACTGCCCTCGTTCAGTCTAATTGCTTCTGTAATGGTCTTCTAATTGGCCTCCCTGCTTAGAGTCTCTCCAGAGTCTCTATAGTCCCCTTCTTTTATTCTGAGGGAACTAAAATGTAAATCATATGTTTAAAAAATTTAAAGCTCATGAAAAAAGTCTTTTCTTATAACATGAAAATAACTACATTTTGTAAATCATGGCCAATCATATTTCATCATCCTGGTGATGTAACACTTCGGTGCTATTCTTACAGCATCTGATGAGGCCAACTTGCCACTTTTTAACAGAATTAAGTTTGTATCACGTGATTGAGAAAAAACAATGTATAATGGACAGAGAGGAGTGTGATGGACATCCATTCCATCATTACCAAAGTCGTTTTAAGGTGTACCTCTGACCACATCACTCCCCTACTCAAAAAAATGTTAGTGGCTCCCCATTGCCAATAGCATAAAAATAAATTCCTTGGCTTGACATTTAAGGCCTCATCTGGCTCCCATTTGCCTTTGAAACATTAGTCATATGACTTCACTTCATGAATTCTCTATTCCGGCCAAATTAGTTTCCTCAGTTCATAGATTCTGAGCTGGGAGTTACCTTACTTAGAGGTCAAATAAGCCAACCTCCTCGTGTCATAGGTGAGGAAACTGGTCAGTTTCCGTGCCTTGTCTGAGGTCATACAGGTAGCAACTGGCAGAACCAGTACTTGAACCCAGGGTCCTCTGATTTTAAACCCAGCATTTTTTCCCCACTGCTGTGCATTGGAAGAAAAACCACTGGGGGGCATTAGAATGTTAGAGCTGTGCCATTTTAGATGGAAACTCAAGACCTTGTATTCTGATGCCCTAAAGCATCTGGGCATATGACCAAATGGTTGCATTACTTAAGCAGCAACACAAAGATACACGATGAGCATGCCTCCTCTTGGCCTTCCACTGTCTGTCATGGCACACTTAGTAACCCTGGGTAGAAATGGCCCACGTGAAGGTGAAGGTTCATTCTCTTAGGTTTGAGGAGTTCTCAAGGAGCAGACAAAGCAGCTCCTAATGCTCTTCAGAAAGGACCCTTCCTTCCAAATGGCCACTCCTCTGAGGGTACAGTGTGCCCATTCATGTGCTCCCAGGTAATCTAGCAGGAGATGGAGGGGGGAATTCCTTAATAGCTGTTGCCAGATAAGCCATGTTTAAATCAATTCTTGACCTATCACCAGTTGGAAGATCAGCATAGAGACAATTTAGTCCAATCCCTTTATTTATAGATGAGGAGGTAAAGTGACTTTTCTAATATCACAAAGTTAGTTAGCTGTAGAGCCAGAACCCATGCCTAAGACCAGCAAGCGTCTTGGCTCTTGGACTAGATGTCTCCTGAGAAGGATCTCATCTCGAGATGTTGGCTTCTTGACTTCTCTTGTCAATTTGATCCAACTTTTTAGTTGGCCTCTGTTCAATTGGATGCTTTTCCTACAAGAAGTCAATGTCAAGGGCAGGGGAAAGAGAAAGAAATCCCTTCCAATGTCTTCTTGTACACTTTAAGAAATGCAAGAGAAAGGGTGAACTCAACAGTTGGTGCCTTCCTTCATAACAGGCTCTCTCCATAACTTTCTCTGCAGGGTCAGTTTTCCTACTTGTAAACTCCTATTCTTTTCCATTTTTCCACATTAATAAGTGGGCCCAGAAGGGACAAATGAAACTGGACAAGCCTATTGTCTCTACCAATCTTTGGCTGAGTTTTCTGACACTTACTTATACAAATGGAGCTCCTCAAAAGTCTCAGGATCTTACAAGGTACAAATGAACCATTCAAAGTCTGAAAGTGGCACATGCAGGGATATACCATGTAGGGAGAGCTGATTGTTAAATTTTCAGTGTAAGAATCAGCAAATGAAAATCAGCACTTGATTAATTATTTTATGGATTGTCTGATGTAAGAAAGCTAGCTGGTGCAGTGGATAGAACACCAGACCTGGAGTCAGGAAGACCTGAGTTCAAATTCAACTTCAGATACTTACCAGCTGTGTGACCCTGGCCAAGTCACTTAACCCTGTTTGTCTTAGTTTCCTCATGTGCAAAGTGAGCTGGAGAAGGAAATGGCAAACCACTCCAGTATCTTTTCCAAGAAAACCCCAAGTGGGGTCACAGAGAATAAAGCATGACTGAAATGACTAAACAATAACAAAAGAAAGTGATGGGAAAAATGGTAATAATGCAGATTAAACTTAAAACTATGTTGTGAGTACATTTTCCCCCCAGAACTCTCTTGGCACACATCCTTACCACACGCAACTTCAACAGCTCAGCATCTGGAAGGACTAAACTGTTCTATCTCATTGTCTCTGTCACATTTCTCTAATATCCTGTAATTACATCAAGACACCAGGAACTCAACTGATCAGGGGTCCTGATCCACTCCCCCTGCCACTCCCTTCCCTGTCCCCCAAGAAACTTCTTAAAGATGCTTCATAAATATATGATCCCTCTGGGACTTCATTAAGCCTAGTGAGTTAGCCAAGGTTTTCGGAGGAGGAATCTGAGGTACAAAGATTCATTGGATGAACAAGGATTAATTAATGTCCAGTATCATTCAGGCAGAGTTCACTGCACAGGGATAGGGCTCTGTGTCCTGTGCATCACAGTGCCCTGTATGAGGAAGAAGTCCCATTGCCCTGTAAAAAAACTCCATTGCACTGGGGGCCACTTAGGGTGATGCTGGCATGCGCAGAGATCCAGCAGAATGCACAGATCTGGGACCTAGGGCTGGCTTTTTCTTAGTGCTGCAATAACTCATGGGAAGAGCTCTATTGCTTGCATAGAGCCAGGATGCTGGCTGTGCTGAAGCAGCATTCTTGCCAGGCCCCGAGGTGATATGGGGCCATTGGCTGAAGTCTCTGGAGATTCCCTAGGGAGAGAGAAAGTAGTTTCTTGCGCAGGGCTCTGCCTCTTTGCTGTGTCACGGCAGCCACCTCCAGCACCTCCAGGGACAGCACCAAGGAGGCAAGCCAAAGGCCCTCCGAAGGGTGGGGGATGGGAGGATTTTTAGCCCTTTTCTAATGAAGTCATTTTGCAGATTGAAGCAAAACCCTTCCAAAATGGGGAAGCTTGACCACTGGGGCTCACAGAGAAAATGGACTCTTGGGAAACAGATAGCAAAGGGAGCAAAGTCTTTTTCCATGCCTATCCACATTAAAATGCCTGAATGCTCTCCTCTCCCCTCTTTCTCTCCATATCCCCAAACCCCTGGACATATTGTTAGAGAAAGTGCCTTTCGAAGGAGGATCAATGCAGGGAGAAGGTATTTTTTTTAAAGTAACAGTAAGACCCTTTAATTAAACTCTCTGTAAGCTTTTAAATCCAGAGGGCTTTTCCATCTCTGCCCGAGGCTGGCTCCCTCTGACCTTGTGCAATGGGCCCACCTCCCGAGCGGGGGACTGCTTAGGGCCTTGCAAATAATAATTACCCTGAAACCCTGGCCTAGCATCTCTAAGTGGCATCAGCCACCACCATCCTCTCCTGGGGGCTGCCCAGATGTGTCAACACTGCAGCCAACTCAAGTCAATCCAGTTCAAGTCAATAAACATGTATTAAGTACCTACTAAGTGCTAGGCACTGTGCTAGGTGCTGGGACCTAAGACAAAAATGAGTCAGCCCTTGCCTTCAAAGAGCTTACATTCTACTAGGCAGAAACAATGTGTACGCAGATAACAAAATTCAAAATGTATACAAAATAAATACAAATTAATTTGGGGGGTAGAAGAAGCATATGGAAAATAGCATCTTCATAAGAGTATAATTTCTCTTAAGATTCTCCTTCCAAATTATATTGCAAATATTTTACTTTTAGGCAATATTTAACTTTTTTGAAGGGCATACTGTGTGAATTGCTCCATCTACATTCTTGCTTCTCCATAGTTCTTTCATCTCTTCCATGATATAAGAACCATTGAATACCAGCCCTGGGGGAACTTAGTATTGGACAAAAACTTAGGCCACAAAGCATCGGAGCTGGAAGGGACTTTAAAGATTCACAAATCATCGTCTAGCTCAGGAAACTGAACCCTTGAGCAGGGATCTGACATGTTCAAGGTCATGTAGTTGGTTATAGCTGAGCTGGGACTAGAACCCAAATTGCCTAAGACCTAATCCACTGGTGTTTCCATTATGCTTTGAGAAGAAAGTTAAAATATGTTCTGTCTACTCAGTATCCTGTTTCAGAAGGCAAGGAAGTGTGTGATGCATTTTAAAAACATTCCTATCCCAAAAGCTTAAAATATAAATAAGATTCATCACTTAAAGGTTAAGCTTCAGTAATCTGGAAAGTTTACAGCTCATTTGCCAGTAATGCCAAAGAAGTGAAGGATAACAGTGTTAATTTAAGATAGGCACAGCATTCCCAGAAGGTGTCAGGCCCAGGAAGGTCTACTGGGGCAGCTGGTGTTTCAAGGGCTCTTGGATACAATGGAAACCAGCACAAATGAGAACCTCCTGGCCGGCCCTTTGTCTGACCTATGCTGGAGATTGGGAGATGGGGTGACAGGGTACTTGGTCGTTCGGTTTAGGCAGCCCTGTGCTGTCAAGGACCCGTCAATCCTGCTGGGGAAGGATGCTGTCTGGGCTGCCGAGAACCTGGACGGTGACATTTATCAAATATTCATCCCGTATTTGTGTTTGCGTCCCTCTGTTAGATAGGTGCCTGGCACTGGCTCACACAATCTTTTATTGCCATTCTTTGGGGAGTTGTCATATTCCCTGCACTTGTTTTGTTATCTCATGACTTCCTTTTCTTTCTGCCTCTCAAGGTAGGGTTCCCTTTCCCATGCCTCCAGACCAGAACTTTTCTTGGGGGCAACGTATTGTAATGCAGGAGGTCTTGATCTTTCCTTTTTTGTATCATCTATCCCTTTAATGGTCTTGCAAAGCCCATGGACTCCTTCTCAGAGTAATGTTTGTTGCCCACATTCACTGTTGAAGGAAATGCTAAATTCAGCTAGAGATTATTCAAAATGAAGGTGTTCTCCCCATAGATTTCATAGAACTCCTGAAATCTATCCATGGAACCCCAAGGGGTACTGGGAACCCTACATTGAGAACCCTTGATATAATGGTCTCTATCTCCTTCTATCATTATCCACCAATCCCACTGATTCCAAAGTGTGATCTGGAGAAAGGAAATCTAAATTCATTCAGTCATCTATATATAACTGAGTGACTTTGAGAAAGTCTCTTTGCCCCTCTGGCTTTTAGTTTCCTTTGAGGGGGGAAGGCAGGGCAATTGGGGTTAAGTGACTCGCCCAAGGTCACACAGCTGGTAAATGGGTCAAGTGTCTGAGGTCGGATTAGAACTCAGGTCATCCTGACTGCAGGTTTGGTGCTCTACTCACTGTGCCACCCAGCCGCCCCATTAGTTTCCTTCTTTATCTTGACTAAGTGAGCTCAAAGGTCCCTTCTATCTTCAATATTCTAGGTCTGTATGGTAGTATGATCATTATGGACATCCATTTTTGTACTATCACGTTCCATGGTGATGTTTCCCAGTGTCTAGGGCTTTTGGCTTTTATGATAAATGGCCCCAGAATGCTATACTTTTTGGATTCTGGTGTCTGCTTTTTGAAGCTTTTTCTATCCCTTCTTTTACATTCAGGGTGTCGGCTGTTGCTTTTCATATCTTCAGGGCATTTGCCTGTAGTGGCCCCTTCCCCTCTTCAAATTTGCTGCTTCTAGTCAGCTGTCAGCTAGAGAGCCAGACAACAGGCTTGTTAGAATTTTGTCTGAAGTATGAGTAAATGGGCTCAGACTGAGAACCTGAGGAGTTTTCTTACAAATAAAGTGCACAATATTTGTGGCTTTTTTTCTGTAGCAAGTTCTCAGTGTGGCTCTGGATACTTGAAACTGCCAAATAATCAGTCCTTGGATAAATAAGGTACTGATATAATAACACTAAGAATAATAATAAAACCTCTCATATTTACTGATCTATTTTTTTCGTTGTGTAAGGAGAAAATCTGGGCAGTGAGGGGGCGTAGTGGATAGAATGCTGGGCCTAGAGTCAAGAAGACCTGAGTTCAAATCCAGCCCCAGACACTTAGCTATGTGACCCTGGGCAAGTCACTCAACCCTGTTTGCCTCAGTTTCCTCATCTGTAAAATGAGTCAGAGAAAGAAATGGCAAACTACTCCAGCATCTTTGCCATGAAAACCCTAAATAGGGTGACAAAGAGTTGGATATGACTGAAAACAACTGAACAAAAAAATAGAAAGTCAGGATTTCAGCTGGAAGGAACTTTCACGGGACCCTCTAGTCTACCTCCTCGCCTTCAGACACGAAGGTCCGAAATCATCCTAGAGGGTTGAATAGTTCCCTCATTTTCAGACATTTCCCGAGGAGATCCCCAGTCATCTCTTTCAATGTGTGGCCTCCTGTGACATCTGGGAGGCTCCTCCTTTGTTCAAATCGAATACCAGGCTTTTTCACAACCTCCCAGGGAAGCGTTGCACAGAGGGGAATCTGAGGCAAGGAGCATCAAAGCATTTGAATGTGGAGAGAAACTGAAATACACAATTTTCCTGTTGCCCCCACTCCTGAATCCCAGGAAACAGTCCCTAGCGGAGGAAGATAAAGCCTGATCTTATCAGATCTTATCAGATAGGCGCTAGCCTGCGGGTGAGATGGGGGCGGGGAAGGGAAGAGGGGGATGTTCCTGGCTGCCTTCTGCCGGTCAGACCCGATAGTAGGGGATGGCAGCTGGCACCAGCTCCAGTGGCAGACAGCCTCAGGGAGGGGGAAATGAGTGCCTATCCCTTTAAACACAGATTAGCTTCGCTCCCTCGCTCTCCTTCCTTAAAAAGAAAACTTGTCAAGGTTTACATCAATAATAGATAATGGTGCATCACTCTGGCAGGTTCCAGCCGGAGGCTGTTTTGATATTTTCCAGAGAATTTGTCAGCATTCTCACAGCTGAGGAGGGGAGAGGGAAGGCGGGCGGGGGGCGGGGGGCCGCTGTGCCTTCATTAATTTTTCGTCATTTGCATTCTCACTGTTAAATAATGTATCGATTGCTCTCCAGCATCCTTACCTTTGTCTTCCCTTGTGAGCCTCGCGTTATGATGGCCCTTACTTCCATGATAGATGAGTTTGTCATAAACGCCCGACGGCTTCTTGTCACCTGCGGGGCGTGGTGTGTGTGTGTGTGTGTGTGTGTGCTGGGACAACTCAGTATGCCTCCCCTCCATCATAGCTATCTCAGGGGATCCTTACAAGGGTCAGTCCAAGGAGAGAAAGTCTCCAGCCCTTTCAGTGAGTGGTGGGCATCCCACAGAGGAGCCTGGAAGCTGCTCCTACCACTTCCAGGTTTCCATCAAAGGGGCAGGCTGAGAAAGCTTCCCCTAAAGAGAGACAGACTGGTGGGGTGGGAGGAAAGCTGGGCTTGGAGTCGAGAGAGGCTTGGGTTCAAATTCTGATGTTTCGCCCAAATCCTTATGTGGCTCTGGCCAAGTCATGTCACCCCCTTTGAATTTCAGTTTTCTCATCTGTAAAGTGGGGATAATGATACCTTTAATGTTTGTTTCACATAGCTATGGTGAGGAAGGAACTGTACAAGTGTGAGTTGTTACTAATGCCAGGCAAGGGTTTCTAGATGTAGTGGATTACTTTCCTATCCTGGAAAATGCAGAAGATCCAGATCATCTCTGGGGAAATGCTTGATCAACCTGAGGGGTTGTGGGGAGCCCTGGAAGCGTTACATGAAGGAGTGGGAGAAGACAAAGGAGAAATATAACAGCTATCTTCGAATATATCCAAGGAAGGGGGAGTAGCTTTGTTCTGCATATTTCCAGAGGGCAGAACTGGAGTCAATGTGGGAGAGTCCCAAGGAGGCAATTTTGTTGTTTTAAGCTTAGGAAAACCTTTCTCACAATCAGAGCTATGAAAGCATGGAAGGGGCTGCCATGCGAGAAAAGGAGCTTCCTGTCACTGGAAGTGTTGAAGCTGAAGACAGCTGAATGGCCAACTGTCAGGAGTCCCATAGAGGGGATTCCAGTTTAGGGTGGACCAAAGGACTTCCAAAGTAGCTTCCAGCCGTGAGACTTTATAATTCTAAGCATGGACGTAGCGATAACGTGGATGTTGGCCTATATATGATAGGTTGCCTAAGACAGTGTCCAAAGCCATTGCTGTTGTCATATCCTCCCATGTCACCTGTAAGAATCATTTGTTAGCCACCAGTTCCAAGACTGGTTTAAGATTGGAAAAGCAGTACAACAAGGCTGTATATTATCACCTTAGTTATTTAACTTATATGCAGAGTACAGCATGCAAAAATGCCAGGCTGGACAAATCAAAAGTCAGAATTAAGGTTGCCAGGAGAAATATCAGCATCTCACACATGCAGACGATACCACTCTGATGGCAGAAAGGGAAGAGGAATTAAGAAGCTTCTTGATGAGGGTGAAAGAGGAGAGTGCAAAGCTGGCTTACAGCTTAACACAAAAAAACTAAGATCCTGGCGACTGGTCCCATTGCTTGCTGGCAAATAGAGGGAGAAAAAAATGGAAGCAGTGTCAGATTTTATATTCTTGGGCTCAAAGATGGTGACTGCAGCCTTGAAATTAAAAGATGCTTGCTTCTTAGAAGGAAAGCTATGGCAAATCTGGACAGCATACTAAAAAGCAGAGACATCACCTTCCTGACAAAGGTCCATATCGTCAAAGCTGTGGTTTTTCCAGTAGCAAGGTATGGCTCTGAGAGTTGGACTATGAGGAAGGCTGAGAGCTGCAGAATCAATGATTTCCAACTGTGATGCTGAAGGAAACTTTTGAGAGTCCCTTGGACAGCAAGGAGATCAAATCAATCACTACGTAGAGAAATTAATTCAGACTATTCACTGGAAGTTCAAATACTGAAGCTGAAGCTTGAATGCTTTGGCCACATAATGAGAAAACAGGACTCATTGGAAAAGACCCTGATGTTGGGAAAGATCGAAGGCAAGAGGAGAAGGGGGCAGAGGAAGATGAGATGGATAGTGTCATGGAAGCAATGAACATAAACTTGGAAAGACTTCAAAAGATAGAGGAAGATAGAAGGGCCTGGTACGCTATGGTGTACGGGGTCACGAAAAGTCGGACACGACTGAAAGACTGAACAGCAATGACAAGGTCCAAAAATCAATACATCAGAAGACCCTGCCTCCAAAAATTGTTATGCAGTGTGTCTACCATGAATAATATTGTGGAGTCGGCAAAGCTCATCTTCAAGTGCCCCTAACCTCCCCTTATTTCTTGCCATTTCTCTCCCCTAGTGGTTCTCCCTTCCATCCACCTACAGAACCCTACCAGCCTCATGCCTCCCTTCCCTTATTTCTTTATGGAAACCTGTTCTCAAGACTCTTCGTTCACAGGATCTCAGAGAATTCTCCTTTCCTGGAGTATTTTCTTTTTAAAGCAAAAGGCAAGAAGCTCTGATAGCCCTCCTTCAGATATCTGTCAAAAGAGGGTTTCAGGGACCACACTGGGGACCTTTCTAGTCCCTTGAAATCCTTCACCCTGTGTCTAAAGCCAGGCCAGGCCGTCCATTAGAGTCACTGTTCTCTCTGTGTCACTGATCTGTACCCAGCCCTAACACGAGCCTGATGGTTTATTATTTTCTAATGAAAGGAAAGTAAGATTAATTTTGTTTGGAGAATTACTGGCTAGCCCCTTGAATTCACCGGAGATGCCCAGGGGTGTTGTGAAATGAGGGGCTGCAGAGGAGCTCCGTGGGACACGTAGCCTGTAGCCCAAAGAGCCATGAGAAAGTCAAAATGAACAAAGGGAATCTGGCCAGTAGGGAAATCTTCTGAAATCGAAATGAGCAACACGTCCTCATCAATCCAGGGGGAGAGACACTCCAGAGCCAGCTACTGGGTTATTAAGAAGGCTCCAAAGCGCAATTTGCAATGTTAATCCTTCAAACCGAGGACTCAAAAGCCTTAGAAATACTACTTTGTGTATTACTGGCCTTTTCACAGGATTATGGGATTTGGAGCTTTAAGGGACCTTAAAGATCATCTAGTCCAACACCTCATTTACTGATGAGGAAACTGAGGTACCGGGAAGTGAAATGCCTTGCCAATGGTCGCACAGTAGGATATTGCAGATCCGATGCTGAAACACAGAGTCTCCACTTTCAGATTCATTGTTCTTTCCACCACACCATGTGGTTCTCCTTTTGTGAATGAAAGAGGCACTAATTAAGCACTTACTGTGTACTTTTATTAGAGTACTTTAGGTGTAGAGAGGGAGAGGATAGTTGTCTGCTCCTTATATGATCATTACGGTCAAATCAGGCAGCTAGCTGTTCCCTGAGCTTGTCTTCCTTTCCAACGCCTCCAGGCATTCGTGTGAACAATTCCTGCGTGTCTGCAACATATTCTTCATCTCCACCTGTCAAAATCCTCCTCTTTTTCCAAGGCCAGAGCAAGTACCACTTACTCCATGGAGCCTTCTCAGATTCCCCCGACTGAAAAGGAGGTTCACCTCCAGAAACTTCCCCGGATGCTTGTTGGCTGACTGGAGTACTGTTCTGGGATGTGTCCTTTGCTGAATTCAGCTGGATTATCTTGTATTTGTTTAAATATAGGGTGTCCTGTACTTTTATCTGAATGACTATTATATTATATCCTATGGCAGAGACGGTCATTTTCCACTTCGATGTCATCCCTACCCTGGTCCCCAGATTGCGCCTTTGAACACAATACATGCTTAATAAATACCTGCTGAATTTGAATTGTCCCCTGCTACCCAGGTATGTAGGTAGCTTTCACTTCACAGAGATGAACTCAATGGGATTCTGAACTCAACGAACTGATGGGGAAAGTCACGAACTTATTCTCAGCAACCACGCAACATGAGTTTATCAAATACAGAGTCTCTTTGACTACTATCTTGTTCCTGCTGCCAGTGCCCAAGGTGGAATGACTGCCATGACTGAGGCAATATTTATGGCATGGGGAGAGATCCTGTGGACAAGTCCTAATGACTATGGGAAATGGGAGGGCTTTATAAATCTCAGAGCATCATCTAACTATTAAGTATCCCAAGATGATAAGCACTTTGTCCCACCCGACATTCTTTGAATATACCAATAACCCAGAGAAAATTCAGTTGTCAATTAATAAGCAGTCGATTTATTGGTAGGAAGAATTGCTCGCACTTCTGTAGTGCTTTATGGTTTACATAACCCTTTCCTCACAACAAGCTTGTGGGGGTAAGCAGGGCAGGTGCTTTCTCCATTTTGCAGATGGAGAAACTGAGACTCAGAAGTTAAATGGCTCTCCCACAGTCACACAGCCGGGAAGTGGCAGATCGGGGATATAAAGACAAATGTTTTTAATTCAGTTCTAAGCTCAATGCCCATAGCAGTATATATTTTATCTGCTGATCTGTGTTGACTACCTCCCCTGAATTCCTCCTGGACTTTGGGAGATTCACGGAGATGATCACTCTTTCTCAAAGGTTATGCTGGTAGAGTTCAGGGCCTATCAGCCTGCAAAGGTTTTGAGTACTGTTATCTGAGGGCCAGTCCAACAGCACTCAGAGGGGTCATCGATCGGCGGGAGAGAAGGCCGTGGCCGCTTGTGAATCGGTCTACTAAGGGGCGAAAGGGTTTTAGTCCTGATCAGAGAAAAGGACACCCATGCCACTGAAGATAGGATTTTTCAAGTAAAGTTATTATTGAGTACAGAAATTTTAGTGTTTCATCAGGAAAAACGTTTTATCATTTTTTCCTCAAATATTTGATTGAAACAAGTCTGCTGTCTTCTTGAGTTTTCCATTGTGATCCCTCCCTCAGAGATACTGACGCGGAGACTAGGTCGCTTGGAGGGATTACTGGCATGACTCAGAGGGAAAGGAAGGAAAGAAGCATCTGTTAAGCACCTACTATGTGCCAGGCATTGCGCTCTACAGATACCATCTCATTTGATCCTCACAACAACCTTGGGAGTAGGTGTTATTATTGTCCCCATTTTACAGATGAGGAAACTGAGGCAAACAGGGGTTAAGTGATTTGCCCAAGGTCACACAGCTAGTAAGTGTCTGAGGCTGCATTTGAACTCGGGTCTTCCTGATTCCAGGCTCATGCTCTATCTACGGCCACCTAGATGACCGTTTTGACTTTGAGGTAATTTCCTTCAAGAGACAAGACACATGAGAGAAAGAGAGAAAATAAGGTAGAAGGGCTACACTCAGATCCTGGCTCCTCCTGCCAAGCTGGTAGGGAAAGGGGATTGGGCATTCAGGTCATAGCTCACTCCCTCTCCCCAGCCTCAACTACGGAAAACATGGGAAAAGGGATCAGACTGAGAGCAGAAGCCATGTGATGACCTGATGAAGGGAGATGCCTCAAGAGGCAAGCCAATGAAAGCCAATTGGAACCGAGAGCAGACTGGTCCAGACCGTCCCCAGAGACTGTGAAGCGAGGCGGCCACACTTGCTACCACAGTTTCTCTTGCTTCCTTGGAATCCTGCGCTAGCAATCTACCTCCTCTGTCTATGCCTGACTGATCACATTCTTCCTGGTTGCCCCTCTGATCAGTGGGAAGGAAGGATGGAGAAGAAGAAGAAATTTGACCTTCCTTGACTTTCTATCCTAGGCGGGTAGGTGGTGCAATGGATGGAACACTGGACTTCAGATCAGGAATATCTGAGTTCAAATCCAGATGCAGACGCTTTCTAGCTGTGTGACTCTGGGTAAGTCACTTTATCTCTACCTGGGTCAGTTCCTTCATTTGTAAAATGCAGGTAGTAATAACACCTACTTCCTAGGGTTGTTGTGAGGACCAAATGCGATAATATTTGTAAAGTGCTTTGCAAACCCCAAAATGCTATGTAAATGCTAGTTATTATTTTTATTGTAGCCTGCTATGCCTTGAATTAAATACTCATTTCTGTTCCTGTGCTATTTGAAATTGCTATCAAAGCATATTAGTTCATGGCTAGAGCTTTGAGAGAGGGGAAGTTGACCTAAAAGGGAGAAGAGATCTTGTGGATGATTGTATTGATCAGAGTTGCTGAGAGTTTTTACAATTGATCATTGCTACAGTATTGCTGTTACTGTGTACAATGTTCTTCTGGTTCTGCTCACTTCACTTTGCATCAGTTCATATATGTCTTCCCTAGTTTTTCTGAAACCATCCCCTTCATCATTTCTTACAGCACAATAGCATTCCATTGCAATTATAACTTGTTTAACTATTCCCCAATCGATTGGCATCTCCTCAGTTTCCAGTTCTTGTTCACTACAAAAAGAGCTGCTATAAATATTTTTGTGCTTATGGGTGCTTTTCCTTTTCTTTGATCTCTTTGGGGGTATAGATCTAATAGTGGTATTGCTGGGCCAAATGTTATACACAGTTTTATAGCCCTTTGGGCATAGTTCCAAATTTTTCTGAACCTATTTATTCCCCAGATTGTCCATTTGAACTTGGGAAGAGACTTGAAGAAATGAGCTATAGCAACGGGAGGTAGAAGTTGATGTCTTTGTTTAGGTGTTTATAGTCCCTATACGCAGCACCCACTCAATCACAACCTGGCTGTACAGATATTATATCCAGGTTCCAAAATCCAATGGGCCATACCTTTATATAGCAGGGGAAAAATCAGACTCACCAAAGAGAAATTCGGCCAGCTTGGCAGGAACATAATTATTCAAGACTTCTTACCTCTGCAAAGGAGTAGGAGGAGGTATCTTCTGATCACTATAATTCTGCAACATTCACTGTCCGTTGTAGCTATGGTAGCTGATCTTTCCATTTACATTGTTGGAGTTACTGTATATGTTTTTTCCTTGGCTCTTCTAGCTTCACTGCATCAGTTCATGTAAGTCTTTCTATGCTTCTCTCTATTTATCGTATTCATTGTTTCTTATGGCACCACAATATTCCATTATATTCATGTACCACAACTTGTCTAGCCATTTCCCAATTGATGGGCATCTAATTTCTTTCAAACTGGGCTTTGTTAACTTCAAGGTCACTCTCTTCATTGGAAATAAGAAACATAGTGTGGAGTGGAAGGGCCGGAAGTTCAGGAATCAGCTTGATCAATTTCTAGCTGTATGGCACAAGCAAGTTACTTTATTTTCCTAAGCTGCAGTTCCCTTGTCTGTAAAAAAGGGATAAGGTTATTGTCTTCATCTACCTCACAGAGATGCTGTGAGGAAAGTGCTCTGTAAACATTAGAGCACTACAGAAGTTGAGGCTGTCTTAATTCATGAGGGAGTTTTAACTTTTTTAAAAAAATGAACATTCTAGGATTTACAGCTAGAAGGAACTTTTTAGAAATGATCTAGTCTAACTCCTCATTTGACAGATGAGAAAACTGGGGCCTAGAAACTTGCCCAAGGTCACACAGTAGTTTCTGGGTTTGTTTTTGCTATGCCAAATCCATTTCATATAGTGATTTGACCAAAGTCCTTCTTTCTGGGAAGATTTTTATTCTTTCCTGGAGTAGATGCTTCCCTTGGACCTCCTCTGTCCTCTCTCTTCCCTATCCTGGCCAGTTCTTTTCTCTCTCTTTTGTGGTCCTGAAATGGGCTTCATGTTCATAGCTGCCATGGGCACTTGGCCTGATCAGAATGTTCCCTTTACTAGTCTAAGATGGGCATCTAATGGCTACCCGAAGTGGGGTAGGGACAGGGAGGATTAATGAGATGCAGTGCTCAGGTTTTACCACAATCTCTGGTAACCCAAAGGCCAAGAAAGAGTTAATGGGAATAGTCATATCTCTTGATTAAAGTACTATCTCCCTACACAAGGTTGGGGAGAGAGCAGGTGGGGGAAGGTAAGGAGAAAAGGATGAACTCTTGAGACTGGGATAAAGGAAGACTGTATTTTTTTCAAGATTGCAGGTTTTAAAGGCATGTTAAAAACTATGAGATGGGGTCTAAGCTCAGACTTGGTTAAAAAGATGAGAGACTTCACAGGCTCTCAATTTGTAATCAGCCCTGGAATGTTGGAGCTGGAAGGGTTCTTGGAGCTCATCTAATCCAGTCACTAAATTTTAATATTCAAATTAACAAGCATTGGATTTTCTCTTTCTCTTACCTCTTCTACCCCATGGAGGGGGGTGGGAGAGGAAAGACCAAACCCTAGTAACAAATATGCTTAGTCAAACAAACCAAATTTCTACACTGGCCATGTCCATTCTGCATCTTGAAGCCATCATGTCTCTGTTTGGAAGCAAAACCTTTGCTTTCAAGCTAAAGTTACTCTTCCCGGTCTGTAAAGTATCCAGAAGGATGGTCAGCTTTGACTCAGAAGCCTGCTTCTGAGTTCCCACTCTGCTCCTCATGAGGCATTTGAGCTTGGTAAAAGCATTGCATCTCTCTAAACCTACCTCCTTGTCTTTAAAATTTGGAGAGATACTTGCACCCATCTCATTGGGCTGTTTGAGGCCCAGATGAGAATGTATGTGTGTGAATCACTTTGCAAATCTTAAAGCTTATGTAAATGGAAGTGGCTACTCTTCTCACATCCAGTCACACAGTTGGGACTACGTAGGATTTGGAATCAGAAGACTTGCATTCACATCCCAGCCCTGCTACCTACTTAATTGTGTCACACTGAGCAAAGCATTGCCTTCCTCTGGGCCTCAGTTTACTCATCCATAATTGGAGGGGTCCGGACAAGATGATGTCCCAGGTTTCTTCCAGCTCTAAGCCTCATCACTACCTCCTGCTGCTCATGGGGAGTTAGTCGGATTCTCCGGTGAGCAGGAAGAAAGATGTGATAGACGATGAACCACAAAGACTGAGAAGATCCCACTCACCAGCTGTGGAAAGACTCTGAGCTAGAACCTCAGAAGCTGACGATTTGGATGAAGATCCTTTGTCCTGTCACCTATAGTACGGCAGCTAGGTCACTCGGGGGTTAGCGTTGGGCCTGCGGTCAAGAAGATGTGAATTCAAATTTGGCCTCAGATACTTACCAGCTGTGTGACCCTGGGCACTTCACCTCTGTGTGACTCAATTTCCTCAATTGCAAAAAGGGTTATTGTGACCATTAAGTCAGATAATATTTTTACAATGCTTAACCCAGTGCCTGACAGAGAATAGGTACTTAATAAAGGTTTCCTTCCTTCTGACCTACCTATGGTAAAGTCCATTGACTCTGCCTCAGCCTGAGGGAGACCTCAATTCAAATTTGTTCTGAATCTAAAGGCAGCTCCTTTTCTGCCTAGTACTTCAATTGTAGACCCCCTAGGAACAATGACAGTGATGGCAGATGCTGATAGCCATTATGGACCATCTACCAACTCAGGCTTGGAAATTCAGACCTGTAAGTGTGAGGATGTTAATGGTCCACCTAGACCCAGGGGTTGGCAAACTACAGCCTGCAGGCTCATGGCGAGGACACTAAGAATGGTTTTACATTTTAAAATATAGTAAAACTTGACTTTAAAATGTGAAAACCGTTCTTAGCTCATAGGCCATACAAAAACAGGCCATATTTGGCTCCCAGGCCATAGTCTGTCCACCACATTCAATAGAAGTACGGACAGATCAATAGGTCACGGAACGGCTAAAATCAGACAGTCAGTGACCAGACTAACTTATGATGCTGCGGATGAGGCGGAAGGTCTTGTCCTCAGTGCCAGATGACAACACAAACACACGTCCATGTTCTTTGACTATAATTTACGTGGTTTGGTTTTTGCTGACTCACGTTAACCATGAATGCCTGACTTCTGGGCTTGTGGCTGACGTGCTTATTCGCTCATATGCCAATTGTCTGCATGTGCCATAGATACATGTGCGTGTGATAGGCTCTGCATGGCATTCAGGTATTTTGTCGCTGGCAGTTTTGTCAAATAATGCTCTGAATTGTTTTTACTGCACACGATATGAATAATAGTTCACATTTATAGAGTGTGTTGACAAAGTGCTTTACACATGTTATCTTACCTGATGTTCACAACAGCTCTGTGAGGCAGGATGTATTACTCCCAATTTGCAGATGAGGATCCTGAGACTGAGAGAGACTTACTCGCCCAGGGTCACGTAGCCAATAAGTGTTTAACTTCAGGTGGATAATCATCCCCAACCACGCCTGGAGCCAGGGTGAATGGGATAGGTGGGAGACCAGAAGATAGGTGCGCCTATCACATAGAACATGGGCTTCTGGGCTGAGCTGGACTCAGCGACTGCAGCAAAAGGCAGGGTGAGAGAGAGGCAGAAGCCAGAAAACTTGCTCTAATGCAAGGATCTGGAGCCCTTTTCCAGGTGAGATTGCAGCAAATGGACTCTGGTCAACATGTGAGTGAGTCATTCCTTTCAGGTCACTTGAAATTGGGAAAAGCATCACTGTGGGTTGGGGACAAACATGACCACATAACACGACTTTTGATCCAGTTAAATCATACCCTTAGATTAGATAATAACAGCATTTATATCAACTTTCAGGTTTTACAAATTATCTCATTTGATAGGCTAAGGTAACCTATCCACCAGTCTTGCTCTGAGCAGATTCAATTGGCAATGAGCTAATTACTCAAAGGAGATCATTATAAAAGACTTAGCACAACTCCTGGCACATGGTAAGTGCTATATACATGTCAGCTATGATATTACCACTACTATTACTACTACTACTACTATCACTACCACCACCACCACTACCACCACCACCGCCACTGCTACTACTACTACTACTACCACTTGAGAGTGGAACCTAGGAGCCCCCTTGCCTGGGGAAGACGGGAAAGCTAGAACTTGGCATGCTGCCTAGTGGCTTTTGCAGATATCACCCTATAGGTAGTGCTCAAACCCCTCCTCCTTTAGTGCCAATGTCAGGCAGATGGTCCTGGGGTGGGTGGGGTAGGAGGGGATGTAGCATTTAATACCTCAAGCATCTTTTGACTCCCAGGCCAGTGCTCATTGCCTCGACAGAGACAGGAACTAAAGAAAGGGAAAAATTAGATGTGAAGAGGAAAAAGAAACTTTGTGGTAGAGCAGGGACTGACCCCCAAGTTTCCTAACTCCTAGCCTAATAATCTACCCACTACACAGGCCAGGGAAGAAGGTTGAATAAAGAGGAGAGAGGGGACAAAGAAGTAAGAGAGAAGAGGGAGAAGGTGGGAAGTGAATGAGGAAGTCAGTAGGAATAGGGGGAAGTCACTGAAAGCAGAATTAAAGCCCCTCACTGAAGAGAAGCAGTGCTCTTGGTGCACAACCTCCAGGCTCAGGCACTGGTGGGCGCCCATTCTCCTGCCTCCAATGTCTGTTTCTGAGGATCTGATGTTCCATCAGGAGGATTCAGAGGCTCAGCTTCCCTACTCCTGGCAGCGAGGTTGGGAAAATGAAGGAAGGAAGAGGAGAGAGAAAAAGGAAGTGGACAACTAACTCTATGAAGATACCTTGTGCTAATGAGTGAAGTTCCAGCTAACTCACAGGCAAAAGGGCAGAGCATCAGGAAAACTAAAGATAAAATAAGTTGGAAGAATTAAGTAAATGGGACTACTAAATGGTCCATATTTTCCAGTTAATGAGGCCCCTCTGAGGGAGAGATAGGGAGATACAAGAAAGCACCAGAACTCGAGCTGACTCAAGGCACTGGAGCTAATGAAGTCACCAGAGATTTGGAATTCTGTTGGCATATCTGACATCAACTCTATGTAAGTGTCATTTTAATTCATTCTGAGGAAGAAAAAGAAAGATGGAAGGGGGGGGAGAGAGAGAGAGAGAGAGAGAGAGAGAGAGAGAGAGAGAGGAAGAGAGAGAGAGAGAGAGAGAGAGAGAGAGGAGAGAGAGAGAGAGAGAGAGAGAGGAAAGAAAGAAAAGGTAGTGGGAGGAAGGCTTTTGTTAATGGAGGTGCTCAGGTGCCAGGAAATCAGCTGTGGTTTTTCTAACAAGAAGATAAAGCCACCAAGTAAAGGCCAAGGTCTGAATTGGGAAACTTCAGATAATTGCAGACAAAGTATTTACAAAAATAAAATAAATCCCCTGTGGGAGGGAGGGCAGAGAAAGTATAAGTGTAGGCAATAAATAGGAAAATCGATCTACCTAAGTTGGTGCTGATAGATGTAGCCAAGATATGGGATATGGTCTGGGTTGGATGGGCACCAGGCTACCTCCCTTTATACTCCCACTCTATTTCTCGATGGAACCAGGAGAAAAGGGTGTTACCTATTTTTTAAAAATGCAAATCACAAATGATAGAAAATCACAGATTCTGGAGCTGGAAAAGACCTTAGAGATCATCTCAATTTGCTTATTTTAGAAATAGGGAGAAGCCCAGTGAAGCTAGGTGACTAGTCTAAAGTCATACAGGTAGAGAGAGAGCCAGGATTTGAACCCAGGCTCCCTGCTGAGTCCATTGCCCTTTCTTCTAAACGATCCCCCCTCTCTTAATGTCAGTAATATGAGCATAAAGAACCAATTCAGTAATAGATGAAAGCATGGTCCAATTGAAGTGTGGGCCATTAGTCACTCCTTCATGGTGCCTATCAGGTCACCTCTGCTACCATCATGGACAAATATGTCAGGACTGCTTAGCTAGACAGCAGATCTGCTTCACCTGGTTCCCATTTTCTGCCAACCAATTCTAATAAATAACAAGAAGATAACACCACCAATTTGGGCAATCAATTACCAGGCCTAAGGTTTTTTTAAAATAAATTTTGATTTTTACATCACCTAAATTCCCAGAGGGACAGCTCGTATAATAAAGATTTTCTAAGAAGAAAAGGCAGAGAAAAATATCAGCAAAAATGACAAGCCCATCACAAAAATCTAGAAATACATGCAACGTTCTGCACCTGAGGACTCCCTCGCCTTACCTCCCAACAGAATGAGGTGGTCTCCTTATCAGAGCCAAAAGAGCTCTAAGTTCAAAAAAGCTCATGAGCAGAATATTGGTCATTAAATGAATGAATGAATCAATGAATAAGTGAATGAATGAATGGAGAAATAAAGCATTTACCAAGTGCTTACTATGTGCAAAGTCATCTGCTGAGTGCTGGGGATACAGAGAGTAAAGTCCAACAGAACCCTGTTCTTGAGGCACTCACAGTCTTATGGGGGAGACAATATATAGGGAAGGTTTCCGCAGCAAGTCACATGGGAAGGTCTCACGGTTCTCTGGTTGCAGTAGCAAAACAGGTTGTCATGTCTCTTCTCTAATGCCAGGTACTGAATTTTACTAGTCACATTAACTCTAAGACTACCCACCCAGGTGGAGATGTCATGATCTTCTCTGGGGGAAAAGAGTACCTATAATGATGAAATTGGGCATCCCTACAGTGTTTGTGCGCACGAACACACACACACACACACACACACACACACACACACACGCGCACACACACACACACACACACACACGCACACACGCACGCACCTATGTCCATAATACAGTAGATATTCATAACCAGGGAAGATCAGCTAAACTGAATTGACAGTCTAAACTATAAAAGTTCTGAAAATTTCCAAGGAGTGATTTGCCCCAACTGGCAGTACTTTTTGCACATTTAGAATGCTTGTTTGGCCAATAGTTCTTCCACTCACTCTTCCACCACGGCACCACATATCAGGCGGGAAGCCTTGGACCTGGAGAGATAGATATCTGGGCGCTAGTAGTTGGCTTTGCTGGGCGTTGTTTGGGATGATGGCTGAGTCTTCTGCTTTTTGACTGATATATAATCTTCTAAGGATAGGTTTGGAGGAACACTAAAAACTCTTCCAGGACTGCCCAGTCAAGACCAACCAATGCTTACCTAGTACTGCTGTAGCTACTGAAAGGGAACAAGTACCTTGCACCATTCACACACAGTTTGTCCAACCCCCAGGGCCTTTTCTCCAGTGTAACTGCCCTCATACCGTGTATGAGCTCCTTTATAATGTTTCACCTTTAGGAAGGTTTGAGTTTCTCATAGGCCTCCAGGCCTCACAACCCTTTCCTAATTATTAATAGGTGTTTGAGCTGGCCTGTGGGAATACTTACATTATCTCACTGATGTGGGTACTCCCTCCAGCTGGGCAGATTGAAAACCATTCACACTTTATCCTGTATGACTCTTGTCTATTTCCTCCCATATATCCTCCAGTGGGGGCCTATCCAAAATGATCGATGGCTTCCTCTTTTAGGCCTTCTTTTTTTTTTAACATTACCTAGGTACAAGAATAGCACCACTTAGGTCATGTATTTGTTAACCTTCGTTCTTACTATATGGCCAGCCCGCCTCCTTTTCCAATCATACATCTCCTGGATGATACCTTTAATGATTGTGAGAATGGTTTGTAATACGGCTGCTGTTCTGTTTGGCCAGGGACCTCCCAAGCCTACTGCTCACTCTCCTCTCCTTGTTGACAGCTCCCACTGTCAACTCCCATTCCTTTTGTCCTGGCCTCATACCAACAGCATATTCCTACTCTACCTAAAAGTCTCTTGATCACGACTACTTTTCCTCTTAGCAGCATTAGGGCATTCTAGACCTAACCTCCTCCCCTGTCTTGGGACACAGGAATGCCCCAAGCACCTGTTGATTAATTCCCAATATGACTTCCATTTCCTTCATAGTCTTTACCCACCTCTGCCTTCTGCCCAAGTCCTTTACTTTCCTTCCATATAGCATATAGGAAATAAAGAAAAAGACATAAGAGCCAAATTTTCCCAGATGATGAAATCAGATCAGTTTAATTGTAGTTATGAAATAATAGAAGAACTGTTTCCAGAACCCTCACAACCAAATACTTTATTTGGGACCATCTCATGGGATCTTAAATATAGAGTCGGAAGGAACCTTAGAGGCCATAGAGTCTAACCTCCTCCTTTTACAGAAGAGGAAATGGAGACAGAGAAAGCTCAAGTGACTTGCCCAGAGTCACACAGCTAGTGAGCATCATAAACAGGATTCCAACCCAGTTCTTCCTGATTCCAAATACAGTGCCCTATCTGCTATGGCAAATTGTCTTTCTCCTCTGTGAATCCATGTATTTGCCATTGTGTGTAAATGAAACAGTTAGATGTAAAGCACTTTGCAAAGGTTAAAGCACCATGTTAATGACAATTATTAATACAACAAGTGCAAATGATCGCTTCTAATAAAAACAATAACTAACTTTCACATAGTGGTTTACAATCAGCAAAGAACTTTAAGCACATCCTCTCATTACTGCCATTACTATTATCTCTGAGAAACAGATCGAACAGTCATTAAAGCTTACTGTTGAATGCCTAGTTGATTTTAAGCCACAAAGCCCTTTGCTCCCAGGCTGAGGGTTTATAGCCACAGCTCCTGGCATAGCTCACACCGGCCACAGCACACTCATCCCACTTCCAATTTATATCACATTAAATATTCCCAATATGCTCAAATTAATTCGCAGCTCTCATTGGCATTACTCCATAGCTTCTTCCATATTTGCATGTAATAACAGTAATTTACAAACTGCCAGTCTGTTTCCATTCCTCAGTAAGGTCGGTCGCATTCTAAATCTGCATTCTGCATGCAAAGGTCTAAATTATTTACGTTGATTACTCTACCATGTTTGTGTATCCCAATTTTCTATTTCATGCTGGCTATACCCAAAACACCACTGAAAGCATTATTACGTTCAACGTGTCCCTTCTCTGCAAATGTTCACAGGATTCTCAGAGATCATGTAGTCTAGGTTTCTCATTTTACAGATGAGGAATCCAAGACGTGGGGAGATTAAGTGATTTATGCAAAATCCCTTAGGCAGTAAAGACCAGAATAGGGATTCAAACCCAGGTCCTCTAGTTTCAAATCCCACTCTCTGTAAACAAGACACCATCATAATGGGGAAACACTTCAATGGATCTATCTGTGATCTCATCTATATGAGAACTCTCTCCAATAGTGCAAGCAATAACTCATCTTTCCTTTTTCATCCTGTGTGACTCCTGGACATGTCCTGTATAGTCTTAGCTCTTTCTGTCTTTCTCTACTACTTGATCATGATTAATACAGAGATAGACAGGGGCTGCACAAGACTAAGGGATATTCTCTATTTTTCTTTGTTTCAGATGTTGTCGGGGCCAAAGATTCCATTAACTGTTGTCCAGCCTTTCCATTCTCTGTAAGGTGGGTTCTCAGAAAGCAGAGATTGTCTTTTGCTGGAACACTGCTCAAATCCTGTTGTGTGTGAGAGAATTTAGCAGAGTATGGTGATCCAGAGGGGTGGTGTTTGAGAACCAAGTAGGGTCACATGACTCTGTGCCCCAACGAGTGCCGTGTGGAGGATAATAATCAAATATGCCATTGACAATAGATATTGTCCAAAAATAACATTTCCAGGCAAATGTCATTCCAAGTAATGGAGTGGTTCTAACAAATGTATGTGAAGCATTCTACAAACCATAAAGTACCAATCTGTGTCAAGTATTATTCTTAGGATTAAAGTAATATTAATATTTAATGATGATGATGATGACGATGATGACGGCTCACATTTTTATACCACTTTAAGGTTTAGAAGCATTATAGCAATCCTGTGAGGTAGTGGGTGCAATTACTGTTATTCCCATTTTTATAAATGGTAAAAGGGAGACTCAGAGACATTTAGTGATTTACCCAAGGACACACAACTAGGGGAGAGAATCAGGGTGTAGGATCAGAGGATAATAGAATTCAGGTCTGGAACTGATCTTAGAAATTAGCTAGTCACCACCTCTTATTTTACAGATGAGGAAACTGGCATAATGGAAAGATTCGCAGCCTGAGAGCTAAGAGGCTTAAAATGTTCTATACATAGCCCTGCCACCAACTATGTGACCTTGGAGAAGACACTTAACTTCCCTGGGCCTTGGTTTCCTCAACTGTGATATGAGGGGGCTGGAACTCTAACTCCCTGGCTGTCCTGAGGATTAGAATCAAGATTCTTTAATGCTTCTTGGAGTTCTTGTTGGGTCTGTGTCCAGTCTGCATTTTTCTTTGAGGCTTTGCTTGTGGATCTTTTCAAGCCATTGTAATCTTCTGAGTTTGTTTCTTGAGTTTCCCTGTCACCATAGCACATTTTTAATGGTCAGGTTCTTTTTTTGGTGTTTGCTCATTTTTCCAGCCTACTTCTTGTCTGTGGACGTTATATCAGAGTTGGGCTCTGCTCACCCCTGGACAGGGAGTGGAGGGGGGATATCTACCCTGAGCTTCTGTCTTTTATATCCTTCTGTTGCTTTTACAACTCTATAGTTGTATAGTTTTTGGTGTTTCTAATGTGGTATGATCTGGGAAGAGGTCTGGTCCTTGCCCTTCTGGTCTGTTTTCTGATCCTTACACAGGTAGGCCCCCTACTTCCTTGTAACTATGACCACTTCTCTTTTTGCCCTGGAACTGCAACCCAGAACTGGGTAATGAATGACAGAGCTGCCAAATGGCACTTGATCCTATGTTCAGGGCTAGTACAAGGGTCCCTGGGATCTCTGACCACGTGTTCAGTCCCTTTATTGTCCATGGGCACTGCTTCTACTTCACAATCCATAAGTCAGTGCCACTTCTGTGTTTTGGTTGGTCCTTACCCCAATGTACGCAGACCTCTCTTCCTGGCTTCCTAAGCTGCCCTGGGGTTGAAAAATAACTTGCTATGTCTTTTTGTTGGTTTTCCCACTCTGAATTTAGTTTGGCACTTTTAAAAAGTTGTTACAGAGGAAATGTATTGGGAGATCTTGGAAAAACTGATGGCTTCACTCTACCACCTTGGCCCCACCCCTCTAGAATCAAGATTCATACCAAAGTCTCCTGACTCCAGACCCAGAATGCTTTCTACTTCATGCTTAGACAGCCCAATTTATATCCAATCTCTTAAAAAAACTTAATTCAAATTATACTTGTAAAAATCAGAAAACTGGGGGAAAAATTTACCACAAATTTCTCTGATAAAGGCCTCATTTCTCAAATGTATATGGAATTGAATCAATTTTTTTTATCCTTTTTTTAATTAGATTTTTTATTTTTGGTTTACAACACTTAGTTCTACATGTTCTTGAGTTTCAAATTTTCTTCCCCTCCCTCTCCTCCCTCCTCCTCCCCCAAGACGGCATGCAGTCCGATACAGATTCTACGTAAACCTTCACATTAAACTTATTTACACAATTGTTAAGTTTCAAAGAAGAATTGTGACCAATGGAATGAATCATGAGAAAGAAACAAAACCAAAAAAGAAGAGAAAAAAGGAGAGCAAATAGTTTGCCTCAATCTGCATTCAGACTCCACAGTTTTTTCTCTGGATGTAGCTAGCTTTTTCCATCATGAGTCCTTTAGAGCTGTCTTTGAGCCTTGTATTGCTGAGGAGAGCCAAGTCTATCAAAGTTAGTCATCACAGAAGCAATGTATCTGTGGTTGTGTACAATGTTCTCCTGGTTCTGCTCCTCTCACTCAGCACCATATCATGTAGGTTTTTCCAGGTTATTATGAAGTCTGTATCTTCCCCATTTCTTATAGCGCAATAGTATTTCATTAAATTCATATACCACAACTTGTTCAGCCACTCCCCAGTTGATGGGCATCCCCTTGATTTGCAATTCTTTGCCACCACAAAAAGAGCTGCTATAAATATTTTTGTACATACAGGTCCCTTTCCCACTTGTGTGATCTCTTTGGGATATAGCTCTAGGAGTGATATTGCTGGGTCAAAGGGTATGCACATTTTTATAGCCCTTTGGGCATAGGAACTGAGTCAAATTTACAAGAATATGAGTCATTCCCCAGTTGATAAATCAAAGGATATAAACAAGTAGTTTTTAAAGAAATCAAAGCTAAATATAGTCATATAAAAAGTGCTCTAAATCACTATCGATTAGAGAAATGCAAATTAAAACGACTCTGAGATACTACCTCACACCTATCAGATTGGTTAATATAATATAAAAGGAAAACAACAAATGTTGGAGGGGATGTGAAAAAATTGAAACACCAATGCACTTTTGGTGGAGTTGTGAACTGATCCAACCATTTTTTTGGAGAGCAATTTGGAACTATGCCCGAAAGACTATGAACCAAAAGACCCTTTGACCCAGCAATACCAATACTAGGATCTGTATCCCAAAAAGATGAAAGAAAAGGGTTCTATATGTCAAAAAATATTTATAGCAGCTCTTTTTGTGGTGGCAAAGAATTGGAAATTGAGATGTTCATCAATTGGCGAATGGCTAAATAAGTTGTGTGATAAGATTGTGATAGAATACTATTGTGCTGTAAGAAATGGTGAGCAGAAGGTTTTCTGAAAAACCTGTGAAGACTTATATGAACTGATGCAAAGTGAAGTGAGCAGAACCAAGAGAACACTATATACTATTGTGTGATGATCAACTGTAAATGACTTACCTTTTCTCAGCAATACAATGATCTAAGATAATTCTGAAGAACTTATGATGAAAAATACTGTCTATCTCCTGGGAAGAAACTGATGGAGTGAAGATCAAATGCAGATCAAAGCAAACTTTTTTTTTACTTTATTTTTCTTGTTTTTTGTCTGGGTTCTCTTTTGCAACATGGCTAATATGGAAATATGTTTTGCATGACTGTACATGTATAATCAATATCCAAGTGCTTGCCTTCTCAAGGAGGGTGGGGGAAGGGAAGGAATTTGGAACTAAAAAATTATAAAAAGCAAATGTTAAAAATTGTTTTTATCTGTAATTGAGAAAAAAATTTTAAATTCTGAAAAAATTTAAAAAAAAAAGTAAATTTGATTAAATCTAAGATACAAAAAAGAGACCTCAATACTTTAAAAGCCAATCTTCTTCCATCTAGAAGAAAGCCTTGGGTCTCTAGGTTTCTATCATCCATAGAAAATACACACACTTACAATAATTAACTTTTGTATAGCATTTTAAAGTTTGCGAAGTGCTTTTTGTACAGGTGGCCTTCACAACCAGATTACTGGGTGGGTGTTGCAGGTATTATGGTCCTTGTTTTGGGGATAAGGAAACTGAGGTTAGTGCCTTGTCCGTGGTTGCACAGGCTAGTAAGTGCATGAGGCAGGATTGGAATCCAGGTCTTCCTAACTCCAAGGCCCACTCACTATCCTCTATGACATGAGGTTTCTATTCATATAACAATGATCAAATTTATCAAAATTCTTGTAGACCTGCTTCTCAACTCAAGGATTCTTAATTTTTTTTTTTTTTGTGTGTGTGTGTGTCAAAGACCCCTCTGGCAGTCTTTTCAGCATTTTTTTGTGTGTTGTCTTCCCATTTAGATAGTAAGCTCCCTGAGAGCAGGGACTATCTTTGCTTTTATTTCTATTTCTCTCCCCAGTGCTCAGTGCCTGGCCCACAGCAGGCACTTATTAAAGGTTTATTGACTGACTGCCTAATTAACTGGTGAACCCTTCTCAGAATAATGCTTTTAAATACATAAAATAAAACACACAGGATTACATTCCATTGGAGTAAACATGTCATTTCTTTTCTCATCCAAGTTTATGGAAGCCCTGAAATCTATCCATGGACCCCAAGTTAAGAAGCCCTGCCTTAACTGATTTAAGGAGCTGCACAGTATCATTCTTCCTTAATATCTAAAAGATATCCAACAATCCAGTAATTACTCAACCAGAGGAATGATCAATTTTCAGTTCTCCATATGCACATTTTTCTCTTGTTTCAGTAATCTAGTCATTTCTTTCACTGTCTGCTTTTCACTGCTCCTTTCACACTGAAGATGATCAACGCCGCTGTTTGTGCTCAAGAAAAATGGTCAGAAGATACAAATGATGTTTAGCCAAAGGTTAATGCTCACTTTGTCAGGAGGGTAACTGCTAAAAGGGAAACACATCTACCTTTCCTGAACCAAATTAACCTTCAGTACACTGATGGATGGGGTATCTAGGTGGCACAGTGGATAGAGCGCCAGGCCTGGAGTCAGGAAGACTCCTCTTCCTGAGTTCAAATCTGGATTCAGTCACTTCCTAGCTGTGTGACCCTGGCCAACGCACTTAACTCTGTTGGTCTCAGTTTCCCCATTTGTAAAAGGAGCTGGAGAAGAAATGGTAAACCACTCTAGTACTGACATGACTGAAAAACAACTCAAAGACAACACATTGATGGATATACAAAGAGTGTACACACACAGGCACACATAGCTACGTATACATACATATATAGAAACACACATACACCTACAGAGAATTAGACACTTTCTTGGCCCAGGTCCTATCTCATTCTTTAGTGTGTGTGGACTTGAACTCCGACCCCAAACACCTTTAAATATTAAATGCACATTTGTGCCCCAGACACACATCTGGCCCTTGAGGTAGGGACGAAGTGACAAGTTCAGCCAGTGCTGAACTGTGCTCTGTTTCTTACTGGCCATTTGCCCTGTGATGGTTTATTATCTGTGTACATCGCTGCCTTCACAAGCATTCTCTCCCAGTTGTAGGGCCTTCAGAGAAACAGGGTCGGCATGAATTTAAAATGTGACATTGAGTCAATTTACAATAAGGCAGCAGTTTCATCAGGTTGGGTTTTTTTTAAATTAATAAGTCAAACTTTCACTTCTCACTGAACCTGAACTAAGTTGACCTCATTCTGTGAGTAGTTACCCAACGGATTTGGGCGTATAAACCCAATATCCTCAGCGCCACCTGAGCTCTTGAGAGGAGTCTCCAGCCTCAATTCCTTAGTCTCTCCATGATTAGGCCTTTCTCTGCTGCTGCGGGGTTCACTCAATAATTTAATTCAACAATCATTTATGAAGTGTCTGCTCTGTGCCAGGCATTGTGCTAGGCACTAGGGATTCAAAGATATAAAGCTCAATGGTTCCTGCCCTCCAGGAGGTTACAGTCTACTAGGCTAGAGAATACAACACGTACATAGATAAACATAACACAATGTTAGAGGCAATAGCAATACAAAGTACTACAGAAAACATTGAGGAGAAAGGCAAAGAGGGTAGAATCAGGGAATCAAGTTTCACAGGAGAGATGGCACCTGAACTGAGCCTTTGAGGGAGATAAGGATTCTAAAAGTTGGAAATGAGGATGGAATGCACTCTAGGCAGCAGAGAGAAGGAGGGGGACAGAAGGGGAGAAAATATGATCAATGGGGAAAGTTCCAGAAGAGGCACTTGAAGCAGTGTCACATAGAGTCAAGAGTATTGGCACTGAAATCAGAGGAGCTACATTCAAATAGCCCTCTGACAAATGCCACATGTGTGACCTTGGGCAAGTCCCTTAACCTCTCTGGGCCTCAGTTTACTCATCTGTGAAATGGGGTGGTAGGACAAGGTGGTTTCTGAGGTTCTTTCCATGTCTAGATTTAAGATCTTATGGGCCCCTGTGACCGAAGAAAAGGAGGAGAGGAGAAGTGAAAAGGCAGAAAGATTTTGAAGCATGTAGTAGAGGAAATGAAGCAGTTTCAGAATGAACACCCAAATTTTTCTCAGGAAAGTACAGAGTGAGTTCATCTGCTGAGAGAGAGGAGGCCGAGAGTGACATTAGGGGTCTGAGGAGAGAAAAGGAGTTTTGGAACATCTGCCAGGAGAATCAACCAGAGAAAAATAAAAGGATTGACCTGGAACAGTGAGGATGCAGTTGAGATGAGACAGTATGGACTTCTGGTGGATTCAGTTGGCAAGGTGCTGTGACTTCCTCCGGCATCATTTAGATAGGGGGTAGGAGCAACCCAGGGCAGAGGGATGAGAGAGTATTAATGACAGAAGGACAAGGGGGCAGGGCGGAAGAGTAGAGGGTGGAGAACAGAGTCTTGCTGAGTCAAGACTGGAAAGAAGTAAGAGAGATCAGCACAGACGCAGTGGGCTGGTGAGAGAGAAGTATGAAAAGACTAGAGATTGAAGTGAGGGTGAAGGAAGAACAAAGTAGAGGGAGAGATGGAAAGACAGAAAATAATGATTGGAGGAGAAGAACCTCAGAGGTTTATCATTTGGGGGGTCACTTTGACAGTGAAGACTAAGGAATGGCCAAACGTGCAGGTGGTTGAGGTAGAGCAGTGATAAAGGTCATTAGAACCAAAGAGGCTGATGACCTGGGGATCTGGGATGTTTGGAGGGACATCGTGAATATTTAAGCCCTTGAGGATGAGGGCAGAAATTAGGAAGGAAAGGTGGGATAGTGAGCCAGGTACTGAGAGGGAAGGAAAAGAGGGAGAGTCAGTGACCTGGTATGTAGCAGCATTAAGGAAACTCAATAAACATTTATTAAGTGCCTACTATGTGCCAGGCACTGCTCTAAGTGCTGGGGATACAAATAAGAAAAAGAAAGATTATTCTTGTCCTCAAAGAGTTTACAATGTCATTGGGGGGAAGATAACACATGAAAGAAAGCTGGAAAGTGTGTGTGTGTGTGTGTGTGTGTGTGTGTGTGTGTAGAACCATAAGTTATCTGGGATGGGCTCATGATGTTCTGTGAGGACCAAGCCAGGCAGAGCTATTGATGGAAAGTAGAGAGTTAGCTGGAAAGTTCAGATTTCAGCACCTTATAAAGGAAGGCTCTACCCTCTAGACCTCCAGTCAGAGGGGAAAGGAGGCTGAGGGAGTTAAGAAAGTTAGAGCATCTAACACCGAGTCAGTCAGCACGATGATGAGATTTCAGGTGGTTAGTTTATTCTGAGAGGGGCATGATGTTCTTGGAGTCCAAACCAAGCAGAGCTGTTGATGGAAAGTGAAGTTAGGATCTAGAGAGAGAGGGCTACGTGGATGGAATTAACCACAGAGGAAAAGTAGTGAAGGGAAGTCTGAGAGTGGCTGGCGGTGGGGGAGATCAAGGAGCACCTTTATTCCTTCTCTAGGTCCAGTGTGTAAGGAGACATGAAAAAAGAGTAGTCAGGACTGGAATATATGGGAGGAGATCAGGTGCCTTTCACACAAAGCTGAGAGTGTAAGAACATGGAGGAAACAAAGGCAGATAAATCAACAGAAGAGTTAGTAAGAGGGGAGTCCTTAAGGGATTAATGGAAGCAGAGGAAGATGGGGAGAGATTCAAGAAGGTCATAGTGGAGATGGATAGGGATTAGAGTACAGGGAGAGGTAGGAGGAGAAGGGGACAGCATGATGCTGGGGGGAAAGCACTGAATATAGAGTCAGAGGACTTGGGTTCAAATCTTGTCCCTAACAGCTACTTCTGGTGTGACTCTGGCTGAATCACTTAATGTTTCTGGGCCTCCTCATCTATAAAATAGAGGGGGTGGTGGAGTATATAAGTCGCCAAGAAGCTCAACCAGCAGCCCAAGCCTTTGTACCTTGTGCTAATTAAATCTCCAATATGGTGCACGTACCTTTTAAGAGAAAACTGACCTAGCTTACAGGTAGCTAGGTGGCACCATAGTGCTTAGAGTGCTGGGCCTGGAGTCAGGAAGACTCCTCTTCCTGAGTCAAAATCTGGCCTTACTCACTTATTAGCTGTGTGACCCTGAGGAAGTCACTTAACCTGGTTGCCTCAGTTTCCTCACCTGTAAGATAAACTGGAGAAGGAATTGGCAGACCACTCCAGCATCTTTGCCAAGAAAAACCCAAGGGAGGTCATGGAGACCAGGACATGACTGAAGAACTACTAACAACAACCAAGCACAGCCTGTAGTGACAGGTATTGCTTCTATCACACCTTCCCAAATCCCTGCAGTTGTGACTATCCCCTCTCTTCAAAGTACCTTATATTTATTTATTCATGCATATATGTTGTGTACTGCTGTAGAATGTAAGCTTCTGGAAGGTGGGAATGATCTCTTTTTTTGTTTTAATCCTCAGGATCTACCAGGGTCTTGCACAGTAAGCTACTAAAGTCAGGTAGTCAGTTTGACTTCCATTTTCCTGCAGCCAAGTGAATGGAGAAAACATTGTCTTTCCTGTTTTCCTTTATTTCTAGTACATGATTCTTCACGGGGAATCAGATTTCTTTACCCTTATTCCTTTCCCATAAGCCACAGTTGAATGTGGTCAGGATTTCCCAAGCTGAATGTGAAGATCTCAGAGAGTAACCAGGAAGGGATCTGGGAGAAAGTTAGAGGTGAATGCCTCTATTCTGGAAACTTTAGTTACTTTTCTACTTTATGTATAATAAACCATGGGATCATAGTGTGCACAGGGCAGGGGCTCATGAACAAGTTATAAATAGCAGATTTCATATTTCAATATTTTGAGCAATATTCCATTCTATCCCCAAGATTAATTTTGAGCCCAGTCAGTGAGTCACCACCGAAGGCTGTGGGGTTGGGCGGGGGGGGGGGGGGGGGCTGCCATTGGGCATACAGCCCTTTTGTAAAAAGGCAATTCCTCAGGCACATGCCAGAAAAAGTAACTTTGAAGACCAGAAGGCTGGTGGTTCAAATGGGCATCACTGCATGGGCAATCAGATATTGCACTTTCTACATAATTAATGCTGTCATTTTTTCTGTCCACTTAAGAAAGACAGTACTCGGAGACTGGGGGGGGGGGGTAAGAAAATTTGGAACTCAAAAACCTATGGAACTGAGTGCTGTAAACTAAAAATAAAAAAAATCTAAAAAAAAGACAATACTCAAGCCACATACAATTTAACTGGGCCTATTTTGGGGTATGTGTCATAACTCCAACAAAAGTAATTTTTTTCAACATTTGCCATGCTCCTGTAAGTTTATAATAGAACTGTGCAGATTACCCAGGAGTTTCTCTTAATAAGAAGAGCCGGGGAAAGGGGTACCAGGCAGACTTTATCTCGCATTCCTGTAGCTACACCTGCAAATAGAAAGATTTCTAGAACCAAACGGTTTGGGACTGGGGCTTCCTAATCCAGATTTACAGTCTAAAGCCAAATTTAGGTCAAATTTAGAGTTTTACTTCTTACATCTGTCCACCTCCAAGGAATCACCATCTTCTCTGAAATGGTTGTTCGGAAATGGAGAGCAAGGAGGACCAAGGACAAGCTGGATCATATGGCCTCTATATCTAAGAGGGTCCCTGAAGACAAGTTGAGTCTGCCTGGGACTACAGAATTCAAGTTCTCAGATCCTGGCTTAATTGCCTGTGAGCCTGGGTCCAGAAATCATTTGCATGATGTAGCAGAATTTCTTTCTTCCTAGCTTGACACTCATTTCCTCCTATCTCCCAGGCAGCTTTATTCCTTGGGAGGGGGACCATGACCTCAACACCCCCTTTAAGTCAACTAATTAATCAATTAACAAGCATGTTATGTGCCTACGACGTGCCAGGCACTGTTCTAGGCACCAGCTATACAAAGAAAAATTAAATAGTCCCTGCCTTCAAGGAGCTTGCATTCTATTGGCAGAAACAATATCTAGGTACATAAGTACATGCAAAAGAAATCCAAGGGGACTGGAGGAGAGGGAAGAGAAGAGGCACTAGCAGTTGAGTGGATCAAGGAAGATGTTACAAACATAAACAAGTAAATTTAAAGTATATATGAAGTAATATCAGGAGGGAGACAGTAATATCTGGAGCTAAGCTGTGAAAGGCTTTAAATGCCAAACAAAGGAGATTGTATTTGATCCTAGAGGTAATAAGGAGCCATTGGAGCTTCTCAAGCAGGGAGTGATATAATCAGACATGTGCTTTAGCAATGTCCTTTGGCACCTATAAGTGACTTGTGTCTGGGACACTAATACTAATAAGGAGGCTAATGAAATAATCCATATTAAGGTGATGAGGGCTTGAATGAGGGTGGTAACCACATGAGTGGAGAGAAGGGGAAGTAAGTATAGGAGAGATGCAGAGTTACAACCAACAGGAATTGGTAACTGGCTGGCTATTTGGTGGGAGGGAGAATGAAGAGTTGAGGGTGACTACAGAGTTGTGAAGTCTAGGTGACTGGTCTCAAGGCTTTCTTTCAATTATATGCATGTTCACCTCCCGTAGCCTTTCTAGGCTCTTTGAGAACAAGGGCCAGAGGGAAGAAATAGGCTTAAATTCCAATAACAGTAGCAACCTCATAAGAAAAATCTTAGACAGCATTCATTTATCAACATCTTATTGAGGGTAGAGAAAGTAAAGCAGAGACAACCCGAGGGCTCAGATTAGAAGGGGTGCTCAGAGACAGACACAAGAGCTGGGTGAGAAAGCTAGCAGAGCACATGAGGGTGGCACTACAAGAAAACCAGTGGAGACACTTAGGACTGACCTTAGGAAACAAATCACAGGAAGAAAATATGACCTTGGTCCGGTTGGAGGAGGTTGGGTAAGGGTCAGAGAGGAAAGAATCATCCAGGAGGAATCCATTTCCTAAAAAACAGGAAGCCTGAACTCAGAGAAGGTCAGAGGCAACCTGAGAAGTGAGCTTAAGTATACAGGCTCAGTGCAAATATGGAGGGAAGACTAAGAAAGCTATGAGAGATCGCTGACTGCTGAGTTTAGGGGGACAAGCCTTAAAAGAGCATAGGAAAGGAAGGAGAGAAGTTACTGGAGATTAAAGCTGGGCTCGTGAAGAAAAGCTCAGAGAGAACAGAAGAGCTAAAGGACACAGCCTTGGAGAGAACATGAAAGCTGAGGTGAGAAACGAAGCTCTGAGAACAGTCGAGACTTGATAACATGAGATAACATTTAAAGAGAGAGTGCAGCAAATGCATGCCTCACCATTTAGGAGAACAGAGAACACCACCCGAGCCTCGGATGGAGCCCAGTTAGACCTGCTCTCCCAAGATCTTGAGGCTTCTCCCAATCCTAGCACATGGTCTACCAAAAGCCTTAGCATGGAGAGAGGGAATCGTTTCCCCTTCTTATGTTAACCTATGAGTTAAAATCCCTTCCAGGAGACCCAAACATAGAGGAATCCATGGAGTGGCCAATTACCGGCATCAGTTGGTGCCCATGGGGGTTCAACTACACAGGTGCCGGTAACGTCCAAATTCATCCCAGTGTTTTCCCTGTTTGCCTACATTTATTGATGGCCCTGATAATTTACCCAGACAGATGTCTAAAAGGGGTGAGATTTTATTTTCATTCTTTCAGGTCATGGGATCATAGGGGATCCCTCTCTTCTGGCTTCTCCCCTTTGATTAGCTTCTTGCCATGCCCTCCTATAGTCTTCTTGAATTGTTCTGTGATGAGCAGAAACTTCTCTTCTGGACTCTTGTTCTTTATGCCTCTTCTCAGAGGTCTCTCCCATTCCTTCTGCTCTTTTCCTCCTCCTGCTGCTCCCTCATCTTCCATTCTGGTTCTCTTTTTAGCTCCAGCTGGTCAAGATAATCCCTTTCCCTCCTGGCAAGTTCTCAAGCTATCTCCCTCCTCTTCTGCCTTTCCCATTTCCACCAAGCTTTAACCTGCTCTTTCCAATGCCCTTTTCACAGCTCATGCTCTCACTCCTTCTCTTTCACCCTGGCATGTTTCATTCTGCTGAATGAAGGTGATGTCCACCTTTCTATTTCCTTTTCTCCTCTTTCTTGTGATGAGCTTTTTTCCTTGTGTGACATTTGTGGGGTGATTTGATGGCCAGGGAGTTACCTTCTTCACCTCTATCTTCCATGGAATCTGCCTTCTTATAAAGTGAATTCCTGATTGTTATCTCCATGTGGTGATCTCTCAGCTTCCCCTCTTCAAGGGAATCCCACTTAGCATGCCCATCAGGAGAATTTTCAGGGAGTGCAAACTCTACCTTCTCTTCTTGTTTCTTCCCTTCTTTTCCTGAAGCATTCATCTAAAGTTTTCACTTTCCAAGAATCCTTTTCATCACCCATTTGAGTTAAGACACACGCTGCACTGCCAGCACCGACACTGCAGCTGCTGCCCACCCAGAACCCAGGAAGCAGCAGCACAGAGTGCAGAAGGTGTGTGTCGCTTCCAGTTTGGCATGACCTGGTGATGTCACATTTAAGCTTTTCATCTAAGTTTACAGCTGGAAGGGATGTTATTGATCATTTAGTCCAATCCTGTCATTTCATAGATGAGAAAACTGAGTTCCACAAAGAGGAAGTGACTTGACTGGGGCCACAGAAGTGATATGTAGCAGAGTGAAGATTTGAACTCGGGTTCTCTGACTTCAAATCTACAACTTCTCCCACTACAACATCTGCTCTACATTCACTTGGGCCCAGATCTGCCCTAGGGCATCAAGTCTGCATTACTCTTTCTTGGGCCCAGACCATCACGGGCGTTCCGAGACTTCTGAGCATACATTTTATACTGAACTGGGAGTTCTGTCCAGACCCAATCTGCACACCCCAGAGGACCAGGAGAAACTGAGGATGGTCAAGGAGAGGTAGAGAAAGGGGAGATGTGGATGGTGGTATCATAAAACTAGAATTGTAAAGGACCTAAGAAGCCAACCTCCTCTTTTTACTATGTGAGGAAACAGAGGCCCAGAAAGGTTAAGTCCTTTTCCCAAGGTCGCATAGGCAGGAACAAGCAGGCAGTGTTGTATAGAGGAAAGAGTGTTGCCTCTGGAGTCAGAGGTCCTGGGTTCAAACTCTATCTCTATCACTACTTGTGTGATCTTGGTGAGTTACTTAAACATCCCAGGCCCCAGTTTCCTCATTTGCAAAATGACAGGGTAATGGGTGACCTCTGAAGTCCCTTTCAGTTCAAGATCTATGAACTTAATAGTGAAAGATGTGGGATTTGGACCATGGTCATCAGATTCCGCATCCAGTACTCTTTCTACTATACTATGTTAAATTATAAGGCCAGGCAGGGGAGGAGCAGCTGGAAAATCGGGAACTATTCAGTAAGAGTTAGTAAAGACTGCCAGGAATATTAACCATCATCACAAATGAGATTCTGGTTCTTAAGAGGATTGTGAGGTCAGGTCTCCCTGTGTCCACAGAGAACAGAAGTTGCAACCTGAGAGACTTATAATGAGGGTTATTAACCAGTGGAAACAAAAAAAGCTGCCAATCAGTAGAGGTCTTCTCAGTCATTCGCTTATGCCTTATAATGAAAACTCACCTTGAAAGTCAGGTGTCACTGTCTTCTTTTAGACAGGTCATTAGGGTCTCCTAATCCACTGGGGCTCAAAGAAGACACAGTTCAAAGTCATTCGGGCCAGGTACAGTGCCTCCTGGTCAGACAGCTTTAGGTTCTTACTACTGGCAACGTCCCATGCAAAGAGGCTTCTTGAGGCTCACTGTACCTTCTAATGGTTTATGGTGGGGAACGGTGCTTCCGATTTGAGGTCCCATTCCTCCAGTCTTGTAGCTTTGCTGTCAAATTTAGTACAACACTACAAGGCTCTAATCCTGGGTCTTCCACTCAGTAACTGTGATTTTGGACAAGTTAATTCCTCACTGAGTTGCAGGCTAGATTTTTTTTTTCTGTGAGATTAAATAAATGGACTAGATTTCCAAGATCCTCTTATATCCCTGTATGACTTTGGATAAATCACTTATCCTCTCTGGGCTTCTGTTTACTTGCCTGTAAGATGAAGGGATTGGACTAGAGAATGTTTGAAGTCCCCTTCAGAGCTAGATTCTCCTATTGATAATATTCTGGATTCTGATCCTGGAGATTCCAGGAACCACCAAGTTAATCTTCTTTGCTGGGAACTAGATTTTCCTTATTCCAGTGACAATGCCATGGCATTTCTTCTTTTTCTTTTTATTTATTTATTTAGTTAATTTATTTAATATTTTTAATTTTCAGCATTGATTTTCACAAGAGTTTGCATTACAAATTTTCTCCCCATTTCTACCCTCCCTCACACTCCAAGATGGCATATATTCTGGTTGCCCCATTCCACAGTCAGCCCTCCCTTCTGTCACCCTACTCCCCCATCCCCTTTTCCCTTACTTTCTTGTAGGGCAAGATAAATTTCTATGCCCCATTGCCTGTGTATCTTATTTCCTAGTTGCATGCAAAAACTTTTTTTGAACATCTGTTTTTAAAACTTTGAGTTCCAAATTCTCTCCCCTCCTCCCTCCCCACCCACCCTCCTTAAGAAGGCAAGCAATTCAACATAGGCCACATGTGTATCATTATGTAAAACCCTTCCACAGTACTCATGTCGTGAAAGACTATATTTCCCTCCATCCTATCTTGTCCCCCTTTATTCAATATTCTCCCTTGACCCTGTCCCTTTTCAAAAGTGTTTGGTTTTGATTACCTCCTCCCCCTATCTGCTCTCCCTTCTATCGTTCCCCCCTTTTTTATCTCCTTCCTCCTTCTTTCCTGTGGAGTAAGATACTCAATTGAGTGTGTATGTTATTCCCTCCTCAGATCAAATCCAATGAGAGCAAGATTCATTCATTCCCCCTCACCTGCCCCCTCTTCCCTTCCTACAGAACTGCTTTTTCTTGCCACTTTTATGCGTGATAATTTACCCCATTCTATCTCTCCCTTTCTCCCTCTCTCAATATATTCCTCTCTCATCCCTTGATTTGATTTTATTTTTTAGATATCATCCCTTCATATTCAACTCACCCTGTGCCCTCTGTCTCTGTCTCTGTCTCTGTCTCTGTCTCTGTCTCTCTCTCTTTATATATATATATATATATATATATATATATATATATATATATATATATATATATATATATATATGTATACTCCCTTCAGCTACCCTAATACTGAGGTCTCATGAATTATACACATCATCTTTCTATGTAGGAATGCAAACAAAACAGTTCAACTTTAGTCAGTCCCTTGTGAAAGCTTGAAAGTTCTCTATGTCCTCTATTTTATTGAAAATCTACATTTTGCCTTGGAGCATGATACTCAGTTTTGCTGGGTAGGTGATTCTTGGTTTTAATCTTAGCTCCACTGACCTCCAGAATATCATATTCCAAGCCTTTCAATCCCTTGATGTAGAAGCTGCTAGATCTTGTATTGTCCTGATTGTGTTTCCACAATACTCAAATTGTTTCTTTCTGGCTGCTTGCAGTATTTTCCCCTAGATCTGGGAGCTCTAGAATTTGGTGACAATATTCCTAGGAGTTTCCTTTTTGGGATCTTTTTTAGGAGGCAATTGATGGATTCTTTCAATTTCTATTTTACCCTCTGGCTCTAGAATATCAGGGCAGTTCTCCTTAACAATTTCTTGAAAGATGATATCTAGGCTCTTTTTTGGATCATGACTTTCAAGTAGTCCAGTGATTTTTAAATTATCTCTCCTGGATCTATTTTCCAGGTCAGTGGTTTTTCCAATGAGATATTTCACATTGTCTTCCATTTTTTCATTCCTTTAGTTCTGTTTTATAATATCTTGATTTCTCATAAAGTCACTAGCTTCCACTTGCTCCAATCTAATTTTTAAGGTAGTATTTTCTTCAGTGGTCTTTTGGACCTCCTTTTCCATTTGGCTAATTCTGCCTTTCAAGGCATTCTTCTCCTCATTGGCTTTTTGGAGCTCTTTGGCCATTTGAATTAGTCTATTTTTTAAGGTGTTATTTTCTTCAGTATTTTTTGGGTCTACTTTAGCAAGTCATTGACTTGTTTTCATGGTTTTCTCACATCACTTTCATTTCTCTTCCCAATTTTTCCTCTACTTCTCTAACTTGCTTTTCCAAATCCTTTTGAGCTCTTCAATGGCTTAAGACCAGTTCATGTTTTTCTTTGAGGCTTTTGATGTAGGCTCTTTGACTTTGTTGACTTCTTCTGGCTGTATGTTTTGGTCTTTGTCACCAAAGAAAGATTCCAAAGTCTGATTCTGAATCTGAGTCTGTTTTCACTGCCTGGCCATGTTCCCAGCCAACTTACTTGACCCTTGAGTTTTTTGTCAGGGTATGACTGCTTGTAGAGTATAGAATACTTTGTCCCAAGTTTGAGGGGCTGTGCTGTTGTTTTCAGAGTTATTTCTACACAACAAGCTCTGCCATACCAGTGCTCCTCCTCCCCCAAGAACCACCAACCCAGTCTGGACTCAGGTCTAAGCTGGCTCTGCACTCCCTCTCAGATCTGCCACTTAATTCCTCCCACCAGTGGGCCTGGGGCTGGAAGCAACTGCAGCTGTAGCTCTGTAAGCAGCCTCAGAGCTGCATCACCACTGCTGCCCTGCTCCCCGCTGCCCCCCCCCCCCGGGGGCGGGGGCCAAATGGTGAACTCCTTTCACTCCATCCCCGAAGCTTTTTCCACTAACCTTCTCTGTTGTCTTTGGTGTTTGTGGGTTGAGTTGTCTGGTAACTGCCAAAGCTCACTGATTCAGGGTGCTAGGGCCTGTTCCACCTGGCTCCTGGTCTGGTTGGTCCAGGTGCAGCCCACACTGGGCTCTGCGCTGCTCTGCTCCCAGCTCTGTGTGCGATAGACCTTACCCAGCGACCATCCAGGCTGTCCTGGGATGGAGCCCTGCTTCCTTCTGCTATTTCATGGGTTCTGCAGCTCTAGAATTTGTTCAGAGCCATTTTTTATAGGTGTTTGGAGGGACCTGGGCGGGGGGGGGAGCTCACGCAAGTCCCTGCTTTCCAACCGCCATCTTGACTCCCAGCATTTCTGACCTATCATGGGGAA